>NC_142250.1:9858933-11132505 GCF_052056855.1 Sturnus vulgaris
CAAGTCCTCCATTACTTCCTTGAAGCTTTATCAAGCCCCCAGAAAAGAAATCTCACATATTGGGTGAGATTTAGACTTTTTGGAAGTTCTGTAAGTTAACCTGCAAGTTAAAAAAAATAGAGTAAACATATATATAACAAACCCAAAATAACGTCTAATGCTGCTGCTTCTTAAAATTTAACAAAAAAACCCTCCACAGAACAACCACGTAAACTGTGTTGTTCCCAATAGAGTGAGCCTCTGACCTTTATTTCAGCTTTTTCAATCACACAGAGCAACTCAGGACCGAAAAAGCCAGGTCAGTATTCCCACAGGTTTGCAAGAACTATGCAAAGCCTGGAATAATGCTGAATAAGCCACAAAGCCATCCAGGAGAAAAATAAAAACAAAGCTGTACCACCAGCTGAAAGCTGAAAATTTAAGGCTAAGTATTTTACTCAGAATTGCCTACCCAACAATTATTTTCCTGAGAAAGGAAGGAGAGGATCGATCATGGAGCCCTCGAATATGCAAATGCCTACTACTAAGGAACAGAAAAGTTTAAAAAGCCATGACAGCCTTTGCTCCTTGTCATCCAGAAAGCTCCGCTTTAAAAAAAAAACAAAACCAAAATGTCTACAAAAGATTCCAAACATTCCTCTTCCATTACAATTATATAGATTTCAAGATGTTCCACAACGTGAACCAAAGCTTTGTGCAGTGCAAAGCAGCCAACAGAAAAAATACATTCTTCCTGCAGTTAAAATGGATTAGCTTTAAAACCAAGCAGAAAGGGAAAAAATTGAGGACTTGCTGCTCTAGTTCCTCTGCTGAATGTTTGGAAAATTCATGTTTTAGGAGTCTTTAAGCAGAGTAAACAGCAGGAGACTGCACTGGAAGAGGAAGAAGGTTAAACACTAAGTTATACTGGTAGAGTCAGTGATCTTAAATCACAAATGCATTAAGAAAGGGTAAGAACAAGTCCCCATACAGAGAACTGAAGCCGTGCTCAGCCTTGCTGTCACACAGCACACACAAACACCACCAGGGAAAATGGGCATTTCCAGTCAGACAAATCCTCCCTACAGTGCAAGCATCCACTCAGAATAAACTGCATTATGCCTCCTGCAAAAAAATGGCAAACACAGCCCTACCCACACATGATAAGTATTAAGCAAAGCCTCCTACTATTGACTTTATTTAACTGGGTCTTCCTAGAGTTGCAATTAATCCTTAGGAATTTTTCAAGTTCCTCAGTTTGCAGAGACTGTGGGTGATTTTTATACCAAGCCTGGTTTTGCAGTTGAAAAAAGCCTATGTATACTCAGAGAAATGCAAGCCCAAGATTCAACCACCACCTCCTGATACTGAAATCTAGATACTAAAAAAAATTATAAATACATGCATCTTATTTACTCAAAAGACAATACATACCATCAATAGCACTTAATCTTGAGCTCAAAAATAATACAGAAGTATCAACTGCATATAGAGTTTATTGCATAGATGCAATAGTACAAGTATGATCCATAAGATGTGGCTCCAATCTTCACAATTCACAGTGTTCTTGAGATAAACATGACAGTATTGTGCTTCCTACTGTGCCAACGACTTTATCAATTAATTTATGCTTCTTTCTACATGCTGTTTTTTTACCAGTGCTATTTCAACTATTTGAGCTGTTCCTTTAAAACAGAATTTGGCTATTGTTTGCTTTTTTTGGCACATTACTAAAATCAATGAGGCATTGCATACAATTAGCACTAATTAAGTGGTATGGAGACCAGTAGATTGTTCTGTAAGGACAAGCATGTAAGTGTATAAATTACTCTTGTGGAGGAAGGGACACTGTAAAAGTCAGAAATTAAAGTCAAAGCAGCTCACTAGACTTGAAAGTGTCTGCCCATCCAACCATGCATAATTTAAAAAAGCAAAAAAACAAACCATCTAGAATGAACAGAGGTGAAAGTCTGGGGGATGTACTCCAATTCTGGAGTTCACAAGCCATTATTATTAAGACTGCCAAAAAAAGCAACATTTCCTGTTTGCATTTTTTTCCTTCTGTTTTGATTTTGGTTGAATTTGGGTATTCTGTTACAGCTTAACTGGATTTCACCATAAAATACTTTTCAGCTCTTTAAGTTGCTACCCTGAAATCATGAGACTGCTTGGCTACCACAAACCCACAACCTTGGCAAAACCGATTTGCAGAAATGGACACAAATTTTTTCTGTAACTTAATGAAAAATAATCACCAAATTTAATGTGTCAGAAGAAAATCTTTGTTTTAGAAAAACAAATAAACTTCTGTTGCCTAAGATGTCATAGTGCAATGTTAACCAGCTCTCACTGCCTGCATTGAGCCCACTTGACCACAGATCAGAGAGGTTTCTCCAGAAAAGGAAACTATTCTTCCATTGCTGAAGAAGTAGCACCAGGGAGCTAAGACAGCTCAAGCACCAGTCCCCGAGGTGTTCAATCGACTTCAGGCTCTACATTGCAGTAATTAACCAGTTCCTGCCAGAAATATCCCAAACCAGTCTGTATTTGAGCAAAAGGAATCGACCTGGGATCCACCTGCAGCAGTAACCACCGCTCAGAGAAGAACAAGCAAGTTTCATTAGAGCACATTAAATAAATTGAAAGTTATTTAACTTATCAGAAAAGGTGTTTTCCTCCTAAACAGCCTCTTCACCTCTACTTGAAAATGTTGAGATACCCTCCCTTTAAATTCAATTAGTAACTCATGGACTACCTCAAAAGTTAAATTTACTTTGTATTTCTGAACGAAAAGAAATATAGCCCAAGAGCAGAATGTTTGAGAAGACTACATCACTTGGGAATCACAAGAGACCACAAAGATAATTACATTTTATAATTAGAGTAGAGAACCATGTGGTCACTTGTGCTGGCTGATGCTAAACCCTTTTACAGGATATAAAATTACTCAGAAGTTATTAAGAGCACATTCTTACTCCTTTGATTATTAAAATAGTGGAAGAACGGTTAAATTACTTCAAAATGCTAAATACTAAGGACTTTAAAGTGTTTCAGAATGAGAAGCTCCATCTATAAGTTTACCATTACCTTCACACTATCAGGTAAAATTGACCTACTTTACAAAAATATGTGCATTCCCTCAATTATTTTTTAATCACTTGTAAGTAATTGAGTAAAGCAGCACAACACTAATCCCTTAAAAAAAGACTACTCAGCTGTATGCAAAACTACACTACTGTTATCCAGAAGATTCCAAAAGTTATTTTATGGCTGTGGCTCTTCTCTTTAGAAAAATGCAAATCCATGCTGACTGACACTTGACCAGCAGCTCCATACCACAGTCCTCCAGTTCACATCTTTAACATGGAAGTCAACATGCACTGTGGCATCTGACTGCTTTATTGCAGCAAACAAAATGCACCCAAATATCAAATATCCCTACCATCTTGCTGCTGCCTCCATTCCAGTGAAGCAGGCCTGATGAACCGCAGGGGCTGTTTTGGGACACACATCAAGCAGAAAGAACCCATCCTGGGCAGGTACAAAGCATCTACACCAAAGCCTACACTCACATGTAACGTTCACCAGTGATGTACAGTCTGTCTGAAGGAGCAGTTAGGAGAGGATGGAAAAAGGCTCTGCTCATCCAGCCCCTGCAGGCTCCCAGCTCTCCCTGCCTGCCCTTGGCCTGCTCTCATTCACATGAAGGGGAGCAGCCCTAAGTCTGGGTACCACGTGCAGAAATGCCAAACGCGCTCCAAGTGATCTCGATCCATCACGCTGCTGGGAAGGGGCAGAACGAAGCTGGTGAGTGTTTCCTCCTCCTCTCCTCCCATAAAACACTACAAACAAAGAGAGCAGAAGAGAGGCTGAACAGAAGCACTGAGCAGTTCCTCTCCTGACAGCGTGCCTGGCTGCCGTGCAATGTATGGGGAGATTCTTCCTGTGCACATCCAAGGCTACTGGACTTTAATAATCCTCTTAGTCACGTCTCCCTTTGCCTCTTGGGTCCTGAGATTTCCCACTTTGAAATTTCCTATCCGTCTGAAAATCTTGGCTTTGAGGCGCTCCACTAACCCTCTGATCTGGCTAACCTGCACGGGCAGTTGTGTAAATCTTTCCTTTGACTCAGCCACTCCCTGCTCCCACGCCTCACGCAGTCCGGCAGGGGCCAGACCCAAGCCACTGCTCCTCTTGGAGGACGAACATTCCTTTAACTCACGCAATGCAGAAAGCAGGAGCGGGGAAGAGACACCAAAAGCAGCCTCAGGCAGCACAGAGCTTCAGCACGGAGCTGACAGCACTTAATTCTTTAACACATTATTAAAACCAGTCTCAAACTCTCTGCTGGCTATTCAAGCCTGGAGGGAGGGCAGTGCCAACAGAAGCTCTGCAGTGATACAGGAGAGACACCCAGTGAAAAGATTCCTGCAAATATGGAACTGATATCCTCTAAGGAAAGAAGTGTATTAACATTTTACATTTTAATTCATTTGTATTATATTCTCAAGTCAAAACACCACTAACCTTTAGCTCTCTACATAAACACAGAAAATATGCTTCCAATGACATATAAACCAATTTAAAAAAACTTCAGTCAGATAAAATTTATCTGTTGCCTAAGTTTGCATCTCTCAGGTGATAAATACCTAAACCTATACTTTAAATCCAGAAGAATAATCTTCTAGCACTCACTTCCCCCAAACATTGACAAGAACACAGAATATAAAGGTTTTTAAATGTTTAAATATATACAAAACTTTGCAATACCCTACTCTTTTTTCTTCCACAGCTTAAACGATTCCTCATGTCTGGAATGACTTTTTTTATTTCTGCCAAGTCTCTGAACAATCTAAAGATGTCACTGAAGACCACTTAAAGTAAAAAACCTGAGTGCTGCTAAGCAACCCAGAAAACATCATTACATGTTCAATTGTTTAGTGCATTGAAAAATTTCACACATATTGAGAATCCATGTATTCTGCACTCTAATGATGGTAATGTCTTCCACACAGATGAAATAAAGAAAATTCTGCAGAATTTGTTCATATTTCAAAAAGGAATTGCTTAAAAAGAACTAAAGATTTGATCACATTTATTCACTGTTTCTGCACATGGAATAGATTAGAAACAGATTCTCTCTTATCCACTATTTTATACACACTCCGGAAGCAAATTTACTAAGGAAAAACAGCACTTGTATTTGTTTAACTAAAAAACTAAAGACATACCAGGATTCTTTTCCACTATATAAAACAGTATTTTAAAAACGTATTCCACATCCAGACTCTTTAAATCAATGCTATTTTGTTTTTATGCAGCTGGAGCAGTTAAAGGCCATCTAATGTAATTTAATATTTCACCACTCTATAGCACTTCTCACCCATGGATGTGCCTACATTTCTGGAAAAAGGAAAACCAAGTCTCATATTCCTTCAATGAAACAAAGGATTTCCATATCCCAGCATGAGCAACATGCAAATGTATCCTTCATTTCAATTACACAAATACATAAGTGTGTTTTTCCATTTAAATGTAAGTATTACACACACAGAGATACGGTTTTAAACACAGGTGATTTAAACCCCTTTCTGTTCAGCACATGGCTCATCTTTCACTTATCATGGCTCTGTACCACAGTGTAATGTTCTGCACAAGAACTCCCCTACAGCAAAGCTCCCGGTTCAATTACTCTGCATCCCAGTTTATACAACCTTAAGGAACACAATCGCACCATAAAGGTCATAGGGAACATCTTCAGAAGACATCAATGTAACTAAACATAAAAATGTTTCACTGCATCTCTCATAATGGACTTAATATTTGTTTTGGAATTATGGATTTCATTTTTTCCAACTCTCAAGATGTTTGGTCTTGAGTTACCTATCTTATATATTCAACTGCCATAAATTTATTGCAGGCACAGACTGAACAGAACAGAGCCAATCAAAATAGACATAATCAAAGCCCTCCATTCACATAACACGATTGGCAATATGGTAAAAGGCACACTTAAAGGTTAAACCACTAATTCAGAGTGGTAACACATTCCTCAAACCAAAGTTTGCTTAAAACATGAAAAAAAATCATCACCTGTATGTAGAATTAAAAAATGTTTTATAAACAAAAAAGAGGTGAAAAAACATTGGAGTATGTGGTAATTTCCCCATGGAACCTTAGTTTATCAAAACAATCAAAAAATTTAAAGTTTTATATAGCTAGGCAGAACAAGAGACAACAAGAGGCAGAAGCTGATGCCCAGGAAGTTCCACCTGGCATGAGGAAGAACCTCCTTACTGTGCAGTGACGGAGCATTGGGACAGCCTGCCCAGAGAAGGTGTGGAGTCTCCCTCACTGGAGATATTCCAGACGCAGCTGGACACAGTTCTGTGCCATGTGCTCCAGGATGAACAGGGAGGCAGGACCAGATGACCCCTGTGGTCCTTTCCTGACCCACTCTGTGACTGTGTGAGGTAAGACCAGCACAGATACAGGTATATGTTCCAGAAAACAAAAGCAGCACGTCAAAACAACAGGATAAATCATTAATGTTACCAATTTCTCCCTCCAGTTATCTTTTAACGTTGCTTCTTTCAGACCAAATTTACTTGGCTTAATAACAATTTTCAGATATGTTGTACTAGAGACCATTTAGCTCAGCTTGATTATACAAATGTTGCAAGTTCTCCTCGCAAGGAAATCTAACGTAATTCCTTTCCAAGAACCAAGTTTAAACAGATGAAGCCCATGCTCTGAGCTGTTCCACAAGCAGCAGAATGGCATTTTGGGTTTGTCATCTCATCACTAGTATGGACAACCATTCAAGCTTTTACACATACTTTGTGCCAAGTAAGTGAGAAAACACATAGCTCAATCTTTTCAAGTACATAATTTGAACGTGCAGATATACTTCACTTGAATGATCTGGAATGAGGCTTCATTTTTTTCTTTCCTTGGCACTCTTATTTATAGTTTTTTGCTTTCAAAACCTCTAATATTTTAGTAGCCAGAGCAAAATCCTGTGCCATTATAACTCCTACAAATAGAAATTATTTTTGCAAGTTAAAAAGCTGTAGAGAACTACTGAAAGATGTAAAAAAATTATCAACCCATAGCTTCTTGACATATTGGACAGGCACATAGGGAAACAAACAAACCAGACA
The DNA here is from genome assembly GCF_052056855.1 of Sturnus vulgaris. NCBI lineage: Eukaryota > Metazoa > Chordata > Aves > Passeriformes > Sturnidae > Sturnus > Sturnus vulgaris. The sequence continues at coordinate 9,866,076 of NC_142250.1, forward strand.
AACTTTTCTATGAGATGGGGAAAAGAAGTACCTATAAAATCCCATATAATAAACATTCCTCAGCATCTACATACTGCAAGTCTGACAATAACTACATAAGCACAACGATTGCTATTTACTTTTCCTCGAAAACCATTCTTACAGACATGATTCATATCACATAGTTTTAGGGGAAAATGGAACCAAGATTTTGCAAAGCTTCCCAGGCCTGGCCTACAGAGAAGTTTAGTAAATGGAAAAAGGATAGCTCATGCTTCATTTGCATCTACACGTTCCCAACAGGCAAAAAAAGCAAAAAAGAGGGAGACTCGCTATTTTCATACATTAATATTTGAGAAAAAGCTTCTCTATACAAATTATCAAGTTTTATCCATAAGGAGTATTTTTTACAAGTTTTATTGCAACCTCTACACACCGGGCAAGCCCTGGAATTACATCAGAATGTAATTCCAGCTGCCTTGTGGCTGGCACCGGGGACACTGACCAGCTTCCTACCTGTGGGAAAAGGCTCAGCAGTTCAAATCAGATGGGGCAAAGAAAAGCAATTTTTTCGAAGTCTCAAAGCAGCAAACCAGAGAATATTTCTTCTAGCCCAGTAAAACTTCTATCAGGCTACATTTGAGCCCTTCTAGAAATGGTAACAGCTAAAACATATAGCTGCATACATAACCATCACCTCATAGCTAACTTCATCCTCAAAACATCTTTAGATAGCAGATTGTGTGGGTGTCCTGGAAAGGGTGTCCACATCTCTTCAAGCGACCAGTGTGTCCCAGAAGTTCACAGCCCCTAAAGGAATGGGCCAAAATCTAATCTTTAAAATTGCCCCACCTGGGCAATTAAAAAAAAAAACAAAACCAAAACCTTAAGTAATAAAAAAGGAACTTTACTCCACAGCATTTATAAACTGTTGATCTCAAGATGCCAAATTCAAGACACAGCTGCTGGCAGTGGGCCATTTGGGAGGTAGTCAGAATGACTGGAAAGCTCATGCCTTTTAAATGCATCATCTGTTATTGTCTTTCTTACCACAAGTGATACATTTATAAAGATATTTTTAAAAAACCTTCCACCCTCGAAGGAAAAGAAACCTGAAGAACAAGTTACCACCTGTTTGTTCTCACATGTGCAAGGAAGACACTTCCAGGAAGGATAAATTGAGCAACGTGTCCTTCTGTGGTTTACACAATGGAATCCAAGCAATAGAGATAACAGGACTGTGCTCCAATCCCAGCTGCACTCCCAAGTCCTGTTTTCACAGCTTGCTCAAATACCATCAGCAACAACACAAAGCTTAGGAGGATGCAGTGTGATCCAGAGCAGTGTCCCTGAACTACACCACTGGAACCAGCAAAGCCACTGCAGCCCACGGGCAGCTCCCACAGCTCAGCCACCGAGCATCAGTTAGATTATCCCATCCCAGGGAGCCAACCCTGATAAAGCCTCAGCAAAACCTCCAGCAGGTGAGAGGCACACAGAGCTAATCCACAGCTGCATCCTTGTAGAACTATCATTTCAAAAGCTGTCTGAAGGCAGCAAATCATCAGCACTCACTGTCATAGCAGATCCATGTCCCAGCTCACCCAGCCAGGCTGCAGGGTCCCTCCAGTTGTGGTCCCGAGCACCTCAAAACCATGACCCGCAGCCAAACACAGCCCCCAGCACCCCTCGCGTGCATAAGAACCAAGGCCTGCCCTGGCAGCAGCTGCCTGACCCAGCCATCATCTTGCCTTCCTGGGGTCTGCAGGGATCTTTCTGGGAGCCAGCATTACCAAATCCTACCAGGACTGATAAAGGTGGGGTGTACAGACCAGTTTTCACAGCAGATGTTTCTCAATGCCTTGAGGAAAGCAAACTGACCCCTAACTCAATCACAATTTTATCAACTCTGGAGAACACTTCAAGATGCAAATTGCTATTTGTAATACTGATATCTGATCAAGTATTTACTTAAAAATGCATTTTTAGTCATCCTCAATACCTAACATTAATAAACACTGTGCTTCAATATTACAGTCCAATCTCAGATTTACTATTTTAATTCAACAATTGAAATTGTAGTTAAGAATCCTTTGCTGTCCAAATGAGACAGCAGTGATCTCACTTTAGCACTGAACACCGAAAAAAACTGGAAAGTCTCCAGGTCTTATGGATTATTTCCTTTTCAGAAAAAGAGGAAAAGACATGAAATGACATTTTTTTCTGCTTGTCCTGTCATTAGGCACCACTGACAAGACTCTGGCTCCATCTGCTTATATCCTCTGACACACACAATTCATACGGTGTTCCCTGTGCCTTCTCAAGATTAAAGCTAAGCAATCCCAGATGTCTCAGCCCCTCCTGCTGTGTCAGTTCTCCAGCCCCTCAGTAGCATTGTGGCCTTTGCTGGGTTTGTTCCAGCATGCTCATGTCTCTTTGCCATTGGGGAAACCAGGGCTGGACCCAGCACTCCTGATGTGTCTCACCATGCACAGCATGTCAGGCCCCAGCCTGGGACAGTTTTCTCCCCTGGTGCAGCACTTCATGTTCCCTTCTGCTGAACTTCATTAAATTCCTTTGGGCCATTTCTTCAGCTTGCCAGGGTCCCTCTGAATGGCTGCCCTCCATCTTTACATTCATGATTAATTTTTCCTTGCAAGCAAGGCAAAAGCTCAGCAAACCAGTTCTTGCTACCACAAAAGCATTCCAGAAACCTCCTATATGGCTTGTGTCCTGCCAGGCTCCTGCCCCAGCAGAGAACAGAGGGGTTAAACTCCCCCATGGAGATCAACTGCAAACAGGATCCTCCCCCCGAGCTGTTTGAAGGCCTCATCTGCTGCCTCTTCCCAATCAGATGGTCTGCAGCAGCCACGTGTAAAACCACCCTGCACTCCTGCCCCTGCACTCGCAATGGCTGGTGGTGTGCTCCAAGGAAGAGCTCCCTGCAACCCTGCCTTTCCCCCACATAAAAGGGCAACACCTCCTTCTCAGCATCCCTCTCTGTGCACCCTAAAGACCCTGGAACGATAGGACTCCAGTCCCCAGAGCTATGCCATTACACCTCTCCACCCTCAGGGAAATCCCAGCCCTGCAGTTTTACTTGTCTGCTATCCATGCATTACCATCAGGTGCTTCAGACATGAGTTTCCCAGTAAAGAACAGTCCTGCAGGCACATGTCTATGGCATGCCTTCCTAATTTCTATGCCCTGGTATCTACTTCAGTAGAGCTACACAGCAGGAGAACAGCTAGGACAGAATAGTGTTGCTACATGCCCATCAACCTTTCCATAAAATCTGGCTTGCAGCAGAAAAATTTAAACAAATTATGCTACCATACAAGTGACTTATTTAGACACTAGTAATGTCTAAATAAGTTCACAGTTATGTGTTTGTTTTCAATCCCCTATCCATCACACCAATCTTTTTCTGCAGCGACATCAAGAGTTTTTCCACGCAATATCCAAAAACCGCTTTCACACATGAGAGAACTCATTGATTACTCAGATTCCTCAGACTGTATTATCTAGTGAGATAACACTCTCACTCAGTTTCATGTTAAAGTTTTATTGATGTTTAGAAGGAATGCTCCTATTTATTCCAGTAAAGAGGCTATCACTGCAGACATCTTTACATAAATCAGCTATAAAAGCCACTGAAACATGAAGAGTTCCTTTGCCTCATGCAATACACTCATACTGGTCTGAGCTGGAGACAAGAAACAAAAACAAAAGCTGAACAAAAGCTGAGGCTATGTTCAAAGAATAGTCTGAATTGCTTAAATCAAAATTATTTTAGAAACTAACACTGATTAATAGGTAGCATCTTTAAGAAGAAACCCTTAAATCAAGTGCTCGTTCCTTCAGATAGCTTATTAGGTGTGTGTATTTTCTGTAGCTGAACTCCAACTCCTGTAGTCATACTAGTTTTAAAGCTCAAAGTCACCACAGAATCTTCCCAGCAAAGGTCACTACTGTAAAAATGTTTTAAAAAGCTATTAGTTCTTCGACACATAGATTTGAAATTAATGAAAACTAGCATGTTTCATTGTTTGAGAGGCATAAAGCCAAGAGCCTGAAATGAGTACTCAAAATAGGACATATTTTCCAGTGGAGGTAAAGATTACAATATAACCAACAGGAATGTGCAAGCCAGCAATACTTAACTCGGCAGCTCATGCCAAACCATGATGGTCCGTTGTACTACTTGAACATTGAAACTTGAGAAAGTGGTATTATTACAATTGTTAATAATGGAATGCAAGAACTACAAGTCACACAAATTCATTTCATATATTTATTTTTTGTAGAAATAGACTATTCAGCACTTTGGGGATTTGAAAATCTGACAAAAAACTTGGATTCTTTTTTCCTGCTACATATAAGCTAAAAACCAAATGTAAACGCTATTAGGAAGGTTCCAATTTCCCCACAACTATGTCCTTGTATAGATTATGCTGACACATTACAAGGAACAAAATATAATAAAAACCACCAACAGAAATCTCACAATTTAACAGAAAAACCCCACATTTTCCTCCTCTAGGAAAAGCAACTGTGGTTAGGATCTACTAGAATAAAGTGTAAGATATTTCAGTACGTATCTGGTCATAGACATGACATAGTTGACAATCCCTGGAACTCCAAGAGGGACATGGGAACTATAAACAGGAGTATAAATCAACAGCACTCTGAGTATTTTTAACTTCAGCTGCAAGCAAGGGACACTAATTATTTGAACACTTAGTTTTATTGTACAGATTTCTGCCACCATCACAAACACACAAAAGGATCTAGGAGAATATCGGTAATTCCTGCTTAGCCATTTAAACATAAAACCCAAAAATAAATTTAACATGGAACTTGCCCTCCCTGCACAAACACCATCACAGGAATATTACAATTGCCTGTTAAGCAGCCAACTTGTTCAAAATTCGTATCTTCAGGGTCCAGCTTCTAATAAAACCATTGTTTGTAGCACTCAGCAGAAGCCTGGGTTTCTTGGAATATCTCTGCCTTCTTTAGCACATTCCAATAAAAGTGCTTTTCTTCCCCCCCAGCTCCCCCCAAACTTTGCCTGCCACACATATCGATTTATCATTCCCTGTAGATGAAACAAACTAGTGCAGAAGACTATGAAAAGTAAACTTTCCAACAGTTATGCATTAGGTAGGGAAAATATACTTATTTAAACACAAGTTTCACCTGATGGATCAGCAAACAAAAGCTGGTTATCAACCAGGCATCAGAAAGAGGCATTGCATAAGTACAATCAAGATCTGACAATGGTCTCAGGGTGACCTTTAGGCAAAGGAATTAACAATTGATTTACAGTAAGTTTCGCCTGAATGAAACCGTGCAAAAAAGTTATCTAAGTATTTGTGTCACCTCTGCCTAAGAAAAACAGGGCTTGTTTTAGCAGGCAAAGAGCACCAAAACAGAGAGATTAGGATGGGGGAGAGCTCACTCAACACTGCAATGGCAGGACAGAGCTTCACAAAGGCACTTCAGTGAGCTGCTTGCACTGACTGCTCATACTGAATTTGTTACAGCACTTGTGTCCTCACTGCCTGGGAAGTAATCAGTGATTCACTATTATTTTTAGTAAGAGTCTACATTACATGAACTCAGATTGACATGATTCCTATAATTCTGGCCTACTCCAGTTGACCTGTGACATAACCAATATAGCCAGAACCAAACTCACTGCTATTTCCCAAGGTGCCCACCTGGCAGCAACACAACTTGCTCTGTAAGATGAGCTCAAGAGCAAATTGGGTGCTTGTGCTGCTATGTGCTCTTCAGTTTCCTGGGCATGCAGGTCTGTGCTTTTCTTCATGTGTTTGCTTATCAATAAATAGTCAGGCATATGCTGAATTACCTCATAAGGGAAAAAAAAATCCCAACAAAACCAATAAAATCACAGAACAAAAAATCCACCACCCATAAAGTTTTAGATCCCTAATTAAAATTACCCTGAGATGTCCTCAAAATGAAAGATGATTCATAAAAAAATACAAAACAATTGTAGAAAAACAATTTTAATGAGCTCAATTCTGTTCTTTAATGAAAGAGCCATATATAATATGGGCCCATACACCATTGCTAGATTTAGATTCTTACTAAAACAGAATGGATTTGTTTTTTAGCAAACTACTATCGTGTGATAGCGCATTATAAAGTCAAAGTATTTAACCGTGGGTGCTTAAACCACCCCATATCATATAAAAAACTCTACATCTGCTAAAGAACATAACAAAGAAAAAGGTTTATTTAAAATTCAAGATTGGCATAACATTTGGTAAGCAAAAATAAGACACACCACACAAGCAACAAAAAGGTGCTGCTTTCTTTGGCTTGGGTTTTTTTTTTTTTTTAATGGCTAACTTGTCCAAGCCTACTGATTGCTGCAACATCAGCTGATAGATCGTACTTTTTGGAAAGCTTTCCTAAGTTTACTGTTCTGCATCTTCGCAATAATAACTCAGCTCCTACAGTAACAGGCACTCAAACACACACTAAGTGAATCATCCCACAATATGAAGTCACCTGAGCATTTACCAGAATATGTGCAGAGCAGCTGTAACTAATTGGCTTACTAGGAAATACCATCTCCTGTCACTGCTGAAAAGAACAGCTGATCTGTTTAAATTATATTGGCCTCCTAGAAAAAAAAATTATTCTAGAAGTATCTGTTCACCAACAAACTGATGAAGACATGAGGTATAAGAGAGCTTACACCCCACTGTAAAGACTGAGATTTGTTTATGGGACACGATTCCAGTCATCTGTGTGCAAGTAATAAAACAGTCGTACAAAGAAGATAGACACAAGGAAAAAAACAGTTCTTATTTGCAAGGGGTTTACCACAGCTTTTGCAATATCTGATATTCCAAATAGAACCATTCAGGAAATCCCAATACAATTATTTTAAAATGGGGGGAGAAAAAACAAGGTAGCAGAAGCATCCTCAAACCTATTGAAATCTTCTGACACCTCAAGCCAGATTTGATTTCTGCTTCAGATACAACTGGTAGCAAACTGCCTGCACCTCCTCGTTTTGGAAGAGAGCTACCGAGTTCTTGCTACAGCACTTACTGCAGTTACTCTGTATATCCCAGGAAGGTGCCCCAGTCCCCTCATGAGCTGCAGAGTCTGCTCTTCCCAGGTGAGCCTTGCTGGGATCAGCCCCAGCCCTCAGGAAACTGCTCACAAACTATCAGCTGTGGGAAAGATGAAAATAACCACAGCAGCAACACATATAAAACTCAGCAATGCAAAAGGTAGCAGAAGCACGGAGTTGAACGTGGAGCTGCTGCATGTTCTTTCTCCCAGATAGTTTTTCTTACGTTTCACGATTAGTAAACAACAGATGTTGATGAGAAAAAAAAATACAAAAAAAAAAAAACAAAAAAAAAAAAAAAAACAAAAAAAAAAAAACAAAAAAAAAAAACACACCAAGGCACCCCCAAGCAAGAATGAGACATTTCCTGATAAGTTCCTTCAACAGATGCTCTTTCAAACTTGGCTTTAAAGACAACTGATCTAAGGATGATACATTTTCACTCTTCCATAATATAAGAAAGGTGTGGTGATCACTAGAAGATATTCTAAGTTTTTAAATAATTTAAAAAGTAACTTTCTCAAATGTAAACAACCTATCTAGTAAAAGCAAAAGAGGAGTCTTTAAGCATCTAATATGAACAAAAAGCTGCATTTACACCAGCCTGAATTAAAAAAAAAAAAGTGTAAAAAATGGCAAACTTTTGGAAATAAGAAATCTGCTCATCATCACTTGGATTAAAGAGATGTTTCTCTTCCACCATGCAATTCCTGCATATTTTAAGAACGTCCAGTGAAGGATTTGATATTAGAAACCATAGGGAACACAAACCTACAAATTATTTAATAGAAGTTTGTCCCTGGAGATGGTTCACACTGCTTCTTTTCCATTTCCCTTTCCTACTAGGGCATGTCATGCTTCTATTCCCAAAAGACAGGCACAAACAAAAGGTGAGGATGGTGGGAAAAGTTAAAAAATAAAATCAAGCTTGGCTTGTAATCAAGCAGTACAACTAACTCTGAACTTCTGGGTACCAGTTACAGATCTGGCTCCACGATGCTTTCCCTGACAGAGCTGCTTGGTGCTTGAGGTTCTTGTAAATCAAGAGATGAGACAAATACCTATAAAGCACAGAGAGAAAATGGAGAGGACACTGACAGAAAGTGACAATGTTTAACAAACAATTCAGTTTTCTCACTTCTTGTTTCTTCATAAGCACTTCTTCATTAACAGTAAGGCAGACAGTTCAGATTTTCCCATAAAGCCACTTATTTCCAAGTACAACATAAGCTTTCCACCATAACAAGGGTAACTATGTGATACAAACCCTCCTCAAACCATCACCTGAAGAATGTGTATTCTAGGCAGGGTATACAGCAACCTCACATCAAAAGACAGGCAGTATTCTGCTCACATTTACTCACTATGCTCTATCATTCATATACTTCATACTACTTTATTCTTCTCACAAAGATAAGAAATAAAACTTTATAAAGGAGCAAAGAAAAATCTTACATTTTGACACAGGCTACTACTGGGTCACACAACCTATATAGTATTTGTTTTCTGCTTGGGAGCTTTGTTTACCCCTTCATGCTTACTACCTCAGGCAGTAAGTAGAAGAAAGGACTGTGTGAGGGATATCAGAAATGTATTTGGCTATTAGAGGAAAAAGTTAGGGCAACCTTCATCTTCTTACAGAACTTTTGACAAGCACATCTTTATAAATAGTTGTAGCTGCTCTGTTTCTCCAAATTCCTTTCTCTTTACTGCATTACATTATGAGATTTTTCTACTAGCACTGAAGTATTAACTGATTAAAGATTAACTCACCCCCAGGAGAGAGCATCTCAATTTTAAAAATTCCAATCATTGTAGTCAGCAAGTCAAACCGCAGTTCTGCGGTGACCAACCCAACTCACCAGCTCCTGTTCCCCTGCTTCTCTCCCTTCCACTGCTGCAAGGAGGAAGGCAGGTGCCCTGACAGGGCATGCTCATGTAGGGAGCACCTAAAGTTTCCAGTAAGTGACTGAAGTGCCTTCCTTGTGACACGCCAGGTGAAACATTTGTCAAGGATTTGTTTGTTCTGAAAACGTACACAAATATGTGGGTTACCATGCTAGTGTAACATTAAATGTTTACAAAACAGTAATTCCAAAGGAAAAAGCGCCCTCTTGAAACCACCACCGTCTCTTCTTGTTCATCCAGACATACCCTGAGATTTGACACTGTAAGGCCTGAAACCCACCTTGGTTTTCACGGGCTCCTCAGACCAGACAGCCGGGAACACCCCGGGGGAATTACCCCGCTCAGCAGCATCCTCAACTGGTTCAAACCTACTCATGTGTTCTTTAGCAACAAAGTCAGCAATTACTACTCCTGTTTTGTCAAAAGCTGCCTACGTAACTTCCACTGAGAGCAGATAATTCAAAACATACTGGCATAAAATATGTAGCCTCAAGGAAAGAAAAAAAACTTCTAGAAACCCCAGAAAGCGGAGCCAAGGGCCGAGCCAGTTCCACAGCAGCGGCGGCCGCTGTCAGCTCTGCGGAGCCGTCCCCGCTCGTCCGGCCGGGACGCCCGGCTGCAGCGGCTCCGTGCCCGCCAGCCTGTTCCTCGAAAGCCGAGAGCCCGCACCGCCCTGCCCGAGCGGGCGGGATGTCACGTTTCCACAGATGGAACTCTGCGGGACGGGGACCTTCCGTGCCGCAGCGGCGCGGGTCGAGCCCCGAGAGACGCCGGGGCCCGGCCCCAGCAGCATCTGGGCGGCCACCCGGGCTACGGGGCCGGGGCGCTCGGCTCCGCTCCGGGGGCACAAGGAGCCGCTCGCCCCGGCCCGAGAGGCCACGACAGCGCCCGGAGCCGGGTCCGGCCCGCGGGGCTCCCGCCGACCCGGGCCCGCATCCAGCGCCCAGGGAAGGGACTGACAGGACGGAGCGCCCGTTCCGGCGCGGATAGGGGAGCCAGGACAGGGCACGGCGGGGGCCGGGGCCCCCTCTCGCCCCTCCCGGCCACCGCCACCGCCCCGCGCCCCCCGGGCACCGCCGCCGCTCCCGCCCTCACCTTGGAGCATGGCCTCCAGTTTCTTCCTGTCCACCCGGAATCGCTCCTCGCCCCACTCGGGGCTGTGCAGGGGCCGCGGCGGCCCGGCCGAGTCCTCCTCGGAACCGGGCGCGGGCGAGTCAGCGCTGCGCTCGCTGTTGGAGCCCGGGTCGGAGAGCGGCTGGGGCAGGTACCCGCTCAGCGGGTCGCGCTGCGCCGCCATGGCGCTGCCCGCCGGCCGCCGCCCCGGGCCCCACTCGGCCGCCTCGCCGCGGGACGCTATCTGCCCCCACAGCCGCCCGGCCGGCGCATCCCAGACGCCGCCGCACCGAGCCCCGGCGCCGCCCGCCTCTGCCCGCGGCTCCCCGCCGAGTGAGCGCGGCCCCGGCCCGGCGGCGTCCGCGGCTCGGCGGCGCCCCCAGCCCGCCCGCAGCCCGCACAGCATCCCCACCTCCATTGGGCCTCCGCCCGCCGGGGAGGGGCCGGGGATATCCCCGGCGGGAGGGGGCAGCGCCGCGGCCCCGGAGGAGGGCGGGGAGGCACGGGGGGAGGGCAGGGGAGGAGAGGGGAGATGCCACCGCCCCCAGCGGCACTGCCCCCGCCTCCGGGCGCTGGGCCGGGGTCTCTGCCGGCTGAGGTCTGCTGCCGGCCGGGATCACCCTGCCAGACGGGATCCCGCCGCATCCGGGACTCCCGGCCCTGCGAGCGGGACAGCAGCGACCGTGCGGTGCCGGGCGACGCACAGCACAGGCGGGTGTCGGTCCTGAGTTACTCCGTGCCCAGAGCAGATCCCGAATCGCGCCGGGGTGGGCGGCAGGGACCAGTTCGCCGCGGCTTTGCCGCATGTCCTGGAATCGCTGCGTGGTGCCGTGGCTGGCACATCCCCTCCCGCCGGGGAGGGCCCTGGCTCCCCGCTCGGACGTTTCGCTGCTCGAAGCCTCGTGACGGAGAAGCCTTATATTGCACCACTAGACTGGGTTACGCATCCCTCACCTTCCAGCAGAACTGTGTTTATCCACGGCCAGGATCCCAGCTGGATGTACACCGGCGCAGTTCATACCACTTTGCAAACAGTTTGAGCCGAGAAGCACGCAGTGGTGTAGAGGGAATATCAGCATGAGCTGCCACACTGGCCTGGTGGCAGCGGTGGCATTTTGCTGTTCTCACAGCCAGACACTGCCCGGGAGGCCCAGCACTGCCCAAGTGTGACTGTCCAAATCACCTGGACAAAGTGTGAAGCACGGACACCCCGCTCTCTTTGGGTCTGTCTTGTTTCTACTGAATCAGAGAAACGCTTTCTCACAAAAAAATTTGGATACCACACACACCAACAAAAGCTTTCTGTTTCAATTAATCACTGTTTTCTGCTGTTTTCCAGTCTGCTAGATAGAGCAGGATCCAGCAGCACTGGGCCTGGAATCCCACAAGGTACCCTACACTGCAGTACTGCAGATGCCTGTCTCCTCCAGAGCTGGAGCATCCATGCTTATGGTGGCCAAACCAGGTTACTGGATGCACTCTGGATGCCAATACAAAAATTATAGCTGACGTGATGGTGAACTCACCTTGTTGATAACATCAGATTGAAGGACTGTGCTAACATTTGTGACGAGATTTGCTGATACTCCAGGTAGATGGGACCTGCACTGTGCCCAGTTTCAACATGCCCTCATTTTTACAGAGTTCCAATTTAGGCTTACTGAGACTTCACATGTTTTCCATTTAGTTCCATGACAGCATGAATTCTACAACAGCCATGATTCCAGTTGTGCATTACATGCATGGAGTGAGGCGTTCTCAGTCTCTGTGAATGGTAGCCAGCAGCTTGCAGGCAACACACTGCTCACAAGGTCCTCTGATACTTCCCATGGCCCCAGGAAATAAAGTGTCTTAAGTCAAGAACACTAGAACAAAATATGAACGTAGGTCTTTAAAACAGTGCAATCTCCCTTTCCCTTAATATTTTCGTGTAGTGTGATCTCACTACAGGTGTGTGGGCCAGTCTCAGGAAAGACTGAAAGTCTTTTCCTTCCCAGCTGAGAAGTTTGCAGTCATCAAGCACTTTTTTTTTTTTTTTTTTGGTAGATGGGAAAGTGAACATTGTCCTTATCAAAACAACTTGAAATTCAGCGAAGTGTGCCGCCTCACCTCAGACCAACACCAGCTGGAGTTGTGTGTCTTCTAGATGCCAGGACCTGTGAGTTGCACAATCCAAATATTTACAAGTTATGGGTGTTGACAGCACCCGTAACTTCTACAATCCACAACAGCTACAGGTGCTTAGCTCCTCTGAGCAAAACAATTATTTTGGTATTTTCCACTCATAAATTAGTGAGATTTACAGATTCTCAGTGTAGGAAGTCTAGGAGGTCCCTTTCCTTGTGTTTTATCCATTCCTGCAATACAGCCACCTTACAGAAATCTTATTTCTCATCAGTTGGTTGAACTCAGAAGTAATCTTTTTTTCAGCAACCATAAAAATAATATAATCAATCAAAGACCTCTTAAAAATAATTTTATCCACAGTTTAATTTTTATTCACTGAAAAGAACCCTTTCTTAATGTGCTTTTAGATTAAAAAATAAGAAGCAAACTCTTTGATTTCCTATTTAAATCCATATAAATGCTTTTAAAACACACAGTGATTAGGTATTATTATTGGTAGTTAAATTCAGCACTCAACCACTTCAATTGAATAAATGACATTTTATTTTCCTAGTATATTGCAGGGGAAGAATAAAATGCCTTTATACAGAAAACTTGAACTAAGTAGAAAAACACATTTTTAATGGTTACATAATATTACATGTGGATAAAATTGGGGGAATGGGTGGAAGTTGGCAGATGCAAGATCAAATGGCTAGAAAGAACATCAGCTGAAGTTGACTTTGGCATATATAATTTACATTGGCCATTTTTTCTGGGGCCAATAGCTTGATCAAAGACAAGAATAACAGGATCTTTCTCATTCTGGTGTACCATGTCTATTTTGCTACATTCTCTGCCTTCCTTTTTCATCCTGGTCTCTTTCCCTCACCTCACACACACACACACACACACACACACACACACACACACACACAGACACACACACATCTCCAAATCTCAGAAAAAGCATAACTGAATAGGAGAATGTTTCATTGTCACATTCAGCCTCTGTGCAGAGTCCACATTCATTGGGATGAAATAGATCCTGGAACTTAAAGGGACTTCATGAACTGGGTGATCACTGTAATAAGTCCCAGATGTTTGGGACTGCACAAAGTCCCAGACCACGAGTGGTGCAGGATCTCTCCTGGGAAGGGTGTGGGTCTGCCCTCGGCCCTGGGGATGAGAAGTGAGAGTCACCTTGCAGGGAGCACCAATGGATGTGTTCCAGTCTGCTTTGGGGCTGTTCCCAGGGCATGGAGCTGATGGCTGGGTTGTGTCTGCACTTCAGGGACCCAGGAGGTAGAAGTTAAGCATAAATGGAAGAGTAAGACAGTGTAACATACCCTTAATACAGCACAGTCTGTATTGCAGAGCTTGGCTTTATTTATTGTTCTTGACCTCAAATTTCTTTACTTCACAGAACCACAATGAAGCAAAGTGCTCTTTTCTGTAGTTCCCCGAGGTGGGTGCAAAAAGTGCCATTTGGAAAGCTGCAAAGTGAGGGTGGGGAAAGAGAAGGTGGCACACAAATTCTTTCATCATCTGTAGTATCTAGAAATGTTTTTCTAGGACGACTGTTAAATTTGGGGTTTATTATTTGGAAGAGGTTTATTGCTGGTGAAAATTAATGCTGGTGGTGTTTTGAAAGGCTTTATTGCATTCACTATTTTACAGAAGTAAGAGCCTATAATATTTTGTCTTTCATGATGTTATGCCATATTCCCCAAATGAGTCCCATTAACTTAAATGTCTCAGAATAATATAATGTGGCCTATTGTGTTCTAAAGTACTGTGCACCCACCAGCAAATAAATAAAACATCTTCCACAGCTGTTACAAAAACTTTTCCCACCCTAGAAATTCCCCAGATAAATTCTTTTTCTAACACAAAGGGCAGGGAGATTCCAAACCCTCTTTTTAGTGGTACAGAATCATGGAACCATAAAAAAGAGATTGAAGGAGGTCACAAAATGGTTATCTTATTCATCTCCTAACTACACTGAGTTAATTTCTGATAGTTATTTTTTTTATTCACTCCTGTACAATTTCTAATGATGAGGTCTTCATGGCCTGTCCAGGAAATTCCTGTGCTTCATTTACCATCAAGAAGTATTTTTTCCCTTTAATAAGTAACTTGAATTATTTTTGCTGCAACTTAAAGCTATTAGTTTTTGTCCTGTCCACCATGGACACATTGAATTAATTATTTCTTCTTTCTATCACACTTTGATACTTATGAATACTTTTATCAAGCCTTGATTAATCTTTGTTACCTTCATTAAGCTAGATGCTCCTAAGACTTTCAGCTTGTTCTCAGAGATCATATTTCTTGTTGGTCTGCAACACTCTTCCCATAGTAAGCTACATCCTTCTTGAAACACAGGCACAGAGCTGGAGGCAGTACCCCAGCTGAGGCCTGACCAGTGCTGGACAGAGCTGCATGATCCTACCACAACCTGTACTCCTGATTATTCCTTTTTATGCAGTGCTTATCCTGTCTATATGGCATTACTGGCTTGTGTTTATGAACTGTAACCCCCTGGTCCTTTTCTGAAAATACCATCATCCAGCTAATTGTTCTTTGGTGTGTTTTGGTGTTGAGTACTGTTGTTCAGCATGGTCTCCTGGTCTTGCCCCAAAAGAATTTAATCCTGTTTTTTCTTAAATATTGTGTTCCTGTTTTTTTGACATCTATTTGCACTAATGCTGTGCTTCTGCAGCTTCTACACCCCTCAGAAGCATACTTTCAGTTTTCTTATAGAATCATCAATGAAACACAAAACAGATATGGGCCCAAGATAGAATATCTGTCTATTTTGGTAAACCCTTCCATCCTAATGGTAACAACAGTCCTGTGAGGGGATGCCTATTACACATTTTTATGTCATTGACAACTTTCACTGTATTTTATGGGAATGTTACAGGAAATAGGATTTAAACTCTGCCGAAGTCCTGAGTTATGGCCACTATTTCTGCTCCCCTGTCTGCAGACATTCCTGGTTTGTTACAGTAACACATTAGCCTAGTAGGATTTATTCTTGTCATAGCTACCTTTTCTGTGTATAACTTTTATTATTAAGTTACCTATTCCAATTACCTGTTTCAATTACCTTTTTTTACTCCAGAATATTTCTGGGAGAAGAAATTAAACTGACCAGTCTAGAATTTATTGGTTCCTTTCCGGCCTTTTTTACAGATAGTTGCTATATTTGACATTTTTCAGTTTTCTGGTACCTCCCCATCACCAAAGGATTTTAAAGGGAGTCATTAATGATTGTGAGAATGAGCAAGGAAATAAATAAAGTCTTGGCGAACCTGACAGAAAACCACTGGATCTCAAAAGTCTGACTGATCACACATGAGGTGTTAACATTTGGTAACATTCAATGTGCAGAATAACTTTATATATACACTGTTATTTATTAGAGCCACACGGTTTTAAACATCTTAATCTCTGGAAGATTTTTCAACAGATGGAATATGTGAACCTTGTCTTTTCTGAAATGTTAGGAGAATTAGAAACAAATGTACAAGGCTCAGAAGTCCAGGAATTTTCGCTCTTGGAAATGGCATGGGCGCTTTCTGGCAAGAGCGAAACCTGTCTGTTTTGGCTCCCAAAAGCAAAGTCATAGTTCACATTCTGAATCTAATTGGAAAACACTAAAAAGAGAGATTTAAATATTACCAATTAGAAAAAGATAATTGATATTGGCTTATTTGTAAGGAAAGTAATTAATGAATAAGAGCATGAATTAGAATTGAATATGGCACTCTAAAAAACCAAAAAGAATGAGAGCAATAATCCTGCACTGGCAGTCTCCTTGTCATGTCAGGTTACATCCTAAATTGCTGTCAAAGGAACTGCATTACAAATCTATAAATAAGGAAAAGTTGGTTTCTAACCTAAATCCTGAACTTGATAACCACATTCTTTCCTTAATTAAGAACAAGACAGGTTCTCCTGTCTTCTTTAGAGGCCACTGGAAAAAAGCTCTCCTGGCTCAAGAAAAAGTATTCCTGTTTTGAAATTTGCCTTTTTACACTGTAATCTTCACAGTAATTTTGGGGTGTTATTTATTCTTTCTATTCTTCTCACATAAAGCGTCAAACAGGAAAACATGGTTTTATTGAAGGAGAGGGTATCTGAACTCTGATATAAGTTTACAACTGAGAAGAGTTAATACTTCGATTTAAACAAAATATACACTAAAGCCATTTTTCTCTGTGTTCCTAAACTAATGGAAATAAAATTACAGGTAGGTAAAAGCGTTTTCTGGATTCAGGTTCCAAATGGATCAGCATTCTTTACTAGGAATATTCTGGCTATTTTTGTTTGCTATTACTGGTATATGAGGTAGTATGCATTCTTCTTAGTGTCCTGCATAGCTAAAATACTGCATTTAACAATGATGCATTTCAAAAAAATCTATTCTTCTGTTTGTCTCAGCAGATAAGATTTACTCAATTATTATGGTAGTTCCTCAACTAAGAAAAAATCTCTTTTACACTGCAGAGGTTCCTTCAGTCATTCAAGGCTTTCATATTGTGTATAACGGCTGAAGTAATTAATGCACTTCCCCTTCAGTAGAAAAGGCCAATAGCTGCTGAAATTAGCCTTGGGGTATCTATCAGAAACTGAACAGAAAATGGAATTTGAGGATTTCTTGGTGTTTTTTTTTATTATTTTTTTTTTTGTTTCTTTCATACAAGTTTAATAAGTGACTTCATTACTATAAAATTGTTTGCACTTGGTGAGTCACTGTTTTGTAAGAAGCACCTAGATATATTTAGCACTTAGAACATGGTTGTTTTTATTTCTCACAACTACTCATCTTTGAACCCTAGGAAGCCCCTAGGGCCCCAGCCACACCCTTTACTCAGGGGCACAAAAGCTTCATTTAATCTTGGCCCAGAGCTCTCACTCCTGGTTTGAGCTTCCCTGGGTCTTAGCCTTGTGTTCTGTCTCTGCCTTGGTTGGCTGTTGGTTCGGAATTGAATGTGGGTGGTTCCCTGTCCTGTCTTGTTACCACAGGGGCTCCCTGGATGGTCTTTCATGTATTGATTTTTCTTGTTCCTTTTTTGTGTGTGTGTGTTTTCCTCTGCCCAAGGCCTAGGAGTACACAGAGAAGTATTTGAGCCATTAGAATGCATCAGCAGACTTCATATAATTAGGTGTAAAGACTTCTTACTATTTATTCTGTTTAAACGAAGGCGTGAAAAGATAGGATGGTGTGGCCATGTTTCTAAAGGCTTGGGAAGCAACTGCTTATCTGCAGGGGTTTTATCAGAATAGTCAGAAAATGTTGGGCTCAGACCCTCGACAATTGGAAACTTGTATGGCTTTGAAGAAGTTATGGTGACAACCAAACTTGAATGGTTTGCATTAGCAATAATATAATTATTTCAACTAAAGAGGTAAATCTATTCTAATAGAGAAATGGTTCTTGCACACAGCACAATTAAAACCAGGAGTAGAAGAGGAGCATTGGCAGTTCCTACTATCCTGAAGACCGCAGCCAAACCAGCAAAGATTTAAGGAAATGACTCACAGTACTCACAAGAAAGAAAAATATCATAGTAATGGCAAGGAAAGCTAGTTTAATGTAACCAAACTGTTCAAGTCAAGTTTACTAGCCCACAGAGGCAGAGACAGGAAGCACTGAAATGACTGAATAACATTCCTAAAACAAGTCTGTAATAGTGTTTTGTCAGGTTAGTGACTGTAAATGTCCAAGAACTCCAGTGGACATGTAGGAATACATTTTACTCTTGGATGTTTTTCACACAGATGTGTTGGAGTAAAGGACTTCGCATGTGAAACAGATAAAGATTTGATCCAGAGATCTCAGTGTAATGAATGCTCTTTGATAATGCCATGAAGGATGTGCTTCAGTTTGCCTAATAAATACCTGAGTCTCAAAATGCTAGTATGCTAATTTTTAAAGAGTTGCTGTCAAAAAACCCCCAATCCTATGCTTTGTTTAGTTTTGGGCAAACGTTTATACTGCCCTTAAAAAAAAAGGGTGCCTCTAAATGCATTTAGTAGCAAGACTAATCATGTAGGATGCTCTCTATAGGCTACAAAGAGTAAAGAAAAGCCTGAGATTCCAGAAGATTTTATGACATTTTAGAATTATATGAAAATCTTCAGCTGTAATATAGTATTTGTTTCCAAAGTTAAGCAGTTATTTTAATGGCATTTTTCTGGAATAATTGGTGTTGCCTTCAGCACACTCTCCAGTCGGCCAAGATAGCAGGCCTGCCTGATTGAGAGCCTTTCTTTTACCTTTTTCTAAAAAAGCAGTCAGCTGATGACAGGATGGAGGTAGTGAGCAGAGGATAGCACACAGTCCTGAATGAATCTTATTCAGAACATGATCACCTTAAGGATGATCAGTTACTGTAGCAGTTATACAAGGAGAGTGTTATCTTCTATGGTTTAGTCTTTCTGCAAAGCTGGGAACAGCATTGGGATTAAAGTAAATTTGCTTTTTTTAAGCATTGTTTGGAGAATTAACTGGTTGGGACTATCAGTCACAAGTCCCCATAGGTATAAGGTATAAAGGTGTCTATACAGGAGGTATGAAGTGCAAGTAACTTTGTAAATGCATTGTTATATGTACAGTTTGTCTACATTCTGTGTGAATGCCATACTGTTTAAGTCACCAGAGCAGTTTCAGGTATGCAGATGTCTTCTATAGTGATCTGAGAGGCTTGGGTGGCTTCAAGATATGTGGCTTGCTGCACTCTGTCACAAATGCCAAAGTATGGAGCAATATTGTACTTCTCTAGAAGCATATTGCATTTCTCTGTGTGGTCATAATACACAGCTCTGCATGGATGAAATGCAAAATCATCCAACAGTCTTCCTTTTTGGTCCTAGTACGTGCCCTTTAAATGGGATGAATAACTAACTTGACTTGGTTAACCCTGAGGGAAGGCCTTTCAATTATTAACTTAAATAGTTGTGGGAGTTTTGCACATTTTGCTGTAAGAATGTTTTGCATTTTATGCTGAAATGGGCCGAGTGTGTCTTATCTGAGTCTGTCGGGATATTTAAAATAAATCTTTTCAATCCAGTACAAAACCACTGGCTGAGACCATTGAACTAAATCAATCCAAACAAGTGCAGCAGGGATTTCAACTACAAGAGCAGTGCCCTTCCATACAGCCATCATGCCTGAGAAGGAGCTGCTGGAGTTAGGGAAGAGCATTGTGATTTTTGAAGAGTGATGAAAGAGCAGGGAGATGAGGGCTCTCAGTTATGAGGTGTAACCGAGAATGTTGCAGTTCAAGGGCATCTGTACAGGTGGCTGTGTTGCAAATGATGCTCCCTTAACAACTCTGTACCTTTTCTGAGCCCATTTTCTATAACAAACTGCACAATGCTGGAGTGGCAAAGGACATACAGGACTTGACGTGAGACAAGATGAAAGGTATGTGATCACTGTATATTGAAAAAACCAAAAATACTGTACAACAGGCAATCCTCCCCCAATGAATGAACAGCTACTGCAGTGATGCTGAACAGTGATGTAGAGAACCGACTTCTGAACCCCCATGCAGAGTGTAATGGTCAAGAGACACACCTGCAACATCCTGTCCCTCAGGAGGTGAGGGAGAGCAGGATTCAGATACCTAGGGATAGGCACCCTGTGATTCCACAGCATCCATGTTTGGCTAATACCACAAAAACATGGACACAACTATTCTGAAATAGCTCAAGCTGACAGATTGTGTATGCATACCTGGATATTAAGATAGTTGAATGATTGTGAACAATGTGTGAGATGATTGTTCACTGGTGCTTAAACCTGGCTTCATGTGTACAAACAAAATAACCAAAATCAATAGGCTTAATTGACTGAATTCATGTGTCTGCTTAGTTCTTGCTGGAAAGGAGTGATACTTCCAGCTATGGCATGTAAAACAGCACACTTCAGGAGGAAAGCATGAGCCCCAGCAATATGGCATGAGAAGGAGATAAAGATTTTTATTTGACTGTTATACACAAGCCTGAAAGAGACAAAACTTGACCAGTGGAACATAACATGCAGTGAGGAATAGTGTTTTGGCAGGTGGATTGTTGCATACTTAAAAGTAGGTGTTTTAATTGGGGGCATAGGCTTTTGAATACTTTTCCCACATTTTTGTAGGAAAAGGTTGTATAAGGACACTTAGGAAAACCTATTGGCTACTAATATTTATTCTGGTTTTGAGGTGGCATTGCCAGTTAGATGCCATTACTATTCTGGTGAAACTCATCTTTTTCTGTCATGGAGCTGATAAAACAATAGCTAATCATTGAAAAGCTTCCATGTGCTCACACCAGGTTAAGTTTCACAGGCAGCATTCCTGGGTAGTAGAAATGAGCTGCCATGGCCTGTGATTCCTGAGCTATGAGAAAATGTTTTCTTTGGTTTAAAGGTGGGTTAATATTGGAAATTCCTATGAACAGTGCCAGCTATTATTTGCTATGATAAGGAACAACAGTTTAATTTTAATCTCGTGTTTGGGAGAAATACATCAGTCATGTACACTCAGATAGCATGGACAGAGCAAAT
Organism: Sturnus vulgaris; assembly: GCF_052056855.1. Taxonomy (NCBI): domain Eukaryota; kingdom Metazoa; phylum Chordata; class Aves; order Passeriformes; family Sturnidae; genus Sturnus; species Sturnus vulgaris. The sequence continues at coordinate 9,886,871 of NC_142250.1, forward strand.
TTCAGAATGAGTTTTTGGTCTTTTGAGATCTTTCTACGGTAGTTATAGAAATTTAGGCAGGTCCAAAAGGTGATTTTTCACCTCTTGTTTTCTTTCTTATGATGTGTTAATTAGATCAGGGTTGCATTTTTTTTTTAATGCCTATTTTTACACTTCCAGCTCAGGTACTACTCTTAAAGGCAGTATAATAAAGGAAGGATTAGTTGAACTGGTGGTTTTTTCAGTTTCATGTAAATGAAACATGAGCCATTAGGAAAAGATTGCATTTCTAGACTCTTAAGCATGTTTTGTCCATGTAGTTCTTTAAATGTTTAGTCTGTTCTAAGTATTTGGGGATCGTTTTCCGTAGATTTTGCTTACTTTTGTTGGAATGGACCAGTTTTTCTCATGATCAGCTTGTCTGGCTGGAAATCCTGAGGAAGAGGAGGTAGTTTTCAGGCTTTGTAGGACTTTTTACTCTTCTTTCATTCAGTGTAATGATTTCTTTCAGGTTTTTCGCTCAGCCAGTGACCTGTTGGGGTTTCTCCAGCAGCCTCTACTCAGGCTTTACTCCCCCTAGTTAGCAAGCCAGAAGTCTGTACTGTAGTGAATGAAACCTGCTCTGGATTGAGCAACTCAACCCAAGAGGACCTAGGTCTGAGAAGTGCCTGCAGGGCTGTAGCTGACCAAGAGAAAAGCATCCCAGTCATTGGCTTGTCTATGGATAATTGGCACTTTGTATGTTTATTACCACCCACGCCATAAACCTTGAACAGTCGCAGTTGCTGGAAGCTAAATATAAAGGACCTAAGCAGTGACTTTCAACATGCTGAATTCAAACATAAACGCAGCATGAAATGACTGTGGACCTTTGCCTTCCTTGCAAGATGTGTGACTGAAACAAAATTAACCCAGAAATATTCTTAACTTAGTGAAGAAAATGCTGTTGTTGACCTGGATTGACACACTGACCCAGTACAGTGGGAATAATCCCTGACAGTTTATATGGCTTAAGATGATGTAATAAATTTTAGTATGAACATGAAATATTGTTTAGTGTACAAATGGGTTCCTTATGTTTTTTGCTCTTAGAGATTTTATGAGTTCTGGTCCATTGTTGTGAATATATCATTGCTTTTCCATCTTGCTGTCATTTAGAATGGCTAGAGTTTCTATAGTTCAGGCATAGTGTGAAAACACATTGTCCAGGGGTTTGGGGCTAAGGATTCCTGTGAGTAAGAACATGGCACTGGACTCAGTTGCTTAGTCAGAGGTATCAAAAATATGCATAATGTACCAGTGTCCTGGTGTTTATCCAGCTGGATGAAGATGTTATCTCAAAAAGCAATCTGCAATTAATATTTTTTTTAAATTGTCCACTATCTGGCATGTTTTTGTTTTGTTATGTAAGAAAGATGCATTTCTTTTCCTCTCAGAATGAAATAAGCTGTTGCTGGAGTTTTCTGTAGTGCTGGAAAGCAAATGTATCTCTAATAGTTTATGGTGGCTCGAAATCAGCATTGGTGGAATGCCTAAAAATTCCTGCTTCCTGTTGAAAGTACATTCAGCACACTGGGACACATTTGTCTGGATGTGATCTGTGGGTCTACTTTTTTATTTACACTAAATTTGCAGTGATTCCTGTTATTTCAAACCACATACACCCACACAGCTATGGTTGCTTGGAATCTGTCTTTGACTGGAATATATCAGGAGTAATTGGGTTGGTATGCCATCTTTTGTTGATAATTAGAAACTCTTGGATCTGACACAAGAAGTTAACAAATTCCCTGTACTTAGCCATATGCTTTAGAAGTTCTTGCAACAGCAATTTTCAGGTCATTTGTCTGGCTAGAATTTGAGAAGAAACATATGGCTACTGCTTATGTCCTGCCTTATTATTCTTAAGAGTATTATTTCATAAACAGAAAAGAGCTCATTAGCTGGTAAATTATTCATAGACCTTGCTGGAATTGTACCAGATATGCACAGGGACTCTTGAAAGGTCTTTTTGAACAGCCCACATTTGGAATTGTCTGGACAGAAATATATTTTTCTTTTCAGTAAGACAAATAAAACCTTACAAAGCCGTTCATCTCAGTTAAATCGAACTGTATGGCGATTTCGTGTTAAATACTTCTGTGATTAAAAACCACTTGCTAGTAAATCATGGCTGTAGCTGCAACTTGCATTCTGATGAACTGTGTATCACTTGTAGTAAGTAATTAAAGAGCTCATATGCGTAGCAAAGAGGACTATATTTAATTACATGGTTACTTCTGCTTGGGACTACCCCAGATCCCAGTTCCGATGGTCCTTCCTGGTAATGTTCAAATATTCTCTGGTGCCACCTAATGGTAAAATCGCCCAGTTACTCTGGAGTGAGAATAAACAATGGGCACCCACTACATTTATTGCTGCACTTAGGCCCATTGGCATCAGTGTTGTGGCCTGAATATGCATGTAATAAAAAAAAGGCTCCTGACCCTAATTGCTTCCAGTCAAAACATTTCATTGCTAAAGGAAAAACTACAGTAAACTCTATAGTACTTCCTTTAACTGTTTTAACTGAACTGTTTTTTTAAAAGGTTTGGACACAAGCCTGAACCAAACCAACTAGAACTTAAATCAAAGCTGCATTCTGACAGTAACCCATAATTTTCTAAAAGCCAAATGCTGTTCACCCTTATTCTATTGGGAATGCAGCATTCAGATTTGTGATACAGCTTTGTGGGTTGTTTTTTTCTGTATTCTTGCCACAATGCTGCAATTTCCAGGAAATTGAGAGATGCCTCTCTGACTTTGGGAAATGCAGTAAGGCTAGATGTGAACAGTGCCTCTCATTTTCACCCTTTCCATAGCCCCTGAGTGTTGTGGATGACTGCAGTGAGCACACCCCACAGGGCAAGCAAGGTGCACAAAGCCAGTCTCTTTACCTACCTGCCCAAAGTAACCTCTAAGACACGTGGATCTGGCTCCTATCTACAGGCTGTAGGTAGCTTTCTAGTTTCCCTTTTAAGATTTGGTCTTTCCATCTTTTCATTTCCATTTGCCTACCTTTAAATAGCAGTGGGAAGTGAGCACACTTACAGTTTTCCTATGGGTTTACCTATGGGTGTCACTGGGGACTTGCTATGATAGTTTATATTCGTTTCTTGGAGTGGATGGGGAACTGTTCTGTTAGGGAAGAAAAAGTAACTTCCTGCTCTGAATAAAGTAAAAGTGTATGTGAATACTTAGCTCAGTTGGTTTGAGCCTGGTACTAATGATGCCAAGGCATTATTCAGTTCAAGCTCTGTATGGGCCATTCACTTAAGGGCTGCACTTGAAGATCCTTGTGGGTCTTTTCCAACTCAGAATACTCTATGATAATTTATGTCAAATCAGAAGGGAAAGAAACTGTAGTGGGCAATAATAAATGTAAATCTGTGATTCTTATGAGAAGCTGGTGGGAGGGACAGCATAGCCAAAGGATGTTGCAAAAGAACTACTTAAATGAACTATTTCGCAATCCTCCGGAAAAGAATGTTCGGTATGTTTTGGCTGATCAATTCTGCTATCACACATTTTCTGAATACCTGGTTTAGATGGAATTAATAGAGTTGAGGCAAATAAACAGCAATACCCTAGAGACAAGGAACGGTTTTATCCGAATAGCTGAAATATTAGGTTTGCTGCCAATTTCTGAGAATCAAAAGGCTATTGAATAAGATAATTGTCAGTTATTATAGTCAGAACTGTCTGTGCCCAACACAATGTGAGCTGCAGATTCCTACTCTAATATCCTTTCTAGCACCAGGCTTAGAGTTCTGAATCACCTTTCATTGTTGAGTCCTTTCTTCAAGAACAACCACCTTTGCAAATAAAAACCATTTGTATGAGTGGGAGTTCTGATATTGCTTTTGGAGAAGTTTCGTTTCAAAGTTAATTGTTCTGCTGCTTAGCTATAGAATACTTGTATTTCGGAGTTAGAATTGACTGCTTCTTTGTGGAAATTCTCTTTTGGGAGGAATAAAATAAAACACCTTTCTGCTTTCTCCTGGGTATTCTAGAAAAGAATGCTATTGGGCATCAGTACATGTAAATAATGTGAATAAAGTAGTCACTGTAAAAGTGGCATTTTTTTCCCTTTGCATAAGCATGACTAGGGAGGAAAATATTGTGGGCCTAATTGTTTGCAGATGTAACTGTTGTGGTTTCATTGAGTTACAGGCAGATTTGAAAAGATTTTGTCCCAATAGGAGATAATATGTGCAAAGCACTGCTGATGGTCTGGCCAATTTGTGGGTCCTCAGTCTGAGCTGAGAAACCGGCATGCTGTTTTTGAAAATCTGGCTTTGAGGACTGTACCATGTTACAAAACCAGATGGTTTGGCTCACATGTGAAACCAACTGCCTGAATAGAAGTATTTTCTTTATTTTTTTTAAGCCAACCCAATAATAAAATCGTTTCCTTCCTTGAGTTGTAGATAAAGAAAAGAATCCTTTTCTGTGGGTGGATGGCTCTTGTCCTCAAAGGCACTTGTCACTGACTGTAGTAGCTTAATATTGGCTCCCTCTTTGGCTGGGATTTTTCTAGAGGAAAAAAGGCCAAAGAATTCAAGTTAAAGCTTTCCACCTTGTTTAGAAAACATCTTTTTTGTCACTGTAAGAAAACTGTTCTTGCTTTCATGATCCCTCACGATCTGCAGCTCATAAGCCCCAGTCATGAGTAACTGTCAGTTCCAAGTGCTTAAAAATCATGAACCTGGCCCCAAGTCATGACACTGACATACTGTTAAGCCAAGTAGCTCATGCTTATGATCACTTTCTGTGTATCAGGAGTAGAGAAAGGAAAGAAGGAATGAACTCCCTAATTATAGGATTCAGTGGGTGAAACCTCAGGAGATAAACACTTGTCAGCACTGCAGTCAATAACAACAGTTCTGCTCTAACTCTCTGGTTGTGTTTGCAGCCTTTGGTGAGACAGATCATGCCCTAAGCTCAGAGTGGAGCTGCATTTAATCGCTTTAAAACCATCACCTGCCTCCCGAAAAAGTGTGGGACCTAGCACTGCTATTTCCTATCTTTAAAACTGAAGTTTTTTCTTAACAGTAGTACCATCTCAGCTGTGCTGGGTAGTAATATTTTGAGTGTTGCTGGGCTGATTTTGAACTACATGTCCCAGAGGAAAATGAAAAGCAGGGCAGCTAGATTTTGGCTATTTGCTTTGAGGCCCTGTTTTGATTTTGTGGTGTTTTTCATGTAGCAGATATGTCAGATGTGAGTTCCAGGTCTAACAGCACATTACCTTGATAGTGGGTGGTTATTTTCAGAGGCCTCTAAAGGAGATTCAGACTGAGTATTTCCTTAGGATCATAGTATTGGAGCAGAAAACACACTGCATGCTGATTTCTCCTGAGTCACAGGCTAAAGGAATACTAGGGGCTTAGTGGGTTTATATGCTGGCAGAGAACCCTGGAGACAGAAATTAATCAGTAGTGAAGCTGAATCAAATATAATCTTCTTGCTGCTGGAAAAGAGAATGAAAAAATTGCTGGTATCAGTTACCACCATGGTGCTGATGCCTGGAAAATGCTGTGGGAAGGGCCAGGACTGATGTATCCCACTGGCAGCCCTTATCAAGGCTCCTGCAGAGCCCTTCTGAAAATGAATGTCATTCCAGAGAAATCTGTCCAGGCAGATAGACTTCCTGACTGTAGTAGGCAACTTATAAAAATGGGAGCTGGATGCAAAATGAAGATCCAGGTTTGGCCCTCTTGTTTCCTTAGAAGCTTCAAAAAATTCAAATTTTACCTCATTACTTTCAGATTCTTCATGGTTTTCTTCTGATTTCACCCTAGCCCCTGGAAGTCTCCCTTCCTATTGAGTTCTGCTTTCAGAACAAATTGCCATGGGAGTCTGAAATAATCTCTTTGGATCTGAGCTGCTGGGCCACGTTCTCAAAGTCCCTCTTGTGTCAGTGATACCAACATCTGCAAAAAGAAACAGCATCTCTGGCTCTGACTTCCTTGGTTCCCTCTGCTGTCAGCCTTGTCCTTGTTCACATGCTTTTGTAAACTTGAGGTAGAGAAGCAGAATTTCAGAGAACTTTTCTCAATGCAAAAGCAGTATAGGTCAGGGTCTGCAAGTTTTTTGGGGATGGCTCTTGGCCCCTGTAAACAAATCCTTAGTTTCTTATAGAGGCTACAGGGTCAGTGACCAAATTCCCCAGAAAACAAGGCCCTGACAAACTGCAGTCTGTTCCCAGAGTATAAATGGGACATCCAGATCCAGTGGGAGGTAAGTCTCTAAATGTTGGTGAGTCAGGGAAGTAATATTCCAGAGAATGTCCCCCAGTACAAGGGCACTACAGGGGAAGAGATGGGGTGCCTGCGATAGGAACTTGCTGAGCACATTGTGCCTGAAATAAGACTCCCCAGCTGAACATCATGGAATCCGTGACTGTCCTCAGTACCAGAGTATTTCTGTTTCATATGAGCTTTAGCCTCATTAAAGATTGATTGAACATCGCATAGGCAGTGGGAGCACTGGTGTTTCGGTCCTTTTAGCAAGTGCCTGTCTCTTACTGTCCCTTGTCTATTATGTTTTACACACTTCGTTTTAACAAAAATCCCTCAAGCTTGGAAAACTTAAAAGACTACAAAAAAAAAAAAAAAAGAAAAAAAGTGAGCTCTGGACTTTTATCAGTTCCTCCTAATAATCTTATCAGAAGGACGCTTGACTCGTGAAATTTGCTGAAATATTTGTTCCTGATAAGCCTTATCGAGCACACTTCGTGCTCCTCCTCCAGCCTGAGGGTGCCCTCTGGTGTTTGCAGCTCTGGTGTTTGCAGCTCTGGTGTTTGCAGCTCTGGTGTTTGCAGTTTCGGTGCCGGCACGGCGTTCCGTGTGCTGCCCGGGACGCGCTCCCGCCTCTGGAGCCGCCGCTGCTCCTGCCGGCGGCGCTTGGCTGCCCGGGATGCTCCGGGCTCATCCATCGCCTTTCCGAGCAGAGGAATGCATTGCAGCAGTGGGACACACTCGCTGTTTGCCTCTTCTAGTAAATCGAGCTACTTTTACGGCGCTGTTGGTTAATATTCCTTGACAGACTTGTTCAGGAAATCCCTGTTGATGTGCAAGAGAAGCACACTGACCTGTTTGCTCTGTTACACTGTTGATGTCTCAGTCCTGCAGGTGCAGAAGAGGTAACATTGGTGAGCGACCATACGTCGTTTGTTCAAAAACATCAAAAAACAAACAAAAATCCCCCAAACAAACAAAACCAAAAAACAAGCAAACAAAAAAACAAAAAAACAAACAACAAACAAACAAACAAAAAAAACCCCACAAAAATCCCCAGAAACATAAAAAAACCCATCAAAAACAAACCTTCTCTTTTCTTTTGCCTGGGTTGGTTGTTTTGCTGGATGACTAATCAGCTGCCAAGTCATCCATTTTTTTCTCTAAATGCCAGAGAGCTTCAGCTGCTTAAACAGTACCTGAAAGCCTTTGGCATTTTGGGGTCACTGGTCTGTACTTGCTGTCAGTGCTAATACTGTTTGATTTTCAATTCTAGATTTTGTGCCTTGTGTAAAGCTGCATGTGGCCAGGATGTTTAACTGCAGTGTCCATGGCTTGTAAATTCTCAATCCACAAAACCCAACGGGAATAGTAAGGAAGCCCAAAATGGGGGTGATGTGTGTACATGTAGACCAGCATTTCAGCTCCATGTCTTTCAAAGCAAATAACGAGCAGGATTTCACCTCGGTACCAGAGGCCAAAGTAGGAAGAATATTTTAACACGTTGTTTAAGCTAGAATGCATCCCTGAATGCGGGCAGATAGGGAACAATTTTTTAAACTACCAAGTCCACTTAGAAGGGTATTTAAATTTATTAGAAAACTCAAAGTAACAGGGAATGAATGAATGAATGCGCTGTTAAATAAGAAAGAGAAAAAAAAAAGAAAGAAATTACAATATAGATGATTTTTGCTGTCAGTTAAATATTAACTCATAAATGCCATTAGTCCACGAACCCAGTGTCTGAAAACTCTACACTGGTTTTAGACAGCAGTCTCTTCCAAAGGGTATAAATTTAACAGGCAATCATTACTGACTTGGGTCACATTTCAAAGTTTCTATCAGTAGCAGTTGTCTGAAGCACTGAAAGGAGATGTTGAAGAGCCCCTCATTGTTCTGGTTTGTGGCTAACAGCAACACAACGGTAAACTTAGGCCCGTGCTCTATTATTTCACTGTTTCATATACCAGCCCTTCATTTTGCCAATTCAAGTTTTGATTTGTGAGGCTGAGCCCACAAAAAAAGTGGAAAAGTGGATGAAGAGGTAAACCTGTTTTCTCTTATTTTCTTGCTCTGCTTTTGGTACCCTGACCCTTATTTCTCAGGTGCCGGGGGTGTCAGAGCAGGGGGAAATGTAAAAATGCTGGGAGGAGATGCATGGCCTTTGATCTCAGCTTTGACAGGACTTGAGATACATTAGCAAGAATTACACAAAAACCCTGGGACCCACTACTGAACACCTGGGAAAATACTTCAGCCTGATAATAATGTTGATGATGCATTTAAATGATCCACGAGACCAAAACATTGCTCCAAAATGTTCTCGACAAAAAGATCTGTCTGAGATTCTCATGTGACTCAGATTCAGCAGGGATGGGAAGCACATCAGAAGAGCTGATGACAGCTTAGGACAGGCTGAACTGAAGGCATTGAGCCTCTAAAAAATTGAGCAGAAAGGACTGCAGAAAGCATGAAGACAGGAAAGCAGGTGGCTTGGGAAATGTTTATGGTCAGACATGGCCTAGGAGGCCAGGACTAATCAAATGGGAAGGAGGGGAAAAGGAAAGATGCCAAAGAGCTTTGAAAGAAAAGGACTTTTGAGTGCTGACGGTGGGGAGCTGTGTGCATAAGCAGCTGCCTATGTAGGGTGGGAAGAGCACCAAGGGTGTAACGCAACACCTCTGGTTTTGTTGTGGATAAACCTTTGAAAGTTTCAGGACAGCAGTTAGTACTGAGACCCAGCTTAAGCCAGTGTCCTCGGAGGCCACCTCAGGAGCAGGGTCTGAGCATGAGTGAATTGAATACATGTTTGCAGCTTGGTGCACACAGGCACAAGCACAGTGGAAAGATCAGTGGAGAGGAATATTCCCTGCTGCTCCTGGGCTCTGTTACGGAGCATGGCTGGCTGTGCACATGAGCAAAGCGGGCTGCTGCCTGGAGGGCACGTACCTGCTCTGCTTGTGTCAGAGGTGATGGGTTTGGACAGGACAGCATGCTCTCTCCTGAGTGCCAGGGCCTTGGCTGATGGAGGGCCTGGTGTGTGTGGGAGAAAGCTCCTCCTGTGAGTGAGGGACTGGCATCAGCCCTCCCAGCAGCACCAGTGGCCACTGCCCCGCTTGGCTCCCAGCCTGGCTGCAGGAGCAGTAAGTTGTGCTCTTCAGAGCTTCCCACTGGGCTCTGCCTCAGCCAGTCCTCTGCACGGGGCAATGGCCAGGGAGAGGAGTAAAGAGGAGCTGCAGAATCTGGGAAGAGGAGAATCTCCTGGTTCTTTTCAATGTCCCTCTGAAATAGCTGCTGTCCTCCAAATCTGAACTCCTTCCTTACACTGTCAGTCAACTTGGTGCAAAACAAGCCTTTGATTGTGTGCTACCTTTGACTGCTCAGCTCTCTGCCTTCTTTCAGGCTCTCCTTGTATCCCTTCTTCACACCTCTAGACTACAGCCCTAACCCAAGACAGGACTGAGAAGCCCAAGGCCAGTTCTGTTGTAAAAAACCTGCTTTAGTAGAAACACGGGTACTGGTCAAGGTGCCAATGTATCTTCTTCCAAGTGACTTTTGTGGCATTTCTGTATGAAGGGCAAAACCAAGGGCTAATGCTCTGACACATTATCCTCTGAGGGCAGGGGATTAAGAATATATTGTACCTACAGTTAGATAGATCTTCCTGTTCTTCCTCTGTTATAGTTATGGTTGTTATTACAGTCAGTTGTAGGGCACCTAAGTGAAATTCATCCACACTATAAATTTCACACTCTGAAATTGAGAAGGAAGGCAGAAAACATTGAGATTTCTGAGTGGAGATGACCTCTGTTGCTCTCTGAGCTCAGACTATTTTTGGCAGGAGGCAAATGAAGCGAGGGCCTGCTTTGGAATGAAGGCAGAGCAGCTGCCAGCCCTTGCAATTAGCCAAAAGGCTGTGGAGTGTGGGCAGGAGGCTGCAGAGCACGTGGCTCCTGCCTGGCACTGCTCAGTCCAGAGCAATGCCTGCAGGAATTCAATGCCCAGCCGAGCCCAGATATTGCAGCTGATCCCTGGGGAGGCCTGAGCCCCTCATCTGGGGTTGAACAGTCACAGTGTGCCCTGGACAGGGTGCCCAGGGCTAAGAGTGTTTGGAGCAGCAAACACAGCCCTTGGCCAGCACACGGGACTGATTCAGCCCTGACCAAGGGCCTCCAAACACGCCTGGATGTAATAATTGCTCAGAGTAAACTGGGACTTTGATGACCCTGAATTGCAAGAGAATGACTCAAATGCATAATAATGGATTTGATCATTTATGTATATGTTTAATGTAATCATAGAGGAAAAGTAATTACAATGGACAAGATTTCTCTGGCAACCAAGGTATTGTATCTCTTTTTATGTAAATTCCAGGCCTGCCAAGAGCCTACACGCAAAATACTTTCTATTGATGATTAAAGATGAACCTAAGGGAGTTTATGAAGATTTAGGGTTGTGGGATTTTTTTGTTTTTGTTTGGTTTTTTTTTGTTTGTTTGTTTGGTTTTTTGTTGGTTTTTTGTTTGTTTGTTTGTTTGGTTTTTTGTTTGTTTTTTGTTTTGTTTTTTTTTTCACACTGTCTCATGTCATATATAGAAGGTAATCAAGGAAACAAGACAACCAAAATGCATTGTCAGAACTTTTACTACAAATATTTTCCCTCCATGATATTTTGTAGGAAAACCACATTTAATTTTTCTCAAAGTAATGCGTTCATTGATATAGACTGGCTTAAGGATGCAAAGAATGAATATATTACAGTCAAGAGTCACAGTCATAGACATGGGCTTGATATCAGGGGCTATGGATGATAAATCTTTCCATGACGAAATTCCTCAATTGCTGCTTTCTACTGTGGGCAGTAGCACAGCCGTGTATTTGTACACTCCCCAGAAAAGCTGGATCCAGAGCCAGTTCCTGGCCTGAGTTTTGTCTGTTTCTAACCAAGCACAGTTTCTCTGTAGGAATGAAATCAAGCAAGCATGCAGGTAATAGGGGACGATTTAGTTCAGCCTGCTATACTCAATGTGTGGAGCTATACATAAGTTCCACTGCTTTTTCAATTTCTTTTTGTCTCCTTTCTTGTTCAAGCAGTGAGGAATCTGTTTCTCAAGAGCAGTCTGATTTGTGGGGTCTCTCAGTGCCTCATTAGCTGCATGAGTTACGGAAAGTGGAAAACTCTCTGGGAGTTGAAAAATGATGTGTGCTTCTGTGAGGCATTTTCCCATCACTTCTGTGCTGGATTTCAGAAGCGTTTTAGGTACCAATCTATTTCTCATGGGTACTCTTGGGCTATTTTATTTCCATGTGTATGAGTTTGTTTCACAAGTCTGTTTTTAATGTTTGAATGAGACAGGGAAAGAAAAAAAGCACCACATCTCACACAGGAGAGGTGTCATCCTCAAGGATGTGTTTTGCTTTAGAATCTTAGAATCTGGCTTTAGAATCTGGCTTTAAATTTTTTGTTTGCCAGCGTAGTTCAAACTGCAGGGGCATTGACTTGGATTGGTGTAAATTTTGATAATAACCTTCATTCATTCACGTCAAAACTTCCATTTAAAACATTCAACATTTTTTTCTGGTCTTCACAACTTTGCTGTGATATCTGACAGGTATTCCAGATGGCCCAAAGAGATAAACATCAAACAAGTAGAGTGTCCCTGCCTCCAGCCCTTTGATGGTCTCTGTGGTGACGGCTCGCTGGAGGTTTAGATCATAGAAGTACTTGCACAGCACTTTCTCTGATTTGTGCCGAGATTCAGGCCCAGAGCACCTGTCTGCACTCTGCAGTTCCCTCCAGATCTGATCCTCTTCAATCCTTTTTCTGTACACACAGTACTTGCTCTCCTCTTGTGTTCCCAGCCAGGCAATGGTCACAGACCTGCATGTTCTCAGTTTACTGAAGGATTTGATTTTTAAACTCTCTGGAAGAAGCGGGAATAAGGGCTTGTGGTAATGGGGGGATGCCTGTACCTTCACAGAAGAGTTAAATTCCTCTGTGGACCTCAGCTGCACCAAATAGGTGTCCAGCAGCTTTCCCTTCAGGGAGAAATACCTCAGCCCAGAGAGATTTTCTGATGCCACTGTTTTGCCATTTCTTGTTATGTGAACCCGTATTTGGCCCCGACACAACTGAAAGGTGAAGAGGATTTTCTTGTGCCTCGCCTGGTACTGCAGACTGTAGAATTTCTGCTTTTTCCCATCCAGGACCACATGAATCACTTTGCCATCTTTCATCTCTGTCACCTTGGGTTCAGGTTCTTCCAGGGTCCTGGCAAATGTCCCGGTGTATGCGGCGCTGGCATTTGTAAGGAGATTGACAATAAAAACATCGAAGTAATACTGAGTGCTGGGGCTGAGACTGGGCACTGTGTAGGTGTTCTTGGTGCCCATGCACACCTGCCTGACTTCCCCACTGCTCACTTTGTTGATGATGCTCAGTTCGCTGTTGGACAATATCATCACCTGCTGTGGCTCAAGGAGGTATGGAGAGAGGGACAGAGCCAACGTGGGTGGCAGCTTCATTCCAGAGGATCTGATGGCTGTCTCAGCAGCACACAAGCTCTTGTAGTTGTGCTTTTCATTAACTAGGAGACAGTACTGGATGCTCTCCCTGTGCTGCAAGACAGAAGGGCTGTGTTTCCAGGTCAGAGTCACCGTTGTATGGCCGATGCCAATCACGTCTATGCGTGGATCTGCTGGAAGCTCTGGATAGAGGTGCCCGGACGTGGTGTCGGTGGTTAAGTACACGGTGATGTGTGTGTCCCGCTCGGTGGACAAGAACTCCAGCAGGTAAAGGGCAAAATGGGAAGACATTCCCATGTAAGTCTCGACAGAATTTCCCTTGTAGTTGAAGATGGTGGACACTATGCTTGAAGCCTTCTGAGATTTGGAGACCTCTTGTGTATCATGGTCACCTGCAGGCAAAAAGCAGACTTGTAACTTCTGTTTTAAAAGATGTGAAATAAATCACATCATACATCCCTAATGTTAGGGAACATCATATTTTCTTCTTGAAAGCAGTAATTAGAACTAAAAACATGTTTTAGTAAAAATATGTTGCTACTGGCAATTTATTAAAATAAAATTTGAGAAGCTTTTATTTTAGCAAAGCAGCTGTAGAATTATGTTTTCAAAAATACTATAATTATGAAACCACAACTTGCAAAAGCATGGTTTGTATCATGCCTGATGCCCCTACAATTTTCTTCTTCTATTTGCTGTCTCTTAGAGTACTTTACTTTAAGGAGACTCATTATTTCTATGATAGTTTTTTTCTTTGGATTAGTTTTAGGCCATTGTTTCATGAAGAGGGAGAACTCATCAATTCAAAGGAGTATAATTTGAACTCCTCAGTCAGGTGTACCTGCTTGACATGTAAGAACTTGTTAATGGCATCTTTTAGATTTTTTAGTTTGTAAAAGTAATTTAAAAAACCATGCCAGAGAAAGGAATTGCCTTTTAGGGTAAAGGCAATATAGTACCCACTGCCATGGTAGATGTGGCAAGAATAAATGGCTAAATCTTCTCTTCATGTAGGGAGCAAAAGTTGTCTCAAGTGACCTAAGCCACAGAAAAATAACTGGGGCAGCAGACGGAAGTTTGGCCCAATACCAAGAGCTTATGAAGTTGGTCTGTTTGTGCAGCCTGGAAGACCTGCAATTGTTCCCAGATATTAACCTTAGATGTAGACATTTTCATATCTAATCCTTAATTTATTTGTGTTGAGGGCAAGATCTGATGGGTTTCCATGTTTCACCCATGGAGACCGTGTCAGTCCACAGCAATTTAAAGGAGGAGACCACAAAATGTTTAGGCTTGTAGGAAATTTCCTACAACACAGTTATCTATGAGTAACTTATGCTTTCTTTGCCTCCATTTAGGCAGACTGAAGGCCTTACCTGGTGTTGCTTTTCCTGGTGGAGACTTGTACACAAGTATGCTCCATTCAATGGGAACATCACAGGGCGTCACTGTTATCGAGAAAGGGGCAAGGACCCTGCCTTCTTCCAAAGCAAAGTAATACCTGTAAATGCAAATAGAAATAGAGGGAATGTATCAGGGAATTCAAGTTTGCCCAAAACTCCTTGTAATCAGCCATTCTGATGTGAGTCACTTTGCTCTGGGTAGAAATGACTGTTCTCTAAGATGCATCCACAGAAAGGGTGGATGAGTATCTGCAGTCTTCAGCTGTGGGAAGAAAATGGGCTGTGGGGTATTTTTTTTTAATCTACATGCATCTGCTGAAAGAGTTATTCACTTGAGGCAGTATTTTTCCCTCTTTTCCCCACTTTAGGTGCACATTCTGTCTCATGCTTAGCTGGTTACTTTGGATGAAGGATGTGATTAGCTGACTTCATTCTCCATAACCACCTGTTGCCAGTTCTGCCTTGATTGCCATTGTGTCAGGAGCTGCTATGCAGGAGCACCATAGAGTGACATCAGTCTCTTTGGTCAGGTTTTGATTCCTGCATTGAAAAAGATCAACCTCCTGTCTGGTTCTAGTTTATTTTTGTTGTTTTTATACAGACTGTATAATATTTGGACTTGGCCATAGAAATGTTTGGATTTGGGTGCTTCACTCTGCACTTAAACGAAGGCAATTGGCAATCCAAGGGGTTTTTTGTTGTTTACCAGTGAGACAAGCCTAGTCATTATGGATAGATCCTGTCAGCCTGGAGGTCTGGCTTATTTTCAGAGTATGGCTACTGGGCCAGGGTGAAGCTTCACTGGAATCTGTTCCACATTCTCGAGTCTTTTACTCTCAGCCACAACTTGTCATTTCTTGTGTTCCTGTTTGGATGACTGGGGCTCAAAAAGACCGTCCTTATCATGCTAAACTACTTCCTAATTTCAGTCTTACTGTTTGCTGCAAGAGCATAGAAAAATTCCCTTTTCTTTGAGGCTTCAGTACACCTCATCCTTTAACTAGGGGAGCTCCTAGTTCTATTCTTGTGAGCATGGTCACATTATATAACATGTGCCACGTTCCAGTTTTTCTGTGCAATGCACATGAAGACTGAGCAATCTGGCTCACCCTCTGCTCCATGACCACTTGGGTGTATGTTAAAATCTGTATTTGCTGGTCTCTGTCCAAAGTGCATCTCTTCCCAAATATTTAGGTTGATCTTTGCTACCCAGATGCAGTGCCAGCTGTTATATCTAGATCACCTACATATCTAGGTATGGCAGAAGATTTTACAGATATTTTGGGAAAGTGAAGAATGTGGAACTTCCATATGCTTCCACATTTTTGATCTTAGCAACTTGTAGTCCCATTGGGCAAAAATACTTTTAGTGTGCAGGACAGTGGCAGAAGTTTTCCTGATAAGATGTCTGTGCAGATAGTCTATTGATTTTTTGGGTAGTTAATTTGCTAGGTAAAATGTTTGTGTTTCACCAGGAATGTAGGATGACTGCTGTCTCTGCAGACCTGAAGTTGGGCTGTTTGTGACACAACTGTTTGCTGCTGGAGCCCAGCCATCCCAGTCAGTGTCAGTTCTGCTGCTGCTCTGACAAACACAGCAGAAAGCTGCTGAAATGTGTACAGGAATCTAAACTTCATCTCAAAGGTTCATTCCAGATTCTGAGCAGTGTACTGACACTTGAGGAGGGGCATTTTTCTGGCATTGCAATGTGCACTGATAGAGCCCTGCAGGCACACAGGGATTCTTGGCTTATCCTGGTAGTGTGCAATTACCAGTGACACAGGGAAGTATTTGAGGAGTGGCTGATTTCCTCTTACCTTTTTGGTATATCCTTCAGCAGGTGAATTGTAGTTTCCTTACCATCTGCAAGTATCAAGGAGTGGTAGAAATTGAAGAGATTGGTCTTGAGGCTCTCTTGGGAACTGGTAGTGGGTGCTTTTATAGATTGGCACAAACAAGTCGCCATGAGAAGATGGAGAGGAAGATAAAGCCAGAACCAGGACATCTTCAGTACTGCCAAGTGAGATGACAAAAGGGAACAGAAATGACTGTCAAAGTAATGCAACCCTCTCTTTCTGTGCCTTTCCTGGCATTTGTTATAGCCCCAGCAAGCCAGGCATTCAAATAGTGCAAGTCTCCATTTTGCTGAATTCTTTAAAGTTCACAGAAATATTCCTCAGAGGATCTCTCTGCAAAGATTTAATTGCTGAAACTGCTATGAAGTCTTTGATTAGAGAAAAAAATGTAGCAAATGCAGCACAAGTGCAGCATGACAGTTATTTAAAAAATCGTTTTATTGCTGTCAGAATGAGTGGAAAATTACATTTAAAAGATTTGTTTTCTAGTTTGTGATATTGGCTTACTAAATTTCAAGGCTGAGCTATTTGTAATGGAACTGTCCCTTTAAAACTCACAGGAGGTCACTATGCCCCAAACCCTGCTTCTGCTGTTCTGTCAGAGGTCATTGAATTTTTATTTTGTCCACAGGGACTGTAGGTATGTGTAGATCATCACAAATTATCCAGAGCTGTGGAAGATATTGTTTGGTCAAAGGTGAAGAATCTTCGATAAGAATCCCTAAGCTGGTACTTGTATTTTAAGCTCTGTGTATCTCATTTGGAAGAAGGCTTTATCACTGTTGGGCAGTGATCTTGTTCTTAGATTTTTGTATTGTTTATCTTTCTCATACCTGCATCACTTGCAGCCTATTTCAGCATTTGCTGCTCACTAGAACTGCTGTAACAACTGTATTTTATTCACACTGGCAAGAGATTTTTTAAAAAATCAGTTATCTCCTTTTTTTCAACAGGCCTTATTATCAGCTTGAAATCTATGAAAGCAAAGTACAAAACCAGAAAATACTGACATTATTTAAACTTCTGTGTGCATTGCTTAGAGCTACAGAGGGGAGGAGACTCCAGTTGGGACAGGAAATTTTGACAGTGCACTGTGTGCAGTTATTGATTGTAACTTACAACTCCTTTGTCTGCCACATCCAGTTTCAGAAAGTATGAAAGTGGAAAGGGCATAGACCTTTAATCCAGGTGTCAGCTGTAGCTCAGGGATTTGAAAAGCAGAGGGAGCTCTGTGTGCAAGATCCCTTTTTTGAGGAAAAAGTAGCCTATTGCATCTTACAAAGCAGCAAGGAGTAAAGATTGTGGTTAAATCCAATTATTAGCTGGTTATAGGAGAAAACATACAAGACAAAGGCTCAATTCTTTGTAGCTTTTATTTCTTTCTGCAATCAGGTCTTTCCCCATAGTGCCTGTAAAAGTGTGGAAGATTTTAGGCAGCCAGATCTCCAGTTCAGCTGCTGAATGGACACCTGCTGTCCATTGCAGTAAAAGTGACATTATCAAAGGACTCTTTCCTTTTAAAATCCGTTTCAAACACAGATTTAAATATAGCATTGAACACATCTGTAGATTTTTATGTACAAAATCTGGGATTCCCATAGTCTAGCACATCTTCAGTATGAGTGAGATGATTATGAAATTATCATTACCAGGTCATCTGAATGTCCCTCTCAACGTCCAAATAAAGTTGGTTTATTCTCTGCCTGTTTGTACTATTTTAGCACCTGCTTGAATGCAGGCTTAAACAACCATCTGAACAAGTTAAAAGAATAGTTAAGATTTCCATATCAATTCAATTTTAATGCTCTTATAACAGAACTTTTCCCTATGACTGAATCACTTTGCCACTTTGTTATTCCTGTAGTCTAATTATAGCTTACAGATTTAAACTAGAACCCTAAATATTTTGTTTTACCTTTGACAGTGGAATCTGAGTTTCTCTGTGCTTTGGAGTGGAATTTTAAAAAAGTCTTTCTGCTACTTAAATGACAGGATCTTGCAAACCACACTGATACCACAGCAGCTCAGCTTTTCTTGTCCAGGAAAACAAACAAATCAAGCGATCAACAAACCTATAATCAGCTTATCCCAAAGAGAGCATCATCCCAAAGGCTATTTTCACTCAATTACACAAACAATATATTCTCAGATTATTGGAAATATGTTACATGAAAAATACAGTGCTTACCTATTATGTTCCTGGCTAGATGATCCTCAGACCACTCACTTTCTTTGCCAAAAAAGCATAAAAGAACAGACTTTTCAGATCTCTGTAGGCAGATGAAAATCAAAAATGCAACCAGTTCAACAAGACAGAACTGATTTTTCCATATGGCTTCTGAACAGACATAGCAACTAAAATGCTTGCAGTCCTTCAAGAAAAGCAAAAAAACAGAACAAAACAAAAAAAACACAACACCGCCCCCCCCCCCCCCCAAAACCCCAACACAATAGGATTTTGGTATTTTCTTCAGTTGGGTGTTTTCAAAGGTTGTTTTAAACTTGCCCAGTTCTGCAGTGTCCCAAGTCCTGGTTGTTGTTCCTCCAGTTCTCGTGCTGCTGCAGGAGCTGTGCAGCAGTTGGGCTGCGCTGCCAGCCCAGGACGCTGCTCCTGCACCGAGTGTCAGGCAGCCTGCTCCTGCAGCCTAATCCCAGCACTGGCTGGCCAGGGAGCAGCTCTGTGACTGAAATGCACAGTGAGGAGGAGGGGGTGAGATGGAGAGAGGAGCAAACACTGTTAACTCTTCTCAGCCCTTAATCCAAGCCAGCCAGGGGTGCACCACTCTCCTCCAGAAAACTACTTTTGCATTAGCAGCTGATGGCCCTCCCAAGGAGTGTGTGATGTCCCTGGCCTCAGCACTGCAAATGCTCCAGATAATTTCAGGTGTCCTGAATTTCAGCTGTGGTGCTTTACGGGCCCAACAAGTGCTGACCCAAAGCAGAAGGTAAAAAAAGCTGCAAGGAAGAGAATGCTTTGCATTTTTAAAGCAGACTGGACTTAACAGTCCTTTGAAGGGTGTCAGGAATCTACTGAATAGAGCTGAGCAGTTTTCTTGGCTTAAAGAGGCTGTATAAGAAAGAAACTCAAAAAGTGTCTGGGCTGGGGGAGCATTTCTGATGTGAAAGCAGGGTGGCTAAGGGAGGAGGCAGCAAAAGGGTGCCTGGAAAATGGCTCACAGCAAGCCAAGCACTTGCTTGTTGGGGCTACAAAGCAGTTGTAGCAAAGCCATGGTTCTTTTCAAGCCACTCCTGCTGAGTGAGAGCAGTGTATGGCCAGGATTCACAGGCTGCTTGTACTTCTTGGCCTGGGATATCAGGAAAGATGCCCTGGGATTGGTCCTGTGGGGATGCCTGCTCAGAAAGGCAAGCCCCAGGCAGCTGCATGAGCTTCCAGGCAGGCACGTCACAGGGGGCAAAGTCAGAATATTTTAGGGAGGCTCTGCTTTTAAATAAAGTCCCTTGTCTAGTGTTTGAAGAGTGACTTGCAGTAACCCTTTATTATTGTCTCCTTGGATTCAGAGTGAGATTGTTTAAGCCTTCACAAGACTAAAAGTTTGCTAAGAAGAAGGGCAGATGAGGGAGAAGTAGAAAGAGGTTTCAGCAGATTTTGCATAGCAGATCCTTTTGAAAATGCAGATTTGCTCATCAACCGACGTAAGAGAAATATTTACAGTGCAGAAGATGGCAGGAATAATTAAGGTGTTAATGAATTATTTGCTGAAAAGTTTTGCTGAGCAACAGGGCTTTTAAAAAGGGACAGCATATGGGAGCCTGTATGATCAGGGTATTGTCACTGTGGAGCTATGAGGTGACATTGCTGGACATACACTAGAAAACTGGCAAAAGTAGGGTAAATGGTAAAGAGGGTTTGTCAGACAAACCATGTGAAATCCAGCCAAGGTCAAGTCTGTGGAACAGATCTGGGAATTAATGAAAATGTAAGCACCTAGCCAGACCAAACTGTTTCCTTAATGGAAGAGAAACAGGACAAAGAAGTGTTGGTGCAAAGTCCAGTATGGACCCAGAGCAGGCCTGGAAAAGGGAAATGTAGGTCAGATGAGGTGCATCAAAAATATGCCCTGTAAACTGGACATGAAATTTATTTTCACAGAAAAAAATATTGGCCACAATATAAATGCAGGGACTACAGTCTGTTTTTTGCTGGGAATTTGGAGGGACTCATGGGTAGAAGTCAGCAGGGAGAATTGTAGGCCAGCAACCAGTGCTGAGTAGGGATATCTCTGGGCAAGTCTCAGAAGCAGATGTCACTCATGTGTGGTAAAATCCCTGAATCTGGACAGAATGGACATATTTGTTGTAGGAGGGATGAACCCTCTGTGTTGTCCTCTCCAAACCTCCCCATCAAAACAAACCATTACCCTCAGCAAAATTCAGCTTCCAGGGAAGGCAATGGGAATCTTTCCTCTGGCCATCATTTCAGAGTTGGAAGTTAAATGCTTGAAGGAACCCTCTGTCTCCCACTGAATAAAACATGAACAAGGACGTCAGGTGAAAAAGGCCGGTGATGGCTTAAGTATGGAAATAATCCAGCTCCTCTGTAGATAATTTCTCACGTACTTCCCATGTGTGTCTGCTTACATGCTTTGCTGGAGCAGAATCTGTGCTAGTAAATTTTCAGAGAGGTTCACTGAAGCACTATAAAAGGGTAAAAAAAGTATTCTCTATGGAGGAAGTTAAGAGCTAAATTCATGACTTGTGTAGCTTGACTAAACTCAGTGAAGTTACAACAGGGATAAATCAGACCTTGATTTGGCAAAAAAATTGGTACAATGGCCTTTTCAGTAGAAAAAGTCTGTAATGAGCAGGCTCTGCTTCCCTCAGAGCCGAGTCGGTGACTTCAAGAGGGTTGTTCAGAGATCCTACATCTGCTCCAACCCTGCTGCCCATCCACACCTTTCATAAACGTGAGAGATGGAGCACCTTTGATACAGAGACTTGATTTATTCTCAGTTATGTAGTGGCTCAGCTAAAAGATCAGTAATGCTAAAACAAAGGAGTTGCTTTGAAATGGGTACAAGAAGCCAGACTTGGGGGTTTGGCTTGAAGCTCTCAAAGACACTTCAGATGTTCATTTCCTGGAACTGCTGTCCAGAGTTCTGTATTCAGGTGAGGGATTCTGCAGGCCAGGGGAGTGTCCTGCAGTTTTGGCAGCACTGTCCCACAGCAGGCCCTGCCAGGTTTCATGGCATGCCTTGCACAGGGATGCTTGGAGGCTCACCCTGGCCCACCCCACAGAGCGCAGCTCTGAGAATTGCATCACGCTGCTTTAGACTTGGCAAGGAGATGCAAAAAATGGACCATGGGTATTTCTGATGAAGAATTTCCCTGCCCTGGCAACCCTTCTTTGAGCTGGTGTGGTCACCTCCATCAGGACACCATGTCTGTGGGAAAGGCAAGGAGAGCTCCAGTCCTCCCTGTTCATGTGCTAGGGGAGAGAGGGAACAGGGCTGCACTGTCTGCCCGTCCATCACCCAGCTGCATCAGCCCCTGGCTGTTAATTCTGGCAATTCCCAAGCACAGACAACATCCCTGTGCCCCCAGCCCAGCCCAGGGAGTTCTGTTTCATGAAACTCTGTAAGCAAATTAAAAATGCATGGGGAAAGAGAAATCTAATCTTTCAGTTATGAGATGAGCAGTATTCTCCCTTTCTGTCTTTTACATATGCACATATGTGTTCTATCAACAGCTGAGGTAGAATTGTTAGTCTTTGGCTCCTAGCTACCTGTCTGCCTGCAACATGCCTTTTGAACTAATCTTCCTGTATAAACTACCTTCCTAGCCCCAAGCAGAAGTAGCTATGGATGTGTAATGGGGCAATTATAGTGTCCAAACAGGTTCTGCATTTTCAACAGCTTCAACTTGCAATCTATTCCTCTTAGCAAAAGAATCTGACCTGCCCTTATGGCTATGGAAAGGGGGATGCAAATTTCTGTAAAAATCTCCTCCCAAGTGGAAATGTTGTCCAAATCATTGCTTGATAAGTTATTGGAGCCAGTATGCCCTTGATGAGTTAATGTACTCCTGGTTAGTATTATTGCTCAAAAAATATCATCCTAGACACACAGCTGGGCTCCAGAAAGAATCACACTTTCCTTTGAAGCTGTGAAAGTCAATCCTAAGCAAAAGTCTGGCACTTAAAACCTACTGAGGGTATTTTAGTGGGGCAGCTGCTTTTATTTCTTCCAGGTTTTGTCAAATCCTGGCAAATGAATAGGACTGTCAGATGAAAAAAGCCCTAAGTCTGTTCCTATTCAGAGGCATTAATAAGCAGGAGAGACAGGGAATTGCTTTTAAGTCAAAAGCAGACTTGAACTTTTCCTGCAACCTGTACCCAGGTGAGAATATAGGAATAGGTTGTTTAGGGGGCTGGTGGGTTGTCCTGGCAGTACATGCTGGGTTTGTAGGATGAAAAGCCAGGGATCTACACTTTGGACCTGTAGCTCCTATTATGGCATGTCTGTGTTGAAAAGTTCTCCAGGGAATGATGCAGTGATAATTGATATCCACTAACATTACTTGAGGTTTTCCTCAGCAGTCTCTCTCCAGGATTAGATGCTGGCACTTGAAAATTATCTTTTTTGTTGCTGTTGAAACTAAACAGAGTCTTGAAGGGTCTTTTAGTGACCAGCAAAATAAGTATTATGGACACCTGCTTGCTCCTCACTGTTCTCATATTCCATATTTTCAAGAATGGTTGTAATTGCTCAGATGAGTCTGTCAAGAAATTATATATATGGTGTAAGAGATATCTCCTACACAAAGCTGATTTTGCAGGATGTGAGAGATTGCTTCTGAGGTTAGTATATTCGACTTTATGGGAAAATTTTAGAGTAAATTTGTTCTTCCATGAGTGTAAATTCAGTGCAACCGAAAGATCTTCAAGTACTCAGCTCGGAGTCAGTATTACACTGACAGCTTTTCTATGAATTAGAGGAAAACACTGAAAGTCCTGAGCTGCTACTTTAATTTCCTTTTCCATTTACCATAGCCTCTAGGCTTCCAGGATTTTAGGTTAAGTCCTGTTAAATACTTCCTTAGAAAACACCTACAGAATTCACTAGAAGTCATCAAAGCAGCCTAACAGTTTGGGCAGGTATGGAAAAATGTGCTGATGTTTCCAGCTTAGCTGAAAACTTCTGATTATCTCAGTTGAGAAAGTCACAGGCAGAATGAAGTAGTGCTGTCTGTAATCAGTACACTGTTCTAATAGGGTAATCCTGTATTTTGTTTTTAGCTACAATGTTTTTTGTTTTATATGACAAAAGATTAAACTTGTATAAACAGAACTAATCCAGCCTGGTGGACAAGGAGCATCCAAGTGTTTCCTGTGGTGGAGGCTGTGAATTGTTGGGTCACTCCTTTCATTGTCAGGTTAGAGAGAGGCTGGGGAGGCTGAGCAGCCAGACTGTTGTTCTTAAAACAAGCAGAGGCCTGCTGACTTTCATGTATCTTTCAATGCTCTCTGATCCTGTGTAACTCCATAAGATTTTTATAAACACCTTCAATCTGACCAAGAGGCCTTTCATCTTCTAGGTGCTGGTTTCATTTACAGCATTTCACTTTCCTCTTGGGCTGCTGGGAATCCTTCTTCCATTGCATAGCCAAGGGAGTTTGTAAACAGCCCCAGTTTCCACCTACAGCACTGAACAGTTTTTCAGAAGGATGTGATTATTGGTCCTTGCTTTGTTTGTCCACATGGGCTACACCAGTTTGCTCCTGAGAGCTTTAAAATAAAACCTGCCTTTTGCAGCATTGGAAAGCAGCCTGCATTAATCTCCCTGTCCAGACCTCCTCCCTGGTGGCTGGCAGAGGAGGAGTTAACCACTGTCCTCTTTTCTGGCTTTGCTGGCTGGAGTCACTGGCATCCCATCTGGTCCAGGCTGTCCAGAGCTCTTCCCAGCGTTCTCTGGGGAAGGGACTACAATATCCAGGAATTTTAACAATCCTAAACAGATTGGGGGCCACATATGGATGAAAATGATTAGATTATAAGAAATCCAATCACATTTGCTGCCCTAGTCGTATATTTTTAAGCATTTGAGATCATGCTTTTTGCTCAATTACAAATATTTTACATGCAGCATAGATAAAGTCATTATGTTTGTCTCTCCATCTTGTCCCCAGAGGAATAGTATTGATTTTAATGTTTGATTGTAGCAATTTGATGAATAAAATCTGCCACTTTTGTCATAAATCATCACAGTAACTTTCTGTTCGTGATAATCAGACTGCAGAGAAGTAAGACTGAACATGATCATACTAGGTCTATAGGAGGGGAAATGTACTCTCCATGCTTTTTTTAAGAAATAAATAGAAATAAACAGAAATAAAAAGAGTTTATTTCTGTGAAAAAAAAATTTATTTAGCAATGTCCTCAGCTGCATGGAAAACACCTTCACACCCACTTGGGCACCTCCAGGCCAGTCTGTTTCCTGCTCTTTGCACTCATTCCTTGTGGTCTTCCATGACTTCAACACCTTGGAATGCTGCGCTTGCCCCATCTGTTCCTCAGCTTACCTGTCTCCCTTTCCTCCCTGATTGTCACCTGCTCCTTTCAGATCTTTGCATGGGACTGGTAAATGCATACACCAAGGAGCAGGAATACAGATCCTCCCAAAGTTGTAGAGGGCCTTGCAAAATTACCAATGCAGCTTTTTGTGCAAAGGGAAGATTAAAAGGTCACCAAATAGCAGAAGAGCCCCGTAGGGAATCCCCATAGTGGAAACAGGGAGCTAGCTGGTCTGGTTCTGCTTGCTTCCCTTCCCATAGACCAAAAGTTTTGCCCGGGGTGAATTTTCCACTTAGTTTTATTTTAAGAATTGTCTTGCTAATTCTTATTCTGATGTCTTGGATAAGATGTTAAGTCCTCAAGCACCCCCTGAAGGAAGCAGCCTGTCAGGCTGTGGAAAGTGGGAAATGCTCTACTAGGACAGCCTAAAAATCTCAGAGAGCTTCATCTGGTCCCTGATACTGGTCTGTGTCAGAAATCTTAGCAGGACTGTGGCATAGTAGCACACCGAAGACCTGTAATTAACAGCAGTGGCTGCAGCCAGCTAATGCTTCAGGGCCTCTGTGAAAATCACACTGTTGATTTAAAAAAAAAAATTACTGTTTTAAATTTACAAGCTACTTTATAGACTCATTAATTTTTCATGGGGGAAGGATAAATGAGTGGCTGGGGAGGAGGTCATTTACGCTTAATTTATAAATTATGAACTTTAACGCTGACACTTTATGGTGCTTGTATCATTTCGTAATGAAATGGAATGAATCTCTCTGCCTCTGTGCCAGAGCTGGCATAATATTAACTTTATGTTTCTGGACACTTTCTAGCAGCAGTGACTGAGCACATCTCAGCCCTTCGGTGGAAGAGGGATTTCCTTAGCATTTTCCTTGGGCTCCCTCTTTCCTATGGCAGATGTTTGACCCTCACATTCTGCAGATTGCAGGTTATCCATTAGAGTCCCAGCATGGCCTGGAAAGAAAATGTGACTCTATCCTGACTCCAGAACCGTGTGGCTTCATCTCCATCCTCATGAAAATATTCCACTAAATCACCCCATGAGGCCTCTGAAGATCAAAGGCAAAACTAAGATGGCTCCAGTGGCATACACTGAGCTATCCAGGGTAGGGATAAGACAGACTGCTCTTTCTGTGCCTCTGCTGTATTCAAGTGACCCCCAGTCCCCATGGCCTATTTCCTGTACTCAAGGATGGGCGTCTGGAAGGTCCTCTGACAGGAGGTGATGGCACTGCAAAGGCAGGACCACAGAGGACTTGGGGAGCTCCTACCCTTCACATGATGCTTCCTGGGACTGGGTTTGCGCTGAAGCAGAGATGTGTGTGCAGAGAAAGTGCAGCCACAAGCTCAGGGGGGACTAATTCATTGCTCTCCCTTTGCTGACACAGCTACTCATGTGTCAGACTCAGTCTATGTTAAAATACTGTTCCTGGCATTAAGTTAGCTCTGGTGGTGTCCAGCTTTTCAGATTTATTCCTAACAGTGGCCTCATTTATCTTACCACTTGGGCTGTGGCCATTTCTTGCTGAGGCTTGTCTTTAGCTTTCAGTGTGAAATTAAATTTTCACCACCTTGTTAGTGCTCCCTATGAGTGTACAGCTTTCCAGGGAGCTGCCTGGAGTAGGACTCAGGAGTTGGATTTGCTGATCCTTGTGGGTCCCTTCCAATTCAGGATATCCTGTGCTTCTGTGACTGCCTCAGCATGGAGTTGTTTGAGCAGCCTGTCCCAGAAGTGATGTCCTGCACTGGCAGACCCTCAGCTTCTTGCTCCCATGCCCAGTTTCCTTTTGGGGGTTCAGGCAATGCAGTGCCAAGCTATTTTAGGAAGAAGCTTCCTCAAAGGTTTGAAGAGGAGCTTGTCAGAGGGGTGATCATCAGAAATCCTTGAGCTTCCCTTCTCTAACTGTTATTTAATTTAGTGCCTTGTTCCTTCCCTACATAAAACTGTTCTTGGCTAGGTTCAGACTTGATTCTAATTTATGTCTGTCTAATATTAGGATGGATACTAAGAATAAGGTACCTAATATTGTGATATTGCCAGAATGTTGGCAACTGTAAGTGCATCTGGAATATGTGTCAATTGACACTCATTTGTTTTTTCTTTGAGCAATGATTAGATGGATTTCACCAGCCATAAAACAGGTTATCCATAAGCATGGTTTGCCCTGTGCCATAGGAAGCAAACCCATTCCCTGTTTTCGACATTCCCTGCATCTTTCATGTGGAGGGCCGTTGGTGTTTGGGTGCTATTTCTCCTCCAGGCTATTAAGATCTTATTTTTATGCTACAATTCAGAGTGAGAGGGGAGCTGGGGGTTGTGTCTGACCCTTCCACCTGGGGAAAAAACCAGATTTCATTGCTCTGAAGGCACAGGATTGGGACCAGGCCAATGGTGGGATGTTCCTGTTGCAGAAGGGGCTCCTCTGTGGAAGATAACATGGAAGTCAGCTGGAGGAAAAAGACATCATTCCAAGATATGCTGCTCCAAAGGGTAAATAGGAGGCAATCCCTGAGCCTGTGGAGGGGAAAAAGGAACAAATCTTCAGGAGGTGTTTAATTTTCCAAGCAGACGTTGCACTGGGATGAATCAGGGTCATAAGGCAGGGTCAGGAAATGTCTCTCCCCAGCACCAGCTCCATGCTTCTCTTCAAATTCATTTAGGATTGGAGCAATAAAAACGCTGCTCCAGATGGCAGGGGTAGCACTCCCTGTGACATGGAGAGGGGCTTCTCTCTGAAGGCCAAAGGGATGAGGGGGTGAATAGGGAGCCAGGAGGTCAGGCAGAGGAGGGAGTGGGAACAGCCACACCATTTTAGCTGCAGGTCACTGCCTCCAAAGGCTGGGGCTGGCAGGTGGGGGAGCATATTAACAGTCAGAGTCTCTTGGCTGGAACAACATTCACGGGTGTGTGATCTGTTCTGTTGTTTCCATAACCTGGCATTACAAAGGCCAAAGAATAAAAATGTGTCCCCTCTCACCTGGCTTCTGGGGTGAGCTCATTGGACATATGGTATCCCAGATTTATTGTTCTGATTTATGGTAATAAATCCCCTTTTTACAGGGAAATAGAGGAAGAATCAGAGAAGTAGAACTAGCAACTGGGAAACCAGTGATCAATGTCCACTCTGGGAGAAAACATTTCTGACCAAAACTGCTCCCAGCAGTATTGCCTCGGTAGTCACAGTAAATTCCTAGAGGAATTAATTTCTTTGTTATCGTCTTTGATTAGCATCTTTATCATGCTAGCTGAGGGATTGCACTGCTGTCAACAGGGAACTTCTGCTAATCGATTAAAAATGTTTTTTCACTTCTTTATGCACCTGACTTATCTGACAGAGGGGGAAAAAATCTGATAACGTGTCCTGGCTCAGAGAAAAATACTAAAAGAAAGTTGGAGGAGAAAGGTGGGGAAATAAAAGTGGATTTTCTCAAAGGATCTATTTGGAAATACAAAGTAAGTTGTCAGTGAAATGCATTCAAGGGATTATCTCTCTCTGCCATAAACTTTCAAGTACAAGACCACAAGGAAATGAAATTCACCTTCACACTCCAACATGCCAATCTGATCCAGCCATAGATGGAAGCAAAGCCAGGGAATGCATGCTGCAGCCATATGAAGACATGAAAACTAGCAGACAGCTAAGAAAGTCAGCAGTCTAAATGGTCAAGACAAACGAGCTGTTGTTTGGGCCAAGTTGGCTTTGTTCCTGGCTTTCAGAAGCCCACACATGAGCTCCCTGAACTTTGGAGCAGATAATCAGGTTAGCTCCATTGTGCTCTTATGGAACAATTCAACGAGGTATTTTCAAAGTGCTGTTGGGTTTTTGTTAATATAAATGTCACACCTTTACAGAGTGACCCCATTTTCCTTTCTTCCCAACAACAGTAAAAGTGCTCGAGGGCCTCAATCTGCAAGTGCTGCTCATGAATTATTAACAAGGCTTCTCCTGCCAGCGAAGTTGTGCACAGGGTGAGTGGTTATGGAGCTGAGCCTTTGGCCCAGGGAGCCCATTCTGCCTTAGAAAGATGCTGAGAATGTGCTGGTAATTGCACATTTTAAAAAGCCAATTAAAAGATGATTAGTGCCACAAACAGCACAGCCTAACCAGAGGTGAGCCCCTCATCTTTGAGACAGAGCCCCGCTACACACACATTTCCATCATCTCTATGTAGCTGTTTAACTCACAAAAGGGGCTGAAAAATCTGGCAGTCTGACCACATATTTTCCACTTATGAAAATGAAATGTGTGTGACCATTTCTCCAAGCTGCCTTGAGAGTATCCTACCTATTAACTTTCCACATAACAGATTTCCCTGAGATTTTCCACCTCTCTAAAAAGCCTTTCCCACGTTGGCAGTTCCCACAGGAGGATCTGAGGCTGCAGCTACCTTCATTGTTTGGGAAGCCTGAGGGGAAGGTAAGTCAGTACTTCTATGCGAGAGAGCACAGGTGCAGATTATATTAATGCTCAGAGAAAGAGATTGCTTTGATTCCTCGGTGAAAAGCCTGCTCCCTCTCAGCTTCCCCACTGTAAGACTGCAAAGACCTTTTTGGGGATAAAGAGTGGCTCAGTAGTTGTGACTTCTCTCCTTGACTGCTCCTGCTAGCAAACAGCCTGCAGTCCATTGACATGTCCATATTCTTTCCAGCTTAACAGCAAGGGAAAAGACTGAATGCTGCTCTTTCCTTGTAGGACAAGCTGAATGTCTAATGTGGCTTGCAAGACATAAGAGCCTTCTTTGAAAGTAGAGGATAAAACTCTCCTTCCTCCTGAAGGTGCTCTATAAAGTCATCAACTCCCTCCAAGCTGCTGTGAGTTCAGAACTCAGTTTCTGTAAGGATCTTTTCGCTGGTGTAGTCCAAGCACTTGTGAGGGATGTGCACTCATTTTATTACACAAACATCAGTGTATACCAGTACTTAAATATACAGATGCAAAGGCTTCAAACTGTGCATGACTTTGAAGTCCTGTTACAGAAGTCTTCTGCCTAATTAAAATCTATTTTGGCCTCTTTTGCTGATCCTGTTTTATCTGATAAAAAGAGAGAGAGCCTACTTTCTCCTAGATGCCTACCTTAGGCTTCTCCTTCCATGGGCAACAGGGTATGAAAACTGGGATGTCATGACATTAGCTGGCCAAAACAGAGGAAGACAAGTATTTTGGTTACATTTCCTTTGCACCCTGCCTCTTACTTTTCCATTTTCCTATTTTCTCTACATGTTTCCACCTCAGTTAATCTCATTTTGTTTTCCTTCTACTCCTAATTTCCTCTCCACTATTCAAGCAATTTATGCTTCTGGGCTGGTGTTTGTCTTTGCCCCTTTGCCCCTTCTGTTCAGTGAGAAACACAATACTTTAACCTTCTTACTAAACCCCATGTCAGGAAGATTTAAGAAATATTTACATGCCCTGGCAAAACCACAAACTGTTCTAGGTGCCAAAAATTAATACAACTGAGTAACCATCTGGAAATAATAGCAATAGTTTCACCATTAACTTATAATAGTCATAGCGTAGCTGAAGCTGCTTACCTTTTACCTATACTAAAATACCAATTTCTGAACCATATGTAGGGAGGTTAGACTGCAGTTTGACAGTTTGTGCTGCCCTTGAAATTTTTGCCATCAAGCATATTTTAAAAAGCCAATTGATGGCGCCCTGTGTGGTGACAATACCTCTATTTCTGTCTGTCAGTAATGGACAGCATGTGAGAGGTGGTATATTGCATTGCAATGTATATAGTTTCTTCAGCCTGGATTAGGTCTCTGCTTTTGACCTTGAGAGCCTGAAACAGCAGGTTTCCCTGCTGCTTTTGGCAGGTGGTGACACAAGAAGACTTGCCCTTAACACTTTGCATGATCCCGATGGGGTTTGAGGACAGACAGGCAGTGGTGAGGGTCTGACTGACTGACAGACAAGCCCTGCGTGTGACACTGGCCTGAAGCAGCACAAGAGTTTTTGGGACAAGGCCCAAGCTTTGGTGGCTTTGGGCCCTCTGTAGGGTGAGCCCACAAAAAGGACCCACAATATTTTCTGGGGAGCCTGCCTTTTTATTTGACATGCATTTAGAGAACAGCAACATCAAATAAAGGCTGTAATCAGATCTGCTCACTATGTCAGCTTGAATGACTTTTTTTACTCTGGGTCATCTTCGTGCACAACCCTTTCCCTCTCCCGTGGGCAGAGCCATTCCCAGTGTGAACACCTCCAGCAGGATCATCCCCTTACACCTTCTTTGTGTAAGAATGGGACACGCAGCCTGGTGATGGGAGCAGTGGTGGTGGGGGCAATGTCAGATGTGAGACATCCCAGAGTTGCACCAGACATGGAGATACTCCTTATGAGAAGCCTCTGGGAGACACAGGGGTGACCCTTGCTGTGTGGGAAATCTTTGCAAACTCTTTGAACTAAAGCAGCTTTTTAAGCTAAAATAGAAGTGCATTTAGACTCTCTGAACACTGGCAGTACTACTTGGTGACAAATTTGGTACTTTCCCCGCTAGCCTGTCATTCAAAAGATTTTAGTCTGTGTTCTTGCCTCACCTGCTGTGTCTTTGTATTTAGAAAGAAGAGATTCCTTCCTTGCAGAGCTGCTGTTATCCAAAGGACAAAATACCAGTCAGCACGACTATTGTCTCCTCTGTCACAGGTATGAGGAAAGAGGGAACCTTTATTAATGGAAATTTAATTTGTCATATGTGATTTGCAGACTGATGAACAGGCTTATTTATAACGCTGTAAAGGAGCAGTGCTAGAGGTGATGGTACAAGAATAAATTTTGAAGAATTAAATAATAGTACTTCCAGTTTAAACAGGAATCTCAGCTCCATCCAGTCAGCCCTAAGAAAATGCAGAGCATGTAACATCTAATTCTGTACTAAGGAGTTTGGGGAGGAATTCCTCAAACTTGTGTGCCCAACCACAGAGTCTTTGGGAAGCATTCTCTCTACTACACTAAGAGGAAAAAATCCCATTCTTGAGACAAGATGTGAACTCGCACAGTTAGTGACACCACTTGTGTCATAGAGTGGACGTAAATGAGAGCTCAGGTCGCCTGTGTCCCTTGTGAGCTGGTCTTTAGACTTTAAGTGTGTGGCTGCAGCTCCTCCTACACTGGAGCCAAGTCTGCTTGCAGACCATGACCCTCTTGTCCTTTCTCTCCTGGAGCAGGGTAGGGTGGGGATCCACCTGGGACCCAGACACTGTGAATGAGCTCTTCTGTGGGGAGGCACAGCTGGGAAAAGCTGAGTCACTGATCTGCTCTTCAGAAGAGAGAAGATTAAGTAGGAGGCAACACTGCTTCCTTAACACTTTCATTTAGAGGTAGATGGATGCATTCTGAAATGAACGATAATCACTTAATCTGCGGCTGCCTACAGTCTGTCTCAGGACATTTAACAGTGTTATCTGAGATGCAGTGTTATCTGAGATGGAGTGGTGGGCAGATTTGTACAGCACAGCTTGATGTTGAGAGTCCATTAGATTTTCATCATTTATTCTCTTTATTGATTCACTGTTACACCACACTGCTGCTTCTCAGAAGTCAGGTAGTGGCCTAAAAAAATAGTTCCTCAATTTCCTGACCTCCACTGAAGTCCTAAATTTCTGTGCTGTGTTTCCAAACAGGTCCTCAGCTCTCCAATCTTTTTTCTGACATCAGGTAAGCAACTTGACCACAAATTAGATCTCTATTTTGGACGTGCCTGAGTGCACATTGCACTGCAAGCCTTAAATTCAGGCCTTGGGTTCCCAATACTTCACTCTCTCCTCTCATTCACTTTCTTCTTCACTTCTCTGGGTGAGAGATCTCTGTATTTCTGTTCTACTCCAAATACACCTCTCACTCCAGTCAGGTTTTGGTACTTTTGATAAGGATACCAACAAATGCCCCACCAGCACAGTCAGAGGCTGTGCAGAACCTGCTGCCACATAGGAAAAGGGGACAAGGTGTTTATTGCAAACTGGATGGAAGTACCCTGTGGTTATCTGAAAGGATCACCTTGTATGAATGGGTTAAATAGTTTTGAAAGTAGTTTTTAAACAGTGAGGCTATGCAGTCTCATTGCATTGAGTAAAGCCTGAGCAAGCCCACTTCTTACACTCTGTGTGTAGGTGAAGCCACTCACCAGAGCAGTTTGCTCCTGGCAGCCCAGGACAAGGATGGTCACAGTCTTGCTGCATCTGAGGTCATTGTATTTATCGTGTCTTTCCCTGCAGTGTCTGCTCTGGGGATGGACATAGGATACCTATCTGCAGAGCTGCCAGTCAATAACTTGCAATTATAATCACCTAGTTTTTAGGCTAGAGAATAATCACCCTGCACCAGGAGATAAGGACAAGTCAGTGAGTTAGCTTGGTGTGTTTTGCTGTTATCTCTCTATCCATGCTGTTCTGAGACTCACACGCAAAGTCTCTGGAGAGTTCCCTTGTCTTTCTGCTGGATGCCTAACTGCTAAATTTTGTAGGAAACTAGTCCTTACCTGTCCCACTAACAAGCATTAATGGCTCTGTTGAGCCTCAGCAGGGGCTCACCCTCAGACTCTGCCATGCCCAGGTGCTCTGTTTAGGCTCAGACTTGGGTTGGCACTTCTGGCCAGAGTCCTGCTGTGAAATGCTGGTCTCTGGATCATTTGTGCTTGTGCCTGGATGTTTTGGTTTCTGCACTCCACAAGGTGAATTTTGCTCTACTTTGTCTCATTGCTGCCAGAAATGCTTGTGGAGCAGAACCAGGTTTGCAAAAACAGCATCCTTTGTGCTTACAGCCAGCCAGGCACTGTCCAGGAGCAGTGCATGCCACTTTGGAGAGTTGTTGACACGGAGCCTGGAAAGATGTGGCTCTATAATGTACTCATTGTACTCACATCTCATCAGTTGTAGTCCACTTTCGGTCTGACTCCTTAAAGGTGAAGAGGAAATGGATTGTGCTTCTGTGGACTCACAACTTCTTACTGCTGGCTGCATGTTATCTGGCAGACTGCTGGGTCCCTGTTTGATAGCTGAGGAAAAATAGAGGAATGTAACAATTCTTTAAATGAAGCAGGAAAATGAACACCAAATTATATATCAACCCTCACAACTACAACTGTGCTGGGTTCCCTTTCAGCTCAGACATGGAAAACGTGCCTGGAAGTAGTTGGAGACACCTATTGTGAATCTGTCTTTACAGCTAATTCCTGAAAGTCTTTCTGTTCATCAGCATCCTTGCATATGCCTTGTGAGCCAGCCCAGCAGGTGTGTGAATGCTGCTTGTTTCCTCTGTCACCAAAACTTGGCACACACAGTGAGTGGGCAGTGAGAACTGCTCTGGAGTCTGCTGCTTGCCCTTTGTGTGTCAGTGTTTCCTGTCAGGCTGTCACAGGACACAAATAACAGGCAGAAGGGATGCAGACAGGGGCAGTGACCTTGGCAGGCTGTTTTCCCAAAAGGCCTGGGGCCAGCCTCTGGTCTTAGACACTCACCATTCCCAGTGGGATTGGCAGGGAAAACTAACAGTGAGGAGGAGTTCTGCAACCAGATGCACTGCTATGGTAAGAGCAAAGTTGCAGTTACATTTGATATTCAATTTGCCAAATTACCTCAGCTGAAAGTAATTTGCAGCAACTGTGCACAAACTCAGCAGGCAGTGGTCCTCGAGGTGAATTTGAATTACTTGATAAGTGTTCAGCAAGTCTCTTTTATGTTTAGGGAATCTTATTCCTAAATTGCCTTTCTCTGTTGGTTGTATGCTTCTTATTTTGTATGTACTTTGTAATTGGGAGTGAAGGGCCAGAGTCTTGGCTCTTAACTGGAGACAGATTTTGGTTGTTGCCTTCGAAATTTTCTTGAAGTGGGATAGTGTTCCTTCCTGGAGCTATTGCTTGGAAGGGAGGAAAATACTGCCCCATATCAGCTGTGAATGTAATAACACATCTGAATAGACACCAGGTTCTTAAGTTAATTTCTCCTTCCTTTTAGGCTTCTTCAGACTGGTCCAGGATTTCTTCTATAAGCTTGTAGTTGTTCTTTCTAGAAAAATGTTTTTAATCAGAAAATGTCAGTCACACTTGAATATTTGCAGTTCAAATGCCCAAGAGATAGATATATTCATGTTAAAAGTCTTTGTGCATTCATCCCTCATGAGATCTAAAGTCATGTGGGCTATTTGAATCATCCCAAACAACCAAATTGGCTAAATCAGCAAAACATTGCATAATTATTCAGTGTGCTTTATAATTAAGGGTAAATGCTTTAAAGGAGCTCCTGTGAAGCCTGTGTTGAGGAATGCTGCAGAGGAAGGGTAGAAGAGGATGAATGTGCTGGGTGGAGGGCATGGACTCCCTGATGCAGCCTGAGCCACTGTGTGGAGGTGGGAGCAGGCAGCTAGAATGGGGAATGTTTTATTTACTGTGCCATGCTGTGCATCACACTTAGCATTTTGCTTCCTTTCAATTGCCTTCTGCAGCAAAGGCAGATGTGATGTAAATGATTAATTAGCTTCACGTGTTATCACTTGGCCTGGGTTTGTCCTGGATGGCCCAGGCTGGATTTGTACATGCAGCTATGCCATGGTGCTTCCTCAGGGAGCCTTTATTTCCAAACAAAGTTCAGGCAGGATGCATAAAGTATAACTCAGGATGGGCCAAGAAAAATAATCAAGGGAGGTTAGATATTTATGCCAAAAAGCAGCCTTCCCACAGATAAACTTGAAAGAAGGATGTGGAGTGAGGCTGCCCTGCCTGGCCCTTCCCCTACAGCCTTCCTCAATGTGCCAAAGTGGAACGTGCTGGGGGAGCTTAGAAACTGGAGTTGAAAGTCTCTCTGCCTTTTTTTTAAGCAGTGAGTCCTATTTTCAGCTAAAGGTGAGCAGAGAGCTGCAGGGCAGTTCAGACTGTACAGTCCTATGCACACACTTCTCCAGTGTCTGGTTTGGTGCCTCTGGTGCATCCTGTCTGTCTGACAGCCTTCTCTCCACTCGGTGCACTGGCCACTTATTTTTCTAGACCCAGCCTGTTGAAAGGGCAAAGGGGATTAAGAGGAAAGCCTTGTAGTCTTGTTCCTTCAGAGCCTGGCAGCCAGCTGGCTCTCCACTCCTGAGAGCCATGAAGTGGTGCACTAAGTCTGCCCTTAGCCTTGAACACTAATTCCCTTTCCCCAGTGACTGTCATTATGCCCATTTCCTAAAAGCTTCTTAGGGCCAAGAGCTACCAGAGGGCTCAGGCAGGTACCTGCTCTCTCCCAGCTCTTGCACAGGCACCTGGGCAGCCAGGGCTGGTGCCAGGGGTTTGAACAGCATCTCAGGGAACCAGGGGCTGGGCCTGCTGAGCTTGGAGGGCAGGGAGTGCCAGAGGGCACTTGGGTGTGGGAAGGCTGCTCTCAGATGTGGAGATTGGGGGATTTTGGGAATGAGCAGGGAGAGATCCATTTTGCTAGGTCAGTACTGTGTTACCTCTTCCTATAGGATGGATGGACAGTATTTTGAAGTGTCTTCCCCTATGCCCTTCTGGTTGGGTGGCAGTGCAGCTCCTTCAGGTGATGGGATACCCAAAGGCTGTCCCACAATGCACAGAAATGAGTATTGGCAGGTCCAGCTTCGCTGGAATCCTGGGTCTCACTTCTGTGAAGCTTTCACTTAAATCCAGTTGGACATGGAGGACTGAGACGTTGCAGGCACAGGCACTGGACAGGGCAGCAGTCACAGGAGAATAGAAAAGAGCTTTTTTAGATGTTCCACTGGTATCATCCTGTTTCTTTACCAAACACAAAGCTCTTCTAGGCCCTGCTGTCCTAATTTTATTTTAAATTCACTTTATCAGCCTGGTTGTAGACAGAGTAAAAAGAACTGTTTGGGTCTTTTTTAATTCCTCAGATTTTCTAGTCAGAGATTCACAGAGGAAGCTCATACCTGAGCCATTGGCATTGCCTGTTACTGCCTGTATTGCACTCTTTCTCCCTGGAAGCTCATCCACAGAGATTAATTCCTGTGGGGCCCTCTTTCTCCCTCTTTGGAGTTCATGGCTGTCCCCATTTCTCTGCTGTGAGCAGACCTATCTGGTCTTCTTGGGGATTTCAGCCCTAGCAGTATATTTATTTTTTAAAAAAAGCCTAATACAAGTAAGAGATGGTGCTCATTCTCCACCAAATACTGTAAGATATTTGCTGAAGTTGTGTGTCATTGGGGCCAGGAAGGGACCCAGATCCATGCACTGAATGGCCATTCATGTCACCTGCCAGCCCTGAGCTTCTTGCTCCCTGCTCACAGATGAGCTGGAATGTGGTGTCTTCATGGCCAATCTGGGAGCTCCAAGGGATGTGCTGCACCAAAAGATTCCTCATGAATCCCTTGCCTGGCACTAATGGGAGCATAGCCACAATGAATTAATTAATATGCCCTCTCCAGTAAAAATTGGGTTCCTTAATGGAGATGCAAGGGAGCTTCTCCAAACCTTCTCAGTGTTTAAAACAAAAACTGCCTGCTTGTTAGCTGTGATTTATTGTTTTTGCTTGGGTCCTACAAATGGAATGGATTCAGAAGGTTTAAGCCCAGATGAGCTCATGCTGTTCAGCTGGATGATATTAGGAGTTAATCCCTTTGCGTGGTTCCGTATTCTGTAATACCTCTCAAGCCTGATGACTGCAGCTGTATTTTAAAAGCTTTGTTTTTTTAAGATAATCTGGTGGAAGGGTGAAGCTGGTAGAAATAAATATTCTCTCCTTTTCATAGAAAAGACACAGTATTTTTTTCCACATTTAAACTTTTCTTTGAACTGGCTTGCAAAACAAATTCAAGATTGACTAGAGCCTTCCAGTGATGACTTGTAAAATTCAAATATGTGATAGAGATGCAACTGGTAATGTTTCCCACAACTGCTGCAAGTAATTAAAGGTCTTCTTCACATGTCTAATGACCATTTTGTTTCGTGGCTACTCAATAACTCTTTTGTTCCCTGTGGTTTGTCTTTGTGCTGCTGGCAGTTAGAAAGGCTGGTTTCTGGGAGCCCATGAACTGCTTGGTGTTTTAAATAGCTCATCAACCAGGTAATTTTAGCACCTTCTGGCTGTGAGATAATTAAATGTATGTATAACAAATCTACCCTGTAGACTGAAATGCCAAGCACGTGCTTGGTTGACCCAGGGGTCCCAGCAAGGGTTATTTTTTCAATTCCCCCAATAACAGAACGTTTTGGGGATTTGCTGCTGATGTGAAATCCTCCTATCAGGTTTCTGAGCCATCTACCAAACAGCTGATCCCCTCGTCCAGGTTAACCTTCTTGTTTCCATCTGTGTCACAGGACTCAGAGGGTGGAAAGTAACAGGAAAATAACAGACTTGCTCTCTTTGAAGGATTGTGGGAACACTGCAATGCTCTGAGTTTTACAACATGCCTCTGAGCTAAATATCAATTAAAGTAAGCTTACTTTTGAAAGAAAGCCAGAGGATTGCTAACTCTGGCTTTCTTTGGGATTCTCATGAGTTTTATTTACAGCTTCTGTGTTAAAAAAAAAATTAAAAGAGAGATAGAGAAATCCATACGGTTGCAGAGAAATATGATCTGAGCAAATTCTAATAACTGCAAAGTCAGAAAGCAGAGTAAAGGGTTTAGTATAGGTAAGCAGGCCTGTCTTTTAAGGTCTGAGCTAAAATGCAAAAGTCTCTGGAACACTGTGGTTTGGATAGCTGGCCTTAGTCTGGTCTGTCAGGACCTGTGAGGGTACCAAGGAGCTCTCTCTCCTCCCTAACAGTGTGTAGTGTATCAGCTGCTGCTCTGAGCTTTTTGTGGGCCCATGCTCTGTGTGAAGAGTTGAACTCTGCAGGCACAAGGCAGTGGGGCTCTTTCCAAGATCTCTATGATCCATAGGCCAGTCAAGCAATTCTGAGGGCCTGGCTTTCAGTTTAGGAATCCTTAGGGTTACCAGTGCCAGGAATGAAGCAGAAAGTAACAGAAATGGTGTTTGGAAGGGAAGTAAGTGACAGAGGAGAAACAGATGGGAGGGGGGAAAATCACCTTACTCTTATGTCGTTCATATGGTTCAATTGTTTTTTTTTTTTCATGTGTTTCCTTGATTCTTCCACTCCTTCCTCTGTTCTCCTTTTCTGTTTCTCACCTGCTTAGGTTCAAATATTTGATAGAAAACATTTGTTCCTACATTTTATCTGCAGAAATGCATAGAAGAGATTAAAGTTTAAAGCACCTCTGTTCTAGGTTGGAATTTGTGTAACTAAAATAGATTAACTGCATGGAAATTTGGCCAAGAATATTTTGGCTCTTTTGCTGCTAGAGAACAGTTGGTCTTAGAGTTCACGAATTTGACTTGATAGGGCCAAATGGGAGGCAATTGGTGCTTAATACGGACTTCTGTCTTTTTTTTTTTTTTTTTTTAATTGGAACAGCTATCACTAGAATCCAGTGCCCTGGCACTGTGTCCCTCCCTGGGTGGCTGTGTAAAAGCCTTTAGGGAGTAAAGGTGCTGCTGAAAGGTCCCTGCTGTTGTACTTTGTCAAATTTGGAGCTCCAGGAGGTGCTGCTGCCTGCTAAGCACTCAGCACAGCACCTCTTTGTGTCAGACTTGAGCTCTTCTGAGAGATGCATGGGGGAGATCTCCAGAGATTTCACCCATAGGAGGTGACTTCCCATCCCCTGGGCCTCAAGTAACACACCTGGAAATGAAAAGCATTGCATTTAAGAGAAGAGAAGCACATCCAGAAAAGGAAACAGAACTTTCTGCCAGCCCAGTTTATAGAAATTATGTGTTTGTTATTTGATAGGAGGGGATTTTCACTGTAAGATTTAGTGGAAAAGTGCTTCAGCATGCTGTGCCAGGGGAGGGTGTCAATAATGAAGCTTTTGGAGCTCTTGTTGGCTGCATGTGTGGTTTCTCTTTGGCTCCGAGGTGTGGACTCTCCACTGTAATATTTCCAAACGGAAGGAAAGGAATAAACTTAGGCAATCAAAACAGTAATAGTGGCAGTTCAGGTATACTCTTTATATTTTTAAGAATGTGAGAAAGCAAGAATGATATAAAGGTTCAGAGCTGTAAATCTAACCCCAAGCACCATTTGTTTTGCCTGAAGGAGTAGTTGAATAGTATTTTGAACCATATCCTGGGGTGCATCAGGCACAGCATCACCAGCTGGTCAAAGGAGGGCATTGTCCTGCTCTGTTCTGCTCTGCACTGGGGCAGCCTCACCTCGAGAGCTGGGGACAGTTTGGAGCACAACAATATAAAAAAGATAAGAAGCCATCAGAGACTGTTCACAGGAGGCCATGAGGATGCTGAAGGGCCTTGAGGGGAAGCCATGTGAGGAGCAGCTGAGATCCCTTGGTGTGCTCAGGCTGGAGAGGAGGAGACTGAGGAGAGACCTCAGTGCAGTCACAACTTCCTCGTGAGGGAAGAGGAGGGGCAGGCACTGATCCCTGCTCTGGTGACAGGGACAGGAGCCACGGGAATGGCCTGAAGTGTCTGGGGTGGTTTAGCTGGATATCAGGAAAAGGTTCTTCCCCCAGAGGGTGGCTGGGCACTGGAACAGCTCCCCAGGGCAGTGGTCACAGCTCCAAGGCTGGCTCAGCTTTCGGACAACGCCCTTGGGCACTTGGTGTGACTCTTGGCATTGTCCTGTGCAGGGCCAAGAGTTGGACTTGGTGATCCTTGAAGGTCCTTTCCTACTCAGCTTATTCAGTGATTCTACAGCCCTGGTTGAATAATGGCTACTTCAAAGGAAACGATGATCCTCTAATTTGCTGAACTTCAAGTACACCATTGAAACAGTGGACAAAGGCATACTTTGCTTGTGATCTCCAAAAAAAAATCTGTTGCCAAAACCACTTTTAAGAGCTTATCAAAGTACTAAGCTATTATGGATTAAAACAATGTCCTGGTTTACATGAAGGTTAAAACAGAAATGATGAAAAGCTTTTTAGTTAAATTTCATCACAGAGCTGCATTAACTATGACATGCCTCAAGATCTTAAGACCCCTGTTAAGTTGCACAATGTGCAAGGAACTGGGTTTTTTTTGAGGTTGAGATGGACATGATAGGAACTCCAAGGAGCTTTCAGATCTCAGTGCTTTCCAATGGCAAATTAAATCAATAAATGCTATATAATGCCAAAGGAAAGAATGATTTAATTTAAACCATGCACACTGAAGAGTTGTTAACTGATTCATGAAAGGCTTAGGAAAAGGCTTGAATGTTGCTGTGCATTGCTCAGCAAACTGTGTGACAGGTAACTAACATATGCAGGACAGAAGAGGGGACTGGATATGTGCCACAGCATGTGAGAGCTCTTACCTGGTGCCACATTTGGTCCTCGACAACCTGGGAGGTGCATTAGAAAATGAAAATAACTTGCATATATCATAGACCAGACAGAGCTTTTTGGGATCATTGCACAGCTTCCCCAAAGTGTTTGGATTGTGTGTCACACCCTGGCCTGGGGCAAGCTTGAGAATGTACACATGCACTTCAGACTTGTGCTTGTCTATCATTATTTGACATGACTGTCCAACAGCTTGGCTGCTTTTTGTGAACCTGCACACCTTTTCCCTAAAATGGGAGAGAGAATGTAAGGGGAGGGATCTGCTTTTACCTTCATCCACTTGTGCCAGGAATGGTTATTTCAAGGGCAAGCAGACACTTCTGCATCATCAGCTGCCAGAGCCAGCAGGGAGGTTGCACTGGAGCCCTGGATCAGGAGCTGAGCCTGATAAATATTTTGCTCTGCTTGGCTGGTGACTGTCTCATGAGTCAAGCCAGCTATCCTGGCAGTTTGAAGGGACAGGTAGAATCTAGGCTAGAGGGCAATAGCTTGAACTTTACCTTGATCATATGTTTGTGATACATTAAAGGCTGCTGGATTAAGGATAACCTTTGGGTCTGCTCATGGTCAGTGTGGAGAGAGGTGTCCTTGTCACCTAATCCAAACCCTGGAGAGCCTACAGGGCTGGGGAGGTGCTCCCTGCCTGCCCACTCATCTTCTGGGCTCCTGCTCTAGGAGTACAGCTCACAGCAAGAAATCTTCATACACAATAGCTACTGACAATTTTCTCATTTAAAAGGTTTTGCTGTAGAAAGGGGGAAGATGAGGAGGTTATCATGTGATTCATGTACATTTCTCCTTGGGAAGAAGGAGGAAGGAGCAGACAAATATGAGAAAGAACGCCTCAGACTTTCACCATTCTTTCCAGGTGACTAAGCAGCAATTTTATTTTTAACAAAAGCTAATGCTAGGCAAGTGAACAGAGCTGATGGCACATCTGAGAGCTCCTGTGTCACTTCCTGCATAGCGAAAATCTGCTTAAGCTGTGGGAGATGCATTGCATTGCGTTGTATTGATTTTTCTCCTTCGGTGTGA
This sequence comes from Sturnus vulgaris, assembly GCF_052056855.1. Classification (NCBI taxonomy): domain Eukaryota; kingdom Metazoa; phylum Chordata; class Aves; order Passeriformes; family Sturnidae; genus Sturnus; species Sturnus vulgaris. The sequence continues at coordinate 9,928,786 of NC_142250.1, forward strand.
GTGTGCCTATGAGCTTTCTCCCCTGTGACAGATGAAGCCATCCCTGCTGAAGGTCACCGATGGTTTTCCAGCATCTTTTTCCTTGCTGGACGTTGGGGTTTTGGCTTCCCTGCCTGCGCTTGTTTTGGCCAGCAGAGGGTACTAAATGAAAGGTTAATAAAGGAAAAAGTTTTCTCAGGCTGGGCTCAAAGCTTAGAATAAAAGCTGTGCTTCTGATAGTGTAGAGGCTTCTAACAGACAAAACCCAATTAGAAATGCTGATATCCTCAAATTGGCTTTCAATGCAAATTTGCTTTGGTTTATGATTAAAAGACTTGAATTTAAAAATTGCCAGTTGTGTAAATGACTCTTGGTTTTAGTCGGTATTCCATTACAGTCTATGTTGTTTCATGTCCTTGATGACATCTTTTTTAGAAATTAATAAATGATAATAAGAAGGCTTTTTGTAAAAATGAAGCTATAAAAGCAGTCATGAAGCGATTTCATTGGGGGAAAAGAAATTTACTTTAAAGAATGCATATTTCAAGCTAGTGTTTGAAAGCATCAATCTGAAGTGTTTATCCTGTAAGATTAACATGGAATTTTCACTCATTATTTTTATCCTCTTGCCACTTCACTTCCTCTTATGTCAGAGCTGGTGTAATCCATCTCTCACTGCCAGATGTTGCCTGTCCTGCACGGGGAGGGGCGTTCGACCCCCTTACTCTGCCTCTTTCCAGCCAGGCTTTTTGCACAAGCTTGGACCAAGATCAGGCTCTGCCTTTCTCTGCTGGTTGCTGCCCATTTCTGGGAGCTCCAGGCACGGCCTCACTGTGTCAGTCCCTGTTCCAACGAGCAGCTTGCTCCTGTCTGGGAGAAAAGGCAGACTGGAGCTGCTGAACATGCTGGAGCATCCCTGGGAGGATGCCAGCAGCACCGTGTTCCCTCTGTGTCCCCACAGCCAATGCACCCTGGCCTGGGTGGCATTAAGAACACGGTGACACTGGGAGTTGGACACAGGGATGCAGGCCACAACTCCCCCTGCTTCTGCTCATTCTGTGACATCTCCATGGGTTTTAGTTCCCCCTGCCTCTCCATCTCTGCAAAACAAAGGTTAATGCTGTAATATTTCACTGCAAAGTTGTGATCTGCATTAATTTTTTTTAAAACGTGTTATTGCCATTTTGTTAACTTCTCTAGTCTAACTTTGTATTCCCATCTGAGAGTAACTACATGTGGAAGAGTGAAATACAGCATTTGCCAGGAAAAAATATAGAGCTTTCAGGATACATTGCAGAAAAACAGGCTAAAAAGAAATAATGGTGGCATTTTTCAGCTTGAATTGTAATACAAGTTTATATTACATCTGGGAAATTCTTTGATTTAGCCTTAGCATTTTTTAGGTATATTTCATATATAAATGTATTTATCATTTTTGTCTTCCTGTTTTGTATGCATAATAATATGAATAGTAAAAGTGACAAGCAAGTATTTATCAGGAAATGCAATTTAAGATTGAAATCAAATGGGATTGAAATGGAGAACTGAGGGTCAAATCCCTGATGAGGTTCAAATCCCACTTTTCATCCGACTTGTGACACCACCTCCCTATTGGATGTTAATTGTCAAATAAATACTGGCCAGCAGCATATGGAGCATGGTAAATCATGGCTGTGTGAAGGCATCCTCAGAAATGTAGCACAGTGGGGTGGAACAACCACAGTCCTTTGCTGAGTCTTGGCACTCTGCATCTTTCCCCCCCTAAGCTGCAACAAAACGTGGAAAGCTACAACCTTTAAGGATTTTGTTTCAGAAAGTGAGAGGGTGTGAAAGAGGTGTTAGAATGGAAGCTGGAACTCGACCTGGACGATGCGAAGCATGTGTCTGCTAGCTGGTAAAATAAAATAGGAAAGAATGTTCCCATGATCTCTTCCTGCTTCTCCAGTTTCTGCCTGCTCTCCTCTTTAGTGCTGTGATGTGGCTGCTGTCTGTCCCTGCTGCCTGGAGTCCCTTGCTCCCAGCCTGGTTCTGGCTTTTTCTCTCGTGATTTTCCCCATGCCACCAAAGCTTCTTGAACACCACGGAGCTCATATCAAGCACAGCCTCTTCATCCTTCTGGGCCACTCAGCTGCCTTCAGCATCCCTCCCTATGCTCTTCCTCCCCCAGTCTATTTTTTGTGCTCTGTGACCCTATCACCGTCTAGCCCTTTGTCTGCCCTTCAGCCAAGTCTGCTGGAAGGTTCTTCTGGAATAGTCTGAGAGGCTGCTGGCAGGATTACAGGAGTTTTGATTCCATTTTTTTCCTCTTCTGCAGTCTGGCTTCAGGAAATCTTGTCTGCAAAGCCGCAGGTAACCCCTGCCTTATGTGTAGACTTCAGCACCCTTCTCTTCTGAGATCTCTTCTCTTGGTCAGTCCTGCTGGCACCATCTCAGTGTCTCCCTTAGCAGAGCTTTTGAGCTTTTCCTTCTGACTGCTGTGGGCACCACCACGTCCTGGTGTGGCTCAGGGTGGTGTCTGCTGTGTGGATATCATGTACATGTCCTTATGTACATGTCCTTTAATTCACAAGCTGACCTCGAGGGAAAACTGTAAATGATCCAGCCCTTCCTTTCCACATTCACTAAACCTCCTGCTCAGACTGTAATTCCTCCACATCTCTGTTACTGTACCATGCTCCTCCATCTTTAGCAAACCTTTCTGCACACTCATGGCAGGCTGAAGCAAGGACTTGGTCTTGATTTAAGTCTGGTTGGAGTTTCCTGCCTTCCCCCCTGCTCTGTTCTAGCACATGGGATGTTACTGACCTCTCCTTTGGCTGATTTTGCAGTCTAGTGCTCCTGACCCCTGGACAGTGAGATGTCAAACCTTGCTTCTGACTGGCCCACAACAACTTCCACCAGCCCTTTGTCTAGGGCAAAGTTCATGTTATGTTTGATTTCAGTACACAGATTTATTAAATTCCTCTGGGCTTTCCACAACAAATATTAGCAAAAGTTCTACTGAAAAAATCTATGTGAATTTCCATCTGAATCTTTTCCAAACTATCCTATGTCTCAACTACAAGTGGAGAGGTTTAAGAGTCAGACAATGCTGGTGGTGTGCTGGGATTGCTGCCTGTCACAATGACCAGTGCTGTTTTATTGGGTTTGCACTCCTGTGCTTTCCCCGGCCACTGCTGTCCTGCACTGCAGACAGAAAGGCTTCAGGTTTTCTCTCTGTGTTATGTCCCCTTCTAACTCATAAAAACCACAAGATTAGTGGACAAAATGAACCCCACTACTATTTCTAAAATGAATACCTAAACATAAACTAGAGGAGTTAACCTTATAAACCTAGATTTCCATAACTGCCTTTGTTTGTTTGCAGCATAATCTCCCTAGAGAGACTCCATCAAGGTGAGCTGGGAGGATTATCTCCACTGCCAGGGCTAGAACAGCCCTGTTGTGTTTGAAAGGTGATTAGCAATGTGAAAAGTGAAAGTGGAGTGCTTGATTTAGAAAACAGCTCCACGATGCTGTGTTGTGACTCTGAGACGCAGCTGGTGCACAAACTTACTTCCAGAGGTGGGGCTTAGAGTCCCTTGAGGGTGTTTAGGTATCACCCAGTAGTACTGCTGTATTACATATTAATCTGTGACATAGTCCTTACTGATATTACCTCCTTGTACTTCTAGACTAATTCTTGTATTTCCTAGTTTTATTGGCCTCTTTCAGAGGTTTGTCTGGAGCTCTATATACAACTCAAATCTTTAAGTGAAGTTTAGGAATGTCAATAATTTTTAATCCTGTTTTCGCTTAGTTATTTGCACTGTGTTCACTTCTGCTTTTGGATGCTCAGCATGCTGAGCAAATCAGATGGATTTTTCTAACTCCTAGATTTTTTAAAAAGCCTGATAGCATTTAAGCCACACAATTCTCTCTAAAATCAGTAAAAGCTGTGTGTCTTCAATTCTGTGTAATTGCCCTGAAAGAGTAAGTATAGCTATTACTTAATACTTCAACAGTATTTTTCTGCCTATGATTCTTGGGAACAGCTGTAGGTTAATTAAGTTATAAACTAAGCTTTCTGTGAGTGATTATCATCATTATTTATTCAGGATTAATAAGCCTGGTGAAAACAACTCCTTCTTTTGCTGTGACAGGAATTGCTGGTGTATCTGTGCATTCAGGACACAGCACCACGACGCTGTGCATGCAGTCTGCCATAAATCCTGGCAGCTGCGCCGTTCATTCTCGTATGCAGTGTAACACAGCTACACACAAAATAAAGATTCATTGTAAAGCCCTCCAAGGGCCCTGGTGTGTGCCTGGTAGGTCAGCAAAGTTCAGGTCCCAACACTGGAAGCTTTCATGTGCCAGGAGCACAGGAGGAGAGGAGAATTGTGTTGTACAGTGCCACATAATCACAGAGAGCCCTGTAACTGATACTGCTGCCCCAGGCTTGCTTTTTCAGTTTGGGCTAGACTTTACAGCTAGTCTGCTGTCTGAGGAGGAGCTAAAACACGAAGCAGCCTTGTCCTGCTCACATTGGAATGAAATGGAATGGTGGCCAGAACAGCAATTAGTGAGTTTGCCTCAGCTGTGATTTCAGATCTTGAGCTCGTATGAAGAAAAGCACAAGGAGCTGCTTGCTGTGGTGAGGTTTATAGAGCACCATGCACTGCAAAACATTTTTCAGTCTCTTAAAGGGCTTTGCACTGGTAATTAGAGTAACTAATACCTGATAACTGCAGTGCCCCCAGGGGGAACTCCTGCTCTGAGCAGGTGCCCATGCCTGCAGTAGTGCCTGCAGTCTGGAGGAGAGGCTTCATCCATTAACACTGGTCTGAGAATACAACCCATTTAGCCAGCTGCCAGGGCCTCTTCAATTACCCTGTCAGTAACCCTTCAATTGAAGGGGTTACTTCTAATTCCCATTCTGGACAGATTTGAATCACTGACATAAAGGTAAAAGGTTTGCTATCCTTTTACAAATCCCCCAAAGCTCCTGTCTTGGGGTGACTGTATGATGCCTGTATCCCCAAATCGTCTGTTCTGTTGGTGTTGAATATTAAATTCTGCAACTTTAAGACTTGTTCCAGGAGTGAAGGCGGGGGAAAGAAGAAGTGCAGAGTTTGTTATCAGAGACTGCACGGGCTCCCCCGCATTCCTGCTCTCGGACTGTGTTGTCTGCGGTGGGCAGCGAGAAAGAGCTCTCTTTTTTTGCTTTGGGTTAGTTTTTCTGGCTAGCTGAGGCAGAGAAGCTCCTTTTTCCTTTTTCCTTTTTCCTAGAACTGTTTGAACCTGCTCTGGACTGAAAGCCCAGCAGAGCACTGGGAGCTCACACCTGTGTCCCACCAGGCCTGGCCCGGGCTGTGACATTGCCCAGCACAGGAGGGACTGAGCACAGCCTGAGTGAGCCGGGCAGCCACGGAAAGAACTCTTCTAAATCTGCCATCTCTTCAGAACGGTGACAGGTTTTGCTGTTTGCTATTGCTCATTTTTATGCTGGGAGGTGTGTTGCCTGTTGAATAAACAGTTTTTCTTTTTCCACTTCAAGGAAATTTTCTTTTCCCGAGCAGATTGGGGGAGGGACTGATTGAATCTCTTTCCTAGAGGGACCCCATTCAGAAGTTTCCTCCCAAATTTGCCCTAAACCAGGACAGCTCCTGTTTCACCAGCTCTCTGTACTGGGAAAGCTTTTCCTTTAATGGCTACCTTCACATCCTGGCTGGGAGCTTTCCCCATCCCCAGCCTTAAAATCCATGCAGCCTCACAACTAAATTACAGTTCCAGACCATCAGTAATGTTTCTAAAAATGCCTGGCTGTCTTGAGCATCCAGGCAGGGATTAGCCCGGAGGCATCTCTTAGGCTAATTGGATAATCACCCTGTGCTGTAAAGGCAGCTAAGAATGTGTCCCCCCCCACACCATTTTTCATATTATTTGCATGTATTTGGGCGACATAATTACCAAAATGCTCTGAGTAGCTGTTGATTTGATTACAAGGCTGCATCTGGAAATACTTCTAACCTCAATTTTTGCTGTGATTTTCCAGTTTGAAAAACTATCAGATTTTAAATCAATAGATTGCAGCACAGAAGAGAATGTGTGAACAGTCCCTTGGGTTTTTGCTATTAAAAGAAGCTTTCACAGTTTATGTATCAAATTTTGATTGCAAGGCATTATTCAATACTCTGAAATATCATTAATTCAGCAGATAGGAGAAAGAAAGCTCCTCCAACTGTATTTTCATTTTTCTCACGTAAAATTCCACATCTTACAAAGTATTTTTTTGTATTATTAGGGTAACCTTATTCCTGTGTCGAGGATGCAGTGTCAGGCGCACTGCAGATTCTGTCCTCTTAAAGTGGAACTTAACAGCCCTGTTCATACAGGCCATAAAACCCTATCCCAGTGCATGCTGTAAAACATCTCCCTTTATTAGGCAGAAATTGCAATGACTCCACAATAGTCACTTCTACATTTTGTTTCTTTTCGGTCCACCTCCCTAGGAAATTCTTGGAATTCATTCAAGATTTGAGTATCCAATAAACTATCTAATTTGACAAAAACTGGAAAGCAAATTATGGGAGATAACTGTGTAAATTATATTTAGAAAACATTTTTCTTTTGTCTAAAAAGATTTTATTTAGCATAAAGGAATGCAAACTGTTCTGGACACTTTTTGTTTTGCAGCTGGAATATTTTGCCTATTTCTTTCAATAGGTGAGTGTTAGAAGTAACGTTTTGCATTTTATTTTGTTGGTGTAATGCTTAAGATTCTAAAATAACTTATGCTGGAGTTTTAGTTGCTTCTGCAGTGTCAAGCCACGGTTCTTTACCATCAGACTCTAAATCTGGTGCTGTTGATGTGAGGCTTCTTTGAGGAAGCCCTGATTTGTCTTGCAGCCATTCTTTGGTTCCTTGTCCTGTGTTCCACAGCTCCTGCCGAGGGATCCCACACTGGGATGAGCTGGCAGGTCAGGCTCCCTTCTTCCAGCCTCCAGCAGAGACCCTGGGGACTCTCAGGACATACAGAAAAGGAAGCCATGCAAGTTCTGGTGGTTTAAGGTCTTGTTTATGTGGCTAGAGGCATTTCAGGGGCGAAACAATCACTTTCCCTTGAATGGACAGTACAGCATTTTTACAGGGTTAAATCCCATAGGTCTGGATTTAGCTGGGAGAGGAGAGAGGCAGCTCCTGTTTATGCCATGCAGCTGCTGAAATGAGCACATTGCTGGCTGGAGGCAGCAGCACAGCTGCTTTAAGTAGCTTATTGAATCTGAAGCTTTGGTGTTTACTGCTGCCCTTTTGTTCCTTCTCAAAACATAGACAAAAAAATTATGTTTGTTCTTACAGAATAAATACCTGTTCCATTTTTTCTCTAGGAAAAAAACAACAGACCCACTTGCTTCTGAAAAGCAACACAGGAAGTTTAATAGTAAGCAGGAAGATTTATCCCAGTTTTCCAGAGCCTTCATTTTTGTAGGGAGAAGTCAAGGCGTATTCTTTGCCTTCAGGGTAGGGAGTCCACACTCAGACACTTTCACTTCACACAACTCCCCACATCACATTTACTGCTTCCCCAACACCATCCAGAGCCTCAAGAGCATCATCCAGCCCTGGGCTCCGAGGGTGCTTGGGCAGAGCCAGCAGTGAGAGAAGCCCCATGAGAGGGAGCTGCAGCTCAGGTCAACACTGCCCCTTAGGAATGGGCCCCCCTTTTCCTCTGTTCCATTCCTTAGGGTAGAGTTAGAGTTGATGCTTTTTTTTGGCTCCCTCTCATTGATCTCATAGGAGGTGGTAGAGGATTTGGGGAGAACAGAGAAAGCCTGGAGCTATAATTAAGGCACTGAGTGAGCCTGGCCTTGGGACAGGCAGGGTGGAAGATGCAGAAGGGAGGGTGGAAGTCAGCACATTGAGCTGCTGCTGTTCTTTACCCCCTCAGAGCACATAAGGAGCAAGAGTGAGTGCTGAGAGGCCCAAGCTGGTTCCAGTTTGTAGTGGCTGTGCAGAATCTGGATTAAGACCAGGTTTGTTAAAACAACTTCAAAGCAGGAAGGTTTTACAGGGCAACCTCTTTTCTCTGCACCTTTCCCTGAGTGGAGTCTGAAGAGCTGGGATCTCACATGCTGGTTTTTCACAGCCTTTGATACATGTGCATAAAATACTGTAGTGCTGCAAGTCAGTGCCTCAGAAGCACGTATGAAAAAGGGGAAAATATTTCAATTATCTATAAAATTCAACAGAATAATTAAATCCCATGCTGCTGAGGCAATATAAAAATAAAAAAAATGTTGGCAGTCACCCTTACTTTGTTTATTTTAAAATGTGAAGTTATTAAGTAGACCATACCAATTTGTTAAATTATTTTGTTATAGATATCAGTGTGCAATGTGAATTCAAATCTAAACAACTGGCTACTAAGGAGCCAGCAACAAAACAATTCCTATATGAGCTTGTGAAAGGAGCCAGCCTTCATTTTAATTTTAGATATGGGCCTGGAAACATCATAAAACTTAAATTGAATGCTATAGAGTGAATAATTGCAATCACACTGTAACTTTATCTAAAATTGAGGAACCATTTAAATATCTTTCCAGAGAACACCCCATTATTTTGTAGAAATAAGGTTCAACAATAGAAATACTTTAATGAAAGCCCTTACTGAGAATTGAAATTAATTACAGAACTGCATAAAAGGACTTAAATTATTAAATTGATACAGTAGAAAATGTGTAATGTTAATTCAACTATAAATTGACTATGAGAAAAAAAACCCTTCCAAGTTACTGCTTCGATGGGAATCTTCCACTGACTTCAGGAGGTCTGGGTAGGGCTTTGATTGTAGCAGAGCTGGAAGGAAGGACTGAAAGAAGCCAAGCAGTGAAGGAGCACATCAGTGAGCAGGTCTCAGTGAGCAGGTTTCCTGAAGGTGGTGTGGGAATGTGCCCTGGCTGTTCTCCCTGTGCAGGGGCTGCACCACAGCTCTGCAAGCCTCCAGCACAAGGGAGCTGCTACACCAGGAGCTGTGCCTGGCTCTGCCCTGGGCTGCACAGCAGCTTCCAGCACAGGGCCTTGGGGTTAATCACCTGGGCTGCAAGGGCATTGACTGGAAGCCTGTACAGCAGCAGGTATAAATTACAGGCCTTAGCAGTGCCAGGATAGGGTTGGATTGAGCAGGGACTTGGCAGGCACTGATCTGCTCTGGGGCCAACTGGCCTGACCCCAGGGCTTCCCCAGCCCCTGTGGGGCAAAACCACCCTCACTGTGAAGTGTCCAGCAAGTGTAGCCCAGGCTGTGTCCCCACTGCTGCAGGTGCAGTCTCTGTCTCGGGACATGCAGGTTATAGGAGCTCTTTGGTGCTCTAATGTCTCGGAGTGCCAAGGACTTATACATCCTAGCATCCCTGTGTACATAAATGCCATCACAGCACCAGGTATTGATGCAGCTCATCTGTCATTGAGAAAAAAATCTCTGCCCTTGAGGTGCTTGTGACTGGACTAGAAAGATTTCTCATCCAGAAATCTCCAAAACGTGCACATCCCATCAGTACCCCGTGTTTGTAGGGCAGTCCATAAAAATGTCCTGCACTGATTCCTGGTGTTTGTGATCAGGATGGTTATTAAAGACTGACTGTATACAAGAGAAAAGGGCTTGGATGCAGTGGGAAGTATTAATCTCCCATCCCTGGTACTGCCACAAGCAGGCCTATGGACTAGGTCACATAAATGGACATACCAACAGGAGCATGTGGCAAGAGTACTTTAAAATTAAACTTTTTTTACTCACCTAATTAAAAATGGCTATGCTGTTCATTTAGCATTTCTGGGCTAAAACTTTTATTATCTACTTCAGGCTATTGTACAGCTTGAGACAGTTATATAAGGAAGAAAATGGCTATTCTGAATAGAAAAAGCTACTAAACTATAATTACTGCATCACCATTTAGATCTGGCAATTTAGCTATAAATGTCATTGCAGTAACTCAAGAGCAGATGCACAGCATGCTCTGTTCATGTGCTAACTGCTGAAACTTTTTTCCTTTTCTCCTTGAATTTTCTCTCACCTTTTGTTTAGGCTGGATTTGGTGTTTGAGTATTTTCAAACAGCTCCCATGAGCTGTCATACACTTGGAAGAGTTAACCCTGCAATGTGTTCCTCTTACTGCATGTAGCTGGGCTTAAACTAATAAAGGGTGCTTTGGAGAAAAAGAGGGAGCTTTAATCTGCTTTGTAGCCCAGGGTGAGGCAGCACTAATGCTCTGCTCTCCTCCAGAGCTGCCCTCGGGAAGTGACCTTTGTGAGGCTGAGTGCCTTCAGTAATAATATACTCAATATACACACAGCTCCCCAGGCTACTGGGCAGAACCTGCCTTCCTTGCTCTTTCTTTGGATGTCCAGGAGGGAACTTCAGCATCCAGAGTGTTCTTTCCTGAACACGGTGTCTCAGAAAGGACAGCCCCCACAGGCAGCTGAAGAAAGTAACACATAATATTCTGGAGTGTCTAGGGTCAAGCTTCTAGCTCAAGCAGACAGTTTCTCTGCTGGCTCAGAAGCTTCCAGACTGATAACAAATTACTAAGACAAAAAAAATAAATGACCCTCCTGCAGCTGGCCAGGTGCCTGGAAGATGGCTGTGTCCTTGCCTTTCTGCAGCCAGCCTTGTGAGTGTTCCCTTTTGAGACCACAGAGATTTTAGGATGCCACAGGGTAAAGGCTTTGCAGAAATGACTGTCATTACTGTTCGATTGTTGTTATTACTGCCATAATTATGATGATGGTAAGAGCCAAAAGCCCAAGGGATTAGCCCATTGATCCAATTTGAGGTAGCTTCTTGAATTTTCAAGCATTTACATACAATGGACAAAAGAGAAAAAAAAAGAGAAAAAAAGAGAAAAAAAGAGAAAAAAAGAGAAGAAAAAGAGAAAAAAAAGAGAAAAAAAAGAGAAAAAAAGAGAAGCTGATTTATGAAATTGGATCAGCAGTGTTTGAGCTGAGTGTATTCCAGCCTGCAACCAGAAGAGCTGCTGCATACTGGGGTGGGGGGAAACTTTGATTAATTTTCTATCAATGTCCTGTAGCTGTTGTCCCCTTGTATTAAATATAAGCAAAATTCTATAGCATTTGCAAGTTAAACTTCTGTGTGGCAAACATTTTCTTGATGCAGAATTTGCTGGATACCCTTATACAGGTCCATTTCAGTCTCATTAGCACATTAAAATCTATTTTAGGTAGCTATAGAGAGTGCTCAGATACCAGAAAAATTCCTCTTGAATCCCTTGGGGTGCAACTCCCTCATTCTGCAGTGTCATCCTGTGGTGCATCGTTCTGCTGTATCACTGCAGACAAATCAATTCCCTGGCCCATTCCATTAACCCATGTGCCTCTGGTACCTGGTGCTTCCTTAGCACATGGAGAAGCTTTTGATGGTACAAGAGGAGCTCCCTGCTAAGGACAGAATGTACCAATGGTGAACAACACACAGGCAGCACTGCAAAGCTTGACTTGGTGCACTTAAACTCTGTTTTCACATTCATAAGCAAATACTACTGTAAATAATAGTTTAGACCTTCCATAAACAGAGGCCTAGAAATAAAAGCTTGTGTTCTGCACTTTAATATGCTGTTATGGTAATTGAAAAGTGTGAAAACAAAGAGTCTTACTGGAATTGACATTGTGGGAAACATCAGGAGTATTCCTGAAGCTGATGGGAGGTAAAAGCTTTTGCAGTATAAGTGTGCCCTTGGGTCTGCTTGCAAAATGTTTGTCCAAGCTCCTACTGGAAGTAACTGTGAACGCTTGCAGCTCCACAGTATTCTAATAGTGCTTCCTTTCTGAGATTATGTATCAAACTGCCAGAAATTAGTGGGGGGAGAACTGGGATAGGATTTCTTGCTTTTGCAGGAAGTTTTTCCTGATCTTATTTATCTAAAGCTTTGGTTTTGCAGGGGATTTCAGCAATTGTCCGTAGGTGTGTTCTACTATGCTGTGTTTTCATAGGCTCCTTTGAAAACTCTTAGATCAGTGGCTTTAGATAAAACATTAGAGCAACTCCTGTTACTGCCATTCTACAGGAAGACAGACCCTGAAAGCTATTCCAGCTCTGCTTGGGCAGCTTGAAACAGTATATTATGCAATCTGTATATCCCAACCACACCGAATTTGTCCTGTTTCATCACTGGTGCCAGAATATTTGCCTGGAGCTGCCTGAAGCTTTTTCCCAGAGTGACTGGCTGAACTGGATTTACTCCATGCTATCTGGCATTGCTGACAAGCACCCCATGGACTGAAAAGTGTTTAAGTGGTTACAAGCTTCACATTATTAAGGTAATGCAAAAATAATAAGTTAGTATCTATGCATCTGTCAAGGTAAAGGAGAAATATAGTAAGCATAGGTGAGTTATCATTGATAAACAAGGGAGAATATGTGTAATAATAGCAATAACAGTTATAGAGAAATATATATATTAATATTAACTCATAAATATTTTTCAAATAAGGGCTTTGGTGGACATCTCATCTCCAGCCTTGGTCAACCCACCAGAGAAACCCAGATCTTGGGATTTTTTGGTTAGGTTATTTTTTAGCTTTGTTTGTTTGTTTTAGAGGGCATAGTGTGGTAATTCTGTCTGAATTTGTCCCAGTTATGGTATCAAATAGTCAATATGTAAAATAATTCAGCCCTACACAAAATGTTGATTTTATGTAGACGTTTGAGAAGTATAAATACATGATGTACAGGCACAATGAGATTTCCATTATATGATTAACTAAGTATAGGTCAAGTTTTATTTTACATCATATGATAATTATTCTGTGAACATGAATGTATTTCCTTACAGTACAGTTAATAGAACTGGATTCTATTATAAGTAATAGTTAAGCACGGCTTTTGAATTTCAAAATCTCAGAGAAGCCAAGAAATGAAAAAGTGTAACATATATTTCACATCCCAGGCAAAGCCTGCTGTTCAGTTCAGAGAAGCACAGAATACCCTGAGCTGGAAAGGAACCACAAGGACCATCCAGTCCCACTGCTGGCCCTGCACAGGTCAGCCCAGGAGTTCTACCTTGTGGCTTAGATCATGGTACAAATGCTTCCTGAGCTCTAGCTGCTTGATGCGACTTTGTAAGAAGCCAGCAGACATCACCAAATCCTGTCCTGAGGCTGCATTGGAGCTGGCAGTTGCCATCTATTCCTTTGCTGACTCCAGATTAGAAAAATTAGAAATAGAATATCAAGCTGTTAGAAAGCAACTTGTTCTTTTCATAATTAGTACTGATGGGACATTGGTGCTCCTGCTGCCATTGGGCTGGTGGGACACAAGAGAGCCTCAGGCCAGCTGGACTTATCTAATATCCCTCCTATAAAAATGCATCCCTAGTGCATCCCTTCTGGAGAACTTGGTATGGAATCTGTCACGACAGAATTCCATCTGTTCATCAGTCTGATCCTGACAAAATATCTGGGGGCTGTTGCTGCATCTGTGTTTTACTGGCAGATCACTGACTGCCAGTGGAGAAATCCAGAAACAAGCCTTTTGTTCTTCATGCTCCAGAACCAAATATCTGGACCTGGAAATTAAATTTGAGTTTCTTGCTACAATCTAGCAGTACAGAGTTGGTTGGGAAACATCTCACCTGTCAAGCTGAATGTTCCTAAGCCTTCCCCTTGGGAAATGATGGAGGTGATTCATTTAGGGTGAATTATGACAAACTTGAAAAGCTAGAAGCATCTCTTTTCACTCTTGAGCTGCACATGAAGTCAGCCCAACTGTGTTTTAGCCAAAACAATGTAACAATTTAATCAATTCTCCCTCTCAACCACCAGTGTAATTGCAGGCTAGCACAGAGCAGCCAGTCTCGAGACTTCAAATCTTCCTGCCAGCATAGCTAGGCTGTGTGTCACAGAACACCCTCATGGGGAAAGAGAATATTCCCATAAAGGTCTTGTGAGGCTGATCAAAGCAGATTTTTTCTGCCACTGCTGATATGCACAAGTAAGCAACTTCTCTGCAGCTCTGCTGTGCTGTTGTAACTCATTCAGACACCTGGGATCTTCTCTGAGTTAATGGATAGGGATTTTTTTTTCTGAGTTAATGGATAATGTAAAGGATAAGGATTATTTCTAAATTTTCCCAATCTATCAATCATTTTCCCAGTTCAAGTTCCCTCCTTGCTCTACTACAGCTGCTCTACAGTTTTACAGTAAAATACTACTAATGGGGAAAAATTTAAAAGCATCATTTAGAAAGGTGCATGTACTTCTTTGCCATCCTTTCAGGAGGCAAATGCATGGCCAGTGGTTTGGGCTCAAGAAACATGACCATGGCCTCCAGATTCCCTAAAACTCTCTCGTTGTGGCTGCAGATAATGTTCTATTGCAAAACAATGGGGATGAGCAGACCTCTTCCAGATAAATGCAGCCTCCTTCATGGTAGTCAGTGCAGGTATCAAATACACAACATTTTCTAGAAATTTTGAATCCATTTGGTGTATTCATGAGCTTTTTTCAACACAGAAAGAAACAGCAAGTTGTGCATGAAAGCAAGAAGAAAAGCATAAAGGGGAAAAATGTAAGGCGATAAAGCACATTGAATATACACAATTATGGGGGGAGGGTGGAATACAGCAAATCTCTTCTTCCCCAAAATGTAGACCTGTGAAAACTGTTTTTAAACCAGCTACAATGTTAGTAATCTAACTGCTGTTGTCCTCTTTATCTTGCAAAACGTTCCTGTCTATGGCAGAATGAGCTGGAATCAGTAGTTAAATCCTCTTTAAATAAGCAGCAGTTTCCAAATTGTTTTTGAGCTTAACACATGGCACGTGGGCCTTCCACAGCTTTCCTGCCTGGAAGGCATCTTTGATAGGACAAAATTAACTATTCCAGCAGTGTTCCAGGACATAATTGCACTGTGAGGGCTCTGTGTGAGAGCTGCCAGGATCACATCTGTTACATGTTGGGCTGATGCTCGGATGCCTCTGACCTAACCCAGGTGTCAAAGCTGGTAGAATTCATCTGTAATGTAAGAACTGACTAGATTTAAAGTTTGAGGTTAGATGGACTGCAGCTGTTGGGTGCCCTTCACCTCTCTCCTTCAAACAAGACCATCAATTCTCAGCTGAAGAACAGTGCCTGTGCTTTTGTATTTCATGTTTAGCTTTGCAGACTGTCGAAGGTTCTCATGGGAATGACCTTACAAACCCTCTAGTAATAAAATCCTGCAGAAAATCACAGCTCAACCCAGGATAACTGCTCCATTTACATCCCAATACAAGGAGCAGCACTTGTGATTGCTGGCTTTCGGCCTTGGTGAGTTTTTTGATTCTGAGCAGTGAAATGGCTGAGGATATGCACAGCAAGGCAGATAGGATTGATTCATTAAAGTTCAGTAGGTTATCATTACTGTAGGAATAGGTAATGACAGATATTCTAATTAGAAAAAAGGACTCAGTGGTTAGGGTAAATTACAGGCTAGAGCTGATGTGACCCCAATCAGTACAAATGAGGGTACAGTGCTCCATCATGCCGACAGCACCAATAGCATCAGGGTTCAAAAGCCATCTGTTCCTTCCAGCCTTTTAAAAATGTGTGCTCAAGGATCTTTCTAGGGCTGTGGTGTTTCAAACTTCAGTCTATCACACAAATGGGAGTGAGTTGGGCTTCTGCAGGGCAATCATTTTAATTCTCATTTAGGTCGTTGTAATGTTTGGGTAAATTTTAGCTCAGAATTATCATAAATGCATTAGCTGGAAACTTTAGCTAAGTATTATTTCATATTCACTTGCAAGTAATAGAACTAGCAGTTCATTCAGATGAAAACACCAGACTTCATTGCTCAGACATGGATTGGTTTGGGTGGTCTTGGGCTTGAAGAGGCATTGACATAGTAGCTTCCCCTCTGATCTCATATTTCTGGTCATTTTTGCAAATCGAAGGACTGAAAAAGTGTTTAAGCAATTTCAAAGGAGACGATAACTTTGGGGCATAACTGCAAGGGAATGGAAAAGCGAATGGAGGCTTTTCACATCAACTACTGCAGATGCAGAAAGGGGGTAGGAATGTTTAAACCAGCTGGGTAAATAAGTGCAAGGGTTACCTGAGAAAAGAGGGTATTTCAATTTTACCCACCTCTGTATTCAGCCTCTTCCCAGCTTTCAGAGGGCAGTGTCCAATTGCACTCTGAGCTCTTAGCAAGGACTAAAGAAGCATGGGCTCCTTTGTGCATGGCTGTGGGGGACTGAAATCAGGGATGTGATGAAGAACTGTCCCCAGGTACTCCCAGCTGGAGTCCCATGGGGTCCTGAAAAAATGAAAGCAAGGAAGTCTTGCAGTGGCTTTTGTAAGTCAACCTTGGGATGTTTCACTTTTATGAAAATGTGTGATTAGCAGTCAAGGTCTTGGTGATAATCAGAGACTTTGTGTTTAAGTATTCCACTTATGGATGAAGTCTTTAATTGCTAATGAAAGTTATTTAAAGAACATATGTTGAAAAGTCTGACTTAAACTCACCATAAATTATTTGAATAATGAAAATCTACTGCCATATAAGCTGAAATATGTTTTTTTAGAGGATCTATATACTATTTTGGACTATCAGGAATTTTAGAAGAGGTATATATTATTATCGCTATCCCACTTCTGTTGAAATGGAAAAATAAATTCAGTTATGGAAAACTTTCTCACACAGTCCAAATGTGGAAGAAAATTTCTTCAATAATGTATCATATGACTTAGCAGAATGTTAAATAATGCTAATTAGACCCTGTATGTAAGAACATAATATTTAATTGAGAATAAGAATAAATGTTTAATTAAAGAATAAGAAATAATATCCTTTGTTGAAATATAAATTTGTAATTTTTTGTATTTTTTTTACTTAAGAAACCTACCAGAAATACAAATAAGTAAAAATACAATCAATACTTAATTAAAGAAGGGACAAGGTCCAAAATATGAACTGAGCAATATCTACTTATTCTGTGCAACAGAAACCTCACACTGATACAACACTTGGGTGGTTTTGATTCTAAAAATAGGGAAATAACCTTGGAGTAAGCTTTCCATATTAAAGTAGCTTTTTTCAGCTAATAAACACTGGCAAAAAGTCTTATGAAAAATGCAGCTTTTAAATGAAATAATATATAGCAATGCATAATGTAGCCAACTTTAAAGTACATTGTAAAAACAGTTTGGGAAGACAGAGATTTCTCTTTTTTTCTTCCCTTTTATTTTTTTTCTATGTAATTCTACACTGTTCATCATTTTTTCCCTAAAAGGATTAGCTAATGTGGAGTTTAGATTCCCTATCCCACTTAGTTCAGTTGTTTAAATTTATGGATTGCTGATGGTTACGTCTTTGGTAGAAACATCTCTCTTCTTCAGTCAATTATTTTTCACACCCTTGGACCCTGCTCTGCCTAGGCAGCTGTACAGGAACTCTTAAGCATTTCTAAATGGTGCTAAAGTTCCACCTGGATACCTTCCAGTGAGGAAAAAAAACATTAAAATCAACTAGTTCTGACTACTACAGCTGTATCCAAGGTCAAAATTCCCAAGAGAAAGGATGTTTCAGTCACAAACACAGTTTAAAAATGATTAGAAATAAATAATACAATCCTATGTTTAGTAACTGTTAAAACCCCTCTGGCTTACAGTGATGTAGGGGACTGGAAGCCTGGTGGGGAGGTTTCCCCTTGGCTGCTTGGTTTTCCTCCTTCAAGTGTTACTTCTAACCTGTGGAATGTTTGATGAAATGAAAGTTTAAAGTTTCTGCTTTGGGCTGTAGTAGCTCAGATTTTACATCACATTTTACTGTGTATTATTGACAGCTCAATACCAACAAAGCAACGGTTGTAACACCAGCAAACAGGGCCCAAACAGTGGGGAATTCCTGTATCAAGCACACCATCTCTGTGAAACAGGACAGGAGATTTGTATTGCCAAGGGGCACTTTAGTGCTAAGCACTCCCAGTTCTGAGCAGCTTGGCAGACCTGGGTCTAAAGGGTTTCCTGGGTGCAAAGCACTCCCATGTTCCAGTCACTTCTGTTGCTGCTCTGGGGACACTTCTGCAAGACAAATCTGCTGTCTAAAGTGAATATCTAGAAATGCTGCACGCTTCTGAAGGTTTCACTTTGTGCCTTACTCAAGTCCATGCAGCAAATTTTACAGCAGAAGCAGGATGCAAAATTCTGGAGTCCAACTCTGTGGCCTTAACTCCAGTGCATCATAGCCATCAATTTTAATGTGACAAAGGGTTTTTGTCAGAATGACAAGAAAAATATGCAACTAAACAGCAGCATCCTGCCTACTGCTATGCCATATTTTGTTCTTGAAGTATTATGTTGACACAACATCTTTTATCCAGGATAGAAATCACCATATCACCTAATTGGAGGTGTGACCTTCAGTGTGGTTAGTTTAATTCTGAATAATTCTGTCTCTGTCTTGAGGTGAAGAATCAGACTTTTAGCCTTACTTTAAGCATTTCTTGAACTGCTTGGACTAAAGGCTTTCTGTTCTACTCTGCTCTTGGAAGCATTAAAGTCGCACATGAAAGGGAACCACAGATTAATTCCTCTTTTCTGCTCTTTAAAGGCTTCTATGAGACCACAGAAGCATTATTTAGGATCATGTTTCCTCTTGTCATGGCTGCTTTTTTGATCATAAACTTGGTATTCCACCAATGGATTTGAACACACTGGGAATAGTTTTATTGGCAGTTAAATGTGTGCTCACGCAATCTCCATGTATTAAAATTGGGAGGGAGGGCAGGAGCAAGGCAGGGAGAAAAGTTCTCTTGCTTTAGAAAGGCAAGAGTGACTTAAAACCTTGTGGGATGAACAGGACAACAAAAGAGCTCAGTTTCAGAGGTTTTTTGATCAGATTAAAATGTTCTGGTAGGAATCTTTGCAAATATAGTTGAATAGTGGAAACTCCATGGAAGAAGAATTCAAAGAATTCTTAGATTAGAAAGATTCTTAGAATCAGAAAGAAGATCTGTTAAATTACAACTAATTAATTAAATAGGTCTTCAACAGCAGATGTCACTGAAGCCTTAAGATTTAAGAGGATTTCAGAAGGCAGAGGAACTGAAACCAATGAGCCTTGGGGTCACTTTAACCTTTATCATGCTTAGTATGTACATTACTTTTATTACTCTGAGACTCTCACATTTAGAAGATGCAACAAATTGGCATTTTTTTTTATTGCACTCATTACTGTTACCTTTGGCTCCAGGTTCACTAATTTACAACTGTGTTTTTTCTCCTGAAAATTGCCTTTCATATTTATAGCTCAATTTTATCAGCAATAATGCTGATAGGAGTCTGCTGTGTAGGAGTCATTGGGATAAAGATTATTCATATTCACCTTCAATCTTCAGCCCCTGATTAGACTCACCCTGTCCAGCGAGGCATGTGTTGTTGTAGCCCATTCAACTACGGGTAGCAGTGCTTTCTGTTCAGAGATCCCAGTGACAAGTGGTGCCTGAAAAGCCTCCTGCTCTCACAGAGCTGAGGATCGGTGGGAATCTCTGCGTCCTTGGGGCACCCGTGGGGATGTGTGGCTGAGCTGGGAGCCCTCGTGGGTGGCCCTGTGGCTGTGGCTGTGGCTGTGGCTGCAGCAGGCTCAGGAGCCTGCGGTGGCAGCCCCGTGGCCGTGCCGTGCCCCAGTGACCTCAATCGCTGCCGGAGCCGGACCTGCCCTCGCCAGGCAGGGCTGACCCAGAGGTGTCGGCGGAGACCCGGAGAAGGAGCATCCTGGATAAGGACAGGACAGATTAGCCTCCGCACTCTGAGAGTGATATTAAGCTGCTCAGTTGTCCCACTTTTCCAGGTCTTCTTAATAATGCTGCTTAAAGTGGAAGGAAGCTTAATATCTGTGTTTGTAGTAGTCCTGAGTGGTACAGCCCAGGACAGCCAAGTCGTGTGTAAGCAGGGTCAGACTGATTTTTCCGTAGCAGATTTTAACCTTTCCTTATATCCAGCCTGTTTCCTTATCCTGTGTTAACATAATGCAAATGTAATTCAATTTTTTAGCAAGAAATTGACCCAGCATATCTAATTGCTCTAAAATACAGTGAGTGGACAGTCACAATCAATTAGGGCCAGTGTGGATAAACCCAAAATATCCCTATGGATGCAGTTATAAAACATCTATATCTGATTATGTATGCTGGACACTTGCGTTTTTAAATTTCTTCTGATTAGAGTGAGAGACACCGGGTTATCGAAGCTGAAACTTTCATGGAGGACGCTTAGGAGACTGAAACTACGACTTCATTTCATACCCCGTTGAGATGATTTGCGTAAGAAAATTTAGATAATGGTACAAACATCACATGTTTTCCTGTTAAAATGTATAATGTGAAAAAGGCTATTTTTTTCATGTTTTCATCTGCTTCTATTAAGCCACCAAAATGAAGTCAGCTTCTCAAGCTCCTCTGAATAGCTTCCTAACCCAAAATACCTGAAAGCACCATTATTCATAACAGTAATTCATTCCTTGTTTGTGAAAATAATCTGGAGCAAGGTCAGAAAAACACCTCACATTAAAATCCCAACCTTAAAGTGTAGGAATTGTAATGAGATGGTCTGAACCCACAGGTAAATGTGCTGGATTTAGGTGAGGTGAAGAGGAAAGATAAAAATCCCAGGGGAGGTCTACACCTCCTGCTCTCCCATGTGAGCACAGTGGATGTGGCACAAGAGCTCCCACATCCCGGGACATGTCTGGCATGACACGGCTGAGCAGAGCTGCCCTTCCCTCTCCCTGTTCTCATCACCTCACGTGGCAGGGCTGGCTCTGGCTTTCCGGATGATCACACACTGCTTTCTTGCCCAGTGCAACACGGGGAAAGCTAGCTCTGCTCGACTTACATGGATGAATAATGAATACTGTGCTGGAGATGTTCATGCTCAGCTCCTGCACACCTTGTAAATCATTGAAAGCATTAGTAATGCTCCTGCTTTATTATAAAAATTCACTGAAGGACGCTCTTGATGACTCACCTTAGAAATTTCTGAGCTGTTCTGCATTGTGGAGGAAAATCTCACTGCACTGAGCTGACAAGATTTCCTGGCACGTACACAGGCTGTATTTCATACCTTTGGCTTTGGCTAAGTGATTGCAAATAATGAAATCTGTAGATACTTTTGCCTGTTGATTGTGAATAGCCACAGGTTGAGAAGACTTCCAATTCTTAGCTGTGCTCTCCAGGGATCACTGGGAATATTCCTAGACAGACTCCATACAAACAAACAAGCAAAAAATTGTTTTGATTAATACTGTAATATTGCCATAGGTCCTAAAAGACATTATTGAAGAGTCTCATCATCTCAATTTTAGCTGTTTGCTTAATTGTTTAGGTCCAACTTGCTCCAAAGGAAAGAGTACTCACAGGCATAGAATAAATGGGATGGCATAGAGATGCTGACAAGCTATTTAAACATGTCTGTGGAGTAAAACAAAACTTCTGCAAAGAAATCAGAGTCAAAGAGGCAGTAGGTCACAGTGACAGAAGAATTACTGAGGGGAACAAAGACACATCACAGGCTATACCATAGTCATTGTATAGGGCAGCAATAAAAAAAAATCACAACTCTATTAACAGCACATGATGATAAGTAAGCAAAGACTGGAGCACAATGTATGCACCCAGAGGAAGGGATGTGCACTCATGCTTGGAGTTCCTGAATAATGAATACTGAGCCATTTAACTAGAGAATTTCTTCAAACCATTTTCTTAATGCAGTGTTTGTTAACTGGTGATAACAGTGGCAGACACTGAGGAAGGAGAATCAGAATACATTCTTTTCTTTCACTGCTGTTATTCTGCATCTGTTTCAGTCCAAAGGCAATTTCAAGAAACTGTGGATGGTTTTTTCAAATAAATAAACAATAGCCAAATCACAGTATTAAATGAAGCACATATTTTAAAATAAAGTATTGATTACTGAGAATGTACATTTCAGAACTCATCTGAGTGCTGTTATGTCCATCTGCAACAGCTGTGCTACAAAGAGAGATTGTACCAAGTTGCCAGTTGCCAAGCAGAAAAGCTAAGGTGGCCAGGACAGCAACAGGGGTTTCTGTGTTTGTTTGGAGACTTGCCTCAGTTCCCAGCACTGCAGAACACTTCTCCAAAGCAAGGATGTTTTCCCTGTCCTAAATTTAATCTAGTGGAAGAAATCTTTTAGATTATAGCTACGTCCTTTACTGACCCTCAGCTCTTACCAGTAGGTCGTGGTGCCAATATCTTAATTTTTCATTTTATGCTGCTTGCTTTAACAATGTGTTCTTTGGCAGGAAGCCATGTCTACAGCACTCTGCTATTAAAATGTCTGCTCTCTGCTGCAGCTGTCCATTTACTTTATGAACTGATCAGCCAGTCGAATGTAATTTAAGAGAATAGGGATAAGTCATAGCTGAGGGCACAAAGTATCAGCTGATGTGCTCTATTCAGGTCTGTCCTTCAGAGATTTCTGAACCTAACTTGTCATATTACATGTTTATTTTTTAATTAGTGCAAAATGTGAAAAGAATGACTTAGCATGCTGAACACAGTGGGTGAATAACACCAATCCTGCCCTTGTGGAAATTCTCTTGATACCAGAAGCGCTCAGGAGCTGACAGAGTGAACACAGAGCATAATACTTTTCCTACTTACATGTTATTACAGAGGGCAGACTAATTTGACTTTGTAATGGCATTAGCTTTAGCACGTAAATAAAGATGGCCTGTTCAGAGGACACACTCTCATACTATAGCCAGACTGTAAACTGGATTTTTAGGCGAGAGACATCTCATTGAATGTCCTATTTGCCTGTAACAAAGGTCTGTGACAGAGGGTGGACAGGGTGCCTGCTGAAGGCCAAGAAACAAAAACAGCTACTGCTACAACCGAAGCACTGGGTTGACATCATGTCTGGTAAACAAGGGAGGAATGGAACCAGAAATTAATGCATCGTAATTGATGTGCTGGCAATTAGAACTAACTGGCAGGCCGGGCAATGGGGGAGGAGTGGGGGGTGACTCTGCTCCTTACGTTTTATGAAATGATTAAAAAGTTGTTAAAATATGTGGGAAGTAGTTGTTGAGAAAGGCTGGGAGTTGAAGGAATTTTGCTGTCATCTCTGCCATCTTTAGTATCCCTGGGATTTGGAGAAACACATCTGCTTCCCCCACACCCTCCTCAAAACTGCATCGTTCTTGGGCGTGGCCCAGGGATGTGCATCGGTTAGATAAGGCAGAGATAAGGAATGTTGAGACTGTGATCTCATCTCCACCAGCAAACAAAATCTGGGACCACCTCTTCTTTGCTGTCTGCCTTATTTTTCTTCTCCCAGCTCCTTCTTTTAGGCTTTAGCAAGCCACGAGAGACTCTGTCTCAGTATTTCCATGAGCTGCTGGCCTGAAAAGTATCTGAGAGCAATGCCTGAAATGGCTCAGCAATGTCCCTTTGCCAAGTCTTCTAGCAGCCAATGGGACTGAGTGCTTGAGTTCATTCCTCTAAGAACAAGCTGCCAAGGCTATCATATAGATACATATATATGATGTATATTCTTGCAGATATAAATAGATGTACAAAATGGAGACAGGAAAATGAATGATAAAAATAAGCATGAAATCCTTATCTAGTTTTTATTCTTAAGTACAAACAAGGAAGCACCAGATGTGTCATAATGATGGTTTTTGCCCCTTCAGTAAGAAAAGAAACACCTTTGTAGACAGGTCTCCAGTATATTCCTTCTTTCTAATCCTTCCCCCCAGCTGATCTGTAAGCAAAACAATGCAGAATTTACTATGCTATTTAAAATACAGTCTTCTGCTGTTGTCTGCATTTTGATACAGAAATGTATTCTCACTTATATATATTATTTTACAGAACTCAGTGTTGCAGAGCAAATATAAACCCTATTCTCACTAATCTGGTTTTACTCTGTTTACTATCCGCACGGACGAACTTTCAGTGCCAGCTTCATTCCCTCTTGGCAGTGACCAAAGACCATCTAATACAGAGCTTTAAACATATTATTAGCCTTTAAATGGTAAATTTCATATGAAATTACATGCTCTACAAAGACAGAGGTAATGGATAATAAGATATTTATCTCAAAGGAGCTGTAAAGGGAACATAGTGAGATTTAATTCGCTGTCACCAACTGGGTCACATCTCAGTGCAGGCAGTGTATTATTTCTGACAGACAATATGGTCTGATGGCTATTAAAAGAGCAACAGAGTAAGTTTTAGTCCTTGGCTAGTCCTCAGAGATCAAAGTGCCACTGAAGGATGGTTTTCTCAGTGCTTATCAGCATTTCAGTCTTCTGACCATGTGCTCTTCATTCTCTAAGGTTGAAAGTTATGCATTTTGGCAAAAAAGCCACAGACTAATTAGACATGGGTCCCAAAGTGTCTTTTCCTCTGAAGACGATTTCCTAGCTTTGAAGAGAGGTACATTGGCAATGGAACATACACTCCCTAAAGCTGTTTCAAAGTCATGTAGAAATAGAGAATTATGGTTTTCCAGTTCCTTAATCTGGTACATTTATCATCCTAGCTTTCTAAATTTATAAGAAGCTCAAATCATCTTCTGTTGAATTATTAATCATGGAAATATCTGAAAAGATCCATCAACATACCTGTGGGTTTTTCTTCCAAATTAACTTTTACTGTAAGAGCTGACATTTGTCCTCAACTGTGGACCCCTGTAGTAAATCTTGGTGATAGTAAGCTGGAATAAACATAATTTTGGGCAACATCTTGGGGAAGAAAGAAGACAACTCGGTGATTTTCATGATCCCTAACAGTAGTGAGAGATTAGATATATATTTCTTAAAAAATAAAGATCTGTTGAGATACAGGAAAAATGTCTTCCAATATACCCTTAATTAAAATCCTAATGTTTAAAATTTATTTATGAGGGCATGCTATTTTAAGCAATAATTCTGTATGTTCATCATGCTTGAGTCAAAAGCTTGTGAGGAAATGCTTGCATATCCATCATGCACCTACAGGAAATACGTGTTTGGAAAAAAATAATTTTTTAAAAATTAAAAAGAAAATATTTGAAATAAAATACTATCCAAGCTGATATTGGACCTACAGTTTGTACTTGCAGGAGCAGGACAGAACTGGAAGTGTCAGAGAACTGCAGATTCTCTGCAGATTCTTAAGCTTTTTTAAAAAGCCAATAGCCTTGGTTACTGACATACCAACATTGCCAAGTAAGCATTTCTGCATTTAGAACTACAGTGGACTTCCAGGACATATGCAATGGCATCTATTCATTCAATGACAAAGGGAAAGTCACATAAACACTGATTTACAAAGTAGATGTAAGGATGATCATGCTTACATTTTAATTCACTCACTGAATATGCACATGTATAGTTAAGCACTTGAAATTGGCCTCAGGTATAACATTTTTTTGTACTTGTGTCTCCCCAGGAACACCCTGTGTATCTCTCTCATCAGAGGATGCCCTGTAGAAGCATCAGGAATTAAAAGCAAATGGAGCAAGTGCAAAATAGGGGCTTCCACCACTCCAGGGGAAAATGACAGGACTATTTTTTTCACTTTTCTCTTCAATGATGTTCTCTTATTAACAGTCAACTTTTCCTGATTTGAAAAACAGACCCATTTTATAATTTTCTGATTCCCCTTCTTCCTACTCTCTTATTTTCCTCTGTCTTCTCCCATCTTTGGACCACTCTGGGCCATCTGCATCTAGAGAAATGACACTTCATATTCCTATCTGCAGCTTGCTTTGATGCTTTCCAAAGCAAAATTCTTTCACTGAGACTATAGGAGAAACACAGCTGCAGGAAAAACCAAGGTTCATTTTTCTTAGCTAGAGCCTCAATACTGCTCATGATTTAGGTGCATCAGCAGCACAGGTTACTATTTCCTTAATATTGAAATAAGTCACTTTAAATGCACACTGTCACACTGGCTCTGCCAGGATGAAGGGTGCAGTTACTTATTTAGGAGATTATATCTGTAGAGAATTCTTTCCTAAGGAAAATTACCATAAACCATTTTCCCCACCCATCTAATTTCTCTCCTGTGATGTATTTTGGAATCAGAAGGAGAACTTTAGTTGCTGAATTTTCACATCAGTGTGGGTTGTCATCTTGGCAGGTTTTCACTGGACTAATAAGGTATCTATTTGTCCAGTAGATACAAGGGTTACAATGTAAAGATGTGCCCAAAAGTATGTATTCTATCACCATCTGTTGAAACGAGGTGGGGCAGTGATCCTTATCTCTGTGGGAAATATCCTCTGCTGATGGGCCATCTGATCAAATCCAGTGGGACATCATCTTTATCTTTTCCAAAACCTATCCTTCCTCCAGGAAGATATCTTCTGTTAATGGGCCATTGAGTCCTACTGACTGATAAGATTACATCATCCCATTGGGAGATGCTCCAGCTGGGGGCAGGAGCCAAGCCTTTCCTACCTAGATAAAAAACTGAGATTTGGAACACCAAGACAGCCCTTTCCACTGGATCCCAGAGGAAAACTGGATCTTTCCACATCATCACTGGACCTTCAGAGGAAAACTGCACCTTCTACAGGATCACTGCTTCAACTGAACCACATCTGTCACTGCAGGAGGACTGCAGCCACATTTAATGGGACTGCTACCAACACTCTGACTGACAGGGTGTCAGGTTGTATTCTGACTCTGTCAATGGTTTTCTTTTGTACTACTGCATGTATTTTGCTTTTTCTCTTTTTTTCCCATTAAATTGTATTTCTGACTTGGAGTCTCTCACTGGTTTTGCTTTCAAACCAGTTCATTTATTGGTGCCCAAAGTGGGGCACAAAGGTACTGAGAAAAGTCAGCATTACAATTTGGTATTGTAGAAGCCACCTATTCACCATGATTCTCAACATGCTTACATGGGTTTTATATCTTGCTCTCTGTATTTTTCCGCACATGGGGAACTATCTGCTGGCTGTAATGCTCCTGTGTAAACCAGGGTATGATATAAAAATTGCTTTATTTGTCCATTATGTCTATTGCGTGATAACCTCTGAGGCAATGAACATCATTGGAACAGATACTCAACTTTGTTTGCTTGTCCTAGTCTAGGTTCCTTCATCTGGGGCCTCAGCAATCGCACCCAACCCCTGGGGGGAGGGGTAAAGAATGATTTTTTTTCTAGCCTTTCAGGCCTGACACAGCACTTTTTGAGAATGTTGAGCTCTCTCTGGATGCCAAGGACAGCATATTGTTCTTGTTAGTTCTGCTTTGTCTCCTCTGCACAGCCTGCAACATGCTTAGAAGCAAAACACTACATGGTGGAGTGCAGCATCTTCTTGAAGAGGAAAAAAGAAGCAAATCAACTGCTTCCATGTCTGCACAGACTGCCATAGAGGAGAAGAGAACCAAAAGCGCCATCAGCATCTCCACACAAACCGTCACTGAACCAGAACAGCCTAGACCAGCAGCAGTTGCCCCTGTTCAGAAGAAGAAATCAAAGAGCAAATCAGTTCGCATAGTGACTGACGAGGACGTGGCGGGACCTTCGCACCCAGCAGAAGTGACAGAGCCAGAGATCATCACTCGCTCTCTATCCCTGGGTGAGCTGCGTGACCTGCGGAGGGAATTCACCCGCCAGACAAATGAGTCCATGCTGACCTGGCTGCTCCGCATCTGGGACGCTGCAGCCAATGACACCATTCTGGATGGAAGTGAGGCCAGGCAACTGGGATCTCTGTCCCGTGATGTGGTCATTGACACAGGGGATTGGGAGAACCCAAGAAACTCTCAGCCTCTGGTGGTGAAGGCTGACAAGTGTGAAGGACAGATACCTTTGTAAAGAAGATCTCCAGGTGCACCAAAGAAAATGGAGCACAATGGAACAAGGTATCCGATACCTGAGGATGTTGGCTGTGCTGGAGATCATTTTCTCAGAAGATGAAAGATTTCTTAAGAGCCAAGATTGTGTCTGGTGCACGTCACAGATGTGGTTGAGATTCACACAGCTTGGACCAGAGATGTACTCCCGTTACCTGGCAACGCTGCAGTGGAGGGAAGGTGAGGACATGGTAGGCGTCTTGGCCAACAAAGTAAGAATTCGAGGACACTGTCACTGCCCCATTTCATATCCATGTCTCGTCCATGGAAACATGGCTGATTGAGCAAATCTGGAGCTTGATTGAAGAGGGCCATCAGAAACTAAAAAAGGAACTTAACGAAGAAAACTACCAGATCTCGCCAGAACCAAAAAAGTCTCTGCCATTAGGAGCTGGCATTCCCCAGCCAGGGAGAGAGGACACACTCCACGAGGTAACCTCTGGTTTTTCCTTCAGGAGCATGGAGAAGACATAAGGAAGTGGGATGGAAAACCCACCTCCTCCTTAGCAGCCCAGGTACTGCTGCTGAACCTGCCGGTGAACTGAAAAGAGGGACACCTAACACAAGAAGCTAATCTAGAGCCGGCACTGCTCCGGTCTCTTATACACAGAACTCCAGACAGTATCAGAATGATGATATGACTGATCCTCTTGAAGGGATCACAAGAACCTATTTACAAGAAGAGAGCAATGTGTACCAGGATCAGGAATAGAGGAGCCTTGCCTCTAGCCAGGTAGAGGAGAGGGACAATCGGATCTATTGGACTGTGTGGATCCGATGGCCTGGCACATCCGACCCACAAAAACATAAGGCTTTGGTTGACACCGGTGCCCAGTGTACTCTGACGCCATCAAGGTATGTAGGAGAAGAATCCATTTCTATTTCTGGGGTAACAGGAAAATCCCAGCAGCTGACTGTAGTAGAGGCTGAAGTGAGTTTAACTGGGAACAAGTAGCAGAAACACCCCATTGTGACTGGCCCAGAGGCCCCATGCATCCTTGGCGTAGACTCTCTTAAAAATGGATATTTCAAAGACCTAAAAGGATATAGTTGGGCTTTTGGGATAGCTGCTGTAGAGACAGAAGACATCAGAAAGCTGAATACCTTTCCTGGTCTCTCAAATGGCCCCTCTGCTGTGGGACTACTGAGATTTGAAGAGCAACAGGTACCAATCACCAGAACAACAGTACACCGTCGGCAATACCGTACTGACAGAGACTCAGTGATTCCCATCCATGAAATTATTTGTAAACTGGAGAGCCAAGGGGTGGTCAGCAAAACCCACTCACCCTTCAACATCCCCATCCGGCCTGTGTGCAAGTCTGATGGAGAATGGAGATTGACAGTGGACTATCATGCATTGAATGAGGTGACTCCACCACTGAGCGCTGCTGTGCCGGACATGCTGGAACTGCAGTACGAGCTGGAGTCCAAGGCAGCAAAGTGGTACGCCACCATTGACATGGCCAATGCATTTTTCTCCATTCCTCTGGCAGCAGAATGCAGGCCTCAGTTTGCTTTCACCTGGAGGGGTGTGCAGTACACCTGGAACCGACTGCTCCAGGGGTGGAAGTACAGTCCCACCATCTGCCATGAACTGATCCAAACTGCACTGGAAAAGGGCGAGGCTCTCAAACATCTACAGTATATCGATAACATCATTGTATGAGAGAGCACAGCAAAGGAAGTCTTCAAGAAGGGAGAAAAAATTATCCAGATTCTGCTGAAAGCTGGTTTTGCCACTAAGTGAAGTAAGGTTAAGGGACTGGATCAAGAAATTCAGTTTCTAGGAGTCAAGTGGCAAGATGGACGTCGTCAAATCTCAACAGAAGTAATTAGCAAGATCACCGCTATGTCTCCACCTACCAACAAGAAGGAAACACAAGCCTTCCTAGGTGCCCTAGGCTTTTGGAGGATGCACATTCCTGAGTACAGTTGGATTGTGAGCCCTCTTTACCAGGTCACCCGCAAGAAGAACGATTTCCACTGGGGCCGTGAACAGCAGCAAGCCTTTGTCTAGAGCAAGCAGGAGATTGCTCATGCAGTAGCCCTTGGCCCAGTCAGGATGGGATCAGAGGTGAAGAAGGTGCTCTACTCTGCAGCCGGGAACCATGGTCTGTCCTGGAGCCTTTGGCAGGAGGTGCCCAGTCGACCACTGGGATTCTGGAGCTGAAGCTACAAAGGATCTGAAGCCAACTACACACCCGGCTGCCTATGAAGGAATTCAAGCAGCCTCTGAAGTGACTGGCACCGAAATGCAGCTGCTTCTGGCACCTCGACTACCGGTACTGGGCTGGATGTTCAAGGCAACACACATCACGCTACTGATACCACATGGAACAAATGGATTGTCCTCATCACTCAGCGTGCCCGTACTAGAAATCTGAATTGCCCTGGGATTCTAGAAATAATTACAAACTGGCCTGAAGGTGAGACTTTTAGATTGTGTTCTGAAGAAGAAGAGGAGCAGGTAGGATGTGCTGAGGAAGCCCCACCATATAATGAGCTACCAGAGGCTGAATGACAATATGCCCTCTTCACTGATGGTTCCTGCCGAATTGTAGGCACTAAGTGGAAATGGAAAGCTGCAGTATGGAGCCCCACACGACAAGTTGCACAAGCTATTGAGGGACAAAGTGGATCAAGTCAAGTCACAGAGCTTAAAGCCATTCAGCTAACTTTGGATATTGCTGAACGAGAGAAGTGGCTGAGGCTCTATCTCTACACTGACTCATGGATGGTAGCTAATGCTCTGTGGGGATGGCTGGATCGCTAGGAAAAGGCCAGCTGGCAGCGCAGAAGGAAACCCATCTGGGCCACTGAGATTTGGCAGGACATTGCCACCTGAGTAAAAAACTGACCATGAAGGTTCAACATGGGGATGTGCACATACCCAAAAGTCAGGCTAATGAAGAACATCACAACAATGAGCAGGTGGACCGAGCTGCCAAAGTGAAAGTATCACAGGTGGATCTAGACTGGCAGCACAAGGGAGAATCATTCCTAGCTCGTTGGGCCCATGATGCCTCTGGTCATCAGGGGAGAGATGCGACGTACCGATGGGCCCGTGACCGAGGGGTGGACCTTACCATGGACAGTATCTCACAGGTCATCCACGACTGTGAGACCTGTGCCGCAATCAAACAGGCCAAGCGGGTGAAGCCTCTGTGGTATGGTGGACGATGGTCGAAGTACAGGTATGGGGAAGCCTGGCAAATTGACTACATCACCCTTCCCCAAACCCGCCAGGGCAAATGCTACGTACTGACCATGGTGGAAGCAACTACAGGATGGTTAGAGACCTACCCTGTGCCTCATGCCACTGCCCAGAACACCATCTTGGGCCTAGAAAAACAAGTCCTTTGGAGGCATGGTACCCCTGAGAGAATTGAATCAGACAACGGAGCCCATTTCAAGAACAGCCTTATCAACACCTGGGCCAAAGAACATGGTATTGAATGGATATATCATATCCCTTACCACATGCCAGCTGCTGGGAAAGTTGAATGGTACAATGGATTCCTTAAGACTACCCTAAAAGCATTTGGTAGGGGAACCTTCAGAAACTGGGAAATGAACTTGGCCAAAGCCACCTGGATGATTAGCACCCGAGGGTCCATCAATCGAGCTGGTCCTGCCCACTCTGAACCCCTGCACACAGTGGATGGGGACAAAGTCCCTGTGGTACACATGAAAGGTATTTTAGGCAAGACTGTTTGGATTAATCCCACCGCCGGCAAAGGCAAACCAATCCGTGGGATTGTTTTTGCTCAAGGACCTGGTTACACTTGGTGGGTAATGCAGAAAGATGGGGAAACCCGTTGTGTAGCACAAGGAGACCTAATTTTAAGTGAAAATTGTGTGTAAGGTTTCATTCTGTATTTTATATATATATATATATATATATATATATATATATATATATATTGTCTAAAAGGGTATTGGTTTGGGTATGATGCAGATGGTAATAGAATTAAGGGTAGATTATTTCCTGGGTTACAATGTAAAGATGTGCCCAAAAGTATGTATTCTATCACCATCTGTTGAAACGAGGTGGGGCAGTGATCCTTATCTCTGTGGGAGATATCCTCTGCTGATGGGCCATCTGATAAAACCAGGTGAGGCAGTCATCTTTATCTTTTCCACAATCCATCCTTCCTCCAGGAAGATATCGTCTGGTAATGGGCCATTGACTCCCACTGCATGACTGAGAAAATTACATCATCCCATTGGGAGATGCTCCAGCCAGGGGGAGGAGCCAAGCCTTTCCTACTGAGATAAAAACTGAGATTTGGAACACCAAGGCAGCTTTTTTCCACTGGATCCCAGAGGAAAACTGGACCTTTCCACATCATTACTGGACCTTCAGAAGAAAACTGAACCTTCTACAGGATCACTGCTTCAACTGAACCACATCTGTCACTGCAGGAGGACTGCAGCCACCATTTAATGGGACTGCTACCAACACCCTGACTGACAGGGTGTCAGGTTGTATTCTGACTCTGTCGGTGGTCTTCTTTTATTCTATTGCATGTATTTTATTTTGTCTCTTTTTCCTATTAAATTGTATTTCTGACTTGGAGTCTCTCACTGGTTTTGCTTTCAAACCAGTACACAATTTTATAATGAAAATGGCTCCAAACCCCTTTTCTGTCTGGACACCACTATGCATCTTGAACTAATTATGGTTAGACATTCTGGCTCAAAAAAGAGGTTTTTTCCCCTAAACTGATTTCTGATGAGCAGAAGAAGATAATGTTCCATCCAAAGGTGTGTAACACTGAGTGTCACACACAGCAGCAAAATCAGGAGTCTTAGCAGAAATTAAATACTCGAGACATCCAATGATGTGCGTCACTGTGTGCACTGGGGAAGCCTTAATTGAGGTAGTTCCACTCTCACTGTGGTAAGTGAACCATGCAGAAGAAATTCCCTTTTCACCAAGATTCTTCTTTCCCCATAGATGCTATATTCAAACCCAGAAGCTGTCATTATATTACTGATTTAATTCTCTAAAATATTTGTCCTCACTTTTTCCTGCAACTTAGAGTCAGGTTGCCAGAGTACCAACCTGGTCTTGAAAAAGGATGGTGATGGATAATAAAAATGTAGCATAAAAAAACCCCAGCAGACATATAAAACATGTTTGCAATCAAATAAATAGCTTAGAATGATATTAAATGGAAGAAAGCCAGGCATTCCCTAGAAGTTTATCCACTTATCTGGGCATTCTATGTAGGTTTTTAATTTTCTATGTGCTTATCTACTAATACTTTAAATATGTCCATCATTGCAGTCTGAGTTAGTTCTGCCCTCTCAGTAAGGAGATAACCCCCAGCTTCTTTGAATTGGCCTCTCATTCTGGGAGCACTCCTGGGACTTCTGGAACCTTGGATTTAACCATCAACATTTAGTATCTACAAATACTAATTCTATTTACTCACAGCAGTTCCTGTTAAAGCTTTTTTACACTCAGTATATCAGGTTTGATTTTCCTTCTCTGCACCACTTTGGTAGGGGATAGTTCCATATAGATCTGCATGGGTCAGTCCTAAATGGATGGAACTGACAGGAGGAATGGTGGATTCTGGTTCTGTCTCTACCACGAGCTTGCCAGTTTGATCCTGGCATCTTTCTACACCTCAGTTTATTTACAATTAACTAGAAGTAGCCCTAAGTCTGTCAAAGCAAATTCTGAGAGTACATTCCAGTTTGTAGTACACCAGGAATTCCTTGTTTTCAAAAGATCTTGAGTGCAAAATATTTTTCACAATTGCCTTAATAATGAGACTGAAAGAGCAACAGCTCTTCTCATGATTTTGCATGTAGCTTTTCATCTGCCAGCATTTTCTGTTTCCCAGTGTAGACTGAAAACATATTTTTAGCCATTAAAATGCCAGAGTCATGCTATTAAGAATTTGTCCTTGAGCCTTGTGACAACCATGGAAAACATTATTTATTGCATGCATTATTTATTGCTGTATTTGTAAAATAGTTGTCTCTTTTTAACTTGCCACTATCTACAGTTAGAAATTATCAAGTCAGAGAAAAAGACCTTCCACACCTTCTGATTTAAAAGCACAGCAGAACCTTTCTATGTGCCTTCCTAGACAGAGTAGTGATTGATTCTCTGGTGCCAGTATTTCAGGAAGCTGTCAGAATCTCTTGGGATAAATGCCTTCAGAAGTCCATGTATCAGAGGCAGGTATAATAATAATATTTCTGTTTTGTCTTTGTGAGGATCCAGCTTTCTTGACAGGAAAGCAAGCACTTACCACTCACTACAACTGAACTATGTCAGACTTTGAAAACAGTGTGTAGGAAGAGCCAGTATTTAGAAAGGACCCTGGAGACAGACTGAGGGCTCATCCTCTGGCCCATGCTGAGATGGGCTTCCCAACACCACGTGGAGGAACAGTCACTAATGATCCAATAAATTGTATCTCCAGCTGACCAGGGTCCTTTATATATCAATGATCTAAACATCCACTACCATTCTCCAGATAATTCCCAATACCTAAAATCATTTTTATATTTTTATATCTTTTTATCTCTATATATGTACACACACAGATGTGTGTATATAAATACCTATACACATACATGTAAATGAAGGTATATGTAAAAGCTATGTTTTATAGAAATATATTTTTATTTGCATATATGTCCATATACAAGCACTGTTTTTCCGAGTAACCAGGGTTAATAAAATAGGAGGGATGTAGTAAACATCAAAAAAGAAGAAAATTTTTATAAAACATTTTGTGAGATAACATCTCATGGTTTTCCAAGCTACTATGATTTTGGGCATATAGTGTTACTGTTCTTGATGTTCCTGTGGAGCTTTGAAACACTGTTATTGAGTTGATTGCTGCTTGGTCACACATGATTTGGGATCAGGTCAGCTCACTTCTCAGTGCACATGTTACTGCCACGTGCCAGAGGAAAAGCAATTGCATCTTTTAATCTGATCTTTGGTTTTCATTGCTATTTAATACTGCAAATGTAATGGAATTTCAGCTTTCTCTTTTTATCTTCTGATGCTTTGACATGTTCAGACAAGAAAGATTAGGATCAAATATACACATGGAATAAAACTATTTTTAATGTCCTGACCTGTATTTTGAAAGCTCCGTGTGCTACTGGAGCAGTCTGCTTCTATTTTTCCTTAAGTTAATTGAAACTAATTAATTGCATATGAAAAAAATAGCATTATCTAGTTGTATTCATGGAAACAACATCACTCAGAGTCAAGTCATTTCTGCAGTCTGATTCAGCTATGAATCAAGACTCAAAAAAATATATAAATCCACTTGAAACCTCTTCATGTATCATCTGAGCAGGCAGGAAGTATTCCATGTGCCAGCTTCTGGTAAGCTGGATTCCTGCACAGGATGTGACTGCTCACAAAGCAACTGCTCAGCCAAGGACTGGCCTGTGGTGCACGGGCAGCAGAGGCTCCTCAGGGCGAGAGAGAGAAGCCAAGCTCAGGGAGGTGGAACACGGTCTGCATCTCTCAGGCCAGAGACTGTGACTCTGCTCTCCAGGAGGATTTGCAGACTCATCATTTCAGGCTGCTGTGGCCAGAATCCCTGTGAAGTACAGTGCAGGATTTGTTTTTCTTTCCTGTGATCTCTCTTATCTATCTGCAATGAGAAGTAGATAATTAAATTGATCAGAGGACATATTTTAATCATTAGTGCCTCCTTGTAATATGCAAAAGCATCTCATGTAATACTTTTCTCATATAATTCCCTAATCAGTGAGTGGGAATTTTCCCTAAGAAAGGAAGGTGGGATTAATTTATAAATCTGTCTGGTTTAGGATTCTTAAACTGAAAGAGGAAAGGTTTAGATTAGACATAAGGAAGACGTTCTTTACTGTGAGAGTGGTAAGGCACTGAAACAGGCTGCCCAGAGAATGCTCCAGTCCTGGGAGTGTTTTTGGCCAGACTGGATGGCTCTTGGAGCAACCTAGTCTAGTGGAAAATGTTCTTGCCCATGGCAGGGGGGCTGGAACGAGATGATCTTTAAGGTCTCTTCCAATCCAAACCATTCTGTGATATCACTCTATCATTCTCATGTAGTCTCTCACCGACTACAGAATACCCGTCTCTGGTAAATACAGTAGATAAAGAAACAAAATTATAGCTCAAAAGGTAATTCCGGGCACTCCCTAAACCTCTGTAGTAAAATAGCAAATGTTATTACAGTGGAACAAATGAGGAGATAATGCAGGTGTCTTATTTTAAAAAAGATTTGAGAGAACATCATATAATCAAGCTTTTGTTAGGGATGGTGAGATGATTGGCAGTCCTAGAAAAGAGGGTGACACTGTTTGCCAAGAATCAAACTGCTCTCTGTATATCACATTTAACTGTGTGCTAACAGCACATAGGAACCTTTGGTCACCACACCACCCAGGTGCCTTGTCCTTTCTAAATATTTTTTGAACAAGACCCAGAAGGATCATCTTTAGTTCACTTCCTATGAGTCTTCTCCATGGATGCATGTTAACAGGAATACTGTTCTTTGAGCAATCAAATTAAAAAACATAAATATGATGCTCTTGCTCTGTTCTTCTCCTAGAGGCTTTCTTTCCTCTTAGGTTTCCTAGTATGTACAGCTCTGTTGGTCCATTATCCACTGTGTTGTGTGCTGATTATAAGTCGATTACTACTTCTGCAAATCTCAAGATTAAAAACTGTAATGATATTGTAAAATGGAGGACACTGCCTATACCACAAAAGCTATCATTTCATCTTCATTAAACATTTTAAGGATTGTAACATTTAAAATGTTATTAAATAACAAAATCAGCAAACCCACAAATTATCCACATCAATCAATTCAGGATTAGCATTAATTTAAAGCAGGCTCCTTTGTAACAATGTTTACATAAAGATAAGCCATACAACTGCAAATAAATTTTCATCTTTATTACTGATTTCTACTGAGATTTCATTGAATTCCAGTTAGCTTTTCTCATTCTTTTAAATTTGAAGGCCATTATTAGAAACATGACTGTTGTCTTTTCCGTTGTGTAACTGAATGTCTCCACAGATAAAGAAAGAATCCCAAACACGTGAGATGAAGTCCCTTAACAATGTCACTAGTAAAAGGCTATATTTTGAGTCCTGAGATTATCAGTCAGCCTTTCAGTTATAAAATGCAACAAAATCATTAATCTGTCCTGATTTAGAAAAAATTTTAATTACACAAAAGGAAATAATTTCCATAGCTGTACATCAAGATGAAATAAGGAGTTGTATTTATGTTCCAGAATTCTCCAAAATCACACTCAATAATGGAAACATTAGGGATTTGAATTCCTTTCAGCTTACATGGATACAAATTAAGTTGCAATTAAAAATAAGGAAGAAACTGTATCAGACTTAAATGAAATACATTATATACTAATGTGTTTTAACAGTCAGATACAGTCAGTAAGAAGAAATGAAAGGCAGCACACTTGGAGTATAGAAATGTGTCACGTCATTTTAATGACTGTCTAGAAATGCTTCCCTGTGTTTGTAAAAGTGGTGTGGATGTGTGGATGGTTGGAGTGTGGCTGCCGAAGATTGTGCAGAAAACAAAGACTGTATTTTAGAAGCAGCTTTAACTAGGCTTCTTAAATTGTTTAACTAGTGTGCTTAAATAATTCAGATCTAAGTAGGTCTAAATTATTTAGACTAATGTAGTGTTTTCATAACATCACGCATGGTCAGCCCTTAGAATAAAGAACACAGCAGCAGTAAGGTGTAAAGATTCCTGAGGTGGCTCTCAATGGCAGATTTTACCGAACTGGTCCAGGCTACTTCTGCTCCAGCACCACGGAAAAACAAGAGCAGTTTAAGCCCATGTAAAGTCACTGCTTTCCCCAGCACGAACAGACAGTGTAATGCATCCTGAGCATCTCTGAACGTCAGCAGGGCTGGGCACAGAATAACACACCACAGAGTTTGAAAAGCACATTCTTTCAGCAATGTTCAGAAGAAGAGTTTGACCAAGAAAAGCTTTTCGGAAAGAAGGGTATGAAAGCTCACCAAACCCATAAATCCAGCAACACTGTCCTTGCAAGGTAGACATCTGAGATAATTATTTAAATAACAAAGCAGCTGAAACTGCAATGAACAGGTCTTCATTTAAATATTGCCTTATTAACTAAATATTATTTAGAAAGTGGTAGATAGCACTAAGGCCTGAAAAGATATCATATCTTCAATTGCTTAATGTGGATTATTTTTCAAGGCTAGGAAAAACAAAGGACTTAAATGTGACTAGGTAAATGTGTATTTCAGCAGAATGAGTTTGAGCTCACATCTGTGTTTTCCCTTAAGTAAAAAGGGAAGAAGATGCATTGATGGAGAACCACTATAAAGACCTCAGCTTTCACCAAACTGAATTCTTTTATTCTTATACAATTACTTATTGCAGAATGGTACAAAGTTTCATTACTTGTGGACAGTATACATGGAATAATACATATACAAACATATGACCACACTCATGTTAATTATTTCTTTATGTGACATTAGCCCATTGCTTTCCTTATTATCTCAGCAAACAAGTTCATAAACTTGAAATATCCATTTTAGTACAAATTTTTAAGGCAGTACAAAAATGAAATTACCTGTATAGTTTAAAAATTATAAGAAGTTGAAAAGTAAATAGGCAATTTTGGAGACAGCGACTCCTTAGTGTTAAAAGAAAATGTAGAAAATATAAGGGATGTATTCCTTAATGAAAAATAAAATTATTTGTAGAGACACAGATTATGAAGACAGCTGAAAGTTCATTTTTGATGTCTGTTGATGAATACATTTTACAGAATCATGAGACATTTTTAAATGAAGGATTTCAACCCCTAACCCTCCAACTGCATGCACTGTCATATTTAATCAAAAATCCACCTAGACCTCAAGAAGCATAAGGTCTCTAATTTTAACATCTGTTTTCCTGATGTCAGTGAGTTAGTGAGAATCCATGCTGCAGTATTTTGTAAAAGTAAAATACCCACAATGAATACATTATTACTTATATATGGGGGAAAAAACTGGTGGCTCCTGGGTGCCTAACCCTTTAGAACTTGAAAGAATGCAAACCAAGAAAATATACCTCATCTACCAGACAGCATCAAATCTGAGTATAAGCAGAATGTATTTGAATGCAGTAACAGAAAGTGAATGCATAAAGTAGAAGTGAAATTATTATGAACAGATTAGTTTGCAGCAGTCGCAGCATATGCGCTATGGAGGAAAGAATTTTTTTTAATGGACATCATGGCAAAGATGATTTTTATGAAGTGATGCAGGAAGCAGACTGTCCTTGGTTTGAGGATAATTTTAACTCAAGCAGACTCACTCAGTGTCATTATAATGCAGAGAATTAGGAATATCTAGTTCAGATTTTCAGAGTGTAGGGCTCGGCTACATGATCAAATTTAAGAAATCCTTCTTTCCTTTTCCACTAGAGTGGAGTCCCTGGCCTGTGAACTACTAGGGTTGGGAAAATATCTGTGTGAATATCACTAACTGCACATCCAGCTTTTCTTGGGGTGGTTGGTGTCACCCACGGCTGTGTCTCTGGTTTTGGAGGCAGCACACTGCCAGGTCAGTGAGCAAAGGGGATAATAACAAGCTTTTAGTCCATCTCCCAGTGTAATATAATGTCCATTTAAATCAATTTAATAGAAAATCAATTCAAGGTGATGACCTCAAGCTGAAAACATCTGATAATAAACTAGGAGGAAAAGATACTGCAGTTAATCATAGCTAGACCTCAGTCTGCAGTCTGTCTGTAGGAGGGTTAACACCATTTTTTGAGGCAACCAGTCAGAAGCTGGAGTTTTGTATGTAATGCTTCCTTTCTCTGAATTCTGCTTCAAGACTGGGTCTTAATCTTCAGCCTATATAAGCATATGAAAATCTGTTAAATGCCTAAACAGATACTGGAGGTTCTCAAATCTGTCCTAAAATATCTCTAGGTTACTTTCTTCTTTTACATATGTAGTTTTCTTTCAGAGCTCTTTCATAATTGTTTCCAGATTACAAAAAGCAGGAGCTGGAGTTAAAAAATGTGGTTACACCACCACTTCCAGGTCAGCACACA
The DNA here is from genome assembly GCF_052056855.1 of Sturnus vulgaris. Classification (NCBI taxonomy): domain Eukaryota; kingdom Metazoa; phylum Chordata; class Aves; order Passeriformes; family Sturnidae; genus Sturnus; species Sturnus vulgaris. The sequence continues at coordinate 9,968,733 of NC_142250.1, forward strand.
CAGCTTATGTGCCTCCTTTGTGCTGGTTACAAGTGTTCCTGGTTCTCTGATCTCTATTCCTTGATCTTGCATCAGAGGAGCTCCACAATTGCTTTGTGAGAGAGGACTTCAAGAATTGGCCTTGAAGAAACAACTGCCAGTGCCACTGCAGAAAGGTAGTGGGAAATACAACTCTCCCAGTGAGTCTCCAATATAATTTCTTTAATTTTTCAGAAGGAAATTGAGAAGAAAGTTATTAGCAAGAAATTTCAGTGGGAATGGAGAAGTTGTTTTGATGAACAAAGTAGGGAAAATTAAATCTATGCTAATGCAGCTGATGCTCAGAAGCTGAGAATGACTGGCAAGAAAGTATGACTGTGTGGTTTAAAGCACTGATGCACTGATGCCTGACTGAGGAAATCTGAGTTCATTTCCTGGCTTTGCTATCTCTTCAGCTTTGAGCAAGAGATTTAATCTCTCTTCTTGCCTTTTTTTTTCCTTCCTGTACCACAGGAGAGTCATCATACTTCAGATTGTTCTAAGAATAAATGCATTTATGCCAGTACATTTAAATTTTAGCAAAAAAAACCCCCAACAACAAACCCCAAACAAAACCAAACATATAAAAGCTCCAGTTCTAGTTCCTTCTTTTTTAGAAAAGGCCTTTCTGCTGCCTATGAGGCAAATGTACCCATCTTCATGCCCTGTGTCTAGAAAGATGAGGAGGCACTTGCAGTGCCTGGGCTGACATCTAGGCACACCCAGTTTCTAGTCAAGAGGTGAACAAGGCTTATCAATTACAGGGTGTTGGTTTTATTCCTACACAAACATAGCCTGAGGTGACTGTGCAGCTTCCTCCCTCTGGGAGGCCTGGCAAAGCAGGCAGGCAAAAGCTTAGAAAAATTGGCTATTGAAAATTTTGAGAGAAAAGAAACTTTGAATACTTGCTGTTGAAGCACAGCAATGTGAGATGGTGAAATGCTGGTGATGGTGACAACACAAACATGAACGCCCCAAACCAGGAGAGATGCAGAAACACAAGCCCCAAGGCAGAGCATTGAGGTGTAAATAATGACTCAGTGATCCACCTCACTGGCAGGGAACTTCCCAAACCTTCTGTCAGTGTCTTATAACTCCTAGCACAGGCAGCAAATAATTAATTCTATGAGCACCTGCTTGGAGAATCCTGTGGTTGACTGCAAGAGTCCTTCAGGATTTTTGTATAGCTGGGTCAGCACCTTTCTCCTTCGAGCGTGCTCTGTTGCAGTGTGGGCAGCAGGACCAAGGCAGGGATCATCCCAATCCCTGTGCTGGGCACTGCTGGGGCCACATCTCGAGTGCTGTCTTCAGTTCCGGGCCCCTACTTTACAGAGGACATCGATGGGCTGTAGTGTGTCCACAGAGGGGCAAGAAGGCTTGTGAAAGGTTTAGGGAACATGTCTTGTGAGGAACAGCTGAGGGAGCTGAGGTTGTTTGGTCCTGAGGAGGCTTGGGGTGTGGGACATCATCGCTCTCTGCAAGTCTCTGAAAGCAGGTTGTTCTTAGGTAGGGCCGGTCTCTTCTGCTGTGTCTGCAGAGAGAGGACAGGAGGAAATGGCTGTAAACAAGAGAGATTCGGATGTGATACTAGAAGACAATTTTTTCATTGTTTGGGTGGTTGGACATTGGAGTAGGTTGCATAGAGAGGCAGCATGGCCATGGTCCTGGAGGTGTCTGTCATGGGGAGCTGGGTTACAGTGGCAGTGCTGAGTGGATGGCTGCACTGGGGGATCTTAAATGTCTCTTCCACCCCTGACGATGCTATCTGTGATTCTATCCTTCCATGCCGCAGGGCCGGGACACCTGCAGGCCCGTCCCTGCAATGCTTCTATCAACTCCCATTTGCCCTTAGTTCTGTCAGCGAGCTCGACGATTGCTGTCGCAGGCTGGCAGAGGCGACCCGCGGGCCTTGCCCGCCCGCTGGCAGCGTCACACGGCCGAGCTGAGCGGCGGCGGCCGCGCGGGGCCAGGCGCCCGGTAGCTCCTGAGGCACGGCGGAGGGGGCGACGGGGAGATGGAGCGATGGGGAGATGGGAGCGATGGGGAGATGGGAGCGATGGGGAGATGGGGGCGATGGGGAGATGGGGGCGATGGGGAGATGGAGCGATGGGTGTGCTGAGTGTGACGGGTGTGATGGGGAGATGGGCGTGATGTGGACACGCGGCGACGCGTCCCGGCCGCGCCGCCGCCACGGGCAGGGCGGGGCGGGGCGGGGCGGGCGCGCTGACGTCAGGGCGGGCGGAGGGGCGCGGGGCGGCTGCGTGTTCCCGCCCTCCGCCCCTCCCTGCGCGGGCCGGGCGGGCCGGCCGGCGGGACCCGAGGGCGCGGAGCGGCCCTGCCCCGGGAGGCGACTGCGGCCCGCGCCGTCCGGCGGTGAGTGCGGGGCGGCCGCGCCGCCACCCCCGCGCCGTCCCCCGCCCCTCATCGGGGGCTCTTGACCGGCGGGGAGCGGCCGCTGCCCTCTTGGCGGTGCCGCCGCCCTGCGCAGGGGCGGGGGTCGCGGCTCGGCCGGGGATGCTGTGGCAGCGGGGGCCGCGATGGCCGCGGGAGGCCGGGGACGGGCGGCCGGGAGGGCGGGGCGGCCTCCGGCGCGTCCCCTCCGGGCCGGCTGAATGTCACGGGCGAGCCGAGCCGCCCGCGGTGCCACGGGCTCGGGGACGGGCTGGCACGGCGGGCCTGGCTCTGCGGGGGTTTGTGCGCCCTGTAATTCGGTGCTCGGGGAGACGCACCTGCAGCTGCCTTGGGAGCAGCTGCTGCGAGCCCCGCTCGCAGAGGTCTTGTAGCGTGAGGTTTCGTATCTCGAAGGTTTCAGTCTCCGAAAAGGGAAGAAGCAAAAGCACCCAGTGTGTGTTCAAAGGCCACAGTTAAAGAAAAAAAAAATAGTAACGGTGGAAAAGAGTTACAATGGTGGTATTTCTGCTTCAGCAGTGATCTGCTGACATTTTTACCCAGGGGATGTACTGTACGTTGTAGTGATTTCACTTTAATGACACTGAGACTTTGCTTTCGTCACCCAGAGCCTGCTGTTCACTTCGCGTTCTGTCAAATGTACTTTGGCACACAATGAAACGTAGGCACCCTCAGCTTTTAACTTTGAGCTGGAGGAGGTCGAGCAGTTTATCTTCAGTTTAAGAAAGCAAAACTGCATGGAAACTTTATCCTGTAGCAGAGCGTTAGTGTCCAGGCCAGACGTCAAATTAAGGTAAGGATTGTCAATCTGGTACTCCGTCTGGTGTATTGTGTAAAGATGTAAAACACTTTTCAGGGGAATTGGTGCATCTTGCAGGGTTAGAACTTCATGTCTATAGCAGGTTTGTTCTTGATGCCAGTGGGCTTTGAGCCTTGATTTGGTGAAGGAAAGAGTTTTTTGTTACGAAGCTGTTAAAAGTGAAATGAAGTTGAATCTAAGTTCTCGTTTTGTTACATTTTTATAATTGAGAGCTGCTTCACATATTTACCGAGACTTTACTAAATTTCTGTCTTCTGGAGAAATATACAAAATTCTTGGGTTAGCCTGATACAGTAAATATTTACATTGTTTGCTGATAATGAATGAAATTGGCAAGATTTTTTTCACAGGTGTGTCATGATCACATAGCTCTAAATTCTATGGGCCCATTTTGAATTACATGCCTCCAGGCTTAAAAGGTGATGGCCTAACAAATGGGACATGAGTGACAACCAGCTACCTAAATTTCAACCAATGATCTAATGTCAATATCCAACTTAGAGTAGAAAAGTTGCTTTTGAAGTTGAGGTTTAATTCCTGCTTGTGGATAGTATTTTTCATTATAAAAATATCAATGTTTGGGTTCCAAAAACTGCCCAGTATTGTCTTTTAACTGTAAAGTGTTGAAACTGTAGAAATAGCCTCGATTATCATAATGATCTCATTTAATGTATTGTTACTCTAATGAGTAATCCTGTTTAATGGAACTGTTCGTGTAAAAGCTCATTGGAGTAAAATCCATTACTTTTGGACCTGATCATCCTTTAAGAGGGATTGGTTATTTGGAATAAACCAGTTAGTAGGAAATGTTGGCACGGGCTCTTTAGAAAAAAAGCCATCATGCCATCAATCTTGAGTTGAACATTGCTTGCCTGGAATCCTGAAATCTGGAATTAGAAAGTATGGATCTCTCAAAATGGAGAAGAGATGAAGGAATATAAGATTACAGAAAGTAATATGATAAAATATATCAGCAGTGCTTGTGGTGTTCTCTTTTAGCCACTATTTGCTGTAAACAGCAGCACCATCTTCTTAATGAGAAGCTTTCAGGCAGGGTTAAGTCCCGTGCCAACAGGGATGCTAAGGAGATCAAAATACTAATGGTGCTTTTGATAATTAGGTTGAAAATCCTGTATTGTGTTTCAATTGGAGCAATAAAAACAGATTATGCAAATCTTTGGATACCTACACACATGTATGTCACAGTGAAATCCTAACAGCGTTAAATAGTTATCTCAAGGTTGAAGTTTGCCTAGTCAGGAAAGGTCTTTGCATTTCTTTATAGCTCTTGGACATGCCAGATCCCTCTGAAGCTGCTACCAAGTAGGTGCATTTTTGGAAGATATTTTGAGAATGTTGTTTTTCCCTTAAAAGTAGCTGGATTTGCAGAGATGTGGACTTTGCTCAGTAATCATTCTCTGCTCTAAAAGGAGGATTCAGCTGCAGCAGTTCTGCTGACAATATCCTATAGGAATTGAAGAAAACCCCCACCCTGAGGAGACTTTTGCTTATCCCTGGTCACATGGGGAACTGGTGTTGCAAGTTCTTGCTAAAATGCCTGTTTCATTGCAGGCTGTTGGGATTTTCATGAGCACTTAGTCTGTGCTGAGTTGAGGTCCTGCTCTGTAGAGTGCATCTTAATGGCCTCTATTGAAGAAGTACTGACAATGCTGGCAATGTCCTCTCTACAAGAAGGCTTGGCTTCTTAGCCAGAGGAAATGGGTGATAAGGATTTACTTTGATGAGGTGGCTGAACGATTTATGAATCAGGAATAATCCTTAAATTGCAAATAATTTCTGCAATTATTCCCTGAAGCCTAAGAAATTCTGTGCTTTTAGGCTAATCAGCCCAGATGGCTTGTGACACACACAGCACAAGGGAAGCATCCTGGGAGAACTGAATGTCCCTGCTTCTCTTGACTCAATAATTATGTCTACTTTAAGCTGGAGATTCAAAAATCTCTTTTAGATGGATGCAGAGTTTATCATTGCAATGTGGATTTGGATGATAATTCAATTCACACTCTTTTTCTAAGCTGTTTTAAAGATTGACTTCACTTAAATGCTACTTTTTTCTGATCTTATATGTTAAAATTATTACATAGCCATGTTGATACACATTTTTGATGAGTTGAGAGATGCTGTGGCTTTTGAGTAACCTTCATCTCAGTAAGGCAAACTTGCATAGGTAGAAACTTGGCAAGGCCCAGGCTGCTGCTGTCAGTAGCAGGAAACTTGAGGGGAGGAGCACAATCTGTCAACCTGCATAGCCTTGTCCATCAGCAAACAGAGTTAAAAACAGAAAAAAAATCTTCTCTTTGTAAATCATGATTTACATGATTTAATCATGAAAGCTTTCTGAAATGGTCATTTGGATAAGTACAGCTTTATAATGAGTACACTGAGATTCTGATTAAGTGATACAAACAGTATATATCACCTTCCTGTAAATTTGAATAAAATACTACATTGATGACTAACTCTGAAACTGATCCTGTGACAAACTGTCATTTGTAACTGAAGTTACATCTCAGTTTCTCAGAGAATCTTTTTTGCTTTCAGTTGCAGACTTCTGAGGACATAACAAATATCTCTGTCTTCCACTTTGTAGGAAACTGACCTTGAGACGTACATTCCAATATAGCTGTTGTTGTATCAGAAAGTTGGTAGGAAAACACAAAACACACATTAAAATAGCGGAGGCTGCCAGTCTGTTGTCAAAAACATGTTGGTATTTGTTATGCTGTGGCAAACTTGGAAAGTTGTTTGGTACTCGGACGTTTTCGAGGAGTCTGGTTTTGAGACTGGGAACTGATTTATATCAATGGAATTGTAGACAGAAGCTGTATTGAGTCCAGCACTAATGAAATGAAACTTGATAGCAAGAAAGTGATACTTTGAAGATGTGGTTTACAAATAAACAAGTTTCATTTAAAAGCTGTAATATAGCAGTGTTTGGCTTCAGTATTTTTGGTCAAGGGTGGATGTTAAAGAGAAGTCAAACTTCACATAATACTGTACCTTCATGAAAGCACATAGATGTGATACAAACTGGTATGTTTGGTAGCAAGGAGAGCAGGTATAAGTAACTTACGACAATGTAGGAAATTTAGAAGAAGTTTTAGTAGTTTTCCTTGGGAATCTGTGCAAGGCAATGAAATAACCTTGAAAGAATTGTTACTGGGGTTCTGGAACTCCTTGCTTATGGCAGTTAAGAATGCAAAAAGTTTGGGGGCTCATGGACAGGTTACACAAAATAGTGGACAAGAGATCTGTAGAGGGTTCCTAAACAAACTGCATCAAATTTAAGAAATTCAATGAACTGAGAACAGTTGAAGGTTGAGGAAGTCACATTCTGTGTTTGCCCTGATCATCCCTTCCCTGGTGCATTTTTATTTTAAGGCAACCACAGGAGTTAATCGGATTTTTGTACTCCTCCCTTCTAAAATAAAATTGACTGGCAGAACTATATGGAGAATTGAACTGGGCATTGAAGTGCCATGATCCACACACAGTGAAATACTGTTATTTATATAATATTTCCAGCTTATCCAGGATTCACTGCCTGTCTTTGATGATAGCAGTGTTAAGGATTTTCTTTGTCAGTCTTTTTTCTAGTATTTTTAATTCAGCAGTGGCTGACTTAACAATATGACATTTTTTCGGTACATAGCAATGTGCTGATGCGTTCTTGTCTCAAGATAACGCTCTTCTGTGAAAAACTCAACTATGCTGAAATAGCATTGGCAATATGTAGAAAATAAAATCTCAGAACTAGTTTTTTCTTCTTTCTGCTGCTTCTTGTCTAATCTTGCTTAATTATCACATGTGAACCTCTCCAGGCTTCTTGAAGATATCCCAGTCCCAGTGAGTCTATGAATTACATGCAGTCTCTTCCAATTATCTCTGCTTGCCATTCAGCTTAACCTATAGCTATAATTCTTACTCAAGCAGCAGGAGAAAGAAAGAAAGAATGAGTGTATGTGGCTGGAGGGGGAGAAAAAAGCAACTTACATATTGGTTGAAAGCACAGCCTCATTGAAGATTTAAACCCATGGAAATTCTTAATCTCAAGATGCCCACATAGATAAGCTGTTCAGCAGCAGTTCAGACAGGAAATATTGTTTCTGTTCTTAGTCATTATTTAATAATTGCAAAATATATATTGAAAAATGTTAGTACCAGTGTGAGAGGCTTCTAGCTCAAGACAGCACAGTATTTTTACATGCATCAGTTGAGTAAACAAACCAGAGGAGTAGGATAGACAACATGGCAATCTAAAAAGGGATATTTCCAGTTATAATTAGTTCTATACCAAGTTTCACTTGGCTTTCAGCCTGCCTGTTCTTATCAGCAAGAAAATCCTGCTCCAGCTAACATGTATTACTGTGTAAGAAGTAGAAAACATTAGCTGGTAACCATCTCTTTTTGTTGGTTACTGAGTCAATGGTGAAGTAAATCTTTCTTAGAAGAGTTAGAGATGGAAGTTATGTGTTTGAATCACTTGGTGACAGTGGATAGTGCTGAGGAAGAAAGGGTTACTTCTCTGTTTTTAAGTGAAGTATTTGCTGGAGAACAGTAGGTAATTCCTACTGGTTTGCATTAGGACATTGCTTTTGAGACAGATGCAATCTCTTTGGATTTGTTCTTACAAGATAGATTAAATTACCCATGTGAAATGCTGTTGCTGAAGGACTAATACCATCAGCAGAAGCAGGGGCCTGTTTCTGTTGTCGGTTGCTTTGATGCTGACATAATCACAAAATGTTTTAAGGAGAGATCAGGATCTGACATTTCACTGGTAGAAAGCTTTAATTCTAGACTGCAACTGATGTTTGGGATTTTTCAGTCAGTGTTAGCCAGAGCATAAAATTTAAATTGCCTTAATGATGTAAACAGTGATGCCACCTTTAACTCTTCTGAAAGGCAAGTTTCTCATTTCTCACCTGCTGCCTTATTCATCATGTAAAAATGCCAAAAATTTACCTGTTCGAGAAACCTTGGAAAAAAGACTCTGGTGGGAAAGAGGAAAGTCTTTCCAAAATCTATGTACTTGCACACAAGCATATTACACAATTTCGACATCTTCCAGGACAGAAATCTTGCTAAATGCAAGGAAGTATTAAGACAGCATAGGAACCTAGATATAAATGTGCTTTATAGTCACAGTATGTTTGTTTGGAGTTGTTTTTGGAAGGGCTTGTGGGGTGGTGCTGGTGAATGTTTAACAGGTTTTGGCTACTTTGTAGCTGTGTGACTTTGTCTTTAGGTTGCAGAGCATTGGATCTGTAAGGCCGGCAGACACTGTCTGTCTTTTCTTACTTCAGTTTTTCCCCCCTGTTTGTTATCCCTGCAAATTTGGTAATAATTTAATGTGTTATCAAAGAGAGAAACAAGTGAAGGCTCTTTGTTTCTCCAACAAAGATGTTGGAAACATCTTCATCTTTTGCTATTTAAGAGCTTTTAAACTACCCTGGTGAAGAAGCTTGACTTGCTCACTGGGGTTGAATCTCTTGGATTGGTTCAGTTCACAGGAGGCTGTTCACATAATTTAGTTCCTTCTAGCAGGGGTGTTTCTGCACTGGAGCCAGATGTATTAGTCATAATTATGTTAATTGTTTCTGATACATGGCAATATATCCCTCCCACCTCTTGCAGTGTTCTTGGGGTCAGCACACCTAATGTAGTGCTTTTATCATCTGGACCTTGTGTTCTTTGGATGCCAGTGAAAGCCTCAATTCTCTGGGTCTTGTGTTTTGGAGTTGGTTATGCAAGGGCTGTTTGTATCTGCAGGTACAGGCTTGACATTGCTTGTCCAGGTTTAGCAAGATCTGCTGAAGAAAGGAATTGATGAGTTCCTCCAAGAGGATGCATCAGCTGAATAGCAGATTCAGAGAGGAGTCATGCATCCCCAATGCTTTATTCCAATTTCTAGCTGAGCAGTTAGGCTGTCAGCACTAATGCAGGAAAGAGTAACTGGCATTGCACTTCATGTCTCATGAACAAACCATAATAACCTGCATTAACGCCTAAAAGGAACTTGAAATGTCAAATCTTTCTCGTTGTTCACAGACTATGATACTCTTTTTTACTGGGAGTAATTTTTTTGTACCCTCAGTTACCCTCTTCCATCTTCTTTTCTTTGTGCTGAAGCTTCTCCTTGCTGCAGCTGGCTGAACATATGGACCTTGACTGCCTTCCACCTTGTTGGTTGTGTAAGGATGCCAAAAATCAGTGCAACTTGACTTGTTTGAGAAACAAGTTTTTAGCAAAAGTTTCTCTTGTAGTTAAAATTTGCATGACTTTTTTCCAATAAAATCTCAAGGGACTTATGATAACTCATACCCTGTTTTGTTTCAATGTTTTGGTTAGGTTTGACGTAAAAATTCGGAGTTTAAAATGTGTAGTTTCTCTTTTACTAATGCATAAAGCACAAATGGGCAATAATTACAAAGTATCCTTGTCTGGACAGATAACACTTAGCCCTTTTTTGCTTCCTTGAGGTGCCTGATGCTTTATGTAAACAGCATTAATGGCAGAGTGAATTGTCAGTGTGGCCCTGAGGGATGCAAAGGGAGTTTTTGATTCTGAAAGCATTGTGTTAGCTTTCTTCTACAAAATAGAGCTGTATTTCCCTATTTCTTTTTCTCCAGTAAGTGCTTATGTCCTCTTGCCTTATCAAACATTAAGAATTCTGATGAATAGCAAGAATGCTTTTAGAGATGGCAAGGGATGTCACATTTTATGCTATATTGACTAAAGATAGTGCTCAATGTTAGAAATACTGAAACTCCAATCTCTTTATGATGAATTTCTTGCTTTCTTCTCCCTTTATTCATTATCCTGTTCTGCTCATGTTCTTTGACCTAGTGTATTTTGACAGTAAATTGAGCACAAGAGCAGCTTGGATAACTGTTTTTTGATGTTTGATAGATCAACTCATAAAAGTAGGTAGAACCTCATTATTGTGAGGGAGGAAAAACAGAAAAGGGTGTATATCTAAGCTGCCTTGAGATCTGAAAACAAAATCTCACAACTTGGGACACAGAAAAGCAAGGTGATTTCAGAGAAATAGAACGATAAACCCTCACCATCTTGGAATTTCTTGCTATACTTCCTGACTATGGCACCTTCAAAAGACAGAACATCAGAGAAGCTGGTGTTAACCACTGCAGTTTGGACATAGAAAAGGGAGAGTGGCTAAAATTCATGGATGCCTTCATAAAACATTGGGAATTGATTTGGGGAAATAGAAGATAGGAGAAGGAAGACAGGCTTGGAAGATTTTACTGCAGAGCCTGATAAATCTTACTGGATCTTGGAATGAAGGTGGCACTTTGGACTGAACTGAAACCATTCTTTGCAGAGTAAACAACACAAAAAGTTGTAAATACTCAAAGTTCAATCTTGAAGCCATCAGAATTTCTGATTGCATTCTGATTCATTTTAATTCATACAACATGCACAATTTCCTCAGGATTCATGATCTTGAGTTCCCCAGGGCTTGTCATGCTCAGAGCAGGTGTTTACCAGCTGGATCTCTTGCCAGTTTCTTCCATTCTGTTAAGCTCCCATGGTCCTCTTAAAGCTGAAAACTGACTTGCCGTCATGCTGCCTGTCTTGCAGTGTTCTTAAACGAGTGCTAAGGAAGCCTTTTGCTGCTTCTATTGCAGGGACCTCCCACATTTTTCCCTGATGGCATTCAATACCTTCCAACATTGGTGGAAATAAGAGATTTTCACATAACTGATCTAATGAATTTTTAATAACCGAGAGGTGTAAGAGGTGGTTTTATAAGCTATGCACGGGACAGAATTGAAATACACGTGCACTTAAATTTCTGTGAACGAAGCACAGATCTGCCATAGCAGTAGATCTGCAGAGAGGAATTGCTCTGGCCTGTCACCAGTCTGCCACATGTGTTTCATCCCTCAGCTGGGTATTCCACACTGCTGTTACATTAGGAAGGGAATTCAGTCTCATTCAGGAATCTGGAACTGGAAAATGCTGTTATCTTCCTGGTGGCAGGAATCATAGGGGTTGCAGTATTTTAAGGTGCTTAAGCTTTAAAATGTATGAATCTTTAAGCTGTCTTCTTCTGTAGGGCAGAGTCTCAGATGCAAAGCTGGACTTTGCTGAGAAGCTAATGTATAGGAAACTGCCTTCCTAGTGGTGCTGAAGCAAGCTGTGAATGAAATTAGAGTGAATGTTGTGCTTGCCAGTTGAAACTAACAGTGCAGGATTTTATTGAGGTATAAATAATCCTGTAGAGGAAGTACCAAGGAGGGTGAGAATTAATATCCTTTTGCTTATCACCAGGATCTTGAATATCCTTGAAGGTTAGGATGTAACAGCTTTTCAGTTAATTCAGATTATACTTCAGAGGGGGTCTGTGGATTTTATCTCCTTTTCCCTGGATCATTATGTAAGGCTAGGCTCTTTATAATTAGTTTAATTCCCGATTAGGCTTGTGTGCACTAGATAATGTATTTCCCAAGGCAAAGAATATAAAACTTGTTTGCCCAAATGTCAGTTTTTAAAAAATCCATAGATTGCTTAAGTCTAAAAATACTTTGAATTTCTTTATAGTACAGCAATCTACAATTTAAATTGTATTGAACTTGAATCTTCTGGGATACAGAAATCATACTTTAACTGGTAGGTGCATGCTGCTTTATAAGGGAGTTTCGTTGTTAGGCTAGTGTAATCTTTCCTAGTAAACATATGTAAAGATTAAGGAAGTTGTAGAGAACTTAATAAGCAAATTCCCCATTTTCTGGGAAACATCTGCCAGACGCGATGCTGTTAAGTTTTAGTGGTTTTTTTGATGATTATGTGTTTCAATGAAACAAATGAAACCTGGACTTGAGAAGGTGGCACAGTAGTTACAGTTAGGTAGCTAATAAAATACAGAGAAGTCTTGTTTGTCCTTTAATTTAATTATCTGAAGTGTCCTAGGCTATCAGTATGGTTTTCTTGAAGATAATGTGTTGTCTTTGCCTAATCAAGGATAAATGAGCAGGAACCTTTTCTAGAGAACTGAAAGGTCTCCTTTTCAAGTTTAATTTGCAGCACTTGGTGGAGGATTAAAGTAATCTAATTAAATGGCCTCATTTAAATTTTGCAGTCACCTAAGAAATGGTAGATGTGAAGAGGGAATTATCCATAAAGCATGCAAGTTAAATTAACAGCTTTCTCATTTAACTTTTTCAATTTGGAAGATTTCTTCCAAGACTTGCCTTTTCTTTAGAGTTAGATTATCTTCTGAGGGATCTGCAGTATGTTACTTGCTGGGAATGAATTCATCAGCATGTTAAAGACCATTTTTATTCATGGAGTTACTAATAAAATGGTGTACTTTACTGTATGTAGTTAGCATAAAATAAAGATCTTTGATGTTGCTATTAAAGCCTGATGATATTTTCCTGTGCATGGTATGCAGGTGCACTGTCGGCAAGAAGTCTGACATTAGACACTTCAATCCACATGCAGGCAGGTATCATACATGGTGAATGAAATGTTCTGCTGGTCCCAGGGGGAAATACCTGTGTCCTTTTTTGCACACCTGGGTGAGGGCAGTGTCTCTGGTGTGCAAGAATTCACTGAGTCTTTGAAAAGTTGGGATTTGTGTATTTCAAAATAGAAATGGAATTCCAGAATGTGGATTCTGATGTTTTCACAAGTTAGGAGCCCCTAAATGCCCTGTCTGCAGTACCTTTCTCTTTCTGTCTTTATAATGTAGATCTGCTTCCAGAAGTACTGCTCTGAGGCATCCTATTCACTGACAAATCCTAAGGGTATTTCAGTTTGTATGAATTTAATGCCACTTCAGTTTTATCTTTGATTTTATCTTCGATTGTATCACCAAGAAACTTAAGTGTTTCTTAGTGAGGTCTTGCCACTTGGGGAATGACTCACTTTAGGGTAATGCTTGCTGTGGTTGCACAAGATATTTTCTCTACTTTGAATAAGTAGAACTTTTGAATTTTCTTTCTAACACTGACCTTATGCAACTGTTGCACTGTACTTCAGGTCTTGTAGTGAATAATATTTTCCAAAATAGACTACATCCTGTAGTCTACAAAGGAAACAATGACTAGGAATGTGAACCTTGATTTGGGAATATTCGTAAGATGTGGGAACAAAAAATGTTGTGGTGAGATACATGATGAGTGGTTATTTCCTATGTTTTAGGCATTGGGGAAACTGAAAACTTTCTCAAAAAATTGGCTTTTAATCAGATTTAACATTATAGTTTTTGCAGGTTTATGTTGCTGACCACAGGTTTTTGCTATGTCATACTTGTGGCTTTTTAAAAAATACTAAATCTTTATAACTTAATAATTGTAACACAGTTGAAAAGTTCAGTTTGTTGCTGAAAATGGGAAATGAAAAAAAAAACAACAAAAAATCATCCAGCCTCTTCTCAAGTTTATTTTGTAGATTACAAAATGGAAACAAAGAAAGGTGGTTTATGTAGAGAATGGAAGCTGGGGGAGGGAGCTGTGATCTGAAGATCATATTACTGCCAAATAACTTCTGGAACTCTGAAGTTCACAAAATGTGTCTGGGTTACTTTTTGTCAGCATGGTGGATTTAGGCACAGAAATCTAGAGTGCATATAGCTGCAAATGTGTAGAAAATTGTATTTGTGTGGTGGATTCAAGTTTAATGTTGTTTTATTTTTCTTTCTTAGATCCAAGCACCCTTTAAGAACCAATGTACCCAATAGCTCATGGACGAAAAAAATCAAAACAGGACATCGTTGGTTTCCAGGCTACCGAAATATGGAACGAAAACTTTAGGGAGTGTTTTGCAACCCATGCCAAATGGGACGGCTGTGAGCTTAGCAGGGAGTAATGGTGGCAAAAATTTCAGCAAGCACAATGGCACTGTTGGAATGTCTCCCTTTGCTTTCAACTGGAAAAAATCATATAAACATCAGCTTAACGATCAGAATGGGAGAGAGGCCAATGCCAAACGCAACTCTAATGAAAAATTAATCGATTCTGAGAAGTATCCTCAATCTCAAGGAGCTTTGGGCAATGATGAGCTCAGGGTGGGTTTGAACAGTATTGCTTCTGTTGTGTCAAAAGCAGCAAAGCAAACCAATATGTTTGTATCTCCTACTGAGGAATTAAACCCAAAGTCTATACCTGGACTCTCTAGTTCAGCTAAATTCACCAAAGGTACCCTGTCAGGAAGGACATACTCTGGACTCAATGCTCCAAGATCAAATTTAAATGGATTTTATGGAAATCGGCCAGTGGTAGGTTTGCAGAGACCTAGAGCTAATTCTGGTGCCGCAAGGACAAGTTCAGGAGAAAGCCTGGCACAATCTACAGACAATAGCAAGGCTTTTTCCTGTGACAAAATGGTAAGATCACAAAGTTTTTCACATTCCATTCAGAATTCTTTCCTTCCCACTGCATCTCTAACCAGGTCACATTCCTTTAATAAAGCTGTGGATCTTACAAGGCCTTATCATAGTCAGAATCTTGCTGCCAGGACGTCTCAGAGGTCTACTCTGCTGTCAAGGAATGCATGTCAGTTGGATGTACCCAATGGAAATGAACCGGTGAAGTATGGATTTACCAGACCGTACTCGGCTATGTCAGCTCCTTGTTCCAAGAAACCCCCACTGTCAAATGGATCTGGGTCAGCACCTTCCTATGGATACAGATTAAGTCGGCCTTCTCTGCTGAAGCCTGCCAGGCAGCGGTTTGCTGGGAACACCGTTTTGGATGGCAGCAAAAGTGCGGCTGCAGACACGTGCATCGTGGAGAACACGGATATTTCAGCAAATATCAATAGAGCTGTGGATAAAAACAGTATTCTAGAGAGCAGGGCTCAGAGAACAGAACCTGGTGAGGGCCTGCATGAAAGTCTGGGAAAGCATGGGTCAAAAGTGATGTGTATGAGCGATGATGGAGATGAAATATCTATATCTTCTTTGTCATCCTCTGAGAAAAATGATTTGAGTGAAGACTTCAGTGATGATTTCATAGATATAGAAGAGGCAAACAGACCTGTACAAGTCCAGCAGAAGGAGAGCTGCCTTCAGGAATTAGAGCATGGGAGCAGAGTGTCCATTGAGCCATTCACTTCTCTCAAGGAAGGTGGAGGATCTTGCTGTAATGCTGATGACTGGCTTGATATAAATGTGTCTGGTAAATACCTTTTCTATGTTCTGTTTGAAATTTTAGGTGCTAAATCAAAATTCTGTAATGGTAATTAAGTTATTTAATGTAATTGTCCATTGCTTGTGAATTGTTTCAGAATGGAACTGCTCTATGCTGGCATATTTGTTTGCTTGTGCCTTTTCTGCATTACAGATTTTTTCCCAAGCATTACTTTGAAGAGCTCTTTGTGATAAAAATGAAGGTGACCTCCTTTAAACACATTTGTGATGTGGTTGTGGGATTCCTCATATCCTTGCTTTGCCATTCATTTTCTGGGTTGATGATATTTTAAGAAAATTTCACCTCGTGCTCCTTCCACCTCTGTAGGCAGAGAACAGCTGTAGCTGCTTCTAAGTAGTGGAAATAAGTGTAGGATGTGTAATTGAATTAGTTCAGTTATAAACAGGATTGTTACTGGATCTTTTTTGTTTTATCTGATGCATATTAATTCTTTAAAAATTAGTTGAAGACGTGAGGAGATGCTTTTGAAAGCCTCATTTTGAAATCTTTGATGGGCTTTTCATGATAAAAGCTTGTTTGAGAGATGTTGCAATTGAAAGACTAGATCCAAAGAATGTATTTTTGGACCCACCTTCTAATATGTTAAAGAGATTCAGATTTCTAGAAAGCAGCTTCCATGATGGGTGAATTAGGGCAGTATAAAAGGTTAGCAAAGATATAGGTTGGAAGATTCCTTGGTTGTAGCTGCCAAACCAGCCTGAGCTTTTTCCCCTTCTGGGATGAGGGAACAATACTGTAGAAAGCTTTCAGGTATTTCTGTTACAGTACAGCTTCAGCGAAGGTAGCACACCAGTAACAGGCATTTTAATGTTTATTTGTTGAGTAGTGGATTGTTTTTGGAGTCTTAACTGATGCTGTTTTCTTTAAGCAGTGGATGACAACAGTGAAAGCACAAAACATGCTACTGAGAATGTCATCTCTTCAGAGATGAACTACAGAGCTGGCTCCTCCTTTGAGCTTTCTCCATCTGACAGCTCTGACGGCACATATATGTGGGATGAAGAGGGGCTGGAGCCTATAGGAAGTGTCCATCCGTGTGGAAGTTACGACTCTTCAGAAATGAACAGCATAGTATGTATCTATATTCATAACTTCATTATTATAGTGTGTTGCGTTTATTGCTTATTAAGTGTATTTTTTAAATATTAGTGCTTTCAAAAAAATTTTGTAGTTGTTTCCTCTTTCCCCTGTAGTTGATAGCTTTGTGAAGCTTCTTGTTTAGGAGCTCCTGTTTCTGGACAGGTGACTTGGTCAGGCTGCTTGCACACATTTTTTTCCTTTCCTTATTCTAAAGTCAGGACAAAACAGGTCCCTCCTTATGCAGTCTCACAGCAGTGCTCACAAAGAATAAAGGAATTTGATTTCTGCGAAGGATAGGCTTAATACCTCCTATGAATCTTTAAACATAGAAATAAAAAAGCCAGGAAATAACTATTGCCTCTGTGGCTTCTTGAATTTTTTGTTTCTATGCTGTGTGCTCTTGTAAGCTGCAGCAGATACTAGATTTTTCTTCATTTAATCATAACATCTTTGAGGTAGAGACCTGGCTGTAGCTCACTGTAGCAGGGCTCTTCATACGTCTCCAGTGGGATACACAAATGCAGCACAACCTTTTTCTTGCTGTTAAACTCAAACTGGTCTGCAAGAAGTATCATCAAATATGAGGGGGAGTGGATGGAGAGTTGTTACTATTCTGTGATCCTCCATCTGAGATCAGGTAGCCAACCTTGGAATTTTAGTGGGCCTGAATAAAATTCTATCTGTTCTGTTCATATTCCTTTATCTGAATTGTTAAGAAAAATCCAAGTTACTATGATGTTAACAATCAGAATATTTGACAAAACCAATTTGGTTTAATTGATCTGTTGTGCTTCATGTGTTTGAGGCCTGTTAGGTACTGTGTCACCACTGCCCATTTAGTAATGTACATACCACTTTCAGACTTGGGCCCAGATATGTAATTATATTCTTTATGTGTAATATGAATTCATGATAATATTTTCAGCTTCTTGTGGTATTGCTTGCTGTCCATCTTAAATTATGATGTTGGGATCTAGTGCTTCAAAGAGTTTAGCAGTGGTTATTAGCTTTGTGTGGCAATTGTGACCAGCTTGGAAAATCTGTTAGAGATTTTTGCAGTATGGTTTTGTAGCTTTATTGGTGTTTATAGGGAAAACCCAAGTTTCATGGAGGCCACTGCAAAAACAAACACCATTGTCCCCACACACATGCATGCAGGTGCCAAGAAAAGACGGAAGATTTTGATTTTTTTATCCTGTTAGCACTCTTCCAGAATTTTAGAGTTTACTATACTGTGATTTTATCTGAATGAGGAAAGCATCAATAGCACATTTTATTTTTGCAAGGCAGAAATTCATTTTCAGTAGCTTGGGTTTTGAGGGAGAAAATGTCGCTCTGAACTGTTTAATTGCCTTGTAGTAGGGGGATTTCTTTTTTTCTTGTTCTTGTTGGTTTTGATAGAAATTATGATATATTTGATTTCTTTAGCCTAAAGATTAAACAATGATCTTTTCTAATCTGAAGATGCAGAAGAATTTCTGATGCAGTTTTTCATTCATTCTGAAAAATTGTGCTCTTGAGTAGGTTACAGTAAGCTTTTGTTCCATGTTTTTCCTTTTCTCTGCAAGCAGGGAGTATAAAGACAAAAAAGTGAAGGCATTTGGAATAATTATTGTGATTAGTCAACACGTCAGATGTTTTGATTGCTGGCAGATACGTGATCAAATTATGCAGTTTTTATCCTCTAGTGTGGTGAGTTAGAAGCAGTTCATATCTGTGTGTAAAAATCCAATTGATGAGAGTCAGATTTAAGAATTCGGAGTGCTAAAGGCAGCCTGCCTGCCCCTTGGATTTAGTATTTCCAGGGCAGTCACCAAAGCAGTAGTTCTGGAGTTCCTGTGGCACCAGGCTGGGGTGAGTAGAAGCAATGTGGCTGAATAACAATTCAGGGAACTACGTGCTGAGTAATCGGTCATGTTTAGTGCTCAATTCGCCTTTTTCTTCCTCATTTCCATCCTGCTGTTGTTTTGTTAGTCTTCTAAGCTGTATCCTTCTTAGTATCAACAAATAGTAAATGCTTTTCCTAAGCTTTTCCATAGATGGCAGTGCAGCTCCCATTGGGTGATCTTAGGAGTGTTTGGACCATCTTTGGAAGGGCAGCTTTTGCAAAAGGGATTTTAACTGGGCTTCTGAAATGAGAACCAGCATAGGAAGGCAACAGCAGGAACTTGCTGGCCTCTGATGCTCATTATTCCTTTTTGGGGAGCAGAGAAACCAGTATCTTTGCTATTCTCAGTACATCTTGGTTTTAAAGACATGGGGACGAAGAATAAAATAAATTTGGCCTCTTTTAGTACAGTCCTTCTGTTCTTTACTGAGTGAACAGTTATGAAGAAAATACGTAATCCAGTGTTGGAGGTTTAAGAGTCATACAAATCTAAATGATATCATAGGAAGGACTTAGGGCTTGGTAGGAAAATCTGTGTGTTTTTTGTAAGGATGAAAATATTTTTATTGTCTAACTGCATAACAGAAAATAACTAATTCCACTATCTCAGTTGTTCCATTTACACTTTGGAAGTCAAATCACTTGGATAACTTTCTAAGTGCTGAACTCCTTTCAAATTTCTAAGCACTGATTTTTTTGGTGTTCTCTATAGTCTTTTCATCAGCTAGTGTTTGCTGCTGAGCACCAAGTTCAGTTCTGTGTGAGCAGATTGATGCTTAGCAGAGCAGTTGATGGCTCTGTAAATTAGCAGCAAGGGCAGTGTTTATAGGTGCTCTCACTTGTTTTTAGCTGTGCTGTTTGCTCCTGTCCTGGGTTTTAGTTGCTGGCTGCAATGCCTAGTTCCTTTACTGCTTCATGGCAGAAAGCTGCTCAGCAGTGTGAGGTACAACTCCTGGTTGTAGTTTAGTGTTGCTAGATTTTTATTTTCATTAATTTTGGTCTGAAAATACTGTTCATCATACATGTAAGCATTGTAGCCTCAAACAGGCATCCTGACCAGAGTCTCATGGCTCCTTTACTTGCCCTCTCATGTTGTAGCAAGGTTTGAGGTGTTTTCTCATCTCCAGAGTATTAAGTAGGCACATGAGAATCAGAAGGTTTAATATGTGTTTGTTCAGAGGGAAGCTTTGAATGTTTTTGGCAAGTGCAAGTCCCTATTTACATTGAGGATAGGTAGTACAGCTGTGATTGTTCTGTGGTATCTGCTTGTTTTTAAATATGCTACAATATTCTGGTGCTCAAAGTCTGCAAGAAGTAAAAGTTTAAACTGAAAACTTTCCAGTAACTTTGACTTTTATCTGTAATATTCTTGAGAGAAGAAGTTCTTGTGATGTGATTAGTTTTTTGGGGGGTTCTTTGTGTCTTTTAAAGGAATCTCCTTTGGGCCAGTAGGTTTGGACAGGAAGCTTTCAGAGTGTTCCCTGTACTGTCAGATTGAGTCCTCTGCCCTTGTTTTCCTGTAGGCTGCAATAGCAATGTGATTCTTTGTGCTATGCTCGTTTTTCCTGAAGTAGATAAAGCCAGTGTTTTTGGATATATGCAGAGTGAGCATCAATGTAATTATAAAGACATAGGATTATGGAATAATAATTGAAATCTGGCTTGAAGAGACAGATGGGTTTTAACTGCTTTGCTGAGAATTTAATTGCTCTTGGGATGAAATCTGGTTCTCACTGGAATGAATCAGTTTGACACATGGCCAGAATTTTAGCCAGAGTATGAAACAGTTAGATTTTTCTCTTCTCACAGGCAGTTTTTGAAATCTTGTAAGATTTCTGTTGTTGTTCCTTGTTATATTTTTCCCCTTTGTGACTGTAATTTGGGCAAAGGCAGTTTTGAATTAGTTTTTGAGACTTGGGAAAATGCTTTCTGGTTCCTGAAACATTGATACTCAGTGAAATATGCTCTACTTCTTAGAGAAAACGAACTTGCTAGAATAGAATTGTTTAGTTCAGTTATTAATTTTTCAGTAGTTATTACACAAGTAATTTAGTGTTAATTACCTTAATTTTTAAAATAATTCACTTCTCAAAATGTACGGTAAATAGTAAGGTTTAAATACAAATGTGATTTCTCACGTGAGTAATTTATTAATGTGAATTCAGACTTGAAATAGATGTAGTTCTAATACATTTTATTTCCTTAGAGTGAAGTGTTCTTGGTATTGCCTTCTACCCATTTTCCTGTCTTTGGTACAATTTTGTTTTCAGAAAGTTAATGCCAAAACATTAATTCTTGTTCTGTGAGAAGCTGGGCTTTGTAGATTTTGTGATGTTTGGTTACAGCAGTAATGAAAATAAAAGTGCCAGTAAGATAATGTAAAGATAATGTAAAAAGTAAAAATCCTTTCTCAACACAAACTTTTCTTTTTTCGCTATAACTTTCTAAAAGAGAAGTCACAAAACAAGTCCTTCAGGTGCAAGCTAGTTACAAGAAGCACACATTAAAAGTCTTTCATCTAGTGAGCCAGTTGAAATTCAGTTCTTTTTTCTCTTTTCATCTTGCAAAGAACAATGAAGATCTTACTCAAATCAGAGAAGAGTATTAAAAAGACACGTATTTCTTGACAGACTGTACTCAAATGAACAATGTTGAATTACTGCATTTCCTCCTTTCTTAGAATATAAAAGGTGAGGTTAATAAAGAAAATTAATTGCATTTTGTGCTCCCATGATGCTTCCTAAAAGTCATTTCTGTACTTCAGTTGAGCACTTCTTTAAGAAGTATTTTATTTGTTCTGTGCCTGAAACCAAAAGATTATTTAATCTCAGTCAGTGCCTTTTTGACTAAAATTCATTATGGCATTAATAAATACACACTTCCAATTTTGTATGTGGTAGAGATTTTTTTGCTAGTGAATGTGATTCAGTGAGAACTGATGAATTGTTAGATGCCCAATACTCTTGTGAGGGTGCGAGGTTGGAAGGAGAAAGAAGACTTTATTCTTGTGGTACAATTATTTAATGAAGAATAATTGTTCTAGTCTTAGGGAATCTTACTGTATGCCTGTGTTGTGGTGATTTGAATTTTGAAGTATCTGTTGCCTTTTTGCTGCCTACCGAGCCTGTACAATCTGAGATTTTAGTCTTTCTTGCAGCTGCCAAGTTTTATCTGGCCACTGTTATGACAGAACAGGACCATGGAGGAGGAAACTGGACACCCTCTCCGTTTAGGTGTGTGAGGGGATACCAGGATTTATCAGTGTGTCAGAGGAATGAGACTGAGAATGTACATGTGACTGTAGTGCCAGTGAAGGGGGAGGTGATTTTATCGGCCCGGGAAGTATTCAGACAAACCAAGGTAAATGCACTTGAGAAGTCACCTCATACAGGCATGGAGGTGTGTATGGGCAGTGATAGAAATCCTCAGTGGCAGATACTCCTCACTGAATTGGATAAACTGCAGTACAAAGTGTCTGTGAACCTCCTGGGTGAGACTGAGAGCAAAACCAGAGAGAGTCAGATACTCTTCAGTTTGTGTTGTCCCTTGTTCAACGTTTCCCTCCATGCTCAGGATAGTGGAGAGCACCTTTTATGGATGGAGAGCACATAGCACCACTAATGTAGAATTGTAACATAGAGTTCTGTTTTCTGCTTCTGATCAGAGAATTTTCATTCTTTACCTTCATCACCAAGGAAATTCTGCCCTCTAGGACAAATTGAATAACTCATTGGTCCTTTATACTCCTTTATCTGAAAACCTGAGTTTTGGATTAGGCCAAATATTATCACTTGGCAAGAGGTATCACAGTAGCACAGGGAGTCTTCTGTGAGGTTTTAGTTTTTACTGATGCATTCTAGAAAATGGCAAACAATGTGTGAGATTTTACTTGGGATACAGGAAGATTTATTGGAAATGCATTATCTGGGAAGCTGCCATTTCTGTGGTCAGACTTCCTGCTCAGGTCTATATGTAGTGATTCTGGGATTGGAGTCTAATACACGTGCCAGCCTTCGAAGCTGTTTTTCATTGGAAGCTGCTTATTGGATGTTGCTGTAATTGGTAGCCTCTGTTTAAGCTCCTAAATTCATGTCCAAGCTCCAGGCTCTTTTGTTGCAATATCTTCATGACACGTTCCATAATTGGATGAAAATTATTCTGATTTACTTAAATTGTACTGTTCTAATTCCATAGGTTTAATTTTTCCAATAATACAAGTATAGACATCTGTGGCATTTGTTTTTCATCTTCTTAATTTCTAAGAAGCCTATGCCTAAAAACTTACGTTTGGAAAACCACTAGGCTGCTTGGTTCTGATTTCAAAGCCTCAAAAGTCAGTGTCATCTTTTTGCCTTTAATCTTCATTATGAGCAGATAATATTTGTGAACATACTGAAATAAT
Organism: Sturnus vulgaris; assembly: GCF_052056855.1. NCBI lineage: Eukaryota > Metazoa > Chordata > Aves > Passeriformes > Sturnidae > Sturnus > Sturnus vulgaris. The sequence continues at coordinate 9,991,553 of NC_142250.1, forward strand.
GGTATTACTTTAGTAAAATGTATTACATGAGTAATATGTCCACCATTAAGTTTGTAGTAGAAAACTACAATTGCTATGAAAAATTCAGTCTGTATATTGTTGCTTGTCAATTCAGAACTAAGAGCACAACCCATTTCAGTTGTGTTCTGTCAGCTCCTCAGCCATCCCTTTGGTGGAGTTTGCTGGCAGGCAGTTTTCTGTTCATGGCAGAGAAAGGAAATGTCATTAGATTAGAGACTGATTTTAGAGCGAAAATAGCCACCATCTACTGTCCCACCTCTGCTCCAGTTTTAACTTCAGAGTTTAACTATAACAGCAAAGGGAGGTGGTGAGAAACTGAATAACTTAATGAGATGGCACTTCTGTCTGTCCTGTGTTATGTAGGTGTCCCTGCTGTCAAACATTATTAGTAAGTTATATGACTGTATTAAAGTTCACAAACCTCTTGTGATACTGGTCTGAAAGGCATGACATTTTGTGAACAACCTTTTATGGCAAATTACCTTTTTTCCTTTGGGATGGGAAAGTTTACATGCCTTGGAGAGATGCTTCCTTCAGAACTGACACAGTAAATCTTCTCATGCTGTTTTGGCTGGAAAAGCCGAGGAAGGCAATTTCACTTGTACTTAGGTGTTCTGTTTATGACATTCATTAATTACACCTTTGGATTTGTGTTGTGGAGAGAGTGAGAGAGTGTGGCAGCTGCTGTGATGGTATGTTGTTAGCAGCTCATGGAGAGATTGGTCAAAATAGAATCACTCCAAAGTAGTTTGGAAGTATTTGAGGATTGTTTTGGTTTTAATTAGAAACAAGTATATTAAGCTGGCTTTGTAAGGATATTAATGCTGTGTAACGTGTCATATTCAGGTTACTCCAAAAGTCTCCCTAGGGTGGAATTAAAATTCTTGCACATAGGAAACAACGGAGTTCCTGGTACAGCCATGCCCATGCTGCTCCTCTCAGGTTATTGTTTAGTTCCTTTCTCAGCTGGGAATTATTTAAAGCATCTATGTTTTCCTTAAACCGAACATCGTACATTTAATTCAAGTGCAAGTCAGTGGAGTGAGAATCATCCGTGATCATTTCTGCCGGTTAAGAGTAGCTGTAGGAATTGCACATTGCTTAATAGGGTAAAATGCTCCATTGTTGGTTAGATAAACTGTAAAAGCAATGCTGAACCTCTGGTATTGGCAGCCTTTTTGTGCAGAGTGGAAGCAGTGAGTAGGAAGAACTGCTTTTTCTCCTCCCCTGCTCTTCCTCTGTCGCTATTTATGCTCACTGCTGACTGCTTTCTGTGATTGTGCTTAAAAGTAAACAGGAAACTCTATTTAAAAGCACCAGCCTATTAAAAAAAAAACCCAGAATAGAAAATCTTCTTACATTTTGCTGGAATTTTATAGAAAGATAGTTACAATGCTTCCCCGTTTCAGCTTTCCTCATTGCTGGAGGCTAGATGGCAGTCAAGGAATGCTGTTTGTGGCAGTGGGTGTAGCTTGGGCAGGGTGTTTCAAAGTGCTGTTGCTTATGAATTGGTGAAGTCTTAACAGAATGGCTAATATTTCTGGTTTTCCTCTTTCTCTTTTTTGTGTTGTGTTATTGAATTTCAGATTTTTTCATTCAGTTTCACATATGATTTTATGTTAAAAAAAATTAAGAAAACATCAAGTATAGATACTTTATAAAACTTAAGCTAATAATAAATTTCTCTATACCTTCAGTAAAACTAGGTAGAACATACAATGCCTCTACAAAAATGTTTTCAAGAACAGTAGATCTTTAAGACCATTCTACTTAACAGTTAAACCAAAAATGTTTTGGATTTTTCAAACCAAGTTCTTGTTACATGTGTTGTCATAGCAACCTTCAGCTATGGAGCATGGGCAAAATTACAAAATACTTGTTCATCTGTTTGGCCTAAGTATCTTTAATATGACTTGTACAGTGTTACTCCTTTCCCATAATTTCTTTGGTAACCTACAGAGTTCTATCCCACCTCCTCCCTTGGTGATTTTCTCTGTTGTAAGGACTTCATTTTCAGTGGGTTTTTCTCTTCAGCCCTGTAGTGCAGTATGTGCTTTTCCCCTGTCTGTTTTCTGCCTTCACTTAAGAGTTCTATTCAGTTGCTATAGAATATTGCCTTTTTGGAGACTTCCTATTTCTTTATTTATCTCTACCTCGGATGTTGTCAAAGGCTGAAAATAGCATGGAAAAAGACCCTGGAGGTTTCCCTCTTTTATTCTGTCAGCCTTGACTTGTGTTTGACTTTGGCAGTTATCCTTTAGCTGCCCTTCAGGTGACTGATTTACCCAGTCTGTTTTGTGTTTGTTTTTAAAAGCCATTTCCTTTTTTTCATTCCTCAAGCACCTGATTTGTTAGTTTCTGTGCTATTCTTGAATGCTTCATTTGAGTTTTCTGGCCAGATTATCCTGTAATTCTGTCCCTTTACTCACACTTACCTTCTACTGTTTTATCCTCATCAAAAGCAAGACCTGAGTCACTAAATCAGTAATAAAAACAATTAGTTATTTTCTTTTAGCTGTCTGCTTCCTAAAGGTGGAACAAACAAATGAAATCTGAGATCATGAGTTATGGAAACAGGTAAAATGCAGTTCCTAATACTCACCACCAGTTCACGACTCACTCAGAGCAATGGCTTTTCCTGCAAAATATCCTAACCTGGCATTGGTACTTAGAGCTCAGACTCTTCTCAATTCTGGTAACGTTCTCTGAAATTAGTTGTTTGAGGGCTTTGCATTTCTGCACTAACCTCAATGTCTGACTTAATTTTTTTTTTAAATATCACTGAAATATACATTGTGTTATAAACTTTCACTGGTCAACATTTTTGTTTAGTAGGGAGAAAATGCAGATATCTGTCTTCTATTTTGGGCACTTTATGCTTTACTTTGGTTGCATTATAATCTTGCAATGCTTAGTGCAAGATGTGGCAAAGCTGAGAATCAGGCCTCTTGCCTAGGTCCAGCTGTTAAGCTAAACTGAACTCAGATTTGTTGGTGGACTGAAAAATAGTGCTCTTCAATTTAAGAAAGAGCTTGTGATGCATGTTGCATGAGGAATTTTTGGAAACTGAACTTTTTGAAAAGAATATTTTGCACTCCAGTTCTTTATGGTGAGCATTATTTACAATGAAATTTTAAGTTTTGCTTCAGCAAAAGCAGCTGTTCTGCACAGACTTCCCCGATCTTCAAAGCAGTGGTCTTGATGTTATTATGCCTCTCCAGAAAGAGGTGCTGGTCTCCATGCCTCCAGCAAATTGGGATAAATCCCAAGCTGTTGTGGGTGAGCTGTTGATGTGTGCTTGCTGAACCTGTGGTAAAACACAGCATCTGAGGACAATGGCTCCAGAAGGGATTTGCAGAACCTTGAAGTGAACTTGCTGAAAGTGGTATGACACACATGTGGTGTGCCTTGCCCTTTTAGCCTTTTCCCTTCTCCTTATGCAATATGGGGGTTCCCTGCTATTGGAGTGCTCGAGTTACTCAGTTCTTACACCAGGACTCACAGATCATCCATCTCACCTCATGCTTTCCCTGTTCTATTGCAGGAAGCCAGCAAAGCACCACTGCCTGTGTCCAGTGAAAAAGTTTTGTGGAGAGAGAGCTTGGGGACAGCACTGTAGCTGGACCTGGGATTTCATAGTCCCAAACTCAGTCTCTTCCTAGGCTGTATCGGCTTGAAAATTTAATGCTGAATCAGCCTTGTGAAAATCACACTCCTTTTAATATACATTACTCTTTCCACTTATACAAATAAAATGGGATTCTTCCTTTTCTCTAATTTATATTAATTGCTGCAGCATGTAATATTCTGTAGGGTTGGAGCTGATGCACTTTGAAAGAATTTTTTTGATATCCTGTTCTGCTTGAGCTCATTGCCCTGAAACACTTAATGATGCTAATTGCTGTTAAGAACACATTGTTAACTATGTTATTCCCATGTAATTACCTGCAGTTTCTTATGCAGGAGATGGAATAACAGTGGAAGTATCTAAATTTTACTCTTTTTAATACACTAATGTGCTGATGAAACATTTACTTTATCTTATGGCTGTTTCAGGATGACATTGCTGACATCTATTTGTATATTGTGTTTCCCAAGTAGCTCAGAGGGGAAAATGCTTGAAGTGCATTCACACATGCCCAGTGATTACAAAGTCTTGGTATTTGCAGTTGTGGGAGTTTTTTTGTAGCATGGAATTTCCTTTTCTCAGTGTGGTGAAGAATGTGTAATTAGGGAAGCATAATGAAATGTGCTGTTGACAGGAAAGTATGTCTGGAATCTCAAATACTGACCTTCTATGACACCATTAGACTTCCAAAGTTGTGATTCAAAGATAGTAAAGTGGCTTATCTAGGTTTATTAGTAAACATTCTGGCATATTATGTTTTTATATTGTGCATTTTTAAATGCATTTGCACAGTGATGGTAAAGCTTTTCCACTTTCTTTCGTGTTTGTGGCCACTTTCTCCATTTTATTTGTCATGCTCATTAAAGTTCTTGCAGTAGAAGAAAATAATGCTTGTTCACACTAATTTGGAAGATAAAAGCATGGCATAGAAATAATTTATCAACTAGCAAACCAAAACTGCCTGTAAAGCATGCCTGTATTTTGAAGAATTGTTTGAAAAAATATGCATTACATTAAAAACTCCTGGTTCCTGGAAAAATGTAAATAAATGGAAGCAAAAGGAGCAAAAATATGCAGGCATTTTGTTGTCCCAAATATCAAATCCACGTTTCCTTTAAATGGCTTCCATTTTTTGTGAAGCTTTTCCGTAGTTGGATTTATTATTATTCCCAATGCCTTGCTCTGTAGGTTTTCCTGTTTTTTTTTTTTTTTTTTCCTCCTGTAAATGCATAGAATGCTATCTGTGGACAAAGCAATTCAGATAGGACTTCGAAATATGACAAAAACGGGTGATTTTGTCTCAAGTATTCCATCTTTCCTTTATATTGCTCATGTTTTACAAAGTGTATATTAACTCTTTTCACCTCACACTCTCCCTCCTAAGTCAATAAATAACTTGCAAAATGTTTAATATTCTGAGTCACAACCCAACCCCCCCCCCAAGAATCTTAAAATATACTTAGCTCTTGTCCCCATTTACAATAAAATACACTAGTGCTTTGTGAGTGCTGTAGGAAGGCTGCTGAAGAACAGCTGGAGCAACATTTCAGACAAATGCCTGTTCACGTTCTTCCTTTTCACCTGTGCATCTCAGCAGATCTAACAAATGATAGCCAGCAAAGCGGGGGTGGCTTTGCAAGGGAATATTGTTGTGAATTGTGTTCATAGCCTGTATGCCAGTATTCATTTAAGTATTTAATGATCATGTTACTATGAGAAATAATTATAAAACACTTATTTGATTTAATATTTGGTAAATTATTCAATATTGATGCCAGGCATCACCTTTAGGGGTGGCTGATAAACCTAAGAAAAATGTGTGTTTCTGCTATTAGGAAAGAGGCCAATGTGAAGTGCCTGAGTCTGGTCTCAGGCCTTAAAGGCATGACTTTTACTGGGAATTCAGGAGTTGAAGCTGGATATCCATAGAAGTTTCCTCAGGCTTGCTCTGTGTGATAGTCATTGGTATTAATAGGTTTAGTTTTCTTGGAGTGATGGAGTGAAAGGGTGTCTGGATTTTCTGCCCAGGCTGCTGTGGCTGTCCAGCAGTGCTGGCAGTGTCTGACTGTGCCCTGAGCTGGGTGTTCCACAGCCTTGACCTCAGTTTCTCCTCCTCTTGGTATTCTTAAAGCAAGAGTGTCACTCTCTGTCTTTTTAACACTAACTGGGCTTGCTTAAAAATTAAGTATTGCAGTCCTTTAATATACCTGACTATATTTAATATGTATAATTCATTTAGCTCTAACACTTCATAGCATTTTTCTTGTGCCATTAGCATACCCATGCAATGTGCTGGTTTGTTAGTCCCTTTAGGAGCAGCTTTATATGAACCACAACCTGAAAGGCAAAAAGAAGCTGAGTTTGGTGCCCGTAATAGTGTGTGTGAAGCTTTGTTTTCCCAAAACGTCAAGATAACACAGGATTCTCTCACTTCCTTTTAATGAAAAAATCTCATTATAGCATGAGAGCTGAAAAAAAGGAATTTGACATCATCTCTTCACAAAGCTGTTTTTGAATTCCAAGTAAACAAAGTAGTTGAGTTTCAAAATGCTTCCAACTGTGGAGAAGGCAGGATATAAATGAATTTAAAAAGTCTTCCGAGTATTCCATAGGCATCAGGCAGAAAATGCTTTAATCCATCTTTGTTTCATGTAGCACTGTTACTGTGTCATTAGCAGGGGTGTGATGATTGCTGTTTGTATAGATGGTCTCAAATAAGGCTGATCTTCCCCGCTCAGGAGAGCAGGCTGCTGGTAACGTTGGATGTTTGCACAGTAAGAATGTAACAAAACTTTTTGTGGATGTAGGGTACATGAAGCCTCATGGAAGCTGCTGTATCTCACTTTTCCTTTTTTGCAGGATATCTTGAATAATCTTGATTCATGTGATCTTGAAGATGATGATCTCATGCTTGATGTGGACCTGCCTGAGGACCCACCTCGTGACAAAGGTAAGGCAGCCAGGCAATCTCACTGTGGAACTGCTTCATGGGCTTGAGAGACTTTTGAGTTGCTTTCTTCTGACTCTTGACATAATAAGTCAGTGCACTCTTCAAATTGGGGTGGTTTTTTTTTTAAGGTAACAACTCTTTCTTTTGTGAAATACAGGAAGGGAGATATTTCTGTTTTCCCACGTATAACTCTTACATTTGAAAAATTCTGACTATAGAAACGTACTGCCTTGAAAAGTGCAACCTTTTTAATACTATTTTTAAAAAAAATCGTTTCTATAGAATCAATGTCAATGTTTTAAGTTAGTCTTTCAGTCTCATGTTTCAGCTATATTTGAAAATGTTGGGACAGTTTTTTTTTTTAGCTTTGGTGAATGACAGTGTAATTCTTTAAGATATTTAATTGTTTTCTTCTGCAAAATTACAGTACCTCCTTATAAATATATATACATGTTAGGATAGCAGATGTAAAATTTAAGATATGGGTTTTCAAATTGTGTTTTATGTGCTCTTGCTTTTCGTGAGGATGCTGGACGACTTTTCACAGAGAAAGCAGAGGTACCTAGATGCCTCTGAAATAGAAAAAAATTCAGAATATAATTAACTTGGTAAAGGGAATTATGACTGCGGTTTTTCAAATCTCAGACTGGAAAAGTTTGAGGCATTTGCTTTGTTTATTCCTGAGCTACTCATAGGACTGAGTATTGTTATTATTATGAGCTGTTGTTATGTGAATAGGGATATTAGTTTCACCTCCAAGTTCAATGGAGGCCAGTCTATTGTCAAATGAACAGAAACACTGGAGCACTGTCAGGCCCTACTCAGTGCAAACATGCACTGACAGGAAGAGGCCTTTACTTATTTTGTGTAATGTTCAGCTGCTTGCTGAAGTTGGGGGAAATTTAAAGGTTTTTGAGAGTTCTTGTGTGTATGTTAGCTAGGAAGCCAAATTTCCAGTAAGTAAAGCACAGTTTTCCACCTACCGTGGTGGTGGCACATAGTGTTTTAACCTTGTGCATGTATGAAGTGCAGTGCTTAAGCTGTTAAATCTCAGAGTGAGTTTTTCAAAGTGCTTGTGTGAAATGATTGAGAACATGGCAAGCAGGCAGCTTTTCAACCCTGACAGGTATGAATTTTTTTACTCAATTAATTTTCCAGAATGGGTAGCAATGAAGCCTAAGGCATATTCTTTCAATAGGGGTAATTTAGTTCTGTTGGGGAAAAACTAAAAAGCTATTTTAAAGGGTAGATCAATTTCTCCTAAGTTTCCTTGTTTATGTGAAACATGCACTACATTTGCATCGGTAATTCCATTACAAATTATTAATTTAAAAACTGCTAGAAGGGCCTGTTTTTAAAGGTGAATGTTTGCCACAAAATCATATTAAGCTAATTACTCATACTTTTGACTTTTTTTAGAGGTTGGGTTTCCTTATAAAATTAATCTAGCATAAACTGGGTATCTCTGCTTTTTGTCTTGAAAATTCTGTCTTTTCAGCGATGAGGATCTGAAAAGAAGAATTCAAAAGCCACCTCCAGGTTTTCCCTTATGTAAACATGACCACTTGAAAAAGCAAAACTTCTCAGTTAATCTCCACCTGTCTTTTCTCAGTGTCTCAATATTTACTTTTCCAAAGCTGAAAATCATAATTGCTTGTAAACTTACCAAGGGATTTTGTTGTTAATTTTCGTGTGTTATGAGCTGTAGAAAGAGGCTGCTAAAGGAAAGTAAATCTTGAGTTAGTTAAGGTGAATAAGTTTATTTTATTATTAAATTTTTTGGTTATTTGCTAGGTGATAAAAACTGAATTGTAGGTATGAGTACTTTTTCTAGTAATGTTTAACAGCACTTTTTGCCAACACTTTTTCCGTAATTGTGTGTGACTTCACTGACATCAGCCTCTTAAGACTTTCCAGGTCCTCAGAAACTCCTGGTTTCACTTTGGAGCCTGGGATGCCGCTTGCCCACTATTTATAGCAGCAGTTCTAGCTCCACAAGTATGCAGGGAGTGGGGAGGGCAGTGTAAATCACGGGGTGACGCTGGGCTGGCTCCCAGCCCCACGCAGGCTGGGAAGCAGCAGGAAGGAGGGCCTGCTTGGAGCCCTGTGCGCAGCCAGGCTGGGGGCAGCGGCAAACACCGCTCCCTTGTGTGGAGCTGCTCCTAGCAAAGGACTCACAATGTCAGGAAAACTCCTTGGGTGAGTGAACGACCGAGCGTGGTGGCAGAATAGCCAGTCTAGGGCTGGTTTTGCTGCGTCTGACTGCCCGGGTAGAAGTTGTTTTGGCTTTCTCTCCGTCGTTTCCGGGCTGTTGCCAAATTTAGCATTTGTTCCCTTAAGACGTTTGTGGAATTCCTGTGGCTTTGCAGAAGTTGGTGCTTTAAAGAGATTATTTGGTTTCCTTGTTTTAAATCATTCTGGTTGTCCAGGTAAATACAGATTAAATGTCTCTGAATCTGAAAACCAAACAAGGTGAATAGGACAAGCTATATATGTGTTTTAAGTAACTAAACTGTTTCCTTTTGCAAGTAATCGTGACTTTTTTTACAATGTTGTCTTTCTGTGTTTGTGTATTGTTAGAACTTGTTAAAGGCCTGGAGTTGCTGTCAGAAAGAAAGACAAGAAATTGTTACTTTTAAATTTCTTCCATAATCTCTACCTCCTCCAAGTGATTTTCTATTTAAACTGGAAATACCGTTAAAGCTGGATTCTTTAGTTTCTGCCACAGGTTGATCTTATTCTTTTATCAAGTTTATATTTTCATAAAAATGTGACATTGTTAGACAAGTCTACTTGACACTTCTGAAATACATACTGTTTTGGATCAGTTAAAAAAAACAAAACAAACCCCACAGACTTTGCACTGCATCTGTTACCAGCACACAGTTAATATTTTATTTGCAAGGTCCTAAGAACAAGTCTTACTTTTTTTTTTTTAACATTATGCTCTCTGTAGAGGAATGTGAAAATATGAGCCGCTATGACAGACAAGACAGAAATGTGAGACAACATCAAGAGGGATTCTGGAAAAGAGCATCACAACAGCGATGGAATACACAGGAGCACTATCATCTTGGCCATGCTGACCATTATATCCATGGTAAAAATGATTTGAACAGGTAAAGCACTTTTGTATATCCTCACAAACATTTAAAGCACCAGTGAGCAATTTTTTTTGGCACTTAGGGGTGTCAAGTGATACTGAGTACAACATTTTCAGAATTGTTGTATGTCTGAGTGGAAGCACCACTGAGGGTCATAATTTCTTTTCAAAACTTGCACTTCTGTGTTCATTCCACGTACATGTTTCTTATGTTGATACAATATTATACATGTTGATTAAAATACCTTATGTGTTCCATGGAAAACCATTGCAATGTCTTGCTACTTGCATTTTTGGAAGTTTGGGCAGCTTTTTGCAGTTTAATTTGTTGGTAAAGTAAATGCAACCTTCTAGTCCTAAAAGGGTTGAATGACAGTTTATAGAAATTCTGCTGAACTAACTGGTTTTAGGGCACTGTAGTTTATAGTCTGAGAGAGGTCTCTGGGAGTGGAAAGGAGAAGTCTGTATTTAAGTGAAATAGCATTGACATTTTCTGATTTTTATTCTTTTATTTTCTGCTGTGTGCCACAGTACATAAGTATAGCCCACATTGCATAACACTTTCCTTTTTACCAAATGCTGTCTAGCTGCATTTTGGCATCTCTGTTTTTGTGTTTTGGATTTCTTTTCAGGGGTTCAGGCTACCTGGAGCCTGCAGTGGGTCCCCTGGAGAGCTGCAGAGCAGGCAGTGGCTCGCAGGCCCCGCGGGCGCTGGCGGAGAACACGGTGATGCTGGATGAGATGACCCTGCGGCACATGGTGCAGGACTGCACCGCAGTCAAAACCCAGCTCCTCAAACTCAAGAGGCTGCTGCACCAGGTGAGCTGTCCACAGGGACTAAAGCTCTGAAATAAGCTGGGGACTGCACCTAGATGGGCTTACGTTCTGCTTGGCTTTATTAGGATGTTGGCATTCATGTATACATTGAATTACAGAGTTCCAGAAAGTGACTATACGTTTTATTGCTGTTTCCAATAGCACCTTTTCTGCCTTGTCAGCGCTTTACTGACTACAAAACATACTAAATACTAAAATTCTTAATAAATATTTATTCAATATTAAATTTTACTTCTCTGAGGAAACATCAAAACAGAAAAGAAGTGGGTATGAAAACCAACTTTTTTCCAGTAAGATTCAAAAAAGCTGTGAGTTTAAAAAAAATTAAAAAATACTAAAATTGATTCTATTGATGGAACTTGCATTGAGCAAGTCAATGGTAATAGCTTTTTCTTAAGGCTTTGTTTTCCTCATTCTTTCCATCTTTTTTGTGTAATTTGACAAGAAGCTTAGCAAATCCTACTGGGTCATCTCTGTTGGAAGTGTTCAAATTTAACAAATTTCATAACAATTTCCATGTTATGAAATTGTCATAAACTTTTAAGGAGCTTTTTCAATGCACCTCAAAACTTGGCAAGTTATGGGAGCTGGTAAACTGCTAAATGACTCAGCAGAAGCATGGCGTTCAAAATATGGCTACAAAAATTCCTTTGTTGCCATAATAAAAAACAGTCCATGAGGCTTTCTTTGGAGGCATACACAGATTGGCATTGAAAAGTGTTTGTGTGATGTTGTCTTTTAATACCCAATTCATTGCTGTTCTTTTCTAATAGGATAATGTAATGAAAATAACTTCGTGCTTTTAAAGTAAGGCACTAAAACAAAACACAACGTAACAAAAAGCAAATCATCCTTGGGGCTAATTCAAGGGTGTGATTGTGCCTTTTAGAAATGTGAGCATTTGCTTCCTGTGCTAACTGAGATGTATTCCTGATTTTGTTGGGGAAAAACAATTGTAACGAAATTAATGCAGTGTCAGAAGGGGAAGTTGTGTTCTTAGAACCTTATATCTGAGTGGTGTGCTGCATAAACTGTGCCCCCAACAGCCCCAGGCATTAATAGAGAGGTAGCAGGGAACCTTTATCTAGGGCTTTTAATACCTTTAACACAAAGACAATTTGGCAACTTGATTATCTGTGTGTGTGGTTCATGGTGTAAAAGCTTGCACATTACAGCCAAGTACTGTGTTGCCCTGCAGAGTATCATGTGTAAAATCCTGATCTAATTTATGTTATAGCCAGGTTGCAGAATAAAAACCTTGACTCAAGTAGCTCAGATTAACTTTTTGAAGAGAACTTAAATGCACAGAATGAAGCACTTACTCTTAATATGTCTATGTTTCAAAATTTACTCCTCGTTTTGACAAGTGCCTGATCCTTCCTTCCTGTAACAGTGAGTTTAGTAGCAGCAGGTATTATTCTTCCCTTCAAACATTGTCAGGCATACTTGGCTGTATTTTCCTGACCTAAACCAACCCTGTTTTGACTCACTGCTTCCAAAACTCGTCACTGGACTTATGAATATTTATTCTACTCTGCTTTGTATAATCCAGTCTTTTAATCAAAGAACATGAATAGTAATGTAAAAGTAAATTAGCCCACTACAGAAGGGGAAACTTCAGACCTTTAATGTAATGAAAAAATATTTCATACAAGTTTTGCCCTAATTGTTTAGCAAATTAAGGTAATAAAGTGTAAAGCCTTTAGAGTAAACATCAAGTTTCATACCAACTGGAATGAGTAAAATGAGTAAAAATACCACAATTATTTTTTACTTCTTGAACCAAAATATAGTTTTGAAAACAATTAGTTGAACTTTAGCAGTCTGAACTGTAAACTAGGACTGGAACATAGGCAGCTTCTTACAAAATACAAAAAATCAAGGTACAAAGTCAGTTGCCTTCAAACTCCAGTTGTATTATGGAAGCAGAAGTTCTTCTGTTAGCTCCACCAATATTGCACATTTAAGTGTATGTGTTGCCTTTCTCCAGTTGTGACATTCAGCAATAATATTTAATTTGGATAGGGAGAAATAGAGCTGTAGTCAGGACTTAGGCACGAGGTCTCAGAGGAACAGTTACAGTAAAATAGGAAGAGTTAGTAATTAAATTCAGTTTTATACAATTATCTAATCAGCCATAGTGTGACTTAGTGAGGAGCACAGCACGTAATGAATGTATACCTAGCAGATTCCTGGGGAGACTTAATGTGCTGTACTAGATTCATTGCTGTGACTGGAGCTCACATAACTGGATATAAATTAGCTGGAGTATTGCTAGCAACATAGCTGCAGCACCGTGAGGCTGGTGCTGCATTCCCAGTTCAGCTTGGAAAAGTAAATAGTTACTTGGGTACCAGAGCCTTGGCTGAGCTCTGTGTGACCAGGATGGCACAGGTACATGTGGCAGCAGAACATGTGCAGACTGCTTGCTCCTCACACACTGCCATCGTCCTGTGCATTCAAACACTGAAATCAGCAATAGGAGTCTCTCATACAGAGTTTAGAAAATTTTCACAGTAGTGTGTATAAGCTTCTCTGACTTCTCAGTAATGTTATACTAATCTATATGGAATGAAAAATATAGCTTGTTCCTGTACTAAATGCAGCCATATTTGCAGGGGGGTGTACTGCTGGAGGGCGTTCTCTCTTTAATGCTTAACTGGAGTGCTAACTTTGTATTGTAAGAAGAAAATGTTTCGGAATTTGGAATTCTAATTCTAGTGATAATTGACATGTAAATGTTAATGCCTCTTAAACATTGAATAAGGTACTTTATTTGCATGTTTATTAGGAAATAACTTTTCTTCTGATCTTAACAATTTCTTCCTCTTCCTCAATTAATTCCATAAACTTGCTGCTCTGGGTGGATGCTAATGTGTTAATACAATTTTAAATAAGATGGTTCTATTTCTTTTGCCCTAGAGCCTTTGATCTTGGCAAAGATTGAGCATCCTCTGTAGTATCCCAGCAATGGTTGCAGCTACCCTGTCTTACCTCAGATCAGCACTTGCTGCTCTTATAGGGAGGACTTGAAACATGAAGTAGTTCACAGAACTGTGAGCTCTGTGAAGCTCTTTTTTCTGTGGGAGGCAGGTTTACTAAAAAATGTTTTGTTTCAACTCATCTTTCATGAATGGAAATGAAATTCTATTTTTCAAGCACAGGTGTTCACTGTAACTTATCAGATATGGCCTATTTGTATGAAGATATGTGAATGAAAACGTGAACCATGCTGTGCAAAGTTGTTAAATACATCAGTACATTCTGTTGATGTTTTAGATCAGTAAGTCATTTGTGTACCTTCGAAATACATATTGTGTTCTTTTCTTTTTGCATCTGGTGAGATCCACAGGAGAGGTTCATCTTTGTTTATGAGAAGCCTGAAGTTAAGAAAGAAACAGACTTAAAAAATAAGATGTTTTTGTGTCATGCGTTAAGTTGTATAAATTGTCCCTACAATTATTATTTTTTACTAGCCAGAAAATAGTTCACCTCAGTGACTTAATTGTGCTTGAAAGAAACAGAACCAAAAGAGATGAACAAACAATAGCAAATCAAATTGGCAAATTTTAGGTTCAAGCCGTTATTTAACTGTCAGACTGTTGCTGCTGACAGTGTTTGACAGTGGGCACTGAGATTGACATGGCCTGGATGAAACTGCACTCAGAATGCCAAGCAGGCAGCACGTGAAGAGCACCCTCTGCTTGATGGCCACTTAAATTCTGCTTGCATCAGTATAGAAATGCCATTGGCAAAGGAGCCTATTCGTACTGAATAAAGCTTGGAATTGGGAATCAAAACCTGGACCTTGGTAAAAATTTGGTAGACCTTACCACTGCTCTGGATAAGTGATTATACCAAAATAAATAATGTATTCTGCTACTGTAAAAATCTTAGAGGGAGCAGTTTTTTTATATTACCTGTTGTAGTGTGATGTGCAATCTGGCGATACCTTTATAAAGTTAATTGTATCTTTACCAAAAGCTTTAAAGCATATGTTCTCTCCAAATTTCCAAATTTTATGATACCTTGGTATACTTTGTAGTATTATTTCTAGCCTACCAAAAATAGCATACGCATACAAGCAGGTGCATTTTCTTTGCTAATTCTATCATCTTTTTGATAATTCTAATATGTTCTTTTTTGTGCTGATTTCTCCTGTTTCATTTTAGCAATATAATGAGCAAAAAGCACAACAGGACAGGTTTCATAGATTAATCTTAGCATGTGTTTAAATGGGGGCTTGAGTTCCCACTGATAGTGTTAGAACTGTTTCTTTTTCAATTATGCTGTGTTCTCTACATGTGTACTGAGATAATTATGACAGTGGTGAGGGAATTGCTGCAAATGACCTTTGTCCCTGCTTTGCTGGTGAATGAGTCAGGTGTAGCACAGGCCTGGAGTACTGATTTAAATCACCAGGGTGTGTGTGACATACTAACCTTCTTGGCAATTAGGTCTTAATCTGCTATTGTGAAATGTTTTATTGCTCCACTTCTCTGCTTTTTAATAGCAGTAAAAGGTATATTGGAGGTACAGAGCTTTGAGAAGCCATGCAAGATACTTTTGCTTGGAATAGTTTGTCTAGTTTTGTATTTTTTCCCATTCCCATGATGACTTTTTTACAATTGTAACTGTGATCATCTATAGCTTCACGTCTGAATGTGTGTATTTGTTTGAATAATTGCTAAAAGTAAAATGTTGGTGAAATTTGTTAATTGGGGAATATAAGGCAAATATAAAATACGATATAAATATGAAAAAAAAAATTGTTAAACTGTAAGTAATACTAGGATTCTAATTCCTGCACTTTTCCTCTAGCATTTTAGAAATGTTTGTGTTTTTATGGTATTATTGTGCAAATTATTTCAGAGCACTCTGTTAGAATTTATCTCTAACATGGAGTGTAAACTGCTGCTTCATCAGTCTTTCACTTGCTGGCCATGGGCCTGGAAGGGATAGGCAGCTACTTGAGAACTGAATACAACTGAGTGCTGGACGTGTAAACTTGATTGTTCTCAAAATTACCAGTCTATATAAAAGCCCAAGAAACAAAACAAAAAAAAATCAAAAAACCGACAAAAAACCCAAGCAAACCAAAAAAGCATCAAAAAACTGAGAGATGTAAAGTTATATCAAGCTATGGAAATTAAATATAAGTGTCTGTAGCATGGCCCTTACTTGGGCATTGTACACAGGCTGCAGCAAGGGAAGATTTCCTATAGGGGGAGAAAGGAAACTTGATCTTTCAACAAGTAATTCAAATTTGTGTTCTTGTTTTTGTCCCCTGGTAGAATGATGAAAATGTGTCACTCCAAGATATCACATTTTCAGTTCCATCGAGTCCAGAACCACAAGAAGCTGAGTCAACTTTTAAGGTAAATGGCATTCATTGAGTCTAAGGAATAAGAGATGCAAACCTGTTTATATTTAGAATACACACCCAAAGCTTGTGTGTTACTGAAGTACTGCTTCCTGCTTCTTTCTTTGTTTAAATGAACCCCACAAAGTCAGTGGCAAGTTTATTGTTTTAGAATGGGTATTAAAGGCAGAAGAAATCACAATAGGTATTGCAGATGGGATCATCTTTTAGTTGCAGACTTGTAACATTGTGTTTTCTATGGTGGTAAGCTTTTGTAGTATGGCTTGACTCTTATTGTAAAATGGCTATACAAAGATCACTAATTCTGTGTTTATGAGAGGGAAACAGTGCTTACTGGAAATATAACAAGGCTATAAATATTTCATGAAGTTATAGAACACTTAAAATCTAATGTTTGTTCTGAGTTCAATAATTTCTGTTGTTGATAAAGAGGACTGTAGTAGTGTTTGCTGACTGGGCATGTTCAGCTACATAATGTCACTGGTTTGCACAACAGATGAATTACTGCTTCAAAAATGCAGCTGATTCACTTACCCTGGAAACTCAGTGGGTCAGCTGAATTTGGCCTCTTAGAGACTTTTAGTCAAGTTTCTTCACTCTTTAGCCTGTGTGCCTGCAACCCCTCTCTCTGTGTGAACAGGAGGAAAGCATGTGCTGTGTCACTGCCATCCCTCCAGGCATGTCTGATCTCGTATGTCCTGTAGAGGTGTTGCTTTAGATTATGCAGTCCTTACAGAAAACCACTGTTCTGTTGCAGATGGATGATCTGCTGAATGAGATCAGGCAGCTTAAAGATGAACTGAGGAAAAAGGATGAAACAATCAACCAATTAGAGCAGCAGCTTGTAAGTATAATCCAAAATGTTTAGCAAAATCCCAGGTGTGCAATGCAGAGTGCATCTTCAATAGGCAGTTCTGATGAAGGCTTTAAGAGAGCTTAGACAGCTGATTGTTTCCTGCATTTCCACTGAACAAAGGTAGGTTTGGGTTCGCAGTTGTGTTCTGGGATCTTTAATTCCATTAACCTAGCACTAAGCAAGGATGTTTATAATGCTGTTGAAAGTATTAATTTCCAAAACAGATTTGAATAATAAAATAAATTCTAGATAAAATTCTAGAAGCTGCTCAAAAACAACAGTGAGGAAAAGATGAGGTTACACTCAAAGTATTTTAAAAATGGGCAAGGATTGGGCCTATCATTCTACTTAAAGGTTTTGTTACTGTTTTTCTTCCTCCTTCTCCTTTTGTCTACTGTCCATTATCTTAATAAAGAACTCTACCATAGAATTTAAAGCTGAGCAAGATAGTATTCTAAGTTGATTGCTTTTTTAGGAAACAATACAAAACAATTAAAATAGTCAGATTAAATCTGCCATCTAAGAACAAGTTGTGGTGGGGGCATTTCATCATTAATTAGGTTCAAGACACAAGGCCTCAAGCAGAAGTCACATATGCCTTTTGCCCTTTTGCTCATGTTCTGAGTTTGGATTTTGCCTGTATATCTTTGAATTTGGTTCTGTTAAGTTCATCTGCTGTGGAAATTCTTGTAAAATAGCCCCACATTTTCAAGCTGCAGAAAGATCCTACAGGCAGGGTAGGTGAGATGCCAAGATGCATCATGCGTATTTATCATAGCTGGAGACAGTACTTGTGTGACCATAATCTCTAATAAAATGTTAAACATGTGCAGTAAAACTGAGCTGTGGCCTTCATCCTCTTCCTCTCTGGCTTGGTAACATTCCCTCTGAAAAACAAAACTGAAAGATGAAGATTTCGCATTTGCTCTACTGTTTAAACAGCAGAATCCCAGATCACAGCATACCAAACCAAATTACCTTGCTTGTTAGCATTTTGCAATAAGGGTTGGGTTTTGGGTACACTTAGTCTCACTCTTAACAATCAGCCAAAATTCCTTGAAGGAAGTTTCTCCTTCCCTGCTCAGTCATGTACCTGATTGCTGGAGTAACCTGTAACTGATGCAGCAGAGGAACTCTGCTGTAGAGACAGGTAAAACCTACATTTGCAATGACTGAAAAATGACTTGAAGAACTTGATGCTACTGAAATTCAAGTGGAAAAACTCTTTCACAAGTCAATATTTAATCTGGATTACTTCTCAGTATCCTTTGAGAAAAGCAGCAGTTGTGCAGCACTGTAAATAGTGGATTCTGCAGTTTAATCAAATGGTGCTCTACAATCAAGTCATGCTTCATGTTTGAACACTGGGCCTTGACTGTACTTTCCAAGAGGATTAGCTGATTAATTTCTAACTAATTCTTGTTTCTTTTTCTCTTTTTGGGGGTGATTAAGGCTACCAGATGTAACTGCCAGAAGGACAGTCAAAAACTTCCGGGGGCAGTGCGCGGGTGTGCCGATAAATTCACGCAAACCTCCTGGAGGAGGAGTTCTGTGAGTAAAGTGGGCCCTTCATGCTCGGGTACCTCTTTCTGCCTTTCATTCCCCACTTCTATAACCTTGGCTCTCGCACAAGTCAGCCTTGTGTAAGAGATTCTGTGCTGTGTGTGAGTAGTGTGCTTCCTGCTCTGCAACCCTTGCATTCTTTTGCAGGCCTATTATGTAAACAAATATTACAAACGTTTATTTTAAAATAAATAATTAAACCTTAGAAATTTTCTCTTTAAATAATCACCATTTGCAGTATTTAAGTTAGAGTTAATCCAAGCTGTTTATCTAGTTATTCTTAAGAGATTTTCTTATATCCTAACTTCAAAGTCAAAGGTATCTCTTCAGGTTTTTTCCTGGTCAAATTTTCTTGCTGATGTTTTCATATTTGTTGAGGAAAAGAAACAGGGTATTCTAAGTTTTGGTGCGTAAGTGTAAAAACAAAAGTTAATGTCGTTTAATATTTTTTTATAATTCATTTTAATAACTTGAATCATTTAAAAAATATTGTGTGAAAATCACTTTGACAACAGACATCTTCATTCCCATATATTGTTGCATGGATCACATTTGTTTCCACTATGTAAAATTTTCACATTCTTCATGGAACACTAATAGGATATTTGAGATGAGGGAGGAACAACATATTTGATATTATATAATAAGCAGAAATTACCTTTGCTAAACAAAGCTTTTGTTAGTTACCAGCAGATAGCATTTGAATCTTGAAGCTACTGCTCTAGCTAGAAAACCTAGGACATTTTATTGAAAGATTAAAAATGGGTTTGATTTTTTTTATTTGTTTTTATCCTACCTTGAGTTACTTTATGTAAGCTTGTAATAAAGATGAATTACCCCTTTTATCCTTCTAAAATCGCTCTTTTAAATATGTAGTGCTAGGACAGAAGCACCACCACGCTTGTGTTCACCAGTTACTGGCAAACAACCTTACCCGTGTTTTCCAACCTCCTTCTTTCTGTCTGATAAGAAACTGCTGTCAAAAAAGTATAACCTTATGTAGCTTTTAGTTTGCTTTGACACCTCTGCTCCCCCATGTCTTTGGAACGTTCTTGGTTCATTCCATTTGTTTCTTCTGCTTTTACTTTGGAGCTTCTGAGCCCTTGCATTGTTTCTTTTTCCCAGTTTAATTTGATGTGTGTACTGTTCATTGGATGTCTTTGGGCATTGATACTGTTACAATGTTAGTGGCTATTTTTCCATGTTCCTTTTTTTCTAGCTCATTTATCACACGGCTTCAGGGACAAGATTAAGAGTAGTGGAAAGTTAGTTGCTAACTACACAAGTTTTAGTTTGTGCAACTTGTGGTGTTAATTGATAAGACATAGATATTGGAGAAGATGGGGAATGTGAGTTGCTGTCTCAAGCACAAAGAGTCACTCAGCACGATTGTCTGGTTGGGGTCAGATTGGCCAGTATATTTTTTTTTAAGTTATATTGTAGTTTTGATCAAAAGGACTTTTTTTGTCAGGAGGAAGTTTTGGTTAAGGGCCAGTATCTTTAAGAAGAGCTAAAGGAACCTCTGCTGTGTCCGTGGTTGGGTGTGTGGATATATGTATATGATACACATTTGTATTTCTAGGCATATGATCTTTACACACACAATCCAAACATCTTGGTATTTTTATCCATGGGCAAAGTTTCTCATGAAATTGATAAAGGGCTTAAGAAAATTAATGAAGTGTTAAAAAAATTTTGAAACTATGCTGTTTTTCAGGACCTTTGGATAGCTGGGAAGTTTTGGGCAAAATGTTTTGTGCATGTTTCTTTGAATTTTTCAGTGTCTTCACATGCATATTTGTAAGTTACAGCCTTTCTGCCAGCCAAAAGAAACGGGAACTCCATAATGTGGGATTTCTTCAAGGACAATGATGGTCTGGCTGGCGCAGTCAAATTTCAGTTCTCAACTTTCTGGTTTAATGCTTCCTCTGCTACCGTGCATTTGGATGCTTTCCTGCTTGGGTTAATTAACAAATTAATGTATAAAATAATTTTTGATCTGGAACCTAATATCAAAAAACGTCTTTTGCAATGTAAAGGACACACAATCAGCTCTTATTTTCTTGAGGGTAAGAGTACAATAAATAGGAGACACCTAAGGAAAATGTATTCTCACTACTCAAATCCCAAAAGCCTCTTAAACAAATTGTTTAGCTTTATTCCTCTTCAGTTTAATTTGATGGTCTTGACCTAAGTATAAAGACTGAGAAAAGTCATGTTTATTGATCCTATATGTGGTGTAAATAATGAAATAATGTTAATATTTATGAAATTATCAGGTTCTCATGTAGACTAGGTTTTTTTAATGTAGATAAGCTTTTTCTTTTTTTAAACCAAAGGGCAATTGAAGTCTTGGCAATGACAAAATGGCTCCTTTGAGGCATCTTAGCTTTTTGCTTCTTTAAGCTTGTTAATAGTTTTCTATTCTTAATAGTTAACTATTTCAATTTTTCCTATTAGTGTTGACCTGTCAGCCATTTAAAATTATGGTGGATATTGGGTACTTCAGGTATCAAAGTTTAAAAATTAATGTGACTATTTATAAATTCTATATGTTCTATACAAATCAGAACTGATATAGTGCGTTTATTTCTCAGGAGTTAGTACCAGTCTGGGAACACAGTGATTTAGTGTTCCAAGGAATACTGGTAATGCTTACTGAAACGTGTCTTAGAAACATTGTTAATGTAGTGTATCATAAAGAATAGATGCTAGAATAAATTAGGAAACAGTGAGAGTGGAAAGCATTTGAAGTGGCTGATATTTCTGATCACTTCATGGTTCTGACAATAAATAAGTGTATTTCATTAAACATATTAGTTTTTAAAAGTCATGTTCACAGTTTCTTGGTTAAATATTTCTAGAAAATGGCCCATTCTGATGTGATTATAAACTTGTCTGGTGGTGTTCTCTCCAGGGACCACAGTTTGTCAAAGTACTTTTATTTTTTTTTTTCATATTTAAAGGTAAATATGTCCATAAGTGGAAGTTGTGTAACTTTAACTTAATCCTTGGAACTTAGTGCTCACATAATAAAACTAGGGGCTGGAAAGAACTGTTTGGGAAATATGGCTTCTTAAAAATTGATAGGTCACTACCTATTGCCTGTCTTACTGTGTCTGTGACATGGTATTTCTTGTAAGTGTCCTGTCAGGATGCTCAAAATTTAGGTAACTTATTGTTTGTGTTCTATTCTTGGTTAGCCATCCTTGGGATAAAGGCTTGTACAAATATTTGCTGGCAGGGTAGACCATGATATTTCTGAAAGGGTCTCTTATAGGTCTCTAATACGGAATTCATTCCAGTTAGTGTGTCTTAAGATTTTACTATCATGGAAGAAAATAACCAAACCCTGGAAGAAGATAAAAATTACCTGAAGAAATTAATGTTAATGGACAGCTTACAAGAAAGAAAAATGTGAACATCCATTTCCAGACTTGACTTGCAGGCTTTGCAAGATTGTTTCTCTAGTAGTAAATACTGATAATTTTAAGACTTTGAGAGTAAAGGGCTTAGAAGTGAAGTTTTTGTTGATAAATCATTTGATTTCTTGGGGTGGAAAGGATGTTGGCAGATGCTGAGAAGTAAATGACAAGCAAACAAACTGCAAAGCCCTGAATTTGGTCCAAGGTAGGTATCTTGGAGGAGATTCTGGCCTGAGGACCAGTTCCTCTTAGTTGCTGGTTTCTCTTCCACTCTCTGCAAGATAGTGTGTACAGTACCCTGGCAACAGCTCACAGTAATAAGAATGAGCTTTGCTGCCTAAATGTGTGTACAAGTCCATTCTTGTCTGCTAAAATGACAACAGAACCTGTCAGTTTGCATGGGAGCATGCAAGGTCTTGCTCTTTGCTCCATCTGTTCTCTACTTTTGCACTGAGATATTCTGCTCCTCCCTTTTGAATTTTGTTCCAGTTTGTCATTCCAAAGCCTTTCATGTCAATTGTTTTGATGAACCCTTGTAATCCTTTGTCTTTGTGTACTGTTGTCCTTCTGGTTTTTGTATCTCTTTCTACCTTAGCCTTAAACATCCTGTATGTGTCAGCTTCACAACCATTGATTTAAATTTGCAGCTTTTGAGGTCCAGTCACTGTATATGTTCATCTTCACATCCAGCCTTGGTTTCTCTCTCTTGGTTTCTTTCCAATGCTCTGCTGTTTGCTTCATGTTCTTATACATGTACTTGGTGAAACAAAACCATAGCTGGACTAGGTGGTCGTACTGTGCACCTGTCTCTTGTGCTGTGACTGTGCATGACATGAAGGGACTACACAGAAGAGAGGTCCTCGAACTCTTCACAAGCAATTCTTGTTGGTTTAGTGTAACCAGCACATAAAACTGGGTTGGTGATATTTTTCATCTGAATACTTTCAGAAAGACTATTGCATGTCGGAAGTGCTGATTCATGATCTCTTTCTGGGTGCTAGGCCAGTAAGAGAAGAGTGCTGCAGAAACGTTTTGCTTGCCTCAGTATTGAGGTCTGTCGTTCTAGGTTTGTTCATGATGTGGAGCTCTGAGTGTGTATGAGACAACTGGGTGAGAGATGGCAAAAATCATTGAAGTGCTCAGAGGCTCCAGTTTTATGAATTAAAAGAAGGATCTTTGCTGTATTTGTTTCTGCAGCAGAAAAGACTTTTAAAGCCGTTGCAGTTTTGCATGTTGGTGTATTGTTGGGAAATGAACTGGAATATCTGGCTGTTGGGCTAAAATCACTGTGTGGCAATAGCTTAGAAATATTTTGCTTCTCCTTTTCTGGTGGAAGCAGTTGCTTTTGTTCATGTGACTTCTTATTCTAAGGTTGAAGTCTGCTCATAGCGAACAATGGAAAACTCTGGCCTTAGTCTTCATAGTAGCATTTAAAAGAAGAAACAGTCACCAGGTTTTCCCAGTGCAGTTACAGTCAGAACATCACAAAGCATTTAGTACAGCATAAAGAAATAGTACAATTCATCATCAGGATGTCAGAAGAACTTTTTTTCCTTCTGGTTTGTAGGCTGCTTTATCTCAGCTTCTCTAATTTTTCCACTCCTGAATCTCATATTGTTACAAAATTCTGATTCACTTATCTTTGGGGATGCCTTTGCTATTTCACAAATACAGTGTCTGGAATATAAGAGGAATGGGATTTAAGAGTAGTGGCTGGATGGACATAATAGCTGTGGGTAGGGACTGTTCAAACTTCTGTCTAACATTCAAGTCTTAGTGGAAAAAGTTGCTTCAGAACCCAGAATAATCCCATCAGATATTTTTTGTTTGGATTTGTTTGTTGTTTTTTTTTAATAAAAGTTGAGGTAAGTCATGTCCTCATCTTTCAATTCTAGAATTCCTTGCTTATGAGTTTTATAGACATTGTAATAAATAAGTGGTGATTCAGAATTTTCTTCTTTCTTACTTTTTGTAGGAAACTGCCACGTTATCTATGTATTTTGAATATGTGCCATCATCATCTGAGGAGATGTGTTTATTAGTGTGTTTCTTTTTTCCTCCTCTTTTTAGATTTCTTGGGAACCTCAGTGCACATATGAGTTGATGTTTAAAGGAGACAGCTTGGTAAATTTGCTGGCGTTTTGTACAATAATTACTATTAAAAGAAAATTGAGGTTTTTGTAAGCCAGGCATATTTGCAGATACTTAAATCTTATATGCTATATCAATGGGATTGGTACATCCTTTATAATTTTTATAATCAGTTTAAGTCATAGCACTCATCTTTATACATTCCCAGTGCTGTATCTGCTGATCCTTACTTTTTCAATTGATGTTGATTTTAATTACCTTATTTGATGTACTGTTAAACAACCCTTGTTTGGGTTATTTTCAGGAAAAAGTATTTCTTTATTAACTTATTACAAAAAAAAGGAACCTGGCATTTATTTGAAACTTACCTATATGGAGCAGTGTCAATTGCAGCATTTGGGAGAAGGGGATTAAAATATGCCTGGAGACCAGTTCAGTTCAGCAGGCAAAAGATTTGAGGAAATTATTTGCACTTCCTTAATTTTCCTTTCCAGTCAGATCAAGTAGCATGAAGAATTATTGAGAAGACTGTACTTAGTGCTGTGCTTTGAAGTGCTAATATGGATGCTTAAAAATTTCTGGAATGTATCAAGACATGTAAATATTTCATTGCCTTTACAGTAGTGTCTTAACTGTTATGTAGCTTAGATGGCTAGTGCTTCTCTTCTTAATCTTTCTTTTTAGAGAGTAAAAGGCAGAGGATATAAAATTTTTACCTCTCCTCTTAATGTGTTAAAAATTTCAAAGAAGTCTGGAAAAAGCCCATTGCCAGCTCAGATGAGTCTCTGCAAAATCAGACTTGTGCCTGGTGATAATGTGCTTTCTACTCTGTGGAGATTCAGTTATGTTTAGAGAATGGAAAAAGTTTGTCTTGGTATTTTAGTACCCTGACAAAATGATGGATGAAATGTTAACAAACCTGTAAAATGTAGTGTTCTTTTGTACCGCATTATGAAAATCCAAGGTGTTTGATGATTTTCTCATCAGTCACTGATTGATAAATCGTGTTCCCAGGACTATTTAGTGTATCTATTTATTCAGCTAACACAGCATGTTATGTTATTTTGTCACATTGTTTGACTGAAGCTAGTACTGTTCCAGTACGTTCATGCAGCAGTCTGAAAATAGTGATCTTAATGACCACTGATGGAGGACTGTAAGAACACATTAGGTAATCAATACCTCCATCTAGAGATAATCAGACTGAAGAACTTGTTTCATTTTTCCCCTTAGATTTTGCTGCAATAATTGTTTTATCTCAGCTTCTGGAGAATAATGAAGGAGTCTTGTCAGTTTTTTTTCTTTATTTCCTGTTCTAGATGAAAAATGTTCTGACTAGCAGATTCTAAGACTAAATGCATGTGTTAAGTTTCATCCTAGCAGTACTGAAAGCTGAGATAGTGCTGGCTGAAATCTGATTAGGTAAGGATAACTGGAAGATCAGGGAGGTGTTTAAAACTCTCCTAAGACAAATAAAAGCAGAAATATTTATTTAGAGAAATAATGTGATGTTTAACGTTGTTTTAAAAGAAGCATGGAAGACAAATACTTTATTATTTGTCCAGCTGTGGCAGTATGGTCTGCAGCAGAGAATCTGGAGAGGTGGGGCAAACTGGGGTCCTGTTTTCTGTCATGTAGGTGCTGTTCAAATACCTTCAGCCTTCTGGCTCACAGAGTAGCCACAGTTAGTTGCTGTTGGTCAGGAGGCAGTGGGGCAGTCATTATTGTAGTACCAGTGTTCCATGACTTAGAAAAGCAGTTTTTAGCTGCTTAAATAGTAAAAGGATTGTAAATATGTAAACTTGTCCTGCTGAAATAGGAAATCAAGATTGTGTTGTTTAAGAGGGAACTTGCAGCTTGGATTTGCAAAGGTAAGGATGTGGGAAAAAAAGAAAAGTAATAAGAAAATTACTTTTTCTTATTTTGAGAACATAGCAACCACGGTGTGTCACACTTGTGGTGATTTGACAGGCAAACCTGACAGGCAAATCTGCACTGCATGGATCTACACGGTTCCCTGATCCTTTCACAGAAGACTCAAGCTCCAAGAGCAAAGTGGAAGGAAAACAGTTCTATGTCACCTCTTCTATTCCATAATAAATAATTCTGCTGAAATTGGAGTAAAGTGGCCTCTAAAGCATCAGGACTTGATTGAAAATATGTTTCTATGCATTAGAAATTTATGTTGTAAACTAACGTTGACTGGTTTTCTAGCAGATTAGAGCTAAGGTAGAAAAGCTTGGTGAGGCATTTTCTAAAATAGTTTTGAAAGCTGTATAAATACAATTTTATCATATATTTTTGATCATGAAAAGCTCAGCTTCTGTACTCTTCCCCTAAAACTATCTTGGACAGAAAAGTGTACTTATATATTGAACAAAAATTGAGGTATTTTGTAAGATTTCTGACTAGTTTAGGACATCTGGGCTTTGGTAGTGTGTGAGATTTACAAAGTAGAACAACTGGAAATATAATGATACCTTTCTGGGGGAAAAAGAATGGTGTGGCTTTTTGGTGTCTTGTTTTTCCCTGTTCTCTTTTTTTATTATACTTCTCCCCCTCTCTCTTTCTGCACAGGGTGGGTATTCTGCTCCCTCCTTCTCTCCCTGGCAGGGCTCATTCCAGGGCATCCCTCGGAGTGTTCCACCGCACCGCAGACAGAGTGAGTCTGTACCTCTCACTCATCTCCCTCACCGTGTTCCAGTAGCAGCTTCCCCTTTGCACGCACTGTTCATCTCGTAGTCTCCTCCTCTCAGGCAGATCTCCAGGCATACACGATAGTCTGTGCCTAACAAACCGCTTCCTTCAGCCAGCGTGCGAGCAGCTACAACTTACAGCTTTATAACAGTTATTAAATGCCAATAGACCTCAGCAGTTCTTCAGGCAAACCTGAGTAGGCCCTTGTTTCCAGTCTTGTCTTAACATCAGTCTTGCTTGCTGCATTTCCCTGTTTTCCATGGCTGTGATGCACTCTCCTGTCCGTGTGTGTGTTCCGTTTGCTCACAAGTCTGCACGCGCATCTGTGCGTCTGCTCCTGTGACTGCGTCATGGTCGTACAGAAAAGTGTTGGTGGGAAAGTGTCACTTGCATTGTCTCTCACAAAAGGTTTTAATTGTTCAGAATGGCTTCCCTCAAACTAATTTCCTCCCCCCTCGGTATTTGTTGTAAAAAGGCTTCTCTTACATTGTAGTGGCTGTTGCACAAATTGCATGATTTATTAATGTTCCTTATGTACTAGCTACAATGTGGGCTGATGTAAGATGCATTTGTTCACTTGGCTTGGATCTGCAAAACAAAAGACAATTGCTGATTTTAAAACTGTATGCTTACATAGACATAGAGAAATGGTAAGTCTTATTTTGTGCTTTGGTATTTCATTTTGAACAGATAACTGTTTGAAGAAATATAACTACTTCATAACGCTAAAGTTATATTTTTTAAATGTACTGTAATTTGCAAATTACAGTGTTTGCCTAGCAAAGCTCAAGAGTGTATTTGGACAAGAAATAAAGGAAAAGTAAAATTATGGAAACAAAGTAAGATTTCCAAGGCCAATGGAGATCTGAAGAGTAACCTGCACCTTGGAAAACTAAGCTTACATATTTCACACTGCAATGATTCTTATTTATATCAATCACCAGGAAAAAAAATCCAGTATTTTGTAAACTGTGCTTCAAATACTCTCTTGATGTTTCTGTGACAATGTTCATGTAAACAGCTCATCAAGAATGCACAGCCTGTTTCATGGGCTTTTCTCTGTGCAATAAGGGGTGTGCTT
The DNA here is from genome assembly GCF_052056855.1 of Sturnus vulgaris. Classification (NCBI taxonomy): domain Eukaryota; kingdom Metazoa; phylum Chordata; class Aves; order Passeriformes; family Sturnidae; genus Sturnus; species Sturnus vulgaris. The sequence continues at coordinate 10,019,188 of NC_142250.1, forward strand.
CATTTCTCTGTGGTGTTTGATGTGGGGCTCTGTGTGTGTAATGAATGTAGAACCCCGAAATCTGATGATCGTGCCTTCTGTTCTGAGTGGATGGGCCAGTCTGGATGATTCACTGTCCTATCAACAGAGACTGTCTTCAAGGAGATCAGTTTTAGACCTCATATAAATGTTATGATTTTGAGGCTTGGTGACTGGAGAATCAGAATGGGAGGATGATGTCCCGGCTGCCAAGTGAGCCTCTGGTGTCACAATATTCACAGTGGCTACTTTGCTGAAGAAGAAAACTTTGCTTGCTAACCTTGATGGTTTTTTTTAGCCTCCACCTCATCCCTCCACTAACAAGAGTGGCCTTTTATTCGGGATTCTGTAGTAAACTTTCATTACTGAAGCAGCTTGGATTTTTTAGTATGCATCTTATATATTGCATTCAATGAATTGCTAGTAAAGGAAGTAAAGTAAATGAAAATGGGCCCTAGACTAGTTAACCTAAACTAAAACTAATGTATTCTTTAGAAAAGTAAGTTTCTGCTAGTGGAGTGTTCCTAGCTTTTTTCTTTAAGCCTTAGGTTTACTCTATAGACCAACACCAGAAATAAAAATACAGTGTAAATTAGGAGGTTCCTTAGACATTTTTAATGAAATTCTGGAAAAATCAATTATTTATCACTGTGTAAACAGTTTTGCAAAGTAAAATATTACTGGAATGGTCACTAGTACCCTTCTTTCCCACTTGGTTCAGTGGTTTCAGTGTTCAGGTTTTTGAGGTGGTATGAAATGCCAAACATGAGGTTTTAAGGCAAAACCTGGGCATCACCACTGTGTTTAGGACAGCCTGAAACATTAATGTCAGTGTTCTTTTACAATAATACAGAGAAGATGTATGATGGAAACATGAAGTAGTCTCAGGTTTTGTCTGGTTGTGTTTTCTGTATAGATTTGGAAGTCAAGCAGTTCTTTCCTAACTTCTGGATCCTGAACCTAAAATAACATCTCTGCACTTGACTTCTGCAGGTTTTTTCACTGTGCAGTAGATAGCTGATGGATACATAGATCACTTACAGGCACTGTAGATTATGAGGGTTTAAATCTGTAAACTGTTCATATTACAGTGTATAAACAACTAAAATAATTCTTCCCTCCTGTTATACAGGACACAGAATATATCCCTGTTAGGTTATATTACACTAGTGTAGGTTTATGGTTCTCTGTAAGCACCAGTCACAATGTCAGCACACGTGCTGCTGAACTTGCCTTTGCATATCACTGCACTGCAATACACTTCAGCATTGGATGTATGTTTTTCACTTTTAATGGCAATTAATTTTAATATATCCACATTTATTAATTTCATGTTTTTTCACCAGCCTTGGAAACAATTCAGCACTTTGTGTTTCATAAGCACTTTGATAACAGTACATTAATTTTGCCGTTTTAGGAATTAAAAACCATATAATTTTGTTCCTGTAATTCTCTCGTGTCTTAACTAAACTCCTGTGTAATGGTAATTTATTTTTCTATTGGTTATAGGTTATATTTTAATGGCATCTCAAACTTTGTTTCAATACAATTAAACTCTTTCCAGTTGTGTTCTGGAGCTTTAATGATGTGGCTCTAGAAACAAACATTTAGAATACACATTGGCAAGGAAGCAATCATGAGTTTGTGTTGTAATACAAGAATATTACATCAGCTTCTCTGGGCCCCTTACCCCAAGTGCTTCTCCACACAGAAATGCTGTTCAAAACTGCTTTTTTTTCCCCAAGCATTGCAGTTGTTGCATCACCACTAACTGTGTATGTCCTGGAAGAAGTATGTAGACCTTTTGTGTGTAAGTATTTCAGATAGAAATAATCTAAGCAATTCTAGCAAGTGACACACACGAAGAAAGCTGCTCTATGCCCAGTGACTATATATCAGATCCAGGCTGTGCTTTTTCACGCATTTTCTTTTAAACAAAGACACATTGCTCAGTGCTGAAATGTTTCCAAAGCTTTATGGACTGGTACAGCTTTGTAGGGTGTACAGAGTGTTTGTGTTAGCAGAACCAAGTTCTACAGAGCATTAGCTGGAAAGTTCTGTGACAAATTATTAAAAACAGCCTGGAATCATTACAGTACTGCCTTTCTTATGTAATTATTTTTGCTCCAAGAATGTTCAGCTCTATGAAGAAGAGTCTTTTAGGGAAAACTCCTTTCCTCCCAACTTCAGTACTGCAGAGTCAACTACAAGAGAAATGTCTCTTGTACCTAACTAAATTTATGTTTGCAAAAACCCCTTGATTTTGTATGTGGTGATATTTATCTGCTTGTTGAACATATATCTATATTTGTGGGTAAAATATTTGCCTTAATGTAGTTATATATTACTTGAAATTATTTTGCTTTGAAAAAATAAAGTTTTCCAAGCTGAGGTTTCAGTACAGACTATGCAGAAAAAAATTTATTCTTTGTCACATTATTGGTGGCAATAATTGATACAATTATACAACTACCAAAATAATTGGTACAATTATTTTATTAGCCTCATGGCTGTAGTGAATGATGCTTTTAAAAAATACAATTGTTTTGTGTCATTACTTGAGATCGTTCTCCATACTGCAGAATCCTATATTTTGGTGCTGAAATATGGTTATAATACAGCTAGATCAAAGGGAAAGAAAAAAAGTTCAAAAAGAAGGTATTAGCCAATGCTACAGATTGAAGGCCTGAAGCATTGATGCTTTCCAGAGGTGGAAAATGAGAGCTCTCTGATGCAGCCTTTCAGCAGGGCTGACTCTGCACAGGCTTAGTTTGACCTAACAGCTTATCCTGTGCCAAGGCAGTGAGAGGAGGGATGGCAGTACTGACGAGGAAATGAAAGAATTATGTAGCAGAGTTTGTGACCCTTCCTTTCCAAAAAGAACCTGTGTCAGTTCTCTCTTCCAACTCATGAGTGAATTGTTAGGAAGACGAGTTATTAAAATGAGGGCAATATGATCCAAGGATGGAATGCTGTGTCTTTAATGACCTTGCTGTTCAGGGTTAGATATTGAACACACATATGCATGGATGCAGAGATTTTTTTTTAATACAGATATACTAATGCACACAAATTCTAGTTGCAGTATTTGGAATGGAAGAGATTAACTGCTAAAAGCCTTGAAGTTATAAGAGCAAAGGTATTCCATGCAGGTCTTGCTATAAATGTGTTTGCACTGCATTAATTAAATTCTGTTGCTACCTTTGTTTTTTGAAGGAGGATTAAAAACCAATGGGGAACATGGTAATTGCAATTAAAATTGTGAAGTTGCAGTTCTGTCATGGCAATTGCTCATTGTTTTGTCTTGGTCCTCTGACATCACTGTCCTTGTCTTTTTCTTGTCTCTGCTTTCCATTTTGCCATTGGCAAGGAGTTGAGAAGTTAGTCCATTACTTCTGTGATAAAGCGTGGTACAGTACAACTTCAGATTTATTCCCATCTCCCTCTCACGCATTTTCACTGTTGGATTTTTATTTTGCCCTATGCATGATGCATGTCTATGGGAGATGTGCATGCTGTTCTCGGATTTTCCATTGCATTGCTTCCCTCCTTCCTCAAGATACCACAGGGAGAAAATGCTTTTATTTCATTTTACAGAGGTATTATAAAGGGAATTGAGATGGGGACCAAGATAATCAAAGCAAAACTGAGGGAATTTTCAGCAAATGAATGACTATCATGACCACATTTTTAACTTCTTTAACAGTACAACATGATGTTTCAGTTTTCCAGCCCAAAGCTAATACAACGTCAGTAGTTTGATAACTGTACAATTGTGGTAATCCTTGTTGTGGATGTCATCTTTCTCTGATGATGTAACAGCCAGTTTTACTTGAGAGAAATAATAGAAAAATCTCATAGGTTAATGAAGTAGGGAGTGAATTGAGTAATTTTGATTAGTACATCAGTGTTTGGAAGGTTTTGAAACTCATGCCAGTAGAGAAAAATCAGTTTCTTTGTGCAGGAAGAAGCATGTGCAAAAACCACTTTGTCTAATGTACTTCCAGTCTGAGGAGAACTAAGTGTCTTCAGTTACATTGTACTTGAAACATTAGAGTCCAACTTTGCATTTTAGGAGCATGCCAGAGGAGTACAAGTGTTTGCCTACCTGCACATTTTCATTATGGGACATAAATAGAAGTCTGGGTGACACGGCAGTGTATTCCAAGTCATGGTCTGTCCCACCCCAGAAATATTACCTGAAGTGTACTCAAAACAATGTAGATGAAACCCTTCTTTTAGGACTTAGGTGAAATAAAATACTTTGCCTGGAAGGCAGAATGCTTCTTTATCTATTTCTCCTCCTTCATGTGAAGGAATTCACCAAGTACTTCAGTCCTTTGGCTGGCTCATTGTTTTTATCAGTAACATGGTCAGAATTTCAAAGACTTTCTTTGTAAAAGGAGAACTTGTATTTAGTACAAAGGTATGATCTGTGGGTGACAATAATGCAGTTGTCAGTGTTGGATACCTTGTGAACTGTTACCAGCATATTTTGCAAGTGGCATTTTGCTGCTTTTAGTGTCATTTTGGATGTTAATGCGTGTAGAAATTTGATGATATTAAAATCTGTCATTGTGATAATTGGACAGATCTTGAGTAGAAATACGCAATTAGAAAGCAGTACTGTATTTAAAACAAATGGGCAAAGATGATACCAGAGCTTTAGTGTCCTCATAATGCTGAGCACGTAGCCATTTTCTACCTTTGTATTGCTAACTTTCTGGGTAATGAGCTGCTTAGACCTTTTAAGGTTATGAAGGATAATGAGGAAAACATCTATTTGGCTATTTTTATATGTAAAGTGCAAAATTGCCCAAAAGGAAGAGTTCAAATACTACCTAGGTTTGTCAGAAGACTTTAAAGTAGCATTAGTGAAACCTTGATGGCTTTGTTATACCTCAAATATATTTGTGTTTAACTCAACTTTTAATACAAATTTAGTTTCTTCTGTAGCTTATCTTTTTTTTTTGTTGATTAGTATTGCTAGAATTATTTGATATTAAGTTAATTTTTATTGATTAGGTTAGATATTTGTCTGTATGTTTGAAGACTAGCATTAAAAATCCCTTCCTAGCTGAGGGAGAAAAATTTTAAGACCATTATTTTTCCACATTTTACACAATACTGTGGGCTATAAATGTTTTAATTTCTTTTTACCTCAAATGAGACTAGAAAATATTATTTATTTGTTGTAGTATTTTCATGGGAATTGCTTTGGTTTCTGCATTCATTACTAGTAATTTTGGTTTTGCAGGTGAGATCTCAAATCAGTAAATCATTTTGGCAATCATCTCTCTGTCAACTCCTAGACTGGAAGGTTAATAACTTCTGTAACCCAAACATAAACACTGGAAAATGGGAAAAATATCTGGAGGACTAATTTTATTTAAGCTGCAGCTCCCTCAGTGTATGGAATTATTCCTTGTGTTCAGCATTTTCTTCCTGTAGGATTGTATGGTTAAGAAGGATTCACAAAGTGAAGCTAGTTTTGGGCCACATAAGGAATAATGTTTTGGTACTCATTTGTCACCATTTTGGAGGCTTCTATGCCTTTTTTAAAATCTTTTCCCTCTTTCCATAACAATCATGTTCTGACTACTCAGGATATTTGCCTTTCATGTCTGTCACTGATAGCTGATTTCACTGGTCTGGATTTTGCCTTTCCTTACAATACAACTGTTATATTCTAAAGGGAAAAACTGCTCTAAAATAAAAAATAGACTGAGAAACCTTGACTTCCTTCTCATTAACCGTTAAATCTTCTTTCTTGGTGAGGAATTTTGAGAATTCAGTTTTCTGTAGTAATCCTGCCAGGGAAAAGATGAAAAGCCTAAAGAGTCCTGAGATGGGCTGTGGCCCTAAATGTGTAACAGGAATCTGGCATGCACAGCTGTTATTGCATTCTTCCTGTTGACTCAAAGAAGAGCTAAAAATACCAGACAAATAATGGGTTTTCTCTTTAGAACTTGTGAATAATTCAGGAGAGTGACTAAAATGACACTTTTAGTCTAATCTCCCAAACACGAACATTGCTTCTTTTTAATTTACTCTAAATCAGTAGTAAACAGAGTAAGCCTGTTCACTGTGTACATGCAACCTGTCAGGTGGTTAGAATCCAGGTAGTTGAGTGATGACTAGTTTGTAGGAATTCAGTTCCTGTCCTTTGTAAAGAAATTGAGAAAAAATCCAAACCTGATAAAACTGTAGTTTAGGTTTTAATAGATTTTGGGTTTTGCCATGAATTGCAGAATTTTTCGTAATGTTTCCGAGATCTGTATCCAAGTTGCAGGTCTAGGATGTATTGTGAAGCTAGTACACCATTAATCTTTTAAGTCTCTTTACAGGGCAGAGCAATGAGAATAGAAATTACCCAGAAGAGGTACTGGCAACTTCCTTGTCTGATGTGTGTCTGATTAGATTCTATCTTCTGATAAAATGTAAAATCTTCTACATTTCTCTTTATCCCATGGTTATCAGTGTGGTAGAGTGTGGTCTCTACTTTGACATGAACTCTTTCTTTATCAGCTGATTTGAAATCAGTTCAAGATAGAACAGTTACCTAAGCTTAGTCAGTAGACTGATGAGCACATACTGCTGCCTGATTTTCTGGCCTCAGTAAGGCAAGGAAATGTCCTGTAAGTTCATGTGGTCCATCCAACTCCTTTCCTGCTAGTGCAGTAAAATGGTTGGGGTAGCTGAGGTCAGTATGCAGTGAGTAGAAATCCAAGCTGGACACAGCTGTTGTGTTGGGTTAAGCACTTCATTAGAATTGATCTGCACCGACGTTAATTCTTGTGCTGCCCTGCAGATTTGGGTGAAACCATCAACCATGCCTTCTTCATGTTTCCTTTTTAAGCCGGTCGGTTTCTTTTTTGTCTTTATGTTGTTAATTCAGTGCTGGTCTATTTTTTTTCCACTTCAGTTACAAGTTCCATTTGTGCAAGTCCCATGACCCCATCCTGTTTCGTCAAAGTTTTGATTTAAAATCCCAGATATACAGCCCTTATCAAGCATCCAGTCAGCTCACGTTGGATTCTGAGCATATCTGGTGTCTTCTCTGCCTAATATATTCTTGTATTATTTTCTCTTCAACAGCCTCAAGTACTACAGCCTTCCAGCAGCCTTCCCAATTCCACAGACCTCGCCCAGGGAAAACTAACAAGAACTCCACATATCGAGGCCCACAGTGAATATCCACAACCAGATCTGCATGACAATAGAAATAATCAGAATCAGAATCCAAATGCTGCAAATGTCTCTCTCCCAAATAGCCCGGATGACATAAACTCTTTAATGAGCGTACAGTTAAACACAAAAGATGAAAATGCATCGTATTTGGACAATTTGAAAAACAAAAACACTGAGGACCCTGGAGAGGTGGCTAGTAATAAGAAAGGTACATTACCACCTCGTTCCCACTTTCAGACCTCTACACGAGCTGATGCTCCAGAGATGCAGACTGGATTACCTGTGAAAGGTCAACCCTCATTCACAAACCAGGCTTCTCAGCCAAAGACTTCAAGAATCGCGAAACCCCCAACTGCTTTAGTGCCTCCTACCATGGCCGTTCCTGTACGATCTGCAGGTCATTCCGCTACTTCCAAGGAACATGAGCTTCTACCACTGAGTAGTTCGACTCAGCCACAGCCAACATCTGGGCAGGATAGCCTAAAGGGTAAACAGAGTCAGAAAGTGTCAAAGCTTCGCCCACCAACTACGTCCTTTGCTAAATCCAAGCAAGTGAGCAGTCAGAAATCCACGCCGGTACCTCCAGAGACTCAGATCGCCTCCCTAAAGTCTAACATCCCAAGACCACCAGTCCAGAGAAAGGAAAATGTGCAGACACGCTCCGCTGGTTTGCATTCCGGGGACAGCATGCCCTCCGCTCGGCATTCCCGCCTCCCAAAACCAAAGACACACTGAGGCTGTTCCCACATGTCACTGCACTATGCCACTCCGTATCCCACTTGCCGTGTTGTGACTGCCTCGGAGCCCGCTGTACCTGCAGCCTGCAAAGCCCGAGTCACTGTTCCATCTTCCTTAGGGTTTGCATTCTCCATCCTGCCGTGTTCTCAGGCTGCTGTTACGAGCTGTGCAGTTTCTCTTGAGAGTGCTTTATTTTATTGTCAGTCTTTAATAAAGATGGTATTTCAATCCTAGTAATTAAGCAAATACTGAAGTCTGTGGTGACCACAAATGCCAGAATGCTGCACTATTTATTTCAGGATGGCAGAAATTATTTCTTACCTCTGTTTGAGTTATTAGACAATGAAATTGCTGTTCTGTTTAACTTCTTGGTTCTGAGTACTCGTTAGGTCAGAGTGGTAGAAAATTAGACTGACTAGCAGATGTTTTATTGGCCATAATTCTGACTCTGTATTCCAGAGGCCTATGCAAAAATCCTTGTATTTATAATTCTCTCAAGACTGACATATTTAATGTTATTTAATCTGATGGGTTGGATGGGTTGTGTTGTTTTGTTTTGCTGTAACCTGAAGTTGCTCTGTTCTTTATTTATCCCGTTTTCACTGTTCACAGACATTAGGCAGATTTCACAGGGTGAAATGAATCTTCTCGCTTAAACATCCTCATTTGTTAAATGATTGTGGTATGTTTTTATTGTGTTGAATAGACACATTACCGGGTAGATTCATGAAATGCAGTGCTAAGGATGTTTGTCCAAACCTTCCAATGCAGGCTCTTAGGAATTGGTAAGTAGGGAGCCTCTGGGAATAAGGGGTCCAGAACACCTATGTTGAGGTTGCACAACATGCATTTTAATTAATATTTTAAACTTTTATTGTTCTGCTTGTATTTATTGATTTCTGTTTAATATTGAAAGGCTCTGAAGTACCTGACTTGAAATTTTGCACAAACTTTGCCATATGTGTAAGAATTTGAAACTATTTTACAGAATAAAAGTTATATAAAAAATGCAACTATTTTTTAAAAAGTTAAAAAATTAACCCCACTTATTTGCTTTAAGCAATCCTATTATGTCCTAATCCAGAGCTGGTACTCTTAAGAGTTTTTTTGAAGATGTGTTATTTTGAGAGTTTTTTTCTTTGTTTGTTTGGGTTTTTTTTTTGGTAGTTTTTTTTTGTTTGTTTGTTTTGTTTTTGTTTTTTGGTAATTTCTGAAGAAGTGCTTGATAACTGGTAAGGAGCTTTTTGGGGAAATTGGGCAGAAAAAAAAAAGCAATCTATGTTTTTGCGCTCTCTAGGAGAAGTACTGTCTTCTGAAAGTAGTCTTGGTGCACTCTGGGACCACGACACGAATGATGCGAGTTACATGTGCGCACATCCAGTGAAGCTTTCCAGAAATTTGATGCTATGTCCCATCTCTAATTCTTCCCATCTTTCCCATGACTCTCTTGGATGTTACTGGTTGGGGTTTTTTTTTTTCCTGTTCTTGAGTTGGTTTTAAAATCAGCTGCAGAAGGCTGCTGCAACAACTTGGCTCAAAATCTGTTCCTGAAGAGCACATAATGTCAGTAAAATGTAACAGTGTTAGTTTGTTCTAGGCTCTGGCTGTAGGACATTGACATATTGCAGTATTTTCTTTGAGAGAATTAAAGTGAGTAGGTGTAGACATTTCATAAATGAATTCAACATTCAGCTCCTATAATATATGCCCTTTAACTGGGGGTGTCCTGATGGATACCTCAGTTGTGTGAAGGAAAAAGGTATCTTCTCACTTGAGTTTTCAGTACATCATTGGTATTCAATAATTATTTTGCATTTCTTACACTATAATTTTATTTAACTGAAGATTAAGTGGAAAAATGAAAAGCTTGATGGAGGAAATGGGTAGGGGGAGATTCTTTATCTGAACTACTTATATCAGTCTGAAATAAGGGACCTGCCAGACTTTCTGTGAACTGAGGTGATGACAATAAGCAAGTAAGCAAAACATAACAAGATAAATAACATTAATTGTTATAGTTGGTATAGGATCAGAATCACAACTTGAGATTGCAGTAACAATTGTGCTCTGGTAATAATTTATTTCCATGAAAAGCATTGAATTAGTGGTATTTAGTGTAAGTATTTACTTTCAATAAGAAAATAAAACTCACTTTTTATGTTCCCCAAAACCAGCTCCTGGCAGCTAACTGTGTTTCTCAGGAGTTTAAAGACTGCTGAGAGTGATCAGATTCCTGGTTCATTTTCCGGTCCATGTAGATTTCTATGGAAGGTGTGTTTTTTAAGTTTACTTTCCTTGAGGAGAAGCTGATTTTATTGTTAGTTGTATATTTTGTGTAAAAATACAATTTTCACCTGATGTTATTGACAGAAATTCATCATCTTCTGCTTCTTATTCTGGAGGTATCGCCAGCCTGATTTAGTGATGTTTCAATTTTCATGTTTACATTTAAAAGTATAGATATCTATACCTTTATTCATATCTGCACCTTTACTGAAAATTAAAGAGATGATCAAAGCAAACTAAGCAAAGAATATAGAGATGATCAAGGTTTTCATTAAAAAGACAGTTCCTAATTTTTCTTTCCAGAAGAAAAGGTTATATTTATATGAGCATATATATATGTATTAAAGGAACATAAGTAGATTATAGTCTTTTTATAGCATTTCCCCGTTTTGTTCTGACAGGTTAGTGAGACACTGAGCTGGAGCCAGCAGGATTTGATCATGGATGAGACAGATGCTAGCCTGGCTTGTGTTTGTGTTCAGCTGCTAACCTTGCATCCCTCTAAGACACCTGCATGTTTGGGCTCTTCAGACTTTACCAGGGAAGGCTCTGTTGCATGTATAGTAAGTCCAGAGTATGGCAAAGCCTGTCAGGAGATGGGCAGCTGGGAGAGAAGTGGTGAAGTGAGGTTTGAAGCTTCACCTCGCAGAAAGATGGGGTTTAGGGAGTGATGGATGAGAGGGCACTGAGAGTGCTTGTCAAATGGGATTAAGTGAGTATTTTCAGGTATCATATCTACCTTATGGAAGGTGCAGATTATATCATCAGTGCTGGTGCAGATTATCCAAAATGTGTACATTTAAGTATTCAGGGTTTTTTTTTTTTAGGTTTATAAAACTGATTTTTTTGCCATTTTTTTTTTTTTGTTTTGATTTCTCATTCTTTTGTGCAATATTCACAAAAGTATTAAACTACTGTTCAGTATACACGTTTTAACAAGTGAATAAACAAAAGAAAAGAACAGAATTGCACTTTAAATGAGCTTTATTGCTGGAGTTGTGCCTAAAATAATCTAGATGCCTCCTGCTGTGTGTGGCTTTTGTTTGAAACAAATTTTCCCGGTAGTGTTGCTGTTTCCAAGGTATTTTCACATCACTTTCACAGGATAGATATGCACTCTAGCATGTTTAGAAGTATTCATATAGTGTACAGAGTTTTTGTTGTGCAATGACTTTAATTTAACCGTGGAATTCTAACACTGATGATACAGCCAGATCATTGTTACCTTCTCCTTCCCTGAAGCTAGCACTTCCTACTGCCAATCAAAGCCAATGGCAAAGTTTCCCTAGTACTAGCATAGATCTTAAAGAATGATGGTCCCAGAATACGATTTTGAGAAAAGAAGTGCAATATTATCTCTCCAACTTTCTCGAAATAATTACGAAGGCCCTGAAAATCCAAAACGACATAATTTTGCTACAGTTCCAGAAAAAAAAGGGGTTCCTCAACTTTCCATCTTGTAGCAGTGAGAGTAGGCATAGCAACTAGACTGCATCATAAGTCAGTACAGTTCATTTCATCCTTGATCTAAATGCTGATTTGTTGTAAGGATGCCTGAAAACTGAATACCATTTGCGTGATTGCCTTTGTTTGCATGTCACAGCCATGTGCACATTCTAAAGTGTCATACTGGGGTAGGTTGCATGTTGGGGGGGAGAATATTTCTGGTTTTGCACAGCACATAATCCTCTTAATATGGAAATTTTCTTGCCGTACAAATGGAAATCGGTTCTTGAATCGGGCTTCTGTAGCTGTTCCTTATCTCGTTACAGAGGTATTTTCTGAGCAGAGTGGATTTAATACGACCCTGGTGGTAGGGCTCAGTATAGTCATCTTAAAACTGCTATCAAGGAATTTCAGTTACTGTTCTAGTAAAGCTGCTCACTGCCTACTTAATTGTAAAAGCACCACCATAAAACCAACATAATTCCTGTGTAGCAAAATCTTCAATTCAATACTAGCTAAAACAAGAGGTTCCCTTACTATCTGCTTTGTTGTTTTTGGTTTTTTTAACCCAGGCCAGAGTAAATACTGTATATTGGAATTTGCTTGTAAAGTTGATTAAAAAAACTGTATGTAAAAATTCTTTCCTCAATGTTGCTCTAGTAAATAAAAATAAAAGTCATAATTCTAATAAGTATCTCTTTCTCTTGATTTGTATGTTTTTTCAGGTCATTGTGCAAAATGTGGACACAGCTGTAGACAGAAAAACTGGGGGGACAGGGAGATTAGGTTTATGTTTACAGTGGATTTTTTTCCTTGGAATTGACTTTCTCCAACAGAAAATGGCAGGCTTTTAGCATGAGATTGTTATTAAAGGAAAAAAGAAAAGGAGGGAAAAAACACAAGCGAAACATTTTAAACATTTAAACATTTAAGCATTTGCAGATGAACATGGATTGTTCATGGCTAGTTCTTAAAGGTATGTTATGGCACCTATGTCTTATGTATTTAACAAGCTAAAATCGTTATTGTAAGATAGTTTGAGAGAGTTATTTTCCCACTGACGTCCAAATGAATACGTCTACAAATATGCAAGTCGTAATTGTCAGTATTTTGCCCATGATTTCAATGGTTTGTTATTCTTCAGATGAAAGGAAATCTGCTCCATTAATTAATCTGACCTATTTCAGCAGATGGAAGTTCAATTTTGAAATTATTATCAAAAAGGGAGGAAAATCTTGTGGTTTGAAGTAAGAGCATTTAAAATATACTGCAGGCAGGCACTTGCAATCTTTAACCTAATGTTAGCTTCAAGATGGCCTTTGAAAATTTGCATGGGTGTTGGGGATGGAAAGAACTGCACAGGGCTTCCAAGTTCAAACCAAGAAGGTTTGAACTTCCTTCCCAAGAAGGAAGAAAGGTCGTGTGAATGAATCCTCCTGTGCTGTAGTCCTCCTGGGTAAGTGTGCTCTTTGTTACTTGGTGGACCAGACTGTGTTACCGTGATGTCTAATCCTTGCCAATGTGATCATCGGGTCTTAAACAGCTGATGTAGTGACTATGGAAATGGTGTCCCTAAAAGCTGTGATTGACAGCTTCCTTGTCTTCCTCATCCAGAAACAAAGGCTTCTTTGGTGGTGGTGAGCAATCTGCTGCTGTCCAAACTGAGCAGTGGTCTCCTGACTGGAGCAGAGCTGCTTTATTGCTGCTGGGCAGAATGTTACACATGGGGAGAAGGTGAGAGAGGGTGACACATTTCAGACATTTCCCTTCCTTTGCAACGCAGAAGGAACACCCCTGGCACCTTCCCTTTGACAGAAATGTCTGGGGGTCTTCTGAGCACGATTGAATACAGCTGAACCACAGGACAAGTTAATCTCAAACTATTTGTAACCAAGACAAGTTAGTTTGATACTAACATTTGTTGTACTAACATTTGTAACATCAACCAGATTTGTGCAATTGCTGCTTGCTCCGGGTTATGGATATTATCTGCTATTTTGAACCAGAATTGACTTGTAATAGAAGGCACTAAACATAAATTCTCCAGCTCCAAAAATTAGTTAGTCAAGTATTCAGTGCTAATCAGTCAATCTGAAAGCTAAAAGCGTAGGTTTCTGTTAGGATTTCTATTAGTTTTCTCTGAAGCCACAGGCAGTAAGAGCCCTCGGGTCTCATACAATATGTGGGGTGCCCTGCAGTATTGCTCCAAGTCCTCATTGAAAATACAGTGTGAGTTCTTAGTAAAATGCTGAAGGCAGAAGTAATTGACCAGAAACTCTGTTTTAAGAAGTATTTTGAATTTGATTATTCCAAAACAGAGCACAATCTGAAAACTTTGGAGCTGTTTAAAATGCTTCCCTCCATCACCAGCTCTGAGAATCACTTCAGTTGTAAAAAGCGTTTCATGACACAGGTTGGCTTTTAAAGCCCATTACACTGCAAGTCCCCAGAATAGTCCAAGATGAGAGGTGTTTAAAACCAGTTGTGGACATGGGACATTCCAACAGTTACTTCACTTGGGTTTGGGTTTTTTGGTATTTTTTCAGAAATTCCATAGAAATGCAGCAATTTGGGAGAAGCATTTAGGTTACAGTGGAGCTTCATCTTCTGATATGTGGTTCTTGGCACCTCTCCAATCAAAACAATTATTCAGATTTTATTTTGAAGAGGCCTGATAACATCATTATCTTGGGTGCTATGGTTAGAGGCGCCCTTGAATATCAGCCTGTGAATTCCCTCATTTCCTCATGATCATCAGAGCACCCTTTGTGTACACAGTGGTCAGTCTAGGGATGGCAAATATACTATAATATATAATATTAGTATATAATTAATAATAATTATATATAAATATATAATTTAGCTATATCAGAAGCATATGCGTATAAAACCTATGAGCCTTTAAAGACTTGGATCATTTGGTGTGACAGATTTCAATGCTTGGTAATACAAAGCTCCAGCTATTCCCACAATTCCATTTTAATTGCTACTCAGTTTGACAAACTGTACTGATTATACGCTTCCTTTAATCTCCCTGCCTTAGTTTCCTCATAAATAAAATCAGAATTGTACCAGTGTTAGCAAAGTCATCACTTGCAAGATTCTATGCTGACAGCATGAAAAAAAATCCGTGAGGAAATGGATCCACTCTTATTTTCTTGAACACTTTATTAATCTTCCTGCATTTGTCTGCTCGGGAGTCTTTAAAAAAAATTAAGTAATTCCTTGCATGCAGGTTTTGTGGACCTTGTTGAGACTCTTTTATTAGATCCAGTGAATTTCCATATTTTAAGAGTTCCCTGGCAGTTATTTGCAGGAATTATTGAAGTGTAACTGAGAGGGAATGGTTTCTCTGTATGAGTTACACGCGGCACAGCAAACAAGTTCTCTGAAGCTCTGTAAGGAAGTCCTCATGGAAATCTGTATCCCAAACAGCACACTGGCAGTCTCATGGGGTGGCCCCATCTTCCAGGAGGATCCCTAAGGTGTTCATCAAGTTTATACAGTTGTGAGTTTGTGGGATCCTTCCTTTTTAATTCCACTCACCGTTGGCCAAGTGATTCTGTGTCACCGAGACAGCTACAGGCAGCTCTGAGTGCAGCCCTGGTTTGTAACTCTGCTGTGTAGTTTCGCTGGGCTGCTGCTGTGTTTGCCTGTCCCCCAGTGGTGAGGCAGCAGCCCCCAGTCACAGGGGACAGCCCCTTGTGTGAGCTGCCGGATCAGGCAGTTGTAGGGAAGCAGAAGGTTGTCAGGCTGAGCTGATCTGCCAGCGTCTGAGCTTATGTTTCTAGAAAGTCGGGTGTTCAAACCATATGCTTATAAGCTTTTGCAGATTTAGTATTCCCATGAAGGAAGCCTAATGATGCCCAAGCTCTCTGCCAGTCACGCTCCTGTGTTTTTCATCCCAACATTCAATTCCTGACTTCAAAGGAATTAGTTACATCTGTGTGTGAGTATTATATTAACGGCTTTTAAAAGCTCTGTGTGTGGCATTTCTGGGACATACAGCGCACTGAAAAAATACTGTGTGTTTGGAGTTTGTATTTAAGTATAAAAAAATATGTATTTCCTTTAAAATGTGCTTCTAATGACACATTTTGAGCTGCTTTGAGGGTGTTCATTTTCGTAAGGGATTATCTTTGTGAGTTATTATTCTGCCAAATAATATTGTCTGATTTCATAGAAATTTATTTATTTTAACGGGAAAAAAGGGTCACAGGTTATTTCACAGAGCTGTATTACACTTCTTATGTTGCTGACACAGAAGAACACTTCATCATTTTTAAAATGTGTTTTCTTGTGTCCCATCCTGCAATGTGCTAGTGCAGGAACAAACTAGTAGATTTGAGGAGAGGTGTTAGAAATACATTTATGGCTACATGATAAATGTTATGGAAGGGCTTTTCAGCTGTTATTGTAAGTAGGAGCATGGGTCTCTGTCTTGTGCTAAGTGCTCTAAGCTCAGTACCAAACGCCCGGGCCTTAGCAAACATGTTTTAGGCAGTGTCTGAAGGTAAACCCCAAAATCTGATAGTATATGTTTTCTCGATAAAACACTTGGAGCTCTGCCAACAGAAAAAGACAATAGTACTTTAATTAGAAATTCATAGCAGGATAACAGTGGATAACAGTGAGCAAGAGGAAATGCTTTGCGTGGGAAAAATCCCCTGCATTCCCTTTCTCTTTAGCTCAATTCTTTCTTCGGCTCAGAGCGCATGGGTGTTTTCAGCGTTTCGCTCCTCCGGGCTGCTGTGACAGCAGAGGGCAGTGCAAGGCAAGCAGCCGGCCCTGCCAGCTCTGTCCCCGAGTGTCACACACCTTCCCGGCACAGGTGGGGCTCTGGCCATGCCCGAGCGCGGAGCAGGCGTCTCTCACCCTCTCATCCTTGGCTCTGGAGGGCCAGCCCCAAACTCAGCGCTACTGATTTATTGTTTTCAGCGAGCGGGAGCGACGGTGCTCCGTGCAGAGAAGCAATCAACCGCTAGGGGGTGGAGGAGGTAAAACAGACATTGGAAACCTCCGCTGAAGGATCGGTGTAATTTGAACCGAAATAAATTAGTTGTTTTCCCCGCTTGGCCTCTGTGACAAGCTTGTCTTGTTCCAGCCGGCTGAGTGCTCAGGTGGGAAGTCCACAAGAGACATGGGAGATAAAACACTAAATGCTCAAACGTGTTGGCCTTATTGAAATCTTTGAATGCTCTTTCAGTGCACAAACCCCACAGAGCAAATCCTGCTGGGAAGAAATGAGCATTTCATTACACCAACACAATTTGTTGTGCTGGTGGTCACTGTTAGAAAATTACATAACGAGAACCTCTGTGTATTTAATTTCCTGTTTAATTGTGTATAAACTTTCCTATACATAACACATAAGCAGAAATCAGTCTCACTATTGGGTCCTGTTTTCATTGTGTTTTAAATGGACCTGATTCCTTGAGCATACTTCTGTTACATGTTTAAAAAGAAATAATTACTTGCTCATATGGTTCTTTGAATTTCATATCCAGTAGGTAACACTTCCTCCTCAGACCTTCAGCAGTGGAAGTCATCACCTGTGTTTGGGATTGAAACTTTATTCAGATTTTATTAATATGAAAGCTGACGCCTGTTGTGATCAGATTTAATTTAAATAAGAGATTTCTTTAAGTAGAGCAAGTATTAACTCTAGTATTAACTATTAAGGTTAGAAGAACTTACCAATTACACATTACTGGTCTGAATTGAGATAGATATATGCAAGCAATTTTTCAGGAATTAAATTAGTGAGGTATTCCTGGCTCTTTTCATTGTGAGTCTCTTGTTTGTTCGACCTGTATCTCTGTGAAACCTTGGACTCAGCCTTGTTTAATTTTTTAGCAGTTCTGTTCCAGTACACAAGGAAAAGACTCTCAATAACCCCTGAAGTGCAATGGTATGAAAATGTCCCTCCTACCCTTTCGGTAAACTGAGTCCACATTAGCCTGTCCCCATGTTCACATACAACTTTTCCTTTATAGTGTTTATTCACAAAATTTTTGTTCATCGCTCTTCTCAGATGGAATCTGTATTTTAAACAATAGCAAGCAAATCACACTTAAATGATGACTTATGTTAATTTTAGCAGTAAGAAACCAGGGCTTTTTTTATATTAGCTCTGTAGAAATACAACATGGTACTCAGCAAACATGCTGCTGCTGGATCTGTGTCACCTTTCAGGAAAACTGTGCTTTGTACCATCCTGTAAAATAATGCATTTTTTCCGACAGAATCCAGCAGAGGGAGGTTTTTGGGTTTTCGTTGGATTCCTTTAAGTAGTGATGGCTTTTTCTCCCGTGCTCCACAGATACTGTAGTATGAGTTATTGTTGGTGTCTACCACCAATCTGAAGAACAGGAAGGTGATGCTGCCTTATGTCAGTGCAGAAGGTCTGGCAGTGGCTGTTCAGGGGCAGGAGGATGCTGCATTAGTGGAGGTGTGGGAGAAAGCTGTAGCATCAGATCTTTTAGAATCTCTTGGAGGAGGGACAGGGCAGCAGGATCCAGTGCTGACTTACCTGAGACTGCAGCAACTTTCAGACCAGTAGCAGACCAACTATGTTAATAACTGTCCGTGTTCCAGCTCAATGACAATGCAAGTAGCTGAACGCAAACACACCTTTTTCTTTTTATTTCCCTGGGATGTTTCCATACATATCCACACTCTCACCTGTTATGCATCTACACAGTGTTCTAGCTGTTTACATGTGTGGATTCCTTCTATTTGTAATCATAAGTGTATCAGCCTAGTAACTTAAATAATTCTGAATCTTCTCCCTTTCTCTCTGTTTTAAAGCCGTTTGCAGCTAATTTACTCAGGCCAGCTTTTGATCTCCATGTCACCTTGCCTGCTTTTCCTGTCAGTCGTAGATTACATTTGGTCTTTGTACTTTGTGATTTGATTATTGTTAGCTAGTTCTTTGTTCCTGTCTTCCATAGTGAGCCATGGGCATTACTGAGTTTGTCTTTTCATTGCCTAACTGCAGAGGACACAAACCTTTCAACAGCAGAGTGCAGACTGACAGGGAATTAACCTCTTTCTTATGGAACCAAGGAAATGTCCTGAGCCTGTTCCTCAGAGATGTTTCCTTGCTGTCCAAACTCCTATTGTCAACCTCTGTGCTATCAAAGGTGTGGGAATAATTAATTCTCAGCTTTGGGGTTTGGGTGGTTTTGTGCAAAAACGAAGCACACACTGTCTGAATTCATTTTAAGTAAGCAATTTATAAGTCTCTGAAGCTGCAGCTTCGATAAATATTCCACCTCTATTTTCTTCCTTTAATTTGCTCCATTAAAGCATGCCTGACTTCTCAGCTCACCTTTGGCACTTGCCTGTGTTCTGACTGGCTGCAGCTGAGCCTGCTGCCATGACAGGGCACCCGAGTGGGATCTGATGGAAATGCACAGCCCTTACTCCCAGAGCAGCTGGCCCAGCTGCTGACAGCTCTGCTCAGAGCTGTGCCTTGTCTTTTTCTTTTGTTTTAGAAGTTAATGGCCATGGCTCAAACAAGACCAATTTCCAGAATGGACCATTTATTCTGACATGGTCTCTGTAGTTAATTTTTTGGGGGTTCCTTGGGTTCTTTTGTTGTTTTGTTTCGGTTTTTAGCTGCACAATGCTAAGGTGCCTTCCTGCCATGCTGGAAGGTACATGGAAATCTCTGGCCACTTGCCCAGTGTTGGATATCCTGCAGACTTTGTTACTTGTCTGTTCAGCAGTTGTAAAGTTCGGGTAAAGTACTGGTACCTTGGCTCTCTGGTGACCACAGTGACCATTTGTCATGACTGACCTGATGAATCTTGATGCTTAACATGGCCAACAATTACCAGGGATTAAGGAAACTCACTCCTTCAGCCCAGGATCTCTCTTAATTTTGTGCTTCTCTGGCATGTTTTGTGGTCTAGGGGCTGATGCTTTGCATAGGCTGTGGCTTTATTGAAGGCAGCCCTGAGATTTCTGTGAACCCTGTGAGTGTGTTAGACCAAGAGGGCTGCACATTGCAGCCAGGTCAAGGCAGCATTGTTCTGGTGCAAAGATCCACATCTCTGGAGGTTTCTGGAAAGGGAACTGCCATCGGTAGGCATCATACTGGTGGGTGACAGGCCCCAAATCCCTTGTCTTTGGCTATTTCACATGTATGACACAGAGGCAGGAGCCAGGATTCTCAAGGTGCATGGGAGAGTGGGGGACATCCCTGCACTGCACTGAAGACAAGGCTGTGAATAACCAGCTGCTGGGGAAGTTTCTGGAAGAGATGCTGTAGCCCTGTGGTCTTGAGGTGCATGGTGCTCTGTGCAGAGGCTTTTAGCTAAAATGTTGCAGCTGGAGCACCTGGTGTTGGACCAGATTCATGGAAAGGATTAGCAATGTGTGTTACCGTCTGTGGGTGTGATTCATGAGGGCTTTGAAAGGTACAGAGAGTTTCTTGGCACTTTGAAATGGCTTTTACTTTTTCCCTCTAAATAGGGGGATTGAAGATAATAGTTGCTCAGTTTGAAAAAGGGAAATTGTTTACCTTTTTTAGCCTTGGTGCCTCAGATGCTCCGTGGAAGCTGGTTCAGCCTCTGTTCACTTTGCACAGCATCGGTCATTCAGGTGACATTTCCATTTGTTTCACTGCCAGCTGAACAGCACCTTACGGGCTCTCAAGGAGCTGACTGTGCCCTGACTACAAGATGCTCCTTTTCCCTCTTTGAGTGCCAGAACTTTGAGCCAAGCAGGCTGCTGAATGTCAGACTCAGTGGTAGACTTGCAGTTTAGCTGGTGTACTCCTGAGGATGAAGCTGAGGACAAAATTCTGACCTGGCATCACCACTTGAGCTTTAGTGGATTTAGTTCTGCAAGCAAGTGATCTGCTTTGTGCAAATAGCTGACGCTGGGTGTCCTAAACCAAACTGGAATGATTCCTGCCTAACGTGAGCATTCAGTGGACTTGCTGTCTATATTTGTGTGTAAATGTTTTTGCATCATGTTAATAAGTCATGAAAGGCAACAGTTTATTCCTCTTTTCCAGAAGGTTCTGCCACAGAAAAACAAATGCATTTTATTTCTCAGGTACAACGAGCTTGCTCACCGCTCTCTGATAGGTTATTAGCAAGTTGTGGCTGTGAAAATTAGGAATGCAGCCACTTTAACTCAGGTTCAGGAGCTGTGGTGCTTTGCTAAAGCCTAAAAAGATGTTATTTTTGGCAATGCTAGAGACATTATGAAAGAACATCAAAGATCATTAATACATCTTTTGTAAACACTCTCTCTTACTAATCTCTGTGCTTCTGCTTTTGGCTGGATAAAAGCTGCCCACTGAGATTCCTACTTCAGCTGGTGCCCCTTTGGGGTCCAATAAGTGTGAGGCTTCTGAGCTGGTGCTCATTACTATTAATTAAGGCGCAGCTCTGTTCTTGGCAGCCTGAGGCACAGTTTCATGAATCAAATGCAAACTGTTCTGAACTGATCAATAAGAGTCTGTTGCTTTCTAAAACTGGAACCACTGGTTTATAATATAGGGTTACTTTTAATTTGGGTTACTTTATTTGTAAGTTAATTGCTATATGATCAGCCATAAAAGGTGGTCCAGGATGATCTCTTCCTCTTGACAATCATTGTCCTATAATTGTCCTTCATTTTCCATTTGACTGATTTGGAGGCAGATGTGTAATTTTTAATTGGTTTTTAATTCTCTTCAGCTCTGGGAGGTGGTGACTGAACAGATCTCCAATTTATTTATTGATTTGAGTTCACACCTCTAAATTATTCTTTTATCAGCCTTTATTGCTGGTTCTTCTCCTTGCTCATGCAGGAAGCTAACACTTTTTTTTTTCTTTTTTAAAGAAAGAATTAATACAAAACAGCTAAGTAAAGCAGCAACTGAAAGTTTTGAGCTGGTGCTCAGCTGAGTTCCTGTCTGTCTTTTCCAGAAGCCATACTCAGGAATGACCACAGCTTGTAGGAAGGAGCCAAGGGCGAGTCACTTCTGGAGCCAAGAATTGAAGGATCAGATCATAAATTCAGGTTAAGTGTTTGCTGAAGTTCTTTACCAGAAGGTCTTAATATCCTTCCTGATAGCCTGTGGTGGCTTCTGTACATGCTGTTTATCATGCTGCAGTTTGGGACCCATAAAGCTGCTCCCTGAATCTCACTTTGAACTCCTGCAGAGCAGAGTTTTCTCAACACAACTGCAGCTGGACTGGAGGCACTGTTCAGAGGGGCTGAGCAGTGCTGGGGCCCTGTTTCAATCTATACTATTCCCTGCCTTTTATTTGGGGGCTGTTACTGCTGACTGGTCTTGCAGAGTGCAGGGTGTGCATGTGCATGCTTATAGGTGAAAATAAAATTGTTTGCATTGTTTCTGTTTTCTGCATGTCTTGCTATTTTTGATGTGGGCTTAGATGGTCCTTCTCCTCCACTATTTAACACTTACAGTTTGTTTTGAGTCAGGGCAGCTGGACCCACCAGGGCTATTCATTCTTCTTCAGGGCGCTGGGCATGATTTCCTATAGTGAAATGTCTGGGGCCTGGGGACAAGTGGGTTCCTGTCTGCTCCCCTTGCAAGTCTAACTGCTTCCAGGGTGCTCAGGTCCCAGCACGGTCTCTGGTCTTGCCCAAGTCCACTTTAGGCACCAGCCATGGGTGTGTTTCAGGAGGGGAAAAGCACACTCCTGGAACATTTGAACTTCCTGCCCTACCTTTTGGGGAATTAGGAGAAGAGAGTCTGAGAAGCGGGGGAGGGATAATCAGTATGGACATTGCCCATCTAGAAAGTTGCAAGGATTTTCCTTGCCATCAGCAGCATTCCAGCTGTGGGGTGACCAGCTGTGCCAACCCCTTATTTGAACAGGAAGAAGAACAGGCAGAAAGATCTCTCTCCTTCCACCAGCAGCTGCATTCCTGGGTTGAGTGCCAGAAGATGATGCTGCTGAGCTGGAGACCTGCCGTGTCATTGAACAGCATTTTGTGAGAGCTCCTGCTGCAGTGGCCAAGCTGGGTCACTCTTGGTGGGAGCTTGGTAATTAAATCTTGCTGTTTCCACCCCTCGCATGCATGTAGTAATTAAAAGAGCTTGTAATTAATGGGGACTGGGGCGGGAAATCAACTGGAACCTGTCAATTCGAGCTCTGTTCTGATGGTGCAAATTTACTCAGCCAAGTAGCTGGTTTTCTTTTACACTTTCATGGGTCACAGTTGTACCTGGCCCTGTGAATAGCCAGTGAGGCTTGGTATACTCCCCCTGTCTGACCGGGGGAAAAACCTGAACTCATTAAGGATTTCAAGTATCCCAGACATTTCATTTTACCTGTTAGTCTCAAAGACTGCCACTCTAGTGATATACACATGTATATTTCCTTTAGCAATGAGCAAAGCTTACTAAAATAATAATTAAAATAAAATCCATTTGTGTTCTCAAAGGGGTACATATATGTGACCCTGAATGGAGCCAAGGGTCTTTAGAAATCACTGTAAAAAAAATCCCAAATAATTTTTCTGCTGTAAAATAACAATGAAAATTATGCCTAATTTTTCATATTTTGGTGGTTTTCTTCCCTTTTTGCATCAGATGCAAAAAAAAACCCAAAAAAACTCCATATTTGTAGGAGTCATATCTTGCAGGTTCAAATGACTTCTGCGTTCAGAATCATTCCTGGCCTTTTCAGTAATCCTTGAACAACTGAGTAACCAACCCTCTTAGCAGGAGTGGCCATGCTGGGGTCTCTGCTGCAATCCTTCCAGGAACCTGCTGCTGCAACAACAACCTGAATTTGTACTCCAACACAAATTTTACAACTGTGTTCCCAGCATCCAGAAGTCTGCATCAATCAGGAGAACTGATTTACAAATAGGTTAAGAAAATAATTGAACTGCATTGGCCAGAGACAAATCAGGCTCCAAGGCGGTGGGAGAAGGAATGTAGACACTGCATGGGAATGGATAGACTTGTCTATAACTGAATAATTGCCCCACAGAAATGACATGTCACCTCCCCGGGATTTAAGAAGTGTTTCATTGGAAGGCATCCTCTTTGCTCTAGGTGGCCCCGAGACCCAGCTCACAGGATGGCCTTAGCCATGACATTCACTGCAAGTCTTCCAGCTGCTGCTTTCCTGCCAGAGATGCTTGGAGGATCCACCCTGCCCTGGAAGCTGTTTAGGCAGTTTTACAGGCTCAGTGTCAAATTGCAGGGTGCAGTGGGCAAAAAGCCCAAGCCAAACTGCCTCGGAAGAGCAGAATAAACTGCTGCTTCAGAAGCCTCAGTAACTTTTCCCACATCTGGGAAGCCCTGCAGAAGAGTAGTGCTCTGTGTAATGAGGTGTGAAGGGGGAGCTGCCAGGCTCTTCCTCAATGTCTTTTTAGAGCTGCTGGTTTTACAACAGCCAAACTTAGCTCATGTATTCCTCCTGTCCCCTTTCCTACAGTAACTGCTCTCTCATTGCTCAGCCTGCCCTCCCTCCTGCCAGCTGCTGAACCGCAGAGAGACCCGAACATTTAGCGGGGAGCTTTCAAAGCCTTTTCAGGGGTTTTAACTGCTCACTTCCTGCTGTTCCTAATGGCGCCAAGCAGTTAAATCCTGAACTTGAAAACCTGAAAAGGTCAAAGGCAGTTAAATTCCAGGTATGTGGTGTTGTGAGCTTGTCCCTGTGTGCGGTAGGAGCAGTGGTGAGAGTGTTTAGTACACAAGCTGCCTGTCTGCTGAGCCCTTCCTTAAGCCTTTGTGACACTGATATATTAGCAGGGCCATCAGTCATCGTGCTGCCCAAAGTACCAGCCTTGCCCTGATTGCTGCGGGAAGAGAATGCACAACACAAGTTTATTCAGGTAGGAGAGGGCCCAGCAAGTATAGGTTTGAAAACAACTGAATATGGACTTGCTTTCAGCTAGTTTTCTATTTGGAAAGTGTCTAAACTAAATATGCAGTGAACTGGAGGGATCTCAGCTGCTGGATGAATGGCAGACAGGCTGTTTTGTGGTGTAAGCTGGAAAACAACTTTTCTAGGGGAAGAATATTTACAGGCTAAATCTGTACCTTATTAGCATGGACTGACTTGATTGCAGAAGCACTTGAATGAATCCAGTAGGAATTTATGTGAAAGGGTCAAGTAAGACAGATGGCTTTAGTGAAGAATTTTTAAGTTTTTTAATTGCCAAGTGTTTTTTAAAAGAATTGCCTTTTAATTCTACTCTTCCTATGGAATTATTCTCCAAGGTTTTTACAAGTTAGTAATGTTATCTCAATTTAAGCCAGCTACTGCTTTCAACTGGCTGAAATGTGTATTGCCTTGTGATGTATTCCTTGTTTTGCAGTCCTAATTAGACTATTGAAAGAGTTAATAGATGCTCATTTTAGATGCTGCTTTTGACAATTGCAGTATAACTAATTCAAGCCTGTGTGAGGTATACTCTTATATATGTAAGGTAGTAAAAGCAGCCTGGAAAGTGCTAGTAAATATTCAAAGGATTGATTGATATAATGAATCTTTTCAGTTTGTATAGGAGTGGTTAGTTCTGTATTGGCAGGTCAAATCTTGTGATTGACACTGTGTGACCTTCCTATCCCCAAAAGCTACTCGCTTTCCTTTTAGATTTTTAATACTTGGGTACTTCCAGTGAAGTCTTTGTTTGATTTTGTTATTATTCTCAGTTCTGGAATGAAAAGAAGTGCTAGAATCTTATTCCATCTTATTTGGTGTTATTTTTATGTGTGTACAGTTTGGACTTCACAGAATTCAGCGGAAGTAAGATGATATACCCCCTTATACATAGGGATATTTAAAGGAGAAGGATGCTGAAGCACTCCAGTTACTACGAGTATTTCAGAGTTTTTCAGATATTTTATCACCGGATTTCATTGCATATTTCTTGCCATTTTGAAATCATAAAGAAAACTTATAAAGAATGATAAGACAGGAAATAGCAGCTTTCTTTAGCTTTTCAATCATGCACATTTCTTAAAAGAAAAAATGTATTGCTGCTGGTTTTAGCTTTTACAATCTTGATGGTGGGTACAAATAAGATAGAGATTTAATACTGTGTCAAAGTAATATGACTGAAGAAGGTTAAAAGGTCAAAAGGAGAAATGTTAATTTTCAGTATTCAGTTAATCATCCCTTAACAGCAAGCTGATGATATTCTCTTTCATTCACAAGAAGAAATTGCTATTCACCTTGAGGGACTCAGAGCTGAGCATCCAACCAAATAAGAGGATAGGGCTTTACAACTCTGCTACTCACTGTATCACCCTGAGCAACTACTGGGTGTACCTTACTCTGTGTGACCTGCTACATAGGTTTCCCATTTGCCTCTGCTTTTAGTCCTGGATTTAGTTCAAGGTACTGACTATGGCATAAACTGGTTGTTATCCAGACTAGGAAGTACCTGTTCCTGTGCTTTTAGCTGCTGCCACTGTTGGCATGGCTGAACTGTGTCTCAGGGCTGACAGCATCGTCAGACCCATGTCTGAAATGGCATGGATCTACTTTCCCTTTTCCAGATGTGTTTTGTCAGCCCTCAGCCAGTGCTCTCTATTTTCCCCAAGTTTTGTTTCTGCAAACTAAATTGACCAAATTATGCTCAGGGACACAGGCTTCCTAATTAGTTTTAGATTGTGAAAATCTGCCAACTGAATAAAAGCTTTAACAGCATTTTGGGCTACTCCCCTGAATTTAAATCTTAACTGTGGATTAGCTGCCTTAGAGGATGAGCACTCTGATACACCAAACTTGCCACCTTTAGATTCCTACTTTAAGTGGCTGTGAACCTGAGTCACTAATGAATGTGTTTTGCTCCATGAGGCTGGGGCCCATATGCTGATCTATTACCTGTGCTAATCCTTTCATGGACATTTGTTTGCAGTTTAAACCTATCTTTCTGGTCAGTGAAAGTGCTGGCTAATGCACAACATCTCTCAGTCTATAGCATTTATGCTGCTGTGATGAACAACATCCTTAATTCCAAGTTAATGAATCGATGTTAATGAGCACTCATTGTCTACAGACGCCCACACTCCTTCAGAGGGTGGAGAGAACAGTCACTTAACATCCCAGCAGCCACAGGAGGCACAAGGGAGTTCTGCTTGTCTACAGCTTTTTGCTGGAAGCTTCTCAAAGTATTATTTTCCCTTACCTTGAGCTGACTCTCCAGCATTTCTTTGTTGTGCCTTCCTTGAAGCCCTTTCAGCGGGCATGGGCACGAAGGTGTCTAACACACATCCAGCAATGGCCTCTGTGCTTTGTGAGGTACTTTGTGAGGCTGTGGAGCTGCTCTGTGCCTGAGGTTGGCTTTCTGACTTCTGCTGTAGTCTGAGGATCCTGGTGAGGAGCTCTGCAGAGCAGTTCCACATTTGCTGGAGAGCTTTTTGCAAGAGCTTAAAACTGCTTTCATAGCTTTGGTAAAGGGACTCTGTGGGAGGTGCTGCCAAAAGAGATGAGGAATCTGCACCCAGAGCTGCATCTGGAGGATGGGAGGGATGCCCCAGAAGACCTGGGCTTGTGGAGCTGAAGGTTCAGGTGTGTCTTGGGGTGACTGTATGATGCCTGTATCCCCAAATCGTCTGTTCTGTTGGTGTTGAATATTAAATTCTGCAACTTTAAGACTGGTTCCAGGAGTGAAAGGGCAGGGGGGGGAAGAAGAAGTGCAGAGTTTGTCATCAGAGACTGCACTGGCTCCCCCGCATTGCTGCTCACAGACTGTGTTGTCTGCGGTGGGCAGAGAGAGAGAGCTCTCCTTTGCTCTTGGTTCGTTTTTTGGCTAGCTGAGGCAGAGAAGTCCCCTGGATTGTTTTCTTTCCTTTTTCTGTTTTCCTGGAACTGTTTGAACCTGCTCTGGACTGAAAACCCAGCAGAGCACCGGGAGCTCACACCTGTGTCCCACCAGGCCTGGCCCGGGCTGTGACATTGCCCAGCACAGGAGGGACTGAGCACAGACTGAGTGAGCCGGGCAGCCACGGAAAGAACTCTTCTAAATCTGCCATCTCTTCAGAACGGCGACAGGTTTTGCTGTTTGCTATTGTTCATTGTTGTGCTGGGAGGTGTGTTGCCTGTTGAGTAAACAGTTTTCTTTTTTTTCCACTTCTCTCAATTTTTTTTCTTTCTCTTTTTTTTCCCCCGAGCCGGCTGGGGGAGGGACTGCTTGGAATCTTATCTTTTTTTTTCCTAGAGGGACCTCATTCAAAAGTTTCCTCCCAAATTCGTCCTAAACTAGGACAAGGTGCACCATGGCACAGTGTGGAAGGGAGTGACCCTCAGCCTGTTTGAAACTCTCTCCTACAGCCTAATATGTTACACAGGAAGGCACTCTGGAGAAGTTAGAAGTGCAGTATATAAAACAACAGAGCACTCTGGTTCTGAGTAGTATGAAACAGCTTTCACAAGCCTTGTCCGTGCTTTGCATGAAGGTTTAGTGCACATCTTAACTGTGCTAGGACCGATAGTGCTGACTGTTTTACACACTTGCATCTCCTTGTTTTGGCAGCGAGCACTTCCTGGAGTAAGGGATTCTTTTTTTTTCCCACAGAAACAACATTTTCTCTAACAAAAGAGTTCTGGATGCATATTTATAAAAGGTAAATCTCCCTTGGTTTTATTCTGAAATATTTTTGGATTTGTGCTTTTCTGTCCTATTATCCTGAGCTGGGTTTGAAGAACGAAAGTTCATGATCCAGTTGCATTGACTTGCAAAGAAAGAATTCTTCCCTATACCAATTCACCAGTATAAAAAAAAAAAAAGAAGAAACCTGTGCAACTTTTTTTCTACTTACTGAGCTCTATCAGCAAGTCTCTCAGTAATTCTACAGGTTTTGCCCCATTTTCTGTACCCCCGGATCTTTGCAAATCAGCTTAGAGGAGACTTCAGAGAGGCAAGGTTAAGAACTGCCTGGTAAGTGAAAGTGTTTAGTCAAACGCTGCCTCAGTCTGTTCACTTTTTCTTCTCTTTTGGGGAAGGAGAACGGAGCTGAGCTCCAGCAGGGATGGAAACGAACACTGTTAAATGAGGGACCATTATAAACACCAGTGCTTAAAGGAAGATGGACAGTGAGACTTGACTGTCTCTTATAGACCACAATTTTGTAAGCTATTCAGAACGTATTGATTGCCAAGAAGTAGTCTCTGAGCCAAGTGGATTTCTTTTTCTTTCTATTCAGTTCCGTATTTATTGTTGCAGTAACAAAGATTGTGAGAACAGCTAGTAATCTTGTTGCTGCACCAGAGTGAAGCCAGAAGGGGTCTTTATTACTCCGTTTTTCTACTTTTTCAAGTGGCAGGGAGGCTGTTTCCAGTAGGGCATATCCATATCTGTCTATTTTCTCACTAAATGTTTAGTGCAATTTTTAATTGTGAAGTTGCAATGTTTTTGCAATGCAAGGTATTGCTGTAGCTCTACTGGTTAGACCTGACGCTGCCTGAGCAGTCAAAAGGACCAGGCCTTGCCTGCATGTGCAGTGGAAAAGACACATTAGAGACAAGACAGTGGTGGTGGGATGGCAGTCTCACCATGAAGATGGAAGTGGCACTGAGGGTTCTTTCAGTCTGCCTTGCTGTGGGCTCAGCTATGAAAAGACCATTTTTCAATGTAATGGCAGGGAGAGCGCTCAAAGGACAGAGCCAACATCTTCCTGGAGGTGTTTAGGAAAAAGATGCATAGAGCCAAATTACAGCAAGGGAAATTCTCATTAGTTATTAGGAAAGAAAAGTTGATCGTTAGGGTGGTGAAATATTGAAATAGGTTATCCTGAGAGCAAGCTCAGCTGACTAACCTGACCTCAGAGCACCTTGCACTGAGGAGGAGATTGCACTTAGAGGAGCTTAAGACTCCTTCTGTACTTATTTTTTGCTTTTAAATATGAGTTCTTGTGCCTTCTGGAGAAGTAATGTGAAAGCCCATTTGAAGAAAATCACGTATCTTTAATGAAGCCTGCTTGTGCCTTCTGAGCAATCCTGAGGGAACAGCCAGTGAGGAGAGTGAGGCCTGATGCTGAGTCTGGTGTGAGCAGGCTCCAGCTGTTCCTTCCATAAGTGTTTCTGTGATATTACAAATTTGGCTGATATAAATCACAGTGCTCCTTGAAATCTAGCCAATAACAAATCCCACTGTATTTTTATCCCCTGCTTGCAAGAGACAATCACCCCCCCCATAGTTAAACACATGCCTGAGGCAACTTCCCCAGGATTAAACACAGCCCTGTGCTGCCTGTGCCTCACTCTCTGCACGCTGTAAATCCAGGAGAGGGGAGGTTTCTGTTATTCGTAGATATGCAGTAAAGTCAGGACCGTCGTGGACACCATGCAAAAAGAAAATTGTGGCACAGAAACAATCACATACTTTCTGGATCTGCTAAAAGTAGCCTGGGCTGGGTATGTCAAGCAGAGCACGATGGTGTGGCTGAGCTGGCATGCTATCTTGAGCATTCCTACTGGGAAGTTAGCTTCATGTGACTGTTTTCTTTGTTCCCACAGTGAAGGTAACATGGAGGTTGTCCCTCTGAACAAAGTTCCTCAGTAGCAGGTGTGAGTCTCACTCATGGGGCTGGAATGAGGTGTGCTGCCTCTGTGTCAGAACGCAGAAGGACTTGAGGTAATACTATCAAATTTAACTGAAAGATGTGGAAACAGAACAAGCAGTGGGGGGAGGGGGAAAGTAAATAATTCCAAACCATAGCCTAAATCAAAGGGGGAACAAAAGGTGTATTTGTGTGGACAAGTTCTGGAATTTCTTTTTTGGACATGTTGGTATGAGTGGGGCAATGGATCCTAAGGCAGAAACCATAACTTTAATACTGTTTCTATGTTGCTGATTCTGCATTCGAATCACAGAGCACTTAATCATTGCCAGTTATAGGGAACTGTTGACTTCTAGGCCATTAACAAAATGACATAATGTCCCAGACAGGAAATAAAACATCCTTTGGAAATTTTCAGGTTGGGTTAAACAGCTGAGGCTGGGTCTTCTGAAGGCTTCCTGCAGCTGTGAGGTAGCTGGCACTGGATTCGGTGTCCTCAGCTTCTAAATCAGCCATGGAGCAAGGGAGCTGGAGCCCTGGCCCTGTCACTGTGTGCCTGGCAGGGGCTGCATGGCTCTCCCTGCTCTGGTGGCACAGAGGGCTGGCAGCAGGAGCAGAGCAGCCAAACCAGTGCTGCCTGGGCTGTCAGGCTTGTCTGCAAACTAACACAGACTGCCTGTAGCAGTCTTTCCCTGAATGCTGCACTTCCAATGTTTTCAACGTGTTCGTTTACTTGTTTTGGCCTACAAAGCATAAAAACCAGTATCATCTTCCAGAAAGAAATGCTTCTGTCCTGTTTTCAGCTGGAATAAGAGTTAATTTCTTCTTGGTAGCTGATACAGCGCCGTGTTTTGTACAATTTGTGGTTTAGGCTTTATCAACCTGTGGTGTTTTACTTGCTGTGGAAGTTGGAATGAGAACCAAACATAAAACTTTTCTTGACACATTTTAAACACAGCAGCTGTTCATCATTAGGCAATGGTAAATAAATGGTATTGGGGCAGCAGGGGTGGGTGTGTAGTGTGATTTTCACCCATTTTTCAGTTTCTCAGCATTCAGACACACTCAGCATTTTGGAAAGCTGCTCAGTGTTGTTATTGGGTTTTCCGCCATGATTTTAATAGCACCTTATCTTCAAGCATCCTGTCTTTGACTCATCATTGTGCTGATAGTTTCAAACTATGTGAAGACCCTCTGCTAATATTAATGGCAGGTTTCAGTTATGTGGAACTGCTCTGTTTGCTGGAAGAAATGAGGGTGGAAAAGGGCAAAATTGTCTTTCCCAGCTACGTTTTGCTGTGATGTGCTCAAATTTCTTCTGTAGCACTTGGAATCTGGACTCAATAGCAAAGAAAAGGAGCAAAGAAGTGTGTGCACACATGTGGGTTATGAGGGTGGGCCAAAATGTGAGGACACCTGGAGTTAAACATTACATTTACAGTGTGTAGGACAGGTTTTGCTTTTGGATGTTCCTGTTTTGCTGTTTTTGCCTTTGCCTCAGGGAACAATGGAAGACAGAATCCTTGCTACTCGAGAGAGTTAATTTCTTTGTCTTAATTTTGTCATTTAACATAAAAATATGTAGCTAAAGACAGTAGATATGATACAGCTTTTTGGGAATTAATAAATAGTTAGTGGAAATATGTGGGCTGTGCTTTTACAAAGCTTATTTGTATTTCGGACCAGGATAGGAGCAAGTTCACAATTGTCCTTGCACCACAGGTGTCTTTTCTCCTTCTCAACAAAGTTCTCATGTCTTTTCTTGACCCTTCCTCTACTGTGTCTCTATGACAGTTCCTCTGCTGGGGAAGAGAGAAACCTCGGACTTGTGTTTGCATTAAAGATTTTGTTTTACATTTGGACCAGCTTTTCCATACAGAATTCTTTACTCCCTCTGCTCTAAAATCCCAGCATTTCCCTTCCCTTGGACTTGTTTCTTTTGAAGAGCATTTTGCAATGTTAATAGAAGAATGCCACCCAAAATTAAACAGTGTGAAATTGCCTCAGTGTATTGTTCATTTTGCAGCTCAGACCAGGTTATAGTCTGGCCAGGAACAAGGCAATGACATGAGAACCTAGAGCTGACTGTACAGTGTTATTTTTTATTATAGACAGAATAATAGGCTCAACCTTCTGCCAAATGCCCTTTCTTTGCCACACCCTTCTTACCTTCTTCTGTTTGTATAAGATTAGTGAAGTATACAGAATGTTTAATTAAGCTTAATTGCATGACAGCTTAAAAGTGGGAAGGTAATTACTCATTTAATTATTGTGCTGCTTCGTGCTTAAAGTGTGTGTATAATTGCTCTTTTTATAAGGACAGTCAACTTTGCAAGCTTGCATGAAATTATAACAGCCCCATACCTTTTAAAAATGAAACTAAGCAAGGAGAGAGGTGCATTCTGTTACCCCAGGTGCATTCTCCCTTCTCTTGACAGCTTTGAACAGTGTTGCCCTCCCTCTATGACATTTTACACTGGGAAGGACTGTAACATTAATCACATAACCCATTCTCTTTTGCCTATTTTTCATTTACAGTTGTAGAGCATTCTGAGAACTTGGTATTGCAGACATGCCAGTGTAAATTATTATTTTCTGCACTGTCTTCCTTAATTATTTCTACAGTGGCAACCCGATATATCATGGAATTTGAATGTGTTATGCAGTCAAAGGTTAAGTGACTCCTAGTTATGAGTGCTAATAGGAAGAGACCTTTCCAGTGTGCACAATGATTGTCAAAAGTGTTTAAACAACTCCTCTTCTTTGCAACAGTTCAATTCTCTTCTGCCTTGACTAGTACTAGCAGTGAGGCTGAGATACTGAAGTTTGGGCAATCCAATAATGCCTGGAGCATCTAGCCATGATGTCCAAAGGATGATTTCCCTGTAGAAGTCACCAGAGTGGAGCGAAGTTAAGCAGTGAAGGAGAAAGCCAGCTATTCAAATACAATCACTTTTGTAATTGCAAGGGGACTCAGTCTGAGGTAGTTGCAGGCTCTAAAAGATTATTTTTTGTTTAAATAGCAAACAATTAGATTATATGAAATCCCAGTGCAAAAAGTCCCTCTGTAGCCATTAGGAAAGCCACAGAATTCCCCAATCTCTTTCAAGGTTACTGTTAAATTAATTTCTGTGTTGATGAGTTCTTTTCCCTTTCCCAAGTGAGAGGAGGTGGGGAGTTGTGTGTGGCAGGGGACGTTTTTGGGGAGTCGGTGCTTTTCTGTGGTGGCTGATGTGACACAACTGTCACAAGGCCAGCACTGTGTGAAATCTCCTCTGGAGAACCAAGGGACTGGACCTGCAGACACCCAAAGGACTGTGAATGTCTGGACTGGGGCTCTCTCCAGCTACCCTGCTCACTGCCCTTGTGCCTCCAGGCACTTTTCCTGCTTTAGAGGATGGGGTGATCTGGAGTTATTCAGGCCTGTCCCCTTGGTGCAGCCCAGAGCCCCTGTGGGACCTCTCCTGTGCAAAGGGAAGTTATTTATTGTCACTGGCAGCAGCTTTCAGCCTTTCCAGTCTCTCAGCCTGTATCCCTTATACATCTCCCATCCTTTGATACCCCAGAGCTTCTCCACTGCTTCAGCATTCCTCCTGCAGCTCAGGTTTTGTTTCTGAGTCAGTACATGAAGGAGATGATTTGGCCTTTCAGTAGCTCTTTCAGAGCTTCTGGCATTCAGACCATATACTTCCCACTGTGAATCCTACAGCTGTTATGGAAACTTGTCAGCAAGATAAAGTTTAGTGATAAGGCAGTAAGTACATTTGTGGCATAAGCACTAGGGTAAGAAAATTTTAGTGAAAATACATGACATCCTTTCTTGCCTCGTCTTTTTACTGCTGTCAAAGGGGAAAAATACATGATGCTCCCTCGCAAGAAAACAAGAAAGCACCAAATTTGATATTTGGATATTTCAGCTTTTGTCAGATATTTGAAAGACCTGTAGGTACATATTGCCCAGTGATAAGTAATTTCTACTTACTTCTAAAGCCTGTCTGCCGGGGGGGTGGTGGAGAGGCAGGATTTAGAGGGTGGTGACCTGAGAAAGCAAGTTTCTCTGCACGGTCTGGAAAATAGAGTGGGTAGTTGGCATTAAAAGTGGGATAGGGGAAGAGGGGGAATCCAGAATCAGTAGGACTGCTAATATGTTCATAGAGACAAGGAAATGACTGCTTTGCACAGGGCTGTGCCAGCCTCTGCTGAGGCCTAGAGCTGCTGGGAGAAGCATTTTTGCTAAGACAGCTCCATTTAAGCACTGACTCCTGGCACCACAGGATGTAGCCAGTTCTCTGCTGCCTGCAAGCCAGCATCTCCCAAGCCCTTGATGGGGCTGGAGAGAGCTGTTTTGGGAAATGTCCTCTCTAAGGCAGTAGGCTTCCAAGCCAGAGCAGAAATGTAATGCCTGGCAGACCATAATGTTTACAGCCTAATAATGCTGTTAAACCCATGTTAAAATTTTTTCTAGGAGAAGCTGTGAGGAGGAATAGAGAGACTCTGCAGTGGAAAAAAATGAATTTTTAAATTTTATTTTTGATTACCTGGATTAAAGCATAGCCGTGGGGTGTCCAGAGGTATGGGAACAAGAAAAGTTGTGCATCGTGAATGATGAGGTAATGATGTAACTTTGGGCAGAATTGACCAAAATGAGTGACATGTGAATGTCATTAATGCCATTTATGTTGAATTAACCTCATATAAAAACTGTTTGGGTAATCAGCTGCTTCATTTGATGAGCATCAAATGATCTTGATTTTCTTCCACCTGCCACCTGAACCTCATCTGCTGATTTGGAACACCAGATAATCTAGTGCTAATTTCATCAGCTGTATGGCCTGGGCATTTGTAGTCTGGAAAGTTCTGTTGACCATTCAAAGGCTGTGGTTCTCTAGATCTGGATGTTTTATTTATACTTAAGTACTTTCTTCTATATTTAAAAGGACCATCTCTCTCTAGGTGTAGCCGTTTATCTAAAAAGTGTTTATGGGAAACAGCCATTGCCTGATATGGGTGGGTACAGCATAAACAGTTACAGGACAGGAAATGTACAAAACAAGTGCAGGAGTTGGAAATGAGCTTAAATGCTTTGCCTGACCCCTCAATTTGACTTGTTTGAACAAATAAGGTTTACTTATTTCAGAAGAAAAATAGTTAAAATCTTTTTTAATGGATGTTTTGCTGATAATAATAGTGTTACAGAGTCAATAAAGCTAATATGAGTTTTAGATAAACTGTGCTAGTCTTACAGGATTTTTCTCTCACCCCTTTATTTTTTAATTTGGTGCAAAGAAGAAATCTGTACCTCAATTGAAGTAGCAAAATGGCAAGTAAATTTTTTTTTCCTCTCTAGGAAAGGAAAATTTTCTTTTATGCTTCATGTTGAAAGTACAAAAAGAAGCTGATAAATTCAATGCTGCAATGCCAGTAATTTGCTTTCTTGGAAATGTCACACAGACTTACTAACAAATCTTGAGTTGAAAGAAGTCTTAATAGATGTTTTTATCATTATTGTACGTGGTTTCCTCAAAAATGTAGAAAAAACATGTTGGAAAAGGAAAGGTCAAGCAAAAGCAGTTCCATGTAATTTTGTTCTTGGAAAGCACAAAGCATAACTGGAATTTCTAGCACTCCTCTGGAGATGGGTCCAGTTACCTAGGGGTCTGAAAGATATGAGATGGGATGTGTGATGATAGGCTTACTTTCCAGGAGAAAATGGATTAATCTTGCACAATGATTTCTGAGAAGTAAATTTACTTTATAATTTCTGTTCTTATTTTACTTTTTATTCTGAAAGATTTCAGGACCGCCTGAAATTTTCTGCTGAAAAACTCTTATATATGGGAGAACCACACAAAAAAAGCTGGAAACAAATTAATTTACATTATAACTTATTGGATACAGTATCTTGGCAAAATTAGGTGTTAGGTTTCTCGGATGCTGCTGGCCTGAAGGATGAACCTTCAGTGTGGTTATTGGTGCTTGCCATCTGAAGCGCAGGTTTGTTGGCCCAGGTGGTGCAAATGTTGCCTTTCTCTAGGAACAGAGTGACTCTAGAGCTCCTGGAGCAGCGTTTGTTCTTCTTGGCTGGCCCGGGTGATGTTCTGGCCTCAGCAGCTCTTTAGGTGTTTTGCTTTGTCCTTAATGGCAGCCCTGCAGTTCTGCTGGGCCAGTTCCGGCTGCTTTTCCAGACACGGAATGCCCTGGGCTCCCGGGGCTTCAATTCCATTCAAAAACCGGGAAAGCTGATATTGCCCTCCCAGGAAGGAAAAACTTCTGAGCAGAGAGAGGGGCTTGGAAGGAAAGCTCCCCAGGCAGGGAATAGCCCGGAGAAGCTGGCAGGAACTGCTGTGCAGCAGGAACACAGGAGGTGATTTGTTGAGGGAAAGATGAGGGAAGGAGAGGTTTTCAAAGGGCAAGTGCTTACAAAGATTAAATGTTACAGAGCTTGATCTGCAGCTGGTAAACAAGAAAATGCCAGGGTGATATTTCTGATGTGAATGTCTCTGCAGATTAACAGTAATTAAAGCTGGTCTTAGTCTGCTTGGGGCTTTCTTTTTCCTCAGTGTCCACATGCTCAGCCATTAAAGTCAAGAATCAAGTATATTAGTACCACTTTAAAATGTCTGTGTATATACTTTTTTCCCCTATGAAAACTCTAGTAGATTATGGATCAAGTCTGCACTGTGTAAACCCAATTGCTCCAGTGACTCTTCCTATTATCATACTTCTTTTTAACAGCATCTCTCATTTATAATCTCATATATTTATGACATATCGTGCTTAAACTTCCCCATGCAAACCAGTCAAAAATCAATAATATTAGCTAGACTGGTAACACACGTTGCAGACAATTTGGGTGTCTTGACCAAATTCTCCTTTGCTATTAGCATGCTTAGGAACAGATTTTTTTTTCTGTTTGGTTAGTTGCCTTTTTTCCCCTCCTTTTTCTGCCTTTTTTTTTTCCCTTTTCCCAAGAATATTTGCATTGAGAAAGAACACAATGTTCTCTGGAAGATGCTCTTTTTACATAAGATGGCTTGGAATATAGAGCTGCCTGCTTGTTAAATGTGTGCAGAATTGTGCCTTGAACTTTCTCACGGAGCAGTGTGGGGATGAGCCAATCTCCTTGACCTGGGCCCTGATGTGAGTCCAGCTTAGTGTTTCTCTATATTCACCCGCTGCAAAGCATGAGAAAATAAGATTCTGCCATCCTGGACACAGCTCTCTGTTTATATACAACAAGCAGTCACAAGGCAGTTGCATCAAAGGCTAATTCCAGGGTCCAGGATTGCAGCTTAAACCCCTATATTAGCATAGTATTGCATATGTATATATTCTAGCACCATCTAGCAGATTTCCAAGGTAATGTCTGAAATAATAAAACATAAAATAATAAAACAATGCTTAATCAAAGTTCCTATGTATTCTGGAAATAAAACCCCACTGAGTTATCTTTCACGCCCAACCTTATGCACAGATGTAATCTTACTGCTAGACTGGGACTGTTGGATCCCGTTTGTTTCCCGTTCAGGTGGCATTTGGAATCAAGCAGTGACAATCTGTCTAAGCAGTTCTGCTGATAAGCAAGGTCATATCAGCAAAGAATTTGTACTTCTCAGAGTATCTGCTTGGTCACTTTGCTGTCTTCCACCTGAGGGCTGTGAACACATCAAATGGAAGATAAAGTTCTATTCTGAGCCACAGAGGGGGAAGCTGGAGTTCCGTGACTGAGTCCTTCCAGGAGGTGCAGTGGAGTCTTTGTGAAGCCCCATGTCTTTAATAAAGCTGCTGTGAGAGATGCAGATTGATGACACACCTGGTCTAATGCACAGCTTTCCCCCCCTTCCATCAGGTGCTAATCCTGTCCTACATGTGCACTGGGGCTTGCTTCCAAGAGCTAAACTCCTAGGATTTAACCTCCTAGAAACGGTTTTAACCTGTGAAGAATGTCAGTGTGCTCAGCAGCCGCGCTGCTCTGTGTATCAGACACATTAGACCATAATTACCTGGTGGTGGGTGGGGAGGTAAGTCAGTGGATTATTCACACAGGCAGTTTTGAATCAAAAAATAAGAAATGCACAAATCATTGCATGTGATGTGAAATGAGACCCATGGCAGATTAAAAACGGTGATTTTTTTTTTTTTTTTACTGAGCATATAATACCTCCGGGATCCACCCTATTCTCACTGCATGTAATGAAGCCAAGAAAAGGGCAGAGAGATAATTCAACAGTTGCTGGTATAAAAGGTTAGGATATAAATGCTATAAATACTAGGTTGCAAGATAAGGCTATGTAAAGCATAAAGTATGACTGTCTATTTTTTTTTTTTTGGAGGCAAGAGAGAAACCCGATCAAAGAAACAGACAAAAAATCGCAGCCACAAATATCAGATAAAAAAAAAAATGCCCAGAGCATTATTTTAAACTAACTCATAAAACTAAATTCCTACTGGCTTGAAACAAACAATCCAAAGCCAAACAAACAAAACCAGCAAATCACCAAAGCAATAAAAAAGCCCAACCAGGCAAGTTTTGGGATCTTTGTAAATTACAGCTTCCTTGAGTTACTTCTAACAGGCAACCTCAGTAGTTGTCCTTCTGATGAGCCCTTAAATCACTAAGCCCTTGTCAGTGCAGAGTAGAACAAATTCCAGCAGGTTTTTCCTGCCATTTCATTTGAGTGCAGCAAGGCACAGCAGAGTGTCACGTCCCTCAGAGTGAGTGTAGCTGTTTTATATTTGTCTCTGTGGGATGGGGCAGGCTTCATTCTGCTTCTCGTGATCTTGTCTGTAATACTGCCCTCATCTTTATGGGTTTATCCAGGGAAGCACATTACAGGTGCTGTGCTCTGATCAGGGTCATCTGTTGGCCATTGTGGTTGAGTGTTCAGGATTTTTGGTTTTGAAGGAAGCTGTTTGGGTGTTTTTCTGCATTCTCCCAGTCAGTGTCCTGGGTGAGGGTGCAAGCTCAGATAAAATACGGCAATATGTGTTTTGACAAAAGGTGGGGGTTATGTAGAGAGCATTAAGTTTTACTTATCTAGAAGTGCTAGCAGCAGACAGAAGAACTTTGTTCGACTTTGTCCTTTGGGCCAGGATAGAGCATCTGAGTGATGTCTCTGAACTTTTTCTCAAGCTTAACTGTGGTTATATGTTGAGGTATGGACCTTAGGGCTTTAGACCCTTGAGCCTATCCCAAAATAAGGGTTATGATCCCATTCATCACTCCAGACGGGAGAAAAATTCTCACACTTGACCTTATTGTGCTGCTCTGTGTCCCTGTAGTCCTAACAGGTATCCAAGAATTGCCTTTCCTAAATCAGTATCTTCTCAGTAGAGGAAAGTGAAAGTCAAAACCTTTCACTTCAAAACCATGATCTTTGCTTGTGCTTCCAGACTCTTGTCTGACCAAAGATCTCCTTACCTACTACTGCATCTTCCAAAATTGCTCAAATTCACTAGATTTTATCTTGCTGTTACTTCTCTTAGTGCAAATGAAAATGTGGCAGGCTTCCAGTTCCTAAATCTAAATAGTGTGGGAGACAGATGTGGTTTTTTTTTCCTGTGGTATCTTACATAGAAAATGGAAACCTGTGTCTGTTAAATATGAACCGTAATTGGAAACAGACTGTCCCCTAAAGGTGTTCTGCCTTTGAGACCAGCTGGTTTTGTCACATCTGTGGTTAAATTCTGACATCAGGTTTACTTAGTTGTTGGGACTTTGCAGGATTTCAAGAGGAGAAAAGTATATTTATTTCCATGAATTGTGAAATGAAATAATGATGCCTTTCTAGATATTATTAACTGGAAAGGGAATAGACCCAAAGATTCTCTGGTAACCAGGAGAACATAAGTCTTGGTCAATAAACCAGTTTTACCTGGGTTCTACAAACAGCTCTGAGTATTTCTCATGCCTTAGTCTGAGGCAAAGAAATGAAATTTCTCTGACACATTGTGAGTGTGCACACACGCTTGTTATGCTGCTCTATTTTACCTTCTGTCCTCTTGAGCTTTTGTGTGCAGGAGAATCCTTTATCTGTCTTCACCACAAGTTAAGGAATTGCTCAGTTATTTTGTCAGAAGGCATTTGGATTCATCTACAGAGGGAATTCCTTGGAATTCTTAGAAAGAAAGACTCCTGAGGCTACCTGTGCTCAGTCTGAGCTCTTACCTCATCTGCCTTTCAGATTGTGCACTGGCCTATGGTTGCTCCTCTCTGCCCTGAGAATTACCTCTGTTGTTGGAGCTGTCACAGCGGCTGTTCCTGAGTGCCATGAGCTCTTGGTGAGCATCATGTAAATGAGGTAAATGCTCCCTGGAGGTTTTTCACATGCCGCTGAGCTCTACAAACTTGCTATTCCTCATATTCCTCTAGCCCAGTTTTCTTGGTTTTACTTCCAACTCCTCTGAGCCATTCCTCTGGAGCCTTTACTGCCTTCCTAGATAAAGAAGAAAGTCTGAAACTGGATGAAACATCCTTTTGCAGTTGCTTCAACAGATTGAAGTAGATTTCAATACTTGCATATTTCAAGTGTTCAGGTAGATACCCTGTTTATTTCCAGTTGCACAATTTACTACTTTCTCACCTTCTACTCTGCAATTAAAAGGAAATCTAGAGGCAGAGCAAACTCTGAGGTTTTATGTAGGAGCAGTGAGTTAAGTGAACACAAAGGAATGAAATATTGTATGACACAGAGTCTCACAGTGTAACCAATCATCTCTTTGTGTTGATGTAAAACCACTTTGTCAGCCTTCCCAGCTGTTTCTGCTCTCTATAGGTCCTGTTTTGGGTGCTGCCTGGCTTACCTTTGCTCTCCTCCAGTTTGACAGGTAAGTGTCTAACAATGGGCCGAGTGAAGAGGAGGTGAGTCACTGACCTGTTTCACTGCAATAACTTTGACAGGCTGGCAGTTGGCATTATTACACTTACATCAACCACTTAGACAAACAATTACACGCAATATGAAGATAAGTATGCAAATGAGAATAAAATCGTTCAGGCAATATCAGGAAAGAACAGAGATGCCTGTTAGTGAAGCAGTGACTTCCTATGAGAGCTTTCTGTTTCAGATAGCAGATTAAAGTCAGTTTTGGAAGCTTGGAGGAACAGAGAGAAAGAGGGAAGAAGAGATGACAGAGATCAGTACAGGCATTTTCCTATGCAGACAGAAAATTCACTCTTAAAATGAGCAAAGTAGATTTTTTAAGGTTTATGAATGACCCGGGGTAGCTTAGTGTTGAGAAGTGATTGGAAGGAGCCGCAGAGAAAATCCCATAGCAGATGAGTGAGCTAATCCACTGTAAATAGCAGTGTTTATTAACTTTCATTCTAAAATGAAAACAAAACAGAAGTAATGCATTTAGTGTCCAATACATCTGGGCCACAGCTTGGGGTAAAATGCTCTCTTATCACATACAGAGCAGAAGTGAAAAGGCTCATCAGTGCTGCCTTCTGAAGACATTTAGATGAACAGTTGCTGCGAGACTGCACAGATGGCTGCACAGTATCCGAGTGCTACAGCTGCACTTCAGCCCTGCCTGCAGACACCTGGGCTCCAGGGAAGCAGAGGCTGGCAGTGTAGGATGAGCACCAGCCTGGCCAGAGAGGAGGGATGGTCAAAAGCTTAGGAATTCAGGCTGATTGGACACATGGGCACCAGAAGATCCATTACAGTTCTACCATGTGCCACAGGACTGTGGCTTCTGGTAGGGTTGGGACAGATTGATTTCTCATACATTAAAAATTGATCTCAGCATTTAGAATTATTTTTTTCCTGGGTTCATGCTCCTCATTGGGTAAATACATTTTAAAGGTATGGATATTTGTCAATTTTTTCTCTCCAGCTCTGCAAAAACAAAAGGAGCTGAAGACATTTTGGTACTTCTAATTTAATCTTGCACAAGATGCAAATTATCTTCCTCTTGTTTCTAACAGATTTTATTAATGGAAGAATTTAAAGAAAGGCTTTATTCTACTACAACAGCTACTATAAGTTTGGCTGGTTATTGAAACTTGTGATTAAAACAATAACTGCTTTCCAGTGATTTCCCGGAGATGTGAGGGTGGAAGGGAAGGCTGCAGGGGTGTAATCAGACCAGTCTCACAGCACAGACCCAAGGATATCTGCTAATAATCTCTGCAGGAAACCAAAAATTCTGTTTTGACTAGGGCATTTCTCTTAAAAAGGCAGGGTTTTGAGTGTGCTGGTAATAATGCAAGATACGAGTTGTGTTCCCTAGAGTGGAACACTCAAATACAGAACTCTAGTTTCTTTGAGTACTAATATAGAAATTTCTGTGAAAAGGGGGAGAGAAAAGTATGCAAAATAAGCATAAGGCTTAATTTAGTTAAGTTGGAGGTGAACACCTTTAAGCACAGAGGTGGGGTTGTTGGAGGTGATGGAATTATTGTGTTTCTAAATCATATATCCTTCCAGGTGCAGCTGAATGGGGTTTGGGTGTTTGATTTAGAAATAGCTTCTTCATGTGGAGACGACATAAGCAAAAGAGAAAAATCTGAATTATGTTTTGGAGTGGAATAGTTACTTCACACTAATCCTTTTGCTGATGGTCTCAACCTTAATTAACTGAAATTTAATTCAGTTGGTGTCGATTCACTTCTAAAGCCAGTTAAATAAGCTAGAGACACACTTTTACTAATGGCTGTAGCTCAGAGAAGTTTGTTTAGCAGATGCCTGTGTTGTGCTGTTGCCAAAGGCATTCCTGTCCAGCACAGACAAGGCAGGTGCCCTGCAGCTCTGTCAGTCCAGCAGCTCAAAGATGGGATGATCACCAGATGGGGAGATTTGCCCAGCCTGGTAGGATCTGCTGAAACCTCAGCCTCAAATAAAAGCCATCAAGATAAGACCATTGTCAATGGCCCACTTGCTCTCCAGCATCTATTTCACAAAGGGTCGTCTGCAACAGTTTATATGGATCTTTCAGTTGATGGTATTAAAATGATGACTCAATCATTTTAAACATTGCATTCAGAATTGGAAATAAAAGGGAGACGACATTTAAAAGAAATTTGAAAAACTTACTGGTACTTCAGATGTTCTCTCTTGTATTTCAGGAAAAGAACAATAATCAGTTTTTCAAAGCCTTCCTTCTTTGACTGCTACTTCAGCCCAGAAAAGCCAAACCACATCATATTAGACACTCTGGAACTGTCTAATTCTCTGAATTTTGATATGCTGGCATGAATATTATGAGTTAGGTATTGATTTTAAAATCTTAGGAATGATTAAATAGGGACATAGACGATCTGTTCTGTGCTTTTTCTGTTGCATCTTGAAGTGGATACTTCTCATTTTATTTAATCTTTAACTGGAGCTGTACTGCTTGAGAGAGGTAATGTAGATTGTTCTTAAACTAATGGCAGAATAAATAAAATTAACTAATTACACAATTCTACTTCCATTCTACTACAGTACTTAGGAGAAAAATAGCATACTTCAACATTCTTTAAAAGGTGTTTCATCAAAGACTGATAAGCAAGTACTAGCAAACTGGAGCTGCTTAATCATGTAATAAAATTACAGAGAGTTTTTAGATGTGTACCATAAACATACATTTCCAGACAAATACACAATTTTAACATTAAAGTACCAATTTAGAAGGAGTAAATTTTTTCATTCTCTTGTTCCTGTGAAATTTTCCAGAACAATGTTCATTGTCAGATTTTACAAATAGTACCCGCAGTGTATGTGGATGTGATGCTGCTTGCATGTACTATTGTTGTCTCAGTTTCTGTGGAAACAGAGGGACAAATGTCATCACCACTACTACAGGTAAGGCAACTGGATCCTTTAAAATTCTTCTATTCTGCCTTGGTCTATTACTAAAGATCAAAGATTTGTCATGGCTAATGAATGTCTAGTACACAAAACTGGAGCTGGGTCAAAGCTATAGAGTAAAAGAAAACATTAATGATTTACTCTTTTCCCCCTGCTATGGCATATGGAAGACTGTAATTCCTGTTTGGCTTTTTTCCTTTAAGTGTCTTCTGTTCCCTGGTTTTGTGGCTCTGGAGCTGGGGTCTCAGGTGCAAACTGAACCTCTGTCAGTGCACATCAACAATTGACCCTGTGACCAGAACCACTGACAAGGCTCTAAAGG
Source organism: Sturnus vulgaris (assembly GCF_052056855.1). Lineage (NCBI taxonomy): Eukaryota > Metazoa > Chordata > Aves > Passeriformes > Sturnidae > Sturnus > Sturnus vulgaris. The sequence continues at coordinate 10,063,484 of NC_142250.1, forward strand.
AGATCACTGTGCAGAAATGGGCTCAATAGGAGACAGAAATAGCATACTTTCTGAAAAGGGCAGTTAAGCCTCACAAACTATCCAATTTTATGGTTTTTTTTTTTTAGTAGCTGGAAAACAAATGGATATGGGCATTTCCAATAATGCAGGTTGCCTTAATATTGAAGATTTATCTTCACTAAAGCAGCTTCAAGAATGAAGATGCCCACTGCTTTGCCATAAATTGTGTGTCCTTGCCATTGCATGGACAAAAAAATTGGAAAAAACATAGAAATGGATGATCAGTTTTCAAGTGGAGAATGTTGTTATTACTGAGAAGCTTGTATTTGAGTCAGTGTGGATTAACATATGATCTTCAAGATAATCATGGTCAAAATAATTCTGAGAGTGAAATTAATAGACAGGAAGTGGTTTGTTGACAGTCCTAAGAATGTCTATATTAATGACAAAGGGCAAACTGAAAAATGCAGAGAAATTATGTGAGCTGAAGTAATTGAGTGAAAGAAATGGCATATGTAACTTTGTGTAGAAAAATTCAGTGATGAACACAAGAGAAAAATAATCCCATCTGTACATATAAAGTGATGGATTCTGAGCTGTTTCTTTCAATTAGAAATCAGATTTTAGCACCCTGATGTATGGTGAAAATATTAACTCAATTGTCATTACTCTCCTAAAAATATATAATGTGTTAGATATATTGTGGGAAGAATAGAACAAATCAAACCCATCCAGAATCCTATATGTACTCCTGGTTCCCTCTGCTCAACAGGCTTCTGGTTGTATTAGGAAAAGTTACATAGGAAGGTAAAGGAGGTCCTGAAACCTCAGCACAATCAGTGATACAGAGGAAGAGCCTTTAGGGTAGAAAAGAGTTTCCTGAAAGGGAATATAATGGAGAGGCAGAAAGAGGGAAGAGTTTGTTCATTTTCTTTCCTCCTCCAATAGAACAATTAAAGGATATCAGATGAAATCAGCAGGTGGTCAGTTCAGCACTGATAAAAAGCAATATTAGATTACACAGCGTGTAGAATGTTCCACATTCTAGAAGTTTGCATGAGTTCAGAAAAGCAATGGGACAATTCCTCTGAGGACTTTGAAATATCAAGACATTGTTTCTGGCTCCAGAAATCTCCAAACTGCAGTTTTATGGAGAGTGAAGGGGTGCTTGGGGGAAATAACACTACATTTGTCCTGAACATGTAATGTGCCATATTCCACTATCAGACAGGTGGGGCTGGCTGCTGGACATGAGGGGTGTTTGATCTGTTCAATGATTATATCTGGATGTATATGAAAAAAAAGGAAAAGAAACAAAGATCCCTGTCTTCTGCTTTGTCCCTTCCCTTTGCAAAAAGTCCCTATATATCAAAGATGAAGGAAAAAAGCAAAATCTTTGGCTTGTTTAAGGAGAACAGCTTGTACAGCTTCTTATACCAATTCTTTTTGAAGTGTTGCCAAATGGAGGACTGTGGGAACAATGGAAAAGGCTGAGTCAAATGATTTTTCTCCTTTCAAATACACACCTCTGAAAGCTCGTAAGCGTTCCTGCTTTACTGGCCATACTGGCAAATGCTATTTTTAATGGATTGTGGATTAGTATTTCATAAATTTAAACTTAAAATTAAAACCTGAAAAGGTAATTTCTCCTCTCTAACCCTCAAGGGAATGGTGTTTTGTTCAGCCTGCTGGAGCAGTCTTTTTGTGAAAGCACAGCTAATCTGAAATACAATAAACTGTATTATTTCACATTCCCTCTGCTAACCATTTTGTTAGGCTGTCCATCCTTTTACATTTCTTAGCAGGCTAAGAAAAAAAGAGTTTAATTGTACAAAGGAGATCATTTGCACACAATTGCTTCTCCCGAGAAAATAAATGATTTCTATTCTTCCTGATCATTTCTTCAAGCCTTTCTCCTTAGTGCAACAAGCGTTGTGTACATGCTGGACTTGAACTCCAGAGGTAGCAGCCCTCCTGGCCAGTGACCTTAAATATGAGCAAGGTGTGTTTGCCCCTTGCTCCCACCTGATCCTCTGGGGACCAAGCAGCAATTTCTTGTGGTATCAGTATTAAGCAGGGAGTTTTTGCTAATGTGGCAGGATGGTTCCTCTTCATCCTCAGCCAAGAAGTTATTCTGGGTCAGCTGGGGAAAATTCTCTCCAGAGAGAGGTACTGGCTGAACAGAAGTTTTGCAGTGGTAGGAGAAGCCTGGTTTTCCATTAGATTTCAGTGGTATATCCCAAATTCCCTGTGCTTGTTGGCATTTTTGTGAGACAGCTGTTCTCTACCTCCTCAGTTTATATTTTGTGGTTTGGTTGGACAAATCACTGCAAATGAAATAATGAAGAGCTAAACATTTGTCTTCAGTATTTCTAAGTGTCTTGGTTTAATTTGAATTTCCCGGGCAATGTACCAAATAATGTTATAATTTCGATTTGCCAATTTAAATATACTCATTTTCTGTTGTGAGACAGAATCAGGAGCAAAAGCAAGGCAGGCCTAAAACTTAAAAGGATATAAAAAGAAGTTTATTAACTAAACAAAGAAAAAGAAGACAGTAAATTCAGAATAAGATCTTCAGACTACTCCATCCTCCCTTTTCCCATTCCCTCTTAACAACAGCATACAAAGATACTTTAGTCAGTTCTCCACTTAAATAATCCTATTCAGTTCACTTCAGAGAGAGGAGCCTCCTCTTGTTTGGCTATAGGGATTTCTCCATAAGGAGAGAAAAAAACAGTTCTCTCATGATTTCACTTTCACGATTTGCATCCACCTGGGAAAAACTTTGCAAGCCATGAAGCTCCTTCCATCTTCACAGCTTTCCCAAAACTGTGCTTATAGGCCATATTAAACTCATAGGGTATTACTTTTAAGAATGAACTGTTCTAAAACAAAAGTCCTCTTCATCTCTTTTCTCTCTGTTCATGCTTCATCTTCAGAAAACCAAGATCCCCTTTTTTCCTCTGGGCAAAAGATTCTCCATAGAGGTGGTTTTAGTCAAATGATGTATCACGTGGAACACTCCAACCCCCCATGTCTTTTCTCCACAGTTTATAGGAATTTTCAGTGCAATATCAGTTCATCCTTACAACTTTACAAAAGAATTTTCAGCCATCTTCACAGCATCTCCTCATTCTCCTTCCATCTAAAGAAACTTAGCTCTCGCTTCACTGACTTTGGAGTATTTCCTTTTTTCCCCTCTCATATTCAAAGACAGGCCAGAAGTCTGCAAGTCTTATCCCAGCACAAAGAGTTAAGATTTCACATGGGGAATGCAAGGTTGCAATGCTGGAGCTGTGCCAGGATCTCAGGAGACTCAGGCCGTGCTGGAAAGGGAGAGGAGAGGGAACGGCTGGGACCTCACTCAGCCTCCCTGGGTCTCAGCTACAGCACCCACTGCCCATGGCCACCCCATCTCCCTGCCGGCCATGCCAGCTCCCCAGACACGGGCCCAGCCCTGCCCATGGCCACCCCATCTCCCTGCCGGCCATGCCAGCTCCCCAGACAGGGGCCCAGCCCTGCCCATGGCCACTGCTCCTCCCTGCCGGCCATGCCAGCTCCCCAGACAGGGACCCAGCCCTGCCCATGGCCACCCCTCCTCCCTGCCAGCCATGCCAGCTCCCCAGACACGGGCCCAGCCCTGCCCCCTGCCAGGCCCGCAGGCCTGTCGTGGAGCCAGGCCCGGGCCCTGTTACCTGCATTGCTGTTGGGAAAAAAAAAGAGATTTTTTTAGGTTACCTCCTTCAAAATGTGTGTTCATGGAGTGAACTAACTTTCTCCAATTGATTCCTCAGGCTGTCAATAACCAAACCAATGTTCAATTGGTCCCATTAACTCACAGAGGAAGTTCTTATAGACAGAAACCTCTCTGTCAGTCCCCAGGTAAAACCAGCACACTAAGTTTGCAGAACAAAGGAAAAAGCTCAAGAAAGGCTGGGAATGGCTATAATTTATTGCTATTGTTATTATCTTTGCTTTCCAGACTCTGCAAACATTTGTTCTACCACAGGGATAGTCTGTCCCTGCCTTCTCTGAGTTGCTCTGTGGGATTTATGAATTTCATTAGAATTGATCTCACTTTCAGGGGGATTTCTTGTTTCTGTGAACAAGCAGGAATGCTTTCCAAGCTACCTAGCAATGAACAGTTTAATGTGTGAAGGGGGCTTTTTTCTGAAGATTTTACTCTTTCAGTTTTCCTCCATTTTCTCCATTTTTCTAGCTTCCTTTTGTGTTTTCCTTTACCTGTCTCTGACTCCCAGAATACACAAAAGAGAAGCAGTTTTTAAAATGCCTGTATGTACTTTAAAGGCCTTACTTTTACACAGAATTTGTAGCTGTATTTCAGCAATGAATTAATAGAACAAACAAAGAAGAGAGAGAAAAGGTTGTCAGGTTTTGTTGCTGAAGCGTATTATACCTTAAGTTTGGATAATTTTCTGCAGTCTAAGAAAGCTGAAAGGGACAATTTTTCCTAGTTTTTTTTTTTTTTTTTTTTTTTTTTAATATCATGTGCACATAGTTGATTTCAATGACTGCAAGGGTAATTATTTCTTTGTTTGCCAGGAACATTCAAATTGCCATGGTTTCCACAGAAAATGTGCTCAGACTCCCTGAAAGTAAGGTACACAATAGGCTGTTACAGCTGCCTTTTCTACTGGAATTATTTTAAGCAAAATTGATGCACAGCAATTAACCCTTTGTGCTTGATGCACATCATAGTCTCAATCAATGGGCACTTAACAGAATAAAGGGACAGGATGAGAAATTTCAAGATTCACTTCTGAAAAGTGTCTAGTTGAACTGCTGGGAACTTTAACAATAGTAATCTTTCAATAGCATATTGGATTTCTCAGAAGGTTATCTCATGGATTACATCAATAAAATACTTTTTTTTTACTCATATTGAAAGATGTGGAGGTGAAGTTATAACTTGGAAGATTGAGATGCCACTTGTGCTGCTGAGGATTTGCTCTTGTAACTGTAGACTTTCCTGTCTTTCCTGAAACCTGGCCAAATCACAGGCCTCCACCTAACTGCTAAAATCAACCCATCCCCATCATTTGCCACACAGATAATTTCTGTTCCCTGAGAAGGGGGAGTCACTTGAACAAATACCTTTCAATTGTTATTTTTCCCTTGACAAAAATAAGATTGAGATGTTTGAATCCAAAGCTGAAAATGGTTTTGAAAATTTCCGAGTGAATGTATTATGTAACTTTAGCAGTCCTAAACTGGAGAGCTGAAATGCTCCTCTTCAGGATTTTGAGGCAGTCAGAGAATCCTGTGCTCTACACAGAATTACATCTGACATTGGTTAAGTTTTAAGCCCAGGTTAACTTGAGATAATGGAGAGACTTCCATGATTGGGTTCATGGGGATGGATGCAATATTTACCTGCTTCTGGTACTGGTAAATAAGCAAATACCTGAAAGGCAGCAGAGCTTACTGGAAAATTCCTCTATCTTCAGTGTAGAAGTATCCTGATTTAAGGGATCCTAATCGAAAAATAATAAAGTGTTTTAAAAATATGATTTCCATTACATTTTAATCAAACTCCTAAACCTGTAAAGTTTTCTGGTTTGTTTGTTTATTTTTTAACCATTTTATGATGCAAGAACCTGTAAAGAAACCTCCCTGTGGTTGCACCTGCCCTAGGATCGCAACAGATTTCTTCTTATTCGGTTAATTCGCTGAATGCAAAGACAGAACTTCTCATTTACCCTATTAATTGTAAATCACTCATGGTGTTGGCAGTTCACGTTCTTATTTACACTTCAGTTTTCTAGAGCACAATTTTTACAGAGAAAGACTAAGAAATACAAAGCCTGGTGGCTTGGCTGGAGTTTCTGCATTGTGTACACCCATGTTTAATATATTGACATTTTCACATCTGGTAACTGCAGACCGTGGGACTATGTTTACCATGACAGAATTTCTGTTTTGATAAAAGAAGAGTAGTAAGTTTAATTAATAGGGGAGGAAACAAACCATGGGCAGGAAATGCAGTTGCTTTTGACAAGCATTTATCTTTTTAAGCTGAACATATTTTCCTCTGTGCATCTCAGTGCCTCAGAAAGCTCTACAGTGAAATTTGGCACTGCTTTGACCAGTTGAAAGAATCGGAACCAGTTCTTTGAAAGAATCGGAATTGTACATTCATGGGCTCTGTCAAAATTAAACTATTAAACGACTTGATTGAATGTAGTGCAATAAAAAAAAAATCTTTTAAAACCCTCTGTGCTATTGAAAAGCAGTAAAATAGTTAGGGTTCTCTGCATTCAGTATGCCTGCCTCTTCGAATTTAACTAATTATTGGTAAATTTACTTGATATCTGAGATTGTTGAGATTTAAATTGAGAGGCTGCTCCTGCTGATGCTGTTTTCTTAAAGATTTGAAATTCTGCTTGGTTTACAGATCAGATGCCTCTTGCACTTGACTGCATCAGTGATTCAGATAATGATTTTGATAGGGGATTTATTTTGTTTTAATGTAACTAACAGTTGGGGAATATTTCCCTTCACTAGGTAATTCATACAATGTATTTATGGTAACTAATGTTGATTAGCTGTCAGACAGGATCTTTGGTGATGTTGGTCAGAGTGGGTTAGGAGAGAGCTTCGGTAAGACTGTCTTGGGTTTCATGCACCTTTGAGGGAATTTGTGATATTTGATTCAGTTTGTATCAGTGTATGCTTGTGTTGGGGGAAGAGATCAGACAGAGCAATCAGAACTCCTGTGATTAGGGCTTTCACCTGGACAGTAGGACATTCAAAAGGTCAAAAGCCTGTGGTAAGGACTGGAGAGGCTTGCAACTGGATCCTAAATAATACTACCTGTTCTTATCAGCTCTACCAGAGTGTATACAGTCTCCAATTATGAAACTCAGGAAAAGGGCTTGGGCTTACAAGGAAAATTCAGTTTGTCCAGAAAAGCATTGAAAATATTAAACCTTTCTTGTCAGATCTAACACTCAGCATTCAGAAAATTGACTTGAATTGTAAGCAATAATAACTCCAGGCAAATCCTGGGAAGAGATGGCTCAGGGGAACCTCATAAAGGTATGTAGACAGGATATCAAAAGATGGAGCCAGGCCATTTGTGCCTGGAAAGGTGGAGGCAGGAGCCATGTGAAAAAGGGAGGAAAGCAAGAAACAGCAGGTCCTGCTTGTCAGTGTGAGTGTTCCTGCTCTGGGGTCAGAGCCTGGCAGTGGGGAGCAGCAGTGGAGGCACATCCACATGGAGACAGGAAGAGAGCAGGCAGGTGCTGAAGTACAAGTGCAGGTCCTGTGACTGTGTACCATGTATGTCTTGGTGAAGATAAAACCCACCACGGTCTCACCAAGGTAACTTACTACAGCAAGAATTTGGAGAAATGTTCCTGATAAGGCCTTTGTATCAGGCTTCTACCTGGGGCAGAATCAAAGCGTGATGTGTTGGTGCAGCACAGAGGTAGGGTAGGTCATGTGCTTGATAAGCAAGAGGTAGATTGCTCTTGGCATGTGTTTGTTACCTGGCACAGGTTTTGCCCGACAGTCAGTGTTTTGCATGTGTATTTACTTTTATTTCTACATTTTAGTTCACCTCCATTTTATTATCACAAACTGATAATAAAAATGAAGCATTTCTGAATATTTTACTAACCCTGAATTTCCCATCTCTTTGCCAATTTTCCTTTGCTACATTCCTCTTTTCCATCCTCTTTAGATTATTTTCTAATAGTTTAGGTATTATATTGCTACTTCATCTTCTAATATCTATTTTTAAATCTCATTAGATTCTGTCTGGTTTTATATTATTACCTTCCCTCTTTCCAAATAACCTTTTTTTCTTTTAGGCCCTCTCCTTTCTTTTGAAAGCAGCCTTAAAACCAATTCTATGAAATTGAGAGCATCTCAGAATGGATCACTATTCTGTCAGTGCTCTCAAAGTTATGGCTGCTCTTCTCAAAGAAAAAAGTCTGCTCTAAGCAGCACTGATGCTAAGAGATGTTGGTAAGGATTCTTTTTTTTTCCCTTCTTACAATTCTCATTAGAGGTTTGAATCTCACTGGCTATCACTGTTAGATGGGAGAAAGACAACTATAGCAGTGCAGCTGAGCATGGCCCTTTGCAGGAAAGTTAATATCCTGAGAATTAGTCATCCAGCAGTAACACAACAGCTAAAATACACTCATGGGACCTGAATATTTTGAAACAGCTCTGCAAGCACCATGTTGTGAGTCATAGATGCTATAAAGCCCTAGGACAAGATAAAGGATTAAGCTACTGATTCATTCTGTCTGGAGCTGACACTTGCCAATGTGAGAATCTGAATAATCACTGCCATTAGGCTTTGCAAAATGCAGTTGATGGTTGTTGTAGCCTTGATAGTCTAAAGATATAAAGGAGAAGCAGCATAGAGTGAGTGTCCTTTATCAACCAAATGGGCAGAGTGGCAGTGGCTGTGCTAGCTATGTCTAAAGCTCTTGTTTAGTTCACTTCAGTAGGAGTTTAGAGTATTACACAGTGTTTGGGTAGGGGTTTGGGTCTTGTGATGGTATTTTATATCAAAAAGTAGGGTAAAACAGGAATTCTGAGCTCTTCTGAAGTTCTGCTAAAACATTGTGCAGTGTCCTTCATGAGGCACTTTAATTACTTCTGCTGTGCTCGTCTCTTTGCACTAAGTAATCTCTCCCTCTATTTGCAGGTTAATGAAGACAGGCACCAAACCTCCCAGCCCAGTGCATTCGGTTATAGAGGAACAGTTGTACCCTATAAACGTTCCTAATATTTGTTTGTCCGTCCTGTAGGGATTTACTGCAGGATTAAAAGCTCTGTGGGGCAATAGCACTAGACATACCTTGAATTTAATTCTATATATGTATGTATATAAAGATGCAGTGCTTTGATCCCCTGAATCAGCACTATCATGCAAGAGCAGCCTTGCAGACAATGAACAGTGAGCGAGCAAAACCAGCAAAAACAGGCAGGCCATTAATGGTTGCATTTAATCTTTGATTCTGCAAATATGGCTCCAGGTAATGCCAATGGAAACTATTTATGAATGCAAGCCCCAGACTGCATACATGATTAGAGACTGAGGCCGCAGTAAATTACCAAAGAAAGTGAGAATATTTATTATAAATACATCTAGAAAAGTCAGATTAAGGTTTGTGATTTGTTTAGGCTGTATAAACCAACTTAAACAAGATTTTAAACGAAACAACAAAAAACCACAACCCCAAAAAGCCAACAAAAACCCAAATCAAACATCACAACAAAATTCAAGCAAAATAAAGAAGCAAATAACGTCCCCAGGCCTCAAATGGTTAGAATTGACCATGAGTTGTTGCTAAACATTGTAAAAGTTCAGGTTTTGTTCATAATTTATGTCTGCCCAGACTGGAATGGAAGTGATGAAACAGATTGGTGCTCTGGAGAAAAGCGAAGAGTTGTGCTTGAGAGATGGAAACCAAGGTACTTTTCTGACAAATAAATTCAGCAAAGTACCTGAAGGTATTGAAAGACCAGAGAGATGCCCCAGTAATGCCATCCTAAGACTGCTGTTCATCAGACTCCTGTTTTGTCTCTGTGCTTGATGTCTTCTGCTGGGAGGGTCATTGCATTTAGACACCTTTCCTTCCATCCATGGCTTTTTACACAGCAGCCACTTAACAGTGCCAGGTAGATCAGAAAAGTCACTTTAAGTGAACTGCTCTGTGCCTGAGATATGAAAATAATTCACAGCATCTCACAAGTAGATGCATTCAGTTTGGAGGTCATATGAAACTCATTATGGGTTGGCAGGAAAGCTACCTTCCATTTCTCCTCTCTATGGATTAATCTCTGTGTGAAGACTCACCACTTCTACACGTTTTATCTTTAGGGATCTGGAACTTTCTATGCAAAATGTTCTAATTGTATTTTATGAAATAAGTTTTCATCTTGAAACCAACAAATACAGAAAAAAGCAGCCCAAGTGTATGTTCTGAGTTGACAAGATAGCTGATTGTTTAATCTCCCAAGAGTCCATGTCTATTAAAGAACTTGTTTTGCTGTTCTTTCAATTACAGAAATAATTCTCCCAGGCACAGAGTTTGAATCTTTTCCAGAGGTTTTTAATGACTTGAAGGCTGATAGAAATTATTTAACATTTTAAAGTCTCTTTCCAAAGCCAAGAAGGTCTTTAAAGAGCCTGTAATAATTTTTACGGTCATGCTATTGCCTCTTGATTGAAAAATACTCTGGCAATGGAAGAGATAGGAAAATAAGATGTAGGTATCAAAGGAGATATAATTTTTTTGTAGTTTCCTTGATTATAGAAGGGTTTTTATACTTTGGTACCTGGATAATTGAAAGAGTCGAACTGTGGGCAGGAGAAAGAACAGGACAGAACCTGCTGCAGCAGCCTGTGAATGTCAGTGAATATAAACTATTCTTTCCTTCTTTTCTATGTTTATATTGACAGTGGGCTTTTGCCCTTACAAAATGTATTGTGATATATACAGATACCCATTCTTTTTTGCAAGGACTTTGGGGCTTTTTTGGCACCTGCATGCAGAGGTTTTAGAACGAGAGTTCATATGCTTAAGGACTGATGACAGTGAAAGAGCAAGGAATTGGACATGAAGTACTGATGTAAGGTGGTGTGCCTGCTCTGTTCCAGAGGAGGTCCAGATTGTAATAACTAAAGGAGGCCTTTTCTCTGGAGATCTGATGGTGTCTTTGTGATTTCTTGGGTATCTCAAGCTAATGGGCTTGTCTGCACTCAACATCAGTCTTAACTGGTTGATCTATTTTGATATCACCACACTCTCATGGCTATTCCTACTGCCTTTCTTCCAGAGGTCCCAGTTTGTTCCTATAGCCAGATTGTCTAGGATGGGAATTGAGCTTGAACTGGTGTTGAGGAAGTGTCCTCTACCAACCTGGGTTACATTTTTGTACTTCCAAAGCTCTCTGCAGAAGAGAATGGATTTTTGCATGTCTTGAACATTTCTGTGTCTTGTATGAATATTTTATATTCTCACTGAAATGTGGCAAGAAATAATTTTGGGTGGTAATTTCTGCTGAATGGCTTTTAAATACATGGATATTTTGTTGATACCGAGATTTATTCCATAAAACATTGCTCTGCATGGGTTTTTTGCTGATGATATGAGTGGAAGGATACTGAGTGCTCAATTTGCTTTTATAATAATAAAAGAATACACAATAAAAGAATTTAAGTTGTATTCTGAGATATCAGAGTTTTTTCCCTGAAGCATAAAATTCTGGATATGGCTCTTGCAATATGGAGATGTTTTTCGGGACTGTTTCTTTGTGTGCTGAAGAAAATGCTGGCAACAAAAAAAAAAACTTCTTGCTTTGAGACAAAACCATCAGAAGCTGTTTGTATACTTTTAGGTTGTTTTTTTTCTGTTTGTTTGCCTCCTTACTTTAAGAGATGGGAAAATTTTTTTTCAGTTTTGATGTTGGAGAATTATATCAATCCTTTAGGCAGCTACCAAAAGAAAATAAAAAAAAAAGAAAGTCTGAGCTGTAACATTTAAAAAGTGTTGCCAGAGGAATGGCTTTATTTTGTTACCTCAGTGAGTACCATAGTGTTTTACTTTTCCCTTATTATCTCAGTGATGCTTAGAATAATAAATAATAATGATCCTTTGCTCTTACACAGTGCTTTTGTCCATACATCTCAAAGAAGGTTATAAAAAAGAGATTGGTGTTATTGCCCTGTTTCAAGATGGAGAAACACAGAGGTGAATTGAGTTTCTGAAAGTTATCCAATGTGAGAGAGCTGGCAGAGACATTTCTGTCAGTGTCATTTTTCATTAGGAAAAGCTGATTCACTGAAACTGAAACCTTTCATGGAAATTCATTAGTGTCCAGGAAACTCTGCATCTCCAGAAGCCAAGGAAAATGTCTCATGCTGTAGCAAGGAGCAGCTAGAAGCCTGGTGGCAAGGGCATCTGATGTGGACAGGGGAGAGCTGTGAGCTTTTTTGTAGAACTGCAGTGAAAAGAGATTTGAATCTGTCTCTCTCAAGAGAATATCCCATCTGTAGATGTGGAATTTTGTGGAATGTTGCTTAGCCATTCCCCCTGTTGGACACAGCACAGCCTCTCTCAGACAGCTCATCCAACAATGAGTCTGCTGAAGGGTTTCAGTCTTCCCAAATCTGCTACAACGCTTCATCCTAGGTGATTGGAATTTCTGTGTGTTAAAGAGTGAGCTGTTTTTATAGCTTTCATATCTTTAGTATGTAGTGAAGACAAAAAAATCAGCTAAAAATTTACAGCCAAGAAAACTCTCTTCTATGTGGCTGCCTTTTTTGATTTCTAATTTGGTAACAAAAAGTTTTGGAGGAAAGGAAGGCATGAGAAGAAAGGATAGGTGGGCACAAGCATACTGTAAGGTCATGTGTGCTATTTGCCTCAAGAACCCCAAGCAGAGTCATCAGAGGGTACTGATTTTACCATGACTCTTCTTTGGAAACAACAACCAACCAAATGTTCCACTTTTTTGTCCACTAACTCCACTGATGATCTTGGACAAGGGATCATGTTTACAAGCAGAGAGGGTGGTGGCTTTCTGCCAAGGAAAAGCTGAATATAAAAATCCAGACTGAACCTCTCAGGTTGAGTGTTTCGCATGGCAAATTCAGTCAGAACTAGAAAATACAAAGTTCACATTGAATATAAAGTCACTGTTGCATTTCATGCATGTAAGCCTGAAGACAAGAGAATCTGTTCTGCTCAAAAATGCTGGAGCAGCCATTGAGCTTTGGGGTAGACAGCTGAAGGCAGCTTGATTTGGCAAAGAACAACAAGATAAACAAAAAAATGACTACTTATTTCCAATAATTGAGATTGAAATACTGAAGAAGGTTTTTATTTCTGTGCAAGTCTTTTGAAGAAGTGTTTGCAGTCTCACATAAGAGAGTTCTCCTCTAAGAAGTTTTAGCAACAAGTTCCCATCACAGGAAAGTGCTGCTGACCCCTCTCTGCCTTTTAAGAGATTCTTTTTCTTACCTAAGTCTGTAATAAACTGCCCAAGATTCAGTATAACAGCCTCCCTGTGACTGTGAACCTCATTATAAGTTTTTTCCCCATATTGAAAGTCCACCTCTTCTTCATATTTGTCTCACATTTGTAAATCAATTCCTGTCATGGCAGAGTATTACACAAATTTTCAAAAAAATAGTAATTGTGCAGCTGCATTAATCAGAGGAATAGTGTGCTAAGGGAAATGTCAGGCCTATTAGCTTGTCAGTGATCAGTGGCAGAAAGCTGCTTTCAGCTGGTTTGCATTGTTTCTTTGACACTAATTAACAGATTTGATACATTTTAAAATATGATAAAAGGGAGAGGGGGAAGACCCCAAGATGTATGTTGCTGAAGTGGGAGTGAAACAACAGGTCTGGAATATGTGAGGATCATTAAGATGGTCCTGTGTCTTTTTTTTTGTTTGCAGTATGGGTGATTCTTAGGAAGTAAAAATCTTAAGCAGTTATCAGACAGGTGTCCCTTTTTGTTCAAAGGGGAGTTTTGGGTTGCCTGGACAGATGGAGACAGCAGCAAGAGTTCAGAACCTGCTATGATTGAGCCGTGTGGTAGCATCTGACCGTGCTGTCCAAGTGGACACTGTGCCACAGCCTGGCCTCTGCTGTGCCCAAGCAGCAGACAGGAGAATGCTCTTGGATTCGTGTTCTCACCCAGCCTCAGCCCAGTGGGAGTGGCCTGTTCAGTGCATGCAAAATGCTGGATGTAATCACCTCCTATAAGGAGACTAGAAACCTTTCAGTGATCCTTGTGTTCTCTACACTTCCTGTGATCAGAAAACACCTGAGAGAAAGGCAAACTTTCCTCTCTTTATCCACCCTTGCAGTGGCTCATTCTCTAAGCAACTGAAAGACAGAATTCTGCATAGTTTTCTGAGCCCTGTGAGGAAAAAGAAATTCATGAGCTGTTTGGGTTTAGTGAGTTATTAGGGAAGCTAGTCCACTGATCACCTCATCCATTATGGGGCTCTTCCCTCAGCCTCTATTTAAATAAGATATCCACACACCATCTCCCTAGTACTTCTTCCAGTAATTGTCTCTCTCCTAGCAAAGCAAAAGAGTTGCTTGGTGCTTTACTTGACTGTGGGAAAAGGCAGTAGCTGTTCAAACCACAGCTGAAGAGAATCTTGTGCTGACAAAGCAGCTGTTTCCCAGAAGAGCTGATAGATAAGAAAAAGCCAAGGGTGTCAGTGAGTGGATTTTAAGGTGACTTAGAATCAGAATTTCTCAAATACTTGAGGAAGACACTTGCAAAATACTTTCACCACTCATTTTGTGGGCATTCAGAGGTCTCTTGTAATCCTTGCTTCCCTTTCCAGAAACTGGTTTCAACATATGAGCAAATGGGTTCCAGAATGAAGACAAGGCATCTTTTATTCTCTTTCATGGAGATCTGTGCCCATACATTTAAAATAATAGTTCAGAGTTGAGGCAAATAGTTTCAACAGTGAGATTGAAATTCTTCTTTTGCCTCAGTTAGGACACTTATATAAATATTCCTTCAGAGTGAGGAACAATAATTTTGTTCATCATTACTGCTTACTTTTTAGATGTTGTGGATTCCTGTGAGATTACTTAAAGCTGAGCATATATTTAATTGCTTTTGAAGGATAAGGATATTCTCAGCTCTGAAACTGCACCTGAGCTATGACATGTACACAATGGCTGTTACATTTCCCCATTAAGTTACTGCATTTATTCTTCACTCTGACAACTCATAAATCTATCGTGAGTCACAAGAAGTTTCTGCCATTAAGTTCCTCATTTCTCTGATACATTTCAGGGTGGAAATAGAAGTTGCATTACGTATTAGATATTACATTGTAGTCTCTGTAAAGCTAATTACCAGTTGAAAATTTATGGGAAATGAATCAAAATATTTTCTATGAGTTCCTAATAAAGGACAGAACAAGTTGATACATATTTAAAACTATTTGGCACTTTTTGTAAAGATTGTACCATATCAAAGCATGTTGAAATGAATCCTTCTCATCTTCTGGGGATCTTTATTTGCCAGGCATTGTGAAGGGTACTGCAAGTGTACCCTTCTGCTCATTGCTTCTGCTCATGAGAGTTCCATCCATAGTGCTCATTAAAAAATGCTCCACCTTCAAATTGGGCTGGCAATTTGGCACTTCTAGCTAGTTATTTTCAAATGGGTATTTCATGCAAATAGACTGGATCTGATTTAATTCAAGTATAAAAAAATCAGGAAAAGATTCAACCCCCAGAGTGTTTCATAAGAAGATACTGAAATAGCTTGATTTAAGGGACATATTCTAAGAAGCCAGCCTTTTTCCTCTCCCTGTCTCCTCAGTGGGCATAAAGAGCTTTATCAGAAGTGATACTCTGAGTGCCTGGTTACAGGTCCTGCTCTGAACTACCCTCCAGGAGAACTCTTTTCTTTCCTTTATCTGGAGGGATATTAGGCTCTTCACAGAAGCTACCTTTTGGCATTGTAAATCCAAGGCAGCAGGAATACTTGCCAAGGGTGGTGAATAAGGTTGGGCAGATAGGCCTGCTTGCCTGAAAATAAAGAGAAAATGAATGTCCACATCTGCTTGTGACTTGCACCTGAGCTGAAAGGAATGCCAAGTGAAAGTAATCACTAATGCCATATTGAGTTCATATTGGTTGCCTTCTCTACAATCGTTCAGATTGTGAGTTACATTAAAACAAACACACAAGAAGATTTGTGTGAACCTTCTAGATATCAAAATGAGAAAACAGAGCTGGCATATCTTATTTTGCTCCATATGGTACATTCCATGTGACCATTCATTTTGGAGATTCACAAAAAAACAGAGTAGATTTGTTGGAAGGTTTTCCACCTATGCAACACAGGGAAATGTAGAGTTCCCTCTTGAGAAGGCTGGGCTAAAGATGACCAGTCTCCAAATTCGGCTTAGGCTCCTGATGCAAGCACCAGTTTGGGATCAGGCAGGAGTTGTATTTGAAGGTGGAAGAATTTGTGTGTGAGCAAGAAACAATGACAAGAATACCTGAACGAGTCTCCTGTAGAAAGTGGCAAAATAAGCATTGCCATATTTATCTCCTGGAATTAACATCTTCTTTTTCCCAGCTTAATGACTAGTACAGTTTTAATTTCCACTCAGCAGCAGACTTTTCTAGTGTCTCTCTCTAAATGCGAAGGGAAGCTGGTGTCCTGCTGCAAGGAGAAACGTGGGTCTAAAGTAGGTAAGCGGTGTCATGGACAAGATAGTCCTGTGACTCTTGATGTGTTGATAGACAATGGCTGTAATTCGGGTATGTTTTATTCTGGACAGTGGCTGCTACCATTGTCCAATAAGTGCTGAGTCAAGTGCTGCAAGTTGTCCAGCAAGTGCTGCTTGTGGTTGCTGACAGGATTTGGGAGTGCAATCCAATCAATGCTGTGCTTCCAGCTCAGCAGTTTCAGCCAAGTTCTCTTAGGGTCAGTTTTGTGGCGGCCAAAGTGCTGAGCTTCAGTGGCAGAAAAGCAGGTTTGACAACTTCCTCTGCTCCTGTCTCAGAAGGGGATTAACTGGTGACCCAGTGCCCTGTTCCTGTAGCTCTGGCTTCTCAGGTGGATGAACACTGAGTCCAGGTAATCCTTGGTAAGCCTGCTGGGACTGCAGGTTAGTCCTTTGCTCTCGAAGGGAATTTCAGATTTTCCTAAAGTACAAGGAGTTAAATCCATTGGCAGAAGCCAACTGCTTGGGATAATGCATTAAAATAAAACCAATCAGCCCCCCATCCCAGGGAGTTATTGAGTTGCTGCCCATGCTAACTTATATCTCCCATAACGTGTGTTGTTTCAGCAAAAAGGCAGAGAAAACCTGTGGCCAACTGCTGTATGACATTGAGGGGCAGATAAGGCACTTTCTTGCAGAGCAGCTCTGAAGGGTCTCTGTGTTGTAAATTATGACTTAATGTTTTGGTGAAAAAAAATAAACATTTGTTGCTTTTTTATTTGTCAGCCTTGCAGATTCAGCCCAGCTGTAGATGAGTCAGCCGGAGTCTGCTTGCAGGAGCTTCCAGGATTGTTAACTATTTGTGCTCTTCATTGAGAATCATTAACTATTTCCTTTTCTTTGCTGTTGCTAAGACTTCACAGACTCAGAGTCTCAGAAAACTTGAAGAGTTTTCAAGGCTGACAATTAGGAAAAGCATCTTTACTTCTAAATTGAGCAAGGTTGATTTGGAAGGCAGAGAAAGTAAACACATGCCTGCTTTTTCACAAGGTCACCCTAGAGAGTCTAATCATGTTTTAATTTGGAGCAGTGCCTTTGGTAGGTGGCAGGCAGCACTTTACAAGAGCTATCTCCTGTCATCAATGGCTTTGACATTAAAAAAATCAATGAATGAATGCTTTTGTGAGGTCAAGAAATTAAGTAAAACTAAATAGTAAAAGTTCTCCATACCATAGCAATAATCTGTATTCCTTTCCCTTTCAGGGTAAGGAAGAATGCCTGTAGAAGTAGCATATTCTCACTCATAGGTGCTGTGCTGCTGAATGGAATGAGAGCAGCTTTCAGAAAGTCTGTGTTTCATTCCAGAATGCTAAACTGTTTGGCAAAGGATAAATCAATGACAAGTTCTTCTATACAACTTGCATAGATGTATCCAGCACTTAAGCAGTTTATCTGTAATTCTAACAGATTGCATTACTGGTGAATTAAAGCTTGGCCTCTGCCAAGATTTCAGTGGTGACTTTGGCTCTCTGAGTCCCAAGGAGACCAGAGGAAGCAAGAAATCAAATTCAGTTCTAGCCTACTACTGAAAACACTGCAGAGCAGAAGAGGAACAGGGAGCAGATGCACACTAACTTTCCTATTATAAAAGATATATTCTAGATATCTCCTGCTAGTTAGACATATCAGAATATTAATAAATCTAATAATGAAATGACATGTCTCCTTTAGATAAAGCTGGGGATAAGCAGCTAATTTCTAAAATCTTAAAATGCTGAAAAGGAATTTTAAGGAAGGTAAGAGATTTGCTGATACACTTCAGCTTTGTCCTGCAGACAGTGCAGTATTTTAATTTTTTAGGGTAAAGCACAGCAATTTTTATTTCCAGAGCTGTCTAATAATTTGGTTTCCCAATTTGTCTAATAATTTAGCTCAGAATGCCAATTCTGAGTGCTCTGATGGAGCCTGTCCTCAAAGCAACCTAAACATGATTCCCTGTTAAGGCATACACCTTTCCAACTTGCCTTATTTCTGCTAATAAGGAAAATAAGTTCTGTCCTCATCCCCAGGTTTTCAGCAGATCCATGAGCCAGGTAGTGATTTGGTGTCACTTCTTTGCCTACAGTGGGAAACTGCTTTCATTAAACTTTCTTGAAGTTTTTATCCAAGAGAAGCAGCAGAAGCTCAATTGCTCCTGTTCTTTTTCATGACAGGAGATGTTTTACCTGGGATAGTTGCTCAGATGACCTCCGGGTGCTGTTGGCCACCTGACGTGCTTATCTTAATGAGCCTGAACCATCCATCAGAGCAAGCAACTCTCAATTCTGAGACAGCACTGGCTGATGGAGCAGGGAAGGCTATTCTCAGTTACCATGTGTGTGCACACTGGAGCGCTCAGTGCTCAGCTGCACAGCAATAATCTGCAAGTTGCCATTAATAAAATTCCTGCTGGGTTGCTGTCACGCATGGACATGACTCTCAAACAAGGCTTTTTTTCATTCTCTATATTGCCAGCCTCATGCTCTCATCGGCCAGTCTCTTCTGAAAGTGACAAGATTTCGAAAGTGTTTTCATCTCCAACTTCTCACAGAATAGAGAACTGCATGTGTGAAAATCCATATGAACAACTGGGGCCACTGGAGGAAACCTATTCTTCTGAAATTAGGAGTCTTTGAGAAAGAGAACAATTGGCTTACAGCATATTACTGCAAAGAAATGTGTTTTTCAGTAAATATAAGGACTTCTATTATGTTGCAGAGCATTTCTGTCTGTCCTGCATGGTGTCAGTGGTGTTCTGTTCCCCTGTGCTTGTCATCTGAACACAGCACTGAACCCATTCTGATATTTTGCTTATTATAAGGGTGTGCTTAGAATTTTGTTTCACAAGTAGATGGGAGTTGCAAGTCTTTACAGCAAAGCATTTTGACTAGAGGAAGTAATGTCTCTCAAGAAATGCCTCTCTAGAGGGAGGGATTTAAGACTTCCTTTTTAAAAAATATCAGTGATTTTCATGAGGTTTGTCTCAATTTTATTACCTCACACCTTTGATTTGGTAATAGAGACAATTAGCAAATAGCATTAAAAACTGTTAAAGTATTAGTGTATTTGCCTTCTTTGCCAAATTTGTTTCTCAGTGAAACAGAAGGGCCATCTGTGTAAAGGAAAGAAATGGCTAGGGGTAAACCTTGGCATCACAATTTTGGACAAGTTTTAACTGATTTTCAAAGTCAATTAAGTCCTTTTATGTCTTTGCAGGCATTTTCTGTGGTATACATCTTCAGTGAGCATATTCTTTTTGAAGTTATTGAGCATCCTAGTTGTCAGATGTCTCCTGAAATGCCTAGTAAGTATTTCTGTAGATCTGTGGGCTTTTTAACTGTGTCCTAGACCTTGGATGCCTTTCCTTATGTAAAGTAACCTGAAGCACTCATCCTGAAGGAACAATCTATATAGATTAATGGATTTCCTGAGTACCTACATGGTGTTCAATTATAGATTAGCATTAGCTGATGGACACATTGAAGTGTTATGTTGTGATTTGGGCAGTTTTGCGTGGTTCTGTATTTCTTCCTGTCGATAGGAATGCCAATAACAGTAAGTTAAGAAGAAGAAAGTGAAATTTTTTTAGAGAGCACATAAACATTTCTGTAGGTAATGAGTTCCCCTAACATAAAAATAAATATTAAATTAGCACCCTGTCACTTATATGAGTGCAGACTTTGACGCCATAATTTATTCATTTCTTGGCTCACAGTTCAAGTCACTTAAAGTATCATTGATGGACTTTCTGCTAGGGCCTCTGTCTTTTGCCCTTCCTCCTGTTTGCTCTGAGCTCCTGTCTGGGATGACATCAGCAGAGACGTTCCCTTGGCACAGGTGCAAAGGTTTTTTAAGAAAGCTCCTGATTGCCAAGTTTTTATCTTGTTCCTTTTCTGCAGTACCTTTATTTTCACTATAGGATAACAGCTCAGGCTGCCCAGCCCATGGGTAGGTGCAGCTGTGTGATGCTTTCTCTGCCCACGTTCAGAAACAGGGTCTGTGGAACTGTAGAGTGTTCAGGTCCCTCAGACACGCTGGAAAATCCCAGTGATGTGAAAGCACTTTTCCTCTGATCTCTATTTGGAGTAATATCTGGAAGTCTTTGAATTTTCTTTGATTGATCTTCTCATTAGCCCTAATTTTCCTTCCATTACATTGGTCAAGAGAATTGATCCTCATTCAAGAAACGTCTCTGTGATATTGTTCCTCTGTATGAATGCACAGCAGTGCAGGTTCATTGAGTTTCTGCTATACAGTTTCTGCATTCTATGTACGGATTATAAATAATTGTGCTGTTGTTCTGTGCACTCACAGAGGTTTAAATGGGTGCTATTATGAGCTGCACATTTAAAAAATTTATATATAAGAACACTTAGTGAAGGAAACTTGGATGTATTGCTGTATGAAAATCTACCTTTTGCCCATAATTTGTGGAAAGACAGAAGTGATCATATTATAGTGCACATATAACACCTAAAGACTTTGTCTGGAGCTCAGCACTTTGCAGTAATCAGCCCTATGTTTCATGATGATTATGCCCTTGCAGCTTTCTCATCTCAATTTTTTTGTAACTAATATAATCCAAACTATATTATCCTATTAGGAGGCTCATTTTTTTCCTCCAACAAGCAGCATGCACCTGCTTGCTTACCATGGGGGAAGCAGTGGAAGTGTTCTCCCTCTATTGTTTCAGTGTTGAAGGAGATAATTTAGACTGTAAACAGGGAAGATTGAGCTTGTTGAGTTAAAATGAGCACATTAATTCTTGAACAGAGCCCTGCTTTATGTTTTCCCCCTTCATTACTCATTTTACATATCTTGGCTATGTCTGTAGTGGATAGGGAGAGAGGCAGCCTCAGAGTGTGATTTGGAGCATCTCTCCCAGGCCCCTGTTTGGAATAAACAGGCTGTTCCTTTTCTGGGAACAGCTGGGGAACACAGCCCCAGAGCTCAGTGGTGGCATCTCCAGTTAGGCATGTCAGCTCCTGGCATGCTCAGGGTAGAGGGGAGAGAGAACAGTAAAGAGGAGCTGCGATGATTTAAAAAGTGCTCCTACATTATAGCAAGTAATGGATTGCCAGTCAGGCAAAGTGCCAGGTTTGAGCTGATGGGAACTCTCATCACAAGTAGATATAAATGCAGCTGTGTTGTCAAAACTTGGAGGTGTCACACAGCCTTTTGAACAATGAGTAGTGCGTTACAACAAAGCAGTTCTTTTTCTCTCTTTTCACACCTCCAAGATTACATATTTTCTGTTCTTTCAGAGCCAGGCAGCTGGAAACATTCTGCACTATTTCCATCTACATCATACCAAGTTAAACTTGCAAAGAAAAATTATCTTGGGAAGTCAGAATTTATACAATTGAAAAAGTTAAAAAACAAAAACATTAATTTTAGCTAACATGATGTGCATCCTAGAGCCAATGTTGCTCAGGTTTTCACAGAAGGACTCTGAAAGCAGGTTTTTTCAGGTGTGTGAATAGCCAGCGAAGCCATTGGGAGCCCGGGGTCAGGTTGACAGATAACTTGCCAATTAACAGCGTCATTTAATGAACTCCTATAGTGTCTGCATTTCTTCTTCATATTTTGTGTGAATGGTTAAGCAATCCAGATCTTTGGGCTTCAAGACATTTCTTTGAACAGGGCACAGGCTGCTCAGATGAACCCATGACTGAGAGGCTGAAACAACGATGTTGAAAACTGTCTGCTTGCAGTGGCCATCTGCTCTCTAGCTCTGTGTATGAAAACCTAATGTAGAAATAGAGCTGCTGCCTGAGGCAAAGTACTTTTGAAACAAGTTTGGATGTTTTCACTTTGCAAATTGCTCACAGAAATCGTTAAATACGTTTTTGAACACCCTTTGGAGAATGGATGGCATTTGAATTTGTTCTGTGTATAATTTAAACACACATTTTAGTTGCAGCTTATAGCCAAAATTACATGGTGTATTTTTTTGGTCAGCAATGACCAGGTTTTTAAAAGATTCATCTTTCACAAGGAGGACTAAGACTAAAAACGACTGATACTGCTTTCCCTGATTGCTGAGTGGAAAAGTTACAACCAGGCTGTTGCCTTGTGAATTGGGCACCTGATGCTGAGGATTAACACCTGAGAATCTGTTTCTCTGCACAAACTTAGTAAGTGGTCTTGAATTCCACCCCCCCCTTTCCTTTCCCCAAGGTCAGTGTCCCAGTGCTGTAGAGAAAGCTCCCCTGGATTTTACCTATTGACCAAATTTATTGCCTTGGCTTGATTTTTCAAACCAGAGTTGTATATCTGCAACATCCTTCACATGACATTCCAGGTGAGTGTTCCTTGGGGCTGGAGAATAGTTGTGAGTCATCTAAGGAGAGTTCAGATAAAAATCTCCTGAGTGAAATTGTTGGTTTCGAAGTTTATTGTTTTCTAATAGACTTTGTGTTCCTCTAATTTACCTCTACACAGTGTCTAGCCAAAGTGTGTGTGCCACTGAAAGTTTCAAGCTAAGGTAAATGAGAGCCTCATAAAAACTTGTGCATCAGCTCCTGAACAGAAAATTTCACCTTCAGAGTCCAGGATCAAAAGCACCATAGAAATCATTGCTCTGATGTCTCTATTGAAAAGACAGTATCATTAGTGCATATTTCTAAGTGCTATTTCTCTCTAGTGTGCATTACCATTAAAACTTCCAGTACTAAAATCTATATTACTTTACTTTTGAAATGAGGTTTCCCTCAGCTCCCTCCCTGGTTGCTTGAAGTGTGAATGATTGGCTCTGCATGGAGCATTTTGTAACCCTCCTCACGGAGGGAGCCACATAAAAATAAGCATTACCATCAAGTCTGTTTTGCATACTGCAGTTGGGTGTAATTCCTGAGCCTGGGATTCACCCTTCTGCTGACCCTGACTGCCCCAGTGTGCTCTGGGCAGGTTTGTGACACTTTAAACAAATGTAGTGTCAAAGGATTGCAAAGGTTGCAGCTGTTATTTCTGTTATACAAGACAGAAGAATAGGAAAATTCTATATGATATATACACTGTTATTAAAGTGTATCCTTCTTTGAAGGACAATCACTTAAAGGCCTGTCCTTATGAAGTTATTAACTCATCATTTTCACATTATTCTCTATGGATCCTTGTTGGTCTATTAGCTGCTGCCGAGAGACCTGAGAAAGGTAATTAAGAAAGGCAAGAATATTATTATTATTACGCTGATATTGGGGGATCAAAAGGGAAATGCTTAAGTGTCTGCAAATCAGCAGAGCAGGGAAAAAAACCCAAAACCCACTAAATGAGAATTTTGAGGGAATGCATGGGAATGCCCTCTATTTTTCAGGTCATTCTAGTAGGAAATGCTTCATCTGCCTCAGCAGATTTCAAATTTTGTAATACTTCATAGCTTGGAGGCATCTTAAGGGTAGATGTTGTAAAAAGTCACATTAACTTGTATATTCCTGGCAGAAAACAACGCTGAATGGCTGAAATACTGGCCTGGTAACTTGTATAGGCTTTTGTGAATAATGAAAACTGCTTTTTCTAGTAATGCCCTTTGTAACTGTTCTGCAAAGCACAAGTTGCTTGGTATGTCTGTGTTAAGGAAGCATAAAGGGAAGAAAGAAACTGTCATATGCACATTTGACAGAAATCACTCTGCTTTAGTGGGGCCTTTTAGTGAAGTGTACAGATATACTCTAGCAGGATTTAACGAGGAGGACTTAAACAGCAATGGGAAATTTTTGATTTCTGTTTGTGTTGTGAGAACGTCTGGAAAGAACAAGTCTTATAGGAACTTTGGTTACTTGTGTGGGAAATGGGGAAATACCAAGGCATTGGTGACCTTGGTTGTGATCTGTGGTGTTGTCTGGCCCCAAACAGGTTAGGAGTGAAGGTCTGTATCTCTGACAGTGGGATTCCCAGTGATTTCTGAAAACAGCCTGGTTATTTCTGCAGATAATCCATAAGGATCTGCAGTTGGTGTGTCCTGTGGGCATCCCTGTGTGCAGGTGGAAACAGCAGGGCTGTGGTTGCTCCCTGTTCAGCACTGTTCCAGTTGAGAAGTGGCAGGAATGGTCTGGATTTCTCCAAATCAGCATCAGTCTCGGGTCCTCTGTGGCCTTGGGGAAAATGTAGATGAAAGTACAGTACACACAGGAACCATCTGTTTCCAGATTTATAAAGGACTCCCTCCCCCCAAATTTAAACTCCTTTTGTTCTAGGGAGGCTGAGGAGTTTTTGTAGCCCCAGAGTGTGCTTTACTTGTGCAGCTGAAGCCTCCTCTGCTTTGTCCTCTCTGTGTTTGCTGTTCTGCACAGGGCAAATTTACCAAGAAGCTCAGCTGGGGCTGGGAGTAGCTCCTCCGACTTGGAAAATGCCTCTGAATAAATTACCTGCTGTGGAAGAGCAATAAATATTCTGCCTAAGAACCAGAAAATGAAACAATAAAGGGTGTTCTTAGAATAGTTCTTAAGAACCTGGGTACCCTGAAGGAAAATGAGACTTCTGGAGGGTGATACAGAGAATCCATTCCAGGAACCTGCCTCTCCTTTCAGTAAATGTACATGGAGGTATCAAACTGAGAATGTCTAAAGTTAAATGGTGTGTGCACCTATCAGTGAGCAGCTGTCAGGGTGTTGAATTTTTTTGATAATTTTTGGATTATTATCTTCTTGTTCTCTTCTGAGAACAAGAGCATTCCCATGAGCTCAACACTTCTTCCACTGCATGGGCAATGTGAAAGGGCTGTAGCATTTCATTTGTTTCCCTCTGTTGTTCTTGCAACATTTGTGCAGCTGGATTCAAACTTGTTTCTGTGCTGAATGTGTATGTGTGTTTCTATTCAAAAAACCAAGAAATGTTCTGAGGAATGCACGCACTTGTGGTGAAATTCATATCATTTTTACATAGCAAACAAGATTAGATTTTCATAGGAGTATCTTTAGGCCCTGCAGCCAACAGATACATCAGATTTCAGCATGTCCCTGCAAATAAATAGTTCATTTTTTGAGACAAAGCAATACTCAGTGATACTGAAAACTCTAAATTAAGATGCTGAAAACAAGATCTTTATTTTAGGCTGTTTAGAAGCCTGCCTCATAGAAAGCTAACTCTTGCCAAATGTCATGGGAATGAGGGACTTAAATATGTCACTGAAGTGTGTACTGCAAGTTCCTTCATGATGAAGTCTCAGATAAATTGGAAACATCTCAAACTTACGTCTTGGGAAAGCCAAACGAATTTCAGATGGAAATGAATGGAAATTAATTCAGGGTGTAGACTTGAACCCAGCCTCTAGGGGGACAGTAATTGTGCCTTTTAGGAAATGGCCTCCTGCTCTTTGCATTTTAACTGTCTGTAATTACTTCTGTGGTTTGTTGGTTGTGGAGGAGCTCGACAAGCTGGGAATTGGCAGATTCAGTGTTGCCTTTATTTACAGTGCTTTTGCCAAGTTATTAAGTCATCTATAGGAGGTTTTGTCCTGACAAAACTAATCCCTTGGTATGGCCAGACACTGCATTTTCCTTTTAACTTTGTATTACTATTTAAAACTATTTTGGCTAAGATTTGGATTGGCATGAATTGTAAGAAAACCACCAAAATCAGTATGGATAAGCCAGGTTTTCTCTCCTCCATCTGTGTCATATTTTGTCTTCTTTCACAATGAGCTGTGCAAAGCTGATTATGTCTGCAGCCCTGGCTGACTGGAGTTGCTCCAGTGGGGATATTTGAGTACTGCCAAAGGGACAGGGGGCAGGCAGCCGGTCCTGCAGGAGGCTTGGAGAAAGCCAGGTGGCCCCAGGAGCTTTCAGAGCCTGCTGGATTTGCAATATTGCACCCTGAGCACTCCGTGTGATCCACCTGGCTCTGCCAGCGCTGCTGTGAAGGAGGAGGAAGGGCAGGTGCAGAATGCAGTGGTGCTGCTGGCCTCCAGGATTGCTGAATAACCACTCTGGGGCAGAGATGTGCTTTGGAAAGTGCCCGGGGTACTTTGACACTAAGTGTGATGCAAATGCTAATTGTTGCTATCATTCTTTCTTAAGAAATGTTTTTATCATTATTCTGTAGGTCCTAGTGTCCTTGTACAATTAGGCCCTGACCTCATCAGAATAACATTTGAATTGGAAATGAGCAAATAACTAACATCCTTTAACTGAAATTTCCTAAATTCTATTAACCCTGGATATATTAAATACCAGCATTAATGGTGATTCTCTGGCACCAGGAGAATCTAAAAGTGCTTTACACTTTCTGCCAAGTGACTTTTAAATTCTGGGATGAAACCTGTACTAGCTGCTGCAACTGGATCTCTTGTCCTCTCTGCCATAGATCATAGAATCAGTTAAGCTTCAGATCGAGTCCAAGCTGAGTTGGGTAGAGGAGGAACTTGCTGAAGAACTTTTCTGTCTTCAGGAATAAGCAGTCTTCATGAGTTTCACACAGACCCAGACCTGAAACCTATCCAAATCCCTCTGGATGGCATCTCTCCCCTCCCGTGTATCCACCCCACCACACCCCACCCTTTGGTCATCAGCAAACCTGCTGAGGGTGGACTGATCCCACTGTTAGTGTCACCAACAAAGATATCAGTGCTGGTCCCAGTGCTAGTCCCTGAGGAATGGATTTATCACTGCTCTCCTCTTGGACTTTGAGTCATTGACCACAGCTCTTTGAGTGTGACCATCCAGCCAATTCCTTATCCACACTTCAAATCCACATGTGTGTGAATCAACACATTGAGGCAACCAGGGCAAGCACCAAGCTCCAGCTGCCATACAAAGAACAGATTTATTTCATTGCCTCGCCAGCAACACCAGGGGGCAGAGGGACATGGGGACACAGGCATGTGGGGACACAGGATCTCTGAGGCTTAGTTCATCCTAGCAAGTACTAGTTTTTCTACTCATATTCTTAGCATTCCCAGCTTCAGTGACTGAAGGTCACTTCGAGTGAAACTATTCCCTGCTCACCAAATCTTGCTGGTTTAATCCTTTTTTCTCAGCAGTGGCTCTCTGGTTTAGACACAAAGACATCAAACAAGACAGTGTCAAATGCTTTGCACATGCCCAAGTAGATGCCATCAGTTGCTTTTCCCTTATCCACTAACACTATAACTCTGCCACAGTTTGCCATCAAATTTGTCAGGTGCCACTTGCCCTCAGTGAAGCCATGGTGGCTGTCACCAGTTATGTCCTTATGTGCCTTAGCATGATCTCGTTGGGCACCAAGATGAGACTGACCAACCTATAGTTCTCCAGGTTTTCTTTCTTCCCCTTTAAAAAATGGGGATTATATTTCCCCTTTTCCAGTGAATGGGAACTTCACTGAACTGCCAGGACTTCTCAAATGTGATGGGTTGTAGCTTAGCCACGTGCTCTGCCAATTCCCTCAGAACCTGTAGATGCATCTCACCGGGTTCCAGAAAGATTTCCATGATGCAGCTCCCATTAGCTTGGCTTGCATCTCAGTGGTAAACTAGTGTTTAAGAACAAATTCATTTTGATTGATATTTAAATAACCCACAATTTCATCCCTGACTCCAGGATTTTGCACTCTAGGGTAGATTACTTCTGTGAATATTTGATCCTCATTTTCTCGGTGAAATAAAGCTTTGTTCATGCAGCTATGAAGCATTATTAGGTGGTAATGGCACACAGAGTGCTCTTCATTAGAGAGCACTGCTAATTACAAATGCCAGGCAATTTGCAGGCCATCTATTCTGACTGTAATTATGATGTCACTTGCACACCTGTGTTTGAGAGTATTTTCCTCTAACTAGGGCTCATTCTTTTGACTCAGCAAGGAGCCTCTCTTGATTGTGGAAATAGCTCTTTTGTTGTCTCCATGGGTAGAGAATAAGACAGAAGGGAGGGAAGACTTAGGAAACAGCCAGCAGTTGAAGCAGTGAGCCCTAAGTGACTGTGTGGGCCTACACAACAGAGGGAGCACGTCTTGAATGCAATATGATTTAAAAATAGGCTTAAAACAGGCCTGTTTGCTGGTGTGCTTTTTGCTCAGTGTAACGTGTTGATTAGAGCTTTAGCACAGCTTCTCAGTAAACAGCATTTTCCCTCAGAGAGACAAACAAGGAGAGGGAGAATTTAGATGTTGGGAAAAAGGTACCATGAATAAGAATCAGCAGCAATGGGTTTAGTTTAAGCTAGACTGGAATTTATTGCAGCTTTATGTTTTTATAAAGGAAACCTGTGTGTCAGCTTCTAGTGGTGACAGGGATGCTGAGAATTGGCATGTGAGGATAATGTGATAATATAGAGACATCAGGGAGCATGTGTACACAAAAACGCATCTCAGTCAGCCAGAAGGCCATGCTGTGATTTCAGTAAAAAGCTGTGACAGAAAATCAATAGCTTTGAGAAAGGCCCATGGTAAGGCAACAGCATTATCTGTGCGTTCTGCATTCTGCTTCCTCCTGCCTTCCCTTCACAGAGACAGAGCTGCATGAACTCATGTTTGAGTTTTGTTAACTCTGTGCCTGAGCAGCTCAAGCAGCGAGGCAATTCAGGGAATACAAAGTATGTGCAAAGCAGGCGGTGGGGATGGAGAGCAGGGAGGGATGAGTCAGGCAGGGAGTTGGTTTATTGGCAGACTCTGATTGCCCGGCAGGCAGGCTGGGCGACTGCACACTCCCACTCTGAGCTTCCACCTCAGCTGGGCTCTGATCTTCAGAAAAACTTCCCACTGTGCCTCACAGCAGCTTCACTCTGCTCTGTACTTTGATGTGTGGATCAACAACAAGTCCCTTTTCCAGGTTTCCACACAGGGCAGGACATTCTGGCAGGATGATCTGGCCAATAGTTCCAGATTATGGAGTTGATATTAGGCACCAACTTAGAGCGAGGTTTTCTAGGATTTTTTTTTTTTTTTTTTTTTTTTTGTGTTTCTTTGTTTTTATTCTTCTCCAAATCTTTTTTTTTTTCCCCCTAAAATGGCAGAGTACAAATTGTTAATGAAAAGAAAAGCAAAGGATGTACTGCCCAGTATTAGCTGGCACATGGTTTGTAATTGTGTTATTTTATTTCAGTTTGTGATACTACCTTTGTATTTGGTACATAGGCATGCAGTACACTCAGAGGGGATGCTAACCTTTGGGCAAAAAAGCCCACCAGTAACATTCAAAGGGAGTAGAATTTTATTTAAATACATGTAAGACTGAACAGGATGTAAAGGAAGTCAGCAGGAGAGGATGAGTGAAAAGGATTAATCTATTACCTGATTGGTGAATAGTGCATTTCTGAGATTGATTCTTCTTTTTACTGGAGATGATACAGTACTTCACTTATAGATGATGTTCTAAAGCCAGGAAGTCTCTAAGGTTTCATTATTCTTAAATATTTCCATGTGCTTGGGTATATAAGCATTTTGGAATTGGGAGACCTTTCCCATGTTAGCATAGAGAGGTAATGTTAACAATCCCATAGCATTAATTGATAATCTACTTAGTTTCTTCTGCTAACTGATAATACTGATAAATGTATGATTTTCTAGCACAGAATTAGACTGAAGTGGCAGCTAGGAGAAAGCATGTTCTTTTTGCTGACACTTCTGGTTGCTTCTCACCTCACCCAAGAACTCAGTTCTTTCTCTATGGAAAACTGAGAAACAGCCATAGACATGGCTCATTAAAAAGAGGCGGTTTTCAATTTGATTTTTTTCCATGAAAGCTTCTTTCTGTCAGAGCTTAATATTTCAATACTCCCAGTGCATAAAAGATTATTCAAAGAGTTACACAGTGAAAAACCCAGAGGAAGGAGAGAGCATTCTCTGGCACCTAGGAAAATCTTCCTAGTAAGTACAATGAAATGACTGCTTTGTTCTAGGCTATGTACCTGAAGCTCAGGCAGGTGTTTGCTAGCTGGAAAACAGAAGCCAAAGTTTGTTAGGGTTTTGCCTTTTGTGCAGCTGAGCTGCACAAAACATGTGAAGCACAAGAGAGTAAGAACAGACTATGTATTTAATGATGAAACTTTCAGGGGTGCTGGGGTTAGCTGGTATCTTAACTGCCCTCCAGTCACAGTTATACCACAGTGTGGTTCACAAACACTTGGACAAGTGTTTGAGAAACAGAAACACCTTCACAGTACCAACAGGGTAGGGCTGGCCCTGGGTGACTGTAAATTACTGCCACATTGAAGTTTGCTTGGGCATGAACTGAGCAACTTTTCCAGTCTCCTAAATGCTCTGAAGTGCTCCTGCATCCCAGGTGGGAGACTGGATCCTCCTGGATTGACTGATCATTTCCTTCCTCAACCTCCAAACATTATAACTCACTGCTCTTGAGCAGCTGTGGCATGAGAAAAATTAGAACTTGGGAATTATTGAAGCAGGGGAGAACCACTGTGTGAGAAGTCTTCCTCAGGGATCCCATCACCACAGGCTGAATGATAGCCCAGGTCACTCGCAGCTATAGCAGCCATGAGACCTTCCTTTGGGAAACGGAGAGCCGAGGATGAAATGCACAGAGGAGCAGCACAGCAAACTCTGACTTCACTGGCATGAGAGCCTCAGGGCATGGCAGCATGGCATGCCTGCAGGATTTAGAGGTCTGGACGAGTTGTGATGGGACACTGCTCCCTAAGGATGCCCACAGTCCCCTTGAAGATCCCTTGGGTTTGTTTCCCTGGTATGTCCTTGTTTATTCATGCTAATGGCTGAAAGCAGGGACAACTGCTGCATGAAATCAATCACATCTTCTGTGAGCTTTTCTAAAACTTAATATTTTATTTCTTCTTTTATTTTTCCTCTTTCTGGATTCCTAAAAATCCTGCAATTCTTATAAATGTCCCTTGTATCTTGCTGCTTCAGAGTTTTAAAATATCTTGAGGCTAATATACACTGTATGAAAATACTTGTGTTGTGTTACATTGTTATTCACTTAAATAATACACTTTTGTGCATTTCAAGGCAAATGATTTATAAACAAGGAATGTCAAGCTGAAATCTGAGGCTGGTTCTTTAATAACAGCCTGACACATTAAGAATCAGTGGCAGTTCTGAAACACTTGTTATATTTTTCAAAATAGAAAATGTATCAAAAGGGATTGTGCCCTTGGGGGAAAATTATTTTTGGCAATTTGGTTTCTGCCAGCTCACCAGAAAGCTCTCAGTCAGTGAGCACTTTCTAGAACAGCACTAAATAGCATTGGTAGGAGTTGCAAAATCTTGCACTAATTGGCTTGCCAAGGCCCCAGCTCACTCTAGTAGAGAAAACTTGCTTTTATTAGGTGGGCAGAGCACTTCATTAATACTTAAAAAAGGTAAGTTAGTCTGTTCAGAGGCTGCAGGCTGGAAGGGAAAGGCTGTCATTTGTGTAGCTGCAGAACTCCTGAAACCATCTGTGGAGTCTGAGGTAATGTAGCTGCTGGCTGGGTACCAGCACTGAGCTGCCAGTGTCCTTCCTTTGTAGTGGTTACACAGACAGAAGGATCTGCTGAAATTCCCCATCATTTGTGGTTTTTCAGCTGTATTGTGAAGGTGGAGGCAAAGCCACAGCATTACATCCTTGCTGATTGCTGACATTTGAGAATAGAGGTCAAGAGGTGGATGGGCTTTTGCAATAGCATCTTTTGATGTGCCACCCCATTTGACTCCACATCCAGAGCAGGTCCAGCACCTGATCCAGGTGGATCTGCCCCAGCACGGCCCTGCACCAGTGATGTACATAATCAATCTGGTTTTATTACAGATGTGAAGGCTTCTCAGGAGGTGGAATTTTCAGGTCACTTATGCCAAGTTCATCACTTGCATAAGTTAACTGCTGAGCTGCAGTTTTCTGGAACTGTGCTGTCTTGGATAATTTGCTACTCTGCCTCTTAGAGGAAACATAGATTTCCTGTCAAAGTTGGCATTATATATTCAGCAGAACTCACCTTTCTTCTTGATGAGTCACAAATTCTTCTGTGCAAAACAATATCTTCAAGGAGGTTGTCATCTTATGCTGTACATGGTGTGTTTGGGGTGAAATAAGTTTTAAGGAAACAAAAAAATAATCTGCCCCATGCCTGATCAGTTCCAGGAAGATCTCAACCAGGAATGTACAGCCAATGGAAAATAGGGCTGTGCTGTTGGCCAGCTTGCTTACAGATTTTTGATTGTACACTGTTGGATCTCAGACATCCTGATGTGCTGGTCTCAGACATCCTGATGTGCTGTTCAAGTGGAGG
Source organism: Sturnus vulgaris (assembly GCF_052056855.1). Lineage (NCBI taxonomy): Eukaryota > Metazoa > Chordata > Aves > Passeriformes > Sturnidae > Sturnus > Sturnus vulgaris. Next base: position 10,095,892 of record NC_142250.1, read on the forward strand.
ATCTGCAGCCACAGCCAAATGGTCAAATAAGAGTCCCATGACTGCCCCCATCCTGGAACATGTGGCTTGACACTGAATTTGCATCATGACAGTGAAAAATGTTGCTTAGAAACCTACACTGCAATGGAAAATCTTTTACTTGCATTCTATTTACTAAGGGTTATGTAGGGTCTGATTGCAGGAAATATCAGCCACTTCCTCACAAACAGGAATGGACTTATTGAAGAATATTAATTCACTGGTCTAAGGCAAATCTCTCCCTCAGATTTCAGGGGTGTAGATCATTACCCATGCTTTCCAAAAGTTGTTAGATCTAATTGCAATATAATCTGCTTAAAATTAGCTTTACTTGAAGTCAAGTATTCAAAAAATAATAAGCAGAGTAGTTTTTTAATTGGAAAAATCCTGTTGTGATTAAAAATCTGTCAGGAGCTGGCTGCTTTCAAAGAATTTTTCAAACCAATTATTTGGAATGTTAACTGACCCAACTATAGCTTTCTCATTTCTACGATTTCTTCCTTTTTTGTTCTGAAATATTTCATTTTGATTCATTATGTTGTACCATAAAATGAAATTTGGGATGACAGATTTTCATATACAGTATGTTTTAAACTATGAAAGGCAGGAATAAGCAGAGGTAAGTACTTCAAGAAGTTTACGATATTTTTGACAATGATATTTTTATTTTTAATGAAGTTTTTATTCTCAGGCGTTTTTGAGATCTGGAAGTTGAAGACAATGGCATTCTCTCTGTTTCTCTGTATCCTTGTCCCAGCTTTTTTGTACCATAATTTCACTTGCTCTGTCTTTAGTTGTGTTCTTATCTGCACACTGTTCTGATCCCTGTTTCCTTCTGCTTCTCTCTAGGTAGCAAAGATTGTCTTATTTGTTAATATATTTACAAATTCATAACAGAGCCTGAGGTCTTTAGATGAAAATACCGTGTTTCTAATAGGAGCTTCCTAAATTCATTTTAGCTCCTGTCCATGCTGCCATGAACCAATGCACAAGAGCCTAGAATTGCTCACTGGGAATATTAAGAACTTGGATGTGGTTTGTACCTCTTGTACACATGATGGGTAGTGACTTTTTGACTTCTTTGCACTGTAATTGCACTGAGTTACATCCCTTTGAGGAGGAAGTGACCAGACGCAGAGAAAATATTTGCCTGTTTTCCTTCTTCAGCTTCTGCACTTTTGGCTCACTGGGGTCTCAGAAAGGAGAAGATTGCTCTTCCACAATGAACAGCTTTTGGTGGCTGGGGGGAGAAGCCTGAAGAGTACAGGGCAGGTCAGCAACACTCAGCCAGCAGCCTGACAGTGACTGAGGTCATGGTGAGAGGCAGGAACAGCAAAGCCAATTTGGGAAGAAATGGAAAAAGGATGACTTCTCCATGGGAACTCACAAGCAAGTGTAAATCATCACCCAACTAAAGCTTGAGCTGGATCAAGCCTGACTGCAAGGACATAAATGGCAGGGGAGAGATTGATGCCGCATCCCTTTTTTTCTTATTGTGAGTCATTCTGGGTTTGCCTTCTAAAATGCCTTCTGGTATTCCTAACTCCAGTGGAATTTTATAAACTCTTTTGGAATCTCAGGGAGTACGTGTTGTTAAGAAGAGCTGTGTGGATAGTTTCACTTAATTCTTTCCTGTTTATGCCACAATTGTGTTTTAGTGGCTGCTTGCACAGTGTCTGATGGGAAAGAAGGGCCCAAGCATTGGTAAAGCCATCTAAGCAAACCAAATGATGATACCAACCAAAAGCACGTCTGGATCACAGAGCTGTCACATATTCCAACTGTTCCTGTGTAGGACATGCCCAGGATCAGTGTGTGTTCAAACCAGTTGTAGGAGAAACAGGTTCAGAACAAGAGACAGCCTGACATGATTCTGCAAGTTTGGTTTGAAGCAAAAGGCTTTTGCCCTGTGAACGACTCCTTTGTTTATTGTCAGGCCCTGCACTTCCACACGCAATCAGCTCCCTAAAACTTAAATCAAATATTAAAATGAGTGGTTCATAAGTCATTCAAGTGTTAACTTAGCAGACTCTTTTAGCTTGCCCATTTTAACAAACTGTCATCCTGATGCTCCTGGCTTTGACACCTCGATGACAAGTAATTCCATGAGATAGATGTGTGAGTCCAGGGACCTTGGAACACTCAAGTTGCCACTGTTATGTTATAAATATAGAAATTCCCTGTACTAAATAGCTCTAATGTGATTCACCCCAACACACACAGCTCTGGTCTGTTGACATCAGAGGATCTGCATGAGGGTGGCTTCAGGGCTGGTTTTAGATGCAGCAAAGCCTGGAGTTGCCCAGGGCACTGGGCTGCCTTCCCTGCCTCAGCTGGGGCAGGGAGAACAGCTGGGAGAGCAGGACAGGGATGAGCCTGCCCACCTCTGCTCAGGAAAGGTTCCATGGGCTGGGGCATTCCTGCGGTACTGATTCCTCCTGCCCTTACACACAGATGGAAATGGCAGAGCCAACTTTTCCCCTCTGTGCAGTGGGAGAAGAAGGCTATGTAACCTTAAGGCAGGGAGGAGGAAAAAGGAGTCCATAGGAGAAGCTGGGCTGTTGGAAACCAAAATATTATTTTGTCCTGCTTTCCATAGATCCTTTGAAATCTTTACCCTTTTAGATAACAGAGTTCAGTCTATTCTGAGTAGTGAGGAGACAATAACAAGGCACCTTTCATCAAGTGCATATGCAGTGTGAAGGGAAAACTGAAGAAAATTAAGAGAGCTTTTATATTTGTTACAGAAATATCTCTCTGCACCACGGAACGAAGGTGTGATGGCAGCATGTGTTGGGACTCCTGGACTAGAGCACCCCAGCCAGGGCAGGTGGTGGTAGTGATTGAAGAAGTGTTAGTGCAAGTTGTGACACAAGTGGTAGCTGGAGCATGAAAACCTTCCAGGCAGCAGCCACTAGCAGAAGTTGGAGCAATGTTTGTGCCCTTTTTTTTATGGTGTAGAAGCACCAGGCAGTGTACCAGAAAGGTGTCTTCAGTTTCTATCCATTTTTGTAGGGAAAAATTACTGCCAGACCTTACAAACTTTGCCTGGATGTAACGCAAGATAAAACAAAGTCTGCTCTCTGCATGTTGAATGCCAAAGACTGAACATAAGGGACACATTTTAATTAACTGCTACAGTAATTTATTGAGGAAAGTGATGTGTTGATCACTACTCACAGTCTTTAAATAAGAATTTGCTTTCTAGTACTTTTAGTTCAGCTACATTTTATTCCTTTTGGTATAGGAATTGCTGGGGGACCATTCCACATACTCTCAAACCAATCTGATGAGGTGGTTGCCACAGCTCTTCCTGCCCTTAAAATTAAAAAGTGTTAGCATCTCCTGCTCATATATTTTGAGGTAAAATTCAAAGATAAAGTATGCTATGTGTAATGAGGTATTGTATTTTATTCTAAATGTGTTCATTTTTTGTTGGAGAGGCAGGTAAGGCATCTCCAGGCTAAAGTAGCTTCTCAGTTAAAATCAGAACTTTTTGATCTTTCTGTAAGAGAAATAAAACTTGGTGGGACCAATTTTTACATCTCTAACCTCTCTGGTTCCCCAACACTGACCTTGTATATCCAAAATCTCTTTCTAATGCAATTATGGTGGTGTAAATGTGGATGTCTAGAAGAAGGAAGCTCATAACTGGCTGTGATGTCATTCGGGCTTGCCCAGAAGAATCACTGCTGTTCATGTCATTAAAAGAGTTGGGATGCTTTTGCCAGTATTTTTGTCTTGCTCTCCCTCCTGCAGAATGATGCCAGTTATAGGTTGTGCTTGTATGATGATGTATTAACAGGTTATTGAACAGGGATTGATGTTGCTGAGACCATTTATTTCATATGCACTGCTTCAATTATATTATCACTGTGAGCTTTTCCATTAATTAGCTTAGGAGGAGTAATTTTCCAACAGATTATAGGAGCCAGCATGTAATGAATGTTTCTGACATTAAAAAACCTTATTGATGGAAATTATCTACATTGGATATAATCTGGACTCAAATATAAATATTACAGATTACAGATATACCTTTTGATCAGCTTGTAAAAAATAATGAAAAGATATTTATCACATCCTGTCACTTTTATTTGATAAGTTTGCTTAAAATTTATAAAAGTTTGTCTCCATATGCTTGAACAAACTTGACTTGTTTGACGTGAACTATTTTTTGTGAAGCCAAGAAAAAAAAATTCATTCAATTTATTCTTAGGAGAAATTATTTTTATATTATTCTGTGAAAAAGATCTAGATTTGGATGGATTTGAGAAAAAAGAAGCCTGCTGTTTATTAGTTACTCTATGCAAGCTGGTAGTTCTATTACATATGGATTTTGCTAATAGGTGGGTGTGAATTTTGGGTCACGTGAATTGCTTTTTCATGAATTCTGGGGTTTTTGCATTGAGTGAGCCTGCAGAGGTTTTCAATCTGTGACTGGGAGATTTTCCCAAACAGTTTTCTTCTCAACTGGAGAAAATTGTGTGTTGTTATTTCAAAGTCTTACTGGCAAGGCACTTTGGTCAGTACAGCACGACTCTCCTCTCCTTTGAAAGAGAATTTTTCACCAGATGGGAGCATACTTGTCATTTGAATCTTTCGAGCTCCCTTTGAAATTCTGAGGCAGCTAATTTGCAAACGCAGGGATGTGCAGCTCCCATGCATTCAGTGAGCTACTAGAGACTCTAATTTTTGGCTGTCTCCCCCCCTGTGTGTCTCACCAGGTTACCTCTGGACATGACTGGGGACTACTGCTATCTTAATCATGTGAGGAAACTGCTTTTAGCTGGTTTATTTATCAAAAATATCTCAATGGATTTTCTTATAATTGTTACCTTTTAGAAGAGACAAGAATTTGAAATGATGATCTGTGAAGCTCTGCCTTTCCTCTGAATGCTTTTGAATAATCCAATGCAGTAGAAATCACTTTGTTGTTACAGTCTCACAAACAAAAATCTAGTAGTTCATGGTGTAGACTTGCTTGAGTTTGCACTATCTGTGTAAAAGACTAGAGTGTGCAAAAACAAACATGAACTTATAGAGTTGTATATATTTTTACCTGGGCATTCTAACAAGCCACACATAAATACAATGATGATTTTAGATGCTGACCTGTAAACTTATGATGCCTTGGGAAGGCGTTAGTGATCTTGGTCACCCTAAAGGTCTTTTTTGCATCTGTTGCACACTGAGCCTTAGGTGTGTGTATAAATAAGTAGCCTCTGGATTATGAGAGGGAGGAGCTAGAATAATGGAAAATGATGCTCTCACGTCCTAAAAGTCAGTGAGACTGGATCCTCCCTTCATTTCCTCCTCACAGTGAAGAGGATGTCTTCACTCCTACTGTGTTTATCTTGAGATTCTCCTTCTCTGTGGTGGCCTGGATAATGAAGGAACTTTACCTAAAACTCCAGACATTCACATAGCCAATCTTTCAGTAAACCAAACTGTCGAAATGTGGGAAAGATGTGAAAGTAAACCATCCCTCTGCAGCAACCCATGCAGATGGATTCTGGGCAAGAGCAGAGGTGTTTGATGGACTCTGAGATTCTGTGGTCCCCTGATATAAATCTCTCAGTTCACCTATATCAGAAGAGAGGATCAGAACACAGTCCTGACAATCTCCTCTTTAAAGGTTTGTCTCCTTTTCTTTTCAGCAAGTTTGAGCTTTTGTCCTCATAGTTTTTTCAATCAGATCTGGAGAAATGATTTTTCTCCCCCATGACGGGGTGGTCTTGGTGAAGCAGGGCTGTTCTGTGTTAATGGAAACTGGAAGGTGCTATTTTTCCTTTATTTCATCTGAGTGATTTATCTGTCCGGACACATCACTGGCTCCTTCCAACAATGGCAGGTGCATATGCAATAAAAACTCGGTGTTATGTCCTTTCAGAAAGATCCAGGGATTTGTAAACTCCCCATCGTGCTAGGCATGTGGTGAAGAGGGGACTTGTTGCTGTGCTTTGTAAACACTGGCTGTCATTACACACTTCATAACCTTCACATCTAGTTCATAGGAACCACGTTCTCCCCACATTTTCTAATGTGGTAGAGTTTTCAAGAGCTTTAGATTAATTACAAAGCAAACCTTAATACAATAAATCTCACATGAGCCAAGAAATAAATGATGTCTTTGGGCTGCCTGCTCAGTGCTTGTGTGCTACTTCAAGCATACTTGTAGCAGTTATTAATAATAATCACAGCTGTCAGTGGGTGCAGAAATGCCTGCAACCTGGAACTTCTCATCCTTGTGACAACATGGTGAATTTAATTAGAGAAGCTTTTGTTTTATTTGTATCTACCTATTGTGAGAAAAGGTAAAGGAATGAAAAGCAGTGTGAATCCATATGGGATGGCAAACAGAAACTCTTCTCATCTGAACATTGCAGTAGCTTTATTTTGAATGTGTGAAACAGGTAGGGACTGGCAACCTTTTGCCCTGTGCTGGTCCAAATCCAGTTTGGGCTTCAAGCTGTTTGTTGTTAGCAGCAGCAAAACCAAAGTTCCCCAAAATCGCCTTATAGCAATCCCAGACTTTGTATTTGGTGTTTGTACAGGAGAAGGAGGAGGGTTGGTGTTTGTTCACACGCAGGTTTTTGCTGGTTTTCCTCCACTGAGCACACCTGAGGCTTGAGCAGAGCAATCTGTATGCAGTCCCACAGACAGCACTGACAGAATTCTTCAGGCCAGTCTGCTAATACCCATCCACCAGCATCATCTTTCCTGATGATGTTCAAAGAGCCTATTCACATGTGGGGCCTTCAGCTGGGAGAAAAACAATAAAGTAGGTTAAAAAAAAATGTTTGTTCAGTTTCAGTTGGGAAGAAGGTGGAAAAGATGAGAGGGGTTGAAATATTATGGGTTGTCAGAAACTCAGCAGGAACCTCGGAAGGAAGAGAGGAGGATGTGGATTGAAAAAACTGGAGCCCTGAGGGCAATCCTCTAAAAATATATTAGAACAGCACTGTCAGTAATAGTATTCTCAAGACACGCAAGTCTTGCACTCTTAATTGAAAAGTGCCAGGGGTAAGGTGCTCACCTTGAAACTCATTATCTATTAAAATAATTTCTTTCATTTTCTATTGCTAAGGATTTGTTTTAAACTGAAGTAAGAGCTGGAGCCTGAAATGCTTGTTGTTCTGAGGGGCAGTTCTTTCAAAGGGAATAGTAGAGTGCAATTAATAGAGCCTGGTTTATTTAGGGTATATATTTATGATTTAACAATTATTTAGTGCCTCTGAGTTTAAAAATATTCCTCATCTCTTCCCAAAGTATGAAAGATTTAATCATAACTCTAGTTTGAAGTTCCTGTCTGTATGGCTGTGTGTGTATATATGTATATATATCATTACAGGTATCTTTGGGCACTACTGTGTTTTGAGGGCTGCTTTAGGGACCTAGTGCTGAAGTGGCTGAGGTCTAACTAAACAAAAAAAGCAGAAAAAGAGAAAACTATAACTTCTCAGAATAGTTTGAGAATAGAAACATGAAAAAGCTCAGTGACATATAAAATCAGATGCAGAACCTTATACACAGACAAGGTTTATTGAATATGATTATTGATTACTACATTTTTCTCTGCTTATTATGAAATGAGAGAAGATTTTAAACTAGGATTAGGAGGTCTGATATTCTCTTCTTAAAGTTCAGGGCAAATAGTTGAAAAACTAGAAAAAGGAGAACTCAGGAGAATTTACTCCCAGGACAGAGATAAGGTCTTCTCTGTCAGTTAAAGGCTGAAGCCCAGGGGATCTGGTGATTATTGGGTAATTCATATCAATCTGTTGCAGAGCAGAAGAAAAAGAGAAATTGAAGTCTGAGAGGAGCAGTAGGGTGTTACAGCTTTAAGGCCTACTTTACTTATCTCTAGGCTCACATATAATCCAGAGTTCAGTTCAGCAGTTTGCAAAATCAATCTCTCTGTTCCCGGTTCACCTTCAGATCCCTCAGCATCTCTTCATTAACCCTGTGATTTGGGAATAAGGCAGCCATGTGCATCTGAAGACAGTGGCCCACAGCAGAGTGCTGCTCTGATTTCTTCTGGGCTCTATTTGCAGTTATGAGTGGCACAAGGCAGGAGCTGGGTGAGCAGGGAGCTCAGTGACCCTTCTGCAGCTCTGTGCACGGCTGGGAGTGGCAGCACTCATCCGACAGGCTGCTGTAGAGACTGGCAATGTAACTGGCTTGCTCAAGCTGATAAATACTTCAAGCTTCCTGAGCCATACAGCAGCAACAGGAATTAGTCTGGACCTTTTTTGTTTTCCTTCAGAAGGCAGGAAGGTAACTGCCCCCCCTAAAGCCATGGATGCTGAGGCAGGATGCTCCTTCCTTGGTGGGGGACCAAAACGTGACAGCATCCAGCCATGAGCTCAGCAAGGATGAGGCTGGGGCAAACCACTGAGCATCTCTGATGGTTTGGTAACACCACTTATGCAGGGAGACAAACAGCAATACTCAACACTTGCAGCTTGCTGTTCCCTCTATCTTTTCCCATGTTTCCCTTCCGTATTTAAGTTGCAAATCCAAGATTTGTTTTGTTGTTGCTTATTTCTCTTTTTCTTCTTTTTCTTGGTGGTATTGAGCTGTGTTGCAGAGTCTGACTGTGTGAAACAAATGAACAAAAAGAATCCTGACTCATTCTGGGAGGAAGGGAGATGGCAGTCGCTTGATGTCACCAGTGGGAAGGCCTCTCCAGACTTCATTTATCCTTAATCCTGTCAGCCTGGGACAGGAATCACACAGCTCTTTTAGGAGCATGAAAGTCCTGTAATTCATCATCTGACTGTCAGGTGTTGGGCTGAGGAAAGCGGTTCATTGCTGGTCATGAACATACTAAATTCCACAACAAGTTATTTCACCTAAGCAGTCCCCATGTCATGTCCTTGATGTGTCAGCACTCAGTAACAGAGCCTGGCACAGAACTACAGGTCTAGGACCAAGACATTTCTGGAATACTAAGGTTCATTTCTCCCCAGCTCACTACACTTCTTCATTGTCTTTTTGACCTGTTCATGACAGGAAGAAGTTATTCTTTAAGGCCACTTTCATGAGCAACTTCAATCTATGCTCACTAGGAGCTACCATTCAAGTCTGTGTTCTGTGACTGCTTTATACTTCAAAATCAGTCCTTAGTGTGTCATTTGAAATCTGTTTTTATGCAAAAATTTCCAATATACTTGAAAGCCTTGGAATGACCTCATTTTGTGGGATATAGCTTTGCTTAAAGTAAGCACTAAAAAAAGTTCCAGGCACTTCATTTGTGTCTATTTAGCTTCTATTCACACCAAAAGACTCTGTGTAGTTTATGTAGTTTTTCTGAAAAAACAAGGCAATCTAATTTATTTAAATATTTAAATAAGCTTCTGCATATTTACTTCCAAGGGCTTGAAGGTGAATAACTCTTAGCACTTTCTAGAGGAGTGTCTGGCAGAGTGGCTGCATACACGAGGGATGGGCCAGTGGTCAGACATGTGACATGATTAAACACTGGATAACGGGTATATCTATGTGGTTGGGGGCAGACATACACATTTTTTACTCGTGCTCAAAGCTGACTAAGTCCTGCTGTGGAGTCTTGTGCTGCTCTTCAGCAGAAGGAAATGCAATTCCATCCTGTTGACAAAAACACCTCAAGAACCCTTGGCTTGATATGGTTAGTCATTACTGTGGAGGTATATAAAAAGTCACCCAAATTACATATGCCCTATTTATCCAGTTTTTTCATTTTATTTTTTAGTTGGTTGGTTGGGTTTTGTGGTTATTTTTTCACTCTACGTTGAAAATCTCAATCCTGGCATTTTCAGTTTACATTTCAAATTAGAACCATGATTTTCTTCTCATGTTAAAGAGAAATGTTAAAAGGTTTGACCAGAGGTATTTATAGAAAACCTCACGGGTTTTTAGTGGAATAATAGAAATGTGACTCTCCCATAATTTACAAATTATGTAGTTCACCTTGGGGCAAGCAGTGTGAGAAAGAAAGCAGCAAGGAACTGGCATAGTGAAAACTTATCAATACTTCTGTGATGAAGAGCAAACATTCCTTTAGCCCTACACGTTTCTAATTGCTCATCCCAGATTCTGGGAGCTGGTGGTCTGGGGGGCATCCCATTTGTAGCCTGGTGATAAGCAGCTGTTTCCTTGGTGAATTCATTTCTGAAAGTGAGATAATCCGATTTGAATGGAGCTGCAGACACACTCATTCAGCCAAGCGAGGAGAAAAGGGGGGAAAAGAAAGATTTTCCTCTGTGTCTTCCTTTACCCTCTGCTGTGATTCAAGGACAGATAAAAATCTTGCCCTTGTTTCTCTCCTTGTTTGTGGCCCTTGATAATTTTGTAAGTGTTATTTTGCTGGAAATTACAAACTCACTTCATTCTCCTTGGTATAATTCTTGCATCTGTAAAGCTGAGACTATGCCAAAACACAGGATTTTCGTTCTGATTCAGCAAGGAATATAGGCAAGTGTTTAATTTAAAGCATATTTTAAGCCCACCTGTATTCAGCACAGCTCTCAAGCTGTTTGTATTGAGGACTTGCATAGTATTCATAGTATTGGGAATGTGTGTGCATGTGAGTGCTCTACACATCCAGGAGCCCCTTTCTGATTTATCAGATGCCACAGCTGTTCAGCAATTTCACAATAATTTTTTTTTATGTTTTCAACTTCATTTTAGAAGGAAAAAAGCTTTTGTATTTTACTATATCTTTCCTCCTAACCCTTCTCTATTTTTACATTTTCTAAAGTTGTCGCAACATGCAAGAACTTGTGTGACCCTTTCTCTGGGTGCAGATTTCTCGTATGAGCTGCCTGAGCAGTTTGGTGTGCAAGCCAGACTGGTCTTTTATCAGCTTCCCCCAGGCTCTGATCCATCAGCAGTCCCTGTGTGGTCGTGGTTTCTCCTCTCTGCACTCCCCTTACAGCATGGACATAAACCAAGGTCTGAATGAGTCTGAGCCTTGCTCAGTGTGAACTTGGAAATATCCAGTGAGGAACAGACATGGACATGGTATAAACAATGGGCACAGGCAGCAAGGCTCTATGGAAGGTAGACAGAAGAAATTACTTTTTTTTTTTTTATGATGACAAATGGCTCAGTATACTGTTGGCATACAAGAGAGAGTGGGAGGATGGGATGGCAGCTGGCCAGGCTCAGCTGCTTTACACCAGGAACAGAAGAAGCACAGGGTTGAGGAGCACTCACAAAATATTGAGGTCCCCTCTCGGGAATGCACATCCTGGTAAAAAAAGTGTTCAAAAACATTGATGACTAAGACCTAGTTTACTGTAATTTAGGTTGTATGTTAGGAAAAGGCTCTTCCCCCAGAAGGGGGTCAGGCACTGGAACAAGCTCCCCAGGGAATTGATCACAGAGCCGAGGCTGACAGAGCTCAAGGAGCGTTTGCTTTCAGGCACAGGGTGTGATCCTTGGGGTGTCCTGTGCAGGGCTGGGAGTTGGACTTAGATGAACCTTGTGGGTCCCTTCCAACTCAGGACATTCCCTGATTCTATGATTCTTGATGAAAGGGACAGTAACCAAACATGACCCATCTGAGACAGGTTCTGCCATGTGGCCTTCGCAGATTTGCTCCTCCAGAGACCCATTTTTGGTGGGGAATTTGGTCATTGTGAGGGCACTGTGCTCGCATTTTCCTGACTGTGCTGGCAGCCTTTTCAGAGCCTTTGTGCCAGTCATTCCTGTGAGTCTTATCTCTCTGATTTTGATATTATAAGCTCTCTTCTGTCATAGATAATGTTTTTTAGTTTAAGGAAAGTAACATTTCACCCTCCCTGTAGCATGTGCAGTATATTTACCGTTAGATAACACCATCCCTAAAGCAGGATTCACCCAAGCCTACGTCTGTAAAATTATATCCCAGCCTTCCTAAAACATGCCTCTGCTGTGAAAAAGAAGCTACTTCAGTGATATGAATCCATGCCAAGAGCAGTGAGCATCTCTACAGTAGAAAAATACATTTATACTGCCTGCTCAGATGAGGAACAGCCTGCTTGAGAAAGAGTAACATTTCCAAATTTAGAAATATGCTAAGTTTTTGTATTGGTAAAGTATTTATTAGCTGTAATTGACAAATCCTCTGGCTGGGGACTGAGTGGGTCAGTCATGGCAGTAGGATAGGTCTCTCCCACCTGTAGTTTCGACCACTTAAAGGTTTCACATGGATGCTTTTATAGCTGTGTAGCAGTGGCAGTCCAAAGGTTAAATGGCTGCCTTTGAGCTTCTGCACAGCAGTTATAGGGGATTAGGTTTTCTCAGTGGGTTTCTAGGTACTCATGTATCACAGAGCTCCCTTGCTATGATTTCTTCCTTTTTCTATAATCTTTCCAAGGAAGCAAGTGACCTCTTCTCAGAGAGATTGTGCAGACGATGATATTTTTCCCTGTAGCAAGCCACAAAACTTTTCTATTCTGTTCTTAGAAAGTTATTGTTGGGGGGGTTAAAAATATCCAGATGCCATCATGAGATTGAAAGGTGATAACTCACTGATTCATGATAGAGTCTCTGTTACTCTCCACATTCTCCTGGCACACGTGTCCCTTTGATGCATTTGGCTGAACCCTTCTTCCCAGTACTATTTCTTTGTTTACTGCCTGAATTCCCTTCTGGAAATACCAGAGTTTCTTTCTTTATAATAAAAAGGATTGGGCAGTTTATATGTGCATGAGAAGGAGCATGGTAAAGGACAGTGAATTAAATATGTGCCTTTAGCCAGCAGCTGGTTTGACTCTGCTGGGTGATCCACCTGCACTTCATTTGTTACACTCCTGCGTAAGTATCAGCAGATTTAACACTTACTAGTTCATAGTTATCATAGTCCTGCTTCTTGCAGGATGCTTCTCAGCATCTGTCAGGGGTGGTATTGAAGTGGGATACCCTAGATCAAGTCCAGCCAGTTTACAAGAGATTTTTATTGTGTTCAGCCCATCCTTTCCTCTCAGAGCGTTATTAATCTGGTAATGGTGCTGTCTATATTACTAAAGGAGATTCTGCAAAAGAATAAAGCTCACTTGCCACGTATGTGTAGAAGTCAGAACAGAGGGCAGAACTGGACTGGAATTAAGTTTATGGAGTGAGGCTTCAGCCTGAGAAAAATCTTTGAGGCTCTAGGTTGAATGGTTCCTAAGGGGATGGAAGAACTAAGGTTTAAAATTCAGAGGCTGAGGGGAAGAGGATTGCAGCCTGGGAGCTTACCTTGGAGGTGGCTGGGAATGCAGGTGGTTCTGTGGCTGGGATGTGCAGATTGACAGCTTGTATTTGACAGTTAAGGCTTGCCTTAATGTGTCTGGCATGTTCTGGGATTGCCCTAGATTCTGAAAGCTGGAAATTCTTTGAGAAAGTGTATATTTCTTGGAAAAAAGCATATTTGTCAATATTAGCATATATCACAGAAATTTGCTGGTTTTGAGGAGCTTCTGACAAAACACATACAGGGCTTGCTGGAAATGGACCTGATTTGCAGCCATTAAAACTGGAGCACAGCTCTGGAGCAGAGAATCCTGAAGTCTTTGAGCACTAGCTGGTCTGCAGGTGGCTCCTACTATAACCTGGTGAGCAGGCTGTGTGTCATGGAGCTGTGGTTTGCCACCAGGGACGGAGAGATGACATTTGGGTGCTGTTCCTGTTGATTTGGGTGCTGGAAGTAGAGTGTAAACCAGAGGGGGCCTGTGATACCTGCAGGAAAGCAGATTACTGCCCAAAAACCAGAGGTGTGTGACCCACCCAGAAGTCCCCACTGCTGGATGGTGACTTAGAGACACAAATGGGTGTTTGATGCTTACTGGAGAAATTGCAAGGCACCTTGGCATAGAAAACAACTATGAGGTTGAGGTCTGGGAGTACTTTCTCCTTTAAAAGGAGAGGAAATAGTGGGCACAATGGTAAATCATGCCATGTCTTTCCTGATTTGAGGCAGCACTAAGTCACTTAACTGGAATTATTGTCAAATATCAAAAATAGGATATGACAAGTAATGGATTGAAGAATTAACAGTATATGCTGAAAAATTCATTGAGGGAAGCACAAAATAGCATCTTTTTGGGAAATAAAGATTATTTTTTAAGGGACAAGAGTTTGCATGAAAGGATCCTTTTTTGTGACAGCAACTTTAAAAAGAGGTCATAGACCTCAGTCTTTAGAATTTAGTAGCTCTCCGGCTGAAAGCTTCCATAATCAAGAGAATAAGAGAAAGCAGATCAGCTTTCTCAAGCTTTAATACAGAAAACTGCTGCCAGGCAAGTAAATTGATCTCAGAAAGGAAGGAACAACAGAATTTGAAAGTGCAATAAAAAATGTGATCATAAAAAACAACATAAAAACATATGTTTAATGCATTTTTATTCTTTATTTTCCATTTAGAGCCATGATTATGCCGTAGCTAACATCAGCCATTACACAAATCAGTGGCAGACAGGCTGAAATACTCTTCCAATTACCCTGCTCACAGCAGCTCACCCCAGCCCAGTTATAAATAATGAGAAGATCTTCCATGGCTTCCTGGATTAAGATTAAAGATAGGCAGATAATTTAAACCCTCAACATGGATTCCTCCACTGCACAATGTATTTTGGAGCCAGTTGCTTGTGTCCCCCAAAAGAGAGTACACTGCTGAGAGGCTCCCATGGAATGAAGCATTAGGCTAATAGTGTTTTATGACAAGGTAATGATAGACTAAAGCAAAGCAATTCATCTCTCTCCCTCTGTGTTGCATTGTGTTAGATGGGTAGGAAATGTGTTTTCCCTTCTTCTAACCTTCCCAGGCTCCTGGGGAAATGAGGCAGTCTGTGCCTGTGTCATGCTGTCTCCACAGAAGGGAGCTATATTCCACCAGGCAGGCTGGAGGGAAGCTTGCTCCTCAAAATTCTAGTGTGTTTAATCTGTTTCAGTTAAGATGATAACTAATATGAACACAAACATAACTCCTCCAATCCCTCTCCGCTTCTGGGGAATCGGTGCGGTACCCGTAGGACATCCAAATGACAAGAGAAGTTAAATTATGCATGGAACAGCATCCCCCAAAAGTTTTCATATTCTTTGAATACCTCTGGGCTTAAAATAAACTGGATTGTGAGCTGTGGAAGGAGAAGGAAAAAAGACAAGACATTCTGGGAGCTGAGTCAGGTGTGAAGCCAGGCTGAGCCGTGTGCTGTGAGTGCTGTGCTCGGAGCGAGCGCTGCCTCAGTGGCAGAGACAGTGGAATTGTCTTGGAGCTGCTTGCAGAGAGCTGGGTAATTCAGTGCAGGATATTGCAGGGTCTGCTTTGAGCTGATCAAGTCCTCCTCAGGTTCTTGTCCTTGGCTCTAAAGTTTACTTGGGGTTTATATTGATGGACAATTTGCTATGAACAGGTCCTTGAAACAGCTCTTTCTTACTAGACAGGTGAAAGAAGAGCAAAGCTATTTTCTCCCTACTCTTCAGATTTTACTGAATACATCAGTGTTAAGAGCTCATATCCAGGATGTGAGAGACGTGATTTTGCTGCCCTTAACTTGACAGGACCACTGCCTGCATGTTGTATGGTGGAGTGCCCCAGCCATCAGTCTGCTGAGTTTTTTGATTTTCAGTGAACAGCAAAATATTGACTGAAGCCAAGTAAGTAAGAGTGAGAAGTAATGTGGTAGTTAACTCCTTAGTTTAGCTTCAAATTCTTGGATTTCAGGCTTATTTATCTCACAGTAAATGTCTTCAGATTTAGCTTTTTTCCCAGATGGAACTTGCAGTCAACATGCAATGCAGTAATTAATTTTCTTTTTTTTTTCTTTCTGTTTTCTATGATTCAGGGAATATTTTACAACTTTAATGGGGAGGTTAGATAAAACATTTTGCTTTAAATTTCAGGGAATTTATCTGGGATCTTGTTTATAGCCCCTGCAAAAGGAGAAGGTTGAATCTAAATCTGCCATGTTTTAGATAAATTTGCCAGTCATTGAGCTAAGAGGTAAGAGAGTAAGATTGGAGGACAGCCATGCAGGGGTGTAAAAGCAGTGCATTAGTGAATTTGTGAACTTTGGTGTATACATGTACACTTCTCAGGGTGTTGTGGATCCTCAGAAAGGCAGCATCTAGCACACCTGAGGAACTTAGATAACTGGGAAAATCCAGCTCCTAGGTTAGATGGGCTAACTCTGACCCTTGGTAGGTGTGCATTTTGTTCATTCCCATCCTGCTCTGTACTACTTGGGCATAATTTGTTGCTGACACTTCTAAATACTTTATAAATCCTAAAGGAGTTTGAAATGTCTACACCATATATTAATGCACTGATTAACTGATCCTGTGTAATAACAAAGATAATTTGCTCAAACATCTCAGCACACATATGCTGTACCTGTGAATACCTTTATTCCCAGGGAGTAGGTTTAGATTGGATATCGGGAAGGAATTCTTTACTGTGAGTATGTGAGGCTCTGGAACACATTGCCCAGAGAAGCTGTGGATGCCCCATCCCTGGGAGTGTTCAAGGCCAGGCTGGATGGGATAGTGGAAGGTGTCCCTGTCCATGGCAGGGGATTGGAACTGGATAATATTTAAGGTCCCTTCCAAGCCAACGCATTATTTCTCCTTTTGCAGTGAAGTTGTGGTTATTCATATGCTGTGAGGATGTGACCAGATGAGTGTGTGTGTGTGCACAGCAGGGAAGTACAGTGAGTAAAGGAAGAAGAGAAAAACATCACCATGGGAATGGTTTTGACTCTATTTTCAGTGGAAAGGAACCCCTTCAGATGCAGCACTGCCTCGTGGGGGTGCGAAATGGTCAATTAGACATAATCTGCTAGAGGATGTCTGTGACATTGTACTCCTTTCTTGTCAGCATGCTTGTTAGAGTGATGGATGAGATATTTGCAGGAAGGGAAAGTCTGGTCTCTTGTGTTGGTTTTTGTCATGCTTTTGCACGACAAAACCCTTCCCCCGTTTTGAGTTGCAACTTTGGGATATTACATTAGCGATACCAGCACTTAGTGGGAAAACAAAAGTACAGCACATGGTAAATAGTTCGGGAGTGAGAGGGAGTGTTGGTAACCATGACAAGGAATATCTCTATGAAGAAAAGAACCAGTGCCCTCAGACAAACTTGAGAGATTTATGCTGCTGGAGTTCCTGAAAAAGGCAGTGATGGGCAGCTCCACAATTGCACAGGTGTGTTGGTGTGTGTTTAGACACACAGATTTACTTGATTATCAGCTGTGGAGGTGTCATACACACAGATCATTAAACCAAGGCTCCAGTATATTGCCTTGTGATGAAATAATTTGCTGTAAAGAGTAACTATAACTCCTGTACTTAAGACATAAGCGTAGCAGCTCTCCAAATGAGGTCAGAAAGTACTTTTCTGGGCTGCAGCTGATTTTGTAGTAAAAATGATGCTGTGAAAGTGCTATTTACTTTTGTTCCAAATGTCGCTTTAAAATGAAAGGGAATTTGTTTCAAAAATAATGACAAGAGGGTTTTTTTTTTCCCATAAATGCAGCCCTGAACCTTTTGTTGTGGTTGGATGCAGCAGAGTCCAATCTAAAAATATGCTGATCACCTGAAAGTCACAGTGGTCACTGAAAATTCTGAGACGTCAAGGAAACTCAGTACTCCTGTACTCTGAGAGTTAGCTCTGGTTCTGTGGAGAGAAAAGACCACAGCTGCTTCCTTCAAGGAGTGAAACTTCCCCAGCTGCAGTAAATCCTTGCAGCTCCCAGGCAAAGCTGTACAAGGCACCTGAGCTGCTCTGCTTCCCTTGTGCAGCAGGACAGCTGGGAAGGGGTGACAGGAGCCACAGTATAAGGCAGGGAGAGAAGGAGCAGCCAGGTCTTGCTGAGAGCTCTCCCAACAACTTGAAAGTTTGGCTGCTTCTAGGAAAGGCTTGGTGTCACCTCTGGGTAATACAGCTGGGGAATAATTCCAGCGGTGGGAAAGCTTAGGTGCCAGAGTGCTCTTTCAAGAGAGTAGTTGAATGATCTTGAACAAAGGTGGGTAGGCTGAATTCCCTCTTCCAGGTCCCACCTTGCACTAATCTCCCCAGACAGTGCAGTTAAGGTGAGGGAATTCTCTCTAGTCTCTGAAAACAGTAACACAGACAGGTAGCATGGTGGGAAGCGGAGAGACTTAAGCCAAAGGGAGACTGAGAGAGCTTTGCAAAGCACTTTTTTTATTCTTTAATTTTTTAGGGTTGAGGAGGTGTTGAAAGTTATGAAATCTCTCAGTTTCTTTTCTGCCAGGGTTTTAAAATCTCATAAAGACACAACTGATGAAGCTTTCCATTACAAAACTGAAGACATGGCATGCACAAAGAACCTAGCTTCCTTTTAGAGCAGCAAGCTAAAGAGGCTGGATACAAAGTGCATTTTGCTTATCTGTATCATGGACTTCTTAGCAGCTCCATCCTAAGCACTGTCACCCAGTCCTATTGGCCACAAATGCTCCTGCAGATGGCTCTGCACCAGATGTAGAAACCATTTGAAAACAAGTCACCTTTCTGATAGATGTCTCTTCTGATCCTTTCCTTGAATCATTTCAGACTGTTACGTCTTTTAATTTTGGGGAACAGAGTAAGGTGGGGTCTGTACCCATGTGAGGGAATGTTTTGAAAGTCAAAAAGCAGAGAGAGAAGCCACAGTCTGTGCCTGTCTCTGCTTGGATGAGCAGAGCCTGCTGTCACCAGCATTTCTGACCTGAATGCAAATTCAAGATTCAGTTCCTGTGAATAGTCTCTACTTGAGCTTATTATTCACTGTTCATTTGCTCGATTCCTGCCAACAGTCACATTCTCTGGTGTGTTCAGCTGGAGAGAACACGCATTGGCTGTAAATACTGCTGATGTGAATTCACTAAGGGATTCAAGTGACTGTTTCTGTTAGCTTTGTGGCATTCCCTCAGTTCTGTTTGTTGCCATGCAGTCTGTTCTCAGCCATTGTTCCCCGGAGATACACACCAAGGCTAAAAACATTGTAATTTAATGCTAAGGAAGAATAGGAATAAGTTCCTATCACGAGTCAAAGCACTCATTGCTCAGCTGGTGACTGATAAGTTTTCAAGTCTTGGCTTTCCCAGCTTCTTGTTTCATCTGAGCTGGAAGATCCTTGTTTATTCTGCACACATGCCCTGAAAGTTTTTTCTGCTTTCACCCCCTTTTTACCCATTGTCTTCTCAGAAGTCTGATGCTTTCCTTCTGTTTATGTTTTTCCTCCCTCAAAGTAAACCAGTATGGGAAATGGGGTTCTTCCAATGCCTGCCCCACTGTCTAGTGCCAATATCAGACAAACTGTTTGCTTCCAGTTGTACCTGGCAGGATGTAAGCAGTGACCATGAACTTGTAAAATAGGGACCTAAGTGCCTTTTTAAGTAACTAGTACCATTACCTTATTACTTTTCATTTCTTATACACTTAGTTTTGGACTTGGAAGCCTGTTCTCTTCTCTTGTTTTCCATACAAGAAACCAATTGGTCTCATCTCTCTGCCCTGACACTGTGAGTAGAGAAGCCTATATTTTTGTTTTATGGTTGAGTTGTTTGGCAAGTTCCCTAGTGCTGTAATGAATTTGAGTCATTGCAAGGTTGTTTCTCTTTGGTATTTCTGGACCTTGAGAGAATGAAGCCACCTGGTTTAGATGCTTTTTTAGCCTGTTTCTCAGTTGACACTTTTCTCTCCGATCCAGGGAACAGACAGTTCTGCCCATTGTCTGAACTATCTGTCTTTCACTTCTGACAGCAGCAGCATTCTGGGTCAGTTCTCCCGGGATACTATATTTCCACAGCACTGATTTCCTTCTGGTCACTGGGAGCTCTTTAACCAGAACAGGGCTGGGGACTTTTTTTTTTTTCATTTGGTCATATCCATTGAAGTTTTCCCAGATCAAAAGATTGTCTAGCAACAGAGGAATTTGATGCTGCACATCTCAGGCAGTTGGTGTGGGGATGGGATTGGATCAGGCAATAGCACTGCAGTGGGAATCCTGATGAGAATGTGATGCCACGGGAAAATGCCAGCCCAATCAGTAAAATGTGGAATGGCCAATGCCTTACTTTATGAATACATTTCCCCACTTGGAACAAGTGCTTTTCATTCTGGAGTTACTCCTCTGCGCAGTGATTAATGTGTTGTCATGATCTGCAACTTTTTACAATGAATTGTAGGAAATTCAGGCTGACACCCAGCTGTTGAAAGCCGACTGTAAGTAGGTCTGGGGCCTGTGCTGGTTCTATTGCTGCTTTCCCTGTGCACGTGTCATCACTGACAGCATACAGCAAAGACTGAGATCCCTAAACTGCTCTCTTCCAGCTTGCATGCTGAGATGGGATCAAGTGGTTCTTTCCTTCCAGAAGCACAAACATGCCATGGAGAAATCCAGAAAATTAGATCAGAGTCTGGCTGCATTCTTGATAGTTGCTCTGAAATAAACCCATTCATACTTTTGCCATTTAATCTGCAACTAGAAAATGAATTTGAAGGATTAGTGCCTGTAATCATGCTTTTAATTGTGGATAATGCATTCTGTGTTATGGCACAGAGTTAGGAAGAGTGGCTCTTCTCTGGGAAATCCTCTGTCAAACAGGCTCAGGATGAACAAGAAGCAGCATACTGAATTCTCCTCCAAGGGCTGCAGCAGCTGTGGCCATCTGCAGAGGAATCACTGCACTACAGTGGTGGACTGTTTCTGAGGCAGCTTCAGTGAGCTGCAGGAGCTTCATTTCCACAGAAGCCATTCCCAGGAGGTTTCTCTGGATCCTAGGTGGCTGTGGAGTTGCTCCAAAGCAATGAGAATTGTGAAGAGGCTGAGCAGGAGCTGCTGCTGCCTGGACAGAGTGGGTGTGGGGCAGAGGACGTGCAGTGGTCCCCACATCAGAGCACACCCAGCGCCTGGGAGCCTGTGCAGACCTGGCTGCAGCTCATGGGAGCAGACAGGGGAAACCCAAGGGCTCCTTGTCTCCCATCACAGGTTCTGGAAACCTCTTACAGCTCTGGGCTTTTATTCCACTGTGGATGTAACCGGAGTCTGAGCTGGGTGCCCATCTGCGTTTAGATCCCTGCATGCCTGGCCCTCGTGCCCCACTGAATTCCTTTGTGAATACTGCTTCATCAGAGCACACTCGCCCCAGCTTTGGGTACCTTTCAGATTTTTCACTGCATTAAGATCCATTCCTTTGTGGGAAGAGACCTCTGTTGTATTCTGTTCCATCAGGAAGCTCAGACTCCAGGATTTTCTCATTTGCGAGCAGTATCAAGATGTTGCCATTGCATACACAAGCTGTTGCAAGCCTTTCCTGTAAATTTTTAAGAGATGACAGTGCAAGGGCAAAGCAGGAATCTGGAGGAGACTCCACAGTTTGCTGGGGCCAGAGATGCAGCCCTTGTGCTACCAGCAAACACAGCTCTGAGTCAGGAGTGTTGTCTGTGCCACACCAGGCACTGTGCACCAACACTTTCCTGCCAAAATCAGCTCCAGAGTGGTGTGTAACAACATCTGGGAGGGTGGGAATGAAAAGGTGCCTCTGCCTTGTGCTCAGTAAACTGAACAAAGCCTGAGCAACTGTGCTTTTGGGAAAGAAAAGTGAATCAATAACTCGATGTGGACTGTCAAGTAATGCTGTTGTCTGCAGTGTCTTTAATGGCTTTGGTCAATAAACTGCAATTATTTTACAAATATATGTTGTGTTCTCTTCTAAATCTATCTCTCAGCTTCCTATAATGAATTTTTAAAAATGAGAAATATCCTAAGTGCTCACATTGTATAAAATCTGTACTTAAAATCAATCAATATGCACCAAAAGGCCTGGGCTTGCTTATCCAAAATGCACACATATAAAATGCCATGTCTTCCATAGTACATTTTCTCCTTTTTTCAAAAGGAAAGTTCATAATATATCATAATTTATAAATTTTCAGAGACGCTTCAGAAATATATATTGTCTCTGTTTTCTTTAGAGGTTGGAATTTGTCAATGTATCACCATATATTTTGCTTCACAAAATTTAAAAGAAGAAAGTAATCTCCAAACACCTCCACTATATGAATTTCTCTGTCTAAATAATTTTTATTTTTGCTGTGCGGCAAACTCTAATCTATACCTCCTTTCATTTCAGAGTCATAACAATATAAAGATTCTTTTTACTATACCTACCATTTAGTTGCTTAAGGGGAATTTGCTTTTGCCTTTAAATATTAAAAAAGAAGCAATGAGGAGGTAGAAGAAAATAACACCGTTTATTAAAAATAGAAACTAAGCTCAGCATAGGAGGTGGGGTTTTCCTCTCTAGCCTTCAAAGCATTTCAAGATGATAGCTTTCAAATATTTAAAGGTGTGCTACTTGCTCAAATGTGCAGGTGTCTGTAAAAAAAATCAAACAGCAAGAATGATCTTATCCTTAGATAGCAGTGTTCACCCTCAGTCCTACCAGAGCATCAGCAAGAGCAAAGAAAAGCAAAAGATTATTGACAACAATAATTGACAATTATTATTTGATAATCAGAACATTTTCAAAGATGCAGAAGGGTGCCAGGGTTGTTTCAAAATTCCTGGGCTCACAGCTCCTCTATAGATTGGAATATTTCTCTTATTTACCATTAGTTAAGTAAATAATGAACACAAGCTCCTGGCCTTACTGAAAGAAAATATTCTTTCAGTAACAGTCATTGAAATATTTTTGCTTTACTTCTGCACAATGTTTTATTTCCTAAAGCTTATTTCAGTGGGACCAAGATCTTCTTGAATATTCTTGACATTTTGTCTTGAAGAACCACTAAAATCTGGTCTCATTTGCCCAAATGGGCTAATCAGGTTAAAGTGGGAGGAGGAAGAAAATAGAGAACCATTGCAATAGGCAGTAGTATCGAAATTCTATTGGAAAAGGAGTGTTGGCCCCCTGGGGCACCCAGCCTCTCCCAGCCAGCCCTTTTAAGTAGGAATTGGCAGCTCTGTGTCCAGCCTGCCCTCCCTGGGGCTCTGGCATCGGGGGTTAATCTCGCTGAGGAGAAGATGCTGACAACAATGCAGGGACTCGGGAGTTCACCCGGGAGAAGGAGGATGTGGTGGTCGCTTCAGAACAAAATGTCTCTCCTCAGCAGCCTCTGCTTCAGCAAACATCTCCCATCAGCTTGTCCCCATCAGCTGGTGTGTCTAAGCTGCAGCTCACTTACCTTTCTGCTTTAATAGCCTGTTAATGCCACTCTAAATTAACAGTGCTCATTCCAAGTAACCTCTGTTTCACATGCTGCTCAAGCTGTCGCAGGAACAAGAAAAGTAAAGATCTGCTGAGGTAAATAAGAATAAATTTGAGATTAGCTACTGTGTATTTTGTATCTGTTGTTAAGTTTTTACATAATATGGAAAAGTAACTTGATACCACTTGATACATCAGGTTTTATTCTGTTTGCAAAAGCAGTTTCGAAAATGCTGTATGGAATATTTTTAGCATGGACCTTTTGCTTCTTTGCTGGAAAAAAAAATAAAAAAGGATCTACCTACTTTACAACTCGAAGGGTATGAAATTTGAGAAATGATGATAGAGTTCAGAGTGCATGCCTGCCTCTTCTGTGCTCACAGGCTTTTCCCTATTCAGTCTCTCTCCCAACATCTGCCAATAGTGCTGTCAGTTCTGTAGTTCTTTGATATTACTACAGATACCCTTTCCCAAAGCTCAGAGTTCAGTAGCAGGAGAGGTGGGAGGGCCTCAAGACACCATTTCACTTGGCAGTGGAATGGTAATGTATTTCTGGGACTGCATTTCTGGAACTAAGAAACATAGGGTGTACAGAAAGTCATTTACAGGTCTTCTCTTGGAGTATATTAGTGTGCACAACCTGAAAATACAGCATCAAATTGCATCTTGAGATTGGTAAAGGTGGGAGATTGACTATTCAGAGGCACAAGGACAAAAAGGACCCCAGACCAAATCATCCCCATTTCCAGAATGCATTATGTATTTATGAATCAGCAGGATACAGGCACTGCTATTTTAGAACAACGGCTCAGAGGGTTTTTCCTTATACCCCGTTAATCATGTGTTCAAGCTTTGTATTAGCCACCTGAGAGAGAACTAAAGAAGCTTTTTTAAATGGAAAGGAATTTTCAACATGTTTAGGACTTGTTTAATAGCCTCTTAATGGGTTTCCTCCGAGATAATTTAAAGTATCGTTCCACAGATCCTAGAGGTGTAGTAGGACTGTGCTCCAAGAAGAGGAAGGGCTGGATATTGCTGTTCTCTTTGTGGTCAGTGGGAATTTTGTTAAAGCTGAGGCTTTCCTGGAACAAAGCAAGACTATTGAACTTTTGCTGCAGCTCTTAAAACAGTTGGTTAGATTTCGAAGTTGCTCCAGGATGTTCAAAGGGTTCAATGACTGCAGTATTTTACTTGCAAGCTTTGGAAGATAGTAAATTGATTCACATAAGAGGGTGGGAGAGCACAGGGCCCAGTGACTGCACTTTCTAGAGCCCAGGCTGTACTTTATTATTTAGAAATTTTCATGATTCATTAATTCTTTTGCACCTAGTCTCTCTAAAATACAGTGGGATAATATTCTTCCCTTTCCAAAAGCTGGATAGAGAAGCAATGATGCTTTCACATGTGCCAGCACTGACAGTGAATGGAGAAAGCATGAAAATTGTAAGAAGAGGCATATCAGAATAGTCTGAACCCTTTTCAGAAGCATTTTGAAAACAACAATCCCATTTGACTACTTTCAAAACTGGAGGAAATTTTCTCAAGGATTTCTGGCAAGATTTGCAGATGCCCTCAGTATTCACTGGGTACAAATAAAAGACTGAAAGGGGACTTATGGCTCCCTGATTTGAGCCTGACTTTGTTCTGGCCTTGTCAGAGACTGGAACAGCTGGAGTGCAATCCATTAGGTGTGGGCCACTAGAGGCCAGCTGGGACCTGCTGTGGCCATGCCTGAATGTGCTCAACGGCTCAATGTACAATCTCTTTCATGAAGCAAGAAATTTTTTTCACATGGAAAGGAATAATGCTGTCTCTTCTTTACCAGTAAATGCTTTATGTGTGTATATATATCCACGGGAGTGTTTACCTTCCACGTGTTTGAGATGCCCTTTCTGTGTGATGTACAGGCCAGCGACACCAGCCACTCACTCTGGACCCTCTTTGTTCCCCCCAGTCACCCCCCTGGCATCATGGTGCCTGTTCCTCCACAGATGATCCTGGGGCACAAGCAAGGAGCCAGTGCAAATGCCATAGCTTTTTCGTCATAACATAAACGTGGAGAGGAAAACCAAAAATCAATGTTGTCAAGTGAGCAGAATCGATAGGGAGAGCAGAGTTAGCATCAGGCTGCTTGGAGAACCTTACCAGCAAGATGAAGCTGCTTGTATCCCACTGAACAGCCACTATAAGGTGACTTAAAAACTTGCTAATGAGTCTGGCAGCCCATAAGGCAGAGAGAGTGTGTTGAATTCACATTTGTGTCAGTTTCATCATGCTTTACAAGCCCTGGGAGGCTTTTTAAAGGGAAGATAATGTTTTGGCTCTGTGCACTATTTGCAGCTGAGGAATAATCAGAACAGAGAAGTATGACTTGCCTTAGTGTCTGTGCCTTGCAAAGGTGCAGGCAGACACTGCAAACACTAATCTTCTTAGTAACTGTGTTTATATGCTGTTTTCATATTGTGCAAAGGGCACAGCTTTTAAGAGCTGTTCTTTTGAACGGAATAGGAAGGCAATAACCCCTCTGGCTTGTGAGCAGAGACCTGCAAGGAAGGGAGAGGGGTGGGCCACCAGGAGAAGCACTCCAGTGCAAGCCTTGTGATGCTGCTTTCACAAATTTCTGCTGGGAATTCTTTGGTGTCATTGCAAGGGTTTTGTCATAGAAAAATAGGCCATGTGCTGCCTCCTTGTCTGCCTGCATGAATAAAAAAATGACAGCCTTAACAGCAAGAAAAAGGAGGAGATGTAATATTCTAGAAAACATGGCTGGTTTTACTCAGAGGAGAGAAGGTGAGTGAAATTAAGAAAAAGCTTTCTGCCTCACCAGTTTCATTCTTTTAAGTAAAAATTTATAGACTGCTGACAATTGTTATGCAAAACCAGAATCAATAGCTCATACTAGGGCTGAAATTTCTAAAGACTGCAGCTTGATTCATTTTTAAGTAATGTATCTGAACTGCTTGTGCTGATTCAAGGTCAAAATTTTTGTATTGTCTGCAACATATGGTGAGAACATTTGAATTTTTCCTAAAGTTTGGTGTCTTGTCCAAGCACACTGGTAGCACACAATTCACTACTAGTGGTACTTTATTTTTTAGATTTCCATCTGCTCATTTAGGTGACAAGTGTAGCATCGAAGTGGCTGCTGAGGCAAACTTTGTAGCATAATGATGTTTAAGTCCATAAATCTGTGTTCAAGAAGACTGTGAGCTTAAATACTTTTTATCCCAAGGATTCCTCATGACTGGTGAATGGTCAGTTGAAAGGAAAGAAATGTTCTCCCAGAAAGATGACACTGGGAAGGTCCTTGCTTTGGACTTGTGCATTCATAGCTTAAAACCCAAACATTGACATTGTGCTTTTGTACCACCTTCTGGATGGCATTTCTTTTCTAGATGAATAGACCCTCGTAGACATTGTTGCAATGGGCAGCCTGAAGTGTGAGAAACATGCAGAATAGCTGTGCATCATATTTACCCTGCCCTGCCATCAGGTTTGAGCCTCACAATGTGGACA
Organism: Sturnus vulgaris; assembly: GCF_052056855.1. Taxonomy (NCBI): domain Eukaryota; kingdom Metazoa; phylum Chordata; class Aves; order Passeriformes; family Sturnidae; genus Sturnus; species Sturnus vulgaris. Next base: position 10,122,586 of record NC_142250.1, read on the forward strand.
TCTGGTTCCAGTGTGTGAACATATGTGCTGGCCATTTAGCTCCATAAACAGTGTTATTGGAAAATATTAATTTGGTGTTGCACATCATAATATCAAGGCCACTTCTGACTGCAGACACCTTTGATATATCTTCAAATTTAATGAAATGAGACAAAAAGCAGAAATTGCTCTTCTTGTCAGACTGAGAATTAGTTTGAATAGTGTTAGGTCAAGCCAGATCCAAAAATGTCAATAGCTCCTGTTCCCCAAAAACATGGACAGAGTGCTACATCTGGAGATCAAAGATTTGGGGTTATTTTGGATTAACATGAGAAGCAAATTTCAAAGTCACACTTCGGATATGGAAATTTTCCTCTCGGTTCTTGATGTCTGCCCACATTGCAAGGGCATGGGTTTGTCTGCCCACAGAAGCAGAAACTTTGGTTCGTGGCACAGAGTCACAGAGTCATCTGAAGGATTAACCAAATAAATCTGCACAGGCTGCTGACTGCAGAAGAGAGAGGCTCTTGTCATCTGTGCCCCACAGTATATTGGACTTCCATTCTCTTGCCAGCTTTATTTTGATTGTCTTCAGCACAATGGCAGCACTTAGGAGGAAAAAATTACAGAACTGTGTTTGAATTTCTACCACAGTGATACACCAAAATTCCTTATGATATGAGCAAGAAGGGGAATGTTAGCCTATGTGAGTCTGCCTTACTGGAGGGCACTGTCCATCATTCCTGCATAGTCCTGAACCTGCTTATTCCAGTCCTGGTGAGTTCCTGTGGCTTTTCTCTGGATCTGTCCATGCCCACTTGCCTCTTATGAGTCCACGTGTGTTCTGCTACTTTCCAGCATCTATTATTCTATGTGGGACTTCAGTCAGGGGTTCCTGTCCTCTCTGAGTGTTATTAGGTGTGGGAGAGAGATATTCCAGGGAAACGCTCAGCTTTTAATTTGCCAGTAACTGAACAGGCCCGCTGCCAAAATCTCTGATGGTTCTAATTCAAGCATATGTTCCCAAGTTTTCCTGAAATTTAATGGCCTTTGAGAAGGGAAAATGCAAACTTTGCTTTAGGCACAATGCATGCTTGAAAGTTTTGAAAATAACTTTTCTCTGCCTTTGTGTCTTCACTGCTGTACTCCTTTCTGTGAAAAGCTCTGCCTTTCTTTACCAACCCTTAGCTGTAAATTGATACACTTCTCTTTTAGAAAATTTACTCTGTAGGGATCAGAATATATTAGCTCTGAAAGTTGTTGGAAATGTTTTCCATTATTATGGGAGCTTGTCAAATTCACAGTCCATGTGGAATGCAGATGCAGCAGAAACATCGACTCTTGTGTTGATGGCAATGCATTCCAATTATCCTGGTGCTGGTGCAGGGGAGAGTACTTTTGGTCCTTGGGAAACACAGTGGCATGATGCCACATGTTATGAGATCAAGTCTCTTCCCTGATTTCAGATAGAAGTGTGGGGGTAAGTGATACATGAAATCACAGCCTGAAGGAGTCCAGGAGGGAGTGGTGAAAGGAGACTGATGGAATTACAATAGCATATGGAGACAGAATTACAGGACTGAATTTCAATTTCAGCTATGCCTTTTTAGCCACTCAGGAGTCAATCAGCCATTTTTCACAAGCTAGGGCTCTGTATGGATTGATTTGTTATTGTTGCAAAGCCTTTTGTGCTTTTAACCCCTGCTGTGGGGTTTGGAACAGACCATCTCCCATCCCAAAAGCTGGGGATGTTCCTACAGCAGAGCTTTGCCAGGGATGGTGACTGGCCCTCATTGCTTGAAGGCAGGACCATGACACTGCCCCTGGCAACTACATCCCCACACAGGAGAAGATGTGTTCCTAGGAAAACTTCAGCTCCTAAAAAGCACTTTTGGAACACTGTGGGATAATGTTCAGTGTTTGAAATTCACCAGGGTTCATAAGGCATTAATTGGATGTTTTTTTCCCAGTCATTCTGACTCTTTTTTCCCCCCCCCACAAATGCAACGCAATTTACAATCTGTAAGAGAGACTTTCAGGACTACATTGCGCCTGCCTGTCAATCATAGATCATATCTCCCTGAAATACTTACATTTGGGTGCCAAAAGCCAGAGATTTCCAAAATCATTACTTCATTCTGACAACTGAGTACCCCAGATTTGCAGTGAGCGAGGAGGGAAGCCAATATTTTTATTGTAATATTTGAATTTTTTTATTAATTTAAAATGATACTAGCAAATAAGTTTCATGTGAAATGTCTGTTCTGACATGCCTGCAAAGGAAAGATGTCAGGAATACGTGTAACTAGAGGATAACTTTCCTAAACTCAGATTTGTCAACAGCAAACCAGAAGGCAGAAACAATGTGAAAATGTCATTTCCCAGTGGAACCAGTTCCTAATTGACACTTGTAGTCTGCAATGCCTGTTTCTCATTTAACAGCTTTCACAGCAGAGGTACTTAAACTTTACCCCACGTTTTCTTGTTTAGTCTCAATTTCTTACTTTGACACACAGCAGAATCCTAAGGGGAAATGAAACAACAACCCTGCTGCTTGTAAGCTGATGAAACCTTTCTGGGAGAATCAATCCAGAAGAAAACTTGGTACAATAGACTGCAGCTGGCTCTATGCAAGGTTTACAAAGCAGTGTCTTAAAACATGTTGAATTTTTTTTTTCCCATGGAAAAGTCTCCAACGAGAGCATGCAGTTCATTTTCAGACTGAAATTTTAAAATCTGGTGAAGCAGATCCTTGAATGTTTTCAAAAGACATTACTGCTTTCTCTCCCTCCCCATTAAAAAAAAAACCCTGCAGATGTTGGGTGAGCTGATGGCAGTAAATAACATTGTATTTTTGTGAGTATTTTAAACTTTCAGATAATAAAAAAGAGGATGGTGATTCTTTTTGAAAGGAAGGAAAGAGAAGATTTTTCGTGGCTTTGAAGAAGCTGGTTAAGGGAAGTGGTTTTGTGGAGAAGAAAGGCTCTTCAGAGCAGGTGTATTCCTCTAGCTTTTATTTCTGGGAAAGGTGAGATTTTAGGTTTGTCCTCAGGAAATCCCTGCTGGCTCAGAGAGAGGGCTCTCTGCGTGGCTGATTGTCTTGGCTCCCAGTTTGTTATCTGGCTTCTGTGGTTCAATTCTGGGATGATGGCAGTCAGGGGAAGAGCCTGGAGGCAACTGTTGGGCACAATTCCATAGAACACCTGTCCTGACAGGAAAGAACCTCACCTCAGACCTGGGATGACACTGCTCAGGTCAGAGCAGATTCCCTACTCAAGGGGCTCTTCAGATAATCACGACTTTTCCTAGGCTCCTTAGGGTTTTCCTGGGATGCTTTACCTTTAGTTGTTCTTGTAGGGAGAACACACATCCCAGGTAGCTGACTGGGGCTCCCCTGGGCTACTTGCTTGGAAAAAGGTTGTGCTCAATACTGTGACACCTGAAGAAGATGTTTACAAGTCTGGTGCTTTGATTTCTAGGCCTTAATTCAGAAAAAAGTTGCATGAATGACTTAACATGACTCTTGATGGTGACTTGTTCTTGGTGATGAATGTAATTATTTTCCTTTCTTCTGCTCTTCACCTGGCCACTGTAGGGTTTCAAATTATTAGTATTTTATGACCATTTTTTCTCCTCTTTCCTACTTCTATCCATCATACTTCTTTCTCCCTTTGGTTGAAGGTGCTATAGAGGGTTATCTGGTTTTTTTTTTATACTGCCATGCAGCACTCTGCTGCCTCATACGTTTGTTTGTTTGTCATTAAACTCTTCATGTATTTCATGTAGGCTATTTCTCTGTGCCTTTCAACTCCTGTTTTTTAAATAAACAAGACAGCAAAGTCAGTGCTAGCTTTTTCCTGCTTACAAATTCAAGGAGTGAAGATTCAATTGGCCACCTAAAATGCAAAGTTACTTGTGGGTCTTTTCATGTAAATATGCAGGTCTTAAATCCACATGTCATAGAAGAACTTTAAGCGGGTTTTTCCCTAACAATTATATAGGTATTGCCATTAGTTTGTTTAGATGAATGCCAGATCAAACCAGGAAAATATCTCCAAACTCATCTTCCACTCTGAAGTAATTTTGTATGTGACAGCTTTGTTTTTTCTGTTTACAAAAATATCTTTCATCTTTTTATTCCTTTCAGTGAAAGACATTTCACTTGTTTGAAGGTCCTTGATCACCACATTCAAACTGGACGGCAGTGACAGCTTCTGTGCACAGGATCTTTGTCATGTCCTCATGTGCTTCCTTTGAGGCTCACCTAATTTAAGGTGAAAAAGAGTTTTGGGCTGCCTCCTGCACCACACTTGTGTCTAAACTTCCAGAGCTTGTGTTGTATGCATTCCTGGAAGCTGGAAGGCAGCAGTGCATAGAATACATGTAGGGTGAGGGTGTTTTGGCACAAACCGAACCCACTCAGTTACCAAGGGAGAAGTCTCACCTTTTTCTGTTGGCTTTTAGCCCATGTTTCAAATTCTCCCAGCTGTCAGTGCCTGCTCTCATGCATCTGGCTGAAAGATAATGTTTCTTTGAAGTTTAGCAGTTTAATCCAGGTTTTAGATTATATTATCTGACGTAAATTTTCATGTTGATTGGGATGCTCCCTTTCAAGGACTGACCTCAAATGCTGAAGTGGCAAGTGGAGCAGGGGCTGGCATATGTTTCAGTAAGGCCCCAGCCTAGAAAAGCTGAGGTCTGTGTTCATCCACCCCTGACTTTGGCAGGACTCCCAAGATTCAGGCCGAAGGGCAGAGTGTGCAGAATCAGTGCCTAAAATTTCAGTCGGGGTTTGCCAGAGTGTTTAGCTCATTGCCTCATATTACACAAATTTAAAAAGAAAACAGTGCTTCCTTCTGCTTCAGTAAGAGGAAAGGAAGTTCTGCAGTGCCTCCTTTCATGAGGGAACATCCTCAGTCCTTTTGCAAGCATAGCTACCTTTAAGACGGCTCCCCATGCTGCAGGGAGTCCCAGCAAGGACCTTTTAGCAAAAGCATTTTCTGTTAGTTTGAAAGGAGCATACCAGTAATTCACTTCCCTTTTATCAGCTCTTTAGATTTGTTTTATTTCCCCTGTAAAGTTTGGCACGTTTTCATCCCCACATCTTACACTTACTTATTTGTCTTAAGAACTCCCTTGTTTCACCTTTCAAATAGGGACTCTTGGTTGTGCATGAAATCTGGTCTGTAGGTGGCCACAATTGGAGCTGTTAAGAATTTATCTTAAAAACAAGAAGATCCCTCCTGCTGTGAAGACAATTTGATAAAATTATATACACAATTGAATCCTGCCTTAAAAAGGCAGTCATAGTTTTAAACAAGGGAAGCTGGCCTCTCTTTTGCTGAAACAAGGGGCTTTTCCAAGGTTATCTCTTCTAGTGTAGTGTGAAATGTCTTGACTTTCACTGAAACACAGTCAATTCAGGTGGAATTCCTTTATACTTTATTTTGACAACCATTGGAGGGAAAAGGCTCGAGGCTAAATCTGAGATCTGTATCTTGTGCATTTTAGAACTAAAAGCTCAGTGAATACTCTTCAGGGAATTTATCCATGTGTGAGTAACACATGAGCAATTAAAAAATGAAATTATTGGCCTACTTTGGCCTGAGACTAAAAAAGGAATAGCCTTAGCAAGCAAACATGATGTCTTAAATTGCCACACAGCTCTTACAAATAATTCTCTGTCAGTGGTTCCTTATCCTTGCAAAAAATGTACAGGATGGCTGTTGCAGAAGTAATTGGAAATGTAAAGAAGTAATACTGAAATTTGAAATACTCCTTCTCTCAGTCTTCAATACAGATATAACTCAAAATAAGACTTTGATTTGTTGATGTAAATAGAGTGGTTCATTTGATTGTTGAAACAACTGACTAACCAAGCAACTCACTGCCCCAGCTATACTGTGAAGGGAGGTTCTACACCCTGTGCTCTTTCAGTTTTCCAGTGTTAAATAACTGCTGGAAAAATGGAGCCAAGAGTATTCACACTGTGTATATAAATCAGTGATTTGCATCTGATTTGCCAGGTTCTAATTTACTAATTAGCAAATGCTATTTAAATGTGTCTAAACTTCAATTTCAAATTAGTATGCGTGGTAAAAGAAACAAGCTAATTGAAAACAGGCAAATTAAGGTTCACATGAAGCTGTATCTATTACTAAAGAATCTGCTCTCTCAGCCATAGAATCCCCTCCCATTTGCCTGAGTACAGAGAAGGGGGTGACAATGGTGCTGGAAGTCACAGCTCCTGCCTGCACTGGGGATTTCTGGTCCATGGTATTGGTACAAAATGCATCAGTACAGTTGTGTAATGCACTCTTAGAATCTGGGCTACAATAAACTAGTCTTTGCCCCTGAAGTATGCTTGGAAACACTTTTAGTCATTTTCATATATTGAGAGAATATAATACCATGCTTAACGTTTTACTTACTCATATTATGAAATGAAGTGCTCAAGTTAATTAGCAAAATATCATGAATTTTCTGCTTTCTATCACTGGGGAATAGCACTGAGTGTCAAAGAATGTATCAACCTTTATTATCATGCCCAAATGTGATTATGGAGCTACTGAGATGCACCTTAGAATTCTAATTTCTTTTTCATTCTAAGTTTTCAACAATAACTGCAGACATGCCATTCTGGCTTGTACATTACATTTACAAATTATCTGTTACAAGAATACCACAAATACAAGAACATAATTTAAAGAGTAATTTTGGTCAGATGTCAAAGACCCAGCCCAAAACTGTCTTTCAAAAATAATGAACAAATTAGTACAGTTCAGTTTGGTATGAAATCTCAATTAATATTCAATCAAATCTTGTTAGGCAAGATGCAGCAGAGATGTGTATATATTCAGGCTGAAGCCCTATAATGGTCAAGTTCAGGGGAAATTACAGCCCCTTAGTATATTTAATAATAAGTTCTTTTCCTCATGAACTGATAATGCCAGCGAAAATAACCAAAGGAGGTGTTGGGTCCTTGGAAAGAGAGTGGGAAGGACATTGGGTCTTAGCCAAAGCCAGGAAAATATGTGTTTGCCTAATTAAGGAAAAAAAATTAAAAAAAATTAAAAAAAAGAAACCACCTTCCCTACTTGCTCTGTGAGTTCACAGCTTTTGTTCACCCTGGTGAAGGAACCAAGAATGAAAACATCCAGCAGCACCAAGAAGAAACAGACACTTAAGGTTTTCTTTCCTTGGAGCTTTGACCAAGAAGATGATGTCAAGAATATCAGCAGCCTAAGACTGCTGCTCAATTTTTGTCTCTGCAGTGATGAGAAGTGAATTGCTATTGCAGTCTGAACACTTCCCAGGTTAAACAGGAAATGCTATATTTATGGAAAGGGAGCACCAAGCCTTTGGTAAACAGTGGAATAAATCTGATCGATAGACATAGCACTCAAAATGTTTGTGTTCATCTTGTGACACCATACGTAGCACTTTTGGGGATGTGGAGAAGCTTTCTTGGAGTCTGGAGGGTCTTGATCTCCTCTTGATATTTCCCCCTCTCCCCCTCTCAGATATGTTGCACAGTTCTGCTGCAAAAAGAGAGCTTCACCATTTTGTCTTTTTTCTTGCAAGAACAGGCCAAGAACTTCTGGCTAAAACTTCTTCCTGTTTTAAATTTTAGGGCCATCTGTATTTGCCACAGGTTTGTTGGAGTTTGTTGCTCCCTCTATAAGCAGAAGATCTGAAAGCAAGAATCTCAAGCAATCTCTGTTGAGCATTGGGCTCATTTCCTCTTCCAAGCCCTAAGTTTTATAACTGCAAAACTGAGAAGTTTTGCAAAGTTGATATATGTGGAAACAATGTGTCTGTGTTTTTTGTTTGTTGTTTTTTTTTTTTTTTAATCAAATGTTTTTATCTTAAGGAAAGTAGGAAAACTTTGTTATTTCCTTAGCAAAACTAGTGTTTTTTCCTTACCCATGGAAACAGCATTTTAGTCATGGAGAAAGTATGAAACAAGACTTAAAAGATTTGGTTAATGCTGGAAATGAATTGTGAATGTTGGACTCCAGTATTTGATTATAGTTGATTGGAATATGTGGTGTTGCTGTTAATATCAGATTCGCTGCTGGAATGGCGAAAGGAAGCACAGCAACATGTCTCTCTGCAGAGGAAAAGGACAATTTGTTGTAACACTACCTTCCTTAAGTACACGGGATTGCTGAACCAAGAATAGAACACAGCTCACTGGTCAGAGCGAGCAGCACTTCTTGCATGGATGTTTCCATTATAAACAACAGAGTTCTCAAAATACACAGGCTGTAAACAGTAGCAGGTGCCTTTGTTTGTTCCTGGGAAAACCTCTGCCCCCAGGCCAGTCTCTGGGAAAGCTTTCTGTTCTCACACCTCTTTCCCAGGCTACTGTGCATCCACGGTGTGGCTCCCCACTAGCCCTGTTTACAAATTTTATTTCTCTCACAGAAACAAAAATTGCCAAATTGAGATTTTTTTTTTTCTGGTGTGAGCTTCACATGACTTCGTCCAATTCTTTCCACCTCCACGGTGAACTGAAAATCCAGAGGCTGACACAGGCCAAGAAATATGAGGTTTTCACGTCAGATGCCCACATTTTATTGATTTTTTGCTTTGCCTCAAGCAAAAAGTAATTGTATTAAGAACTTTTACAAAGCATGGGTGTTATTTCCATCCACTATTGTGTGTCCTGGGGACAAGTCAGAGTAGCTCAATTCCCCTTCTGCAAAAGGGAAACTACCATGACGAGAAACACATATAGTGAATTTCAATGAAAGAATGACAAGGTCTTTGCCCCTGGGACTGTACAATAGGAATCAATGAAAAACATGCTCACAGGGCCTACTAATAATGCTAAGTTAAAATGAAAAGCACTGAAGTCCTGGTATTGTGGGACACCAAGAAAAGAAAATTATAGTGCTTCATACAGTGACACCAGAATAGATCTCCAGAGCAAATTTGTTCCCTTTTTTTACCCACTTGTCTTTGTAGCTTTGGTTTGATTTTTGTAGCTCACCCTCCAGCTTTGTAATTATTTTCTTTTTTCCTAGTTTTGCCTTTTTAGTTACTGCTGACTATGGCCCTGGTTAAAAGAATAGGTGTTCTTCTGCCTCTTGCAGGACCTCTCCAAAATCCTGTGATCCAGCTTGTATGGCTTCTTGTGGTCCCCAAGGGAAACCTGCTTAAAACTGACATTGAATGAAATGTAGTGTTGAGAAACCAGTTTAGGAAATTATCCAGAAGGCAATCATGAGGTCTGTTGCAAAAAAGTCTGTTTTCAGGGCTTAGAAAAAATACCTGCTGCCTGAAAAATCCAGAAAATAGGTCTTGGAACTCTCCAGCTGTTACTGGGATTTCCATCGATGCACAGAGGCACCTGGATATACACACACACACACACAGCATATACACAGTTTACATGAATAATTTTCTGTTGTGCCAATGTCAGCAAGCGTTAGCAAGAAAAACTCGCCTTTACTGCTTCATCAGGATTTGAGGCCATCAGTCCTTAATTCACAGAACTATTTCTGATTCAGGGCTCTGTTGAACAAAGTTTTCAACATGATTTTCTCCGCTGGGCTTTGCCATCCTTAGAAGGATCACAACTAAGGAAGTTCAACTTCCAGATGTTTTCCAGTCACAGCCTTCACCTGTCACCAAGATTCACCTCCCTGCAAATGAGTTTAGATGTCCTTAGGAGGTGGGAAGGCCTTTGGTACAACCTTGAACTGTCTGGCAGTGCAAAGTTGACTTATGTGGAGGGTGGTCTGATCTGTTCCGTGTTCAATCTCAAAACCTGTCAGACCTGTGAGTGTTCTGAAGTGTAACTAAACCCAGCAGTGACTTGCAGATCTCTTAGCAACAAAGCAGTGTATGTTTGAAGGGAAGACAGACTTGAGGACTGCAGTCTGGACTGCTGTGACTTATCTGAATGTCTGTCACAGATCCATTTTTCTGCTTTGAGCAGTGAATTTTGTTCACCCATTCCACAGGCCTTCTCCAGCACCTTGGGTATGCTTCATCTCCCATCTCCCTTGTAGCCATGCCCACTTTGACTTTCATTAGTCCTGTTCCTTTAACTGAAAATTCAGTCTCTGTGCTCTTGACATGCCTCCAAGAAGTACTCTGGAGCTCCAAGAAGCCATAATGTTACTCATTAAAGGACACCATTCATTTTCTCTGATTGCTGAAGTGACAATGGGTAGATCACCTGAACAGTGGTAGTTTTGGGAAGAATACTTTTTTTCCCTTCATATAGGTGGTAGGAAGAGAAATGGCAACTTGCTGAATATTTTCAAACCTATAGGAATGGCATTGAGTGTCTGGGAGGAGTTTCTTACCAGGTATCATTCAGAAAATGTATTGTAATGTCTCTTTCACTGTGAAGAGTATTTCTTGTGTATGTGTGCTTCCAGCACCAAATCAATCACCAGCTGGCATGAACTGTCATAATGATAAAGAAGTGAGCACTAAAATATCATAAAACACAGATGTTATAAAGGCAAACCAACAGCCTTGATTCCTATATATACATACACACACACATATATATATATATTACATTGCAGGGCCAATATAATTCTTTACATCTCTTATTCCCCCTTATTTATCTCCCTCACCAGAACAAGTACATCAGGGATTTTATTAATTCCAAAGAAATAGAAAGAAATGTTCTCAAAGCTTTCTATCTGTAAAGAGAGAGACATAAATTACTCCTTGTTGATCCAGGCTTGATTTTTCCTGATCATGGGAAGGAGCCCAGGTATCAGTATCACCCTGCCCACTAAGGTTGTCAAATGTGGGAAAGTAACACACAAACATAAGGAGTCCAAAATAATTTGATTGACCCAGTAACATATTTCCTTATCTTTGTATATTGAGTACATGATACTCATGTTTCAGAGTTGGATAACTTTTTAAAATTTTAACTTTTGTGCAAGAAGAAAAATGTATTTTCCACCCAGATTAGCTTTTTTGTATGCAACTTTATCTACTACCCGAGGAGGGGGGGATCTTTCCTTACACTGTTCAAAGGCACTGAGAGAATCTGAGCATTCCCTTATAGAGAAATGTGTCTCAGGGACTTGTCTAAACACCAGGTATGGTCGGTCATCTGTGCATGGAGGGAGCAGAATATGATACAGCAGGAAACACATAGGTGCTGCTTATGAGAACTGAATTTCAGAAGGTGAAAGTGAAATTGTGAACTTTGTGTTGAAATAAAGAGGGTCCCAGAATCTTTTCCCAAAACTGGAATTTGTTTTTTGTTGTGCCAAGTTCAAATTTTAATAACTGGTTTATTTTGATTGCAAACTGTGGTACAATGTTCAATAAAATCCTGGGATTAGCTCAGCTGGTCAGAGCGTGGTGCTGATAACACCAAGGTCATAAGTTTGACCCCTGTACAGGCCATTCACTAAAGATTTGGACTTGATGATCCTTGTGGGTCCCTTCCAACTCAGAATATTCTGTGAAACCTTGCAGCAGAGAAAAAAGGAATAATGATTGAGCCACATGGAATAAATTAGATGTCAGAGGAGCTGCTCTGATATCAGCAGGTTTCTGTAACATTATCACATCCTTATTCATCAGGTTATGCTTCTCACAGGTATAAGCACTACAGATAGAATGATAAAGAACCTTCAGCTGTGCTTCAGGCTTGGAAAACAGTGGTGCTGTTGCAATGATGCTTTTGTTCTGCATGTTTACTGGACAAAATGTACTGTCTTTCATATTATTTTTTGCAGAATAGTACAGTTTTTTTTCAAATATCAGGGAAGTTATCAAAAGGAAGTGGTGCTCGCTCAGATGTAAGCTGCATAATGAAACCTAGGGGTTCTTTTAATGACATACCTATTTTCAAGATGTTTCTTGCTGTTCCTGTGATCTTATTTGAATAACCTCAGAAGGTATTGGAGGGAAAGGTTTTTTCATTCTTCCATCTCCACTACCTTTGCTTACATACACAAACTATGAACTGTGGTATTGAAGTGTAGGGAACTTTTTAGGTTATATAGAGGACAGAAGAGAGTCCACATTTCCTCTGTAAATAGAGGTCCTGGAAAGTAAGAACAAAAGCAAGTTTACAATCCAAATGAGTTCCTCGTCTGTCTTTTTAGCAAGGAAGAGCTGCGTGATCCAGCAGTCTCTCTGCTCTCCAGGACAGTTCTGTTGTCATTTGCATGGTTAAACCTGCCTTGCCAGAGAGGCAACAAAACACTTTTTCAGAAGCAATGGCCATTATATGCAGCTGGAGGTGAAATGTGCTTCACTGCTCTGGCTATTCTGGGTGAATGCAAAAGGTGCTCTGCCTGATGGCCACAAGAACCTGTGTAGTTTCTTCTCCTCCTTTCGAGAGTTGTTTCAGTTTTAACTGCTTTTATATTTGAGCTATAAACTCCAAGTCACATGTTTCCTTTTTTCCTAGCCAAGGACTCATGGAAGGTGTTTTACCGTGCCTGTGTTAGTGCCCCTGACGTTACCAAGAATATTCTGGAAGTGGTACAGACAGAATAGTCCTGAGCACCAGAAAGCAGATCCATGGGAAGAGTGTCAAGACACAAAAGGATGTGTTCTTCACAGGAGGTAATTTCTTTTTTATTTTCACATTTCTTTACCTGCCATTACCAACTGTGCTGCAGCATGTTTGCAAAGATTTTTTACAAAATATGGCCTCAGGCCTGAAGTCAGAAATGTGTGTGACCTTTCTGTCCTTGTGAGGATCCTTTTCATTCCAGTGACTCTCTGCAATGGTATTGGGGTCCTTTCTCACATGTCAGACTGCCACGGGTGAAATAGGGAACTTATGAGGATGGCACATTTAGTCTTCTGCTGCCTAGATTCTTTTGGGAAGGTTTCCAAACAAAATTCATAACAAGGAGTTGAGAAAAGTAGGTTGTTCTATCCTGAAAATATCCAGTGATTGCTAGCTTATTGAGGCTTCAAAACAGGCACAAATGAAATTCACTGTTCTTGTGCCTTTTTTTCCTTTGTGCGAGGGTCATGTGAAGCAGGGAAAAAAATGTTCTCCCACCCTGTTGGGGAATTCTTTAGATGAGGGAAAAGAAAGTCTGCTGCAAAAAGAAAACTCCTCTGAAGAATAGTTTGGTTACTTTGACAGCAGAATATTGGTGATGGAAACACAGCCTAGGGCTAATCTAGGCTGCAACTTGATTTCATTTGCCTGTAAAACTACCAGAGGAAGGAGCAGTTCCCTAGCTGAAATTCAAAGAAACTGTGGAGAATGACTTCTGGAGGGAAATATAAGATATTTAAAATGAAAAATAAACCCACGTGAAAGAAAGAATTCTCTTTTTTCTCCCCTTCCTTACTGTTCCTATAAGGGACATATCTGTTCTTTGTTCAGTTTTTCTTCTTTCCTCCATCTCATTGTCTCTTCCCCCTTCACAGCTGTGTTATCCAAAGGTTTTGCTGCTGCAGGATTACAAAGAGTTCCTATAAATCTCACACCTGCCATTCATCTGGGCTCTGCTGGTCTCACAAATTGCTGTGATTTAGATATCTTGTCAGAAGGTGTCCTGTGTGGCTGGGCCAGCATTCTGCCAGACTCTCCTCCCTTTCCCTGTTGCCACCGTGCTGAGCCCTGTAATTTCTGTGCTGTGCTGGGACACTGCTCTGCACAGGAGAGGGACTCCAGGGAAAATTCCCTTTTCTGTGTGAGGGAAATGAAATAGCACATCACCCCACCCATCCAAATGCACTCTGTTTTCTGAAATTCAGTAGTCTTAAGCAGACTGCATTAGAGAATCAGCCGGTCTACATCAGCCCAGACTTGTAGATCAGACTGCAAAGGCTTCTGACTAATACATAAAATAAGGCTGTTCCCTGGAATCTAGCCTTGTTTTGTCTTCCAATCAGATCAGAAAGCCAAACTCTTTCCATCTGTCACATCAAAAACCTACTTGTGACACCTTAGTTTATTGGAAAGTTTCACCAAGCAGCTTATTTCACAATACAGAGTATTTCTTACTACCTACACACCTTTACTGGATGCTTGAAAGTTATAGAACTTCTGTTTGGGCCTGAGAAAGGAGTAGACATGGAAATAATGCCAATAAATGTTTTCTTGTAGCAGCACAAGATAAGGTCATGCCAGGGAATAGACAATACAAAGGTAACAGGCAGGCTGTTCTTTATCTCATTCAGAAGATGTAAGAGCAGTTAAACTTTCTAGGGATTTTCTCATAAACCCCATAAAATGCCACTAATCTCATAATGACTCACATAAATATACTGTAGAAAGACGTTTCCTGCAAGAAAAGAAAAAAAAAAGGATAACAGAACAACACGCTCGAACTTATATTTGGATTGAAATTGGAGTAACTCAACACTGAAGGCCAAACTTTCTGCTGGGAAAATTCAATCTAAAACGCAGTGCAAAGTCCATCAGGCTCATTTGAAAGCTGTAAATTAATTCATATTTTCCTACTGGGGATGTGGAGGGAAAAACTTTTCAGAACATGAACAATGTTGCTGCAGCAATGTAAAACTCACTTGATGTGTATAACACTCCTTTGGATAAAGACTTACAGTATTGAAAACAAGGCCACAGGCAGCAGGATCAAATTCATTTCAAGAAGAGACAGTGTGCAAACTACTTCTGAAAGGCAGCACTGTCATCATTAGGGTCACACATGAGACGATTGTTTAGAGCTTTTAGCTCCTGCTGAGACTTGGTCTTTGTAGCTAACTAATGAGCAGAAACTCTGAATTAGAGAGAGGGAAATCATGATCTGCTCTGTGCTATTTAATGGGCTTGGAAAGGTTTTACCTTCTGAGTAACTCAAACAAATGCCTTGAGACTTTCCAGATTCAAGCAAACATCAGTCAGTCAATCAGACACCTAAATTTGCCAACCAACAGTGCAAAATTCACCTCTAAAATACCTTCAATACTTGAGTGAATATGTAGTCAGCTACTTTTGCTATTTGTATGTTATCTTTCTTCCATTTCTTTTATTTCACTGGTCCTTGAAATTCCCTTTATCTTATTATGAAAGCTGACAGTACTAAGTAGCTTCATTAATCCTTTCCCCCTGGCTTTCCCAGTAGTTTAATCAGATATTTACCAGAAAACAAGCACTGATTGAAAGCTTCTTAATCCATGTGACACAGCTACCCCTGTCAGAAACAAAAAACCTAACAAAATCTATGATTCTTTATGCAATCAACCCTGTTTAAATTCCAGGTCCTACGTTTGAGAACTTTTATACAAAATCCTGGTTTTCTGCTTGTGCAGGGAAGGATTTCAAGTGCTCCTTTGAGGCCAAATGAGTGGCAGCTCTCCCTTCTTTGCTCTGGCTCATGCCAATCTCTTGGGTGGCCATCAAGTGCCCTGGCTTACGTACCACAGGGGATGAAAACTGGCAGGAGAAAAATTGTTTCTCATAAATCACCTGATTTCTGCAACTGGAACCTAAGGGTAAAATTTGGAAGACGGCAGAATAGGAAGAGACATTTACAAAGAGATGTGAAAAGAACCATAGCACCCCTAAACATGCACATTTACACAAAAATTCTCTTGAATGCAGTCACAGGTAGAGTTGTATTTCCAGGAATTCACATATGGTGAACTACAGCAATGGCATATGATGCTAACTTTGGATAAATATGTTGTTCCAATCTCACCTTTCATAAAGGCAAAATCCTTTTGAACATCTCAGATTATCTGCATTCTTGGGTCTGAAGCTTAGTAAATGACATTTATGAGATTTTGGCTTGTGCTTGCTATATAAATGACAGACTTCAGTGGTGCAAGGTACGAAGATGCAGAAATGCTTTTAGTGGTGAATAGACAAGTAATGTCTGGGAAAAACACTGTTTGTCATGTGGCTTTGAGAATCTTCAAATTGCCTTTGATATAATTGTCAGGGAAGGCTGCAGGCTCTCCAGGGTATGGCAGTCACCATTTTATTGGCTGGTTGGTTGTTCTCAGTTCTCTGCAAAAGTTGTGTGACAGAGCCAAACATAAGAGCAGAGGAAGAAAACAGGTGGTAGACACTGATAGTGAGAGCAGCAATTAAAAAAGATTGCAAGAGTTGTCATGCTCATCTCCACACAGATTATACAAAATTGAGGACAAAAATTGAAGGAAAATGCAGCAAAACCATAAAAATAACCGACTTCCAAAATCATATTTGCTTGGTGTTGCATGTTTGATCATATTTTTCATCATCCTCATTTGTCATGACTAGGAAGAAATGACAACAGAATGACAGGATATGGACTCAAATATGTACTGTGCATAAGGGATGAGTCAGGTATTTTGCACTGTTGTTATGGCAAGAAGACCATATAAACCTTAAGGGTCCTAGCACAGAGGTGAGTGCAGTAGCAAAAGCTGGAAAAATCTTCAGTTATTTCAAAGTTTTTCCTGCAGTTACCATTAGGAACTGAAGGGTAGTTAGGTTTGATTCTTCATTTAGCAATCATGGTTTGAGAAGGAGCTTTCTTTGTCCAGCTTTCCTATTTCTACAGCAAAATATTACCATTTCTAATGATGCAGAGTTATGTGGGCACAAACACTTGACCAACACATCAGTTTCCTTGCCAGACTCTGAGCCTGCACACAATTCTTCAAAGACAGCTCTGTTGCACAGTGGAGGCAAAGCATTTCTACTTGTTGAGAGTCTTGGACTTGTGGCCATGAGATCTTTACCAAAAGCAGTTTACAGTTTGAGTAAGTCACAGGGAAAGCAGAGTACAATTTTATTATATGTTTTCTATATGGCAGGTTAGATTTAAACTCTGTATAAAAAAATGCCCTTGTGATTTCTCTTGCTTTGTTTGTTTGTTTACTCCAGAAGATGCACGGGACCAATTGGAGTGTTAATGGTCTGGTATTGATCTGGAAGTCCCTGTTCAGAAAAAAAAAGTTCAGACAATCCATTCAGACACAACCTTTACGGTCTGCTAACCATGCAGCCCCTCTGAGGGCAGGAATGAGTGGCACAGCAGCTGAGCCTGGAAATGTCATCTGCCATTTCTCCAACATCCTGCAGCCCTGGCTTCAGGCTCCACCTAGGAATCAAGCATCGACTGCCCACATATTCAGCCCCAGTTGGCTGCTAGGATATTACCTTTAAGCAATTACTTGCAAAGTTTGGAAAACCAAGGTTTAATGTGTTCCCAGAAGCTTGCACACTGTCCTGCAGTGGTATTTTGCAGGGTATTTGTGCAATATTGCTATGCCAAGGCAACAGGTTAATAAATACCTCTGTCTTTTTTTTTTCTTTTTTTCTTTTTTTTTTTTTTTTTTATAATTTCTTCCTGTTGGATTTATTGATACCTGTCAGTTCTTTCTCTTTTGGAAGAGAAGTGAATTTTGTGCATGTTTGCAGGTTTCTGCCAGCAAGACAACCTTTTGAAAGTGGGTGAACAGGAGCTGCACAAATATTAAAATACACAGCATCATTTTTCTGCTCTCTATCAAAGTTAAGAACTTGTATGTAAACTTGGCCAGGTTTGTTCATCACTGCTACTGACCACTGAGCAAATTTGCTTTCAGGTGTCCTGAAAGTTTAAAAATTATATAACTGTCCTTTGTTTCAGGCATGTGTCCTGTTGGATCTGCTTATATCTGTGGATATTTATGTTTTTCCACAGCTTGGTAGAGTAATTGATAAAAAGATTTGCTTCTAATTACAGCAGCAGGGAAAAACCCTCAGACAATGCTAAATCCATGTTTACCTGTCTGACCTCAGTAGTGCAGTCTGTGGTTGCTTTCCTTGAACTATTTTTTAGCATTCATTCCTTCCCCATCCCAGTCCCATTAATGTTTCAGTCCTCCTTTCTGTTTTATTGTTCTTTGCTTCTCCTCCCTCCTCAGATGATTGAATACTAAATTATGTTATTCATTAAACTAATGTTTAATGTTTTTACAGCCTTCTCTCTCCTTTTAGTGCAATCATTACCATTTTCTCTGCTTCCTTTGTTCTCACCTTTCCACTTAACTCTCTCTTAGACCACCTCCATTGTTCACTTCTCAAATATCTCTTGAAATAAAAAGACTTTTGGCTTCCCTTTTCTGATCTGAGACCTGCACCCCAAAAGATTCCTTAGTTTGTCCTTCTGAGTCTGGAAATTCTGTTCAGAGATGGACAGGTGAAGAGAGATAATGGTGCCATTTCTTTGCTTGTCTGTAATGGATTTACAGATGAGCCTGGGACAATTTTGGTCTGCACATACCTTACCAGAGAGGGACCAGCTCCAGCCATACAGGGATGGCCTCCTTAATCCCTCAGTCTGGATTAAGGCAATTGCAATCACACCTCACCCAGAACTGTGGCACCTTTCTTAGCTTTCATTTTCCTTCCAGTAGCGTGCAGTAATCACTATCTTTTCACTGCATATGGTGTTCCTCAGAAGTCTAAATGCTAATGGTGCCATTTGGCAAGGTGAGCTACATCAGCTATATACAATATAAGTGCAAATTGGAAATTGTTTAAGCTTTCAAATTTGTTTTATACCATTAGATTTGCTCATGATTCATTTGTCATTCTAATTGGATTCTAACATGTACTTTACATTTCAAAACTTGAAATGATGAAGACTGCATAACAAAGAATGCTTAAGAACAGGCAGCTCCCCAAGCTGTGTTTAATTTACACCAGATGAGTAAATGACGATGGTGAAGAGTCACAAAAATACTGAGTAACAAAGTGATGCTGCCTTAGAAAGCCAGCAATTAATTGCAATGATAAGAAGAAGAGTGACTAAGTTGATTCATTTAAATCCTCCTGCAGCATTGTAATAGCTCAGTGGATCAGGATGCTAAGGATGATTTTTACCCTTGGTCTTCCAACTTTCTTTCTAGATCTCTCATCTACTCTTGACTGACCTGACTTTGCACAGGATTACCTGAGGAGTAAATGGAAAACTTTTTCTGCTATAAATGGAGCAGAACAATAACTAATTGGCTCCCTTTCTGGAAAACAGCAGAAGAGCTGTAAGTCCATGTGAGGAAAGTCTTATCTCTTCTTGAGAGCACACAGGTGTGTTTGTGGGAGTCTGGCCAACCACGTTAACTAAGAGCAAAGTTCTGTTGAATCATGGTTTTAAAGAGTTAAGATTTTTGCTAAGGGTAGAAGCAATTTCCATGACCAAGATGTAAGTTTGGTAGGTAAATGGTAGGTTAATAATTACTAGATGCTTAGGCAAGAGCTAATTGGTATAATTATCTGCTATTATGAATTTATATCCAGAAGAACGTAAAATAAATAAACCATTAATCATGAACCACGGGGCCTTGGATCGTGCCAGAGGGTCACAGAGACCTGATGAAGACTCTCCTGACTTCATCCTTCGAGACCACTGACCCATTTTGAGACCACCGACCCAATTCAAGGGAAGAATTGCACGTGTGAAGGACTAATGGGCTCATTTTAATATAGGGTGGGGATGGGAGGTGCTGGGGTTATGCAGATGTATTCTATGTAAGATCTTGGGGAATAAATAGATGGCAAAGAACCTTGTTCGGCACGGTCACGCCTTTCGGAGGTGACTCCCGTGCCACCCGCCAGTGAATAAACATACCACTTTCTAACTTTAATTAGTTAGAGGGTCTTTGTCCATGATCATATTGGTTTTTAATGATTCACTGTAGAGAATCCTGAGGTCTCTGTGAGCCTGAGCCTGTTCCCAACCACAGGCAGTAGCTTTTTGTACCCTGACAGACTTCAGACTTCATAGACTTTATGACTCCTTTTTAATGCAATTGTTACAATTGAATAACCATAAAAACTCAAAGTGTATTTTATTCTAGTTCTTTGAGACCTTTAAACACAAATCATATGCATCAGTGTCATTTCATGCTGTATTTTGAAAAGAGATAATTGAATCATAAGCTGTTTTTTAAGCCAACAAGGAAATGGGAAAGTTGGCACTGGTGCCTGCTAATAACAGACTTTAGGGTGTGGATGAAGTTTGTTTCTACAGCCCAGGATGTTGTGTCAGTGACCTCAACACCATCTGTTCATTCTTTCCCATTCTTTCATTCTGAATTGTAAAAGTCAAATCTTAGGGAGCAATGTTCTGCTGCACTTCTCTGACAGCTAAAAGTACAGCACTGAAAAAACCCAAGGGACATAGCCCTTGTTTAGGATAGAAAAAAATACATATGTAGCATCATCACTACCTGAGATTTGTTGGTGTATGTCCGAGATGTAGATTACTTCTGCAGTATTTGATTTCTTTTTTTGCTCTGTGATTTAGGAACCTTTTAGAAAGATTGAGAACACTGTTTTTCTACATCAGGAAAGAGCTGGAGGAGCTCAGCTTAGACAATTGTAAAGAAAGTTATTGCTAAGATATGAAAAGTGGGCTAATAAGTCTTCCGTCTATTTTTTAATCTTTTTGTTTTCTCTCCTCTGCCCAGCAAGCCCATCTTTGTGTGAAAACTCTTCATTTAAGAACCCAGCAAAGGTGGGTACACTAAAGTCAGGGGTAAATCAACATGTAATAAAAAAAAAAATCCCTTTATTATCCATTACTTATTTTTACAACAAGGAATATTTAACACTTCAAGCATGAATACATAAAAATTTACACAGGTGCTGCATATTTTTAGACCAGATGGGCCTTTTAGACAAGAGACAAGAACATATTGGATACAACAAAACAAATTTGCATTTTTTAAGGTTCTTTTTTTTTCTTTTTTTTCCCAGTGTGTTATTTCTCATGAATATATCAACAGAGAGGTGTGCCTCTCCTTCTAAACCAAGTATAATGCAGGCAGCAGATGTGCTGATATCCCCACGTTGCTCTGCCAAACCAGTGCTCACTGAGCCATATGGATTGATGGATGGATGGATATTTCCAAGGTACCAGCTCCAGAGGTATCCAGGCCTTTCCCTGTCAGCTATAACATCAGAGAGGAACAGCCATTTATGGTGGTGATCTGAATACCACTATAAATTCCCAGGAGCTGGAATGTGCCTCTTGAGCAGCTCTTCGTGAGCAGCAGCTCCTTGCCTGGGCTCATCTCAAATCACTGACTCCACAGTGAAGTGCTCCCTGCAGAGGGTGATTGGAAGGAGCTGAATCATTTAGAAACAAGATTTCTGGTAATATTAGTCACAGTTTGTATTATAATGATTTCCAGATGAAGGTTCATCATTCTGCAATGTGCTGTATAGACAGTCTGAGAAATCACAGTCATCTTCCACTTTGGAAGGTGGGTTTCTGAGAGGATCACTCATTCCCAGGAACTTGGGATTTCTCAGGAATCCTGAAATGTTTTCCTACATTTATAATGTTATCCCCCTGCCTCTTATTCCCAGCTGCAAAAATCTTTATTATAGGATGGAGCAATTTAGTTTTGCTTGTTTTTCCCCAGAAGGACATAATTTCTGCTTTCCTCGGTACTGTGGTTCCCTGATCAGCCAGCCAGTTTGTTACAGGGTGGTGAGATGAGGAATTTTTTACAAGGAAAATGTAAACACAAACCAGGCCAGAACATTTTTCATCTTAATTTGCCTTACAAATAGCCAGTTCCTCATCAGAGAATGTGAAGAGCTTAATCTAAAAAGAATTTAATTAAACAGATTTTTAGGAACATGTAATATATAACACGAGAAAGACAAATTTCATGAAATGTTTTGTTTTGTCAGAAACTCGTTTTTCCCTGACAAATGGATTTCAGGGGAAATTTTCCAGAAGGCCCTGCTCATTGGTCTGTGTGACTGGAGAAAAAATGAGAAGCCTGAACCAGAAGAAACAGAGACACAAACAATTTTGTCAGAGAAGTTAATGTCTGATGCAGCTGGCAAGGAACAGAGTTGGAATTCCTAGATCTCTTGTTTTCCAAGGAAAGCTTACACAGGCACTTACTGTTCTACAACAGCCTCATCTGGTTTTAGGCATTGCTGGAGTCCAGCACATTTCTACAGCCTGTTTTAACTGCTCACTCATAATTTTCACTGGAGAAGCAACACCTATGATCTTAACTTTGGTTTCTAAGAAGCATAAACCACAATCAGGAGTTAAGCTGTGTAATTCTTGGCCTGCTGAGGCAATTCATTTAACCTGTTTAAAAAACTCTATAAGCTCAAACAAAACCATCTTTCTGCAAATCTTTTTGACCAGTCTTTGGCTCCTAAGTGAAGAAAGATATACCTTGATATTTTAAAGTATTTTTAAAAGCATCTGTGTTTTGAGCCCTTTCCTCCTGCTTATCTGCTTACCACTTACTTTATTTTGCAAGAGGACACCTGCTATTTGTTTTCATCATGGGAGACTCCTGCAGGACTGCTGTGCTGTTGGGAGCTAGACTCCAGTCTATTTGATGAAATGAATCTAAAAAGAATGAGAGGCTCTCTTGATGTAGCAGGCATGTGATCATAGGTTTGGAGAATGCTCTTAATATCTGTTTGATCACATATGGGTTCTTTACACACTCTTAAAAAGGTAAAAGCAGCAGCAGAGCTAACTCAAAGGAAGACCCCATAATGGCTCACACTTAATGAGATCTTATTTTCCTTATATAGTGAAATCATCCCACCTCCTTTTATTTCCCCAGGAGAACTTGGGGAGGTTGTAACAGAGGTGGTTGTTGCCTGTTGCCATGAAACACAGCTGTTTGCAAGGCAGATAACTCTCTGATGAAGGGATTTAATTTTCTTGTATATGGCTGGGATGAAGCACACTCCTGGCAGGTCTCAGAAAGGGCTCTGTGTGTGTAGGAGGCTGTCTCAGTCATGTTACATTCATATTAGGTAACATTTCCAGAAATGACTGGAAAGTAGAGCTGTTGTTGATGCAAAAGGTCACAGACATTAATAGCCTGCAGAACAATTCCAGGGTGAGAATTATTCACAGCTGCCAAAACACAAAGGAAAAGAACAAAAAAGAATGAGGGAAAGAAAAGGTTTGAAACAATGGCATCTCTCTGTTATTACTGCTGTTATACTTTGGGTTTTTTAAAAACACTCATCTTGGAGGAGAACTGGGGCGTTAATTCTGAGCTGTTTTCTGCTTTCGTCTTTTAAACAGTAACAGGAAATGTGTCTTTTTTTGTGCTGCTTTTTTTTCATTTAGAAGTTTTTGTGAAAATATGAACAGCAGTGAGTCTTGATGAAATGCTTGTTCTTCTGACTGAGAATGGCCTTTAAAGGGAGTCCAGTCTTACTTTTTTCAAAGGCTCCAGACCAGGGCAGAAGAGGTGAAGGGTCAGAAAAGGGAAAGGATGGAAGAGGAGGAAAGCAATGAAAAGGAAGGGAGGTTGTTGAAGATTCAGACGAGAATATAGGCTATTCTTTAGGATTGAAAATATTTTGTTGCTCAAAGAAAATCAAATTCCTCTATATTTAAGGCTGGTTGTATACTTGTGGCAGAGGCACAGAAATGAAAGGCATTTACAGAAAAGAAGGAATGAAAGGAAATTAAAGGAATGAAAAGCACCAAGAATATCAAATGGTAAACTTGTGTCTGTGTTTTCTCCCTCCCTTCCTCTCACCAAGACTCACAGCTCCTCTTATTTTCCTCACAACCCCTTGTAGACAGTCAGGAGATCCAAGCAGGAGGCAGAAAATAACAAAACATCTGTGTTTATAGTCAGATATATAGCTGGTATGATTTGACAGCCCAAGCTGGTAGCCAATGCTAGGCATGATCCTCCTCTATGTCCACTGGCATTTATTATGCCAACAAAGTCACAGTCACATTTTCACCCCTGCTGCTGACAGATCAGGTGTAGGCTTACAGCAAGTGAGGAATTGGGCAGATTGGGAGCCAGCTCTACTGTTCTGATTACAAATCACAAAGTCTTTGCCTTGCTGAGTAAAATCGGAACAGACATTTTCTCTTTTTCCTTTCTGACCGAAAAATGGAATTACTGTTGTATTTTTAGCCACCCTTTCCCTTCCCATCATCATTGCCCTCCCCTTTAATACAGATCAATAGTTCTGTCCTTTCCAGCAGATATTTTCAGAACTCCACCATTCTGCACTCACCCTGTAAAAGGAGAAAGCCCTGGTCCTTATCTGCATCTTCTTAATGTGACAAGTGCACTCCCTGACTGGTTTTATCTGTATTTCCTCCATTGTTCCTCCTACAAAGAAATCTTTGTAGGGATGGCTCAGGAGACAGCCAATGGTCTGTAACACCTTTCCCTCCTACATTTGCTTCCAGCAGTGATTATTGTCTTGTGCTGTTTGGGGGAAGTGAGTTCCCTTCATGCTCCTGGCAGATAAGTGTCTAAAGGATAGAATTCGTGGCATTCATGGGTGGTAGTTAATGGGCACAGCTGTAGTGTAATGTGTAGAAATGGAGCTGACATTAGCTGTCTAATGTTCTGAGAAATATATGGACCAAGTGCCCCTTCCTGGAGGTATTTGAGGTGGCTTAAACACTCAGTAGGTAATGGAAAATGATTGTATTAATTTTACTTTTTTTTTTTTTTTTTTCTATTCTTACACATACCTGCCATGTTTGAGTTGTCTGTGAACTGGCAGAATGCAGTGTGTTGATAATTATCCCAGCACATAAGGAAGCATGAGCTGGCCTCTAATGAGTGGAACAAGGTCTTTCTTTCCATGTTTGTGCAGAGATTGAATCATCTGATGTATGGACACTTAATCAAGACTTTTCCTAGGGACTTGCAATCAGATGCTGACACAAAAAAAACCAAACCAAACCAAACCAAAAGAAACAACCCAAGCAGCTCTTCCAAGCTAAAATAGCTAAAATAGATGCTACTATTGATAAGAAAATGCAATTGTTTTTAATAGTTTAGCCAATGCTCTTGCTCTAAATATCGCCCAAGGGGTGTACATTAGTTTGTCCAAACTATTGACATAACACACAGGATCAAATAATTGTCACTCTGAATGAAAAGGGGAAGGAGATGAAAATCCAGCCCAGCAAATCCTTTTCCTTCTAAGGGAAAGTAATAGTTTGTATTTCTGTTCTGTGCCTGCTACTCTCCCATCCTGCCTTTTTCTTTTCTTTCCTCTTGTCACTGGTAACCAAAACAGCCAGGCAATCCGAGACAGGCTTGATGGGGAATTAGATCCCATGTAGGTGTTGTCAGTGTGCTGACTCTGAATATCAGTTCTTACCTTGCAAGGTGATGAAGAAGGCTGGAGGATTTATATTTAGCTCCTATTCAAGTTGCTGCTGTTTGTTGGAGCTTTGATTGTAGTTGTGGGTGTGTGTGGCAATCTCGGATGAGGATGGTTATCATCTAAGGAGCTAAGGAATGTTCAGGGATGGCAGTCAACCCTAACATTTAGCTTATGTAAATCATGACAAAGAGAGTTCAGAAAAATCTGTTATCTTCAGCAGGCTTCCACTAACCTTGATATGGAGTACCTGGATAAAGATATCAAGAATCAAGCAATAGTCATCTCTAGAGCAGTGGAGATTTCACCACTGCTGGCAGTTAAATCTATTTATGCAAAAGAGTAAAGAAATATTTTATAGTCGTATTAATATTATAATATATATTATAATACAGATTATTAGAATATAACAATCTATATTAATAGTAATTCAGTTGCCTCTGTAAGAGTTCCAAAAAAATTTTGTAAAATGAAGGGTTTAGTTTTGTTTTGTTCTGGGTTTTGTTTGTTCTTTTATTTGTTTGCTTATTTGTTTTGCTTGTGTTTTTTGTTGTTGTTTGGTTGGGGGGTTTTTTGGTTTTTTTTTGTTTTTTTTGTAGTAACTGAGGGCTGATTCCATGGGACAGATCCTGTAGCAAACAGGCTGAGGTCTCCCTGCTCAAATGTCAGTGATCTAAGTGCTGCACTTGGTGTTACGTGAAGTGAATATGAGCCCAGGCTCAGAGTGCACCAGAGGTTCCTTGGAATGGCAAGAATCTCGTGCATTTGAAACCATTCTACTTTAGCTATTGCCCGAGCTGTTTTTAACTTTTTACTTCATATTTATCTGTCATTATGTCAGAAATTATCTCATAACATCCACTCCAAGCTCCAGACTCAGCAGTACCAAAATTCCGATGCACTGTTTGCCTGATCTCAGAGACAGTGGGTAAAGAAGCCCTGGGGATGTGTAGGCACCACTCACCAGGAGCAATGGGCATTGCAGAGGCTTTTTCTGCAGCAGGATTTCCTCCTCAGCATTTAAACAGGGGCAAGGAAACTAGTGAGATTCAAATGTACAGTCCAGATAGGTTGCAAGCTTTCCTGGCAATGCTTGTACTTGATTTGCTCAGTCCACGAAGAAAAATCAGATTTTTTAAAGAAAAAATCCTTAGAAAATTCTGGTCCCCAGTATTTTCATGCTAGTGTCCCATGACGTTCACAGAAAGGGCTTTTGCATGTTATTGCATTCTGTCTTTCCTTGTTTCACAGAAACTACGAGTGCTAACAAAATTTGGAGAAGGCAGAGAGTATGACTGATTACATCCACTGTTTTCTTTCCTGCTTTAGGTAGTCATGCAAGTATTTTGTGACACTGCTTCTGAAAGACATAAGGAGGGACAAGTCTTAGGAAATGTTTTTTTATGTTTGAGTTTCATTGAAGTTTCAGCTTACTTGAGTTTGAAATTCACACTAAAGATAATCTGAGAAGAGACAAAGGCATCTGTTGCTTACTGTCAGTATTTCATTCTCATTCAAATCATTGCAGGACAGGTTTGAAACTCAGCTGACATCTTCCTGATGTCTTGTCACTGCCTGATAGTTCCTCATCACTGTGAGATTAATAGAGGGAAAATACTATGGTTTTTCTTCCCTCTGACACTTTGATCCAGTATTTCTGTTTTTGGAAATACCTAGTGCATCAGACTGAGCCCCTGGAAGATGTGGTGCAAGTATTTTGGGAGCACCAGCTCTCCATGAGACTGGCTTTGAGAAACAACATGGTTTGGAAATTGATCTGTAACACACTGATGTATAACATAGCATCTGAGGTTTGCAGAGAATGACAGGGATTTTGGTTCCCATGACAAACAGACTCCTTTTGCAGCTACCATGCCCTGGCTCATTTTCAGGAGCTAAAGGGCTCGAGAAGAAAACCCTGCAAGGCTGACCCAGCCAGGGGCTCTCCTGTTCATGCTCCTTCCCTCACTCCTGCCTTTTCCTGGCAGAGACAGGAGCCAATGCCCAGGAGTTCCAAACACCCCTCCCTGCCATGCAGAACAGGGGGTTGGCAGATGAGAAATATCTTTTTGAGTCTGTCTTTGTGTGCAGGCGCTCTCCGAGCTGGGTGACCTCAGGGAGACTCTGGAGACAGTAAAAAGCAGAAAATCTTTCAGCTGGTGCCATTTAATAATGAAAACACATTTCAGCTCCACATTTGCAGCCACATGGATGTGCTGCCTTTTTCACTTGAAAAAGAAATCTTCCAGAGAGGAAGAATAACCACTGTTTTTGAAAGAGTTTTGCTACATGAGCTGTAACAAGCTGACAGCACTATAAAGCTATTTATGGATCCATAGTTTCAGACCACGATGCTCAATAAAGGCTGATGGAGTACATTTATTACCTGAATTTAAGTTAACTTATGTAAAGGCATTGTTTCTCTGGGAAATCTGGTTCTTTTTTCCCTTTTCTTAAGCAGTTTTTCCAAGCAATACTTTGACACCTGAGTTACTTGTCCAGTTCAACAGGAATGAGGAAGGGAGTGTCCTTGATGCTCCCATTGGCACTAAATGAGAAGTCACACACTGATAAACTAAGGGTGAAGAAAATGTCCTTGGAGAGCATTTTCGGTGGTGTTTATGCATCCTCTTTGGCTCTACTGCTTTCATATAGTGACTACTGACACAGTCCATTTACCTTCCCTGAGGTCAATAAGCATTCCTCTGGTTCATTTTGGGAATAGAAACAGTGAGAATTTTCAGTTTCTTCCTCTTTTTTTTCTCTGTTACCTCATCTTCCTACTTTCAGTGCTTTAGTCTGATTACTCGACTGTGCCCAAAATGAGACTCGTTGAAAACTTGCATCCCTCCTGTTCTTGAAATGAGACACACTGGACTTGCTTTGCTGCTTTCCAGGGAACAACATGGGAAAGCTGTGCTGCTGGCAGCAGTACACATCTGCTGGCATGGACTGTGACTGTGCAGGCATCCCTGCTCCTCACCAGGATACTGCATGCCAGTGAGGGGATGATCTGCTTCTGCTGGAACTGCCTGGCAGTGTGCAGTGAGTGCCTCCTGCATTCGACACAGAGTGTGTATAAAGGCTGCAGGATGTGCAGGTTGGGCACTTTGCACTGAAGGCTTTGCCCACAGGTACAGATATAATGCCAATTCTCTCAGGGAGAGACTTCTGTAGCTGGGAAAGTGGTAAAAATATTATCTTAAATGTCTAAACACTGGGCAATTTATTAATAATGAGATACATTTGATACATTTAGCCTACAGCTTTTTCACACCCAAAGTGTGAGCATTACAGTTCTTCCAATGTAACAGTGCAGAATAAGACATTATTTCTTCTAAATGCATAGATACAAAAAATAAAGGTCTTTTGGCAAAGGAATGCCATACTATTCAGCAGAGTGCTACAGCAAACCACTTACTCCACCATTGAAACAGCAAATGTGTTTCCCAGCAGAAGAATGTGTCTTGGTAAACTAAATCTTTTGCCTGGCACAGATGCAACACTGATTAAGAAACTAGAAAGCTTTATAGTTTTGTCTGTTTACACAATGCTGATTCTCAGAAATTTAGAGGCCACATGAAAAGTATCCTGGGAGGAGCTGTAATGACAAAGGATAAAAGTTCCCCTTTGGATGGATTGTCAAGTACTGGAACAGACTGCTGGGGAAGTAGTTGGGTCCCCATCCCTGAAGGTGTTTAAAAACGTGTAGATGTGGCACTTAGGAACATGATTTAGGAGTGGACTTGGCAGTACCAGGTTAGCTGTTGGACTTGATGTCTTTAAGGGTCTTTTCTAAGCTAAATGGTTCCAAGATTCTGTGACAAGAATAACAACAATTGGGAAATTATGCTGCACATCACATCTTTATTTTGGTTACCAAGTAATTGGTTTTGCATAAAATGTTCACAGTGCTTGCCTGAAGTCTATGTACAAACACAGGAAAAGTCCTTTGAAGGCTCGCTGGAAGGGCAATTTGGATATTTTGTAGTTACTCCTGACTGAGTGTATGCTGGTACGTACAGGTCATTCAAAAAGATACTTTCTAACAGGTAAAACCTTTGCATAAGGGAAAAATCAGTGTAAAACATGAATTGTAGGGGGAAAAAAAATCACAGAAATATTTGTTTTGTCCATTCAAATCAAAGATTTGTATCTGGCTTTGTATAGTTTCAGGCATCCCAAGTTTTCCTTTTTAAAGGAAAGGGTACAAAGGAGGTTTAGCTCCTTGTAACAGGATCAGTGTATGAGTAAAGAGTTTATGTGAGGCTCTCCGAGTCCATCCTGCCAGAGAGATGATAGGGCAGCCTCCTGGGGGAATGTGTGCAGTGCTCTTTGAGAAATGGCCCCAATGTGTGAGTAGCCAGCAATAAAAGCTGGCACATTCACATTCTTTCGAGCACTCAAGAAGTCACCAGGGAATATGTCCAGCTTAAAGCATTTCAAAATTCATGAGCCAGAATTCCAAAATCATTGAGGAGTTTGTCTAAATAATGATTAGGAAAAAGTTGTGATGCTTTGCATTCTGCTGCTTTAAACTATATTTAAAGAAGTTTGTTTATTTGCTTTCCCCTGACCACCTGCAGTTTGTCATGAGGCTCACATCTCTCACAGGAACACCTCATTTCACCAGAATAAGATTGGAAAATGTGAGTGCTCATGGTGAAACTCATGACAAAATACTCCTTTTCCTCTCCAACACTTTGGGGAAGAGATCATATGCTGTTTTGGATACCTAAACTCTAGAGTCAACCCCCAGTTTTTGCAGTGTGGCTTACTCTAATCAATAACCATTCATGTTTTCCACCTTGGCCTCAAGCTTGCTCTACAGTCTTCTTCCCTTGTGACTGCCAGCCAGGGGCTGGAGATGTCACTGCTGCATTTAGCAAGGCAGGTGCAGATATTTCTGTGCTGATCTTGCCGCTGGCTTTTCAGCCAAAATCTCCCAGAAGCCCGTAACCATCCAGGCTGGGAAAAGCGGGATGGATTTCGCTTGTGCCCAGGTTTGTGCTGCATGAGCTGACTTTGTGCATGTCCCCGCTCAGCGTGAGCTCGGCATCGCCCGCATTACCGCCAGCTCTCACTTGAGGGCCACAGATCTTCAGTTTAGCAGCTCCTGCCTTCCTCGGATTTATTCACTTGGAAAGGGAGCGGGATTGCTCTCTGTCTCACGGTAGCATTAATTTTCGAACAGAAGGCAGTGTGATCAATAACCTATTCTTCTGGCAGTTTTACTTAGTTTATTCCTGTGTCAGATATTAATTTCCTCAGCAATTTTACCACCTGCAGGGTTGATGTCATCCATTCAGTCCGGCCTGACCACTGGCCTGTCCCTAACTCTAGAGTGTCACATCAGTCTCCACGTGGCCCTGAGCCACAGCACAGCTTGGCGTGGTAGGGGAGATTAAATAATTCAGAGCTGCATGTAATTGGCCATCCCTGGACTAAGCAATCATTTGTGATTTATCCCAGAGCATTCAGCAAATGCAGCTGTTTGCATCCGCCTCTACAGCTCTGTTAAGTTAGGGAGCTGCAGAAGCCGAACCCAACAGCTCTGCTTGTGACAAGCTGTGTTGTGGCATGTTACTCTTTTGCTGAAAGAACTGAAAGGTCAGGTTTTGAGATCCTTATTTGGAAAGGTTAAATAAAAAAGACCTCCTTACTAAGAATACAGGTGTTTTTTTTGTTCTATCACAAAAAGGGATATTGTCAAAGTAAAAGCACCTGAAATTAATGAAATGAAGGACTTAAGGTCATGATTCTATTTTTCTCATTTAGAACATAATTAGCAAAAGTTGCCAAACAGACCAAGAAGGATTCCTTTACAACCACCTAAAGCATGTGCCGTGCCTGGCAGAGGAACTGAATATACATCTGCCTTTCCAGCTCTGACCAAGGAAGCTGTCTGTCCCTCATGCTAGGTCTGTCATTTAATACTGTTTAAAACCATAGAACATAATGCAGTTTTGTACTGTTCAGCAGCAGCAGACAGACAATACAAGAAAAAATGGACAGTCTCTAACCTCTTAGGACAATCAAATTTTTGCGGCAGATATTCTCTGTATTTGTCTTTCTCTCTTGTTTTTCGGAGTATTTATGTACATAGAAGAGGACCTCTGTTTCCTGAGAGATCATCTGTCCCTGCTGCTTATACCCTATTTGATGTCATGATCTTGGTTGCTGTGGAAATGATTAAGCTGTCATCAACGAATTCAGATGGGGAATAAGCTCTGGGAGAAGATGACACAACAGTCCTTCTTCTATGCAAATGTGTGCAGTTAAGAATGGCAAACAAATAAACGAGCAAAATATTGAGGCAAACACCCTTTTGCCCACCAATTCACTATTCAGACTGAGCAGACTGTTTTAAATAAGCACATTTTTCCCAGGGGGTGTCAGATGGTGCCTATAAAATGTCACCCACTGCTGTGGAAGTGGCAGAAGGGAGCTAGAGGCCAGTGAAAAAAAGCTTTATTGGCTTGAAAATTGTGCTCCTTTGTGATCCCTGTGATCCATCTATGCAAAATAGATGCCAGAACCCCCTCAGTCCTGAGCTTTAAGCAGGTCATGACACATGCAATAAATTGCACAGGTAAGTAAGAGTAGCACATTTTTTTGTGAGTGCAAACAAATATGCAGCAGGCAGAGCACCAGAACTGTGTCCTGGGTTGTGTTAAGCACAGCAAGTCACAGTGGGAAAAGCGATGCTCCCAGACTTTAGATGAGGTTATGTTGACTCAGGAAAATTAAATGCCTCCCAGAAGCATCTTTGGATTTAATTAATATATGTTTAGAGTAGATGGCTATTCTCCAGAATAGAGGACTGGTGTTAACCACCACCTGATTGCATCTGGAATAGCACAGGGGATTTTTCAGTATTTGGTGAATATAAATGGGGAGTGGGTCACCTAGGTTGTGTATTTGTAGTTGTAATTAGAAAGACAAACTGTGTGGGAAAAGAAAGTCAACAATGATCCTGATAATTAGTTTAAGACTGCTGTGCACATCTGCTGCATTCTGTGAAGTCTGCAGTGCCCCTCTCTCAGTGGTGGGTGTAAATACCTTATAGTAAGTCAAACCCAGCTACTATGACTTTCCAGTCTTGGCAGCACTAATGTCTCAAACATGGTCTCTATTCAGGAAAGGGCCGGAAAAAATTCTCAAGAGGAAGCAGACTAGGGTTGTTTTCTCATTGGAGAACTCTCCTAAAATTTTGGGGCTTTTTTTTCCAGGATCTCCTCGATATAAAACTTAAAGCCTTTAGCTGCTCTTTACCTGCAGCTAAAATTATACACAGTATAAGGAAAAGTTGATATGTGCCTAAGATACTCTTATTCAGACATCAATAGGACATTTGAAGGCATCGGGGTTATATAGATTAAGGCTGATACCAGGAAAATCTTTCTTGAACTTTTAAAATAATTCCTGATGCTTCCAGAAATGTGTTGAGGGAGTTTCCACTCAAGAAATATGTGCTGTTCTTTGTTCTTTCTGATGACAACTTCTCAGAGAGGGCATGGCCTGAGACATGTTTTGAATCAGGGGCTTCATTCTCTTTGGATAATGCTGTGAAATGGCACAGAGAATTCATTTTGGATGTCATTTTTGTTTCCTATTTCCTGGTGCTATTTGGAGGATGCATTATGGGGATGCTTGGGTCCCAGGTTTTAAATACCCATCTACAACTTTGAACACTTTCTTAAAACACCTCCACAGTAACTTTTTTAAGTGGCAAAATGTTGTATGGCAATATGTAAGTGTCAAAAAACCTCTTTAGAGGTCTTCTCCCAAATTTTCACTAAACCAAGACAGCAGGATGAAAGTAAGCACATGCACAAAGGGGAAGAGGTGAAACGAAATGTCACGCTAGGTTATTCCTTGAATTTCTAATCTACACAGTATTGTAATATCTCAACTTCTCATTAAATAGCAAGGCAAAGAAAACTTTCCTTTTCTTTGTTTTTGATGGGAGCTGAAAATAAATTTGATCTTGCATCTAGTCAAAAGTGAAAGGCTCTATTTGCCTTCTTGTTTTATGCTGTACAGTCTTTTCTCTTGCAAGTTTTACAGCTGTGTAAGCCCACTGACTTCAGGGGAATTCTTGTTTACAGCAAGTGCAAGAGAGGCAGCAAAGTCGTTTGCAGTGATATGTGAGAAAGCCAAAGAGTACAAGGTGGGCTTCTCCTCAGGACCTGATGTTATTCCATTAGAAATACCATGGATTTGTTGCATGGCCTCCTTGTTCCCACTGCCTTTAAAATGTCACACTGCAGTTCTTGGTTTAGCAATGGGACACACAGCATTTCCTGAGACATCCTGGAGAGCAAGGAGTTATCACAGGCAGGCCAGTGAAGGGGAAAAAGGAGAGGCTTGGTCCCTTGGCAAGGCTACAAAGTGCCTTATATTTTAATGATAGATACTGTCAAACACTGCACTGATATGCCTCAGAATTAATATATTAGTAGTTAGCACAAGAGGTCCTTACCCATGACTAGGAGATGTCATTACAGAAATAATGCAAATATTGATTGAAATTAGTCATGGGACACTCAGTGCAGTTTCCCCTTACTTTTATATCCTTTTTAATCCTTGTTTCTTTTTTTTCTTCTTTCTGGAGATCTTTCTTTTCACAATGTCATTTCTTTAAAATTCACTGGCTTTCATGATAAGTCTTTGCACTTGGAAATTTTATCATCATAGTCCTGTAGTACAGTGGTTTAGTTCTTCAGGATATCAAGACTGCCCTATGTAATGAATGCTTCATGTGTTTTAGAAACTTTTTAGTAGATGAGTCCAGAACAGAAGTTCACAAATTGGCAGGAGAATGGTCACAGCAATAGTCCTATCCGAGGGGCTGAGGTCATGTGGGTCAGTTTTGATGGAGTGACTTAAGCAAAGTGGGTTTTTTGGGGGGTTGCAGACCTCTCATATTCCTCTCCTGGCTAATGTAGGAGCAAGTTTGCTACAAAAAGTAAAAGAAAGGTGCTACTGACACCTAATTTTATGGAGAGCCCGTGGCCATTGGTCACTTAATCACCTGTCAACATCTGGCCAAATGGCAAGGGGAAGTATTCTTTTACACCTGTTGGGAGAGTTCAGCAAAGGCATTTTCTCTCAGAGGCTGCATGTTCCCAAGGAGAAAACGTTCTCAGTGTCAAATCCTCTGCACCAATTACTGTCTAAGCCCCCAGCCCCCAGCCCCTAAGGCTGTGTTTACGGTTTGGGTTGCTTGGCAGTTTTTCAGTGCCTTGGCACTCCTGTTCAGAGCAGTGAACATGGTTCAGATGGCAGGAGTGCCCTTAAGTCTAGTGCATCTTCTTCCTGCTTTTTGCAGCACAAGAGAGATTTGATGGGTTGCCTTTGGTTCACACAGTAAGCATATCCCATTAAAATCAGTCTTCTGAATCTAATGTTTGTCTAATAGATTGTTTTCCTCACATCTTAACATATTTAACTGCTAGTAAAGAGTTCAGGCCTCTTGGGAGGACTCCCTGTCATTTGGCATCTTCTTAGCATGATTAGAAACACAGATCTTACAGGAACAACTCCCTGTGTACTGGAGCTATTTGGTCAGATGCTATTCATGCCCTGAAATGGGAGGTTTAATCAGGTTTCCTCATTCTGAGAATCAGACTGAAGGGATTAAAAGCTTATCCCTTTTCCCTTGCTGCAGCCTTGCATTCCTGTGCACAGTGTTCCATGTGGCTCCCGTTAGTGACCCTGCACTAGAGGCAAAGCCTGGCAGCAAATGCACACGGGAGGGGCCGTGTCCCAGCTCTGCTGGAGCCCTGCGGGCAAGCAGCTGGCACAGAGCCACTGCTCCCTTTCCTCTACTCCTCCCTTGCTGGAAAAATACCCATTGAAATCCGTGTCTAGCAGAGAGATGGTGCTACCCCAGCACCACCAAAACGTAGGGCAAGGGAGGTGGATTGCTAACATACAGCCTGGAGGCAGATAGGGGCTTTGACAAGGAGCAAAATTGTTTGACATCTTGGTTGGGGCTGAGGGACCTTTAGCAGCACAGCTCTGGGGACTGGAAGAGTTCAGCAAATGATGCTGTGTGTCAGCATGGTTCCATCGTTCTTTCCAGGTAAGGGAAGAAACGTCTCAGGTGAGGGACTGGGAACTCAGTGGAGAATCCAAGAGACAGAGACATCTAAGAGCACTGCTCTTTCTGCTGTACTCAGAGCTCAGTGATCATCCCGGGCAGGTCCTACTTCTCCAGGCTTTGAAAGTGTTGTTTGTTTGTTTGTTTGATTGTTTGATTTGATTTGAAGAGAAACCTAAGAGATGTAATCACCATATTGTCTCTATCTCTGTTTTAAGCAGCAGCCGAGGTGAGTTGATTACACCAATCCCCCTCAAAGTATGGAGCTTACAAGACAGGTAAACAATTATCGAGAGATTTTTTTTATCAGAGCAAAGTAAATTCCCTCCCTTCAATTTCTTCATTAAAGCAACATTTTTGTTTCCTGGCTTACTCAGGTTTACTCTGTGCTGATGTACTGTTTATCTAGATTTCATCTCCATGTGGTTGCCTTGCTGCTCTGTAAATACAAGCATGTCTAACAAAGGCAAAAATCATCCTGAGATTCAATGTTTTGAAGACTGAATCATCAAACCACAGCTTCTGTGTGTTCAGTGTAACATCCTAGCCCCATCAGTGTTGTGTATGCTTCATTCCAGGCAGCAGCTCAAACAGAAAATAAATTATTCAGACTGAAAGTCAGAGGACAGTAAGTTTCCAGAGTTGCCAGAATTTGATTACTCATTGACGCCTTTGTAGAGGTAACATTCTGAGGGACAGTTTTCATGTAAACAGTTTCTCCTTCAGAGTCCTGGGAGCTTTAATAGCCCATCTTCTTCCACATGAAAAACAATGCACTTGGTTTCTGTTTTTCTGGTTTCTATATGTAATAAGGAAAATAGAAAGAGTGATACTGAAGAGAAATGAGATGAAAACCACAGAGGATCTCAGCACACACACAAAACCCCCCCGCAAAAAAAACCACCTAACATGAAGCTCCAGATGTGTGTTTGTCGATTAAGCAGCAAATATCTCAAGAGCCAGGAATTCATTTTTTATGTGCAGATACATAAATGCTGAGATGAAAATCAAGAGATTACTTAGCAAACACCTTGCACCAGGTTCAGCTCCAGTCAGTGGATTTGGTGTTCTTATGATCTGTTTTGCTGTCAACATTTGAATCTGATGCTGAATTTTCTGGCTGTTATTGCACAGAAATCTGCTGCGTGAGCAGTGTGAAGGGGGCCATATGGGTGTGCAGGCTGGTGAGGGTACACAGCAGTTTTATTATTAAGGAGAGATTTGTGTGGCTGCAGTAACACAATTTTAACCAGCTCCCAGCTGATTCCACACTCCTGTTCCCTGGGTGCCTGAAGGATGCAGTAGGATTCTGGAGTCCCACAGAACAATTGTGGTGGTTTCTCTCCTCTCCCCTCATTGATGCTGCAACTTTAACAGTTTCATCAAGCACCAGAGAGATCTCTGATGAGCAGGGGAAAGCAGAGGAACTCCAGAGGTCCTTACAGAAATAATTCAGATCTGCATGCTGTGCCTGAGTTCATTCTAGATCCGGTTTTCCTGTCTGAATGACATGTGGATGAGCAAAAAGTATCTCTCTAGAACCCAGTTTATGCAAGCAAAATCTGAGCTAATGCTCTTCTCGTCCAGAAGGCAGCTTGAGAAAAAGAAAACAACCAACCAAACCACAGCCTTATAATAAGCTGATTTATTTTTTAATACCTTGATTTGCCATTCCTTCTTTCCCAGTTTTTTTTGTTGAACACTTTATCAAAACACATATATTCATTTAAAGTTGTCCATTTGTCTGCTAATTCCTTTGCAAAAATCTTTGCAGGAATAAGAATCCTATCATTATAGATGCTGATTAGTGGCATAATATCTCAGACTCAATAGTTTTGTCCTTTTGACTGAATGTATCTTCTGACTCAAGGCTATGTGTAGCTGCAGTTGAAAAAGCAAAAAGGAAACTAGATTCCACTGATTGTTTTAATGTAACTGCTAGAAATCAAGGGAAAAGCTTTAATTTTCTTCAGAGATACAGAAATCAGATACAAAGAACAGAAAGGTACTTTTCAGCTTTAAATGTGCTTTTTCTCTTCTGATGTGTCACTTGACATATGTCAAAATAATGTAACTGTAGGAATTTAAAATCAGGGAGCCACTGAGTGATTTGGTACAGCAGTAATTGTTTCCTTTTCAAGTTCTTATGGATAATTATCATGAGTGACAGTAATAACTTTTAGCTGAGCTACCAATTGCCAGAAGGACTATATCATGACCCTCATTAGTGATGATGTTGTACCGGTGAGGTTCTATTCAAAATAATACAGTGCAATTGCTGCTTACCCCAGTGGCTGTGCAGGACAGCAAATCTGGAATAAAAAGAGAAAGAAGAAAAAAAGAGGGTTTTTTTAGCTCACATTCTGTTTAACAGAAAGATTACTTAGAACAAGAATCCACAGGCTCCTGGATCAAGCCCAGTGCTAAGCAGAATAAAATCTCAGTTGAAAACTAGAATTGCAGTTCTCAACCAGATGCTGATCGTTGTGTTTTAAAACCAATTCCACCCCAAAAAATCCTTAGATTGAGCTGTTCCTGCGAGAGACTGATCACTGGTTCCATCTGAAGGCTGCAGAGCTCTGAGGTCAGTACTGTACCTATCCAATTCTCACTACTGAGCTCTGGGAAGGGCATTGCATTCTAGAAAAGCCTTGCTGAAAGAGGTGTCACCAAACCAATTTCTCAGGAGGCTTAAAAGTCAGCACCTGTCAAATACAGGAAAAGAGAAATTTAGAGAGGAAACAGTGCTTAAGGCCATTAACAGCCCGTAACAGAGACACAGATAAAATAAAGAAGTAGCAATGCTGAAAGCAGGATTAACCTTAAATACGGGGTTAAAAGTGGTAATAAAGATGCATTTCCCAGACTGACTAAATAATTAGGTGAAGTGATCAAGTGAAGAGGGGCAAAAACTTGCTACACTTCAAATTCTTCCTAATCAGTGGAGATTCATTACGGCTGACTCCAAATGACACTGAATTGAGACAGGTTACTCTGTTGCTGAGGAGAACTGCAATTAGGGCCTAAGGCAATACATTGCGATTATTAGTGTATTTTTAAGAAATATGCCTTCTGCCTGGCTCATGACAAATGTTAAACTTGCACTGAGGAGAGCACAGCACTAATGCAGGAGGTGCCGTCAATTCTCCTGATTATGTAAGTTATTAGGAGCCTGCTGTTTCTTTTGAGTGAAAGGTCAGGGTGGAAAAAGCTGCAACTCGTTAAGTAATTAGTGGATAATGATTGGGGAGGAGATAAAAATCAGTAGAACAGCTCCCAGGATAGGAGTTGGGAGATGGTTGGGAAAGTGTGAGTGGATTTTTTTTTTTTTGGGTGGTTTCTTGGAGGTTTTTGTCTGGGTTGTTGTTTGTTTTTAATAATGTCTAAGCAAAAGGCTGAGGATATTTACCGAGTGTAAAGTATAACAGTGAGAGGGCTGAGTCTAGGGCCTGTTTTTCTTTCCTCTGGGGAGAACGCTGTCTCCTCCCATAACTGCAGGATCTTGATGCTAAATGCTTCTGGGTTGGTTTGCTGGAGTCCACAAGAAGGGTGTCTGCCTGCTTTCAGGAAGGTCTGGGAGCCTTTGTTTTGCTTTTTTTACTGTGGAAAAAATGCAGATCAGTTTTCTGTCTGCAGCTTCTTTGTGCTAAGTTGTGGTCCCTCCCTGCTCTTCCGTGGTAGCTGTTATTTTCTCCTTGGAGTTATCCCTGTCAGCAGTGACCGTGTCTCTCAGCCCTAAACCACTGCCGTTTCCAGGGCTACTGGGATGAGAGAAAAGAGATCCAGTGCTAGCTGTAATCCTGTAAGCCATTCTTTGTTTGGTTTCTTAGAACACTTTAAGCTTCTGCTTGTATTTGAAATTGTACTTTGGCAGACTCTTGTGAGGAGCAGGGGCTGCCTCAGTAGATGGAAAATACTGCCCATTTGGAGCTTTGCATCACAGCATCCCCAAGCATCCTGGACTGCTAACACACTAACAGCATTCCAAATGAGTGTAGCTTTTCTGCATGGAGATTTAGGAAGCATAGCATGGGAGATAATTAGAAGAGCTTAAGAAGCAAGATACAAGGAAATTGGCATTTCTATCTAATAGAAATACAATTGTTCAGATTAAACTGAAGAACTATGGGTTGTCACTAATTTATTACTCTGAGAGGAAAATAAGCTCCCAAATTGCACATAGTGCAGTAGTTGGCTTGCTGAGCACTTTCCGTAATGACTCATTTGTGATATTCTCCAAGTGCAAGGAGGGAGGGGAGGATGATGTTCCTAACTAGACATGGTCTATCGTTTCCTGTATTGGCAATTGTATTGTAACTCATAGGTTGCAGATGAAGGACTTGAAGTACTCTTCAGCTTTGTGATAAAAGGGGGAAATGTAATGCTTTTATGAAAATAACCTTGAAGGTAAAAGAAAACCTACATCCATCCCTGGTGCAGGTCCATTAAATGTTCCCTTGGTACACATCACAATAGAAACATTTAAGCAGGCAGTGTAGCAAAAATTGAAAGAAATATTAAGTTTCTGAAGTCACTGTATCACCTCACTTTTTGCAGGACTGTTTTTGTGTCAAGTAGGTTGATTTTCATGGTTTTTAGTTGCTCTTTTTGTAGTGAAGAAGTAGTCTTGTCTTGTCCTGTGGTCAGGTGGAGAAAATATGACTTCAGAGATATGGGGCTTTTTCTATGTAACATTACTTAGTTTCTTTTCAACTTTATAACTATGTGTGCCCCTACTTTGCTATGAGAATTTAAAATGTTTCCCTGTGCTGCTTCAATTGCATTACCTATTGTCATTTTGGAAAGGCAGATCTAACCTTCTGGGCTTTTTCTTTAGAGGTGATTTATTTGCAGCTGGCTATTAACTGAACAAGAGGAGACTTTAAGAAAGTATAAGAGAGGCAGAAGCTTAAGGTAGTGGGAGAAGAAGGAACAAGAAGCCAATAATGTGAGACTCAGTTGTAGGAGGAGTTTTGGATGTGGAGCCTTTCTGTGACTTAGAGTGATGAGAGGTGTATATGCATCTCTGTATGTCTGTGTATAATGCCTTAACATCCCTTAGGTAACTATGGTGTGAAATAGTCCAACTCAGGCAGGTAATAACAGAGTTTAGTGGTGCTAGACTGGGAAACTTGGAGCCTGAGTAGGTAGGGATGGAGAAGTCAATTCAAGTTTATACCTCAGTCCTGAGGTGTCCTGTCACTAATGTAGAGGACAGGGGACTTGCACAGTAATTCTCCTGTCATGAGACCTGTGGAGAAAACCTGGAGGGGTGCCTGGTCTGAAAGAAGTGTTGAAGGACAGAGCCTTGTGAACTGGACAGTCTATCCATGGCTCAGGATCTGGGAGACTCTGCTAGCAGCCTGAGGGCTCCCAGAAATGTGTGGGCAGCCCCAGGGCCTTCAAGGACAGAGGGGGAAGGCACAGGTCCTTTCCTGCTCTCTGAACACTGCCAGATAAACATTGATTGTGGCTTTGGGGAGAGAAAAGGGATGATGGCTTACCAGCTTGATGCACCAGCCTGGTTTTGTATTAGCTCCTTAGGTGATGTAGATGTGAATTAAAGAAGGGGACAGGAAAGAGTCACTCCAAAAGGAGGTGAAGTCTTTTACCTTTCATCTCAGAGAGTAGGATGTAGTAGTCTCTCTAGAAAGGACCTTTTTTGTGTTTCTGTGTGTTATCTCTACTAAGCTAAACTTTCAAAAGCCTATGGGCAGATGCAGTGACCACAGGCATTTCATAAAATCATAGAGTGATTTGGGTTGGAATGGACCTTAAAAGTCATCTGGTTACAACCCTGCTGACATGGGGGAAAGGCGAAAGCATTCAAAAAACCAGCCTGAGACAGCGTGCTCTTGGCAGTGGGAATACCTTTCCTGACTTCTGTTTTTCTTCTCATTAAAAAAACCCCACAACTCTCCAAAACTTGATTAAAAATTGCTACTACCCAAGCTGAAAGCAGATCTGCCTTTCTGAAATGACACTAGATAATGCAATTGAAGCAGCACAGGGAAACATTTTAAATGCTGGTCTTTAAGTAATGGCACACACAGCTATGAGGTTGAAAAGAAGTAAAAATTATGACTGTCACACAAAGATATCACTTTAAGGTTGAATAATAATGAAGTGAATGAGTTTTTGAGTGGTGATAACAATACAATATTACTCATGATTCCACGGCAGAGTCAAGAGACATTTCCATATATTTTTATTAGGAATATCAAGGCATCTTCTATGAAGCTAGAATGGAGGAAATTACAAAACAAAACTGATAACATATACATTAAAATGTCTGAGATGCTATCAAGTCCCACAAACTAGTACTGTGCAGAAATAATACGTATGAAAATGATGGTGTTTCCCTTTCTTTTCCTTCTTCTGCTAAGTTCTTGGGGAATGAAAAGTGAAAATAGTTTTCATTGATACATTTGGAGGTTTTGAAGCCGTTATAAGGGCTCAAGATGACTTGCTCAGAGTTTAAGTGCTGCTGTTTGCCTTTAAATTTCTGTAAATGAACATGGCTTTAACATTGGAAGATGTGGTCCCAGTAGCAGGGATGAATGTTAGCAGTAAAAGTTAATTTTTACAGCATTCAATTCTTACATCTCATTGATAATATTTTACTGATAGTAAATTCCCTAATAGGAACAATGATGAGATTTAGTACCTACCAGCCAATGCTATGTGACCATCATTGAAATGGCCATGTTAGTGATAATACTAGGAAATATTTAGAAGAAAGAAGTTCATTGGAGGGTGAGATATTTGTGTAGATTTACCCTGGGAATCATGCAAATGCTTTTGGACTATTCTCAGTTCCTTGGTATCAGGGTATTTGGACTAAAGTGATTTCTAGTGGCTTCTGATAACTTCTGGGTCATCATGCTGTCAGGATCTCTTGTTACCGTCTTGGCAGATTCTCACAGAACCGGGCACACTGCTAATTTCAGTGACCTGGGGGGATGGGGAAATGCACTCGGTCAAAGTGAAACATTAATCTATGTTCCAAGAGAAAAGCCTGAGATGCTGAAGCCCAGTTGCAGTACTTGGGGTGTAGTTTTCATTAAGATCTTATTTTAAAATAAATCAGACAATCATTTTTTTTTTAGAAAGAGAGACATAGCACTTACTGCCTTTTCTCCGTGTTCCTTTCATCAAGTGCTTGTTAAATTCTGTAGAATTTAAATGGAAGCACTTATATTACTTTCTTTCCAGTACTATTCTTAGAAGTAAAATTAAGTTCTGTGACTTAAATTCAGGCTTAAATGATGGTTCTTAACAAGAATAAAATACGAGTTTGGGTGCAGCCAAGACCAAGTATTTGCTTCCCAGAAACTCTACTGTATAAATGTATAAGGATATATAACAGTAGCAAATACCTAAAATCTGCATTTAAATAGATTAATGATGGGAAAAATGATATCTGTTTTCATCTGTGTGAAGTTTGATGTTAGTTTGTTGAGGTTTTTTTGTAGTTTAAATCTGAAGTTTTGTGATGGAGGGTTAGTGGGTACCTGCAGGAATTGGGATGATTTACTTGGTTATATACTGGATGTTGCATTGCTGAGGGAGAGTGGCAGGACCAAGGAAGGGTACTGTTCTAAGGCCCTGAAATTAAATGCAATTTTCAAGTTCTTTTTGCCAAGAAGATCCTAAGCAAAGGGGATTGACAGTTTTAATCAGACCACATACGTATAGAGGTCTGAATTAGATGGTATTTTAAGGTACTCTTTTTAGAGCTGCTTGTGTATATTTCATTTATGTAATTAGGATTGAAGTGGGTGTGCTTTCTGACAGTGCACTCTCCAAACAGCAGCACTGTTTTGGGACCCTGATAAAAATGAACCAAACGTAAGAAATTTTTCTAAATTATATGTTTATAGTTAGGAGAGAGAAGGGAGGCAGAAGGAAAGTCAGTGCCTTGTAGGCCTAAAAGCAGACAAAATAAAACCACATTGCTTTGCATTTTTTTTTTAAATTAGTCTTGCTTGGGAACAGAATCTGCTGCTCTGGTCAGGTCATGTGTGTGGCCACCTCCTGCCCCGTGCCCATCCCCGTGTGGCTGTGGGGACAGAAGTGGCACCATCTCCTGTCTCAGCAGGTGCAGTGGGCAGCAGCTCCTGGCAGCATCACAGCCCAGAGGGCTCTGAGGGCTGCTGGGCACCTGCACACAAGACAGGGAGAGGGGAGGGTGTGTTGGTTTGTTTTTGCAGTGCGGGAGGCGCCAGGGCTGTCTCTGCAGGGCTCTGGGAGAAGCTGGGTTTGTGGCACTGGTGGAACCATGTGCCAGGGCACTGTGGGGGCACCTGGAGAACAGGGAGCAGGGGATGGGCAGGTGAAATAGAGCTGTCCCCACCTGTGGGATCCAGGAGTGACAGACTAGGAGTGCTGGGGCTGGCTCTGGGACATTATTCCAGAATTTTCTTCACTGGTGGTCAAGCACTGGGGCAGAGAGAAGAGGTGGAATCACCATCCCTGGAAGTGTTGACAAAGTGTAGATGTGGTACTTGGGGAAATGGTTCCATGGTGGGCCTGGCAGTCCTATGTTAATGGCTAAACTTGCTCTTAGAGGGGCTTTCCAAACTTAATGATTCTGTGAAGTGAGAGGATGCTGTAGGACAGCAGGGCCAGGGCAGGTGGTCTTTGAGACCTGCCACAAAGTGCAGCTGCTTT
The DNA here is from genome assembly GCF_052056855.1 of Sturnus vulgaris. Classification (NCBI taxonomy): domain Eukaryota; kingdom Metazoa; phylum Chordata; class Aves; order Passeriformes; family Sturnidae; genus Sturnus; species Sturnus vulgaris. The sequence goes on from NC_142250.1 coordinate 10,166,406, forward strand.
TGAATCTGAACTGGTTCAAGCAGTTCCATTTATTATTTCCCTCAATTAACAGTTCCTTACAGACTTCCTCAGATGCTGCAGAGGGAGGCAGTCGTGATGAACTGCTACAAGGCACAGGAACAGTACAAAATATCAGGAAATAACAGTTTCTGTGACAGGATTGGAACATGAAGCTCTGAAAATATAAAAGGGTGGCATCAAGTGTCAGAAATAATACTGCTTTGAACTTTACAGCCTTAGAAATTCCTCTTCTGTTATTCAAGCTGTTTAGGATCATAAACAGTTATTCTTGGTACTGCTGAAACCACTGTGACACTCATATTATCAGTTTGATGTCTGTCATGCATCAGAAGGCAAACACAATTACGTATCAGGAATATCTCAGCTGTTTAAGAAATCAAGGTTAGTCACAGGCTTTTGATGCTCCTCCTCTCTCCTGACTGTAGAGTTTTAAGTGTAGTGAGGATGTTCTAGTTAAGGTTTGAGAGATGTTGAGAAACAGGGCAGACACTTCAACTTACATTTCTAACAAATGACAGAGTCAGTGACCTCTTGTCAAACTGTGGGGAGGTGATCAGTAGTACTGTGGGCTCTGGGAATCTAAGGTGAAGAGGTAACATTCCATTTTGGAAGAAGTGGAGTTTTTTAAATGAGCCTTGTGTTGTTTCAGTCATGTTTCTCAGTTACCATTCATCAAAACACCGTATTTTGGACTCTGTCTCAGTGATGCAGCCCATTGCAAGAGCTGCTGCTTTGCCTCAGTAATTTTGTTTTGTGGTTTGAAAGAAAATGGCTCCTACGGTGTTAGAGCATCTTCCATGCAAGCTCACCTACCTGTGCTGATGTAAAACAGGACCAAAACTGCCCTTTCAACTTGGCTAAGAGTGTGTGTGCAACAGGTGCACCATGTTGTACTCAGTCTATTATTTTAAAATTCAATGGCAGAAAAGACAAGGACAACATTGTCTGTTTTGATTATCAAGACAAAGTTGTTTCTAAGGGCCTTTTGAGAACCTGAATGTGTTGAAAATCCTTGAAAAGTCTCCAGCAGTCCTTGGCAGATTTCCGTCTGTGCCTCTTCCCCACACCCTTCAAAACCAGGTCTTGCATTTTGGCACTGAGATTATCAGTGATGATCAGATGCTGCTACTATTGCTATGTTATTCTCTGGGATTGTTTCATCAGTGTGTAAAGTCAGGCCACTATCTTCCAAATGTTTTCTGCTCCTTCTTTTTGTGTACAAGAGTCCCTTCAATGACAATAGAATGGTTTGGCAAGTGCAGTGCAACACAGGTATGAGCACTTCAGTCTCATTATTATGCAAGATGGAAAAGCAGACTGTGAATGTGAAAGCTCAGTGTGGAAAGAGCACTGCAAGATGAAATACATTTATATGAAGAAATATTTTGTGCATAGGAAGCAATGTTGCACAGAAACAGGTGATGCTCCAGTAGTGGGGCATCAGAAGTAAAATTGCCAGATATTTGGAGAAACCAATAATCCTTAGCCCTTCTACAAACACAAGAAAATTTCATTAACAGTGTTGTGTTTTCAATTGTGTGATGGATCATTTAAGGTTTGGCAAACTCCTTTTATTTGTGAGCAAGCTGGAATTGTAAGGATTGATCTGGATCTTTGTTGTTCTCTTGGGCTTAGAGCTGTGTGCAGAATAGAGAAAGAATAATGAACTGGGTGCTAAAATAATCTAACACTGAGGGTGACTTTTGGGAGGAGTTTGAAGTCAAAAGATTTATTCAGCTAAAAGTAAAGTATCAAATAATATGAGAAAGCTGTGTGGTCAGTCTGCCAGAGGAATTTCCAGAGGAAAAAAAGGAGGATGGATTGTGGTTGGAATAATAGGTTTTGGCCATTGGATATAATCAAATCTTCCTCATTTATCTTTGATAGGTTACTTCTCACACCTGTAGTTGTCTTCTCTCTTCTTGCTACCACTTTTATTTTTACTTACTTTTTGATGTGAAAGCCTTTTATTCTTTAAATAGCAGTGGCCCAAGGATTGAACCATGTCTTTATCAGGGAAGTGTTGGGGAATACTTTCCTCTAAAAGGTTGTAACAGCTCCAGTGTTTTGAAAATATAATTAATAATGAAGAGTCAGTGTATCATGTTACATTCCTGAAAAGGAAGTAATAATAATGGTTTCTGTTGGAAATGCCATTATATGCCACTGTGCTGACATGGTACGTACACTCATTGTGTGGCTGTTATACTACTCACATATATAACAATAAATGAAGCTTTTTTTCCTTGCTATAAATTCTGTGTTCACAAGCATAATACAATAATGCAAATGACTGATAGTTTGGGTACTGCTTTTGTTGGCTGTTGCTAAAAAAAAAACCTAAACAAGGAAAAAAAAAAAATCACAAAAAAGAACCAAAACCCCCCAAACAACAAAAAAAAAACCCAGTCAGATTTCCATACTGAATATATATTGTGGTTGGAATCTTCTGGTAGCAACTAAAATATTTTTTGTTTGGAGTTTCAGTAATGGCTCTTTTGCATGGACTCCAAGATCTGCCTATCATGAATTGAGCTCACATTACAGCCTTTCAGGAAGTAATTATTAGGAATTGCCTTCTTTGCTGGCTGTAGTTCCATTAAATGTTTAAGTATTTGACCTTGTCAGATCTTGTTGTCAGATTTGACTGAAATTAGTCATTGGATTCAGCAGATAGCTTGTCCCTTGGTCCTGCTATGGAATGGCTGAAAACACCTGATAGATCTTGTATTGGTTTCTATGACTAGCTAAATGGCTCTAATATTCACATTAATATCCTGCAACAGGTAAATTAAGGTGCCAAAACTATCAGGGTCCATTTAAACCAAATTTTTCAGTGATCTCTACTAAGCCATGCATATAGAGGGAAATATACAGTAAGATGTAGCTTATTGTTCCCAACAGAATCCCTACATATTGTATTATTCTGGTACAATTTAACAGTTTTCAGTTTTGTCTGCTGAGAGAGCTTTTCGAGATACTTTTGGTTTTTGTGAAGATCTCAGGATATGGCAGCTGTACAATGTCATTTGTCATACTTAGGCATAATGAGTGGCTGGAGTGCTGCAGTGGCAAGGATAGAGCAGCCTGCTGCATTGTCTGTTCCTGTCTGGAAAGGCTATTCCAGCCTGTGTCCTGCTTCTCCTTCCATAAAAGTGGAGGCTACTATGGTAAAAGCAGTCAGGTTCTTTCCAAGTGCAGCCTGCTTCTCCTAGGGTGGGGTGCACATTTTCTGTCCTGCAGAGATAGTGGCTGCTGACATGTCCGGGGGAGAGGGGGGAAAGAAAAAGATGGATTTGCTTTGTTGTTTTTGTCTTTAAAATACTTAGAATGAAACAAACCCAAACAAAACTCCCAAATCAAACTACAGACACCAAAGCCTCAAAACCCCCCTACCCAAAAAGAAGCCCAAAGCCTTCAGCTGTTTCCAGGGCCCTTTTGTTCTGGCAGTTCCACACAGCATTGTGAGAAGCCAGCAGATACACTGGATGAAATTAATGAGCTGGAGGAAATCCAGGCGTGCTGCTCAGCTGAATGGGGACACAAACCTGTTTTACACTGCAGAGGGCTGTGCTGTTGAGCCACGGCAATTTGTCCAGTCCTGAGTCTGAAAAGCTGCAGGCACCTCCTGCCTTTTATGCGCTGTGTCCCATGGGATTGTCTTCTTTATGCCACCAGATGGTGGATTTCTGTTGTGATTGTGTGTAGTTAAAGGAAAAGTCAGTTCTACACAAGCACCTTCACAACTATCAAACTGGCAAACGTGTGCCAAGGAAGGGTGGGGGACTGGAAGGAAAAGTCTTTACAAAGGCAGGGAAGAGTGGAGATTGCAGTACAACCTGAGATATAGGTCTCACTTTGGTAAACAAATGTTTCCTTACTGTTGATTTCCTCTTGGGACTTCTCTGATGGTTAAAGGTATGCTGAAGTGGTTTGATGGACCAAAGAACTGATTAAAAAGTGATGTACTCAAAGTCTAACTTGATGTTTGTGTTCTTCCTTCCACATATGATGGGGCCTCAACAGTTGTCTGTGTGGCTTTAGAAAAAAAGGGAAGAAAAGCCCTAAATATTTTTAATAGTAGAGTAAGGATCTTTTATGTTTATGAAACATTTAATGCTGGATCTGGCATTTCTTAACCATCTTTAAGCTACCCCCCAGGCATCATGAAGCAGTTCAATGGTATGCTTAGGAAACAAAAGGAATGACAAGAACTCAGTTGTTCTGATTATAGATACGGTAGGTGATAACACTTGAATCTATGGTGGCCACTTGCTTTTAAAAAGAAAGCTGTGTTTTCATAACCTAGATATTTCCATTAACCCTGTGAAGTTTACAGACACAAAACCCACTTGTTATAAAAACTTATCTTTTATTTCAATCTAGTATACTAAAAATTGCAGTTGCTTTTATTATTTCAGACAAATCACACAGATTTAAGTACCAGTGTCAGAAATTAATTGCCATAATTAATAGGGAGATATGCATAGACTGTTTTAAAGAACTTGAGTTTTGGCCTGCAGCAAAATCTTTCAGTCTTTTCATTTGAGAAATGTTCTCCTTTTTGGTCTGAATGACTCTGAGTGACAGGAAAAAGCTTTTCACCATCGTTCAAGTATGGTTCAGGCTAGTAGTAAGTGAAAGTCATATTTCCTAAGGCATGCTCAGTGATTTGAAACGTGGTTCTGAGGACCAGAGGCAGCTGAGGTGTCCAGAAACAGGGCTTGCTGCTCTAGATTTTAAGCACTTGGTTCTCAGAGGAGAGATGAGCTCTCTGTAGTTCCTAGGACAGGGCCTGGGGACAATGGAGTGCCTTCACACATGGCTCTGTGGCCCATGTGGCGAGGTGAGCCTGCTCAAACTTGCTGAGAAGTGAGAACCTACCACCACCAAGTAGAATGTCTTGGTGAGGAGGATGTTACTGAAATTTTGTCCCATTCCAGGGGTCTGCTACCTGGCTTCACTGTCAACTATTTGTTGATAATAACAAAAATGGGGCACTTCCTCCACAGCTGAGTGCTCCGAGTAGTTTTTTGCATATCCTGGGTCTTCTGTCACTCAGGTTACCAAATTCTTGTCTGGAATGGCTTCAAAAGGAACTGAATCTGCTCTGTTGTTCCAACTTAACTCTTCTACCAAGCATTTGTTCTGGGATTAATGCAAGTCTGCTGTGAGATGTAGCTTTGCAGTCCCCCAGGCAGGGTAGAGGACTGAACCAGGGTCTGCTTTTTCCCAATGGGGTTCTCCAGCAGCCATGAAGACTTTTATAAGTAGAGGGAATATAGTTCATGCTTGCCCTCTGACTGGTCAGTTAATATAAAATGTTAATGCTGCATTTAGATTTGTAGAGTTAGTCAGGAATTGCTATAGCAGTGTTGAGCCATCATAGCATTATAGCTTGAATTTCCAACTTCTGAGAAGCAGCTTGGACATGGGAGCATTCCTTAGATCTTAGTTTCACATTTGCTTTCCATCAGATTCTGTTACAAAAGGGACTTCAGCATGTACATTTGTTGCAAGTGAACACATGTTCACTCATCACATTGGTAGCAACCATATGCCAAAATGCATTCAGTCAAAAATGTCTTTGCATGACTACCCAGGCAAAATCTCCTCACAACTCTCAGAGATGTTTCAGCCCCCCTTAAAGGGTTGATAATGAGCTCTATGTCATGTCTGGAAGCCAGAGAATTTGGCTTTGTTGCACTTAGTCCATCTGTGTGGTCCTGGGTACCATTTGTTTTGTCATTGCTAAAAACACCTTGTGGGCCTTTAGGTGCTTCAGGTGAGTTATGATTGGTGAGGGAACTGGTCTCTGTTCAGCTGTTTCAGGTCGCTTGTGGAGTCATTTGTCAAAGAGTCTGTGGTGCTCACTGCTTTCCTTCGAGTCTGCCCATAGCTCTGAGAGTCCCCTTCTCAATTAAAATTCCAGCCTGTAGAAGAATAGTGGCTGCTGCCTTCATGGCTGTAGTAATTTCATGATTGCTTGAGGAAATAGGTGGACAGGTAGGATGAGGATAAATCAACCATTCATCCCCCTGTCTTTCAAGTAAATGGTCCATTGATCACCTCCTAATAGTCTTGTTGGACTAAGTCAAGGATCTGAACTGTAGCACTCTACTAAAATGGCAATTTATCCTGTGGCTATTCAGATGCTATTAATGACACCAAATGGGAAAGGATATGAACAAACAGAATTTTGAAGTTTTTTTTATAAGGCAGGGCCGGAATGCATCCTTGAGAAGGCAGTTTGGCCACAAGTTCCTTTCTCCATAGAAAAACCTCCTACACAGAATTACTCAGCACTGAAAGGAGGTGTAAAAATGCATTCTAGAAAAATACATGTCAAACTGTTTCCCAGTCAAAATAGTGAGTTTTTTAATTCAAAGGTGTTATGATTTTGCTTCTCCTTCCCTTTCAGTCTAAGCACTTTTTTTGATTGTATATTTTTTCAAGCCATTTCAGTTGTGAAACAGGAGAGGTTACTCTGGGTTGCTATTTGGACATTTGAGTCTTGAAGGTGCAGGAAGACTCCTTCAAAGTTGAGAGCTGGTAAACCTTTCTCCTCCTAGAAAACTCCATCTATTCATCTGAACAAGCCCTTTCAAAAGATACAGGATGCAATTCAAAGCAGATTCTCTTATCTGGAGGAGAGGAGCTTACACAAAAGTTGCATTTCAGACTTAAATGTAGGACAGGGAGCAACAGTTGCACCTAAGGCCTTCTCAGTGCACATATTCAGACCTGTTCCTGCCTTTGTGTTTGGAATTTCCATTAAATTAGATCAATACTTGGCTTCTTTCCTGATGTCCTATCACACTCTGCTGAAGATATTTTCTGTGATCCATAATGAGCCTTGCTACTATTCCAATACTAATCACTGCTGAATATTAGCCAGGTAACAGAAAAAGCAAGGAGCTAGGTGAGAGAAATCTGGGCCTGAAGAGTTTGTTCCAAGTTCTTATGATTTCATATCTTATTTTCAAGACTGTAGATCTGTGTGGTGGGGAAGGAATTAATGGGGTTTGTTTTAAAAAACCCAAAACGTCATACTCAGTATCTTCATTTAACTTTCATTTCATTTTGATGTAGATGCAAAATGGTACATGCTGAGAAGTTAGTGGGGAGGAGGGAGACAATGTGGAAGAATAGCAAATAGCACTGGGTGAGGTATTTCATCCAGGGTAGGGAAGAGACAGACCTTCCTTAAGGGGCTTGTGCACCTTGCTCTTCTTGATACCATGACATTGTTGGAAAGTTTTTTTCTTTTTCGTTCCTTCATGACAGAATTTCTTTCCATTGTTTCTTCATGTTTACACTGAAAGTAGGTGCTGTAGGCTTGCAAAACTTTTGTCTTTTTATTTATACCCTTCTCTTATTTGGGAAGGAAATTGTCAGCCAAAGCCAACCATTTTATATATTTCATGTAAGTTCCATTTCCTAAAGTGTAAATTAGAAGATTTTAAAGCAAACTCATTTTGTTTGTTATAAATAACAATTATTTCATAAGTGGCTTGCTCAAATGTATTAAATAATTTATTAGCAATTAAATATTGATGTCTAACAGCTACTGAGGCCCTACAAGGATAAAGGGGACAGATATGGTCGGCAGGGTGTTATCTCAAATATTGCTGAAATGTTGAGCACAAAATTACCATCTTATTAGGGTAATAATGTTGAAAGAATTGTTCAGACATTTAATTGATATCAAGCAACATGTGATTGTCTGTTGATTAGATATCAATTGCAACAAGGTACAAGCTGAGATTTGATAAGCAATGGTGAGTGATAGCTTGCTTTTGTTACGCCAATTAAATGTCTAAACAGAATTATAAATAATTAGAAATTCCTGACATGTTTGGCAGCTTGTCAAGTTATCTGTAAACATGGGGGGTTCTGCCTGTATGTGGGAACTTGGACATTTTCTCACAGATTGGGACTGTTTAGCATAGACACTTTGGACAACTAAATACCCAATTCCATGAAGTTATGCTATTCCTCACTAGCAAATGAATTTGTTGAAATGGAGGTATAAATGTTTACTGAATTGGGTTAAATGCAGTTAAACAAGATAATTCACAAGATCTTCTTACCCAGTTTTGCCAGCAGACATCCTGTCTGAAAGCTGTTCCTTGTCATGGTTTAATCTATGTATATTTATATACATACCTGCCTACACCTTGACTTACATTTCTCCATGTAAATTAAGATTTCTTCCTTTGTTGAGTAGATCTTTGAGACAGAGTACAACTGAAAGTCATGGAAGAGAGAATGTAATTTTCTTTTGCTATGCAACCAGGATGATATTTTCCCACATGCTCTGTAGAACAAGGATTTTGTTTCAATCTTGAAACAGAGTACTTTTCTGTACTCAGTGCATGTTATAACTGTGACAAGAGATTAATATAAAAAATAAATTAATGAATATATAGGAAAGGGAACTTCTGTGGGAAGGAGAGAAATCTATGGGCATAAGCCTTGATAAGGTTCCTCATTTACTTGTATAAATTAAAATATTTCAGGAGTCATGTTTCAGCCCAGGGCTTACTTGGTTCAGCTACACTCTCATGCTGCAGCACAGAAAGGAAAGCGTGTTCCTGGAAATGTCTTGCTCTCTCTGTAGCTATGTTTACAACCACACCCAGCAGACCTTTCCTATTCTAAAAGAAACCCCAAAGGGTAAAAAAGGGCAGAAAAGGAATATTTCCAGTCAAGTTCCAGTATAGATTTATTCTGGCTGCCCTATACTGTTACACTGAATGCAAAGGTAAAAGCTCTGACTGACACTTGGCAGTCTTTCTTCTGTGTTGAGCCAGGTGATGGTGGCCATAACAAAAGGTAATGCCAGTGATCCAGAGGGACCTGTTTCCCTTTTCCCCTTCTGTGTCCAGAGCTTATTCTTACTGCTTGGGGTCTCCTGAGACAGCTGGCTGCTGATTTGGGTGCCTTTCCTCTTTGGTATTTGCTACCCTGCAGTGGCTCTGGCTTTCCAGTCTTTGCATCTGCACTAAAGAATATATACAAGGCTTACAATTTTTTTTAGTTAACTCAGAAGGAACAAAGGAAGCATTTCTGTCAAATGGCAGATGATGGTGGTGTTTGTCTGAATTCAGTTTCCCTGCATGTGCAGCTGTGTAGTGCTAGATTTCAAAATGCCACTTATTAACTTCTGACTCCTGAAGGTTGTGTCCTATGGCATACTTGCTCAGACAACCAATGCATCTTGCATAGAGCACTGAGAATATTTGTGTGAGTAGTGTTTTGGTGCTTTTTTTCCTGTATGAAATGAAATTATATTTATTGCCTATGAAAAAAATTAATTCATCACAATGCAAGAAGGCTTGTCACTGAAATGTTGTAAATGTCAACAAGTGTTTTTATCATGATGTAATGTCAAAATTAACTTAAAATAGCTCTATTACATGCAAATGAAATGTTTATTTGGGAAATGATCCATTCTGTGTCAACTTCATTACCTAAAATGTCTTTGATTACTTTGATGTATAAGATCTTGCTGTAATTCAAATACCTTAAATGAGTGCTCTGTAATCATCACAAAGCTTTCAGCGAAGGGAAGATGGATAATTATGTGCTGCAACCTGTAACAGCAGAGAGGTAGCTCTTGGCTATTGTTTGCTCAGCTGGGTTATTGCTGTTTGTTTAAAACAATCGTGCTGTCCCATGGCTGGGAGGGTGGAGAGAAGTTTACTTTTGAATAAGCTGGGAGTTTTTTACAAGTTGTCACTAAAAGCATTGCTGATAACTTTGAAATATTCCAAGTGCTACTCAAGCCGATAGCAATCCCACTTTTTGTTATAGTATTGAATAGAAAGGTTATTCCTTTCCTGTTTCAGATCCTAAATATGCAGTCTTCCAGCTCTTCTGTGCATAATGTTGCTTCTGGGGAGAGAAATGTACCAGATGGAGCATTAAAAATTTGTGTTTGATGGTTTGTTTTGTGTAGTTTGCTGAGTTTTCTTGGTGGTGTGGTGTTTTTGTTTGGTTGTTGTTTTTGTGGTATGGTTTTTTTGGTTGGATTTTGTGGGTTTTTGTTGTTGGGTTTTTTATGTGCTTTAAGGAAAGAAAGAAGTCCAGACAGACAGGAATTTTATAACTTGTTTTTTTTTGTTATAGAGACTTGCATGGAATCTGGGCTCAGTCTGTGCAGACCTGTCTACAGTGAAATGCATTATGAGAAAATGTGGTGATTCACTGGTATATCATTTTAGAAGAGAAGAAATAAAACCAATCTGATGTTGGAACATTCTATTTCAATGTTTCCCAAATGGTGCTTTATTTTCTTTTGGCTGTGATTTGAATGTTTTGTCTTTAGATATATTGATACAGACTGGAGAAGTAAAAATCAAAATAAGGCTTTCCAATTCCCCTGCAAAAGTGTTTTGATTAGGCAAAAATGAATAGAAATAATCCCTCCTTGCCTTCCCACCTACAATTTGTCTTCAAAATATTTAAACTTTAAGGGTTTTTTCTATATTAGATGAAGCAAGAGAGTTGAAACAGAGCTTCTGTTGCTTTACTGCTGCTTTCTGCATTGCCTCAGCCGTGCTTTGCTGATGTGTACCTTTTCATATTGAGTACTTTGTGCTTCACAAGTATACATAAAATACATAATTGCTATTAATTTTACAGCTGAATACAGCATGTACTGTAAGAGAGTCATGGAAGTGTGTTGCTCTGTCAGCTCACTGCACTGCAGTAGGTAAGAAGTTCTTTGTTTTTCCCCCTACTCCTCTTGCAGACCAGATTTTTACATTCCTTCCCCCCTGCCCTGTTTCTCATGGTGAGTTTCTCGAGTAACTGAAAGATGCTACTTTGAGTCCTTTGGACCAAGGAGTCACCCAAAATGAGGTAAAGTCACAGCATCTCACTGTCTCTTCACCATCCTAGGGAAAAATCTTCCCTTCAGAAAACTTTGGAGGAGCACTCCTGCTTGCAGCAAACACTTAATTTCTCCAATTAATTAACTTAATTGTAGCCTTGAGCAATCAATCTCATGCTTGTGTTGTTGGGGTAACTTCTGTGCCTATTAGAGAATCTCAATTTCCACTTGTGGCTTGGCAGGAGTGGTTGGAGAAGGGAGAAATCCTGTTGTGAGCTGCTGGAGGTAATTAAAATGCTGACAAAGGTGGTAATTCTCCAGCTGGAGAGGGGAGATAGTGTTAGGGGGTGAATTTCTGGGCCCATTCAGATCACATTTGGTGCCAATCTGAGGCTGGGGGTGAGGAGACAGAGGTGAGTGCCATTTCCCATTGCCTGCTGCTGACAGCCTCACAGCAGGCACTGTGCTCACACATTCTCCTCCGATGTGAAAGGGGATGATGAGAGCAAACTGAGGGGTTTAAAGAGCCTTCCACTTCATCATTCTTCCTAATCTGTCACATTGTATTCCACATTAGGAAAGGAGCCCTTTTTCCATTACATTAGCTGATATGGACGGAGCTGGATACTGTTGGCATCTTGGATTTTCTGTTGTTTCAATTTGTTTCCTAATGTGCTTGCTTTCCATGAGGAGCTTGGACAGAAATGCAATTTGCCAGTGAGTGAGTTTGTGTTTTCAATTAGCTCTTTTCCTTATAGTACATGATATACGACAATGAAATAGTAGTGCAGTTCTCAAAATCATTAAAATGGAGCTGTTCTGGGATGGGGAAGAGCAGTAGCTCTTAAGTAGCTCAACTGTTAATCATTTTGCTTTATCAGATGTCACTTTTTGAGAGTTTAAGGAGTGTTACCACCTGGATGTCTGCTCTGCTCTAGCTGCACTGTAAATTGGCTGTGTAGGACATAGTGCTTTAAAATAACTACATTTATTGATGTAAAGCATGGACTGGAGCTGGTGTGATGGCATTAGGAGCCCCCAGTTTCTCAGCTTGTACTTTGAGGGACATGTGAAGCTTGTGCTCCTGCTCTCAGTAGGACAGATGTGACCCTCTTCCTATTACAGAAGACTTATCCTTAACCTAAATGCCCTTTCTTCCTGGCAGAGGTTTCAAACACTCCTTTTCCCTGGTTGGCTCACAAGAAGGAGGTTGCTGGTGCATTGCACAGGGGAAACAAAGAGCTGCAAACAGTGAGAAAAGCCAACCTGTACCTTTCAAAGTGTGTGTGGGACTGTGGACTCTGATTAACTTCTGTGGCCCTTAGATCACAGGTGAAACTCTGTATTCATGTTCTTTCAGCTCAGTGCTAGCAGCAATACCTCAAAAAAACATAGGAAGTAAGAAAAGATGTGATGTTATGACATGGCAGACTACTAGAGTGCTCTGTCTTAACAGGGAATGCTCATTAGAAAATTCAAATGTAATAAGCTGAGGTGCTGAAAACTACCTACCAGGAAATATTTTTTTTTTTACACAAGCTTCTTAAACTCAGAGGGAGGCTGAGAAACTGAGAGAGTAGGGGAACAAGAAGGGAGATAGGCCCATTAGTCTTCTTTGAATCATAAAAATAAGTGGAAATACCATTTACTTACCTAGGATTTGTTTGAATGGTATGGAGTAACGCTATAAAACACATTACACAGATCTGCCAGGAGGGAAAATAAAAACACTTTGGTGAGAGATGGGCAGGATTCCTTTACCTGAAAGCAGCATTTTTAATTCCTCCCCCACCTTCAAAAACTGCTAGCTGAAGAGCAAATTTCCTCAAAACTGTTCAATAGTTTGGGACACCTGTGTGTCATCATACAGAGCAAACAAAGCTTCACTTCCAGAATTGTCATACTTCTTGTTGCTGTAATTGTACTGAAGCTGAGCAGAATTAGCTAGTTAGCATCTGTTTAACACAGCTTTATATTCTGATAAGTATGTAAGAAGCATCTCTTCAACACCATCGATTTTGTTCTCTTTTCCTGGAGCAAACCAGCTCAGGTGCTTGTCTCAAATCCTCTGCAGCACGTATTCCAGCCCAGGAATAAATGGCTGTACAGAGCCAGAGGAAAGGATCAGAAACCTTGCCATCTGAAAAGTATATCTGAATAATGAATGATCCTTTTTTTTAAAAAAAATCAGTTGTCTAAAACCCAGCCAGCAGCAGCCTGTTTAAAGAAGCTTGCCCTTCAGCTGAGAGTAAGTATGATGAATTGCATAAAGGAGAGCTTTTCAGTTTGAAGCATTTGAAGATAAACTTTTGAAAAAAATTAATAAAGTGTAAATTCCAGAAAACAAACCAGCAAAAAAAAAATCTTCTGTGCCAATGATCAAAGCTCTAGGGCAGAAGATGAGCTCCCTGTTCTCCATGCTGTGTTTTAGCTCACTGGTTATAGGTAAGTGGATTAAACCTGCTGTCTTAAAGAATTCTCACCCACAAAAACTTGGATCTGCTGTTTGTATTCCCTCACCTTTTCCTGGGGCAGTGAAGTGCATGCAGCTGCATTGTAAATATAGGCAAGGATTGCTTGAAGAAACTGAAACCTGAGCTTTCAAAAAACCTGGAAGTCACAATCTAGAAGCAGCCACAAAAACTTGATCCCCGATGAGTAGTACTACCGGACCAGATTTATGAAGTCTTACTTTTTTTAGATGAGGTCATCTGATTTTGTTGCATTTAATGGATTTCAGTGCACATTGCAGGATGGAGACCCAGTTGAATACCTTGTGACTTCCATATGACCCCACTGCTGGATCTTCCTTTGGGATCCATGGTATTGGTCTGGGTAAGGAAGGAGAAAGGTGATGGCAATTTTCAAATTCAGATCTTTTCTTTACATGACATATGATGATACGTATAAAAAAGCTGTATAAAAAATTTAGTTACAATCCTTGAGGTAACACAGCTTTAAAAGTTCAACCTGAGCTTGTGTATGCAGTGTCTGGGGTTTATCTTTGCTGAATGCATATTAATGTTTTCAGTTCTGTTCTGAAAACATCTATATCTTTTAGTGTAGTCCTAATAGACATCATCATTCCACAGATAAAATCTTTACCTTGTGGAAGCTAATAGCAAAACACCTACTATTTTATTGGGTCATGATCGATTGCCAGCTTATTCTGCATTTTTTACTGACACTAGATGGCATTTAAAACTCTCATAGTAGCTGGAAATGGTCCATTGTCTAGGAATTATTTCCTGTAGTAGTCCCAGTTTCCTGTGTAGTCCCTTCTCCTGTGCCTCTTTGGCTAATAGAAATTGAATTCCACACTTCAGATTGTTTGTTATTTACTGGGTTTAGTGCTACTTACTGAAATCCAGGTGCATTTCTTTGCTTTCATTCCTCCTCACGATCCTATATATTGTGAAAATCTTAACTTGCTACATCCTTTGCATACAGACAGTTCTCCATTCTTTCAGTGGTAGTAAGACAGTTGTTATCCCTTGTTACCATTACAAATTTGTTTTTTTGAGTCCAACATTGTGCCCATCGTGGAAATGGAGTGTTGTACAGACAGTGCTCACCTGTGTCAACGAACAGAGTGAAGCTGCAGGGGTAGGTGGGAAATGGAGCTTATGTGTAAATTTATTAGGCCTATATTTATTATTTCTAGGCCTTGGCTTTTCATTTGAGATACTATTTCTTCCTCTGCTGTGCTTTAGAAGGTGTCCTCCATTCAGATGATTTGTCTCTTTCCTTGACTGTCTGCCTCCTGTGTGATGAGAGAAGTGCACTTAGACTGCAAAACTTCTGTTGAAACTTGGTCTTTTTTACCAGAGAAGGTTCCTAAGGCAGGTGTTTACATTTCTTCAAGATTAGTCTTGACGAAGTGGAAGACTAGAGAAAGATGGAGGCTCTTTGCAGATTTGCACCTTCTAATATTTCTCAGTAGAACATGAGGAGTTTCCAAGTGCACATCTCCCACGCAAATGTTTCCAAGTCACAGGTACCTTCTCAAAGCCAACAAAAGCCTGTGTTCTGACAGCCTCTCTGTCCCAATTCCCAGTTCCCACAGCTATTTGCACTAGCTGGTTTTTAATAATGCAAGACAAATAATGTAACAATGTCAAATGAGAAAGCAGGGGAAACACTTTGATTTTTCTGTTCTAGTCAGTACTTTGGCTCATTGAGGTTGATATCCCAGTGTGAAGGTACCTGGGCAGAATACCCAAAGTTTCTGCAGTGCTGAGACGTCTTTATGGAGGCCACTGCTTTACTTTGCAAAGCCTGAGTTAGTTTCTCACAAAGCTTTCTGTGCCTTGAACTCCAATCTCACCATTGCCCTCAGAGTGAGAATCTCTTACTCCACGTTGTGTTCTGAGGTCATGAATGAGGACGTGTTATTCCCTGTGTCGTGTAACACCTCCTCTTGTCACAGCCTGACGTTTGAACCACACCTGCAGCCTTGAGTTTAACTCGTAATGATGCTTCTGAGATGTGCTGGCTCCATTTAACAGAAGAAAAAAGGTCCAAGGCCAAAAGTTCATCCTTCTCTGAGGTCACAGTCAAGTCTGTCATTCAGCTGAGGGCCTATTCTGCCTGCTGACCCATGTCTTATCTCTAATTCCAGAGTATATTTTCCACCTTTGGTGCTTATGGGGTGCTGGGCAGCCTCCTGTTCCCCCATTTATTTGCTGCTTGCCTTTGTACATTCGGGTCATTTAAATATCTTCACAAGGGGCTCTGAAAGAATTGCTCAGACACCTCTGAAGTTGAGAACTGCACAGACACTCAAGTGTGTCAGGAACCAGACTTAATGAATTCCCAAATTTCATAAGAAGGGAGTGTGCTTCTGTGTTGCAGATAAATGCAAGAAACCAAAGGTTGAATTGCAGCCTAGAACTTCAATCTTCCATCAATGCCCTTAAATATAAACAACTTGCTTACATAACTGTTTACCAATACAATGAAGGCTGCAGCAACCCTTTCTCAGGTTTGATTTGATGTTTACAGATAGAAATTTTCTTCTGACACAGCCAGGAGATTACATTATTTGTGTGACATGGGAAGAAAAAGATTACAGTAATCTTTTCTTGTCTAAAGCGCTATGTAGGAGGAGAAAGATTATAGCATGCTTCCATAGGAACATGGAACTGATGAGGGAATTATCTGCAAGACTTTGAATAGCGACCTGGCATACATTATAATATTGTCACACTACTGCTTTTGCCACGAAACAAGTCCCTTGTGAGCCACTAGGCACAGCTCTTGAAAGGGAAGAGAATTATCACTTATTTGTTTGTGAGTGTAGACAGTAGCTTGAGTAGTAGTTTGAGTAAAATCAGGCATTTCAGTGGCATGAAGGAAAAGGCCTGGCTGTTTAATAGAAATGCAGATTTTGAACGAACTGACAAAGACATCCTATTACTTGAATGTGTACGTTCCTTGTTTTTTCCCCCCTTAAAGACCTCAGTCAGGAAATAGGGACACATTAGCATTATAAATGGTATTGGCAAGGAAGGGAAAGGGCTAGAATGATTTATTTTTAACTTTATATTCAGTGAAAAGCTGTAGATACCTTTTTTTTTCTATTATTTTCTTGATATTTGGTGTTGTTTTACCAGGAGTTTCAAGTGAAAAGTATGAGGCCTTTGATCAAAGGATCAGAAAAGAGTGTTTGGTTTCAGAGAAGGAAGTAATCTTTTTTTTTTTCCTTCATGGAAAGCTCCTTTGTGAGCTCTGATAGCAGTGCTTGTCAGGGGATCTCCCAGACTTTGTGGCAATTACATTAACAAAACCAGCACTAAACTGAGAGTTTCCTCCAGTTCTGCAGGATTGTTTCCTTAGGAGTGTCTGAGGTTTCTTCTCTGAGCAAAAACTCCCCTTCTTCCTTTGCTACCACCCAAAGGCAGGGAAGGAATACCCTGGGTCACAGGGTGACCGCCCTGTTGTCTTGCATACCTAAGTCACTTTGAACAGGATTGCTCACTAGAGCCAAAACATGCCTTTTCTAGTGGGTTTGGGCGTGTTTCTTCTTTCCTATCGGTAGAGATCTTTTGAAGCAAATGTAAAATTCGACCAAGTGGCAAGACTCTGAGTGGGTGTGTGGAGGAGTCAGTGTCCCCATGGAGGCCTGGGTGATAGCTTGGTCTGGAGCTAATTTTCCTTGACTGCTGCTGTTTCAGCAGATCTTCGACTGGGCAGGGAGGGGCTTTGTTGGGCTGCAGTTACGTGCAAGGCTTGTTCTTCAGGAGACTGGAGGACAAGAATGTTATCACAACTCTGGGATTTGGTTTCTTCAGCCATCAAGCAGTGTGGGCGTTGCTACCTCTGCCTTCGAAGCTGTATAGAGAATCCTTTATGAAAAATCACTCTCACCTACATCTTTGGTATTCTTGTATTAACACTATAAATCATCAGAGACTTCTGGGTGGATGACATAATTTTTCTTGCATTATTTTTCTGCTTGATATTTATTTTAAAAAATATTTGCTACAAGAGAGAAGATGGAAATAGGAGTGTTAGTGAGAAAGCCAAGAGACTGACAGCAGGAATGAAAAGCAGAATGTAACAACTGGTGGAACAAAACTGTGAATATTAAAGAATCTTGTTACCTTGGTAATCTAGCAACAGTGGGCTGCAGTGCAGACATGGGAATAAAAGGAACTTGTAAATATGAACAGGTCAAGTCAAATCTGAAGCTAGAGAAACTTGTCCATAAATGTGGTGTACCCCAGGAGAGTGTTAAAACCTCTGTTAGGAAAACAGTCATTAAAACTCCTGGGCAGCACAGCTCCAGGACTGACATGATACACGAGTTTCCTGCCTGTAGCTACAATGCCGTGTCTGCTGCAGGAGGGCTTGTTAAACATGTGAAGTGCCTGGTGCTGCCGAGTTTGCAGCCTAATGTTTGCCCACAGTGGCCTTCCCTTTTGTGTCAAGGACATTTGAATCTTCAGATGTCACAGGTTTCAGGTTGGCTATTGGGTTCCTTTCATAGATATTAGGTCTTTGCTATGTCAAGGTACAGATAGCATTTTTCCTATTTTATCTTAATTTTCCACATTGTTTCTTTGCTCTGATCTCTTCTCAGTATCTTGCAGCAGAGACAAATTAGTACTGTCCTTTCTAGGGAAGACCCAGTTCAGACACTCAGGAGTGTGGGAACCTTAGTATTCTCTTGAAGCTGAAGTCTTCTGTGGAAAAATCATTTCTTGCAGGCCAATTCCATTCAATAAATGGGACTGTTTTATGCTGATTCTTACCTGGCAAAGATACCACTAGCAGTGAATCCAATCAGAAATGTTTTAGAAATGTTTTTCTTTCTCTAGTTGGTTTTTGCAGTCGTGTTGTGTTCTGCTTCCATCAGCAATAAACTAATCTGTGATTGAACCATTCTAGCAGCAGAAGTAATAGGTTCTCATTAGAATTACGGATATTTTGTGGTAGTTTCACTAAGGGACATAAAAGTGATTTTATTTTTCCCTTGATGGATGTTTTTCCTGCAGGTTTTTAATAGTTTCTGAGACTGCCTCTTCCAGTTATTACAACCTGTGGTTAGAACAAAACCCAGATGCCTCTGATCTGCAGAAGATTCTGGGCTGACAGAATGTTCCTGTCATTGCAATGTCACAGCTACCATCAGGAGAGGCAGCAGCAAGAGAGCTGCTGCTTCCCTTGTGCCTTATCCAACCTACGCATCTCAGAAACTTTCCTTGGGGTGTAGTGGAAAGAAGTGGTTTGGGTTTTTTGGTTGGGTTTTTTAAAATATATTTGTGAGAGGAGGCTATTTTTACAGAAGATCCTAAAAATATTCTCTGAAATATTTCTTCAACTTCACAGAACTTTCTGTGATTGAAATGTGTTTTAATCAAGTCCCTGTGGATAGATTATTTCCTCTACTGAAGAGGATAGAAAGATCAATGTCCCACTTCCATTCTTACAGCCAAAAGACACAGAGTTGATTAAAGCTGCCTTGTACACCCTGCTAAAGCTGAAGAAAAGCAGTGTCTCCTTTTAATTCAGAGATGCCAGAGGCTCCATCATATGGGGTGGACAAAAAGTGGTCTGGGAAGCTCTGATTGCAAAATACGTGATTTACATAATTGCATCCATGTTTAC
This sequence comes from Sturnus vulgaris, assembly GCF_052056855.1. NCBI lineage: Eukaryota > Metazoa > Chordata > Aves > Passeriformes > Sturnidae > Sturnus > Sturnus vulgaris. The sequence continues at coordinate 10,185,379 of NC_142250.1, forward strand.
TTTTGCCCTTCAAAATCACAAGCACAGCAAGAGAAAGGTGCCCCAAAGACACCAGTTAAGAGTTGCAGAACAATCTACAATCTAAGTCATTAATGGGCATCTCCATTATGCTGTAATTTTTATTGATTTTTACGTAGTATAACCATTTTATTCACAGAACTCACTGAATGGATGCAGTAGTCAGCAAATTGATAAAAATGGGTTAGATAAGAGGATTTTTAAGCTTAAACCAGTTGTATAACAACAAGATTCTAAATTGTCATAAATGAAAATAAAAGTAAGAGGAAGAGTGGGCAGAAATAATTGATAGAACATATTGTTGTTTTTTCCCCTCACACTCTGAAAAAGCATGTGTACTCCAAGCCCTACCAAAAAGCCTTCATGATATTTCTGTTTCTTTACAATTGCTTCATTTTCCCAATAGCTTGTATAATCTGGCATTCTATCCCACAGAATGGCCATTACCAGATGCATCAGAGGATAATTCAAAATCAGTGGTGGAGATAATCAGCTAACACTGAGAAGCACAGTTTTTTTCAGGCCTGCAGGCTGAATGTGAAATGCAGCCTGGAAAAGGAAAGAGCTGCTTTACCTACTGGTTTGTGGGGTCACCACTGGCTGAATGCCTTGTATTCACCAGTAGGGTTTGACCCCAAGATTTACATCCATTCTTGCTTCATATCATCAAAAAAACCAAACCAAAACAACAACACAACAACAAAATAAACAAAAAAAACCCGTCAAAATGTTTGGGAAATATTTGAAGAGCTGGCATTTTCTGCCTATTTTTTTATTATTTATTTTTAATTTGATGGTGTTACTGCAACAATTTTTTCTCCACTGGGCAGGATAGTTTGCAGTTTTTCATGTATGTCTACATGCACACAAATGTGCAGAACAATTTTATGGACTGTTGACTCAAAGTAAGCTTCTGTTCATTTTTGGAAATCTTAGGTTAATAAGAAAATGCGGGTTTGGTTAATCTAAAATGATTCTAGGGATGCTGTGAACTAGGATTTAATGCTTATGAAAAATAAAACCTATTAATAAAATTGACAAATTCCCATCACCACAACTCGTGGTGGGGCAATTATCCTTTACGAAGTTTCAACACTCCTTGCTTTATTGCTCCCACCAGCCTCTTGACAGGCCATGGGGTTTTATAGAAATAAGGCTTGCTCTGCCTTGCCTCTGTCCTTCAATGCTCTTTAATCAAATGGAGGAATGGACTGGAGGAGCTTGCAGCTCTTAGATTTGTTTTGCTTTTTCTTTGCTGGGATGGGGCTGTGACTGAGGCTGCCCTGCTGCCCTCTGAGGAGCCTGCACAGCGCGCGCAGTCCAAGATGTGACTGCTCGTGTACTGTCATACATGCTGACTTTTGATGCATATCTCTTGTAAAATTTGCAGACAGGTCCTCTGGGGATCAAAGAAACCTCAGAATAGAAGCAGAGAAGTAAAGTGCTGTTAGGGCAGGGGTCAAAGCCTCCTTCCTTCTTCCATGTATGTAGGGCACATTCTTTTATATTCTTTGAAAACTCAAATTCTCTCCTAGGCAGAGTGTAGCACTATCCTTGTGGGGTTTTACTTCCAGGAGCTGTCACTGAAGACAAATCTGCAGGCTATGAAGGAGAGACCACGGGACCAGCCATTCAGTGTCCTTGGGGAATGACAAATATTTTTTGCTGAGGGGGAGGTGGAGGACAGAGATTGCCAGAAAGCACTTTTTTATGGTAACTGAAGTAATGAACTCAAATGAAAGGAATAAAATGAGGTTTAGAGTGGAAGTGCCATTTCTGTTTTAACTACAGTGTTGCTACTGCAAAGCTATAAATTAGAGCAGGGTAGTTAGGTAGGATGAAATAAAGGAAGAAAGGCAACAGGAAACTTAGAGGAGCCCAACCTCTGATAATTGCTGTACATCCCCCACTGGCATGGTCTGCTCTCAGCTGGTAATTAGCAGGGTTGGCAGAAAGAAGCAAAGAACAACTTGCACAGGAGGGTGTGTGCTTTCCCAGCTGGGCAGGAAACTTGTTTTTGCTGATGATTAAGTGCCTGGTTTTCCAGTCTTGGATAAGAGATTTGTAGCTGATTACTACAGCATGTTTGTCTGACAGTGATACTTACAGAAATCCATAGGCCACCATGCAGTGTCTTCTCCAATAAATATTTCTCATGTTTTTTACCTTCAGCTATTCCAGGTCTCTGTACCCATCTTTGTGACACAAAGTTGTTGAGACCCTGAAATTCCACCATCTTTCTCTGCCCAGGCTGGGAGAAGTCTGTAGAACATATTGACCAAATCAGTTTCAATAGAATCTATTTTTTCCCCTTCTGCTTTGTTTTCTTGTGAGTAGAGACTCGTTTCTAAGAGTTCATGGAAAGCTGGGGGGAGTGTTGGATTACAAGAATGAGGAAAACACAGAAGCTCTTCTTAAAGACCAAAAAAGACTCAGAAAATTCTAATGTGGGTCAATTGGTAGTTAATAATGCCTTACAGACAAAGAATAAACAATTAGCAAATCCCACAGAACACAAAGAGAATCTGCTTCTTTTGATTTAGCGTTGCAGCAGATGGAACTGCAAGAGATTCAAATGCAACCTCCCTGACTCTTTACTGCTCTGTAGTTTATCACTGCTTCATTGCTAATGCTCACAAGTGTGGCTGAGAGGGTACCTATAGACATTAAAAAGAAGGTGAGTTAAGGAGCTGCTAAATCCCATGGAATAAAGGGCATCATTAGTTCAGGGCTTTCCGTGCTCTAGAATGTAAGAAAATGTTTCATTTTCTCTAGAAACCACCTCTCATATCCAAGAACCCTCCTGTATTTGAATTGCTTTGGAGGCTCTAGGCCAGGTTTCCAGCTTGCCTGCATCCACAGGAGCTCTCAAATGAGATTGCTATGCTAATTATGCTAACTTGTGAGAATGCATATATAGTGTGTGTGTGTATATGTATATACAGTACCAGCTCTATATTGTCTTACAACTGGCTTGTATCTGATATACAATGAAGGGAAGAATGGAAGTGCACAAACAGTGATAGCCAGTCACACTGGAATACCCACATAATTATATAATTATAAATTATATCTGAATATTTGCATATCTGAATAATTTTACCTGTGGGTAAAAGTCAATGAGCTGAACTTGGTCAACTTCTGAAAGCTTTGTCAGGTAGCTGAAAGGCTCACACATGTATGTCAGACCTGCATCCTTCTTGTAGCAAACCAGAAATGCTTCTGTCGTTCTAATGTCACAAACAAAATGTGTGCTGCTCAAGGTTAAGTTGTTCTTGTCACAGAAAACTGCTAGATGTCTTGTAAGAGGGTGTTCCTGGAGAATTGATTTCAGGTAACTTCCTACAATACCTTTCATTCTGAGAAACGCTGAGTCACTTAGCAGACTGAGGTCTAAACTTTTTGAAGGAGTGATGAGGTGACTTCAGTGAGTTTCTGGCAAAATGTGTCATCTGCTGCTATGTGACTCAAGCTGGATGTCTCTGAATAACTTGTAGTCACCCCATAATACAACACTCTCCTTACAGGAGAAGGGTTACAGCACTGCTCTGAGTTAGGGAACTAAGCATTAGTTCTCAACACAGCTCAGTCTATACCTGTTTTTCAAGTTACAAAATGGAGTGTTCCCAAAAAAGCATTTGTAGTTTAACTTAGACTTCTTTTCCCCATTCCTCACCCCAACCTGCTGTAGTGCCCATACCTAGTAATTCTGTGTGGTTATGGCCTGAGATTTATTCACCTGAGTCATAGTCAGCTTTATCCTACAACACAGTAAGCAGGAAACTTTACTTGTATTGAAGTGCATATTTTTCTTAGGCAGAACTTCTCTTCTGGGAGTAGGACAGAGTTGTTTTTTTTCCTAAAATGCATAGACTTTCATCTCTCTTTGTAAATCCACTCCATGACAACATCTTGCACTTATTTGCTCAGTAGAGGGCTCAAGACACCTCTATCTGCTGTGTCATCCCCATGCACTTGCCTGCAGTGGACAGAGATCCCTTAAAGCCCCACAAGCAGCTGGCAGCAGGGCCTCTCTCCTGCCTTTCTGAGAGCTAATGGGATCACAGCTCGGGATCAAAAGGTTACAGGAAGTCAATAGTCACAAATCTGCACTCATAAATCTCTGTGCACAGAAGAGCTACCTAGGGGCCTCTGTGCAGGGCCTTACAGATGGATCTCATTCATAAAAGACTTTGCCTTGTTACTGTGGTACAGATACCTGTTTTGACAGAATATCAGTGCTATGGTGAGCAGCCTTCATCAAGCTGTTTGTGCTGAGCTTGCTGGAGATGACCTGCACCTGCCTGTCACTGCCACTACTTATCCTCTCACCAGCTCTCTTCAATTTAGTCTTCATGGTAGTTCTCATACAGTAAAACTAAACACCCCATCAATCGTTGCAGTGGAAGGAATTTCTGGGAAAAGTGAGATAATAGTTTGGGTTTTTTTTTTTTGACTGGTCTCCTAGGAGAATTTGGATAGTCATGTATGAAATATTTCAAGGGACAAAGATCTAACCTGTGGATATTTTCTGTGGAACCTCATATGGCAGGGGAGCAATTTTACAGGGACAAGTCACGCATGGATTAGGTTCACTCTTAGAAGTAAGCAAATATCTTGTATTCAGATGTTAGGTGTGTCTTCACATCTCATCTAGTCCTCTTAACTCTTGTAGAGAGATTTCCATATAATTCAGAGACTACTTTCAAATTTTTGGGTAAGGTTCAAGCCTGATATATTCTCTGGTGCTGAAAAGCAAGCAGACAATGCTCCTGCCAGGCTTGGTGTAACTCGGGCCAAAAGTTTCCTCATTGTACTGCACTGTCAGCTTTATTTCACTGGGGGTTGAGCTGGTCCAGTCCTCTGCTCTGCAGATGGGCAGGAATAGCAGTTCCTGTCCCCTCTGTGTCAGAGGGCCTCCTGTATCCCAGGAATACTCTTTATGGAGATGTAGCTCATTCTGGGGGCAGGGATAACAAATCTGGTGTGACCAAGAACAGGTCAGTGCTGCTCGGGGCACTGCTGTAACAGCTTGCAGGAGCACACTGCAATAGATCATCCTTTCCTGTCTGCTCCATTTTTCTTGAGGAAATAAATCACTTGGTTGTAGGTGAGAAGCCGTGTGGCTTTGACACATATTCACTTTTCTTCTCAGAGGAAAAAGGACTGTGCTTATGAAGAGATGGGACAATGCTGTGCCCTTGATTTGCTATTGAATGTGGAAGTGATTTAAAATAGGATAAAAGATACACTGGGAGGTGTGCAAACTGCAAAGCATAACTTGATGTAGTTTAAAACTGGAGCATACATAGGGCATGGACTTCAGTACAGGTTTGATTTTGAGCCCTGGACTTGGGTCCCTTTGCAGTGCACTTACCAGAGAACATGCATGAAAAGTAAATGTTTTTTTTACCTGTAACTTTTTGTTCAGGAGACAAAAGTCCAGTAAGTCATAGAAAATGGAACTTTAATTTGGTTTTTAATTTTGTATGAGTGCAAACTCTGGACTTGCAGAAGTTTATCTCTCACTGTGATTTTAGTGTTTGGTTCCTGGCCTGGATTTCTCCAAGGACTTGAGCTGAGACAATTTAGGAACCTCAGGCACAGTAGTTGGTGAGCACCAGATGACTAAAGGCCAGAGCCTCTAAAAGATTTGGCACTGTAGTCAAAGCTACAGAAAAAGGAGAACAACAGAAAATGGAGAGGGAAAGAGAAAATATATTATTATCACTGGTGTTACTGATTTTCCTGATAAATGCAGGTTTTTTATAATCTGAAATGCAATTTCTATGGTCCCAAATTGGGGTTTGTTTTCTATTTCCTCTTTATTGAAAGGACTCACAACATGGTGAGAGTACCTGTTTACTGCTAATTATCTGAATCTGAGCAGCCTCTCTTGGCCAGCCTTTTACTACTTCAGATTTTCATGTGTCTCCAGCATATGCAACTCAGAGCTGGCCTTTCTGAATCAAGCACTGCACTCACAGGTTGTTATATACTACAACCATCAGGTTTCTATGATTATTTCTTTTTATTTTTGGGGGATTTTTCCTCCCAAAATTCTTACAGGAGTTGTGTTTTCATGCCACAATAACTCAAGTGACCCTCATCTGAACAGGGATTCATTGCCTGAAAATTGCTTACAGTTAGTTTTGTTTCTTGAGTTAGTGTCGCTTCTCTTTAGTATTTTTGTTTTGTTAGTTTAAATCATGTCTTTTACAAGTACAGAAATCCCTTATTGTGCTCTTTTCTTCAGCATGAAATACTGTTTGAAACAGAACTCTGTATTTTACCTCTTGAGATATTAACTTTTTCCCATGAACTATGAAGAGTTTGCCTGCAGTGGCTCTAGAGCAGCAGGAGGTCTTGTCCTATGGAACTTATTACTCTTCCTTGATTAAGCATGAGCTCAAGGCAAATAACTAAAACAGTGAGGGGGAATTAAGGGTGAGAATTCAAGATGCTTGGCACTGCAGGGGCTGATGCTGAGTGATTTGACTCCCCAGCTAAACTGACAGCCTTTCTCTCAGTCAGTGTTCCCTGGAGGTGTACTGGAGCATGTCCCTGTAATCAGGTGCAGAGCCATGCTTCAGAAGGAAGGGCAATTGGCTGGGTATAAATAGTGCTTTGTTTTGATATCTAAAGATGGGTCCATGTGATTTGGCTTCTTTTTTTTGGATGGACTGTTCTCTGAAAAGCTATGTGACCTCTGTGTTGCATTAACTGCAAAACCTGACAGACCTGGATAACAGTTCTCTCACTTCAAATTTGCTTTCCTATTTGACCATATTTTAGTTGGGAGATTTTAGTATTTCTTAGGCTATGGAGTTAAAATACTTTGCCTCTGTTTTTGTCACCATGCCAGTGTGTCAATGAATTGGAGCCTGCACTAACTTGCAGGATTACCGTTTCTGACTCCATTCACCATTTCAGTTGTGTTTATAATAGGTAAATAAAAAAGCAGGTGTGAAATTGTTAAAATTGAGCTTCAAAAACTACAGCAGGGATGGGGAGAGAAAAAGCTGATTGTACTCAGATGTTTGAGGCAGTGCAAGTTTTATGTTGGTGTCTCTGCATATATGCAATGCTTGAAACTGCTCTGTGTTTATCTTACATCCTTCTTAGGTTATTTATAACTCGTGTATGTCTATTTCTGTCTTGGCATTTAGGAATAAATTAGGTTTTACTGTTCCTTGTTACTTTAGAGTGCTGATGGGACTTATGTGTACTTTAAAGGACCAAAGAGCCAAGATGTTTTGCTAGGCAGACAATTTTTTTTTATTAAGGAGGTAGGAGTCAAGAAGTAAATTAATGTATTTGCAAGAATTTATTTATTAATGAACAGAGCTATGAAATCAATCAGCTAAAGTGCTAGTGACAGACATCCTGTCTTAAACATTCACCCTGTGTTGGCTGACTCATGCTTGAAAGTGTTGCAGTTTCACTTGGGACAGTACTTTTTAGTCAAGAATATCAAACGGTGAAATATATATATATATTTAATTTCATTGTGCTTTAATTTGTCTTGGGAAATAGTTGTTTAATGATGTTCTGGTACTAGGAGTCTCTTAATACAACTGAAAACTGGTTCTCCCTTTGAGTTATCCTGTAGCTGTCATAAATGTGCCCAGCATCTTTCAGTCCAGCAAACTGCTGTGGGGGTTTTTATCGTTTTCTCTGTTTTTCCTCTGAACTCATAATTGTAGCTATCTTTCTAGTCATACTCCTAAACATTAACTCACTAATAACCATGTAGCTTCACTGCTCGAGCCTGGACATTTAACTGAGTTCAGACACAAACTGACACACATGGCATAAACTCAGGGATGAAGTTTAGCCTGTACTACAAAACTGAATGCACAATATTATTTTCCTTTTATATTAAAGGCAAGCCAAATATTAAATAAAGTTTCTGTTGATGAACAAAAGTTTTGAAAAATTTCAGAATGCTTTCTTGAAGAAGGTCATGTTTTTCTATGAGGAAACAGTAATTTTCTGATAGTCCTATGATGTTCCATGTAGTCAGAGAATATCTACCTGTATCTGGTCCATATATGCATATACACATTATGCCTCTCTATATAGGCATACATACATATATAAACATACTGTTTTATTAGTTTATCGGGTTCCAGCTTTCCTTACTACAGAAGACGTGTAGACCAATTTTTGGATTATTTTGTTCCGGATGTCTTAGCTTATGACTTTGCAAATTGCATCTTGCTGGTAATTTCGGCTCATGTTTCTTATCCCTCTAATCTGGAGTTTTCATTACCATGCTGTTTACTATCTTCCTGATCATTATTATAAGTATTAAATAGGACTAGCTATGATGCCTCCAAACCTCAATCATCTGTCATTTAATATTATCTTTTGTTTGCACAATTTAAGCTATCTTGTATTTTGTAGGGCAGATCTCACCTCCAACGTGGTAAGAATTAATTGAGAGGAAATTTATGCAATGCAGTTTTGAATCTCTAAAAGCCACGTCTTTTAAATCTGCTAATGGCCTCCATCTACTGATCTTGTTTTGTCAAGAAAAATAGTAATGCAATTAGCTCAGCTCAAAGAATCTGCCTGCTGCAAGCTCGTTCTAGTTTCTTCTAGAATTTGAGAGTTGAGACCACTGCTGGTTCAAAGATGTCTGTATCTGTTTGCTCAAATTAAAAAGGTGAAGCTGTGTCTCTATTCTGTAAAAAGAGAATTCTGGTGTCAGAAAAATGTATTACATGTTCTACAGCTGCTCTGCAGTTATTAGCTATGCCAGAATATTAAATAGTGTGTTGGCAGGTCTCTGGACTTGCCAGGAAAGTTACGTGAAGAGGATAGGAATCTCCACAAGGAATATAGGAATTTGAAACTTCTGCTGAAGCGAGAGAAACTTGGTCTCAGCGTATTCTTTCCAAAGCAGCAAATTAATTTCAGCAACAGCTGCAGGTGGAACAATGTGAGATGCTTGAAATCTTTTGCAAAAAGGTCATAGTGAAAATTTTACTCCCGCTTGTGAGGATTGACATCCCCTTCTCCCAGCTGTGCTTGCCAAAAACTGGTCTGTATTACTGGCTGTTACTGGTCTGTGAAGATCTGACTTACAGAAGGCTGGTTTTTATTTTTGGGTCTTCTAGCTGATGGTCCAAACAATTATTTATTCTCTATGCATGCAGTGAATATCTTGTGTCCTTTGGCTCCTCCAGTAGGAGTTGTATTTCAGAAATGGTCTGTGTGAACATACTGATTGGCAATTCAGTTCTTCCTGCCTGCTTTCCGAAGACATCACTGTGATAGAGCTGTCTGCTCCTCAGGAAAATGCTGCAGAGAAGTATGCAGAGAGATTTTTTTTTCCCACTGTAGTGGGCAGGTATATGAATTCCAGATAAACTGAAAAATCAATTCTGCCTGGCTTTCATCTAAAAGCATTCACATTCTTGTAAGGCCACATTTTTCAGGGTAAGGACTTCAGCAGCAGCACCCACCATAAGGCAGAGGATAATGGTCTTCTCTGATGTTTGTTTTATAACCAGATTATATGGACTTCATGGGAGGTTTTGTCTCCTTCTCCAAAATGGAATGTCTCCAGTTATGTTGGATCAGGCAGAGACCTAGAAGCAGTCAGTCAGGACAAACATAATTACTCTTTTCTTTGTTAGGGTCACTCTATTTCGATTACTCCCTTCTCAGGCCCATTCATCTTCTCCTGATCACTCAGCTGGAGGAGAAATCTGGATATTCTGTAGTAGCAATGTTCCCCATCGAACAGCCGTGGCAGGAGTAAGACATCTGTGTAATAAGTTCATAAAACCGAGGACAGCATAATCCAGATGAAATCTTCTGAAGGATTTGACCAAAAAAATATAAACTAATATTCCAGAGCTTTCCAATTTGCAGTTTTAGGCCTTTTCTTCTAGATTAACTGGTACTAAGAAAGGCCAAAGAAGAAATAGGGAAAGGAAGGAAAGAACTGATCTAGTCTATTGCTTCTCTCTGCAAGGTACAACTAAAATCTCATCAGGAGCATAATCTGTCTTCAACATTTTCTGTTCTTCCTCTGTTTTTCACTGTGTTTATACATTTCGTCTTATTTAGAGATTCTGGCTTCAGTTATTTTCTTTTGTAAGTTTGGAGAAGAGGTGAGCTGTTGGAATAATCAATGTGTTGCTCCATAGCAAAGTTAAGTTTGTTCATCTCTCTGTAGATTGATCCAATTAGTGCTTATTGGTGTTACTTCGAGAAAATCTGGTTTCATTAAAGTTAGTAGTGACAATAATATGCAGTTAGTCACTGACCTTTTGGGACAGCAGCTATTTCAAATGAGAAGAGATTAATTTTTAAAGTGCTTCTCATACCCTACAGTACAAAAATTTGTTTCAGGCAATACATCTGCCTTGTTTTGCTCCTGGTTTGGTTAACAATTAAAATGCTGTGCTCAAACAAAGAGTTCTGCTTCTCTAGCTGGAATTGTAGCATATCCCTAAATCCTTCTGGACAGGAAAGGAATGGCAATGTGTGCTCACATTATTTTAGAAGAACTGTGTGCAAGGCTTTTTAAACTTTCCCTTTCCTGAGACTGTTGAACAGGAAAGTTTTTCCAGCTTTCTTTCACTCTTGCTTCATTTGTGACTTTCTAAGTATAGATCTTGGTGTTCTCAACAATGCAAAAACTATGGGGGAGAAAGAAAGTTAGTGTGGTTCCTAACGTTAGCTAAGCTTATTTCTGAGAGTCCTTGGGGGAAATGCTGTTAAAGAATTGTTGGGTTTTTTTGTTGGGTGGGAAGAAAGTAATGTATGGACGAGTCAACCAGAGACTGACTTCAGCTCAAACATGCTGCTTTGTGACTTACATGAGTTAGTCATAGAAGAAGTCAGTTTTTGAAGATAAAACACTTTGTTACATTTTTTGACATGCTTCTGGATGTTGAATGCTTGGAAATGTTTGTATTTTTTCCTTGCCTTTTCACTGTGCCAAGTGAATTCAGTGAGACTTTTATTTATTGTTACATCTTTGTATTGGGAAGATGCCTGACTGAAAGGTAAGTGTTCCACTAATGAACACAAGAAGGCAGATTGCAAATATTTGGAAGAACACAGGATGCAAACTGTTCCTGCAGATATCAAGGTTCTACCATGTGTGGGATAATTGATAAAATCCTATTTTGTCATGGTGCAGTAGTAACATCAAAATGCCCTAGAATCTCTTCAATGCAAAGGAGCTTGAGTCACAGATTGTCTCACACAGAGAATTCTATCACTGTTACATGTAATTTAACTTTATTAATACTTGGAAGTGTGCCTATATACATGCTTATAGGACCAGGATAATTTGTTACAATGTGGGGTTTTGAGTCCTGCTTTAGCTTGCTAAATTAAAAGTACCAGTAGAAGGATGCAGAATGCCATGGGGCAGCATAATCCAGAATGCTGATAGTTTGCTAAAGCCACAAGGTAGCCTTCAAAATATGTGTTCAGATTCCCTTTTCCTGGCTTTGTCTGTATTCATCCTAAGGACTTGCCCTGGCTCAGTAGGTTTCAAGCATAGTTTAGGTTTTGAGGTCCAAAATAGTGACTTAATTCAGCCTTTTCAAACTTTAAATTTATCTTCAATTCTTTTGAACCTGGAAATGACTAAATATGTCTGCACCTTTTGTCGTTTTGGGTTTTTTCACCTGATTTTGGACAGTACAGGCTTGAAGTGGATCTTAGTCTACACTGATCTTGTTTGCATGTAGACAAAGAAAAGGCTGCAATTCAATGTGACTGGATGTGGAGGGAGGCTTAATTTAATTCACTCTGTGGTGTTCAGAACAAGTACAGCGCTGGGAGTTGAAAATACAGAAATCGTGGTTGATATTCCTTTTATAATCTATTCCAAAATTGTGATGCAAATCTGTAGGCACAGACCAGAGTAACAATCAGTGGATGTATTTCCTTATTCCATTATTCATCTCTTTCACAAGATTCTTTTGTTTCTGAATGCCAAAGACTCCCTAAGTCTTCGCTACAAAATAGGATGTTAAGATGAACTTTTATGTGTCTCAAAAAATTATGGAAAACTATGTCTCTCAGTTCTTTTGGCCTTTTTTTCTGTCTTTCAGGCTAATGAAAAATGAAGTTTATGAAACACTGTTATGTCCCTGTTTCGTTTTTACCCTTGTTTTCTTTTGACTTGATATATGCTCCTTTCTTATAGGTATAACTTATGTTCTATGATGTTAATTAGAATGAGCACATACAGCAGGCAGGGTGATTTAGCTTGTATGTACAGTTAGAAATCAAATTTTTGAGCAAATGACTGCATTTTTGGCATGGAAAGCATATGGCCATGTGATTGAATGTAAAAGAACTATTTTAATTTGTAACTCTTCTGACCATGCCTCAGAATGAAGGTGAGAAATAAGTCACAGATTTGTATAAATTAAGGCTGTAAATGACTACTGTGATTATTTCATGAGCATTGACCTCTCTTGCATGCTGGTTTTCAATCCAACACCTTTTCTTGAGTTAGACCATGTGCTGTGTTTAAACTTATTCAATTGTGATTTCAAGGTGTGCAGAGAAGGAGAATTCTGGGTAAGCTATTAATGAACCTGACCATATCAAATATACCTCTTATTTCTTATCTGAATATGCCTATCTTCAGCTTCAGTTATTGCAGCCTCGTTCTCTCTTAAATTATGGCACTGAAAAGCTTTCCCTGCCATCAGATTCTGCTCTCCCTGCAGATCCCTATTACACCACAATGAAATCCTCCCCTAGCCACACCTCTAGGATAAACAACTTTTGGAATTTTTAGTTCAAAATCTTAAGTAATTGTTTTGTTGTTGTTGCTTTACAACTATTTTCAATTTTTTTATATTCTTATTAAAAGCTGGCCATTAGGACTGTATGTGGCATTCCTGAAGGTCTTTTTCTGTGGACAAGTACAAGATTGAAATACTTCTTTATCTCAGTGTTTCTTTGCTTTAGAGTGTGTAGCTCTTTCAAACTGTTGCAGTCTGTGCTCAGTTTTCCATTTTGAATGTCTGATAGATGTAAATTGGCTATGAAAATTCTGCCCTTAGCTGCACCTTCACTGCTAAACAAAGACAGGCACAAATCATCGCTGTTATCAGAAAACTTCAAGACATTGGAAACCTCTATCACTATCTGAGGTATTTAAATGTTTGCTGTATCTGTGGTTTTGGTCACAGGTCTACAATAGAATTTCCAAAGATACAATCTTGGGTAGAGCCTTTTGAAAGCAGGCAAAGAGGGAAGGAGCTCAAGGGAGGAAGATGTGAAAAAAGTTGGTGGCAGGGATGTGAGTTTCATACAGTGATTAAGGTTTGACAAAACGTGATGGGGATTGTGGTGCCATCTGTTCTCTCTCTCTCCATTTGAGTACATCCTCTTGGGATCAGTGACAGCTTGATATTCCAGTGGACTTGGAGACAGTACTAGATAGTAGATCAGTTGCTTTGATGGTAAATTTTGCTTCTTTCAGTCCTTCTCTTTTCCTCTTTAGTGTCAGATTAAGGATTGCAAGGCCAGGGATAAGGCATGGAAAAGCTCACTTGTCCATGCTTCATGTTAAACTTCATCCCTGCCCTCCCCGTGTTTCTGTGTTGAGTTGTGCCCCTGTCCCCTGCCACCCATGGGTCAGGGGCTGATTGAATGCAGTCTCTCTGTGACAATTCATTATTTACTTCTCCACTTTCTAGTCACCTGTAGTGACTTCATGGTAACAGTTTTATGGATAGCATTTTATCAGGCTATTGACAAACTTTTAAAATAGATATTTATTAAGCAATCACTCTGGCATTCACACTTGAAACAGTCTCTTAACAATACTAGTTTAACAGTTAAAATTTTATTTTGAGCTCTATAATTGGATGGATTTAAATTGATTTATAGCCAGTCACATACTCTTTCATATAATCCTGATTTCTAGCTATATTCAACTACTCTTACATGCTAGAGCAAAGTTTATATTAGGTACAGCAAAAGGAAAGTAGGCTTATGTCAAGGGCTTCTGAAAACCCTCCCTCATAAAGAGATTTTAAGTGGCTAGAACTGTTGTTTCATTTCAATGGCAAACACAAGAAACTAATAAATACACATTACCTAAATAAATCAAAGTCAGGATGCTTCTGTTGAAGTGCAAATCTGCTGTCATAAAAATTTCTATAAAGTTATCTAATTTCCATAAGCAGGCTTTCTATTGGATAATGATTTATTCATCTAATGTTTTGCCAGAGATCTTAGCTAGCTGCAAGAGAAGATATCTTGAATAAAAATAAATCTTACTGATTTCTAATTTCTGTATAAAACGTTGACACTGCTTTCCAAAGATTTCAGAATAAATGTTTTGGTTCTATTATACTTTTGTTTCAGAACAATGAGGTAACTCAGTCTATTCAGCTCTGTGGTTCATGGATTGTTACGTGCCATATAGAACTTTTTGCAAAATTTTTTGCAATTGTTTCATCTTTCCAAGATGTGAGAAGGGGGCCTTTTGGATGTCCTGTAAAACATCCAGTTAAAACTGTATTTGAGACTGCCAGACTGAATGAGATCTGCTCTTTTGTTTCAATCTTGCAAATTGTATAAAACAAGAGGCCCATAAATGTTTTGGTTTGCTACATGAGACTGGTTTTAGTTCTGCAAGTGCACATCATTCTTACTGAGTGAGAGTGGGAAGAACAGTATGCTGAAATAAAATCACTGAAATAGTTGGAGGGAATACTGTGGTTTCAGGCTTGACCTTTCTCTACTATTGTCTGCAATAGAAGAATTTCTTTGCCCTTTTTTCCCCTCTATTATTCTACTGCTGTTGGCAGCGTACACTGTAATCCTTGTAGAAGACTTCTGACTAAATACTTAAGTAAAGTTTTTATTGTCCATAAGTGGAGATGAGAATGAGTTCTTCAGGATATTTCATCTCTTGGTAAAGTAGTAGGAATAACTGGAAAGGAATAGGAGGAATATTGCTAACATTAAGCTTTTGTTCTTGTGAAAAGAGGGAAGGAATCCTGAAGACTGGTGAAAGCACTAAATGCTCTGCCGGGTGTCACTGCACTATTTTATCCAATAAGCAGCAATCTTAAAGGCAGAGAGTGGCTGGAATATTAGATCTGTTTGCAGGCTAGGCAGCTTTCTAATATTTCCAGGTGGCTGGAAACAAAAGCAGAAGCATATCCACCTTTTCAGGATGGGACAATGCACTTTCTTGTTTTTAAAGCCACAAGCTGCCTTCCCAGAGAACTGTTCTTGAGAGAGGCACCTGTTTGAGACAAATAATGGACCTGTGGAGCTGCCTTTGCTGTTACAGCATGAGCAGTGCACAGAGGGTGATGAGGGAGCATCTGTGCTCACTGAGCTGTGCACTGTAACCTGCACTTCAGCTGAGCTACCCTGTCAGTGAGCACTAAAACTGCTTATAAAAAAATCCCCCACTGCTGCAGATAATTTTATGACCCTGCCTTGAATATGACAGGACATCAATAGCCCTTGCTGAAACAGGACTTCAGATAAGGTGAGCCTCGGGCTATATGTACTCACTGTTATGGTCCTCTTTCAAATCTGGCATTTCAAAAAGTTATTGCAAATATTTTCTGAAGTGAAGCCCTTGGCTGGCTGGCATTTGCCAGTGCAGCACTCCCACAGTGCAGTCCTGCTCCTCAGTTATCACAGGGATGCTCTAGACTGCTGCTTCCTCAATAAGTGAGTAACCTCTCTTCTGGAGCATCATGCTCAGTAATGTTTCAGGATGAAACAGTTCATTTCCATAGAATATTTGGAATATCTTGTCAATGCAGTGGTCTTGCAGCGAAGTGACTAATGAAGCTCACTTGAAGTGATTCATTTTCAGAGGCAGCTTTTTATCCCAGGTGAGGGCAGAGAAACCTTCTCAGAAGTTGTGCCAGGCATTTGAACATTTGCTTGTGAAACCCTCTGAAATCCAGGCATGGTGAGAAACTTTTGTATGCTCTCTCTTCATAGGGATAAAAGTTCAGGGGTTTTAGTTCTTTTTTAAATGTCATGGCTTAAAAATTATAATTACAGATATTTAGACACTTTTGAAAACAATTATGGACTATTTCATGTAATTGTTTATTCTCTCAAATGTAATGTCTGTGTAGAAACATTTATTAACTACTTGCTTACTAGTTATAGAAGTGGAGTTTAAGTGATACACATGCAAGTGCTTGAGAACTGACACATATTTTTTAAAATGTCAGGTTATTTTCTTCTTAACATTAGGTTCAGAGGCACCCGGATCTTCACTCACAATAGGTAGATATTAAGTTGTATAATGTGCTGCAATGGAGCATAAATGTGTTATTTTTTTATTATTTCTAAAAAAACAAAAAGGTGCTTTGTAGAAATAATTTAAAAGAAATGGAGTGTGATCAGTCTTCATGGCTTGAATACTGTGAAAAAAGATTCCAAGTGATATTTACAGAATCAGATTCAACTTAGGATGTGATGCTTTTGTGTGTATTTGCTGCTCAACGGGGACAATAGGAAGTATTTGACATTATGTAGACAACATTGAAGTGGAGGGAAAAGTTGTTTCTGCACTATATCTTTCTGTGAATTGAACAGCAGCACTGTTGTGATGTGGCATTGTATAAATGGCAAATATTTAAATTATGTGCTTGTTATTGTAAGAATAAAGCATGCTACCTACATGATGATGCTTTTAATAATTTTTAGAGATAGAGTTGCTGCAATTTCTCAGTAAATTTCATGGTGTCACTAAAGAATTTATAGGAAATGTCTATTTTTCTGGAGTTTTGTGTTTCTTAGATCCTGTATACTTATTTATTGTATCTGGCTCAGTAATATTGTCTGTCTTTTATAATCTCTATCACGTTCCTGGCCCATAAGTGCATTAGCTGACTGCAGGGCTGGTGATTTTGCTGTGCCTAATGGAAGGCAAATGCTTTTTATATACAATTTTAGCCAAATGATGTCGGCTGAGTTGTGAGCTAAGCAATTTATGTGAGAGGAGAGCTGTGGATTTACACTGAGGGTGAGGCCTAATAGCAATCTCCAGGAATGAGCTTGAAAAGGATGCAAGAATTGTGGACATTTGAAAGCTTCTTGAAATTGTATTGACCCCAAATTGGGTCAGGTTTTTTTGTGGCAGAGTAGTGTTCTGTTGGCTGTAGTCACCACACTTGTGCTAAAGCTTCAGTCTCTTTCTATGAAGGGATTCTTCAATGATCCGAATTTGTCAGCAAGTTTTCCCTGGGCACAGGAAGGAAGCCCTTACTGTGGTGGTTGTCTTTATTCAGCCATATGCCAACATTCTTTTCACTTGTTTTAAGAAGGAAATAAACTGGAATAGGTGCTGATTTCTAAAAGGCTGAAAATACCAAAAAATGGTTGGATTACCTGTGTTAAGTTGGTGCCAGAAGGAGGAGGTTTGGTTCTAGTTCTTGCTGCCTAAAAAAAGGTAAATAAGACTACTTAGCTTGCTCCTTTTTTTAATTTTTTTTTTTATTATTATTAAGGCCATTAAACTGTAGATGGAATAGAATTTAGCAGAATTACCCTCTGTAGAGCCAGATAGCCAAGATATAATGAAATATAAATCTATTATCTTTACACCAAATGGGACAATCAAATGCAGAACTAATCTTCTGTGTGCAATAGTAAATAGAATGAGCAGTATATATTATCTGCTGAGGAGGAAAAAAATGTGGGAAAGGAAAATTTGGCATTAGATTTTAATCCTGTGGTGTATTTTACATTTCTCAAAAGTATTGGGCATCTCCATTTCTGGATCTATAGCATTTTAAAGAGAGGAGCCACCCAGCTAATAGGTTTTAACTATTCACTGTCAAGTTTCAGGCCTAAGATTGTTTCTCTCCATTCTTAAAAAGTGTTTTATATTGTTAAAAAAAAAAAAAAGTGTAGAACTTGTTTAATTGGCTGTAGTGCTTAAACAGTTTACAGCTTTTCCTAAATTAATTTTACTGTTCTAATTAAACCTACTTTTGACATCTACTGTATTAGTACAGGCCACATAAAAATATGATCCTCAAATTACACCTCTTTCCCATCTTGTACCTCTTTTTTTTGGTAAATGAAGGCTCAGCACAAGGTGTGGCAGGTAGGCTGGCAGTGGATCAGTCACCTCTGCTTTGCTCTGCCTGCCTTCGGGGCAGTGGGGAACAAACCCACCCACAGGGATCTCCCAGCTGGCTTGAGGAGAATTGGTGAATTCCTGTTACTGTGGTCACACACGAGCTGCTCTAGCTCATGGATTCCTTGGTGAATAGCTTTCCTGTCAAATTGTTCCCAGAACTGCCAGCTTGTGACAGTGAAGGGACAGTCTAAGAGAAATATCGTGGGTTTGGTTCCAAATAATTGTCTCATTTTGTGCCTTTCAAAACTGAAGAGTGAACATTATGGAAGGTGCTATTTAGCATGACTCTTTGAACATGAAGTCTGGATCTTTAGCAAGCAAGAGAGCATGTGGAAGTGGATAATTCATACAAAGGTGGGAAACCATCTGTGTTAGGCAGCCATAAATGAATCAAGCCCAAGACAAAAAGCTCCTCAGAGTCCCAACAGGAAATATTGAAGTTCAGCTGCCTTCTCTTCCTGTGATCACTGCTTGCTTTTCAGTGCTTCAGCCCTTGTAGCTCGGATCAGTCAGACCAAACATTACTGCAACCTTGATGTATTCTAATTGTCAGCAAAAGTTTGCAGTAATAAGTTACTCAAAGTTTGGAGTAATGGGTCGCTCAACTGTGAATGGCATGTGAGCTGTATAGAAAGCAAAACAAAAGGAGGGGAGAGGTGTTTGCTTCTGCTTCACTGAAGGTATTGATGAGGACTGTGTTTATGTTGGTACAAGAGCAGCATTGATCAAAAGGGGAAAAAAATTAGAGATATACCTACTAAAACCTGTTTGGAACTGATGAGATTGCAGGTAGCTAAATGCATTATTAAACACCATTTTCAATAAACAGGTTTTGGGGCTAGTTTCAGTACTACAAAGTTGGCTTGTATATTGTAAACAGTCCTTCACTATAACCTAGAATTAATCATCTGTTCTTTGGAGCTATTGCTCCAAGTACAAAAATAAATACACCAGAACAGATAAATGAATGTTGGCATTCGTAAGTAATGTATTGTGCAGTTCTTATATGGCATCTGTGGCAAAGCTCCAGCAACAAAAGCTTTGGTGCCTCTGAGCTGCCTGTTATCTCTGAGGGAAGCAATTATGGTTATTTAGTGCAGGAGAGCTAGATTTAGAGACTGCAATAGCCACGGGGACTGTGTGAAGTATGTGGGAGTAGGAAGCATGTATCTACTAACTGTACAGATTATTACTCACAGCATGCACACAAGGAGATCTTTAGATTATCAGGCTCATGTTTTCTATTAAATGTTTTGATTGTTCATTGGGTGTGTGTCAGTAGAAAAGTGATTCACACCCTCTAATTCATGCTTCCCATCCGAAGTGCAGATTGATGATGTTCTACAGGAGCCTGCATCTTTATCTCCCTGTAGAAATACCATCACACTCCAAGTGTCCCTTAAATCCTCAGGTTTGTGCTATTTAGAGTTGTGGTTCTCTTTGCCTGTGGTTTCAAGGCTGTACAATGCATTGGCTGTCTGTTCTGCCAAATTGCCCCACGCACCTTTGGAAAGGTGCACCCCTCTTTCCTTGCTGGCTCCGTCCCTCCTAAAAAAAAAAAAAAAAAAAAAGGTGACTCCAGCACTGACAGCTTTTTCAACCCCTTATGTATGAACTAGACAGCTAAGCTGGAGTTGGGGGGTCTGGAGAGATAGACTGATCTCCTCTGTGTGTGTGTGTGTGTGTGTGCAGAACAAAATACTGACTGACCACGAGTCCTAGTGATGCCACAAGAACTTGAAATAAAAATGACTGCATTTCTCTTTGATTTTAGAATAGGTCTCCCTCTGATATCCATAAAACAAGTTTGCTTAATAGACTTCTGTCCTGAGTTGGAGGAGTCTTGTCTGTGATGAAGGACCCAGCAGGATTGATGATATGTTGGGTTTGGGTGTTTTTTTGTTTTGTTTGTTATTTTTTGTTTGTTTTTTGTTTTGTTTTGTTTTTCTTTGGGTTTTTTTTGTGAGGTGGGCTGTTTTTCCCTCTGACTGGGCTGACTCAGCTTTATTGGAAGAGCTGAAAAAAAATCTGCCAAAAACAAACAGTAGAGAGAACAAGAGCTGAATTTTTTACTTTTCTTGCCTTCTTGTCTCTGGTAATGGAATAAAACTAGGCCAACCCTGATGGCTCCTTAGACCCTATTTTATCTTCTATCTCAGGCTGTTTTGCCTTTCTAAGAGCCTCGGAGGCCCCTGTTCTTCAGAGATTTGGTGAAATAAGGCCATGCATGTACTGGGGACACAGACACCTCACTGAACACCCTTTGTCCTGTCTCCATGCTCACGTTGTCTGCAGCACTCTGGAGGGCTCAGTTTTGCTGTCCAAGTTTTCCAATGGAAACCAGATGGTCTGGGCAGCAGGTAACCACCTTTTGACAGGAAATTAGGACTCCAAGTCTGGGAAGTGTTCCTGGGTTCTTTGCTGTTCGCAAGTGGCCCCTATCTTTTTCTTCAAAAAACACTGTCTCCTGCAATATACATTATTAATTTTGGGGACCAGAAGAAATAAAAAACTACTTAGTAAGCATGGAATTAGAGATCAAAACAAATTATTTGGGCAATTTGCCAGACTGTGGAGTTAAATAGGTTACAGATAAAGCCTTATTAATTAGTATCAAATCTGCTTTGGTGCCATATGGCACCAA
Organism: Sturnus vulgaris; assembly: GCF_052056855.1. Lineage (NCBI taxonomy): Eukaryota > Metazoa > Chordata > Aves > Passeriformes > Sturnidae > Sturnus > Sturnus vulgaris. Next base: position 10,206,174 of record NC_142250.1, read on the forward strand.
ACGTTTTCCCTTTGCCTCTTCTTGTCATTATCTCTCCATTTCCTTTTTTCTGATGTGTGCAACTGATTGTGTTACTCTGAAAAGATTAAAAAATGGCTTAATCATATTGAAGGAAAATGCTATGAATCCTCTTGACTTTAATAGCAGTGAAATCTAAATGCAGAAAAGTGCTCTAATTGGCAGGTAAAAATTGTTTGGGTCAAATAATCTTTATCTGATGGAGGAAAGATTAGTAAAGTGGTCCCAATTGATTCTATGGTTCATTTCATATGATCAGCAAAGTAGTGCTCTAGTTGTACTGTAATTAGCATTTTATGTTTTACAGAAACATACAAAAGCATGCTCGAATACCTAATTTTTAATTAATTATTTTTTAACAATATCCTACAGAAAAAAACATGTAAGTGTAGTACAGGAGTTCAGAGGAAGGCAAAATTGAATTTGTTAAAACAATAGAAGTTGTGTTTTTGGCCTTGGAGAAACTTGCTTAATTCATTTGTGGCCCTATTTTTTAACCTGTTTAATTATGTGCCATGGTGGCAATTCAGCACAATGCTTGAAAATTCTGTCTATTTAAAACCAAAACAAAATAACACTCCAAGAAAACTTATTTTTCCCCCTACATTAAAGAAGCAAAATTTTGATTAAATTGCCAAAACTTTGATTTTGAAGAATATGCACAGGGAGAGGCATCCATTACTCACCAGTATGAGTTTTCCTTTTGGAACTTGACAGCCTCTGTAAGTTTTACTGTTTGATGGATAATCCTCTCACAGCTGCTCTTCCATGGAAGGCTAGAGATTAAGTTCTCCTCTTTACCTTTTCCACCATCAGTTTTAACCTCCATAACAGACAGGAGATTTTTAAGTCTAGGAAAAAAAATATGGAACCATATAAATTGACCAACAGTCAAGCTATCACAGAGCTGGTAGACTTACAGCTGCTCTTGTTGCAAAATACTTTTTTATCATTTCCATAAAACAAATACACAGATGTAATTCTGTAGAATAGAAGGGAAGATGGAAAAAATCATATGCAGTTACGGGACTTCTATATATACACAGATGTCTATATTCACTTTATATTAAAATATTAGACACTTAAATGTATACCACCAATTGCTTTATGCACAATCTATGCATTCATGATAAAAAGTGGCAGATTTGATTTTTATGAATGCTTCCCTCAAGAAGGGAAAGATCAAAAATTATGTGAACAAAAGTACATGTTGAAATACAAAAAGGAATATCCTCTTTATTCCAAGTGAAAAGTCACACACACTTCCCAAATCTTGTAATGCTCAGGGAAGCAGCTTCTGTGAGGTGAGATGTAGGATAAGTAGTAAGGTTGTTAAAGAATTAGAGAGGACAGGGTGTAAGAGTGTCTTTATGCACCACTAATCAGTGGTTTGTCTCAGTCTCGTCTGTTTCTGTTCGGAGCCAGGATTATTAGAAAGGTGATTGAGATGGATTCTCGTGTTTGGGCTTGGTTGTTTATTATATCTTATCAAAATCTACAGAAAGCATAGCAGCACCTCCAGCTCCTTGCTAGAAGTAGGAAAAATGGCTCTAAGATGAGCCTGTTTCAAGGCCTTTTAAAGCTAAACAGACCAATTAAAGTTTAACACCTATATTATTTATACTTTTAGCCCAATAATAGATTCCCATGACCCTTAGAGTGACTTTCAACTGACCAATCTAAAGGTAACTACCTAAGTTCTGTGAAGAAGAAGGAAGAGAAGAAGATGAACAAGAAGAAAGACACCACCCAAAATTCTCCATCTTGTCCCATAGCTACCACTATACATAAAACCTCAAATTTAAAACTCATCACCCACTGAAAATACACACATCTAATCCACTACACATTTATAATTTCTAACTCATTTTTTATATTTACAAACCTTCTCCAAGGTTTCAGGTCCAGTGCACTGTTTTTCAAGGGGGTCTGTGCCTGGAAGCACAGAGAGCTCAAAAACTCCAGTTTCCTGAGATCCAACAACAGGGAATATTTTTGAAGGAGTGAGAGCACTGCATGGAAATAGATATCCATGATAAAAAGTTTCGACATTTGGCAATACTGTGCAGTACAAATTGGGATTTGTAATGACCCCAGAGAGCCTTCCCAAACCTTTACAGAACTTGAATAAATCATGTGCTGGAGTGTGGGGGTGTGTGCTGATCTTTGCACCACTTATTAGTGGTTTGTCATCAGTCTCATCTGTTTTCCCTCTGAGCCAGGATTATTAGAAAGGCGATCGAGACAGATTCTCGTGTTCGGACTTGGATGTTTATTATATCTTATCAAAGAATTACAGTACATAAGACAGCACCTCTAGCTCCTTGCTAGGAAGTAGCAGAAGTAGAAGTAGGAAAAAATGGCTCCAGCTGAGCCTGCTTCAAGGCCTTTTAAAGCTAAACAAACCAAGAGAAGTTTAACACCTATATTATTTATCCTTTTGACCCAGTAATAGATTCCTACGACCCTTAGAGTGACTTTTGACTGACCAATCCAAAGGTTACTACCTAAGTTCTTTCTTCTAAGAAGAAGAAAGAAGAAAACAAACAAAGAAAAGACACCATCCAAAATTCTCCATCTTCTCCCATAACTACCACTATACTGTAAAAACCTCAAATTTAAAACCCATCACCCAGTGAAATACACACATCTAACCCACTATACATTTGTGATTTCTAACTCGTTATTCATATTTTCAAGTCTTCTCCAAGGTTTCGGGTTCAGAGCAGTGTTTTTCAGGGGGTCTGTGCCTGGAAGCACAGAAAGCTCAAAAACTCCAGATTCTTGAGATCCAACACCAGAGAAGCACATCAGAGCTACAGGAAACCAGAAGATGTGATGGCTCTGTTCACCTCATATATTGTTTTAAGTTCTGCTGTGGTATTTGAGGACTGGAATTCAGAAACTGGACTTAATCAGGAGTATTATATATTTGTAAGCTTTCTAAGTTAATATAGAATGAATTTTTAATCAAGAGCAATAGGTTGCTTATGGCAAGTGCAGCTTGGAGTGCTCAGGTGTGCTTTTGGAATTTGTCATAGTGGTAAATAAATAAATATATATATATACATATATATATATATATATAAAACATTAAGGTAGCCAACGCAAAGGACTTGGTTATAAACCACATTCTCTTGTGCTATTTCTGAGCATTTTTTAGATAATTCTATCTCCATTTGTAAAATAGCATCTTAATTGACACTGAAGCATTATCCTTTTGTACTAATTTACTGGATTTGTGATCATAAATAGACCAGCACATCAATAGTATTATAACTTGTTGATCTGGAAAGATCAGACAGGCAGGAGACTGGACATTATCTATGCTTCAACAATCTTGTTCTACCCATTGCTTCATTCACTGGAAATTCAGAACATTATCAGCTTGAATAAATGTCCAAATCCCTGTTCCACCTTGGAAATTTTTTCTTTCCTTCCTCCCACAAGTTTTCAGAGAACATGTTAGAACAACATGAAGGTTTCTCACACTTTGTCTGGTTTAGCTTAATCAAAAGCTTTTGGCAGTGCTATATGTACTGGCACTTGGTTGCTCTTCCACCTCAGATCCTGATCAGATGAAAGCCTACATCATTCTCCATGCTCCCAAGGCTTGTCCTAAAAATACACAAGAACTATGTATTATGTAATGCCTGTCTTCTGTCTCAAGCTAAATAAGTGTTAATTAAAGTAGGGAAGAACACTTTAAGTTAAAAGAAAGAAAAACTTTTAAGGCTTCTCTGTTTTGGTTTAATTAAAAAAAAAACCCAAAAACAAAAAAAACCAACCAACCAAACAAACAAAAAAAATCCAAAATCCCAAAAAAAAAACCAAACAGCAAAAAACCAAAAACAGAACCCACCCCCAAAAACAAACAGGAAATATTAGAATTTCATGTCCAATGTAAAGGTAAGGAAAATAATTATATCATATTTCTGCTTCAATTCCCTTCAGTCTGTCCGAAATGCTTTTAGTGCAAGTGAATGTGTTTAATTACTGCTCAGCTGCTCTGATTGCTCATTACACGACAGACTCTTACAAGGAGATCATTTGCCTGTCAAGATTTAGTCACAGTCATTAGCACTCACCTTACCTTGACAGAGAATAAAATGTTTTGCTATAAGCTGCTAGTGATACACTCTATGCACTGCTGCATTTCCTAAACTGGGAGCCAATTAAAACTGCTGTTACCCTGTTACACCTACACCTTTCCTGCTGTATGTGGACACTAATTTTGTTTCACTGACCAATATCTCTTTTCACCCTTTCTGGCACACTTAGATATGCACAAGCACAACATAGTGAGAAGTCCTATACAAGTATTTTGTCAGAATAAGGATGACACACGAGGTACAGCACAGGTGTTCACTTCTGATGCGTTTTGGTTATGTAATTTTTTACTGACTGCTGGCACTAAGAATTCTCTTATGCAATGAAGCTATATGGAAGAAGGGTTAAATATATTTTAATCATCTTTGGTGATATGTGAATGTGTCTGGGTCTTACCAGGTGTTTTGTTCCAGGTTCTGGTTCCTCTGTCGTGTGAAGGTCCCACAGAGGCAGGCACACGAGTAACACCATTCAGTCCTGTCATTTCCTTTGGCTGGAAATAACTGCACTGCACTTGAATGCTCCTCCACAGCTCATTGATCCCAGCTGCTGATACTGACAATACTCAAACACCCTTGGACCTGTAATTTCATAAAGGATTTTTGTTGGCATAAATTAATACAGCTCTGCTGGCTCAAAATTTTGATTGAGTCTGAAGGCTTCAATTATTAAACAACCATATTTTTACACATTGGGAAATGCAATTCTCAAGTACTCTTAAAAATTTAAAAGGACTGAAGTCCACTGTGTTACTTTTAGATCAGCCCAGTGAACAGGGAGTGTGTGATCTCTTCCAGTCCGTATTTCAGGGAACTAAAATTATTGCATCAAGAAAATGTTCCTTCCTCCTCATACATGTTCTTTTATTCCTTTTTCTGTTGCCATTAGTACCAAAAGTGCAACCAATAGTGCTTTATTTAGTCAGGATTGTTTGGGTTTTTTTTTTAAAGTATAGCCTTGACCCATAGAGACAGTCATGAAAGAACCAGTTTAGTGGAAGAAAGAGCTAAGTCTGAGAGAAGGGGGTATGTGTTTGTACTGATTTGTGCTTACAAAAAACAGGATAGAAAAATGTAAATACATTTGGAAATCACAATTTAGTGCTGTTTTACACTGAATTAAAACCTGCTGTTTAATCCTTGTCCCCAGAAAGTACTAGTCACTTTATCCATTGAGCTGGTCTCTCAGGGTGGTTCAGCAGAGTGTGCTGCATTACATTAGGGCTGATTTTATTTTGTTTTCTTTTCTCACCACTGGAATGAAGAGAAGATTGAGGTTATCTAGCAGTATTTGACACAAATAAAATCCCCCTGTTATTACTGAGGCTGTAGCAGTGAACAAGGACCTGCCTGGGAAGAGGTTATGATGGAGAGCACCTGATGGTGAGACAGGAGTAAACCCTCCCCCAGGGTCTGCACAGCTCTGGGTAGCTGTGTGGACTAGTGATGGAAGGAAAAAGGCAGTGGGAGGGCGGGAACTGTTGTGTTCCTGTGTTCAGGGCTTTGGAGTGATGCAGGTCCTTGTTTTACAGACACGTGTGGGTCTTCTTGCAGTTTTGGAAGTATTTTAGCACTTCCATGGAGTGTACTTTATTACTAATGCGAATTTGGCCTAGATACCTACCTGTTTAGTACTCCTCATAGTTGCACCTGAGGTAGAGTTAAAGCTTCTCTTTCAATTTTTTTAGTGTTGGGAATGAGCTGAGAGAAGGCAGCCTACACAGCATAGAGCCTTGGGTGCCTTCTTCAGTGAAATATTGTCAGGCATTCATTGGCATAATAACAGCAAATTCAATTCAGTTTTGTTGATGTTTTCTTCTGCTGAGTATTCAGGAACAGAAATACGTAATTTCCAAGTGTGGAAGAATGCTCACAGCAAAGGGAAAGTCTTTAAAACTGTGAGAGTAAGTGCTTGTGAGAGTGCCTGGGGAAGGAATGAGATGTCTGCAGCGTGTTGGTTGTGCTCAACCAGCCAGTTAAGAAGCAGAAGCAGTGACAGCTCAGGTGATCAGTCTGAAAAATGGCTTACAAATAGCATGAGTAGATGTTGTTTGACATATTAGTTGCAGTGGATTGTTTCTGCAAATCTTTGTATTGGTTGTTAGTGGAATAACTCTCTGTATCAAATTTATTAGCAATGTTTTGTGCTCATGATGAATTTGTGGACAGAAAAATGAGCTCCATTAGTTATGGAAATGGTGAATGCTTCTGGCAGAGGCATTTTGTCAAACTGCCTCACCATTTTCCAGGTATTAGTCAAAGCAGGATCTGACCAGTGCCTGCAGGACTCCCTGTGGCAGTAGGAGAACTGGAGCCTTCTCATTCCGTAGGCTGACAAGACACCTTGTTCCAGAGAAGGATTGTGTCCTTAGTCAACCTAACATTTTTATAGTTGCTTTGTTAATCTTTATCATAATCTTCCAGGTTTATGTTCAGTTTCATTTTGAAATAATACTCAATTTAGGTTGAGGTTAAAGAGGAGTCATTTAGCACTTAAAGTTTATAGTAAATGTGTTTCTGATCAGTCATACTGAAACCATTCCATTCCTGGAATGGACACAGCATGCCTACTGCAGGAAGGGTGAGCATCCCTTAGTGCTAAAACTGGAACATCATGTTTGTCTTTCTTATCCAGTTGCAACCCAAGGTCCAGGATGGGGTGGTGTCTAGAAACATTGCCCTGGTGAAAACTCCAAGGAGCTGCACTTTTTGTGAACTGTACCTTCATTTATGTGCTTTGTGTTTCCCTTACTGCAGTCATTAGCACGGCAGAATATCCATTTCTGATTTGCCACAGGAATTGTCACACTTTTGTTGCCTCCTGTGCTCGTGGTGGCTGCTAAGAACAGACTGGGGAGGGATGGGTGGGGAGAGTTTGTGACTCAGCTCTTTGCATGGTGCCTTCTTGAGCCTGGCTACAGGCTGCCAGGGACAAAGCTCCAGGTAAAACAGGACAGAATTCTGAAAATTTCCATCTGTGCATACTGAGCTTTTAGTGGTGAGTTTTTTCTGTGTTTAAATGAAGCAGAACTTGAACCAGAGCAAGAGCTACATCTGTGCACAAGCAGAAATTCTGACTTTCTAAACAGCATAGCAGTAGTCTACCAAAACACCCTGATGCTGGGCAAGAAGTTGCTATTTTCACCATAACTGAAACTTTAAGAATGAACTTTAACAATGTGGATGATTTTTTAATGGATTTTCCTTTCCATTTCTCAACAATATCTAAAGCTGTCAGTGCAGAACAGAACAATTCTTTCCAGCTATTCACACTGGATAAGTGGACAAATCTTGTTATGCACACTTAACTTGTCATGGTCTGTGATTAAGCCAGAAAGCACTTTTTTCCTCTCTAAAACACTTGCTATCAAATGAGATTTAAAATGCAATCCATGTAAAGCAATTCATGTAGCCCAGGAGATTATCTTGGGAAATTTCATCTGATGCTGGAACCCTTTGGGCTTCACGACAGCAGCAGTAACAACAAGTTCATAATAATAGCTGTATCTACTATATAAAACAACACAGAAACAGTGGTCTGAACAGAAGAAAACCCCACTAGATCCAAGTAGCTATAAAGCATTATTAATCCAGGAATCCTGCATCTTTCCTGTGGTAAAATGGCATTCTTAATTTCTGCTAGGGAATGTTTTCTCAAAGCCACATTTAAGGCAAGTAACACTTGCAAACAGATACAGCTGGTAGCATAATTTGCTTGTGTATTAGTTATAGTTCCCATTTCTTCTTAGAAGTTCTGTTTCTGTGCCCGCAAATACTAATAGTTTAAAAATAGATTTTTGGACTGGAATTCAAGTACTATTAGGAAAGAGGATTTGTTTTGGCCCCTGAATTCCACAGCAGATATTAGTAGTGTGTTGTAACAAGTTCTCCATGTAGCGAGTCTCAAAGAAATGGGCCTTGATTTTGAGTGGTGTGGTAGTATCTGCATCTCTGATACCAATCAAAAAAACCTGGCCCACTGTAAGTGTATCCTCTGGGTTTTAGTTTTATTTCCAAATCTGAGGTGGAATAAACAAGGGTCACTGTTCCTCAGCAGTCTGAATTTTTGAGTCTGTTCAAAAGTTAACGCAGCATGAGGAAAGAAGCTCTGAGAGGGGAAATTATGTCCTAGTGAACTGTGCCTTCTTCCTAATTTTAGTTACAGAATTACAGTTCTGGAATTCCATCATTCTCAAGAAATATTTACAGAACATTAGGATCTTATCCTTTATGGTGAGCTGCAAAGTCTAAATTGCTGTGGATCCAACGGGACTTATGGCGATTCTTGGAGAGCATTCTGTGATGTAGATAAAAGCTGGGACACCGTGTGCTCAGCTGAGAAAGCATCAAACTGTGTCAGCATTTGAGCACAGAGATGTGACAAACCAATAGGTGAGGCAGAAATCTGTAACTAAGATTGCTAGAGTGCATAGTCTCAATTCAGAGGGGAGCGAGCATTTGAAAAAAGAAAGGATCACGATCAGTTTCAATTGAGCAAGCAAAAAGAGTCTTCATAAATATTGTATGAAAGAAGAAAATGAAGGGATATGTGTAGTCCTCTTTAATAGAGGGAAGGAATAAACTGATCTCAGGGAATTCAGGAGAGTTATAGTGCTAACAAATTGTGGTCCTTCTTTCAAAGAGTAGTGGGAATATTATGTGGACAGCACTGTTTTAGGCACTGAGATTCCCCATAGGACCAAACCCCATATAGTGCCAGTTGCTCTTTTCCCATAGGCACATCAGCTGAGGCCTCATTTTTCAACACACTGGTTCCCAGTCCTGACAAAGCAGGAGCTGTGTCAGTGCAGGAATGCTAATCTGTCTGACAGCTCTCATGCAGGACAGTTGGCATCTCTGAATTTTGCATCAGCGTGACCTGGAATGAAATACCGAAAATGGGCAAATGTCTGACAGAATGGAATTAATTGAGACTGAGTTTGCAATCTGCTTTCCTTGGGAAAAAAATAGTTTTTACCAGTGCAAATATTAAATATTTTTTTTTAAGAAATACATAACTAATGAACTTGCATTTGGTAACACTATAATTTTTTTCCAGTACAAGGATCAGTGTTAATACCAAAGCAGGTCACTCATCAGCCTCACAGAAATTGAGGAGATGTTTCTTAGTGTCTCCATGCAATTTCAGAAACAGGTTTACCATTTTGTTCTCTTTAAAATGAGAGTTCTCAGGTCCTCACAATAAGATTTGCAGACAATACTTTGTAAGGATGAAAGGAAGTAAAAAAGTAATGAAGCATCATGAAAAATAGTGCAGAAAAGGGTTCAGAATTTTTTTTCCTGTCTCACTCATGTTTCTACACTCCTATTTTAAATGCAAAGCAATACATTTTCCATATTTCATGCTGACATAATTTTTCTAATGTTTAAAGTATACTGTTTTTACAGTAGGAAAAAAAAATTAAAATGAATAAGAATTATATGAGTGAACAATTATCCAAAGAAGAGTTAGAACTACAACAGGAGTCAGGACATGCATGTGGTCCTGGAAATGTGCCCTAAACATGGAAGTTGGATTGGAATCATGCACCAATGAAAAGAAAAATGCATAACTAAAAGTACTCAAAAGCAAAATCTGAGGGAGACAACCAGAAAGGCCAACACTAAAGAGAATTAGAAGCCAACCAAACAAATGCAAACAACCCTAATAAGATTTTAGTAATATACTCAAAGTAAGAAGGAAAGTAAAGGAAAATACAAGCCTAAGTATGTTCTAAAAAGGGATGAAAGATTCTTTCTGTTTTCATTTAAGTAATTCCTACTTATATTGGGTATATATTTAATGAAAGTGGGATTAATGAGAAGATATAAGTCAAAGCAGGTGAAATATATGTAATAATAAAGAACGATGTAAATCCACTGGGACAGGACCAAGAAATTCCCCCCAGGGCATTTAAAAAGGGCAAGTTAGTAATGAATTCCTAAAGGAATTGTGGTATTCACTTATTTAAAGGGACCTGAGTAAATTTGCAGCTGGTCATCTTCACTGTAATCCCCAGGAGTGTTAGGTACTAAATTATTACCTCAGTAGTTGTCGTGTTGCTTCAGGATAGTGAGGCAGTAAAGTTAAATCCAGCCAAGGTAAACTTACAAGTACTGATTACATTAATTTTTCCCTTACTCTCCTTTTTTTTAGTTACTCATCTTGTAGTCTTGTTTAAAAAAAAATATTAAAAGACAGGGCAAGAAAAAAAAAAGGCAGTGGTAAATGGTCATTTTGGCCAAGGAGTAAAGTTACCAAAAGGACCCCATGAAAATAAGTTGTGGGAATTGTCATTCCATGCATTTGTAGCTGAGCAAAAAAAGAAATTGAGGATTAAAGCAAAAAAATTTACAGTTGAAGAAAAAAGGTCAGGATAGTTCAACATAAGTCTGCTTAGGAAGAGTAGCAAAATGATTATTCAATGCTGAATGACTAGGTGATAAAATGGCAGATGAAATCCAATACTGATACATGTATAATGATACTGGGAAAAATAACTTCTAAGGCATATGCCATGATAAGTTTTACCTTAGCTACTCCCATTCAGAAGGACCTTCTTTAAGGTCACTGAGTATAGTTCACTGCAAATATCATCTGTGTGCTCAGTCACACTGAAAAGGCAAATAGACTCGTAAAAATTATTAAGGGAAAAAAAGGAGATCAAAATAGAAAACATCTTTATGCCATTTATAAATCTAGGCTTTCCCTGCATAGTGAACTCAACAGGCAACTCTGGTCACCCCCTGGAAAATGGCAGAGGGAAAGCAAATACTGAGAAGGGCAGCAGAGATGCTGAGAGGTAGGAAATGCCTTTTTTTGTGCAGATCTGGTCAGGCACACTGTGGGGACTTGTACAAGGAATACAGCTGGGACATACAGACACAGAAAGAACACAAAAAGTTTTGGTAGAATCATTTGTCAGAGACTTATTTTTTTTTTTTATCAGTAAGATATGCATGCATACACTGAAATCTGAATAATTCTAAGGTTCACTGATAATTTGAGTTTACAGCATCCAGTGATAGAGTTAGGCAGTGAGTGCCTTGGGATTGAGCCATCTCTAAGGCAGGCAGCTGCAATAGAGAGGTGCTGGAATTAATCCTGAGAGGTTGTCCTTGTGCCTCACATGTGTCACAGGGACCTCATGCCACTGGAGACCTGGATGACAGTCCTTAGAACAGGCATAATCCCAATTCACAAAAGGCTATGTCCAGTGATGCAAAATTTGTCAGAAAAAATTAGGCTTTGTCCCAGGCACAGCTTTTAGTCAGCTTAATCAGCAGTATGTGATTCTGTGGCACTTCATTTGTTTTAAACCCAAATTAACCTCTGTTACAGAGCCTCTGCTTAGTTTTCATAAATTAACAACAGGATATGACTTTTTGGAGCTGAGGTTATGTTAAAAAATGTACACATGTGCAGAAAATAATAGCCAGCTAAATGGGAAGCTTGTTAATGCTTCTCTTGCAGTTATGTTCCTAATTACTTATTTTAAAGACAAAGTGAAGCTACATGTTTTCTGTTACCTTTGGTTGAAGCAGCTGTATATTGCTGCCTATTTTAATATATTTTTCTTTCTCCTTTCCCTACTGCTTCTTCACCTCCAAAATGACCCACCCCACCCAAGCAAGCGCTGAAAACAAGGTGCAGCAGGACAGCATTGTCCCCTCTCTGCAGTGACTGGGTGAAGCCAAAGCCAGGATCTTGCAGAGCTGGGAATATTTCTTTAGTACAGTTCCTTCTCAGGGCTGGTGTGCTGTTTTGCTCTAAGCCATCTGGCCAAAGAAGTTCTGCAGTTCACAGGGAGTTCCTAAACCTATAGCTGTGACCTCCACAGGAGTGGGTTTGGGGCATGGCTCAGCTGTAGAGAATAGTGTTATGTTCTTCTGTCACCTGTCTCTGTGAGACAGGGTGGTGGCTCTTTGCTCTAAGAGTTATTCCAAGTGCTGACTTCAATTTTGAGATTATTTTTCCTGTTATGACCAATTCTTGTCATCCTTCTGCATACAGAGATGTTCCTCCCCCTCCCAGCAGTAAGTTCAGTACACAGACTGCTCTTAGAATTGGTCCATCTGTTATTTGTCCAATGGATGTCAAAAGAAAGAGGCCAGGTATATAAATGGACAAGTATAAGTCTTGTACAGTGTCTGTCTGAAGTAAACTGAGGTAGACTCTGGAAACGCATGTTAAAGAGTTCTCCCTGTGACCTTGTGAAGCAAGTAGGGGAAAATGCATTTGAAAGTTAGAAACAGGCTAGGAGAGAACAGAGTATAAATAGATTTATGGCAGTGTCAGTGAGTGAAGATGGAAGACAAAGTGCTGTTACAATTGCTGTTCTCAAAATGAAAGCTGTAAGGCACAGCAAGTCCAGTGCTGGCCATCTCAGCATGGTAAAGCTGCCAGCACACAGTTCCTGGCAGCACCAGCTTGTAATCTGAAACCCAGAAGCATTGGAAAAGATAATTTACCCATCCTTGTGTGTACTTCAGAGCTGGTTAAGCATGCAGGTGCCTAAATTAATCCATATGTGGATATTAAGTCTTAATGAATCCAACTGTTTCTATTTAATCTGTTATAATGGACATTTCTTAATATGCTTGTATTGCAACTGGTTTCCAGCTCTGTCTCATGAATCTGTGGCTCCACAGTGAAACACAAACTAGTTTACAGCACAGCAGCCACTCCTGAACTATGCCTTGAAGTCACATTGTGAGCGTGCAGAACTCCATCAGCTCAGTAATTCCAAGGAAGGATTGTAGTGATATTACAAACAGGATAATTGCCAGTAACGGTTTAATGCAAAAAGCCCCAAACTTTTGGTTTCCTTTCGTTATGAAATCTTTAAAGACTGAGCTCTATGTCTGTGTCTGTCTGTCTTCTATGATCATTTCAGTAAGGGGAAAAAATCCTGAGTCTGCTGTGGACCACTGGAATTTACCAGCACATGCATTTTAGGTAAATATATGAGGAGCAGCTCTTCAGCTTGTGTGAAATGTCAGAATATGAAAGGCAGCTTCCCTTATCTGCTTGTCTCTCAAGACTCTTTTCAATATCTAGCTGTAATAGAGAAAAAAAAAGTTGGGAGGAAGGGAAATGTGCTAGGGCTGTGATTGCTTCCCACCTTTTTGAGGAACTTGTATGTGCCACTAGTGATGAGGTAGCAAATGCATTTAGATTTTACTGTGTATTATGCTCCCTTTGCACTGAAGTAAATAACAGGGGTAGTAGAGAGCCAGGAACCTGTATGTTGCTACTCTTCATGCAATATTTTTGAACTCTGCTCTTAGCTTGAGCCACAGGACACTCTTATTTCCCACTTGATGAGCTTGGTCAGTGAGATTACACAGAAACTCATAGGCCCAGCTCTGGAAATTCAGGAGAGAGGTGCTCAGGAACAGCAGAGGGTACAGGGTGCAGTGGAGATTTTTTCACAGGAGGCAGATTTCAGCCAGAACACTCAAGGGAATGGTAGCAATGAATGAATGTTTGTCCATTCGGTTGAAGGAGAAATGAGAGGAAGGATGGAATTTTGCAATTGCCCTTTTGACTAAAATTTCTTTAATGATTCAAGTCTCATCTCTGCTGTACTGACAGAATGGGATTAAAAGGAAGGTGGGTGGAGAGAGGAGGAAGGCATACTGAGTAGATTTTAAGGAGGCCGGCTTCGAAGTTTGGAACACTAAGCACCTATAAGTACACATACAAAAGCATTGAGAAATTAATTTATAACATTGATAGGTTGCATTTTTTCTACTGAGTTTTGCTACTGAAGTGAGAAGTTGCACTTGAGTCATTTCACAGCATGTCAGTAATAGCAAATAATGCAATATGAGTATTGATATCACGTGTGTTATTGAAGATTTCAGAGCAGTGGTGAAAAATTAAACTCAAAAACACATCCAGAGGTGATTCAGTCACACCAAAGCTCCCCTGAAGTAAGCAAATGATACAGCTGGTGAAGAGATGGTGCAAGGCTGTGCCAGTTTGTACCTTTCTGTGAACACTGGGGCTGTGCAGGATAAGCAGGAATTCCATTCAGTGTCCCCTGCCTGGAGCCCTGGAGGGAAATAGAATGGTAACAATTCACTCTGAGCAGAAACTGAGGAAATAAGGCTGGAGTTGGCTCCCTGCCAGCAGCTGCTGAGTGTGATTGGGACCATTTTATGAGATTTTCATGATGTTGGTACAACTGAACCTGCGGGTGCTGAGATTTGTAGGATTTGTTACCCATTACTCACTAAAGGAGAATTGCAATCAAAACAAGTCAGGTGTTCCTTAAGAAATGTGGGACTCCACTCACAGAGCTGAAGTAAGATAAAAACCACGAGAGCTCAACGCTCTTCAGTGGGATGCCAAATCTGAAAGTGTAAGATTAGATCATTAGATTCAGACAGTGGTTTATGAGCTAATAAAAACACTAATGTGCTTTGGTGCAGCAGAAGCAAAAGGCGTGGGACAGACCCTACATCTCGTGTGGAGCAGCACATAAAAAATGGGGTGAATTGTACAGTGTAGGAGATGAGAAGTTCACAGAGGCAGTCAGGAGCTGTGGACTTTGCAAAGTGCAGCTGAAAGGGCCAGGGAGATTTCCCTGCATGGAAGAGAAGAGATACAGTGTGCTTGGCTAGCTAGTGGCTGAATATTCAGTGTATTTTTATTCCTAATCATTCATTTGCTTCATGTCAATGTCAGCTCTGTCAGCTGCTGTAAAAATATTTTTAACTGGAGAGCTGATCACCAGTGAGGTGCTATCTGTGCTTCTGATATTATAAACTGCTAGTATTAATAATCTTTGGCTGTTTTAACATCCTTTATATCATAACATAGGCAGGGGAGAGGCATCATTCTCTAACAGAATAATTCCAGGGAAAAGTTTTAAGTACTTTAAAAGTATTCATTTAATTACTTTTTTTGATTGAGATTGAGATAACATTAAATGAAGATAATTGAATAGTTGTTTCCAAGCCCAAATTTAGGTCTGTTTGTCAGTGAATTAAAATTTATGTGGTTGTCTTGATCTAGTTTTCTTCTGTAACTATCCAAGGACTGTCTCTTCCTGGGTCTATATTCCAAGGGAAATATACGGAGGATATTCAGAGTAGAAGGGCACTTGAACAATGTTTCCCTCTCTCCTCATACTGACTGTAATCATGTGAAGTGCTGAGAGACTGCTGAGATTGAACCAGAGTCAAATAAGAATGCTTGGATAGTTAACATGCTTACTGTGTTCATTAATGACAGATAAGCCAATCAAGAATGAAAATCCTTCTCTGTATTATTTCCCTCTAGGAAAGAAAATGGAAATAAAGTGCTAAGTTTATATGGAGAGGTTATAAGTAGAAACTGTGGAAAATTAATTACAAAGGATTTTATTTTACTCTAAACTTTTTCCTTATTAGTCTCTAAAAATTCTATTAATAAAAAGGGGTTTTTTTGTTGTCAAAACATTTCTACAAAATATTTTGACAACATTTTTTATTCTTACTTGCTGTACAGTTTGCAAACACTTTAAAGCTTTCTTTTTTATCATCAGTGTGAAGGCTGATTTTTTTTTTCCTGGAAGGTAAGAGGAGAACATCTTCCATCAAAGGTACAGTCTGTTTGCTATAAGGCAGAGAAATAAAATATCTGCAGGCTATCTCACTTCTTAATAATTATTCAGAAAGATAGGACTGATATTTTAAGGTCAAGGGTGAACATTTGGAGAAAGTTCAGTGGAGTAAAACTATAAACACCTGATTGGAATTACTGCATGAACAATTCAGTAGCAGAATTTTCCATCATAGAGGCAATGCCTTAATTTTTTTGTAGTGTGCCTAGAGCATTTGTATTGCATCTTTGTAAGTGAGCTGGGTCCTTAGTCTCCCATGAAAGTTATGGTATTTACCTCCTTACAGGGAGATTCCTAAAATCTTATTAATTAGGCTATGTCAACTTTTTCTTTCAGTGCAGATCAATCCCATACAAGGGAAAATGACCAAGTTTTCTGTCCAGTGTGCTCTGTGATTGAATAGATGAGACGTGGTTCAGGGAATCATGAGCTCTAACTTGATTTTACTTCTGTGATATGGCAAGCAACTTGGCAAGTCTGTTGCTTTGGGGTTTTTTACCTCACTAGAAAGGTAGGATTGATGCTCCTCTTGTTGTCTGCATCCTAGGGAAATATCTTAGTTTGTAGATGGGTATCTGTGGAAGGTTTGGACCACAGGTACATATTTTTTAGGGCTCATCCCTGAGGTCAGCTTGATGTATTTGGGCCAGTTATATGCAAGCAGAATTTCCTTTGAGGACTATTTAATGTATAAATGTTCTCTTTGCATAATGCTAGTTTAATTTATGGTAATTTCCTCTACCCTTGCCCACTTTGCTAGTACTTTTCCAGCAGACAAGTACTAGAACAGGACCCTGAAACCATAGCCTAGCTTTAAGAGCTGGTGTTTGGCTCTATTTGCTGTTCAAAACAGCATGTCAAGTCAAAGTCAAAGGGATAGTCTTCTGGATGAAAACGGGGGGGAGTTGTGTGGTCTGCCAGGGAGAATGTCTGACGAGTGCAGTGTGATCCTGATGTCTTTCCAATGGTGTGATGTTATCCTGCCTGACATTATCCTATGAGGTACATGATGTGAAATGGCATCGTGTTGCATGTGATAAAACCATGTTGCATTTAAAAGCTAGAATGGTAATGACAAAGCCAAACAGGCTAACAATAACTTCCTTGAAAGCCAACAAATAAAATAACAGTTTTCTAATCTAACTATGGGTCTTCCCATTCAGCTGAAGTTAATATAATTTCATGCAGGCTTAGCTTTTTACCATTACATGTACCTTCACGCCCACACACAGTTTATTTCTGGTTCTGCCTATGAATTCTTAATGTTCAAGGTTTAATAGAAAATGCACTGGCTGAGTCAATTAGTGCTGCAGCTACTACTACTTGTTTTAGCCCAACTGTAGCTGTTATAAAAGAAAATGTCATAACCTTCACAGCTGTCTCCTGTATCCATCATGAATAAAACAGGACTGCAAGTTCATCTGGTTTGCCAACCTTCCTGTGTCTTAGCAAAACACACTTGAGTTTTATATTGCTTCTTAAAAAAATCAGAATTATTTTGCCATCCAGCCCTTCTCCTGGCTATTGCAGCCATCAGCATGTCCAGAACTTGCCTTGGTCCATCATGAATGGAGAGGTTCTGAGTTGGACTCGTATGAAATTATCACTGGCATTAGGGGAAGAGGAAGGCTGGCCTGTGCTTTTGGACTACAGGTGAATGTCCCAAGGATTTTCCTGTGTGTAATCTGCCACATCCTACCTATTTGCAGATTTCAGGATGAACTCCTTAGGAACTAATCCTTTATCCATTAATGGTACAAACAGAGCACTTTTTTTTTTTTTTTACAGTGTGTATGTCTTTACTGAGCTGTTTCTCAGTTTATCATTTGCAGGTGTCATGTAATTAAAGTTTAGTCTAGCCTAAGGATTTTTTAATGGTACTTTTCCCATTCAAACCATCTCAGGGTACTTCGTTGGATTGGAGAATGATTATATAGGCAATTAACTCGGTCATTATGCTCTCAGCAATAGTTCACACACAGCTTTTTACATTACGACCTGAATTTTATAGATGAAACTAATGTTAGTCTAGACATCAGGGTCATTCACTCCTCTCTTCAAAGAAGCCCTGTGGGACATTTAAGCTTCTACTTAGAGGCCAACAGAGGGTCTGGCTTTATTATTGCTATTAACAGAGAACAGCAGCTGGACTTGCCTAGACACTAAATGCTGCAGTGTCAACAGCTGTTTATAAAAACATGTCCTGATCCCCTCCAAAGCCCATGATCTGCTCCCCCAAAAGGAAGAGAGTCAATCAGTGAGCAGGACGGCGATGATGTGTCTCAGTTTGTAATTGCTTGGAATTGTGCTGTTGGCTCTCTTGGATAGCGTTATAGCTCCAGATGTCCTGAAAGTCCTTTGCTTTCTTTGATGATGAGTAATCATCTGTGATACTGTGATTTTTAGGCCCAGAATTTTGGCCAATCGATTATGCCCATCAGTCACACATGGTAGTTAATGAATCATTCCCATAAAAAGCCCTCTATGAGAGGCTCTCTCGGTGAAAGACAGTCTTGAATTATATGTGAGGAGCTTGTTTGTGTGATTGACTTTCTATTTTAAGAATGGCATAACCATGAAAGGTCCTTTTCAGTCTTAGAGTCCAGAGCAAGGACTCCAATGTGCCAGATCCTGCTTGCTCTGAGAGCAGGATGCCAATGTCCTGATTGACAGACCATGTAACTTGCTGTAAGAACAGAACTGCCCTGTGGCCACGTGGTCTTAAGGCATTTTATTTGGGGTAAAGTACAGGCTAATGAGGTCTGTACACTTGGGTGACCCTCACTGAGGGTAGGGAACACCATCAGTAGGACATCAGTCCCAGTCACAATTAATAAAACTCTTCCACATGTTAGAGATGTCCTTTGCTCTTCCCCATGACCGTGATTGAAGAACCAGGAGAGGGACACAATAAATATTTTCTGAAGAGAGGGACACATCTGGAAGGAATGTAGGTTCCTGCTCATTGGTGAAGATGAGAAAAGAAATTAATTGTGAAATGTGTTTCAATAGCAAACAGCTCTAGAGCAGGAAAAAAGGTCAAAACTATAAAGAGTGTTTGTCTGTTCAAGAAGGGGTAGGCTCCAGTTTCCTGGAAGCAAGCAGAGACGGAGAGAGAACAAACCGAGCATCTTCTCAGCAGTGGACAATTTCCTTCATTTTTTGGGGAAGAAATGTAAAAGTCACTGTGGCTGTGCAAGTTAGAAGGGAATTTACAGCTGTTGTAAACACCTACTGGGCCTAGCTAAGATGATTTTCTACTGCATGTCTATAAACAGTGTGAAGATTTGATAGTATTTCTGGCTGTGGCTTTGCAGCAGCAGGAACCACAGGACAAAATATATCTGCTGTGATTTGTGACTTGTCAAAAAAACATTGATTTCCCTGCAGTTCATATACAATTTCATGGCATTCATTCATACTTTGTGCTTTGTGGCACCTCCTGTGTTTTGTGCCTTGTCTCATATGTTCATAGGCAATACTTTTTTTTGCATTCCCATGTAAATGAACCTGTTCTTCAAAATGTAGATCATTGACACAGTCCTTTCCAAACAGAGTCCAAACTGGGTTTGTCAGTTGGAAGGTGATTGCTTTGATGATCTCTGTGATCTGGCTATAAATTGGAAGTGCCTGATGAAAATCAGTATAGTTTAGAAGAGCTGGCACGTAAGCAGTGCTTTCATAAGAGGGGACTTTTTGACAGCAGTATTAGGGTGTGAGATTTCTCTGAATGTGTGGATCTGGTACTTGTCTGAGAATTACCAGTGTGGCAGCTCTTGGTAAATCTGTGTGTGTCACTAGGTGCACTAACACATGAATGGAACATTATTTAAACCTCAACAAGCCCTCAAAAGGGGAAAAAACAGCCCACAACCCTCTGGATTGCAGCTGATATTCTCACAGATGAAAGTGGATTTGTTTTCAAATACTGTCTGAAGTCAGGATGCAACTATCAATGTCCAGCTAGCACCAGCTTATTTTAGTGTGGATTTTTTTGATAATTTTTTTAGGTATTTTCTTATGTTAAAATATTCTGTCAGGGACTTCTCTTGCCTCATGATTTTTGAAGTGATGTTATCCCCATGCTTGTTTTTAATGGCCATTTGGCACCTGACAGTGCATGTTTTCTTACATATTATCTTCCATTCTGTATGCACTACTGTTTGTTTATTTTGTTACTATTTATAGGAGGGTCTCCCACAAGGCTGTGGGCACTGGTAATGATTTTTGAGAACAGAAATATCCTTGGAGAAATTTCATAAATGGAAAATAACACAGATGATAAACAAATGCATCGAGAGAGCATATATTATAAACTGGTTTTTCATGCCCACATCACTCAGAGGAACCTGTCAGTCCACAGCTGAACTTTTTAGGAATACATGCTTTATCCTCCAAATATGATTATTTCCCCTGCCAAAAGAAAATGCCAGCAGACCTACATTTCTTAGGAAATCTAAGTAGTTTTAAAACAGAAAACATGGAAATCTCTGTAATTTACATGCAACCATCATTGTTTTAAGTGCTTTCCAAAAAGGACCTCATAATCTATAATGCTTTAAAAAAGCATTTAAAAGAGGAGGAAATAATATGTTTGCTAGGAAGAGAGGAAGCCAGTCATAAAGACTCCTTTTTAAAATGTTGTAGATATTGTATATGAGGAAATAGTTATAATCATTGATGAAAAATATTACATTAAAATGCTGATGTGATTCCAGTGTAATAATAGGAGTTTTGTGCACAGCCAGTCCTAAAACACTGGCAGTATTTGAATTCAAGACCAATTGCTCACCTGGCCCCAGATGACAGAAGTCAGCCCTCTTCAGTTACACTGGCAGAGTGCTGGAAGGTTTAGAAAAGCAAATGCCTCTTTCATTGAGGCTCAGCTTTCAAAACTTTTGTCATGTACCTGTCCATAAAGAGAACAAGCAGGCAAAGAGCTTCAAGGAGCTCTCACTCCTTTTTAACTTTCTCCTGTGGCTAGTTCATAGGGACCCCATAGCCAGAAGTGCTGGGGCATGCTTTTATGCTTGGAACAGGGATTTTTTTTTTTTGTGCTGCTTTCTCAGAACACAGGCAATCCCCTATGTAGCTCTTAAATTCTTAATCTGCAGGGCCTGTGTTTGTGTGAGCAGACAATGTGTTTGCAGCGCAAATGCAGGAGGGCTGAACAGACATCTGCTTGACTTTTAATAATTGCTTACATTTCCAAATATGTTAGTTCTAAAATATCCAATCTGTACCCAAATCTCACACTAGGCATTCAGAAACCTAATTATAGAGTAAAGCAAAACATTTAGATTAGGAACAGATGCCTCATGCTAGGCACCTAATTTTGAGTGTGCTTCTTTTCTTGCTTTAAGAGGGCAACTGAGCTGTGTGAGTCATTGTAGTCTTCAGTTCAGGTGATGGGGCATTATCTATGGACACAGCCTTCTTCCTTTCCAAGCCAAACAAAATGCTAATGGCGACTAACTAGTAACAATGGGCCAATCTATGTTTAAGGTAGGTCTTTTCCATCATAAAGCTCTATGCCTACAGTTCTATGTTAAACATAGCTCAAGAACACAGGATGAAATCTTTCATCTGGAATTAATGGAACTTTGTCCAAATGAATTCACGAGTGTGATATATAACAGCTTCTTCAGCACTTTTCTGTCCTGTCCTGTCAATATTCAGATAGAGACACGAAATTATTTTAGCTGCAGGTTGCATCTCCATTCAGCTGTATGCATTAGACAGTTGTTTTCTCAAGTTATCACTGTGAATTTGCCCAGGCTTTTATGTAAGCATGAAAATGTGGACTGGTGCTTGTAAACAGTTTCAATACTTTAGGTACCTTGTGTTTATACTGGGGTAAAGCATGAGCAATAAAGCTGTCTTTTCCCAAGATACGGAAGTGGGTTTTTTATTTCCAAACGTGGGAGCCAGCATGAAGCAAACCACTTTTTACAACTTTTGTAATTAGATCAAATTTTTCTGTTTCATTGGTGCTGACTGAGATCAAATGCCATGATATTGATGGGAACTTTTTTCAGATAAGACATACACAGTTTTCATTACCAGTATCTGTTAGAAAATTCCTCATCAAAGCTCAGTTGGAATTGTGATTGGGCATGTATCTGTGGATATAGATATCTGTATTGAATAGACTACCAAATACAGTTAATGATCACCTCCAGCAAGTTCCTCATACAGAGGAACGCTTAACAAGGGGCAATCAACGATCAACAACTCCCAAACATATTTATGTTATTTCTGACTTTCATCATGTGCATTCCAGTAATAAATATTTTTCTTTTTTTCCACCTGAAACACAATTTTAAATGCAAAAGAAACAGGGTGTTCCTGACCATGGATTGGTGGTCAATCCAGAAGGCACTTTACAATATTATATGCACCCACATTTTTACTAAACAGAATGATCACTGCCTAAAATCTGCAGCTTTTCTAGAACTGGGAATGAGATTGAATCTTGTTAATTAAAAGAGAAATCTGAGATAACTGACAATTTAGAAGTTATTTCTATGTTTTGTTTTGCTGTTTGCATGCTCAATGTATGCTCTCAATTATAACAGTCAATAGAGAGGAGCAAATGTTGTGCTGATAAAAACTGGTGAAGCTGTGTTGAAGTCAGTCCAAGTCTGTCCATTTGCAAGAGTGTTTCACTTCTTTGGACTCACTAAAGGAGATTTTTGCCTTTTGTATGTATAATCAGAATGTTGGAAAAACCCTAAAGAAGATGAACAACGGATTTGATTCAAAACAGTAAGGAATGAGGGGTGATTTCATAAAAAGCAAATATTTGCTCTGGTCTGTAAAGCAAGGAGGACTCCAAATATTTTTGTATTTTCTGCCTCTCCCAGTCTTGTTAGAAAATTCTGGTGCATTTTTATGGCAACAGAACTCTGATGTTGCCAATGCTGCAGAGCCTAGTGATGAATAGTACCTGTCATTTTACCTAGCAGGTTTTTCAGCAATATTTAGCTAAGTCTTGTAGAAATAACTTTAAAAGATTATTTTGAGTTCAAGGTGACATTCTGCTTTGATGGTGTCTTTTTCCTGCTTGTAGTTAGTTTAATTGGTTGGGAGTGTAAGGGGCAAGGTGTAAAAGCTAATTCACCCTGCTCCCTGCCTCTTGTTCATTACAGGGAGCTTCCTGGAGCTTTCTCTTTCCCTTTTTGCCTGGATTCACCACTTTGAGTGAACTTTAAACATCTGATTTCACTTGTCTCCATCACAGCAGAGCTTAGGAACTTTGCTTTGCTGGATACTTGAATATCATGTGGGAAGTGCTAACACCTATGCATGTTTATGGTGTTTGTTCTGCAAACAAGTCACACGTCCTGGAGAGCCATGGCTAGATGTGGTTGTTTCTAAGGAGCTTTTCCACATTTCTCCTCAGTTTCTTTCTCTTCTGTCTCCCTTCTCTAGAGGCTCCTTTTCAAGTATGTGCAGAGAGCCTGAACAGCAGCACTGGCTTATTAGACCCTGCTTATTCTGCATCAGAGGCTTCAAATTTGGCTGTGGGCTCTAGACAAACTGGCGCAGAGTTCGTATTCTCTTTCAAAACCTGCTAGGTGTCTTGGTGGAAACACAGTTTTGTCAGTAGTAAAACATTTTCTCCCAGCATCCAGGCCTTGTTCTCTGTATTGATTTCCCCTCCCCCCAATTTGGAAGTCTTCTAATCAAAAGAAGAACAAGATTGTACTTTTGTGCTTATTACTTCTACTATCCTCCTGGTGCCACATATAATATCTTCCCCCATAATAAAATTAACTTAAACAGTGCACTTCAATTTATAAAGATATTTTCCAGCAAGCTAGGTGTCTATTATCATACACAATAATAAAATAAAAATAAAAAATAAAGAAAACTCTCTCCAGCTCAACTGGGATTTATGTATCAGCCACATTGTTTGTTTCGTGGTGGATCTTTGACTAATTTAAATCTCTGTCACAGTGAAGAGCTTTTCTTAGCTGGGCTATGTTAGAGAGCCCAGGAAGCCTGAGGCAGGGTCAAATGTGAGCACAATAGCTGGAAAGTTTTGAGGGCTAACAGAAACCCTTTTTTATCCAAAAGGCTCTGACAATTTTTATTCTCTTCTTAATAAGCATTGTGGTTATTTTTGTGGAATCAAAGTTGTTTCTGTGCAGGGAGATGGAAGGGTAGGTGGGACAAATCATCTTCCCTTGCAAATCCTCTATGGTGGCTGTGTGTCAAACCTCTCTTCCTAATGCTTTCTGGGAAGTTCTTGGTGTTCTCTTGGTAATTTTTAAAGCTCTTGTTTTGAGTTTCTCCACACTGAGTGAGAGAAGCTGGTACCTAGAGGAAAACATGTTCTCCTTCCTGCCGCTCTTGTTTGGGATCTGATGTAGGTTCCTCTTGTTAATGGTGGACCTAAACCTAATCTCTGCATCTCTTGGAGCCTCAAAACCCTTTCATACTTCCTCAGTTTTCTTATATTCAGTGATTGATGGCTGAAAACTGATTAATTCTTATGAAACCCTTGTTTACATGGAAGGTTTCACCAGCACAATTTCTATGAAGGGCTTACTAAATGATTAAAAGGCTCTTTAAGAAGTGATTAGTCAAATGCCATAGGTTTTCCAATGCATCAATACCATGATTCTCATCAGGAGTCTTGCTTTTAACGTTCTGTGTTGCTCCTGGAGGAATCAGCCTCTCCTCTTGGGTGTAGCACCATGCCCAGAGGAGCTCAGGTGGACAAGGCAGATGCCAAGAGCTTTGTAGCTTACTCAGACTTCTCCACTCCTCGTCTGCTTTGAAGCAAAACCTTTCTGTCATCCTAACAGAAAAAACAGGGATTTATCTCTTATGTTGTAACGTAAGATGAATTCAAGGCTCAATATTTTCGTGGTATTGAAGCTGGACAGCTTAACACATCCAAACAGAATAATTTGGAAATTGTATGTAACAGTTTGCTTGTGTATTTTCATTCTATTTTGAAACCCAAACAGATTTCAAAATGTTAGAATTTTCTGGGGAGCTGAAGGTCTGAATTTTGATTAGTTCTGATGCAGACAGCATCTGTGGCTTGGTGTGTTCTGCGGGTGCTGCTGGATTATCCCTGTAACTCTGTACCCCAGTTGTAACATTGATAGCTCTGCTCAGTGCTCAGGCAGCTTCTGTCTTGCAAATGCAGCCAGGCTGTTTTCAGCTGAAGTAATCACATACAGAAGTTCATCATCATTTTTAATAAAGAGAATGGAAGTTTGACAAGTTAAAAAATGATTAATTTACAGTTTCTCTCAGAAGCTTCCCAGTATCAACAAAGGAGATAGGAAAGAAAAGACTTTACTCATTTTAATGGGATTACAGATTCTCCTCAGCATCTGGGGTTAAACTTGCAAAAAGAAACTTAAGTTGTGGATTTATCTTTTATTATTTTTTCCAGAGAAAAAGCATCATGCAATAGTCTGTGCTCTATGCTCTATTCTATGTATGAAAATTCAGCAAATGGGCAGTGAACAATCAAAAAATGTTGATCTCTGGACTGATGTTTTGTCCCTCATGCTGTAATGTGGCTTTTGTTCCCTGAGGCAGGCAGGCTCACTGGCACAGGTACTGTGGGCCAGGGACATGGAGAGCTGTGCTAATAGTCTGTTCAAATGGAAAACAAACACCTTGGAAGTGGATGTGTCTTTTATCCCTGTTGGTGGCATGCTGGGTTGCACACTGCAGCATCTCTCAGATATGCTCCAGTGTTGCACTGATGCTGTAATCTGCTGCTTTTCTCAGAATCGCTTCTGTTTAGCTGGAAAACTGCAACTGGTCACCACGGAGGCTGCTGTGATCCATCCTTTCCTCTTTGCTGTGTCAGACACTGGTAAAGAGTTTATCATTTAGTGCAGAAGGTGGGCATCCCCCATGGCCTCTCTAGGGTTCTGCTTGTGTTTCTGGTGCTAAATGTTCCCAGATCCAAAGACAGCAGGGCTCACCTGGCTGCTGGTTCCTTTGTGCTGGATGGAGGGAAGGGCAGTGCAGTCAGACAAGAGACCTTCTGCCTTATTCCTGAGGATCCCATAAATAAGTGGCACACTCCTTCTTGGACGGGAGGAGATTCACAAGATTGAAGTAGTAAAAAAAGAGAAACCATGTTTTGGTAACTAGCCTAACCAAATCAGAGTTGGGTTTGTTTTAGCTTAGTTTGGTAACTATGTGTCACTGTTCTGGGGCTGAGATGAACTCAGTAAGCCGCTGAGCAGGGACCTGCAAGACTAAATAAACCAGCTCATTTAAAAGCTCTGCACTGTGCTGTAAATCAAAAACATGCTCAGCTGCCTGTTTCTTCTGGATCCTGACTGGCTTGCTTATAATACCAGAATCATAAGCCTGTTTTGTTTAGATTCTGCAGAGGGTGGAAAAAGAGAGACAACAGGAGGAGGCAGGAACTGTTTGTTATTTATGACCATATGTCATTGTACTAGCTATGCAGAAACCAGAACAGTGACTTTAGAAGGAAACTCACTGAAAAGATTTGAAAAGGATTTAATTAATTCCTCCCTCCCTCTGTTTTATCTCTGTCTGGAAAGAGCTAGCCTGTGTGGCTTTTATATGGCTCTGTGCAGGAGCAGGTGCCAAGCTGTGGTAATTAAAATTGGGAGTGAGGAGGATGTGGTAAGACAAAAAGCCATTTTTCTTGGCACGCATCTCTGTTACAGTATTATAAAAATAATTTGCTCACAATTTTTTCCAATTTTTCAAAGCTTTAAATTCCCTTTCAATCCACATTCTCACAAGGGGAGAAAAAAGAAAAGGTGAAGTTTCACACATTAATTATCTTCTTCAAACTTTGCACATCATTTCAGAGCCTGTTCTCATTATAGCCAGTTTTAAGATGATGTGGCTTCAATAAGGTGTAAATCTAGAGATTCTGAAGGGGGAATGTTGCTACTCTGAGGTGTTCACGTCTGTAACTGGCACACCCCTGCTGTGAAGGGTGTTCCAAAGAAAACTGTCCCTGAAAAGGTGGTAAGCTCAATTAATGGTGCTCCATAATCCATATGAAATAAGTGGGGTGAATTTGTGCCACTGTATGTCAAGAATTAGAAAGAAACAAAGATTTGTTCCTGAAGAGAGATTCAGGCTGAAATGATACAGGATAAATCAAACAACTGCAGAAGCACTTATCTGCACTCCACAATGTCTCTTAAAGCGGTTGTAATATGTTTCATTTTTACTATTTGTGGACATTCTAAGCAATAGTCACAATCATTGATCTTGAAGGGAGAAGGAAAAAGAGCCTATATATTAAAAAAACATTAATAGTATACAAATACATCCTTTATACAGTATCCCAGCATAGCCAGCTTTGCTATGTTTTATCTGTGGGAACCACTCCAAACTCTGAGTGTCAGTCTGACTAAAAGCCCTTTGCTACACAATATAGCTAAAGAAAGCCAGATCAAGCTATTCTATGAAGAATTTCTTATTCTAGTAAGTAAAAGTCTGCTGAGTATGTGAAAGGGTAGAAAAAACAGTTTGGTCTCCCAGCCTACTAATTTCCAGTCCACCATATGGGGATTTTAATGTAATAGCATTATAGGTAAGCAGGGGATTTGTCCTCCACACGAAGGGTGGCTGCTTTTTGCACAGTTTATGCAAAACTCCACATTTATTTAAAGGAAGAAGGATATCCTGGTTACATAGAGAGGGTAAGTCTAGACATGTCTGAGGTGAAAGCATCAGCTGAAGTAGCTTAATTACCCCCAAATATTTTTGCCACATTCTGCACTCTTTCCTAAAGAATGGTTTACACGAAGGGGTTCTTCAGATGCTAAATGGATTGTAATATTTAAATACATATGAAATTTGTCACAGCTTCGACACCATAATGAGTTATTCAGAAAGCACAATCAAGTCATGTTTACAGTGCTTTTATTGGCATTCTGCTGTGAGTTACAAGGTGCTTGACAGCTTTTCTCTCCTCCAAGTTGTCCTTTTTCCTGTTTAATAAACACTGATTTGTGTCTTCAGCCAGCAGAGCTTAGTGTACTGTCGAAGCTACTGTGACAGCATCATTTTGCTTTATCTTGATGAGAATGTGTCCTTTGCAAGGAATCCCAAGAATGCTCAGGAAGACAAATGGGGCACAATGGGTGCAGAGGTGAAGGGCAGAACTCCTGTGTGCTCAGCCCCTTGCTGGTGCTGATTCCCTCCACGACTACTTTATGCTTTGCTGTTTGTGAAGGGCAAGTGCTATAATTCAATACATTAAATATGTAAGTAAGTGGCTTTGCAGGATTAAAGTAGTTATTTAGCCATGTAGCAGGAGAGCCAAAATGTCACCCTGCCTTCCTCCTGGAGATGAATGTGTACCTGTAGAAGCTGTTGTTGGAAGAACATTGAGGTCCTCGTTGAGATAGTATGGGTGCAGTTTTTCTAGCTGGACTCTAGAGAAACAGAAAATATGCTTTCTGTTTCTGAGGCTACTGTAAATGGACCTTCTCAGTCTCTGACATGAAATGAAAGCTCCAGGGAGATTTATATGAGAATAAAGTTCTGATAGACATATTAAAATGTCCTCCGAGGAAAATCCCTACTCATATATTTAATGTTTTTTGTTAACTGAACTCACTGTGTGTTCCCACCTCCTCATCTTAACAGGTATCTCAGGACTTTGACCCATTCTGGTGACAAAGTCAAAGGCAAGGAAAAATGCAATAAATGGCCTGAAAAAAAATGTGTTTTCAGAAGATATTTGCAATGAAGTTGTGCCTATTTTCCCCTGATTTATAGCACTCTCTGATTTCTTTAAATGGAAGGTTTAGCTGTGTAGCCAGGGATGCATGTGTACCTCTTCATCTGATGTCTCACCCTGATTATCTCCAAGGTGGGTGGACTGCCTTGGACTGGTGCCTGAAATGAATCAGATGTGGCAGGAAGAGTGGACCAACACAGGTGTGCTGGTCACAAGCAGGTATTGTTCCTGGGAACACACACACATACACACACACACATCCTCTTCATAGTGTGCATTATTGCTGGTGTAAGCACAAGGCTGCCCCCAGTTTGGTTTTTCTCTGCCCAAGAAAACAGAGGGAGGGCTGGAGTAACAAAGAGCTTGGTAAGTCAAAGAACCGAGATTTACATCAATGTAGGAAGAGCTTATCAAATCAAGATCTAAAAAGAGTGAAAACAAAAGCACACTCCAAACCTTACAGGGCATTAAGCATAGTAGGAGAGCAGTTCATTGAGGAACATTCATCCAGCAAACACATGCACTGTGTGCATTTGGCAGTAAATGAGAGAGAAATTACTTCCCTTCATGCTACACCCCTCTCCCCTCTGCCTTACTTTTTGAAGCACAGGACCTGTGAAGAATGCCAGTGGTTTAGCAAGAAATAATTCTGATCCACAGCAAAACAAAAAACTCAGAATATTTTCCATCATGTGTGGTAGAGATGGATGGAATACACGGGGTGATGCACTGTTGCTTCTCTGCCTCCTAAATCTAGCAGTCTGAGCAATCATTTTGAGATAAGCCCAGTGATTTGTACAGAAACCTGAACACATGGGAACATGCTGTCCTGTGGAGTGACAGGCAGGCGATGAAATCCCCAGAACATGCCTTTGCAGAGAATGGTTCCTTGGTGCAATCTGACATCTCCATCAAACAGCAATTTGAAATATTGCCAGAGGAGATGTTGTCCTTTGCCTCCTCTACATGGGCAAAAAAAATTTAAAAAAAGCTTTATTTGCTTTCTACGGTGACACCTTGCTAGTTGTAAATATGAAATTTCCAAAGTCTGTAATTCACAGCTTTAAAAGCATTTTCTCTGTGTTGTGTTGTCAGCTCTAGATAGGGAGGTGTGACATGCCAGGAACTGTCAAATGATGGTCAAAAGACTTGTGAGTGAAAAATAGCTTTAAAGTGACCCAGACAAGGCCAGGGGTCAGTCAGTTTCAGTCTTGAGCTGTCATTATTTGATGAACTCTACACAATTACTGTGTCTATCACTGCAGTGACAGTCTCCTATTTACTGAGAATTATTTACATAGAAGTTTCTGAATGTGTAGCATTAGTTTCAAATTCTCTTTTTTGAAAGAAACCTTCTGCTATCCAGACCTTTCTGGATTCTCTTCTAAGCTTAGCTGAAAAGGAAGACACTGTTTTCTTGAGGAACTGTTGAAGATACCAGCAGGTATTGGACTGTCAAGCAACTGAAACCCTTCTGCTCTGAGCTGTGCCTCTGCTGGATGTTAGTGGTGCTGCAGAAAGCACTGCTGAATGGGACATGTACCTGCACTGTCACACTGCAGGTCACTGTCCAGCACATCAGCAACTCCCCCTCTGGGGTCTAAATGGACCTAATATGTTTTATTATGTTCTATTCAGTTGAGAGGAACAACTACTGTTGCCACTTAGTCAAATATTCTGGAAGGCATTAAACAAGGAGGTTTCCATCTTGCCCAGCAGCTCAGTTCTCCATTGTTCAGCCAGCAGACAGTCAAAAATGCTGCAAGACTTCCTTCAGTGCCACGCTGTGTAGTGTAGTGATCAGTATGTGAGGAATGTTATTTATTATTTGAATCTACAGCTCATAGTTCAAGTTGCCTTGTGCTTGCTAGACACTGAAAGCAAGTTTCAGGAGATGAGACACCAGGGCCTCACACAGTTTGTGAAATCCTGCCATAATTCAAAGTTGCAGTATGGCTGATTCCCATTTATCCAGGTCCACGGGTTTCTTTTCTTTTTACCTCATTGTTCACAAGGGTGCAGAACTGTAGATTTGAGAAACAATTTGAACTTGACTTTTGGCAAGAATTCCAGAAATAGACTTAATCATGTTATCCTGTACTGCTACCTTTCTGGATTCTTGTCCCCCTATTTTGTTTGGCTGGCAGTATTTTTTTAGGGCAGAAATTACTCACCTAGCTTTTTCAAGGTGAATATGAATTAAAAACCTAAGACTTTCAGGTATGCATATATGTTTAGAATATTTGCCCAGAAAGAAACAGTCTAAACGTAGTAGCACGTGACAGACCCACTTTGAGTGGTCCTTCCAACCCAAACCACTCTAGGATGCTACTAATGGCTTATGCAGTTATAACTGTTTATAACTGCATTTTTCTTGATTAATAATCGAGATTTGTGGAGATCACTAATCTTTTCCCTGTTTGGTGGGAGAGGAAAAGTTTTTCAGGGAGACAGAAGGTATTTTTGAAAGCAGAATGTATGCATGGATAAAGCTTTTCCTTCTTTTCAGAAATAACTGAAGCACTTTGGCTAATATTGAAAGCAGCACCAATATTATATTAAAGCATAAGGCCAAGGGAGATGTCAGGAACATCATTCCAGGTAGTAAATTTCTAGTTAAGCCCAAATGCAGAAATCTTCAAGATGCTCTGGTACTAGAAAGCATCAGAAAAGTCCTACGTGTGTCCTGATTTTGGCAGCCTCCTTTCCTCTCTTCTACACCTCTGCTTCTGCTCTCGTCTGATGCATCCAAGTTGCAAATTCACAAACCAGTGAGTTTCAAGGGTCAAGAGATTTTTTAGACTCTTTGGGATTACATAGTATTAATAATCCACTTTGTTGTTTCAGTCCAATGAACCAGTGACCTTGTGAAGGAAAGGAGTGCTTAAAAAAAATAAAGCAAGCCCCCTGCAACAAACCCAACTGAAACAAAAAATCCCAAGGGATTGGCCTCTTTAGTACATTTGTAATAATTTGTAACATCTGAACCATTAAGAATACAGTTTGGAAGTTTAAACAAGCATAGGATGGTGGAATACTTGCTAGTGAATTGCTTGGCTTTTGACCCTTAAAATTCAGATTTTTAAGGATAAAGATAAATTTAAAACAGGATCTCAGTTTAAAGGAACCTGTCAAGATACTTTCCCATCATCTGTAAAACATCTCCCCTCAGGCTGTTTGTTATATAACAATAAGGATCTTGATATTAAAATCTATTGTGACTTTGTTTTTATTATTTTTTAAATGGTTATTTATCTCTGTTATTTCTCTGTTTATTTTTTAAGTCAATTTGTTTATTGTAGGGTAGTAGAGAAAACATCACCCTTGTTCTAGTGGGATATATGATAAAGGAATTCTGAAGAATAAGTTTGAAAGCAAAACCTGGAGAAATAAAGAATGTGAAATTCTGTTTAAGAATGATGGAAAATTGGAAAAAATACATATTTTACATAAATTTATATATAATAAATAATTATATATTTATAATATATTATATATAAAAATATATCTGTATTATATAAATTCTGATTTTTTTGAGTGTGCAAACACATAAGTGAATTTGTCAAAATATATCTTTCTGGTAATGCTGAAATTAATGCAACACATGTTGCCAGTATACATTGTGTGCACTTGTACAGTTTGTGTGCCTGTGCTCACATGAAGTGATCCACCTAATAGAACCTGAGAAAGCTGGAACAAAATGTCCTCTTTCGTCTTTGAAATTTCTCTGTTAGCTTCACTGAAATTGGCAGGCTCCCTCCCAAACTCCTTCACTGCAGTCAGAACATATTACCTGTTGGGGGAAAAAAGAATCAAGCTGACTAATTCTGAGTGCAGTTTTAAGGATGCCATATGAAAAAGCTTATTTAAATTAGACATTATCAACAATACACAGAAGGGTGCAATGTCATTTTCAAAATAACAATTTATCTTTGGTTTTGTGCATGTTTAGTTACCTTAAGTTCAGAAACACACATATTATTTTGAAGTCTTGCCCAGTGCATGCAGATATTTATGGCTGAAATGGTAGAAGAGCTTTAATTTGATTGGTGGCAAAGAAGGAAGGACGCTCAGGCTGAATCAGGCTTGAATGTCTGTCAGACAAAGGGTACAGGAGATTTAAGGGCAAGTGCATTGACTTGTTTGACTGAAAGATAGAAAACAGAAGGAGCATTAGTTTTAAAATGTTGTTAGGAGTGCTTGTAAGGTGGTATTTCTATCTTACAGTGACTTCTGAAATGAATAGAGACAACTAAATTTTCGTGCATAAACATTCTACCTTTCAGGTGTACAGTGATTTATTCAGTTTCTTAACTCACTTTATCACTTCAGTTTCTAAAATATTGAATCCAAATCAGATGTGGTGGACTCTTCCCAGTGACACCAATGTGTAGCTTAAACATCAGCCAAAGCAGTCAGCACTGGTCCCTGCAGAGCCATAACCTGTGTGAGCAGCTCAGGAGTGGTGGGAGCTCTGGCTTTGTCACAGAGGAACCCTGGGCAGGAATTCAGTCTTGTATCTGCACAGGTCCTGCAGCTTGTTGCACAATGTCACTCTCAAACATTCGATTTTTTAAATAAGTCTCCTCCAAAAAGTCGGAGAGCTGTAGCAGTATTTGGATGGGCATTTTTTTATGTACAAAGTAGAAATTATGGTAACCGCACTTTTTAACACGCATGAAAAGGAACCATGTCCTTCATTAGCTTACATTAGAATTGTCTTGCTAGCTCAGATATTTTATTTTAGCAACGAGGTGGGGGGTTGAGTTATTTCTGCCTTTTTATTGGTGCCCATAATAACTTTTCCCTGGTTCTCTCATTTTTTCACCACTGGCCACAGCATGCTCGTTGTTGCCTGCAGGTCAGTTTGCAAATGAGGCAGCTGTTCTGATTTGGACACAGAGTGGACAGCATCTCCCTGGCAACTGGAGCAGCACAAAGGCTGCCTGCATGGCTCTGCCCGATACTTTTGTTTCTTCCCTCATTTTAGTGGCCATCACTCACATGGGAACAGACACTGCAGGACATAATGCACAGATACATAACGCACATAAGGAATGGAACCTAAGCAATGGCATATGTTTTCATTTCCTGCACAGTAGGACCCTGATATCCTTTCAAAATTTTTTTTAGTTAAAAAAAAAAAAGTATTCTTTTGTGCTCAAACACGTATGCATGTGGATGGGTTTCATTGTGTGTGTGAAATGTTCTCCAGGCACATGCCATCAGGGTAGGCTTGGCTTTAGTTACCCACAGCACTGAAGCCAGCACGGAGGACATGAGCTGCCTTGTTGAATAAGAGACCTTTACGCACATGGATTATAATTTTGCTTTTGTAATTCTCTGTTAGAGAAAATTAGCAGTTGTTTTTGTTGGCATAAACCACTTTTGAATTATAGGAGACATCTCTCTTTCCTGACATCAGCATCCCCCCTGATGCCAGCTCTTTCACTCACCAGTGAATCAGAGGCAAGTTAACACTTTTAAACATTCTTTCCTCACTGTGTGGACACTGTCGAGACT
Organism: Sturnus vulgaris; assembly: GCF_052056855.1. Classification (NCBI taxonomy): domain Eukaryota; kingdom Metazoa; phylum Chordata; class Aves; order Passeriformes; family Sturnidae; genus Sturnus; species Sturnus vulgaris. The sequence goes on from NC_142250.1 coordinate 10,240,163, forward strand.
GTAGGAAAGAGAAAATCTGAGGTCGTGGTGTATAGTCTAGATATAAAAACTAGTTGTACCTGGAAAAATGGCTTAAAGGACTGACTCTCCATTTGCTGTCAGTGAATCTTCTCCACTCTGCCCCTATACTTCCTTCTGGGAACTTTCAGTTGCAAGACTGAAGAGCAAATATATAGAAATAAGGTACCATGGCTGTTACCAAAGCCTATGGTGGCTGTTCCCACAATTAACACCTTTCATCCTGTCAGTTCAGTTCTCTCTTCTCATGGAGATTTGCCTTTTAGACACCCTTGAAAGCATTTTAGTTACTTTTTTTCATTAGTCTGTCTACACTAGATAGGTTGCCCGGCTTTGGCTGTAATTGCTGGCAGATGCCTCGTTAGCTTAGGAGTGAAACGTATACTACAGGAAAAAAAACCCTGCCAAGAATCCTTACCTAATGACCCAGCCTCTGCTAATTGCTTGATACTGCAAACAAGAGTTTCACTTGCCAGATACCATGCTGAGTGTTGCAAAACCTGAAACAAAACCGTACTCATGCAAAAAGATATTTTTGGGGGAGTGGATAACAGCAAATGGCATGTCGGAGAGCACTGCCAGACCCTTCACCCCTCTTGCCTCAGGGTCTGATTACTCTTTCCTGGTGCAAGTGGGTGCTAATTACAGCTTTATGGACTCTTGGGGGGCTGAGGAAATCAGGGTCTTGTAGCTCTGCTGCCTGAGAGGGGATCTTTGCTCAGGACACAGGGATTTTCTGTCAGGAAGAAGTAAGAAAATAGATTTCCCTACAGTCATGAAGTGTCTGGCATGCCAGAAGGCATTGTATCGCTTTATTAGAGAACGAGAAGAGAAAAGCAGCATGAGATGGATATGACTAATAACAGCAGGAGCCCTCGGGCCTGGGTTTTTGGTTCGTTCTGGTTTTTTTGGTAGTTTGACTCTCCCTGTGAAGGTTAACTAGGGAAAAACCCTCTTCTCCACCAGCAGGCTTTCCAGACTGAAACATTGCAGCAGCGTCTCCTTGTTCTCTGGAGGCTGCAGAGCCGATTGTTTGGTCGAAAAACTTCGTGGGAAACACAGACAATTCTCCTTCTCTTCTTAGAATTTAGGATTTAAATCCCTTTAGAGCTGCTTCCACGTAGGAAATTAGCACACGTGGTACCGTGTACAGCACAAAAATACTATGTTGAAACCCATAAATGAAAAGGCAGAGAGAGCAATCTAGTATAGGATTTTGAAAACCAACAGTTAATACAATGAAAATGCTTGGGAGAGAAATTTTGGTGGGAGACTTGAAAAATCTAGCTGGAAACACAAAACTGCCACTCATTTATGGAAGTTTTGGATAGTGTCAGCAGAAGAGTAGAGAAGTAAAGTGGTGTCTGGCAGCTGGGCTACCTCTACTCGTGTGTCTAAGCATGGAACAGGCTGGTTGGTGTAATTAGGACTTTTCGGGGGAGGTGGTAATCAAGTTCTGTTGGTGCTGAAGGCTCCCCAGGTGTCAAAGAGAATGGGTCAGGTGATTGCTGGCTAGTACTCACCTGTAAAAAGGCTCTTTATTTCCAAGGCCAGAGGAAATAGGAGCGCCCTCAAACTGGCTGGCTCATGGGCTCCTTTCTGCTTACTGTGTGCTGAAAAGGAAAGACTAATTATCTCTGAATGCCTACTTAGTGTTTCATCTCTCTAGCAGAAGTTTTAGGGACCTTTCTGTGAGCTGGTGTCAATATTTTAGAAGCAGTCACTGTTGAGAGCTCGAGCTTCTGGGACCAGGGCTTGTTAAGGTGCAGTCCTGGCTTTTGCAGATAGGCTGCTTGATAGTGATATTTCTCGGTGATTTCTCATTCCTCTGAGGTAGCAAAGCAAACAGTGGAAATAATTTATGTTTGACTCTGATCCACATCTTCTGTCAGTCCTTGGCATATACCCATTAGGAAACAAGTTGTCCTGGCTGAATTCCCTAGTGAAAAAGAGGTGAGTACTTCATCATATTTCCTGTCAGTGTATATCACAAAATCAGTCTGGCATTAATTGCACAGCAATGGTTGCAACAAAGCATCTCCTACCTCAGTGATGGGAGGAGAGAGGGGTGTCCCAAAGCAAGCCTGAAGTGCCTGGAGTTTCCTCCTAAACCTAATTAGATTTAGAGGACCTTTCTGTTTGGAACAGGCTTTGGATCTGATCCAAGAAGAGCAGCCTGAGGCAAGGATGATCAGTAAAGATAGATTCAGGGAGCTGGAGGAAAGCAGTCCAGATCTTGCCTGTGCTGCTCATTGTTAGAAGTCCCAGCTTGCACAAACATAAAAGACTTCCTCAAATGCTACACTGAGTTTAATTTGTAATCTCTGGTGAAATCTTTTTTCCACTGCTACTTTTAGGAGGAGAAACAATCAAGAAAAAGTTTTTCATGGGAATGCATGAATGCTATAATATCCCATGGGAAAAGCTCTCTGTTTCTACCTGCCTCCTTAATTTTTAAGAAACCTTTTCCACCTCTCCCTTATGGATAGGAGAAGCAGGAAGAAAGACTTTTAAAAAGGATCAGAGTTCTCAAACTTTAATACTGCTCAAAGCAGAGGTCTAAAAAGGCCCCAAGAAGACAATTTGAATAGGAAAAATTTGGTTTTGTATCTGCAAAATTGTTTATTAAGATCCTAGCAATTCCCTTGCTCCATGCCAGAGGAAATCTGACAGCGTTCAAAAATCTGATTAAAAGGCAGCACTCTCATTTTTACAATTTTCCACTGATTGACTTCCTAGCACCTGCCAGATCACATAATCCTGGTTACATGCTTCATCTTTCTGCTTCCCAGGGCTCTTGGTATTTCTCCTGAGGCTTTCTTCTTCCTTTTCAACCTTGTGTACATGTTCTGGTCAGTGAAACCAAAATTCATCTACTTTTCTTCTGGCTTCCCTGTTTCAGACATCAGTATCCTTGTCTTCTATGTTTGTCTTCCCCTCAGAATTCCAAAGGGACATAAGTTTTGCTTTACAATGTGCATGTTTTCCCCTGCTTATTTATTTTATTTCTGAACTCTCTGTGATTTCTTTTGCTAAGGAGTTAAAATATCCACAAAGAAAGCAGCAATCCTAAAACTTTATCTTTTGAAAATTAGAAAAAGAGAAGAATTTAGAGCATCAGCTGTGTGCTTTCAGTTTCATGCTACATAATGGGAGGAAAGCTAATCGAGTCAAATGACATAACACGACATTCAGTCTCAATTCTGAAGAGTAAGAGTTTTGCAGTCCCTGGACGTGAAACTCCAAATTCTGGGCTTTTTTTTAATGATCAGGGTAAATAGCTACTTTAGTTTTTAGAGAATTCACCATGTTAGTATGGCCTCATACTCACATGAGATCCATGAATAGAAGACACCTGGCTGTCTCCAGAGCAGTAATATGTGAGAGCATAAACAAAGACAAAAGGGCTAAACCCTAAATCATTAAGATTAATCAGGTATCTGCAATAAGTGTAAATTATCTCAAAATGTTGCTACATTTGTATGGTTGTGGAAAAACATACTTGTTCAAAGAAAAACAAACAAAAATGATTGGGGATTTTTGAAGAAAAAACAACAAACATTAGTCATAGTGAAATATGATAATCCTCTTTATTTGCTTTAAAGCAATTTTCTGGTATTTTTTTACCAGAAATACAAGCTTACATAAAAGTGGTGTTTCTCTTTTGAATTTCAGAAAGGTATTTCCCCACCCCACCCCGAATCTAGCTGAACCGTGGTTTTCTCCTGTTTTCTCTCAGAATTGTTCTGCACCTCTCACGCTATTTTCTTTAGGCAAATGAATAGCCAGGGAAGTTTCTCTAAGAGGTGTTCACAGGAGCAAACCCATTTTCCCCTCAATTGACTCAGTAATGAAAGGATGGAATCCTGCAAGCATTTATTAGCTGCTAGGTGAACTGGAGAGAGACAAGCACTTTGGTGTGGTCTCAAATCTTTATCAATTAGTAAACGCAGGTGTCAGAGAGACACGGAACAATACAAATCCTGTAGCAGCAGTGGTGCAGTTCACATAACCTGCAGCCTAGACAGATTCCCTGCACCTTAGTTTGGAAAGAAGTGATATTTTAAAAAGCCATTACTGTTAAATCGATGCTATTGACAGAAGATCGGTCTTCTCTAAAGTGTTAATAACTCATCAAAGCACATTACCAGCTGGCGGGTTTAAAAGCTATCTGAATGTGAAATTAAAGTTTGATTCCACTGGTGTAATATGATGTTGGCATTTGTCAGAGATGAATTGCAAACAATGTTTCATTTGCTCGAAGGGTTGCTTACAGCAGTTTTGAGTTGGCACGCTCAGACAGGCAGGGAGAATGAGAAGATAAACTTGCAAAGTTTGCAGCTTGGTCAAGTGGTGTGGCTCTGCCTTTTGTCCTTTTTCGTGTTTGTGAAAGGTCAGTCAGCATAACAGTTTCCATAGTCTCAATCCTTTTAGGGTGCTGGGCCAGCCCAGGAGCTGAGTGCTGGCACCAGCATAAATAATTCCAGTGCTGACAGCATCCGTCTGGAAAAAAAATACATGAACAGTGGTAAAAGACAGCACGTCTCAAAATCCATGCTGAAATAATGAGGTGAACCTTGCCATTATTTTGTTAAATATTTACCTTCCACTTACATTTGAGGTACCCACAGCCCTTCTGTGACCTTAAAGATATTCCCTCGGAAGATTTCTGGCAAAATTTTCACAGTCGAATTTTGTTCCTTCATCTAAGGAGTCTGACTTTTCAAATAAAGAACTATTTTTTCCTCAACTCTTTCATTCACAGCTCTCATTTACCGGCATGCTCCCCTGTGTGTCTCTCCAGGGGCTGGTTCCGTGGCAGCTGTGGCAGCACTCCATGCCACACAGGAGCCTGCAGGGCTGCTGGCTCCCCTCCACAGCCTGTCCACAGCCCCTTTCAGCAATTCTCTGCTGGCCCCAGCAGGCTTCTGGCCACCACACACCCTTTGGGCATGCTATTCGTTTTCCTTTGTTTATCCATCCCTCTGCCAGGGTAATCCCGAGATTAGGGTACATGAGAACATATGTTGAGTACTACTGTATGGAAATTGGAGGTACTGATGGGAGGCTGTTACCTCAGAGAAATACCAATCCTTTCATTTAGGATCCAAACCCTGGATCTAGGCATTCTGTTCTTCTGCCTGGAAGAGAGAAATGCAAAGCATCGATGCCAGAGATTAGTGTACACCATGTCCGATGTTTCTATTTTCTCGCTTGCCGTTTCCCAGCTCTGGTGTTTGCTGCCGAGTAAGTGAAGGTGAAGGCACTATCCTTCTCAGCTTATTGAACAGCACAACTGTAGTTCATTAGCATCCAGATACCTTTAAGGTATTAAGATTGTCTCCTTGGTCACACTGCTCCAGAGCTTACAGGATGAAAGTACCAAAAGCTCAGAAATAATGGGTTGCATTGTTGCTGAAGGGAATATCTGATTAGTGGAGGCTTGCCCATATGCTGTATGGAGGAAATAGAAAAAATGCAAAGGAATTTTCTCTTTATTATTCATGTGTAATCACATTTTAAAAACACTCATAATCAGGCCAACGTTTCTGGAAAACACGAGGCAGATTATTCATAGTCTTCCTGTGTTTCACAAAGCATTGATTTTTATATAGGTAATTAAGAAAGAGGTTATGAAATCTAATAATTGCTAGGGTGGTCTCTTTTAAATAAATAGTTTGAATAGGAGTGAGGTAAGGAAAAGGATTGTGGCCAACTTTTCTCTCTCAGACTCACCTGTGCCAGGCTGATTTGAAATGAGGATAGACTCACTAAGAGGAAAATGGACTAGCATAGCTGTGTTTTGTATTTATCTGTGTCGTATTGTATCTGTATCTGTGGTGGTTGAAATGCAACTGAAGTGTAACATTTTTTTATTGGGAGAGGTGCTCTACTCGTTCAGTAGTGGATGAAAGGAGACACTGCAGTGTGAGAGTGAAGTGCTTGATGTGAGTGCCCCAGCCTGGGATAGCTGGGGTGCTGTGCCTCAGCAAGGAAGTGTTTTACAGATCCATATGAAAGAATTTCTTATGCCTGTTCTCCCCAGGTAGCAGCATCAGACGTTCACTCAGTGATATAAAAATATGATAACCAAATGGTGCAAAGAGATAAAAGCTGCTATCTGCTCATAATATAAAGGTCACGAGGGTCATGAAAAAAACCTTTGCTGGAGCCATTTGCATTGTCAGCTCTTTCTGTGGAAATCCCTGACTGCAAAACTTGGAAGTGGCCCAGCCCAGCAGCTCTGGGATTTACCTTCATAAGGAAGAATAAGAAAATCAATCTGTTAAAGTCTCTGCATGACTTGCCCCATGGAGAATAAGATATTCTGTCTCCTGCAGCAGGAGAGCAGGGGAAATACCTGAGGTGGTGGGTGAAAAGCAGCACCCAGCAGTGTCTGGTCCGGGGGCCACAACCTGCCAGGTTCTGTGTGGCAGCACCCAGCTGTGGCTGGAGGCTGTCTCACCTTGTTTTGCTGACTCAGGCACTGGCAGCTCATGCAGCCAGGTTAATCTGCAACAGGAATATACCCAGGACCTGCCAGCTCAGCCTGTGCGAGGAGCACAATGTGGCCTCTCCTCTTGCTCAGCTGAACGCTTTATGCTTTGCCTGGTTGCACTGCTGGGGCACTCTGTCATTTTTCAGCTTGCTGAACACAGATATAAGTAAGTAATGTATACATTTCAGGCCTGCCACTGCCTAGGGTTATTTATGAAGTAATATTTTCTTTATCATTAGGTAGAAGTAGTGTAAGCCAATACATACTGAATGCATAAATCTGCCAGCTCCACTCAAGTAGGGGGCAGCAGCTGGAAAAGGACATGCCAATTTAGGCAAATTTCAGAGAAAATATTTTTTTCTATTTTCATGGCCTGGGGCGAACTTGATTTGAAGGCTCATTTCTGATGCAGTGGTACAGAGGTAAAGCTTCTTCTTTAAGCAAAATAAATCTTTGGGTAGCAAAGCCTGCTGAGGGTATCAGAGAATCATTAATGCAGGAGAGTTGATCTGCTGTCTCAAAGTGCTCTGCACCAACCCAAGCCACATATAACTGATGCACTGATTCCTGCTTCTGAATAAAGGAACCTAAAATCCAGATGGCCATTTAAAATAAAAATCCATTTTGATGAGACATTTATTTTTCTTTCTAAAGCACTACATGTTTAGCAGACAAGAAAGAGAAAGGCAAAGATAATGTTTTAATTTGTTATCTCCATTTTAAATACAGTGAACAGAAACCTGGGCTGTATTTACTCCATTTTTTTTGCAAAGCAGACAGACCTACTGCAAGCTGCAAATTCAGAGTTACTGTCTGTCTAGATAACTGGAAATGAGTCTCCTGTGCTGACTAAAGATTTCTCTCCAGTGAATGCAATATATGTACCCACAAGTGCCTGGCAGCCTGGCTCTCTATGGCAGCAGCACACAACCAATATACTATTTGCAGAACTTTGGATGCAACCAGCTTTCTGCAATGTGAGTTTCCACCATGTGCTGACTACCTTCATCATATTTTTAGGAAGAGAAGGTGACTGGATCTAATGTCACACTGTCCACAAGCTGCTTTGAGGCATAAACCTTGTCACAGAGATTATGTGGTTTTCTCCTCTGTCCTCAGAACATAAATACATTGCCTTAACAAAAGGCTTTTATTTCTTGCCCATACCCTCAGCAGTGTCCCTCTAGCAGCTGCCTTTCACTAAGGTGCAGTTTAACACCTCAGCAGAGCAGACATTCAGATGCTGTTAAGGCGGGCAGGTAAATTGAGTGTGTCTCCTTCATGGCACAGCTCCTCCCCAGCGTGTGGCAGTGAGCTATGCTGCTGCTCTGAGCTGTAATGCTCTAAAGACATTGAGACCATCTGTTTGAAAAAATGCCTCTTTTACCTTGCTGGGCATGTCTGATGGAAGCCATCAGCAGAGCAAGGTACTCTAAAGCCGTTTATCTCGTCTAATGTTGCCTCTGTTCTCCCTTTCTCTTTTTATCTTTCATTCTCTCTCTTCCCTTTGTGAAGTATCAAGAAACAATATCAACACGTTGCACTAATCAAGGAAAAAGCTGTAGCACCTGCTTTAGCTTTTGCTAAAAAATGTGAATAAATGCAATATGTGACAGGTTTGACAGATGTAACTGTCATGGAAAGGAAAGCAGGAGTCACACTCTGGGGCAAGCACTGGACGAAAAATATGAAGAAAAGGGTGAAAAGGACATCCTTTGTGTCACACTGGCAATTTATATCCAGTGCTTCCCGCATTAGCATGCAGCAAAGAGGAGGGTTTCGCTCTGGCAATGACCTGGGGAAAGCTCGGGAGAGATGAGAAGGGTGAACTCACTGCATCTCTTCCCCCCACAGTTCTGGGGGAAACAGAGCTGTGGTCAGCTCTGAAGCCAGCCCCTGTTCTGTAGCACTGGCCAGGAGCTCCTGTGGACAGTGTTCTGTATAACTGGTGGAGGTCCAGCCCAGAGCCCTGCACTGATCTGACTTGACAAGGCACCCCTGTGGGCAGAGCTGCTACCCTGCACTTCATCTCAGCCTGGGGAGGTTTGCAGAGCTGAATGTGTGACACTCTGCAGTCTGTCCCTGCTCCCTCCCCACGCTGCTGCTGTGGCTAGGACAGTGCCACAAGGACAGGTTTGGGAGGAAGCAGCAGCACAGCTTTCCTTTCCTCATCCTGGCTGTGCTGCTGCTGCCTTCTCCTGCAGGGAAGCCGGAAACACAAAAGTGGGATTCTGCAAGATCTGTTTTATGCCACAAAAGTGTCAGCAATGTTGTAAACAGAGCAGCAAAGCTCCACTGATCTAGCAGACAAGCACAAAAAAAAAAAAAAAAAAAAAAGGAGAAAGCTGTGTGTGTTTTCTTTGTTCTTTTGTTTTTTCTTTCTAAATACCAACCTTGAATCGATCAGATATATTGGGTAGTTAGCAGGGGTGGCCAGTGAAAAGGCAGAAATTTGTAAGGAGATGCATTACCCTGGTAGACAGTGTCACTCCATATGAGAGAAATCAAAGGAGATATTCTGACATGCTCATAGCCCAGAATAGGCTATACTGACCCAAATTATCTATAACCCTGTGAAAAAATCCCCTCCTTTTGTAAAGATTTAAGTACTGTTATGAGTTATGAGGATTATATTTGGGCACAGTTAGAAACTTTAACTACTCCCAAGCATCTGAAATCTATATGCACAGACTGGATTATGTTTCTGTTTAAAGGCAAGAACAAACAAAATACTGCTATAACCGAGTAGTATTAAACTGCATGTTAACAGGACTTACTATTCTCAAAGGTACTTTATTTGATCAAAATCAGGCTTTTGTCTCTAAAGTTTAAATGTCTCAATCTTTCTTTCCTCAACTTTAATTCATTTTATTGAAATGGAAAAAATCAAAGTGCAAAAATGTTTTTGACCCAGTTCAGTCAGAAACTTTAAAAATATTTTTCCCTTTATACACTAAGAAAATCAATAGATATGTTGAATCTCAATCTACAAAGCACGTTGGAACCAGGAGGACAAAGTGACTGGGAAAAATGAATTAGAGAAATGACAATTCTGGCTGCCATCAATTTTCAGCAGAAGTGACATGTTTATCATGGAAGTCACTCCAGCAAGCAGCTGCATTCCCAGCGAGTGTCATATATCTGAGATGATGCAATCTCTCTTTCCCTCATGTCAGATATATATGCCAGCTGTAAAATGGCCTTTGGAGACAAGCAGGTTTGGGCTTTTTTTTGAGCTGACAACACATTATTCATGCGTTAGACACTGTCGAGATGGCTGTGATTGCTGTCAGACTCAGAAATCTTTTTCCAATTTCTTATAGGCAAACATGAGCAATAGCACGAGGGTCAAGCCTTTTCTTCCTCTCTCCTTTCTGCTGTTTCCCTTATTCTCCAGGCCGTGTAACTTTCTGAGCATGACATTTTGATGAGTAAAATACAGAATGTGTTACCTGAGGAATCCCAAAATGCAGGCAGAGCATGGCACTTGACTTTCATGTCCTGTTCACCTTCAGCAATAATTTGGTGTCTTAAGTGGTTTCCATTCTGTAAATTTGATGATGCATGTTATGGGAAGGGGAGACAGTGTGAGGGGGGAGGCAAAAAGGAAGGATGAGTAATGAAGTAGCTCAAAAATGAGATAACTACTAGAAAGTCCCCTTGAGATGGGGATTATGATTTTTGAAGGAAATTATTTCCAAGAAGCAAAAAGAATTTTCAGACTGGAAAAAAGAAAAAAAAAAAGTCCTGCTTTTAGGTTTTATACTTGTCAAGACTTGCAGGCAGTTGCAGTAGTTGGTGCAGCATTTATGTTCGGTATGAGTTTAATGCTGCAAGGTCCAGGCCACAAAGTGGAAAGAAAATGGAGTGTGCCATAAGCTTTGAAAGCTCACAGCTCTGGCCCTAGAGCAGATGCAACATGAGGGGCATCACAGCAGGACAGGCTGGTTTTGGCACCAGTGCAGTCTTCACCACTTTGTTCGTTTTTCTTCTGTAAAGTAGGGATATACTTTTTAGTGATTAAAGACAAAATCTGTAATGGGCCATTAGTTGCAATCCCTGCTTGTCATACAATCTTTTCAGATAACAGATAATGCTATCTTTGATTTGAGCTAAGTGTATAAAAATGTTTGTTTGTTGCAGGGCATAGGTGTCTGATGAACAAAGTCATGAAAGAGAGCAGTAACTATGTCAAGAGGAAGTTTTTTTATAAATAACACGTTTGAAGTCTGTTAATGTTTTTAACTCATTTGCATACAGACTTATGTTTCTGAAAATCTGAATTGCTTTTAAAATATTTGCCTTGAAAATACTTTTGCATTTATGTAGTCAGGGTTTTGTTGTTTGGTTTTATTCCCTTGGGACTGTGGAGCTGTTGGGAGACTATGAAAAAAATGATTAATACTGCTGGTAGACAAAATGCCTATTAGAGAGGGATAGCCCATGCAGCCCTTGCCAGAGCCAGGAACATGAGACCTGCAGGCAGTGATGTAACCTTTCTGACTGTGCCAGTCACTGCCAGTGTGACATTCCTCAGAAAGCTTCATCTCACTCCTTTCCATATCCAGTGGTGCCACTAGTCACTCATTTTGCTGAGCAGGGTGAGCAAGTCTCAGTTCTTAGAAAACACATCCTGTCAAAGCCAAGAAGAAACAAACAGGTACTATAAATGCCTGTCCTGCTGTAAAAAGAACTGTTAAGGCAAATTTTCATCATTTGATTTCAAAAGATTTTACATAAATATAAATATGTTTACCCAAAGAAGCTTAATCAAACAGAGGGTTTCTGTGGGAAACAAGAAGGAAATCTCAGAGCTAGTTAAGAATTTGTCCTGGAAGCTCCTTGGAAGGGTTAATTGTTTTTTCTTGTCTCCCTCTTTTAAAACTGCTCTGTGGAAGGAAGAAAATTTACTTCAGGAAAGTGTTTAAAGTAGTTTAAAATTTATCCAGGCCATGTAAATCCTTTTAGTTCAATTTTTGTGCCACCATTAATTTCTGTGAGCCGCCTTCAGTTTGAAATGCACTTAGGCAGTGTTCGTAGAAATAAACAAATGGAAGTCCCTCTTTCTGCACATCATAAATTGTTCTCCTTTTCCCAGTTAGGAGTGCAGAAGAAACATTGTATATGAGAGAGACATGAGCAGATGAACCAGAATTTGTTATGAGTGTTTGCTGGACCTAGGAGACGTCATTGAAAATGTATCTTTAATTTTCATCTTCATTAATGTTTGCCTTTACGAAATTGCTGATAAATTGATATATAGCTCCTCTTATAAAACAGAAGTCCATCCTCATTTCTAGACCTGTAGGGACTTTAAGTTCTGCATAGGAAGAAGTATAAGTTGTGTGGCAAACTTTCAGGGCAGCTCGGTCACAGCAGGACTTGAGAGACTGTCAGTTCAAAAGGCTGAGAGTGTGATGGGGAGCAAACAGACATCGTTGTTGAGGATCTTTAAAAAAAAAAATCCATCCATGGAATTTTTTTTAATTTTTTTTTTGCTATAGAACTGGCAGAAAGCAGGAAAGGATGCCTCAAAAATATAAAGGCTTGGAAAGTGTAAAATGACTAAACCATAGTCATCAGTGACAGAATATTCAGGCTATTTGGGAAGTTTGGCAGTTTATATTTGCATTTCTATTTCTGACCTTGTATCTTTGCCACTTTTCCTCTTGGGAATTGTATTGACAGTAGAGGTGGAAATGTGCCATGGCAGCAGTGGTGCTTTGGCAGGAGATGGGAAGGGTTGGTTTATTTAAATATTCAGACATGGCCACTGAGGTGTTTCAAAGTGTGGTTGGTTTATGCCATTTACTCATCTTCTGCACAGTGAGGTCTCATCATCTGGAGCTACAGCAGGACCGAAAACTAGATAGAAAATAGAGGATTCCCAAATACCTAGAGGATATGTTCCAGCATGGATGAGATGTTTTCCATTTTCATACTTTCATTTTCAACTAAGAAATTGAAGTAGCCTGATGAAAATGTAAGTGTTCAATTGCATGCATGGAAATTATCTTTAAGTGACTTTGGAGCTAAACTGTAGATCTAGAAGCAGAAAAAGTACAAAGTCTGATTTGTCTTTTCCTGAGCATGTCATTATGGGAAAATTCCTTCTTTCTTTTGCTTTCCTGACCTCATTTGAAATGTCTTTGAACTGCCACCTCTAAGAACAGGGAACCAAGTGGCAGTAGGTGAGAGTGCCTGAGTGGCTGAGAGTTGCCTACGTTTATTAGTAGAATTCTTCTAACTTTAGAAATGAGATGCTCTTTTGGACCTGAAAAATATTATCTTCTGCTTCCAATATTTTGAAAAGAAACAGAATTTCGATTTAATTTCAAAACATTATTTTTATTTAAAATACATTTTGGCTAAATGTTTCACAAGTTTAGCATTTTTAATAAAAATATTTTTAAAACATTATTAATACTGGGTAAAATTTAAATTCTTTTGGAAGCTGCCTTATATATCAGTTTTTCTTACTTAAAAATAAAAACAACCAAGAAAACCCCTTCTTCACTGAGATTTCTGCTTGTCCAACTCTAAACCTTGTCAGATGCTGTCAGCTAAGGATAATTGCAGAGGAGCAGGTCAGACAGGAGAGCTCAATATCCACATTGCAGCCTTGTCTCTTTTCCACATTTGTTCCATGAGTGTCACCACAATGAGTAAATCTTAATTTGGAATTACAATACAGCATTTTTCATTAAGACCAGAGAGCTATTGTGATAGGGATTTATACAAAACCAGAATAAAACCAAATCAACTGTTGATTTAAACCCAATTTTAAACCCAATTGTTGATTTAACCCTCACCCCCAGGAAGCAACCCCTCCACACACAACAAAATAAAGAGCTTGTTTATTGAGAAAAATAGGAATTTGTGTTGGGATATTTTCAATTATGGTGACTGGTTTAAGTTTCCATAAGGCAAATAAATGCTTGAGCTAAAAATTCTTGTAAAGGCAGAATTCACTTCTTCTCACACCTGTGCCACCTGCTTTATCTGTATTTATACACATGTGCCATGTTTATATATTTTTGCAGACAGTTCTCATTATTACCACCAACCAGGGTTGGAGAAGGAAAGTGCAGATGATGAAATAAATTGGAGTGTAGGATGAAAATTCTGCTTTTTCATAGGAAAGCTGTCAGATGGATTAATGGCTGGGCTGAGCCAAATAGCTCCATTTTCAGATCAGATAAAGACCTCTCCCCTCCATGGCTAAAATAATTGAGAAAGGGGGGTCTGATATGGATTTTGTGAGAGATGAACTCCTTGAGAGTAAATTAAAGACAGGATAATAGAGTTCCTCACTACGCATGTGTAACCACTACTCTGATAAATTGGGATGAATGTAATCTTATATAGGCCAGCAACATCCAGGTCTGTCAAAAACCCAGATATATCTGTATCTATCAATACAGATGTGTTTTATTTTCTTGCAGGGCTAGGAAGGAAGTTACAGAGTGTATGAATGAAATGGAAAATCATGCAGTGGGTATACCATACCCACACAGACAGAAAACTCCATTATCTTCCACTCAACCATAAATAATACCTTTGTTCAGGAAAAAGTAAGTGTGCAATAACCTCTCCCAGCCTAGCACAAGGAACACAGGAAAGACAGCAAAGCAATGAAGGGAATGAGCTCAGTGTCCCATCCTGGGCCAGTGTCCCAGCCCAGGGGAGCAGTGGGACCGTGCTTGCCCTGAACCTGCTGGGAGAAGTGCTGTGGGAGGAATTCTAACCTTCCATGCCCACAGTGGTCACTCAGGCTCTGAAGTGATGTGGAGAGCTACCTGGATGTGAGCACAGGTGCTGAGTGAAGGGCTGCTGAGTGCTGCAGTGCACCATTCAATTCCCTTGGAAGGAGGTGCCTCTCACAGGCATGGTCCTGCCCTTCATGTGGCACCAGGGGAATCAACTCCTCCCTGGTCCCACAGTGGGGAGGGATGGAGGGAGGCTGCTAATCTGTGCTTACCTCACAGGGGTGTGCTGAAAAATTAATAAAACAAAGTGAAAGGAGAGGTCGGAGGAACTACCTGACAAGATGAACTTGACAAATGATAAAGGAGGCTAGAAGAACTGGCTGGCTGTGTGCAGAAGAGCTGCAGATGAGATAGGAATGCTCCAAGCAGTGATTGCAAGGTGACTTGGCAATGTTCTGCAAATATTTGAGGGAATAAACATCATTGGGGAAGAGAAATTAGTACAACAAGTTTTATCATAGAGAGCAGGGAGATGATCTGCCAGAAAAAACTTTTTGAAAGACATTAACAAATGAGCCTTTCAGGGGCAAGAGGAGGTGTAACACTGGGTGAGATTTTTTTAGAATTGGAAATCAGCCACAGAAAGCAATCCTGTTTTGGGTGGAAGAATGAAGGTGTGTGTGTGTAGTAGGCGACTTTGGGGTTTTGATTCTCTTGTACACTGCTGCTTCACATGGGTTTGTCCCTCAGGGATGTGGTGTTACAGGGACATGGTAATAACTAAGAAAAGCAAGTTGGACAAAATGCATCAACCCTTTGAAATCATGAGAACTGAGTGTATAATCATGCTCAGCGTTGTTCAGAAGCCCAGAATAACAGCTGGCAGTTGTCTGTGTAGGGGCTTTGTGCCTTATTTGCAGCAGGAATGCTCTGTGTTGAGGACTTTTTTCAAATTGTAGAGGTATGCTGACTCTTTAAAACCAAAGTGCAACACATCTTTGTGACACTGATTTTCTTTAGAAAAGCTGTTACTTCTCCATCACTACATTTATTTGTATCTCCCAATTTTGTTATTTGTTACAGCTTCTAATAATTTATACTATGCCATGCTACAACTATAGTTGTCTCTGGCTCCTTATGCCAGTGGACCCGTGGAGGATTGCTCTCAGCAGAGTTGGGTTTAAATCAGAATCTCTGTCAGATTAATAGGTTATGAGCAAGCACAGAGGCAGGAGTTTGCTCTCTGGAGCCCTGTGATTTCTCTCTTCTCTGCCTGGCAGTGCTCCTGGATGCTGGGGGAGCTGGCTCCCTGTTTCTGCTCACCAGGTGGGACAGCAGATGAAAGTGTGTCTGAGTGTCCCTCCTGGCTGGATCTAAACTGATTCTTTTCCAGAAGTATTTACTTGTCACAGGAATATTATCTGTATTAAGATCTGAACACTGATTACTTTTTTCTTTCATCTATGTTCCTGTGTTTTTACGCTGTTTATCTTCCCTGGGTTTGCTGTACGTCATCCCTTTCAAAATGGTGGATCTTCCTTTTTTTTTCTGTTTAGGGATTTAATTTTTTTCTGTTTAGGGATTTGATTTGCCTCCCGAAAGCTGGTGGTGCAAAAATGATTCTTTCAGGGAAAGCTCTTAAAGGGGATCTGATTGCCTCCAAGTCCACACTCATCATCAGTGCTTTTGTTTGCCACCTTATCCATAATTTCTGAGTCATAGTAAAAATTCAGAGATCTCACTGAAGAATGAAGAATCTCATGCCTGTCTTTGTCATATCATCTCTTTCCAAGCAAATGCTCCATATTATGAAAAGTCTTCTCTCTGTTTTGCCTTAATCTATTTTTTAATTTTGCATAAAATAATTACATGGCCTTGGTAAGAAATACTTAGTAGAAATTTCCCTTCAATTACAGAATGATTTTCTCATCATCTCCCCTGCCTTTCTTTTATTCCCCTTTGAAGAAAAGAAGGGATAGATGGATGTGAGTGAGTCAGCACGATACAGACTGCCACCAGAATGCTCTAGCAAGCATCTCCTATACCAGGGGTATTCCCACTTTTCAGCCTATCTGACCCCTGTTAATTGCAGTGGTGCTTCCCTCTTGCTGGTTTGCAGACAAATGCTTGGAACAAGGTGTAGTGCTATAATCTGTTCTGAAAAGCTTCTCCAAGAGGACAGGAATTGTGGATGCTGATTCGCTTTCCCATGTTGAGAAACCAAGCGGAACAGATTAACACACTTAGTGGGAACACACTTTTGAATCTCACTGGGTTCGACTTGTTCTTCCTTCTTCAAAGCAATTAACTGTATATAAATTTGATTCTGTATGGTATATGCCTTTTTGACTGTTTTAAGATCTTTTCCTGGTGATGGTGAGGTTTTCAATAAAACATGAAGTAATTTACGTGACTGGATTACACAAGGTCCTTTTTCATACAGCCCAGCGTGAGTAATAACAATGTGAGACCTGAAATATGTCAGTGATCTCCAAAGCCATAATATCCATCTACTTAAAACCTATTAAAAAAAAATAGGAAAAGTAAGCTGGTTTTGCTCCATCCTCCTATCTGAGGAATTGACCTGAATAACAATCAGATGCATTTTACTACTTAATTCTTTATTACAGGGTTTTGGAGAACCAAATTATTTTCTATCTCCCATGCAGAGGTTTTGCTCTGAATATTCAATCCTGTCACTCTTTTGTTATCTTTCTTTCCAAGTTCTCACTTTCAGAATTAAAAAAAAAAACAACAAAAAAACCCAAAACACCAAAACAAAACAAACAAATAGAATTGGCTCCTCAACATTATATAGAAGGAAATGGAAGGAAGGCAAAGTGAAGGAAAAGCTTGTGGGAAAGCAAAGTAGTGATCTTAAATCCCTTGCTTCATCTCCTGTGTCTCTGCTGTGGCTATATAACCATTTTGTTTCCCAAGCATCTTTCAGCTGGCTTCCCTCTAGGCCATCTCAGATCCACACATCCCTCATGTGTGCTTCCTGCCTCTTCCCCACGGATTGTGTGCCAGTGTCACAAAACATGTCCCCTTTGTTTGTTAGCAAGATGACCAGCACTAGCAGGCACTCAGAAATGCCAGCTTTAATTATAAATTTTGCTTTCAAGGGGAGCACGCAAATTATGCCTGGGTATCTTAAAAGTGCTTCTTGCTTTTTTGAACTCTGACTTTTGTACTTTGAAAAATAATAGGGCTTCTGTTCTCAGGATTACTAGTCCTTGCTGTGACCCTGTCCTGGGAGGAACCCAAACAGAAGCAAATGAAAACAGACAATCTCGTGCATCTTGAGCTGGCTGATGGTAGGAAATAATGCAATTTCCCACTAAAAAGAAATAAAAAATCACTGGGTTTTATGCAATGAGTTGCTTGCATTATTTTCTCCTGAGAAAACTGACCCTTTGGTTTTTGAGATTAGCCATTGTAGAGGTGTCTCAGAAGCACTTTGTGTGGAACACAGAGCACCACATTGCTCAGTCTGCCTTGCTTTAAGCTTGCATGGCCCACGGCTGCAGACTCATCACTGTGCACAGTAATAGGGAAACAACTGGCTACTAATTTTCTCCTGATTGATGAACTACTGCTAAGATTACCCTGTGTGTAATCTTGCTTAATAAATGAGACCATAATAGTTATGTTAGTCACCATTTTGGCAGAGTAAAGTGGATGAAAGCATGATGATGTTTACTCTGTAGGCCCATAACACTTTCATAGAAATATAAAGAAAATCTGAGAACAGGGTCACAGAAAAATATATTGTCTGAGGTATGCATCTATTGTACTATATATATATATATGTATATATGTATATAAATATATAATCGTATCTACTTAGTACAACACAGGTCCAGGCATTAGATGATGACATACTTCAGATTCAACAAATTTGACATCAAAATTGACTTCAAGCTCTTATTATTTTGGGCCAATTTCACTGCAGTATATGACTCAGATTGTAGAATCTTTCTATGCAATGCTTGAGAAGGATGGTTGGAAATTGATCTGCTTAGTCAGAGTTTATTCTTCAGGGACTTACACAAAGAGGAGCTGTACATGGTGAGCTGGCCAAAGAGTTCAAGGTCAGTCCAGAAGCTTGGCAGGGCCGTGTTCTTTCACCCATGATATTCAATTATCTTGCTGACTGGATGTGGAGATGAGTCCTTGGTGATTACAAAGGAGAAAGCAAAGTTTGGGTATTTCATTAGTATGTTGACAGCTTTTTTAGATTTTGCTGCTGACCTTGGGTATAATCAAATACACAGAATTTTTACAGAATCCACTGCTTTGAAGAGGAAACAGAAATAATCCTGAAATATGAGACAAAGGGTTTTATGGCCAATGACCAGGAGAACTTTTTTCATGTTTTTAAAATTGTAAGGGTAAGAAAGGCTGGAGGAAAAAGTCATTTAAGTGTCTTTCTTTCAAAGTAATGATACTTAATCCCTTATAATTTCTTGGATTCTTATCTGCTCTCTGCTGGTATAATTCCACTAATTTTCTGTACCATCCCAAAGGAATGAATTGTCCGTCACTCAGGAGATATTAAATAAAACCAAAGAAGGTGATTTGCATCATTCTGAGCTGCCTACTGGCACTATTTTTAGCCATGGAAGGTACTGGCTGCACTCCAGCTCTGAGAAAAACAGAGATGAGTGCATTGATTCATTCAAACATTTATGCACATTCTTAAAATTTTTCCTGGCTCACAAACTGGTCACTCAAAAGCAAGTTATTGGTGGTCTTGTTTGTCTGATTGTTTTTTTTTTTTTCTTTTTTGGTTTTGTTTTCCTAAGACAGCATAACATGCATGATGTGCCCTAAGCCACATAGGTTCTAGAAAACAAAGTACAGGCCTTATGCTGAAGGGGTGGAAAGCCACAGCCCTACATTTGCTGCTTCTTGGTTTATGGGCCCAAAGGTGCAAGAATAAGAGACAGAAGTCAAGAGACCAAGTTCATTGCATGTATGGATATGGTGAGCCGAGGTACAATTCTGATTTGAACCATTTATTTTTTTGTGCCATAACTGTCATTAAATTAATAACTTGAGAAGAAAAAGATTAAATTAATTGTTATGGGTTGATTTTCTTTATGGGTCTTATAGGAACAGGTCTAAGTTAAAATCTATATTGTTTTTTAAATTACTTTATGCAACTTTTACAAGGAGATTTCTTTGTCCCTTCTGCTTTTTAAAAAAATTTCGTTCTCTGGTTAAGACTTTCTGGGTCAAAGCAGCTACTTCTAGAAGAGTCAAGCTGCCCTCATACATATTCCATTGCAGAATATTGACATCATGTGAAAACAGTGGTGATTAATCCTAAAATACTCTAAAGTAAGTCACTGAATAGCTAGTGCCAGGGAAATTAATTTTAGCTTAGAAAATCTATACTTACTTTGAGTTGAAAACCAGGGAAAAGTACTACATGGGATTCAGGCAATAGAAAAGTTTTCTTTTGAAGGTAAATATTATTTTCTCATCCACTTCAGTAATTTGGAACTAGGAGTAGTCTTTTATTCTTAAGAACCCTTCTGGCACTCCCCAAGTTCTCTTCCTTCACTGCAGTCCCTGGTTTTGACTAGTGCCATAGGGGCTGGATTTAGGTGACCAAACACAGACTCATCAAAGTCTCACTTAAGAGCCACCCGAAAGAAATAAACACTCCCAGAGCCTGTGTCCTCCCTCCTAAAGTATTTTCACGAAAGCAAATTCTGCTCTAAAACATGTCTTTCCTTCTGCTGACTCCCAGGGAGTTTCTGGTCATTAGCACAGGTGTTTGTACAAAAGCCACCTGAACCTCCTGAGCTGTGTCTCAGACCATGTCTGGAGTGATCATTAGGAGGTTTCTTGGGCTGACAGTGTGAAAAAGAAAAAGGTGGGAAAAATTTATAGAATAAAATGGAAAAATTTGTGCTTTAATTAAAAAAATGGTAAAGTTTTCTGCTTTAGTTAGAATTTCCTCCATAAAGTGCTTAGTGGTTTTGTCTGGTTGTAATGCTAAGGATATTTATGCTAAATCTGGTCTTTTGAAATATGAGAGTCTGTGGGCAGTGGTCACCCTTTTTCAACAAATCAAAATTAACTACCCTTACTGTAGGTTAAAGAATATCCTCACCAAAAAAAAACCAACCAAACCAAACCAAACCAAAACAAACAACCAACCACAACAAAAAACCAAAACAACAACAACAACAACAAAACCAACAAAAACAAAAACTGAACAAAAAAAACCCCATGAGTGAGCCATGTAGGGTGCTCAGGGTATCTCCTAGCTTATTTTCTGATTAAAAAATGACTGTGGCAGAAATCAGTATTGCTTCATCTAATAAACCCTTTGCTACCTCTGTGATGACATATATCCTCTACCCAATTTTATCCTGGTTAAACTTCTCCTAGACTAAACATTAAATACTAACTCAACCAGGAACCAGGTGAGTCATGGACTGAGTGAAAAGTTGTGTCGTCTCATTTTAGCTAGCCCTGGTTTATTCAGGAGTGCCAGAAGCTGCCAGCTAGAGGGGGAGTAGTTGAATATCCATGGCAGAGAGAGCAGGCACAGTGGTAGAGCCTGACTCACTTGTGCCACCCTGCCCAGAGGCAGATCCAGCTGTAGCAGAAAGAGAAATATTTTCTCTTCCAACTCAGTTAGTCTTTGGATCTTTTTGGGAGCTGGGGAACAATTAGAACCAATATAGTATCCAAACAAAATAGTAGGAATATTAATAAGAAAAACAAATTAATCTGTATTAAAAGAAGATAAAAGTATGTTTTATGTACAATGAGTACATCCTTAATGTGCCCATTTTGACTTCAAGAGAATGAAAGAGAAGCAGCTAAAAGGCATGGAGATAGGCTTGTTCCAGCATGTATTATAAATAAATGAAAGAAAAAGAAATGATGTGATCATCCTGCTCAGGTACTGAGAGGTTCCTCTGTGCTGCTCAGCAGGATGGGGGAGGATGCTGGTGTGCAGTGGTGTGTATGACACTAGTGGGGTGGGCTGCTCCAAGCAGCTCTTGTGCCTAGAGCAGAGCATTTCAGAAGAAACCTCTCAAGGCTGTTTCCATATAAAATAAAATGCCTACAAAGTTTTTCTCTGAAGTAGTAGCACGGCTGTGGTCTCCTCAGCTCCATTCAATCTGTTGCTTCACAGTGAGTTTCCCAGAGCAGGGTGCATGTTGTAGCACTGGCTGGGAGCTGCCCAGGACACAGTGGTGGCAGGAAGCATTCATCTTCATTACATCACCTTATAACTGCAGGGAGGCCACTGTAACAGCCTCAATAGCACTTGGAGTTTTTGAAAGCTGGAAATGCACTAGCCACCTGTATCAGCCTTCCAATATCCTGATTGAATAAGTAAAAAGACTGATATTCCCTTTCACTCTGAGGCTTTATTTTATCTCAGAGTTGAGATTTCTTATACTTAAAATGACTGTTTTGCTATAATAGTATAAATAGGGGAAGACTAGAAAATGGTTCATGTTCTGTAAGGATACAGTTTGACATCACTGTATGATATGCAGTAAGAATAATATGGATGCATTACCAAAAATGTTCAAGGAAGTTTGCTTCCATTAAGCTAAAAAAGTAATGTAAATATAAGAAAATCTCTGCAGGAAAAAAGCTGATAAGGAAAATTTCAAAAGAAAATGGTTTTAAAGCATATCACTGAAAAAAGGTATTTTAGATATCAGTTGTATTGTTAAGACATAGCATTAGAGTTCACACGCCTAATCAGGGACTGTGCCACAGAGCATCACACTGAGCAGGGTAAAAGAGTCACAGCTATATCTCTTTTTCCCTAGGAAATACTAAGGCTTTTTTTGAGGGGTGAAGCTGTGCAGATGGCTTCTCCAAAGCATCTTCTTCAGGCACAAGAGCTATTTGTGGTAATTTGTTTCTACCTGCGTTGAACTGGTTTTGAACAGGCACGGTGCTCATCAAAATATTTTTAATTCCCTCCAAAAGAATAGAGAGATGTGTTTAAAAGTATGTGACAAATGAGTTCATTTGGTGATGTTTCTGTTCAATATTCATTGAATGAACTGAGGATAGGTTTGCAAACAGTAGCACTTCAGATAGTGCTCACATCCCTGTGACTCGAAATATTCTCATGCTTCTAGTCTGGCCTTTTTTGACAGTCACAAAGCAGAAAAGCACTGAGGTCCCAGAATCTGATTTCACTTTCTCTACTTCTAGCTGTGGCCCATGCTGGGAGTCTGTCCCTCCTAATGAAGTGCTTGTCTTCATCTGTGCCATTCTAATGGCTATATAGCCCCACCATGTTTTTCCTTGGGAACCTGGGATTCCCAAGTGTTTGGCCATTTTTTTTTTTTTCATGACTTTCTTTTTACATCTTCCTTTCACACGACAGGATGATGTTTTCTCTTTGCAAGTGTCTGGGCCCAGGGACAAGAATTCACATTTGCAGGGGCACTCCCATCACCATGGATGTGTCAGAGGGAGGCCAAGGGCTGGCTGTGTGGGAAGCAGAGCTGTCTGCTTTCTGCTCACCTACCCTGGGTCAGGCCATGGGAGGAGAGCAAAGGGGAGGAACTGGAGTGGGCTTTGCCTCTGATTATGCTGTGCTGACTTGCTGGTGTCTGATAACAGCATCACAACATGTGTCAGTCCAGCAGCTTTTTAAAGAGCAGAATTGCTCTTAAATCCCTATTGCAGATAACGTTAGACTTGAAGATCAAGCCCAATTATTTTCTTTCTGTAACTTCTGCCACTGGTCCTTTTGTCAGCTGCTACAACCTGTTCAATTAGTGTAGTACTGAGGCTATTTTTTATGCACACTGCCAGTTTAACTGGTCTGTTTTTTTTCCTGGAGTACAGAAGAGAAGTGGATGTCTCCAAGAGAGTGAGATTTTCTTCTCAGATTTTCTGTTTTCTTTAAAACTCCTATCTAACAAGAAGAGAACTCTTGTTCTAACTTTTATCTGCTGATGGCAGATTTCAAGGGTTTCCAGCCTGGGATAAGGAGTGGGTTTATACCCTCCCAGTGCATTCTCTGTGGCTGAGTGTCATTGGAGAGGGCAGCTCCAGCTGCCATGAGCCTGCTGGAAACTTCTGTTTTAAGATTATGTCCAACAGAGGAGTTTGCCAGAGTTTGCTGGGTAGTATAAAAGGAGCAGAGTATGACAGCATGACAGTGAATTTTTTGGTGTATCTAAAGTCTTGTTCTAGTTGCCAACTTTATCCCATGCTCAGTTACACAGTAAATTCATTCGTATTTTAGCTCCACCGAAGTCTGTGACCTTACGGAACAAGTGAAGGAAAATAAGTCATCTTTTCAGTTCTGGAAGTGTTGAAGGGGTTCCAATTTCACCCTTGAAAATGCTCCAACCTACTGACATTTTATTTTCTTTCCCTTATTTCTGGCTGTCATAGACATGACAAGTAAAAAAGCTATACTAGATCAAATTCTGATATCATATGTGTGCCAATGAAATTTTTCTCACAGAAAATACCTTTTTACTTACAATTAATCCTCAACTTAGTTGTTTTTAAAACAAATTCAAATGAAGTTTTTGCCATTTTAGCTACAAAACTAAAACACAACAGTGAATAACTTCGTGTGGGAAGCCCTTGACACTTTTTCTTTTAATATGATGTGTGGCAACTTATCACTATCCATATTTCTGATTGCTTAAATGGCTTTCAATCCAGGACTAGAATTAGTACAGCATGTTTTTGTGATTGATACAGAAATTTGGGATATGGGATATTTGACTCAACCCCAAGCACACTCAGTATGTTCCCACTGATTTTGTCATTGCAATATCCCAATCACTTGGGATGCCATGCTTGCTTTGCCAGAGTTGCTTTTGCTGGTGGTAGCATTGCTCATCAGGGAGAAGTCGTGCCTTAGGTGTGCAGTGTCTCAGGAACAGGAAGCCTTTCCTGACGGCTGTGCTGAGACAGGTTTGCACTGCTCCCTGTGACAAAGGGGCATCTGATGTGACTGGCTGCTGTACCTGCAAGAGGAAAAGGTCTGCCCAGGACAAGTAATGAGCATGCTGGAAAAAAATTATTGAGAAGGCACTTCTGCATGCGGGGTTATCTTTTGGTCTGGAATAATAGGTTCAGGATGAAACAGAGAGTGAAAACAAGCAGCTTGAAGAAAAGGAGGCCCCTGGGCTTGCCTGTTCTGTACAGCCCTTAATGAGGATGAGTGATGCCCTAGCCTGAGTGGGGCCAAGTGTTGCCTGTGCAGAGAATGGAATGAGGTGCTGCCACCACTGGAGAGATCATCTGGGATCCAGCTGCAACTCTTGTCACCCATAGTGCAAACCAGAGGACTCTGAAGCACCACAGGCACAGTCTGCAGCCCTCATGAGAGGAGATTAGAAGGGCTTTGTCTGTTCACTTGAGCCTAATGAAGGGTGAGAGACAATATGGAAACAGCCTATAAATACATCAGGAGAGACGAGAGCTGTGTGGGTGAAAGGAGCATGCTGGCACAAAAGTCAGAGCAGGTAGGGTGCCAATGAATAAGCAAAGGCTGTACCAGAGAAGCCTGTTCTGGTCCATAATGGATGGAAGTCTGACATGGTAGAAACAGAACATGGCTTTTGGGGATGAATGTGACTGTTTTATGGGACAGTTCATTTCATAGGTTGTCTACAATAGCAAGTGGACCAGGCTCAATAGTCTAATCTGATCTAATCTAATCTAATCTAATCTAATTTTTTTTCACTGTCCTGCACTGAGTTGGAGCCCACCAGTCAAGTCAGTCCTCTCTCTCTTTACCTTCTTCCCCTGCTCCTATTCTCAGGAGTCTCCTATGCAAGGCTCTGTACCCTCCTACAGTCCTACCCTCCTACATCCCTCTTGCTGTACCCAGGAGGGGAAGATGTCCCCTTGCAATTTCCATTTTTGCCAGTGATTACACCAGACCCTATGATGAATGTACAAAACATTTTGTTTTCTTTTAGTATTTTTCTAAGAAAAGAAGTAGAATCCCTTAGGTGAGATTTTTCAGTGAGATCTTCCTTTATTTTCTGTATAGGGAAGCCCTTTTAGCAGTTGACTCTTCATGTGTCTCCTGCATTGTTTCTGTGATGATCTAATTGTCTAATGTTATACACTGATAATTTACTACAGAAAAAAAGGAACTTTACCTGACATAGTAATAGGAATATGAAATGAAATTGATTGAGTTGGATTTAGCTATTTGACTATGCATGTAAAGATCATCGCTTACCCTAAATTCAGTACCCGTTTATTTTAGCTGCAGTACTTTGCTTATAAATAAGGCATGGGACCTTAGTTCTAGATGCTTCTCTGAGACACTTCAGCTTGGTAGCTTTTAATCTAGCTAGTTAGATAACACAGTAATTACTGACGGGAAAGATCAATGCCTCCAAATCTCAGTGCATCCAAAGAGACCCTTCAGTCATCCTATAGAAGAATATATTTCTGCATTGACCTACCCAGCAGCATCAGAGATGCTGTTGCAGCTGAGGTGGATGAGCGCTTAGAGGAGTGAATATGGATT
The DNA here is from genome assembly GCF_052056855.1 of Sturnus vulgaris. Lineage (NCBI taxonomy): Eukaryota > Metazoa > Chordata > Aves > Passeriformes > Sturnidae > Sturnus > Sturnus vulgaris. The sequence continues at coordinate 10,265,907 of NC_142250.1, forward strand.
GAAGTATGGTCTCTTATGTTTTCCAATACTAAAATTCCTTTTACTTGCTGCATCATCCATACTGCATTTCAGCTCCAGGCCTTTTCATATTTTGTTTGTAGCTTTATAAAAACCTAGGGATAAGGAGTTATGTCCAGCTCTATAGTGTCTGGTTTTATTTCTCCACACCCCATAAAGATAAAGGCAAAGAAAGAGAAAGTCTCCATTTGGGTATATTATGAGGGTATGACAGCCCTATGTCTTAACAGGCATATGATTTAATTTCAGGTAGCTTTAATATGTGGATACAACTACTGGCATTGTTTCCAAATAGGTTTCTTGCTTTTATTCATATTGTTGATCATAAAATATGGTGGCTAAATAGTACCATGCCACCCATATGGTTTTGTTCTTGTAGATTTTCTTGAATAACAGCTGAAGTAATGTGTGTATAGTTACAGCAGTTTAAAACCTCTATAAAACCAAGGACAGGGCCTGCTAACAGAATATGAAAGCAGTACTTACTGTATATAGACTCTTTCTCCTCAGACTGAGAAGTTGCTTCCCTCTGCACAAAGGATTCACCTGCTGCAATTTTGGTTTAGCTTTACAGTCTGTTTGTTACTATTTTTGACTTGATTGTTGTTTAATTGGAGATACTTAACATAAAAGTTTGTTACCAAAAGGGACACACGAAGATTGGAACAGGAATTCAAACAGATAGGAACGGAGAGGTAAATCAATGCTGTTTTCCCAAATTTGATGTTACTTCATCCTTGCTGAAACATTTGGAAACCTGCTGGCCTTGTTTACAGCCTCACCAGGGTTAAGGGCCACAAGATGTCAGTGTAGCACCAAACATGAAAGAATGGCAAGCGGGCTTGTGCAGCCCCTTAAATTGTCCTGCCAGTAAAAACCTCTGGTCTCCAACTGCAGAGAGAGGCACAGCGGTCAGGAAATGGCCCATGTGATGAGGAGCATCTTCTGAGCCTGGAGCACGGGCAAGCAGCCAGGGGAGCAGGCGCCGAGCAGGGCTGTGCATCTCCTGTGTATGGAGACAAAAGGCTGAGTGTGCCTGCAGGAGCTGGGCAGTGCAGCTCCCGTTTTCCTGTACAGCACAATCCTCTGGGCTTGCCCAGCTCCCTTAGTGCCACTCAACCTGTTGGCTGCTACTAACTGGCAGTCAGGAGAAGTGTGCTTTATGCCACAGGTCCTATCCTATTACTGTGTCTAAAGTAGTAATTCTTAATACAGTGGGGGGACATTACTGAATAGGGAAAAAGCAAGTGAAAAAAGAACAGTTTCTTGCATTGTCCTCTGGGTGACTGCTAAAGAAAATCTTCTTCCAAATTTCTGAGACAGATAATAGCTAAAGAGACATCTCCAAAAGTTTGGTTTTGTTGTTAATTTGTTTCCCCTTATTTCTATTTCTAGGAAGTACAGTATGGGTCTAATTCTGAACAACAAAACTGTTAAAGGCGTCTCGGCACACTGCAACTGTGCTTTTCCAGGAGTGACTGTTCCTGGGTGCAAAAGGAACACTTGCTATTTGCCTGTATGTATCTGTACCCACAAGTGTGACAATAAAGGAAACCAGAAAAAATGGCACTGGAACAGTGCAGAGATGTCTGGGTTAGGTTAAACCAACTGTACAAACTACAGTCATTTATTTTTTCTCTTCCCTTTGTTCTTGCCTCAGAGGTGATATTTCTTTTGGATTTGCTTAGTTTTCCTTACATGGTTTCCTCTTCCAATTCAGATTTATTCATTCACAGTTTGCGTGATTACAGAAATGAGAGAGAAATTGCAAATCACGGACTCATTGTTGGCCATTGGATTTTAAAAAGGAATTAAAGGAAACCAGATATTTTGTGATGTTCCAGATGAATAATTCCAGAACATATTTTATTAAAGAAGATGAAGTGCAGCACTAATCTTTGGGAAAGTTACCCTTCATTAATACAGAGCTATTAGCACAGTTGTGGCCTGGAGCTAAAGTTGTGACTGAGCACCACTTTGAGACTCAGACGTCTGTGTTTGGGATCCCTTTGGCACAGGTGCTTCCAAAATACTCCCTGTCTCTCTTATGGACTGAAGCTAAAGCCAGTGCCACAGATACGAAGAGCTGAGAACTTAAAATCCAATGCTTGGCCACCATTTTCAGTTTTTGCCTCTTTAAATTTGTGCTTTTTGAATTTTCCAGGCTGTTTGTCCATGAAGACAGGTTATGGATACCACTGAGAACTGGGAAATGGGAGCCGCAGTTTGGAGAAGACCTCAGGGGGAACTGTTAACCCATCTCTGTCCCGCCAGGGCAGAAACAGAGCTCGTCTGTAATGACTGGACATAATGACATGTGAAAACTCGTGTTTTCTCACAAAATCTGTGTTCTGTTTAAACAGGTCTCTCAGTGTTGTGGTTTCTGAAAGTGCTTGGAAAATCTGAACTGAGGTTAACAGATACCTCAGTATTTCTCTTAAGCAAAGTTTGAAGCAGTACTTCATGCAGAGTTACCAGTCTCATCCAAGTAAACTCAAGCAATCTAAATGACAGAAGTGATGTGTGAGCATCACTGAAATGTGATTTCAGTGTATTTCACATCAGTACAGTTTAATTGCATTGACGAAAATTGTAAAAAAGGTCAAAACAGATAATAGTGACACTAAGACCAGACTTGCTCAAGCTCTTTTTATCTCTGTGACCATGCAAGCCAGCAGCTACTGAATGTTGCAGTGCCAAGCTCTTGGCTTTGATGTTTTAGTAAAAATCACTAGATCAGTGACAAAATGACGACCTGATAAAACTTGTTTTATTGCTGTATTACTCATTCCTTTTTTATTACATCTGTGCTATGGTAGGATATAACCATCAAAATACCCAGGCAATTTTGTTTTGCACACTAAAACCTAATCAGGCATTACCTAAACACTTTCTTACCATTGTAAGTGATGGCAAGGTTTGATTCTATTTCTGCCAAAATCGATACATGAAAACTCACAAAGATAATACTTTAGATGAACTATGGCATTCATCAATTCTCCTCTTTTCTTCCTCTGATTTTATGAATATAAAATCTTCCTCTTTACATTGTGGGCTTTTAGAACACACATATATTTGGACTTTTTTGTGATGAGAATACAAAGTGCTGAGTCTTCATTAATATAGGGGCCCCTATAGCAAATGCATATGGATATATACCCTGATTTTTATTACAGCTTGTTAGATTATCACCAGTCTGCTCAGCCTGAGTATTATGCCTTAGGTAGAGGAATTAAGTATAATTAGCCTGCTTTGTTATCTTCACTGTGGTAGTAGAAATGGGTGAGTAGATTTTGAGCCATCAAATATTCTTGACAATATTTTAAGGTTGTTTTTCTTTATGTACTGCTTAAGGACAATCTGGTGTTGGTGAAGCATCTTGTAGCAAAGTGAGCTAGGAGAAAGGAAAATTAAACAGCTTGGCTTGAGGTAGCATTCTTTTCACTTTTGTCAGATGTGTACACTACACTGACTTCAAAAGCTGTGCTTTGATTTCATTTAAGTGTGGCAATTATATAGTGCTATCACCCCCCAAAAAAAATCTTCTAATCATATGGTGGATAAGGAAAAAAAATGAGTTGCTTTTAAGGCCTCATTTGAGAATACTGAACTGAAGTATGTGTCTTGTGCTTAGTGATTAGTATCTATCGATAAATCCAGGCATGAAAAACTGGGAGTGCTGATGCACCTACAAGAACACATCCAAATGATACAGAGATAGCTTTATGCAATGCATTTATCTGGCAGAGACATGAAAGGATCTCTGTTTCTCCTCCTTTTGTATTAACATGAATGGATCTCTGTTTCTCCTCCTTTTGTCTTAATGTTCACCACACTATCCAGTCACCTTTTGGTGTGGAGGTAATTACTTCATTGATGTTCTAATCACCATCAGGTTGTATTGCTGTTCAGTGACAGATGAACACTGTATATTTGACCATAGACTTAAAAACCCCTTTGTCCTTCATGTTGCTCTCATATACATCACAGCTAGCACAAAATCTGCTGTCATCCTTTGTGCTTTTGGGAAGGTGTTCTTTGCAGGAAGGCTGGGGTTCAGAGAAAATCTTTGTCATGCAGGCTTGCATTGCTGCTTTTTCCCTTCAGTTTGCTGTTCCTCTTTAAACCCATTTTCCCAGCCTCTCTGGAAACAGGAAAAACTCCACAAATCTTCTTTGACCAAATACCCACCCACCCCACCTCACCCAGTCTGCAAATCCAGGAGTTGAAAGCTCTAAAAAAAGCTTTGCTCCTGAATGTGAGCCATCTCCCTTTGCTCAGTAGAACCTGACTATTAAAAACACACACTTGCTCCTTTCAGGGCTAGCTTTGGACTATATATGATGTCAGCTGCTGCTCGTCCTTCCGTATCTCAGCCTGGTTCAAAAGAAATGTGGCTGTGGGCCTCTGCCTGCCTGGCACAGTTTGTCCTGCCAGGTGATGCAGCAGCTCTGAGATGAGTATTAATGAGTGTGGGAACTATCAGCAGGTCGTGCTTCCCCTGACAAGGGATGACAAACTGTCCACGTTGTGTATCCTCGCTGATTCGCCCGTGTGCATGACGTTTGTTTCCAGTACAGATGTATTTCAGATTTGCAGTGTTCTAACGTGACAAATGATGCAGGCTGAATGCCATGCAGATGGAGAGAATATCCACTTCTTTGGCAGCAGAATTTTGCAATATTAGTGTATTTATGAATGCGATGTTTGAAATGGGACACTGAAAACTAATTATTGTAAAAAAATACAAAGGATAATAATGCCCAAAGAGAGATCACGGAAAAATGGAAGTTCTGTGTTGAAGAGCTCTTCAGTGTAATTGCCCAGATAACCCCTGGCCAGATGATATCAATAATATCAACACTGCTCATGCCAGTGAACACCTACCCCACTGCATTTTCCCACTGCAACCAACACCACTGCTGGGAGTGCTCAACCTAAGGCTGTCAGCACTGCTGCCCTACAGAGATCCTGGGAGACTTTTAAATGTTATTACAACTCTGTTAATCTCACAGTCACCTCACCAGCAATCCCTATGGGACAGCTGACTAAATACAGCCATTGTAAACCTGACTTCAGGTTCCATTTAATAAGTCTAATTGGATGAATAAAATTAATTCTGCCATGTGAATTACTGATGACCATGTATTTGCAATTTTTATTTCTTTTTCTACTGGTGCTGGGCCAAAACCATACTGGCTTGTCTGTTGCAGATTTCAAAACATGCAAATTTGCCCAAGGATAAAGACAATCTTATGTAAATCAGTTTAGGTCAATATTCAAGTCAATAGTGTGAAGAAACGACCACAATGGCTGAGCTAAATTTCAGTGAGGATTCAGGTTTGGGTGGATCTGAAACTTGTTAAAACCTGGAGAAAGAACTGGAATTCTTATGTAGTATTGCACTGACCTGTATGAATACCTATAGTCCTGAATGCTGCTTATAACTGGTGTTCTAAACAGAAGTGTATTTAAGTACAGCTGCAGTTTAATTTAGGGGAAAGGCTGAGTAGTAAACCTAAAGTAAACTGATGGGAGGCTTGTTCCTTCTAGAAGTTTGCAGGAAATCAACAGCATGTTTTTTAATAAGCCACAATAGTCACTGATTTGCACTTAGCCTCAAACAGAAGTGCTTTATTTCCTTTATCATTACATGAAATTCTTTCCTCCTCCTTTTAAAGGAAAGCTTCAAAGTTGTCAACCCAAAGTGACAATAATGCTGTTTGGAAAAATTCTCTGTGGCATGAAGTTTCACACCAAATGGTATGAAGTGAATAAAATCATCCTGAAAAATAGCACTTGAGCATGAAAGGCCATCTCAGCATATTTGAGTGATTTGTGCAGGATATAGTCAAGATTTATTTGATCTGAGATTTTCCTATGAGCATTAAGATTCCTAATAGCTAAAACAACAATTACTCCTGTAACAGGTTTGGGATACCATCTACTTGCTGGGAAACTTCCTGGAGATCATTTAGGTTTTATTCCACCACTAGTGACATGGCTGCATCATTCCTCATCTTTCTGGGGAATCTGGAGGAAAGCAGTCTGCCGTGTGATTTACTGCAGAAAACAAGCTGTGCACAAAGCAGAACGGTGTTGTGATGTGCACACAGGTACTCATTAATCACTCATTATTATTAATCAATAGATAAAGATGTATCTTTAATTTCAAAGTCAGCAGCCGCAGCCAACCCTTTCAGCGAGTTCCAGTAAATCCAGAGTGTTTCAGAAATAATCTAATAAACTTCAGACTGCATTTTTACCATGGAGAGCTTTCTGTCTTTCTGTCTCTTTCTTGGAGATTTACTTTCTTTTCAACAGATCAGCAATACAAAAAAAAAGTATTTTCTCTGCTTTTTTTTTTGCTTTCCTTTCTTCATGTCTTCTTGAATAAAGCCAATTAGGTCTCTGAATTAGGAGCTTTTTGAGTATGGGGCTTTGTTTAAATAAGAGCCTGGAGGAAGAGGTTAGAACACCTGCAGTCTCTTGATGGAGTGTCACAATTTGATTTTCCCAAGTCATGATATTCTTTCCCTTTTCTCTCTCCTCTTTTGGTTTCAGGCTAATATTTGTACCTTTTGATAAGCAGACCTCCACAGGGACTTCTGGGCCTTAACCCCAGCATTCTCAGGCTGTGTTCCTTTTGATAAAACCAGACGGTTTTGCGATCACTAAAAACTGTGAAGAAAAAATCCAGAAAAATTCTTTTTTTTTTCCTTTCTCTTTTTTCCTTTTTTGGGGGGATTTCAGGCCCCTTAACACTCCTCCAGAAAATGGAATAAATATTTTTAAAAAGAGGAAAAAAAAAAAAGAACTAAGTGCTGTTCCCTTGGAGCCCTGAAAAAGCAGAGCAGGGAGCACAGAATATTTATGTGCCTGATAAATGGCTGTCTTGCAGAAAACTAAAACTCTGAAGCGTCAAGACAAGGCATGGAATTCTTATCTTGTATAAAGGATGATGATGATGTACAGATATTTTAGGAAATCAGATTGTTAGGCTGACTTAGGGCTTTGACTTACCTGAGACTTGATTAATACAACAGATTACATATAAAATAGTTCACATGATGAAAACCAGGAATAGTTCTTCATGGAAAAACAAAAGAATTTGATAATCCCCTAACCAGTCTATGACATGATTCCCTTCCATATGAATCCAGTGATGTGGGACTACTCAGGGAAGCCCTCTTAGCACCCTGTAAAGAACCTAGAGCCTCACTGGAGATTCAGCTGCCCTGAGGATTTTAATTCTGGGGAATTTTTTTGCCAGCTCCTCTTCAAATTATACTTGGATAATACTTTCTAGACAGAAACACTGATTGATGGGAATCTGATGATAGATTTTACAAGCCCTGCACTTGGATTTGTGCTATGTAGAACCCCTGCCTTGTTTGTCTACAGAATAATGCATGCTGTGTTCCCCTTTGTAAGTTTAAAAGTATTGTTATAATTTGGGGCAGTGAAGAGTAGGGGTGCAGTAGAACATGCATGAGACTGGAGCTGTGAAAGGTGGGGGCAAAGCCACAGATTGAATCAAATAATGGAAATGTGAGTTACACCAGAACAGAGCAAAACAGGGCCAGAAACTGGGAGATGTGTAAATCCTGGTTATCATCAGGGACCAGAAAACTGGAAATGATCTCTCAGAAGCAGAAGGAACATTAAAATGAGAAATCAGCAAGAAAATGAAAACTTGGAAAATAAGAGGTTAGGTTGTTATCATGTCTCCTCCACAGGGTGGGGATTACAGGTAAAGGGGCTGAAAAAGCACGGAATGAGCAGCTCATTTTGAAGTGGATCAAAGCCACTGATTTTGGACAGAGTAGGATTTGTCAGGATTGTGACAAGGTTAGAATGTGGACCCTGAACTACTTTAAGGAATGCTCAAAGCCCTGCAAAGTGAGAGAAATTAACCCACTGTTACAGCTCACCCACGGAAAACTGCTGTGTGACAACTTCAGGAATTTAGGCCGAACTGAACAGGGAAAAGCAAAAACATCTTTAAAATTTACTTTGCTATTTTCAAAGTTGCATTGTAATCCAGAAATGCAGGAACTTCTCATTTCCACATCTTTGCACAGAACTTATTGTTTCCCAATTACAATAAGTCATTACAATTTCACTTAAAAGCTGGTCTAATAAGAAAAAACCTCAAAACATTTCAGAAAATTGAAAATCACCTAAATCATAGTACAGTGAGAGGCTTCTGTCTTTCTTAATTAAAACTCCAAAAAGTTAAAATAAGTAAAGTGATTTGCATTTGATCTAACCTTTTTTAAAATTTATCTTCATCCACCAAAGTATTAAAAAAAAAAAAAAATCCATTATTCCCCCAGATCTAATTAGTTCTGGATACAGGTACAGATTTTCTGCCCTTTTTCCTTTTGGTTTCAGCATTCACCCAGTGCAGTATCTCTTGATCTGTCAATTTTTCTGAGCCTGAACTTAAGGAAGATAGAGTTACTGTTGAAAAGTCTATTGTAAAGAAAAAGATTGATTTAATGCTAACAGAGGTATTAAACCCCAAGGAATTGAAAGACACCTGTGGATTTAAAAGAGAGGAAACACTTTCTGTGCAGATAAACTGTGGAAAGAAGAGTTCTATTTACTGCATCTGGCCAGCAGTTGCCCAATATCAAGGTGTGTACTTCAATGGTGCATCCAGGCAGGAGCCAGTGCTTCCGAGAAAAGCTTGGAGTTTTAGCCCTTAGCCAAGCAATCATTAAGTCGTTTAAGCAGCATTTCTGATCTTTGAGACAGCTGTACAGGTTACATAACTTTCCTTCTAGAAAAGCCAGTAAAACTGCCCAGGGCAGCACCTAAGCTTTCCCTGCCCATGTCCCAGAGTCAGACTGGTTTTCTGCCTTATGGAGGATCCCAGCTTTCCCTCCTGCTGTGCTGTCCCAGCTGAGCCCCCACCAAATGCTGCAGAAATGCTCTCATTTTCCTTCTGCCTCCGTGAATGCCTGAGTAGAACCTGTCCCAGCAGGGAGAGTAGGGGATTGTGTACTGGCTCAGGGTGGAATTTGCCATTTTTAATGGACAGTGAGGGTGTATCCACTGGGTCTCCAAATGTACTTCCTTTGTCCTGTCAGTGCAATAAACCACTGCAGGGGCAGTGTTTGGAGTGAAGGAGCTCAGACTCTAGTCATACTTTAGGTTTCTGTCTCTCCCCAGCAAATGGCTATTAGTGGTCAGTACACTTCAGAAAGATAAATGATTGCCAAGCTCAGCAAATCTGTGAAAAGGCAAAAGGCAATTTAGTTGTGCAAAATTTCCCACTCTTCCTCCAGATGAAACCTGTGCCTTTTCTCTTGGTGTTATAATCTGTCATGCACACGTGGCTCAGACTAGGACCGTGGTCCTGGGTGCTGAATCCGGCTGAAGCAGCTCAGTGTGCGACCGAGCCCTGTGTTCTGCCTGCCCTGCGGCAAGAAGGTGCCAGGTGTGTAGCAGGGTCAGCAGACAGGAGCATATGCAGCCCCTCAGCAATGGCTGCAGCAGCTCCTGCATAGCTGCAAGCATGTTGTCACTGCCTTCGCAGGCTCATTGGGCCAGAGAGGTGAGATCACACTGTAAAAGAGCCTGTGAGTGGGAACGGCTGAGGTGTTTGCACACATTCGCTTCTGCTGCTTTTCTTCAGGTGTGAGGGAGGCCGGCCAAGGAGCAGGGAGGTCAGCAGGGTATGGGAGCAGCTTTAAACACTTCAGCTAGTTTCACCAGGGCTCAGGAGTCAAGCCCTAGGCTTTATCCTTGTGGGCTTGATCAAATTACCTATAGTTTCAAGGTGTTTCTTGAAGATCTTTTTTCCTGAAATGCTACTTTTTAAAGTTGGAACATTAACAGTTAGAATTAAAAAATACAGTCACACAACAGAAAATTTGCAGGTCATTTTAAATCTTTCTCTGCCTCAACCTCACATAGATAAAAAAACTATTTTTTTTATCTCCCTCAGAATACAATACTTTTCAGTGACTTTTTTGTTTTTTTTCTTTTCTTCCTTCAATAGAATATGTCCTCTTCATTCATTCTCCTTTGTTTAAGAAAATAACGTTACTCAAAAACACCACTGCCAAATTTTCAACTCCTTGCAACACTCCTCTAGACCAGACATCATCCTGGGGAATGTTCCATCTCCTCGTGGTTGCTCCATTTGATGAGCTGATAATGCTTGGACAACAGGAATATGTGGCCAGGGATTTATGGCTTGGATTACAGCAAGGGATGGGCATCTGTGTCCAAACTTTTAGACTTGGTTCTCTCCTTCCAAGTGAAAAAAGAATGCCATTACTTTCTCTCTGAGAATGCCTGGTTAGAGTTCATGTATTTGTCACTATTTGTCATTGCCACCAGGCAGAACTATGAAGAAATAAAAAGAGATGATTTATTCCTTTTTTGTATTTACCCAGCTGTGGAGACGGGACATCACGCTAGAGCATCCCCTGGTAGCCTCAATGTTGCTTGACCCAGAGCAGATGTGATTTTTCTGAGAGGCTGAGCTGTGTGACAGGGAACAAGCTGCTGGGATAGTGTGGACATCTGGTATGGGCTGTGCTTCAGAAGATGTACAGAAAAGTGGCTGCAGTTTCTGTGCTGCCTGGAGCTGCCCGAAGCAGCGCGGTGGGCGACTCTTACCCCTAGGATGAACTGTGGATGGCAAGAACAGCTCCTCTCCTGTCTTGGCCAAGAGCAGCAAAACTGGGATATGAGCTGGCAGAGGCACAGGCTCAAATGTCTGTGCAATTAAGATATTTCACAGAGATTTCTGTGCCTCTGTAATAAACCCACAACTTTCAGAAATGCAGACATAACTCGTCCCCACTACATTCATCATGGAGCGATGAGACAACTTTTGATTTTTCCTTCCTGATGCCATTTCTCTGATCCAACAAAAAAGGAAAGGAGTCAGTAGGGATAATCCCTTGGGAGCACAGTATTTAACACTCATTTGGCAGGTGATATTTACCCTGTTTTAAGAGGATTAGACAGAGTCATAGCCCAGATACCAGTCAAGGTATCTCCGAAATCAGCGATTGCTTTGCCCAGTCTTTGCCCTTTTAACCACCTCTTTTGTAACACTGGGGGCCACTCCTGGTTCATCCTCTGTGCAGGGACCAAGGTTTTTCAAAAAATGAGAGCGTGAGAGAGAGAAGCTCTGCAAACAAGACACATCTGTGCAGTTGTATTGAAGTTACTATCAAGGCATTTATTGGTATGCCAATTGCACTTCAGCTTTCCAACTGTACAACTTCCTTGTTTTTCAAACCTGCTCTTGCTTGTAGCATTTGAAAACACACCATGGACAAACCATTTACAAGCAATAGTGCAAAATGGCAGCAGAAAAATAAATGGGAAAGTAGGAGAAATTGAGAGGTTTGTCAGTTCTGGGTTGTTTATTTATTTGTTACTTAATTTGGATTTGGAGTGGAAAGTATGTGTAATCATGTGGAAAGTAAATTAAGTCAGCTCACTTGTGGGTGTTAAAGAAACACCTAATTTTTCTGAAAGAGGTGTCTGTTGAGAGATGATAAGGTAAAGCATATTTCCAAGCTGAACTCTACTCCAGAGCCTTTTGTAGGGAAGAGAGGGTCCCTCCAGCCCCAGTCCCATCGGGACCAGCAGATGATCCTGACTCTGTGTTGGCAAGGTATACTGTGAGGCATGGAGAGGAAGGAGAACTCTTCTTGCCTTTATTTTCTTTCTTTGCTTCTTTCTAAATCTTTTTCACTTTCACCTCCTTTCCCCTTCAGCTGAGCTGCCTGGCTGTCCAAGCAATGCTCAGCTGATGGCTGTGCCAGGCAAAAGTCTGTGGAGAAGGAGTGTCTGAGACCATGCCTGTGGCAATGACCCATGTGGCTTTTTTCTGTTTTATAGAAAGGGAAACTGGTATTCTTCCATCAGTTACCTGAACTCATGAATGGGTAAGGAGAGTAACACTTCAGCTCTTGGTTAATGTTCATTGCAGAAGTCAGACCTGCTCCCATAGCTGCACCAAAGGACAGGTGTTTAACCCCTGGGTACAGATTCTCTTGAAACCTTGCAGAAGGGAAAAGGAAAACCTTTTATCACTATGTCTTTTCCTCAAAAGTATGAAAAATGGAGCAGGTTGAAAAAGACAACTCGAAGGCTGCCACATCTATAGCAGACAAACAGATGGGGAAAACAGAGGAGGGATCAAGCCAGGCAAACGAAGAAACAATTTCCACTGAATTCATCTCTTGGTCTGGGTCAACCCTTTTAAGCAAATGTGTCAGATGTTTGAGGCAGTGCACACCTCTGACATCATACATGGAAACAGGGACGTGAGGCCAACTTTGGCTTGAAAGACACGTACAGTATTCTGTGCTCAGGAGTGTGCTGGTGTGAAATGACAGCTACAATAAATGGCAAATACTGCCTTTTATGCACATGCCTGCTATTCCAGCTGCTTGAATAAACATTCCATCAAACCTCAGCCTGGGGAATGAACCTGAGCTCAGATTATATTTTGTTTTGCCTTTCTTATCCCTTAGCTTCCTGCTGAGGGTGGAACTGGCACCTGGAGGCCAAGCCCTCTGGGTTGTTTATCATGGCACACAGTAATTACACATCTCACTTGGCAACCTCGAGCCTGGGCAAGGTATCTCTAGGTGTGATGTATGGAGCATGAGGAGCCAGTTGTCTCGGGATGGGAAAAAAGGCAAAGGATACACTGAGAGGGGAATTTCAGTCAGAATTCATCAGGCATCAGCCAGAGCAATAAATATCCTAGAAAGGTTTTACTACCCATCAGGGAAGTTTTGCACATTTCCTCAAATCTAAAAAGATACAGTGGGAAAGACTAGGGGCTTAATGGCTCATTTTCTGGCTTTCATTATGTCATTTCATCCATTCTTGAAAATTTTCCCACCTATTCTTAAACCTATTTTTCATTTACATTTCATGTACTGAGTTCTGCAAGCACATCTGCATTCATTGTTTTGAATTGTCCAAATATGAAACAATGGACTGAAAATGCTTCATCAGCTACGACATACATTTTCTATTAAATATTTGCAGCTTTTCTTAGTATAAAAAATAAACCTCTGTTGAAAAATCACTCTAAAGCAAATGCTTAATTAAAAAGATATTAAATTAATTACTTTATCTGGCTTTTATAATAAAATGCTAAGAAAGCAAACATTTTGTAATGCTGTAGTTGTAACAGATTGTTTTTCTTTCTTTTTCTTAAGGCAACTGCTTTGATAAATATTTCTAGTTAGTCATAACATCATTATGAATTTGTACTAATAAGATTTTCTCATAATTATTTAACATTACATTAAATATTTCTGAGAAAAGCTGTAGAAACAATAACTGTGATTATGCAAGCAAACAGAAAATCCGAAAAGTCCACAGAGGGTATTTTTATTGTTTGTTGCACTGTGGGTCCTTTTTTGGTTGGCAATGCTGACAGGGAATGTGTGTGTGTGATATGAATGCAGGGCTGTGTCCACAGCCAAGGCTACGGTTGAGTGGGTGGGATTTGAAGTGTGCTAAGAATGTTCTAGGTTTCCAAAGGGAGTTTTTAGCTCTGGTAGTAGCCAGGCTCTTAGGATGAATTAACTACAGGGGTGTTGGGAGGCAGTGGGGGTGTTTAGGAGAATGAAAACCTTTATCTCACTTGCCAAATGTGAAATGAATTGATGCAGTAATTTTGGCACTCTGAGTCAGTGATAATGCCACATGTGATCATTTCTTAAAATGTACTTTTCTGCCTGAACTTGCAATGCTGCTGAGTTCAGTGGGAGAAGTAATGTAAATAAACATACATTTCATGTCCCCCCAGTGACTCCAGAGCAGGGCTCCTGTGCAGAGCCACTCGTGTGCTCAGGCTGTTGTATGTCACATCTCTCCATGTGAGCATGGGGACTGGGGGAGGAATAACACTGTGGTGCTCTTGCCTCTGACAATGACTTGCTCTATGGCCTGTCTCACTATTTCTCTGAATTTTATTTCCTTGGGTTCTAAAATGAGGATAATAGTGATGATTTACCCTGAAATGTTAGCACGCAGATTAATGAGGCCATATTTGTGAGGTTTTCAACTACAGAATGTGCTGTGAAACTCACAATAGTCGCTGAAAGGAGGATTTGAAGGGACAAGTTAGTGACACAAAGGATTGGATGCATAACCTTTGTAACACTGGGTAACCATCTAGAGATGCTGCAGAAGAAAAAGAAGAAAAATCTTACATCACCATTAGCTGTAGATGGGGTCTTCTATCTTCTAAACCAGGGGTGCAGACACACCCTGCCCTCGAAGAGAATGAGGTGTTCTCCTGTGGTTACCTGGGCCTGGGCAGGCTCACTCCTGGGAGAATTTAAGTAGAATTTTTAATGTAAAACCTTTGTAGGCCTAAAGAATTTAGCCAGCTGTTCAATTCTGCCAGGCAGTTGGCTCGCATTCAGGACATGTTTCTTGCTGTTCTGAAGTCAAATAGAAAAGCCAATATTCCTTGTTGTATTTAATGTGTCTGCCTTTGGAAAACCAAAAATTTCCTGTACCAACATTGCCTCTACAGCAGGGCCATCTAGGTCCGCTCTTTTGTGAGTTTTAATATGCCAGTGCTATGCTCACTATGCTCATCTTTTACCTACTTTCTACCTGCTGTTTTAGGAGGAAGGTTTTTTTGGTTTTTTTCCCTCTTTTATACAGTGGTGAGCTGATAGATGTTTTGAACAAGGCAACTTTGGTTTAAATTGAGTGTACTGCTAGGGCAGGGCAAACTGATGAATTGTAAATGTTGGTTTTTGAAAGATGTGTCCAAGGCACTGCAGGTTGTTTGAACTCTAGGACACCACTGCAGCTTCCCTCAAAAAAGAGAAGGAGGAGGGAAGGGAGGAGGCATCTGTAGCAAAAATATATGACAGTGTTGCAGAGGATGATAGCCATAGCAAGAATGAGGGATCTGAAGTTCAGCTGGGGCAGGAATCACCTCACTAAGTGCTAGAAAACTGCTTACCTGCTCCTATGCAGCCAGCCCAAATTCCCCTTCAGAGACAACTCCCCTGGCCTACCAGTGACAGCCATCAAATGAGATTAATTAGCATCTAGGAAGAGCTGTTGTCTTGCTGGACTTGACTAAGGAGAGCGTGGCTGTGTCTTGCTGGTATCAGGTGATTTCCACCTGGGTCCTGCACCGGGCTCACAAAGAGCCAGGGGATTTTTGCACCAGTTTAGAAACCCTTCAGCTATTACAGGGAGTGCTGGTCCTCTGGGCCAAAGGACAGGGACCTGCTCAGAAGCCCCGGGTCAGCAGGGTGGCAGCCCCCGGGGGAAGGTAGGGACACCGTGCACAGCACAAGCTGTAAAGGATGCTGTCCCGGGCTTTTGGGGAGCACTGACACTGGCACACGTGCTGGCTGTGGGACAGACACACCCTGACATGGGAAGAAGCTGCATAATCCACCTTGGTGAAGAAGGAGAAGCCAGCAGATTTCAGTAGTCCTGTACCACCTTTGTGTATGTACCCTGAGCATAGTTCTCCTCCATTTCACAGTGCACTGCAGTGTATTTTCCAGTTTAAGACCCTGATTTGAAGCCAACTGAAACAAATAGGAACATTTTAGATAAAACCATAATTGAATTAAATCTTCGCTGCATTTTCTTCTCAAGTTGCTCCAAAATTCCCTTCACAATAAATTCTTAAAGATGGAAGATGATTCCATGGGTTAAAAATTCCCAGAAAACTGTGTGTTTCCTCATACAAAGTCGACAAACATATAATTTCTTTCTAGTTAAGAACTTTGTTCAGTTTTTCCCTTCATGGATTAAAATACTACCACCATAATCACCATTTTTGTTTTTATTTTGTATTTAGAAGGTCCATTCATTCATAGGATAAATTTATCTAATTGGATCTAGAAGCAACATCTCTTTCATTATACAAATAACTATGGAGACTTTTCCTGCAAGTAAGTACATAAATACTGTCTAAAGTTTCTGTTGTCATTCCTGACTAGGAAATACAGCTACAGGCAAAAGCTAACAAAATGGCCAGCTTCAAAGATGCTGTCTTTCTGCTTTAGTTTTTTGTTCTTTCTTCATCAAAGCACAGTAAAGAATTCATGGCCTTCCTGTGTGTGTGCCACAAGCTTTCTTAGTTCTCCCTTGTAACCATTATAATCCAACAGAACTTTTTCATGTTTTTGTGTGGTGGATGTCCAGGAAGTGTCATTAAGCACCAAGCAGGGAGAATTTTAAACTTGAGAGTGCCAAATGCTGGTACAGCATTTGGCAGGGGGTGGACACAATTATATCCATCCTCTTCTTGTGCAATCCCCTTTTTCATTCCCTCAGTTCCCTTCTCAGCTTCTACCTTGAGCACCAGTTCTGGTTAGAAACTGGAATGTCGCTCCCAAATGGAAACCTAGGATTGTAAAGACAAACCTAACTGTAAGATTCTTTTTTCTTTTTCCTTTGCTGCTGATGAATAGAACACGAGCTTGAAAATGGGATTGTCTTCCTGCTGATAGACTGCAGGGCTTATCTGTAAACAAAAAAGTATTTGTGGAAGTAAGTGTTAGTTGTGGCTTTTCATAGCTGCCTTGAGGTATCGAGGAACTGTGGGAATATCTCTTTTAGGGTTTTTTTTGCCACTCACCCCTCCAGTATCTGTACATCTGCTGTATAAAACAGACTAGGAGAACAAAGACCATTGTGGATCTCATGGGTGTTTGACTCATCAGCTCTCTTTCTGCTTGCAGAGAGTTTGGCTTGGTTGAAAAATATTGCTTGTAAGTGCCAGAAAAGCTTTCAGTTTCTCTGGTCTAGTTTGAGATTTTAAAACTTTTGGAAAGTAAGGAATTTAGAAGCATCTTTTCAAAATACCCCTTTAGACATCCAGCTATTAGATTATACAGAAAGGTGTTAGGGAAGAAACTTTCATGAAGTAGCAACCAGATTTCAAACAAAGGTCCAAACCACAAGAAATATCAACAGGGAGAATTGTTTTTTTCCCAGAATTTCTTTTGGTGAAGTCTTTGTATTACTTGTGATTTATTGTCTAGTTCTGGTCTCAGAAAATGGTTTGTCTCTCACTTTTTTTCATATCAGATGTCCAAATGCATGACTATTGGATTTATTTATTTCCTAATTTCCAGTCTAGAATCTTTACAATGAGTTTAGGGGCTTAGGGTTTCTTTCCTTTTCTTGGCTACTACCAGCAGTAAAGGTTATTCAGGCCAAGCTAGAAAGATAAGTATCAAATTTAACAGAGAAGGAAAACAAAACAAAAAAATTAGACATTAGATATTATCTCATATTTTATGCTTTAAGTGTGCCTGCTAATGTCACTTCCAGTACAAGCCAGTGCACTCTGGCACTTAAGAAAACATGGCAAGGAAATAGGAGAGGAGACACAGAATGAAGAGAATGTTTTAATCAAGTCAGGTTTACCTGCAAACAGGTAGGCTCAGCTGGGCTCAAGTCTTAGTGCTGAAGGACAAAGGAGAGGATCAGGAAGAGTGGGTTTTGGATCATAGGTCCTCTCTGAGTTGTGAGCTGCCCAATATTGCATCCCAAAGGAGGACTAGCTCTGCCAGCTCACTTGCTCTGGTTGGATAGGTCAAGTTTGCTGAAACAGTAGGGTTTTGCAAACATGGCTCATTTTAAATGAGATTGCTGAGGGGATGATTATGCTGGCAGCTTAGCAGCCAGATACAAGGGACAGTGACTTTTAGAAGGCATTTTTTCAAGCTCTTTTGGTCACAAAGCTATTTAACTGGGTAATTTTTTTTTTTTTTTTTTTGTTCACAAGTAACACCCTCAATGGGATGTAGCCATTTTGTATGGCTTTTCTGCTCGTTCTGTGTGTTAAAGAGAACAATCGTTTTCATTGGAGGCCTAGCTGGAAAAGAGAAAATGCCCATGTGGTCTAAACATCCCATTGGGGAAGGCAGCAATGATGCTCTTAGGGCTCTGAGAAAAGAAGCTGCAAACTTGAGACTGAAGGAGGAGAGGAGAACAATTCAAATGCAGATAATTTGTCCAATCTGTGAAAAAAAAATGTTTAAGAGTATCAAAGTCTGTGCTGTGATTAATCAGCAAGTGAAGAGAGGACAATGGACCTGCACAAGATGATACTGAGAGCAAAGATTTTGAGGGATAAAATGGGAAAGGAGGTTTAGCTGAGAATAATGGCCAGATAGTGACATACAAACTTTCTTTTTTAATTCCACCGTTCTTCAAGATTGAAAGTTTTGCTCATCTTGCCAGTTAATCAAAGTAGCTGCCCATCAGGGCTACAATTAAGGAAATTATACAAAGCTGTTTTTTCCTGTGGAAGGTGTTCTGTTGAAGCTAGCATGTCCTTGCTCATTATTACTAAAAATAATAAGTGCATAAACAAATACATGTGAGATGTTCCAGACCATAAGGCTGGCTGTGTGCAGCACATGGCTCACCTACTGGCAGCGTCTGTGCTTCTGGGCTGTGTTACTTTCCCTCCAGTAACAGTCTACACTGATGTCTTTTTCCAAAGCAGAAGTCAAATCCTCCAGAGATGTGCAGTGCATTGGAGCTGCTGTTTTCTGGCCAGCCATCCTTGCTGTACCTGCATGTTAGGAAGAACTCACAAATACGCTAGGCGAGAATTATTCTTTTAGGCATCCCATGAATCAGTAAGATCTGTATTCCAGCTTCATCTCTCTATACTCTTTGCTGCCTATGCAATTATATTTTGTCTTCTGCTGAGGTCACTGTCACTGCAATTGTTTTAATTGCAGCTGATGAGTCGTGGGCTTTTGAAATCATTAGTGGTTCCTATGAGCTCTAGAAACAGAATAGCATCATTTCTTCCTTGCTGTTCTTAGTCTTCCATGAAAGTGAAATCTATACAGAACTTAATTACATTTTATATCTTATGTGTTGTTTTAACTGAACTAATATTTACAAATGGATTTGATGAATATCATTGCATTTAAAGGAAGGACCCCCTCTGTGTTTTCTTTTCAAGTTGCTGAAAAGAAATCAGAAAGAATTAGTTCTTTAGAAAACTTTAATTACTAGCTGATTTCATTGACCTGCTAGGCTGGTGGCATCTGCCTTCCAGTCTTTTTCAAATAATTTCTCTTTCATTTAGATGTTTAGGGATACATTAGCATGTGGCCATAATAATTACAAATTATAATGACTAAAAATTAGGGAGTTTCTGCTATCAAGAGTTTTTCTCATTCCAGCCAAAGGCAAAATACAAGCACAGATTTCTGTTCTTTTCTTTGTATTGAGGGGATGAGATGTGCAGATGAGTGTAGGAGGAAGGAAGCAGCTGATGGCAAGTTTAAGGAAGAAAGGAAGAATTTTGTGGTGACTTTTTGAAATCCCCAACTAACATCCCTCTGTTAGAGGGCACTCTGGTTTCTTGTTTCTGGCCACAATCTGAAGCAGCTCTTGAGCAGTAAAGGTTGAAGTCTTGGTTTCAGTTATACTTCATGATTTCAGTTCTCTGACATCCTTGTCCATCAGTTTTATGTTTTGCCTTTGTGTTTCTAAACTTTTAAACACGATAAATGAAGTGACTGCAGGCATTTAATTAACAAATACTAATAAGTTCATCTGCTGTATTCAGCCTCTTTTCAAGTAGCTGTTCACAGCGAGAAAAGACAACTGTGTGTCAGTAAAAGCAAATTGTGCATTTTCATAACCGAATACATCTGCCAATTAAAGCAATCCTTGAGGCACTCCCTGAACCCTCTCTGACCAGTCCTTTGGCCCCCTCATGTGCTGTTAAACTTCTAGTTAGAGAAATTGAATTTTTGCATTCTTTTCCAATCTAAATCTTCAGAATATGCAAAAGTATGTCCCATTTTACAGCCACTTACATTTGAGATGGGGACCTTCTACAGTTAGACCAATTACCTGAAGACAATTCTCCCATTCTTCTCCTAAATGGGATAGGAGGAATTCAGTTATACTAAGAAGCTGGGAGATGGAAAACATCACCCCTATTCTTCCTCCAGTCCTGGACTTTTCATGTACAAGCCTAAGAGAGGAGTTGGAGTAGAAGTTTTGAATTCTTTCTCATCCTTTGGCTGTCAAAGCTGGAGGGGTTGGTTTAGTCTGGACGGCCAGCACTGCCAGAGCTTCATGCTTGTAATAAAACTTCCACCTGTTGCAGCCCATCTGTAATGAATTCTTCAGTAAACACAGAAGTCCATGACACCTCAAGGATCCCTTGCTTGCCCTGGTGTTCCTGGCTCAGAGCCCTGTGTTCACATGCTGCAGAAATGGAGGCTTGGTGTGTGCAGTGCTCAGAAATCTCTGTAAATATTGGACTATGACTTGCCCTTTTAGCTCTACCACTTGCTTGTCATTCTCGATTTAATAGTAGCAGCTAACTAAAACTTATTTTCTGAATTTTTTAGTAAATGTAATGATCAAATTAATTTTTAACCTGGCTGCTTTCTCTGTGTCAGTTCTAACTTCATACCTTTGTTTCTTTTTTCTTTCCTTTGTCACCTTTCTAGGCAGCTGAAATGTTCCTTTCCTTTAATAATCTGGTCCTTACATTAGGCTAAATTAGGAAGGGAAAAATTCCTAAACCAACCTGAAGACAATTCTTGCTTGATAAGAGAAGAATTAACATATTTCCAAGGAGAAGAGAGAAGAAACCAAACTACCATTAATTTAATAAATTTTCCATCTTAATGTTTCATGGGAGGTTGATGCTTCTTACATAACAGGGGATTTTGTCTACCTTTATTCCAACACAGCTGCTCTTAGCCAGATGTGACCAAGAGTTGCCCTAAATGCATTTTTTTGTTTAATTGGGCAATACATCTCTTTTGGGGCATGTAAAGTGTGACTGACAAACATCTGCCATGAACATGACTGCCTCTGCACTAGAAACATGCAAATAGATTTGCCCTGCTCCAACAGCCACTGGCAGATGTCAGTTTCCAGTGAAAAGTCTGGAAACTTTTCAAACATATTAGTGAATATTTAGAAATGTTTCTGACTTGAGTGTTCTATTTCCTCTTATTTTATTCTCTCAGCATCCTTTATTAGCACAGTCATTTACAGGAAAGTTGAGATGCTGCAGGAGTTTTTCTATTGGTTTTGCCTTTGCTGATGCTATTATTGGTATCCTTTCCTTTTTTCCTTTTTTTTTTTTTTTAGTATCATTCACCTTTATTACTTAACTAAAATTTACAGTACCCTGTCTGTGGCATCTGCTTCATCACCACTGCAATGTATGAATTTTTCCAAGAGTTTACTTTTCTTCCCTTTAAACAGAGCTGTTGTGATGTATGTAGTGAGAGCTAGAGGTAAAGTAAGCCAAGAGTTTCCATAAAGGTGATTTTTTAATTACTTTTTTTGGGTAGAGTGGGGTTCCTAGTGACATTGCTGTCTTTCCCTGGGAGTAGGACACAGGTGTAGCTCTTTGAGGAGGAAGGAGTAGGGCTGGAGGGAGGTAGATTTCTGTGTGGTGTGAAGCAAATATTTCCACCTTAGCAGATTTTTTTTTTCATTGTTTATTTGCAGTAGTTTTGATCCTCAAGTTGCTCTCTCACAATGGAAAACAGAGATGAGATTTCCTGGGGCTTGACAAATCTCCACACAACTCACACTTTTTCCTGCAGCTTCTGAAGCCACAGGGCAGGCCTGGTATCAGTACCCATTCTGCTGCTTTTTGAAGATTGTGACACTAAACCAATGAGTGAATTTGTAAAACAGAGTTGAATGAATCAAAAATTCCCATCGTCAACACCAAATTTAGTTTCTGTTCTGTTTGATTCAGAATGGTTACTAACGATGAGGCCAGCAGGATACAAAGCAACTTGAAAAATGGTGTATCTTTTCTAAATAGAGCATTTAAGGGAAGCTGCTGTAGTATTCTTTTTTTTTTTTAATTTGATAATTTGATTTTAAATCAAACAAATCCTGCATTCAGAGTATTGCTTTCTGTGTGTTGGGTTCACTGTTTTACTTATGTCCATTTAAAACCCAAACTTGTAGTATTACAGTTTACAGCAGGATGGAGTTTTCTGAATTAAGTGTTAAGGATTGCAGACAGAGGCAAATTCAGCAGTCACTACTGCATCAACACAATGGCCATGAAAATAAGTTTCATTGATCCCACACCTAAATAGGTACATAAAATATTTTTGTTTTGTAACTAATCCCTGTAGAAAAGGCTAAGATCTATTTCTAAATAAAAATGTTTCCTGAAAGAGATGAGTATAATTCAATTCTAAAATATTTTGCTTTTGCAGTACTTATAAAACAGCACTCATAAAAATCCCAGAGTAATTGGTCACAAAGCAAGAAGCTGGTTTATGAAATACACACTCTTGTGCAAATAGATAAGCCATAGATCCCGAATGAAATTCTTTCCTAAAAAAGATCCATCTTCACTGGAGTTTCCTTCCAGATACCTCCTCTTGCTGGCAGAAGCAGCCTGTGGCTGCCTTCCACACTCTCTCCACTCCGTGCCAGTGAGCTGCTCACTCTTATTCTGTTGTCACTTGCAGGACATTTTGTGGTATAAATCAAACATTCCTTCTTTGCATGTAAAACATGGCTGGAAGTAAAGCAAGTCTGTCTTTCCTGGGGAAGTGTCAGATGCAGACTGTTGCCTGTACTACAGATTTCACAGGTAACAAAGCAGCTGTGGCAGGCTGGGGTCTGTGTGTGTTGTGGCAGGGAATCCGTCCCTGTCAGGCATTTATGAGTTCTGCCGTGGCCATGGTAAGGAGTTTATCTACCCAGTTTGTGCTCACAGATATGGGGTCTTCAGGGAGGAAAATGCTGCATTGTGGCTGAAGCAGCCCTGGCACAGAAGCCTTCCTGCAGTGTGAACTCACACTGTCAGAGCTGAGCCACGACTCTGTTCCTGGAGAAGCTGCATAATAAGAGCTGGGAAAGGCTGAGCAAAATTTCGACTATTTCTGACACAAGGGCAAAAAGGCAATTACACAAATACTTGTTTGAATCTCTGCAAAGGGTTGATATGGCAAAATCTTGTTATATGCAGACAATCACTAATGCTTTTGCTGCTATTTTTTAATGGGGTATAGACTCCTGGCAATATCCACATCACCTTTAAAAAAAGAATAAAATCAGTTGATATGCCAAAAGTATTATTTTTTATATTAAACTCTCTTTTGGGATACCATCTTAGGACAAAAACATTTTCTCTCCTATGTAAATTAATTTTCTTCAGCTTGCTTGGATGTATACAAAATGAAGATGAAATATCTCTAACGTTTCAAAGTTATTAGAATGGAAAAATAAAAGTATTTTTTGTTCAACTCCGCAGAGAATATTTCTTGAATAAACCAGGAAGCCTTTCCATATTTTTACTTAGTAATGAAACCACTGATGAATTTTGAACTGGTATCAAACATTTCTGCAGTTCTGCTCATTGAGTTCAATCAAAACTCAGTTTACCTTTGAAAAATAATTTCAATGAAAAATTTCTAATCTGGACTAGGTGTTTCCCAAGTAATGGATCTGACACATTTGGAACATCTCTTTTAAGTCGTCGTCTAAAAACCCTGTAACTTGCTTTTCCCATGATCTCTAAATTTCTGCAAATAACTTGGATTAACAACAAAACCTGTGAGAAAAATAATGATTTGTTAGGCTTTGGAAGGTAAAGCACTCTGTGCTCATGCAAAATGGGTTCCTACTCCATCTTCTTGTCTTGGTGATTTTATCAACTGGCAATTTCCAGTAACATGAGGAACGAGGGATGTCAGCAGGTCACCTGCATCAGCTAAAAGGAAACACACTTGGAAAAGTGAGAGAATTTAGAAAGCAAAAATGGTTTGAGAAAGCTGACTGTTTTATCTTTGTCTTTTATTAGTTCTGACTGTGGCCCTCAAAGGAAGGAAATGTCATCACAACATAGGTTTCCAGAAATCTCAAAATCAGCAAAAGGTAATGTTTATGGGTGTAATTTTGTGCCCACTGCTTATCTCTAAATACTGTAGTAATAGGCACAGACAAATCTGTTTCAACTGGAAGAGTCTTTGAAGACTTTCCAGAACAAATATTTAATGTTCCAGTTTTTCTTTCAACGTCCATGTGAGCATAGAAATCTCACCAAGAGCTTCAAAAATCACGCGCCATTTCCTCAGTAGTTTTGCCCTATAAAATTTCTGAATTAGTGTTTTACGGTTCTGCTCAATCTCTCAGTCTACAGATACTAATTTCCCATGAAATGTTTCTTTTTTAAATTTTTTTAAATCTTTTTTTTTGGTGACAATAGTTTTAATCATGATATGAACAGCAAAACATCAGGCCATCAGGTTCTCCTTCAACTTCTGTCACCCAGCCTACATGGCCTCTTGGATCTTGGCCTCTGGGTCTATCTCACATTACGTTTGCAGATGTGTAACAGCTTCTGGTTTTGAGATAAATAGAAAAGAGATACACTTGCATGTATTTTGTGGTGGAAGAAATAGCAGGAAAGAAAGGAAATTTAATCACCTCTTTCAAGAAGCTTGAGAGAAGAAAGTTCCACATGCCTCATTGTCTCTTTTAGGTGACCTTATTAATTTTTTTTTTGAAGATAGAAGGCAAGTTAAAAAGAAAATCTAGCCTACTTAAACACTTGCACTGCCTCAAGGAGAGTTCAAGATACAGTACAAGGCACAATTAACAGTGGCCCTGGCAGTGGCTGCAAACTGTATGCTTAAAATGAGTCACAGAATAAAATGTAGCAGGTAGTTTTACTATTACTGTCAAAAATACACTTTATTATTAAAAAAAATAGGCTCAATTTATTCTAATTAGGTCCCTGTTTTAGAGAGGAGCATGTAAAATAGCAGCAAAGCACTGATGAATTTTTGAATCATATATTACTTTCATTACCACCTGAAGCCCATATTTAACCTCCTGACTACAGCAATCAGGATAGATGATGTAAGAGGGGACTTCTATGTTAGTGTGCCTGAAACATTAATGCCTTCCAGGTTTGTTTTTTTTCCCAACACATAAGCAAATGGAAAAAAAAAAAAGCAGAAATAAAGGATACTATGGTAGACAACAAGGAATGAGGTGAAAAACTAGTGAGAACTGTAGTAAAATTTGAGATGCAGCTGATGAAAACGTGATCCCAAAGACTGGAAAGAGAAGAGGTGTGATTAATGAGCCAGCACTGCAATACCAATTGTGTTAGTAACAGGAGCATGGAGAAAAGTGGAGAAATGGGAGCTTCTGGGGAAGAACCCGAGGGTGGATATCTCAGTTGGCAAAAACCATGGTGAAATAAAGGATTTAATTGCAATGTCAAAGATGAAGTGCAAATCAGGAGAAACAGAAAATGCTTGTAATGGGATGGAAGGAAGATGGCAAAGCATGGCTGAAATACAAAAAAATCCTGGAAAAAATAAAACTGGAAATAATAAAAAAACCCAGCTCCTGGACTCAAACTGCTTAGGGTGAGAATGGTAAAGTAATTTTTAGGTACAAACTACACTAAAATTGTTATCAAATACAAATTGAGGAGAATTAAGAGAAGGATAAAAATAGGTCTGCAAATAAGTATGATTGAGTTGGGAACTTGCACCAGGGGGATGAGAAAAAGACCTTGAAATGGGGTCCTCACCAAGGCAGCACATAAACGGGGATGGCTGGGAGCAGGGTCAGCCTCTGTGGGAGATGGAGATTTGGTGAGCTGGCAGCTCAAAGACAGGAGCAAAGTGTTTCAGGACAAGAGGAAAATATTTTAGAGGCCATTGTCAGAGCTGGCTGAGGAAAAAATGGGCTGGCTGACACACTGGGAGGGCCAGTGTGGAAATGGCAGAGAAACTTTCAAGGAGCTGAGGAGGGAATTTCATGTTGCAGAAATACCTCAGCTTGTGCAGTGATGGATGTGCCGGACACAGCCAAGTGCCTCCCTTAGTCATGGCTTAAGAACAACAAATTAAGAGGATTAAGAAGGATGTTTGAGGACTCTTTGGGATTGTTCTGTTATTGTAGGGCTGAGTAGCTGAGGCTCTGTGGCATTACTGTTGGGGAAAGGAGGAATGATTAACAAACCTAGGGCAGTGCCTATTCTAATAAGGCTCTTGAGCTCAAAATAACTTTGAAAATATGTCAGCTACTCCAAAGCATTTAAATATTAGCAGTGTCCTCAAGTTACAGGTAGAAAAGTCATCTGGAGTTTATTTTAGGAACAGCAGAAAAAGCCTTCAAGGCAAAGGGCTGTGTGTTCAAAGAAGTTATGAAATCACTGAAATGAAATCGGGAGTTATGAGTTAAAGTAATGCAGAAGAATCTAACCAGAAGGTTAAGCTACAGCACAAAAAGTCAGGACAAGGTGATAATAACGTCATCACATTGATCTGGACACCAGTGTGGCTAAAGAAGAGCAAAAACCTTGTTGGTGACATATATGGAAAAGAACTCACGGCCCCAAAATAAAATGCCTGTTTTCAGCAAGGGAGAGATTATTGACCCTGAGAACAAAACCAGGTAGCTGATGAGATGGAAATACATTCAAGGTAGAAGAAAGTCCAGTACAGATCACAGCAAAGAAGGCAGGGAATTTCTGCAATGACTTGGTCATGTGTTAGAAACCAGCTCTGAAGGAGGGCAATTGAGCTCAGACTTGCAAGTGAGTCCCAGGATGTCAGGAGTACCCTGGGAGGCTGGGTATGGACCTGCTGCCTGGTCTAGTTTGAAATAAAAGCTCTTGCCTCAAAGCACAGTGAACCCTCAGAGCAGAAGGGTGATGTGCTGGAGCACTGGGCACTAGACCAAAAACAATAAGCTTGCTGCTGGAGAGTTCAGTCTTGCTAAAAGGCAGGTATGATGCCATAGCCTGATCCAATTGTTTAATACAACAGGGAACTCAGCTCAGAGAGCTCTTGGCTGACTATTTTTCTTTTGTATCCAATAATGATATTCATTGCAGTGTAAGATGCTACTGCCCTGACTTCATTATTCAGTGGCTTAAATGCTTTGACCTAAGTTTCTTGATCCCTGATCCTGTCCTGTCTAAAATGAAATCTCTACCCAGAAAACACCTTGGAGCAGCACTTCAGAGCTCTGTGACAACCAATGAGCCTTATCAGGTCAATGAATTAAAGCTGTAGCAGAACTTATTATCCAGAGATTTGCAATCAGTGATACAATGCAAAGTCAATTTTAGAAAACTTTCTGTGCTTCCAAAAGGCACCTGCAGGATATAAAGTTACTCTAGTTTCTCCTACTTTTTGTACACAAGGTAGTGGAAGGGTTTCTCATATGTCTTTCTTATGATTAATGCATTTGCAGCCATTTACAAAGTCCCAAAACTACACAGGCTGTTGAAAATGTTTATTGGATATGAGAAAACAAAACCATATGATTTGCCCTGTAGCCTAACCACTGGAGCAGTGGGTTAAATTAAATGCAGGTCTCAATGCTAACCTGTTTCTCTGAAACTGTCACATTTCTCTTGCCACTTGTGGCAGGAAGAGTTTCTCCAAGAAAGGATATTTGGACAAAACACTGCTTTTGAATAGGTCAGTCAAAACCAGCACATTTGCTGTAGAGCAGCTACTCTGTGGAATATGGGATGGGTTTTTTTTTATAGTGTCTGCATCTTTTCTTACCTCTGAGGGGTGTCTGTTCCTAGGTAAGCTTTGTTCCTTATGTATTCATGCACTTGTTTTTGAAAATAACTATTTTTATGTACTTATGTACTGAAGTTGCTGTGCCTCAGCTATGGACCACACTGCACTGGCATTCAGTACTTCTGCCTAAATTCATGCACTGAGAAGTGAGACCACAGTAGGACTGTGAAGGTGCTGAAGGGTTCTGCCTTTTCTAAGGAAGGGGCTGGCTGCACTCTTGTTGCTGCACAGCTCACTTAGCCCTTGCTGCTAAGCAGAAATTTGTCCAGCATGCATTGAGTCCACACTAAGAATTGTCTGCCTTGTCTTTTCAGGCAGATTTGGGTCTCCCAACTGGTTCTCCAGAGCTGGTTCAGGAGAAATGAGTCTCCAAGGAATAGTAAATGCTCTAATACTTGTTGTTCTGTAAACTTTTGTGAGACAACAGCTTCATCAGAAATAAAAACTAATAGCAAAGTGCTCTAAATGAGTTGATAAATGACGAGCTGAGTATTCCTATCTAAGTATTAATTTGATTGTATGACACTGTTGATCTCTCAGAGAAGCCACACCTTTGGATGAGATCAAATGCTCAAGGTGAAATCAGTAGAAGTAATTTGTGAGCATCTGAGAAGTATCAAGAGGCAGAACCATTCCACTGTGGTATCAGAGGTTAAGTGCCCTGGCAGTGAGTTGCACAGGAATGCAAATCTGTCCACATCTTAAATCAGAGGGAACATGAAGTATTAAACATAGACGTTTTAATTACCCATCTGTGAAATCTCACAAGCTGCTGTTGATTATTAGCTCTCACATTTACTTGTGGGTGGCCATGGGGCTGCTAAATATATGTTGCACTGCTTTATTTGTTTCAGGAAAAGGGAAGCAAAATGGATGCACTAGAAAAATAAAGATCCTTTAGGCAATTCTTTTTCTACATCCCAGGAGAGAGCTGAGAGCTCATGGGTTCTGATCCAGATCAGCAGGGTGTTGCAACACAGAAATAATTGTGTTTTGAATGAGAAAATGTGTTGCATAAGTCAAATTAGAATTCTACACTAGACGACAACATTTTAAATCTTTTAACTTACCTTTGTAAGGTGATCCAGCTCAAGAGACATTTGACAAAAAAAATAACCTTTTTCAACTCGTATTTCCTGTTACCTTCTTAATAAACTTTTTTTCTTTTCAAAGCTGAAATAAATAAAAGATGGGGAAAAAATCAATATGTAAACAGGTGGAGAAATTTATTGGCTGAGAGTGTGGGCAGAACTAATTTAGATAAGGCTATGCTTTTGCAGTAATCCAAGGTTTCAAAATAACCTCTTTTGCGAATCTTTGACCTTGTGAGTAAATCCACAGTTGATGAAGGCGTACCAGAAAAGTTTTCTTCACTTCTGGTACTTATTGATTAACTAAAAACATAGGTATTATTTGTTTTAATAAAATTTTCTTGGTTTGTTTTTGCTCTGTTTGGTTTGTTTTGGGGGTTTTTGTTTGTTTCTGGGGGTTGTTTTTTGGTTTTTTTCATAATTTCGCACTGAAATATTGTAATTGCCTAGAAGATTGCAGCATGTACCTTCTACTCCTGGCTTCAGAGAGAGCTTTAAGAAGAGTGGAATCTGTTTTTCCATGTGCCCACAAGAAAAACACTATGAAACCATACATTCTGTTCTCCTCTGGACTCTGAAAAGCCTGAGACACCTGACTAAGCTACTTCCTCTCTGCCAGTTGTTAGCCTAAATGTTCTTCCTGGAACTAGATACCAGTTCTTTGACCAGTAGCCCATTTAGGGGTTTTATTTGGAATTATGTAGAAAAAAGCATTTTTATCCCCATGGTTTCAATTTTACAAAAGTTCATTAGTGAGGATCTTTTTTTCAGATAAACAGTTCATTAAAAGAACTTAGAGTGTGATCCTTTATAAACAATTTTTCCATTTGAAGATAGAGCTTTAGGCAGAGCTCTATTTCAGCCAAAGGCAGGATTGATAAAGCCTTCATAGTGGGACCTAAAGAAGAAATGTGCTAAAACCTGTGCTAGAGCCATGTGCTATTGGACTCTGGCCTTATTGGGCTCTGTTTGGGCTCACAATCTCCAATTCTTTACATCAGTCCAGCCTGTGGGGTGCCCAGCTGAAGCCTGGGCAGATCTGACTTTCCCAACAGATCAGACTGCAATACAATAAACAGAGCATTTCCCACTGCTCTGTCAGGGAGGAACAACAGTGGAGGTAAATACAGGAATTAGTTCTGTGATGGCACTGAAAAGCTGTAGCTAATGGGAGCAGCTGGACTCTTGTTCTGTCTCATGTGTTCAACAAGTTTGGAGTTGCCAGGTCTGTCTCTGATCCTGCAGTTGTGCTGTTTATTCCTTGCTTGCACCTCCCAGACAGCCAGGAGGCAGCTGCTCCTTTACTAATGCACCTTTGTCTGCTGCATTTCTCATCAGCCTTGACAAGGGGCCAGTTTTCTGCAGGTCCCTGCTTTCCACACGGTGTCCCTGCAGCTGAATGAGAGGAAAAAATGGTGAGGAGATCCATCTCTACACACCCATGCATGATGGTGTTTGAAGGGACAGTTCTTACATTCTGGGTAATCTCTGGCTGTTTGGTCCTGAGACAGGTGTCAGGTATTTTCACTATATGGCACCAAGCTGAAGACACCAGGAAGGGGGCTGAATAAATAATACAGAATTAGCTAGGTTGGGAAAGACCTTTGAGATCACCAAGTCCAACCTATTCATGTCTTGGCAAGAAGGATGTGTGAAATTCCTCATTCTAAGCAGTGTACAGACTCTGTGAACTGCCATTGTAGACATTCACAGTGTATTCCAGCCATGCTCTAAGCCTTCAACTCACATGGAATAAAGGAGTAGCTCTTGTGGAGCTGATGAAGGAATTTGTATGAATGCCAGCTGGTGCTTTGGTAGCTTTCAACAGCTCAACAGGGCCACTGCTTTTCCTTCTGCTTCCAGGAGAGGTCAGGGAGTTAACCTATACAGAAGACATCCTAATTGCAGCTCATTCTCATGAAACAATTATATCTGACAATCCACCTGCTAAAATCTTCTCAGACTGGGGTAAAAAAGCAACAACAACAACAAAAATCAATGATTCCACAGAAATTGTTAGGCTTCTCAAGAACCCTTACAGACCCAGAGTATCAGACTTTCAGCGTCCCACCCACAAAGATACTTGGTTCTGCAAGAAGTGTAAGGACAAATAAGGCAAAAATGTTACTTTAGTAGAGCTTCCTCCATAGACCAGCATCTCTAGGATTTTATTATTTATTTGTCTGAGTGGCTGTGCAAACTTTATGAAACTTTAGCATTTAAAACTCAAGTAAAAATGAGTAATATTTAATTGGTGTCTTTCTCTATACCATACTGGGCCTGTCACCACTGATTTTAAATAAATGACTAGTCTAGCAAAAATCTTAAATTTTCTCACATCCTCTGCTGCCTCATTATAAAGACATTTCAGACAAGAATACCATAATTTTTTTTTTCAAGTCCTTCTATTTCCTCAGATAGTAAAAAGCATTGGAGAGGGAGAAGCTTCTTGGCTGAACCTGTCAGCCATATATGGGAGAACATGGATCTTGACTTATCAACAGAGTCATCAAATCTCTCAAAAATTAAGTTTTGGCTTGGGTAATATACACATATTATTTCAGACCACTGACTCGCAGTATATTATCAGAAGAGGAGAGGAGCTTGAGATCTGTTTCCTTCACACATTGGCAATGAAAAAGTCACTGCTTTTTTATGTTCTTTCACACTTCTTGAAACAAAATTTCTCTCACAGATGTTTTGTTCAGAGCTCAGCTTGATGGGAAAAGGCATATGTGGGGAACACATGAATTAGCATTTTCACATTCAGACTTGTTTACTGCCACATGCTGTGGAAAGTCTTGGCCAGAAGGTAAGGGGCTTTACCACCAGACAGTGACAAAAAGTGTGACTCTCTGTGACTATTTTCCTCTGGTTCTAGTCCTAGGAGTTTCTGCAGTTTTCTTTTCACTCCTGTACCTCTGTGTGATGAGAGGCACTCCAGGAGTGAAAGCAGCACTGGGGGGCAAGGGTTCAATGAATTCAGCCCTCAGGTCTCCCTGCTGCAGACTGGGCACTGCGAGGGAGTGTGAGGAGCACACCAATCCACTGCTTCCTTTAGGAATGGGGACTTGCACCTCGCCCCATAGCTGTAATCCCAAAATGAATAATCTCCCAGAGCTATGCTGTCAGTGTCAGTAATGGGAATGAAATCATTTCCTGCAGGAATGGTGAGAGCTCAGTTCACCATGGCAAACCCCATCTCAGAGGTCTCTCAGCAGTTGAGCATTGCCACAGGCATCACTGGATGTGGGAGCTCAGCAAAGTTCCCACAAATCCTTTTAGGATTATCAGTCATGTAAAGGTTATAAATCCCTGTGAGATAGCTGTGAGAATTCCAGTCCCAGATATTTGATTGAATACTTCAGCCCTGTTAAGAAAGGGAAAGGTTGCTGCTGGTTTGAGGCCCTTTCTGTGCCTGGCCCCATGAAGATGTGAAGTGTTTCTGAGGAGAAGGCAGTCAGCCACACCATGGGATTCACCACTGGCATTGACCTGAGGCGCTCTTTGTCGCTGCAATTTTTTGGCATCCCTTGCCAAAGTTGTAAAACCTCAATTTGGGAAAAGTATCACTGCATATTACCCTATTAATGTCAAATACTGGTTGTGCTACTTTAAAAAGGCACTGCAACGGGTATAGAGCAGGGCTGTGGAGCTTGTGCACTACTTTTCTCCTGCCTTTTAGACAATGATGGGCTGCCTCTGCCCAGGAGTCTAGAGCATCTAAATATCAGCAATTCCATAAAGTTCCACGCTGGGATTTGGTTTCTTCCATTAAATCCCAGTATTAACATTTGCTATCCATCATGCCGAGTTGGAAAAAGGAATTCTAACATTAAAGAACTTGAATATCTGAATTTGCATAGACAGAGCTATTAATCTCATTCTCTTTCCTTTCTTGACTTCAATCCTGCGTCAAGTTCTTTCTGAACTGATCACATTCCATATGTTATTTCAAAAGTGTTTCTTTCTCTTTTCCATCTCATCTTGCAGATGCAAAATCATGGTTTCCCCTCTAAGAAAATCTTCAATTTCTCATTTCTTATTGTATTTAAGTTCCACTGAAGTGTTTTCAGACTAAAAAAGCAGAAATTTTACAGTGACAGTAGAGCTGGAAACATTTATTTGAATCTATATTATCTAAATATTTTACTTCTGGGTTCCAAGACATGAGGAAATTGTTCTTTGTTTCTTTTCCTTGAAATCATAATTACTACATTGATAATCCCTCATTTTCAAATTCACCAATTTCCTGTTGGTAGTTTCATTTTTATCATCAGTGTCTGGCCAGTTCAATCAACTGTTCCTGTAGGCTACTTTTCTGTGTTTATGTTTATTTGTTAGTGAGGAAAATAAAAAAAAACAAACACAAAACCACACACTAAATAATGTATCAGAAATCACAGGAGGCTGAAAAAGCCCAGTATTTCGCTTGCTCTTTTGTTAGTTTAGAAATAAAATACCAGAATAGAACTTCTCCTGTCAAACTCTATGCAATTTATTTAATAGGGTATCCTATTGCAAATAATTTCAATACATTGAAAATAAATATTAGATTTATATAAACAAGCAGGTTTAGTAACCTAAAGGGAGAGTAAGCTGAAATAATTTTATCACAGGCACAATTTAGACTTTATTTTGGTTTACTTTAGAAGATATATATTTCTAAGTTATGTTATATTAGGGATTTCTTTGCACATCATTTAACATTAAAATATAAAATAAACAAACAAGGTAATATCTTATTTAAATATTCATAAGTGGCTGACTCTGTGCCTGTGTGTACTTTCAGACCTACGCTGTTTCTCTAAGGAGATGAAAAATAATTTATTATTAGTGCATATTCTTATAATCTAAATATCACCCCAGAACAGGAAGTTTTGGCAACACAAAGTCTGTCTTGCACATTCTGCCAGGAAAAGAATTGTCAGGAGGTAATTGTTTGTTCTCTATTGTGTGTTCTTAACCTGATGAAAGGCAAGGTGACCATTTTCTCACACCTGGAATTTCATGGTTTCAAGAAGTCATCAGTAGTCTCAAATATGTCTTCTGGTGGTCACCATGTTTTCTAAAAAGGAAGTTCATAAACTAAATCAGGAGAAACTGCTCTGTCTCTTTACCCTGTTCCTGAAATGAAAATGGCAGCCCATATGCTGCTCAAGATCATCAGAAAGTAATGATCATAGAGTATTATATTTTGTATTTCTGAAAAGAGAAAATGACTGTATTTGGGTTGTTTTTTTGGAGGGGGATATTATTTTTTAACCCAGTAGCAAAACAACTCGTCTCTCAAGGAGAATTTCATATTATTGAAGATGAAAAACTAAGGGCTGAGAAACATCTTATTTCTTCATTTCAGAGTCAAAAAACCTACCAGAACAACTTGGAAAATTACAACATATTCAATGTTTGATCCATTCTGTTCTCAGCCTTAAAAAGAAATGATTAAAAATTCATTTTGAAGTTAGCTTTGCATGTATCCTGTAGATACAAGCCTGGTTGACAGAGTGGGTTCAGATTTGTAGACATCTTTGTACATGTAAGAATAAATAAAAAAGAGAGCTAAGAATAGATGAGAAAGTGCAAACACGTTTGTTGGGTTTTGCTGACAAACTCTCAGGAGTGACATGTAATACATTGGATTTGATGCAAACTTATCATAGAGAGGTGATTTTAAATATTCAATGTGCTGGAATGGGGCAGTATTTCTCACTAGAGATTATCACAGATAACGTAGATTACTTTGCCTGTGTAGCTTCTTTGGAAAAGTTACTTCTGAATTTTACTGCTTCAAATACTCATAAGATGAAACCCAGAATAAGCCAAAACCTCTGCTAGCTGGCTAATGATCCATTCTTATACCTTTCCACACTACTTGCAGTGCTCTTGTGGAAATTGAAATGCCCAGGTTGATCCTTTTTAGCAGAAAATGGGTGGCAGAGGCTTGGTCACTCCTGAAAACATTTTGTCAGGGAAGAAATTCACAGTCAGACACAGAAATCCTGCCCTTTGCCAGTGTGTTCCTGCGAAGTGAGAACACTCTGATAGTGCTGCACTTCTGAGAGGCTACTGCAGCTCAGAGAACTGACTCAACATTGATTTTGAGGACTTTACATTCTCAGTTAATGGAAAAATGCCATAATTAGCAGACTTAGCAGGAGAAAAGCAATATTAACTTGAGAATGCTTTCAAGTAGCCCACTTATTTATTGTTCTTAAAAGACACCATTAAACTCCTTCATAAAGTAAGAGAATGTGCCCCATCAGAATAATATTATTCTATTACAAAACAAATTTTGGCTGTAGCATTTTCACCTTCATCTTCATCTTCTTTTTTTTCCTGTGAGCTTTCTTCTGATGAGGATTAGTTGGGCGGGCAGAGGCTCCTCATTCAGATCAGTGTGATATAAAGTCCATGTCACTCCAAATCCAATAAAAAATGACTCAGGGTTGATGGAGAATTGCCAGTCCCATCTGGTGGTGACACTTTTTCCCTAAGTGAAGTCTTAGCTGACTGTATGTGATTTTATTTGGGATGTACCTTCTGTAATTGAGACAGAAATGACAGCATAGATGTGAGGGCATCTTCATACCTCCCTTGCTGCTCTCTACATCTCAGCCACTTTTCTTCAGCACATTTTTCTTCTCTCCTTATTCCTAAATTCAGATTTGAGCGTAGCTAAGAACTGCAGGATGTATTCCTCTTGTGTTAGGATGAGAACAGAATCACTGAAACAGTCCAGAATGCAGGAGTGAAACTGAATTATGGGAATTCACCTGGCAATTCACCTAATACTTCATCCTTTAACTTGTAGGACCTTTCTGACACAGTAGCCTCATATTCTTTAATTTCCCTTCTTTCACAGGCTGATGGTCTTGACTGTGTCAGATAGCAGAAATTAGGATGTAAGAATGGCCTGTGGCCACACAGAGGGAATGCTGCTGTGCTTCTTGTGGTGCTGTGCTTGGGAGCTGGAGGACGTTTTTGCTGGAATATTAGCTAAGCATTGCTTCAAAAGGCAAAGACAGTAAGTGAGGAGGGAGGGAAAAAAAAAAAGAAGAAGTCTTATACACCCCTAAGAGTTAATATTTGTTTGAAAATCAGAAAAGGTGACTCAGGTCTAAAGGCCCTATCCCTGGAAAACAGTACTGGAAGGCAAAGCAAGGAAAAAAAAGCTATGAATGTAAATTGGCAAATATTTGATATATGAGATTCTGGTATTGTTGTCAAAATAGCTTGATAGCTACAGTAGCCACTGTTGCTCCATGTTTTAGCTTCAGCTCATTGGAGGAAATGTTTTAGGGAGAAAATGCCAAGGGGGTCGAAGTTGCCACATATGAAGGATAAACAAATGGGGGGTGGAGGGGCCAGGAATGAGGGACACAGGGTTATTTAACATGTGCTGACAGAACTAATATGGCATATGAAATCCACATTTCAGTACCTGTCCTGAAGCCTCTAGTTGCCATCAAGAATATACCTAGGACCTAATTTTTCTCTAGACATGCAGTGAAGACCAGAAGATGTGATTTCTCTAACAGTTCACACTGCCATAGTACTCCACTGCATTATTCATGTTTTCCTGACACATGAAACATTTGGTGTCAGGTCCAGAACATATTTCAATTTAAAAAAAAAAGAGTATTTGGAATGAGAGGGAGAGAGAGACAAAAAAAGGACATCAGGTCTCATGCAGAACTATCATTAGTTGTGTTGGTATAACTGGCAGTGTGACTAGAGATCTTGAATTCTTTAGAGAAATAAAACCAGAGCAGTTCACTTTTTGCTTCTTTGTTGTTCTTCTGTTGTTTGGCTTTTTAAGCTGCTGCTGAAGAGCTAAGGGTGTCCTTGAACTTCCATTCCTGACTATCAGGTTAAAATTCCTCCAGATGGGAGTGTTTTTCAGACTGACACTGGGTCTTTGGCTCCCAGCATCATCCTGACAGCATTGTTTTGTGCCACATTTCTGATGTTCTCCAACTTACTACCTTTACACAACACTTCAGCACATTCTTTATTTTCCTTTCTTCCTGACAAACCTTCCAACTCCCCTTTCTCTGTAGGCTTCAAAATTTAAGGCAGCACATTGCAACCTATATGATACCTCTCCATACCTTGCCCTAACAACTGGGCTCTTGAATGATATTTATCATTAATTTGGCCATTTGATTCTTCCCTGCTGAGCAGCTGTCAAATAAAAATTCTCATTTTACTGTGCATGTCTTTGAGTTGATGCAGATATTTGAGCACTTTCAGGAAATGCTTTAGTGTATTGATTTTATTGTCCATGACATGTTTTCTTTTCGGTGGTGAAAATGACATTCTGGGAGTAAGAGAGACCAAAACCTCTCAACTCTCCCCAGAACACCACATAAAACATTGAGCAATGCTAGTGGAAGTGTCCTCACATGAGTTCAGCCTTTCTGCTCATTCTAAATCTGAAGAGATCACTTTGACACAGGGCATTAAGCAGTTTCCTGTGGTGGTTTCTCAGTCCTTGGTCTCTGCAAATAGAGGTGAGAAATTCTGCAGCTGTGATTGTGTTTTGGAAGCTACAGACACTCTTTTTAAAGGAAATTCTGTAATTTCTCTACAGTTTTCTTTTAGGAGTACCTCACTTTCTCCACTCCATCCTAATGGATTTCATGAAAACTAATTAATGATAGAGTCTATTTTTTTTTCCAGTAATAGGAAGATATTAAAAAAGTCAAAGATAAATAATAGCTTTCTGGACTGTTGTGCTAAGGTCTGAACTGCCACCAGAGAAAGCAAAAGGAAGGTGTCCATGTTTTAGTAATGAAATTTTTGTCATTTTTTTGGTATCAAAACTGGACTGTGAGGTTTGGGATTTTTTGGTAATTCAACCAGTCCTCACTTTCTTCAGTATCTTTTGCGAATTTATTGTCAAAGTACATGGTACGCCACCAGAATACGGCATCTGCTTGGAATTTTATATTTTTATCTTCATTTTATTCCTGGGCTTAATTTTCCCAGAAAATTAGGGTAAGGTTCAATCTATGACCTTATTCTGAAGAGACATCTGTGTTTTAATACGAGTGAGGACTATTTTTTGCTCATGTTAACCAATTTGTGGTAGTGCAGTGCTTTGAAATTTGCAGGAAAGAAAGCAGAGTTTGCAATTTAGAGTAGTGATGTTAGGGATTAGCCCTTGTTGGATTTAAGTTGTTAAATCAGGTGAAGTCCACAGATCACCTGTTTTATCTCCTATTTCATTTGACTAATCTAACTCAGGTTGTTCTGTGCATGTATGGACAAGGAAGGAGAAGAAATGAAACAAGATGCAAAGGATTTTTGTATGTCTCCTATTGAGATTGTGGTTGAAAGCTTCTTCCTAATATTCTTGCAAGAACATTTTGTCTCCAAAGCCTGGCATGCTGCACAAGCATTATACTTTAAAGAAGAAAGACTCCATATTTTAAAAAACAAAATCAAAATATATTAACTGAACTATTTTAACTTAACATGAAATTTTGAAAAAATATAGAATGTGATAGTGAAGGTACTTCTCTGCAATTTGTCATGTGATATGAGTCTGAGAAACTGAGGCTTGCCTGGTGTCTTTTCTTCTATTGCAGCTTTTCTACCTTCTCTTCTGGACTTTTTAAATAATTTTTTTTTAATTCTTTTTTTTACCAAGTCTGCATAGACAGCTTGTGAATTGAAGAGTTTAATAGTCTAAAATCAGGTCCTCCAACATCTGCAGTTGTAGTTGAAGGACAAATCAGTTCTTTTTGGAGACTGGAGGGAGCAGGGACCACCATGCTGAGCACAGGGTTGAAATGTAGGAGTATCTTCAAAAAAGCAATTGAATGGCTTCCTGAATTCCCATTCCTGCTCTTTAAGCTTGCTGTGTCACATTGAGAGCCTTTCTCCTCCATCAGTTCATTGCCATGAGAATAAATGAGCTGCCACACACTGAGTACTCTGGGCTAAATCCTGCCTCTAGACGTCTGAAATTTCATTTGTGTCAATAGAAGTTTCATCCACGTGCATATCCGTGCATTTCTGTGCTGTGGTGTGGCATTTGCTTAACATTATGGATTCAGTAGATGGAGAATGGGAGGAGCTTTAATTTTTAAGGGAAAGTCATGTGTTAGACACCTGTAAGTAGGACATAGTTTCTACTTCTTACTTTTTAAATCACCACATGAATTAATGAAAGAAATAAATCCACAATCAAATTTATGAATCTCTATATATAAATGGATTGTTTTTACTGCAGTAAATTAGGTCAGATTTGTTTTGTGTTGCACATGCTTTTTAAAAACCCATGATGTTGCAGCTTTTTGTATTCACAACAGGCATCTGTAATACAGTAAAATGTATTAAATGCAGTATTGAGCATCAGAGGTAGCCAGGTGATTAGAGTTGGACTTTATAGAATCCAATCAGATGTTTTTGTTGACTTCATTAGAGATTTTTTTTAAATTATAGACATAGAAATAAACTGTTGCTATTTCATTATCATATTTTATGCTTCACTTCTACCACTGAAAATAAAAGGATCTATATCTACTTCCAAGAGTAAGCCTTTGAGAGAATGTGGATTTCTTCACAAGTATTAAATCTGTAAAAATATATTGTCTTTGCAACAAAGTAAAATCTCACTATCTAGACCACACAAAATAAAATCTACTATTACAACACTGTAAAAAAAATAAACTTTTCTAAAGGCTACTGGAGTTCCTGATATGAAAGCACTGTATTTGAGAAATAATAGATATCATGAAAAAGTAGATCAGTTTTAACAGAAGTAGCACTCAGTGAAAGATCAAGGGGGCTGGGGAGACGTTGGTGACAAATTTGTTGTGACAATGCTGTAATAAGATGTTTTCATTTGTACTGTGTTCCCTCCTTCCCCTGGCTACCAGAGCATAGTGGTTTTCAGTCTGGAAATGAAAACAAACCTTTCCATGATGGATCAAAACTTGGAGAGAATATTTCTATTTGCTTTTGGGTTTTTTTAGTATGTTTGGCTGAAAATGTCACCTACTCCAGTCTGAGAAAGTAAACTCCCCTGCACCAGACCCTGGCAGCAGACTTGTGACAAGGATGCTGAATGTGCTAAACCAACACCAAGATGATCTATAATACAAAGGTCAAAATAAACTTTACAGGGTAAATAGGAAGGATGACAAGTGCAGCTATTTCAGAAACTTTTAAAATGACTCAAAGCCTGCTGACTAAAATCAATGAGAGCCAAGACTGGGGCATCAAAGAAATGTGAAAGAAATGTTTCTTTCTGGACGTTCTTTTGCTCATCATGCTATTACTTTTAATTTTCTCCCTCCTTTATAGGTAGGGTATGACTGTTTGTTTGTTTTTAAAGTTCTTTTGTTCTTATTCCTTAGTTCTCCTCTTAAAAAGCAACAATTTGAGAACTGAATTGCTTCCAATCCATTGGACTGAAAGAAAATATTATCTGGTTACCCTATACTTTGAGATAAAATAGGTTTAGTATTGTTTTCATTTTAAACACAAAAGCTTGTTAAAGCTGTGTGAAGAAAATTGCAAACAGAAAATATTAGCAAATCCTCCTGAATAACAAGTATATCCCCCAACATTAATTTTTTTCAAGAAAAAAAGCTAAACAAATCTAATAAATTAATTGATAGCTTTAGTTACATCAATATATATTAGGGATAAACTGCCAAGAAAAAAGTTAATCAAGAAACAAACATTGCAATATTTATGCAACTATCCTCAGTATTAAAAACAAAAGGACAAACCCCAGAAAATGTGTGATGAGTAATGCAGTTATTTCTAAATGGAATTAGTTGTTATTTTAAGTTCTCTGTGTCACATCACAATGGTTTTTAGGATATGAAGTGACAGGAAGACCTGGAGGCCAGTCTCTCCCAGTGAGTGCCTGTCTGCTCCTCATGCTCTTAGTAAAGGTAGCAGGAGTTTCATCTGGGAAGTTCTTGCATAAACAGCCCTGGAGTTTTTTCGAGCTGGTTTGGTTTGAATCTATGATTTTGAAATTTTGGAGAAAATAGAGGTCGGAGAGGGTAAGATATCTCAAACCAGACGCTCAAAATGAAAGCAACATGTCTGAAATTAGGGAAAAGAATAATTTTCTGTACGTCTTGGCCAGTATTCCAAGGATGTACTTGAAGGACTTGGCAGTATCTTAAGTATCCATTAACACACTTCCCTTTCGGAATTACTACCACTAACCACTAAAAGGGTTCAGACTCAGGGGATGTATTCAGTGTACAGCTGCAGAAGCTGACACCAGGGCCACCACCTGAGCTCTTTTGGTGGCAGCACAGAGGTCAGCCTGTCACCTGACCTTGGTGGCCTTGGTGGCCTTGTAAATACTCACCTCCAGTCTTTAAAAAGGACATTGTAGCTGAGCTGTGGCAAACAGACAGGATGGCCAAAGCCACCTGTGCCTCCCTACAGGGACACAAACAGCTCTTTCCCTGTCTTTGTCACTGTCTGCTCTCTTTCACTGAACAAGGGAGGCAGCAGGAGAGAGAGGAGCTCTGAATTGCACACTGCTGGCCTGGAGACTGCCAGGTTTGCACCTGACCCAGTGACTCAGCCATGGTGGCCATTGAATATCCTTTATCAGTCGTGTGTTCAGCTTTAGGGCACAAACATCATTATTTATGCTATGGAGAAGGCTGTGTCACAGGAGCCACGTGTGAATTATTTCTGGAAATCAATGGTGACCTTTTGCAATGCAGCCATTGACAGTAGCCCTAGAACAGATGGATCTGTGGGGTGTTCTTTCTTTGCAAAGAGTGAGATATGCAGGTATATGGAATTTTTACGTCTTTATTTCTCCCTACTAGTCTGTATTTTCTGAACCAACACCCAATTTTCAAGATGTTTTCTGTTCCTCTGACCAACTTTCAAGTAACCAGGTCCTTGCTAAATACCTTATGATTTATTTGAGTGATATCAAAAGATATGCTCATGCCCAAAGTGCTAAGAAAAGTGTCAGGTGATTTCCATTATGCAACCTACCCTGTTTTGCGTGAGGAGAACAAGTATTCACAAAGACTTTATGAAAGTTAAGAGCTCTCAAACTGCCAAAACTACTTTCAGAGTTCAGAGTCTGATTCTGCCTCCTTTCTTGGAATTTTCTGACATCCACAGGTATTCCTTTGGAGTCTGCAATATTTCATGAGCTGGAACATCTTTCTCATCCATTTTCTGTCTCAGAAGTGAGGGTGGATGTGTCTCATTGATTCCATGCCCCGAGAGGAGGGTATGTTATCCAGAACTGCACCCATGCACAGGATGCACGCCCCATGCAGTATGCAGACAAGGTTTTAGCTGAAGCTGTAGATTTTCATCCCAGGGTGAAAGGCTAAGTTAAGTTTCCTGAAGAACTTGCAACACATTTGACTGATGTCACTGCTATTTTTCTTCCATGTGCTCAGGGACTATGAATTGCCATAATTTGTTCTAACATTAGCAACCCTCCAAATTCCTCTCCTCTGTGCTGTAAGTTCCAACACATTAATCACCCTGCTGTTAGATATTCTAGGGGAAAAGAACATGTTTTCATTTTATTTGCTCTTTTTGATATATGTCAAAAGTGTGCTTGTGTTTATTTTTTTTTCTACAAGGAAAGAAACCTTTTAGCTTTCATTCTTTTCTCTTACAGAAATCAGCAATGTCAAGTAAGGTCTTCCCTTTTTATGCTGATGTAGGTCCCTCATGATAAAAGTAAGATATGACTCATACATATGTTACTGCAGAAACATCTCTACACAAATAGGCTGAGGTAAAAGCACTCACTGGAAGCTTCTTTTATATGCTATGCAGTGTGTGTCCCGACTGAAAAACAGGCCAAGGTGTGAATGGGTCGTGTGCAGGGCTTTAGCTGAGTTTGATTTCTAGTGAAGCTCTGGCACTGGCTGCACTGCAGGGGCACTCCAGCACCCACACCACAGGCATTGACAAGAGATCCCACCCTAAACAGCTGCATCTGGCACGTAGGGTCTTACAGTGAAACAGGCAGCAAAGATGTGGCATAAATGTGCCCAAGTGGAGGAGCTGGAGAGAGCTGGGAAGGGAGAGGTTCAATGTCTGAGAGCACTGCAGTAGTCAGGAAACTGTGCAGCCCCTTCAGAGTGTTGACAAGGGAATGACAAGCTCAGAAAAAGTTGACTAACAACAATTTGACAGAATTTGTTTTTCACAGACCATTTTGTAATTTTAATTCCTCCTGAGACTCTTGTAATAGCCTAAAATATCTCAGTTATGATTTTACTTATCTCTGTAGTAAGCAAGGGATCAGGATATCAATGCTGACTTCCAGAGCAGTAATGGAACATCAGGGTCATCCCTGAAAAATTCTGTCCATAGGTAGATGGTTAGGTGCAACTCTAGACTTGTTCTATATCATTTTATCATGGTACAGTGACTAGAAATGTATCATAAAATATAGCCCTCCAGGCTACTCATGCTAAAAGTGACTAAATACTAATCATATCATTTTTCTGTCGGTGCATATCTAATGAGAACAGAGTACCAGTAATTATTGTATAAAGGGAAAAACATCTGTTGTGAATACAATATAGGAAAGATAAGTAGTTGAACTGTGTATTTGAGAGTGTTTCCAAGAACAATAAATGTACTATATGTATTCAAGCTTGAAATGTGTTGCTATGGTAGATATACTAATTACTAAAATAGCAGGACATGAGTGAAAAAAAGGCTTTAAAGTCCTTCTGATATTGTGAGGGGAAGCAGTGTGAGCACAGGGGGGATCTGTCTTTTTAAAGTAAATACGTACCTGAACGCATTTTGCTGGCACAGAGGCATTTTGAGATTATCTGGACTATTTACTGCTCCCTCCTCTGTATCTGCCTGATGCATAAGGGACTGTGAGGCAGGAGAACAGGGATAACATCTCCATACCTGTCCAATCAGTCTGTTTCCTTTGTTCCCTACCTCCTGGTCAGAGGGCTGTCTCCCACCCAGCATGGAGCAGAGCATTGCTCTCAAGGAAGTGCCCACTCTCCCATTTGACAGCAGGCAAAGCCGTTCTTTGTCACTGAGCTCTGCTGTATCTGCATATTAAATGAATGTTTGAGATTTGTTTTTGTGAGCCTCACAGTGACCATGCACTTTAAAAAAGAAATCTTTCACCTGAGTGTGTAAGCAGACAAGTTTCCTGACTCCTGAGGCATTACAAAATATTACTGGAGGAAAAAAGTAATCTGTCAGTATCTAGTTCCCTGGAAACCTCATGGTCAGTTCAGGTGCTTAGAGAAAATAGCTGTAATGGAAAACTTGGACATTTAAATGGTCATTAGAAATAACTCAGATGCCCCTGCAAAGCTCATAAGCCTTTGCACAGATGTTCTGAACTGAGAACTTGGTGCTAGAGGTACAATTTTCTCCCAAATTAAAATCAGCATCAGACCTCATCTTGAATGGCAATATAAGAAGAAAATAACAGTAAGATCTAGCTCAGCCATTCCTTCAGAGTTAAAGGACAGTTGGAGCAGCAGTCTAGGAACATCTGTGGGACAGCAGCAGAGCATTTCCTCAGTTGTTCACCTTTCCAACACATGCAGTTTAAATTTCTTTTGAATGATGCTAAGACATAAAAAGGCCCAAATACCACACAACATGTTGGTTTTATGTAATTCTGAGATCAGTGGAAGAAAAAAAAATACCAAGAGAAAATCCAGGAGAAAAATCTATTTTGTAGTCACAGAATTAAAACACAGATCTAGAACATTATTCCAGATTAAAAATACTTTTATACTTTACATAAAAAATATGTATACACATACAGAGTATGTCTGATGTCAAATATGTTAGCGATGCCCACCCAGCTTTTGTGGATGCAGAGGTGGTGTCCAAAATGTAAAATGACATTCAGTGAAATAAGTTTTGGGAAGGCAGAAAGAATGGCTTCACTTCATCTCTGGCTCTGAATCATAACGATGACGGTGTAATTGTCAATGAAAAAATTGCATTTCTATAGTTTTTCATTGCTGGATGCATATGCAGGAACAAGATTTCCTACAGCATGGGTTGCTTTTACTGTTCCATTCCCTTTCTCCCCACAGAAGCCCACTCCATGAGTTATGTTACCTATA
This sequence comes from Sturnus vulgaris, assembly GCF_052056855.1. Taxonomy (NCBI): domain Eukaryota; kingdom Metazoa; phylum Chordata; class Aves; order Passeriformes; family Sturnidae; genus Sturnus; species Sturnus vulgaris. The sequence continues at coordinate 10,310,706 of NC_142250.1, forward strand.
GCAGGAAAGCATCAGGATGCTTCTTGGAATCCTGGACACTCATCTCTTTATCAATAACCACAAAATAACAAATCTACCTATGATCAAAATTCTTCTAATAATTAATGTTAACTTCTATAACATTTGCAAAATGGAAATTTATACGTAAAATTAATTTGAGGGTGAATCTAAGTTTTTATGGAAATAGCTTTCACAAATAATCAAATATTAAAACAGAGGAGAAGAGAAAAGATTAAGAAGAGAGAAAAGGAGAAAGAGAAAAGAACATATTTCTTGCAATTTTTCTTAAAGCTTTGCCATTTCAGCATATGACAGTCCATTCCTTCCTAGCCATATGTCTCAGGTATTTTCATATGAAGTTGACCTCTTATAAAACTGCACAGTATTTGTTCAATGATTATTCCCCTTTAAATACTGTTGTGGTTTCTGTGAACCTTCCATCCAGGTGGTTTATGAATATAATACTGTACTTTTATAAAAAGAAAGAGCTGCAAGCAGAACTCTGAAGAGACCTTATTCATGCACGGTGCAAGAGAAGGAACAGAAAGTCAATTAGCTCGCTGTAAAGATCTCAAGGAAAGCAATTTTAGGGGATAAATCCAGAATTGAAAGACTGGAGAGGAAGCGGACTGGGACTGGGTGATTAAAATTTATCAGGGAGGCTAGAGACCAGCAGTTATGTTCCATAACATACACCATCACCTCCCTAATCCACTGAACTCTAATAACCACAGCCATAAAAGGGCTGTTAATGGAGGCTAGTCAAATTGGATTGAAGAAACTTGGCCAGACCCCAAAGAGACTTGGTGCAGCACCCTTTCCATCAAAGTTTCTGATAGGAAAGCAGTAGCATAGCTGAATATTGTAGTAGTAGTTGGTTTTGGTGACTTTGACCCTTAATGCTTTGTTAGAAGTGCAGCTTCAGTGGTAGAAAATCACTGAATGGTGGGGAATGTTTAGCCAGTGAAAGAGAGTTGATATTTCAAACTCTAGAGAAAGAATGAATAGCTGGTCTTATCTCATTTTTCTCCTTGTGAAAGATAATGCTGGATTATTCCTACCACCAAAGGACGTGAGGATATTTGCTGTAGTAGATTACACTTCCTTTTCCTTCTTCCAGGTTCTCTGGGGAAATGAATGTGAAGCTTGCATTTTCATTTACTCTGCTGTTGACCTCAGTCTTATTTAGGCATTGCTTGGTTATTTTGTTTCTTTTAAGATACATTTCTCTTTCCCTGTCTCTAGTGTCTTGATGTACTTTTCCAAGTAAGTGGCTGTCGGAACGAGCTAATAGTGAGAGTCACAGATGGACAGGCTGCACTTTAGAGTTGGCAGATGGGGACTGGAGACAGGAAGATAAATCTCTTTCAGACTGCTGGGTTACTGGGGAGAGTTGATTAGGGGGTCTCTGAAGTAAACACACACTGCTAGGTGTGTGAGGAGCAGAGAGATGGAATGGTGGCTCCGGTGGAATTGAGAGGTGTACTCAGCTGCCAGAGTCACTGCTGTGGGCCAGTGGGCTGTGTGAGATGGCACAGAGCAGGCTGGCCAGGGGACCAAAGCTGCTGTGGTCACACTCTGCAAAAGCAAGCCATGGAATCTGAAAGCATCAGGGAACAGAGTCAGGGACTTAAGGACTTGGGAGACAGAGACATCCTGCTTTCAAACACACTCTGTCAATTCCTGCCTATTCACATTTATGTTTTCTTCCTTCTTGTGTGCAAGGAAAATATCCTACAAACAGGCAGAATGTCATTTAAATGTCACCACTTGCTGTCCTTTTGGCTTAAAAGGAAAATGAGAAGAAGGATTAATTATACCAGGGCTAGAGGTGGGAGTCCTTTGCCTTTCCTTTCCTCTTCAGTGTCAGCAGTAGAGCCCAGAGAGAGCTGTGGCTCGGGCTGAGGTGTGTCTGTTCCACAGACACACTGACACACCTGCAGACACGGTCCTTGGTAACACTGGCATCCCAGAAAAATCTCCTGCAGATAAGCAGGAGACCAATTTACTGGTCTGGTTCTTTTAATCCTGCTTCCCACCGATGCCTAGTGGCAGGGCTCAGGAAATATTATTTTTACCAAAGCTGAGGATTTTGTGCATATTATTGAACAGGCAAGAGTCAACGTCCAAAAAAGAAATTAAATAATTTACCCTCACGATTTGCAGAAGTCAGCCAACATGCAAAACTTTGTATTTTCAGAGCACACGAGAATATATCTCTGTTCTTTAATGGTGTTTTATATGTCCCTTACAAAATGCTACTTTCAGAAACATCATATATATTCCTTGGTAGTTGTGTTAATCAAGCAGTTTTCTAACCTTCTTTTAGGAAGATAGAAGACTGGAAATCATTTGTACAGATATTCAGTTTTTCTTATCTGTGAATAAGTCATGGCAATACAAGGGGATATGATGGGAATGCTTTTAACAGAGCTGTGTCTCTTCTACGGCATTGTTATAAAAGGAGGGAAGTCAGAAAATACCTACTTAGTATATGCATCATTGTGCTAATCCTTGCTTGTTTCCCACGTGATGGTCTCTTGTGATGTTTCAATTTGAAAAAAAAATGCAAAGCGGGAAGATTTTTCTTCTGAAGTTTTAAAATATAATTTGCATAGTCACAAGCCTCCCACTGAACATATTTAGTGGGTTGAGCTGCATTTCCTTCCCTCCTGTTCAGCTCCAATTTCCTTGCTTTAAAGTTCTCTGTTTCCTCCAACAGCAGCATGATCCATGGCCATGGGTTGGACTTTTTTCCTTGCCTGCATCAGTATTGACAGGCACATGCCTATTTTAAAAAAGGCACCTGTTCTTTTTAAAGCTGTGTCAAATCATGAGGCAGTTCTTAGTCACTTTCTTAGGGCACAGAAAAGCAAAGAGAAAAGTTGAACTCGATGAAGTGACCATTCCTGTTTCTGAGTCTCACAGTGAGGGTTGGTGCTTTGTTTGTCTTCCACAAAAAGAGGCAGAGGGTTGGATTTATTTGATATTTTCCCCTGCCACATAATGAAACCCTTAAATCGATAAAATGGAGAAATAAGTAGAAATTAAACTGAAAGAAAGATATAGATATGTAAGGCTAAAATAAATTCTTCGTTTTGTTTCTGCATTGGAGTGTGGTCAGACTTTGGCCTGAGCAGAAGAAATGCTCAGGAAGTTTGGACATGGAAAGACACCTAGGACAGACACCATGGGGTCTCCTGGCAATCCCTTGAGGGATGTGCCCCTCTGTGCAGGCTGAGATCCATATAAATGTATTTAATATGTATCGTTTGTTGTTTCTAAAATACAGAGCACAATGAGTCCTGCCAGGGATCTTTAGTCCCTGATCAAAGAGAAATTTCTTCATTATTATTAGTTAAGCATTACTTATCAGCTGAATATGCACAGTTTGTTAAAACAATTTTCATGTTCTAAAAGTAGATTCATTTTAAAGGGTTATCCCTTCAAAATCCCTTTCTTACCCTTTAGAGTCATCGTACTAAGGATAAAAGATTAGCAAAGACTCATGCCTGTCAAATATCCAAATGACAAATTAGCACATATGGATTTATTGACTTCATTTCACTAATAAAACCTGCTTTTGTGAGTAGCAGTTGTTTCAGCCCCTTGCTGGTGATTGGTATGTCATGTTCTGCTGACAATTCCAACCCTGGGACTCCTGGAGACCTCACCAGATCTTTGTTTTTGGCACAAGAAATTAATCTATTATTTCTATACAACTTCCAGGGAAATTATGATAATTCAAACTATCTTTGGTCCCTATGTGTAAACTTAAAATTTATCATTTTAATAAGAGTCAATTTTGAAGTTGCTGGAATCTTCAAATATAACATTTTTAGCTTCTGGTTTTAAAAGATTCACAACAGTAAGCTTTCTTATTTATTCTTGGAATATTATTTATTCTTTACATTGTCAAAAATAGAGGGTGAGCTGAGATTTGATGAAAAATCCAGAAGATGAGGGCAATCTAGAAAGACAAAGTGTGGAAGTATCTATGAGTGTGTTTTTGTGTCTCTTCACACATCTTGCAGAAATTAATAGAAAGGTACTGCCTTTGTACCCCACATAACACAAGTGCTTTCCAAAGATAAGGCAAGACTCTGGTAGTGTCAGAAAGGTTTTTTTAAGATAATGCAAACTTCCTCCAAATGTGCATTGGTGCATGAGCCTATCTATAGGGTAAGGACAGTCACCTAGAAATGTCAGGTTACTGTTCTTACAAGAAGGTAAAGTTTATTTTCAATGTGTATTTATGTACTTCCTAAAAAACCAATAACTTTATATTTTAATAGTAGGCTTTTCATTCTCAATAATTTAAATATTTAATGTCCTATCAAATTTTAGTTTCTTTTTAATAGCATAAACTACATAACATGCATAGTATAAGGTAAATATTTTTTTACTCTTGTATATCCAGAGACACGTTTTAAAATGTTTTCAAGCACACTTTTCAGGGAAATATGAATTGCACAGAATATAAATTTCCCTGATTACAACTCAGAACTCATCTAAACCCTTAAAGGGAGGGGAAGGTACATGGAGAAAATGTTGCACTCTGTACTGAACCTTAAATCAGACTAAGTGTTTGCAAGTGTATGTGTTCATATTGGCTTTCATGAATCCGAGGCCACATTTATAATTCCAGCTTTTTTTTAGGATGGTCCTAAAGCTAGATTGCACCTTATTTAAAAGCAGGGAACAAATTTCTAATAAGCAGCCTCTAAATAAGGATTGAGAGCAAAACAGTTGCCTGCCCACTTAAGTGAGGGCTGGGTCCCAGCTGGAGCTGGAAGGAAGGCGTGGTGTTTGCTGAGGATGGGAAATGGCTTCAGCAGGGACACTTTCCTCATCACTCCTACCTGAACTTCATGCACTGAGGGTTGGTAATCTTTCTGAACCAGTGACACGTGCTGTGTTCATCATCAGGAAACAGCTGTAAGTCACACAAGCAGTTTGCTCTTGTTGTTGTTTTGGAGTTTATTTATAGGATTTGTTGCTTGCTGTACAAACAAGCTGTATTGTTTGAGCTGCCGGTGGAGGAAAGGCAGATCACTCAAAGGTGCACACTTAGTCTCAAATGCTTTTTGATACGGTGACCTTAAAAGTTGCATGTGCCCTTCTTCAGTGTTGACAACATACAATTAAAGAGTTGCAAATGGAAACCTAACTGAAGATCTTGTCCTTTCGATATCTGTTCAGGATTTCCACTGGTGCCAAGTAAAATTGTATCTATCCTGTATGTAAAGCAGGATGCACAGGCTAAACAGTAATTATACATTTTATAAAGGAAGGCAAATTTCTGAAAAATCTAGGGGTTTCCCCCCATTATTTCCTTCTATATCTTCTGACAAGGTGCACTTGATTCTTCATGAAACAAATTTTCCTTTCTTCATTAATGCTCATGCTTGTCTGGAAAAGCCATCACTGCCAGGTGTGTGAGCCTGGGTTGTGTGATGATTAGTAGGAGGGTAATGAATCAGCTCGGGCTTTACATCAATGGGATAAATCATGGGCTCCAGCTGAATGTAAATAGTGTGTGTTGTTCTGTTTTATAGCATTCTACCAAAACCCCGTGCTTAGGAAAGAAAGATTTTGGTAATCCCCAAAGAGTAGGGATGGGAAAACTTAATGTTGGTTTGCTTGAAACAAAGTCTGAAAACTATTTTCACCAGATAAGTTTTGTAAAACCCTTTCTTGGTTCATGATCTTTTTCACTTCTAAATATGAATGCTATGTAAAGCTTTTTTTATATGGTGAGAAAGCATTTACTTTTTCTCCTAGACTTCATAAGGGAATAGTGTAAAAACAAACACAAATCAAACCTTTATATTTTCATAAAAGCTAGATTAAATTAAAGCTTCAAAAGTTTCAAGTTCTGCTCAGAAATTCTGATTTTTATTTACATTGCCTCTTTGTCACCTGGGAAACACTACTCTATGCAGAATAGCACAGTGGATATGTGGATCCCAATTGCAGCTCTTAAATTTCTCCTTTTCAAAACATCTCCCAGGACTTGCATATGTAGAGGGAAACTTTCCCTATGAGTATTTCAGTCCTTTTCTCCAACTTTTGTGTTTCCATTTGTTAACATTTCTTGTTAACAAAGGGGAAAAAATGACCTTGAAACGTGCATGTACATCTTGCTCCACAGTCACCTTCCTGTGATATAACAAAAACCTTTCCCCATAAGGCAATAAACTGCAGTATATGAGCAATACAGGCTCTTGTTGCTGATGCTGAAGTATTAGGTCTTTCCTGAGACACTGATGTAAGAGAATAGAGAGAGAGACACATATTTCGGCAAAGCAATAATTCAGCCCAGAATTTTAATATAAAGAACACCAAGGCAGTATCCTGTTATCTGAATTTTAATGACTGTATCTTTTTTATCCTGTCAGTTGTAGCAAGGATGTGAGAGGTTTCATGAAACATTAATGGCTCTAACTGCAGTCCTCTCCATTTCCCTTTTTCTCTCTTTTTTTTTGTTCTCCTGATGTGATGTAAAATATGGATTTGTGCAGTGGAACTGCTTTCCTCGCAGGGATGTATTGCTTGCTTGATCTTGCAGTGGTGATTGTGGTTCCTGTTTGGGCTGGGAGCCTCCACACAGGCTGCCTAGGGAGAGGGAGAGGGCTGGAGGTGTGTGGAGAGGAAGATCTTGCTGATGACAGATCATAAACAATTTTAAATACAGTCCATATTTCAGAGACTTTCCAATAAAAGGCGAGTTGGATGTTCTGCAGTAGCCTCAGTCTCATCTGTAGACTGCTTGTTGCTGGCTGGATGAACTGTTCAAAAGGCAAAAAAAGCCACAGGGAACGTCAGATCCTCTCCCCTCCTCAACCCCCAAGAAACAGGACTGAGAATGGGGTAGAGAGAGACTAAACCTGAGCAGTTTTCAGGGCTCATCGGGTGCAAGGGCACACCAAAGCCTGTGGACATTACTGCAAATGCCAGGCACTGCACTGGGGCTGCTGGGCAAAGTCCTGAAGGATAATGGATTCCTGCAGCAGCCAGTCTCTCACACCTAAAACCCATGCAAAGAGTTGCTGCCATTTGACTGAGTGCTCTCACATTATAACTTCAGGGGAGCACTGTAGGAAAACACACAGCTCTCAAGCCAAGTGAAGAAACCTAGAGGCAAACAAGCATAGCTTAGCACAGGCACAGAGACCAAGCATGTGCAGTGCTGAAAAAAGCAAATTCAGCACTCTGATCCACAAGATGTATAATAGGAAATGTTCCTATTTGTTCAGAGGAAGCCTGTTACAAACATAAATATGCATTGTGTGGTGCCATTATATAGTGACTATAACGTGCAGATGTAAGATGTAAGCCCTGGTGTGTTTATTTTCATCCCAAGACAGTATGACACCGACATGTTCAGTGAGAGGGTGTCACCACACCACTGTGACACGTGTCATGCTGTCTGCCATTCCCTGGGACTGGGATATTTGCTAGAAAATTTTCTGCCCTCCATGAACATCATCCTGAGAAACAAACCCACAGGCTTTGGGGTGCAGAGAGACCAACAGTGGCTGTCAGTCCCTGTGCTTCCTTCTCTCCTTGCCTCCCCATTCCTTAGGCAGCTCCATGAGCTGGGAATAGCCTGACCTCCAACAGTTTCCCTGTTGTTGTCTCTGGAAAATAGATGGCAAAAATATGGCTTACTCTTCCAGGAGCTGGAGAGCAGTTCCCTTCTCTCTGTTGGAGTTTGTGTCTGTCTGGAGGTGCTGGATGAATTGGGGATATCAGAGATATGCTGAGTGAGGCTGAGGCCTTCTACCATAAGAATATTTCAATTAAAGCAGAGGCCTGTGTGGAAAGGTGAACAGAGAAAGCATTATCTTCTTTGTTTTGTGTTTCAATAAGCAGTATTTCAGTTTTCTGTGATTTTCTGTTCTGGGAGCTGTGAGGAAGGTTGGAAATGTGCACTGGGTGTATCATGGCCTGTCTGCATTGCATGTATGATGGCCTCTGAGAAGGAGCTTGGGATTTTGTACAGTAAATAAAGCAATATTTAGTAACAGCACTTGTCTTTCAGCACTGAGTTTGGTTAACATGGGCATGCTGAACAGCTGGAGAAACAAATGGTGTGGCAATGTAGTGTGTGCTGTTCAGCCATGGACCAGTGGAGTCTGCTGCTGTTCACAGAGCCAAACTGATAAACGCAGGTGTTAATAGGTCTGATGCATATTTAGACTTCATCCATTAAAATGATCTATTTTGGAATAGGCTTGCAAATGAATAATCAAGTTACATTCTCTGTGGAACAGACTTGACTGCCAGTATACTGCAGAGTTTGATAAAAAGAACTGCAGAAAAGGTAAGGCCCAAAGAAAGTCGATGTGAAATAAAATTCAGTTCACTGTGACTATGCTAATTAAGGGAGCTTACCCATTTCACCATGATTAACTGAGATGCAGTGGTAGAACTCAATATATGTGGGAGTTCATTTAATTGTCTGTAGTTCTACCTTTTCATTTAACAAATGCTTCTTGATTTAAATGGAAATCTCTAATTGCAAAATGATCCCTGATGCAGCATGTCACAACAAATACATACATTCTGTTACAACAAGAAAACTGTCTGTTTATATTATTTTCACTATTGTCCCAGGCTTTCTTAATTCTTCCACTTTCCTTCATTCAGCATAAAGTTCACAGCATGTCTGTCTGAAACAACAACAACAACAAAATGGGATGCCTATTATCAATGAATCAGTGGCATTTACAAGTGGGATTTAAACAAATCTGCTGTAATAATGGTGGATAGTTTGTTTGAAATCTGAGTTTTCTTCCTGATAGAACCAGGAAAGGTTTTGATGAAATAAAAAAAGAAAAGGTGACATTTTGTGCTAGTTGACATCAATATGTTTCCCCGGACTCTAAAGAGATTCTCCTTATTGCAGAATCAGAGCCATCATTAGGAGATTAAGGGTTTATATGACAGGCAATTAATAGAAGGATGTTTGTGGGAGGAATGTCTGGTTTTTCTAGGGTAAAAATGGAGGGAGAATATGAAGGAAAGGAAGGGTAAAAGAGAAAAAGCCAGGTAAAAGGAAGGGAAAGATCCCCAGAAATGGAGTAGGTCAGTCTGAGGATTCCCATGCACTGCTATTTCTAGAAGGAGACTGGATTTGCATGCAGTGTAATGAACAGTAGAGGCACCCTGTGCCTGGCTTGGTCTGTCCCCATCAGTGCAGCAGCAGAAATCCTTGCCTTCAGCATTAATCGGGATTCACTGAAAGCAGTGCATGCAGGGGAAATGCTTCTGTTGCTGTAATATTCTTTGGGAAAACAGGAAGCACTTGTAATGGAAAATGTGCAATATGAGTGATAAAGAGGGTCACTGAGGTTCAGTCCTGCAGAAAAATTTTGTTTACATTTGTTGTCTAAGTATGAAGCAGGAGGGAGATAGTATTTCCCCTATGTCAAAGCTGATTGTTCTAGAAGTAATGTGAAAACCCTAAAGTTGGGGAAACACATTAAAAGGAAGGACATGACAGCCAAAGAATAGAACACAGATTAAGACAATACTTCCTGTCCCATTTATTAAATGCTATTTATAGTTTCAGGTAAGAATATACATGCAAGGCCTGATCATATATAGAAAATCACACTACACTAAAAAAATGGTTTTCTGATCCTATATAGGACTTTATTAATAACTGGCAGCTTTATCACAATATACATTAATTACATGTAGAGCTACATTTGCATAACACCACAGCTGCTGTTTAAAGTAAAACCACACTCAGATGTTTGCTAGATCTAAGCATTTTGTCTGGATTTCAGAAAATGTGCCTGTTAGAAGATTTAAGTAGACCATGAAATAAGACAATTTCCCTGCTGTTTTTGCCCATGTAATTCATTCAGCACAGGTGATGAGGCGATACCAAGTACCAAAGGAGTAATATTCTTTTGCCCTGCGGTTGCTGGGCAGTCTGTTTTCTCCACTTGGCATTAAGTTCACTGCAAAGGTACTACCCAATATGGTATATTCAGAATGTTCAAACAATGCAGGGAATTTTGGGAGTTTCTGTTTCACTCGGGTTTTTTTTCATTTTCTTCATTCTGCCAAATATCAAGTCCTCAAACAGGAAGATAATGACATATATATATAAAATTCCTATTTCATAGTGATGGAAGTTTCTTTGTCATAATTGCATAAACCTGTGAATTAATGTCCTGCCAGATGTGTAATATGTCAAATAATAGCTGGCTGTGGAGGCAGGAGGTGTCATTTGCCTCAGGACAGACAGACAGAGCAGAGCTCCAGGTCTGCCCACTATGAACCATTCCCAAGCTCGGTTTAGATGCTGTGGGGTGCCACATCCTGCATCTGTTCACACTGCTCTGCAGCACTGCCACTGCAGCCTGCACGTGAGGCAAGGCTTGCTTCCCAGATCATTGCCATCACTTTATGTCTATTTGGTGGAGCTCCTACTTCTTCCTGAGTTAGTGTGCTGAAATGTTGACTTTTCAGAAATTCCTGCCATGTGAATAAGTGCAAGAGTAGCAATAAAAACAGCAAGTGTTGAATGCATTCATTGCTTCCAACTCAGCTGCTGAGTATGCAATGCTGTTGTTTCTGACATACTGCTGTCTTGCATATTAAGTTTATATTTTTCTTTTCTTTGCACTAAGTTATTGTGTTTATGGAGTAGCTGGAGCCTCATTCACCATTGCACAGAAACTCTGAACAGAGCATTAGGTTTCAGGCAGGTTTTGAGTATGTTTGAAGATCTATCATCTTCATGCAGCCACTGTTCTCTGTGACAAATTCATGTTAAGTACTTGCCCTTAAGTGTTTCCATTGCTGGAGTCCAATTTCCAGAAAGTCATCTGTCCATTAAATACTAGTTGCAGTTTTTTGGTCTCATATCCCTTGTTCAATTTCTACTGAGAAACTAACTTCGGCTGAGTTGTTCCAGGTATAAATCAGTATAATAGAAGGCAGAATTTGTCCCTTCCCTTTTCAGCTAAATTGTGTGCTTTCAGTGTCTGGAAAACTATAATCTTCCCTCTTTCTGACTTGTTTGATGCTTACCAGAATTCCCTGAAATCTACTACAGAGATTAAATAATCCACCTTACTTGCTGCCTAAGTGATGTAATACCACATCTTTAAATCCTTGCACTGCTGTCCAGCTTGCTACTTCAACAATTTGCTGTTTAAATTCTCCTTTTGCAGGTGAAATACCTGTAAAACTGTAGCTTAAAAAACATGTAGGGATAGGTGCTCTCCTCAAAGACTGAACACCTTTGCTCCTGTTTGTCTCTTGCCTTTCATTTTTGCTTTCTAAGTAATGTACTTTTCTGTCCAACCCTTGCACATTATTCATCCATCTCACCTCATTTTCAAGACCTTCTCCTGAGCTTGGAATTCCCCCTCGGCCAGAACAGTCTACCACCACTTTTTCCTCTAAGACCATCAGTATTTAGTGACTATGTTTCCCCTGCTGATCAGAAGTTCAAAATTTTTGTCCAACTTGCCTATCTCATATTAACCTGAAAACCTAACTATCAAATGTCAGCTTCCTTTTGAGTCAGCTGGTAGAAACTGATCTAATAGGCTGGAAAGTATGGTGCCTGGTGTCCTGGGCATGTGCACTGTATTCCTTTGTGCTAATACAAATGGAATGGGATGAATACAGAGCTCCTGAAAGTGAGATATTATTTGGGTCCCAAGTAAAATGTGCTCCGGGGTGTGTTCCACAGGAGAATGTGGAATATTCCATGCTCCACTCCCTGGGGCTGTGTGGCACTGTAAACAGGCAGCAGTTGTATGTCTGAATTTATGCCAGAAGTAGGTTAACTGCAAGGAGAGACGAGATCAACCCCAGTTAATCCCAGGTCCTGAAGCAGCAGCTCTCACTTTCTTAAAGTGAAAATTTGCTGTGCATAAGACATAATCTCTGTGTTAAAGATGGTATTTATGTTGAATATAAGTGATGATAAGCCTTGTGAATATATGGCAGAGTTCCAGGGTGGCACCAGGCTGTTCTTGCTCTAGGAATCAGGAGGGTTGGCAGAACGCAGTGCAGGGCAGATATTTGCTCTTGTTGTATGCACAAGAGCCACCCAATATTGTTCCACGTATTCTCATTTACTAATGCCTATCCTACAGTGAATGGAAATGACTCTGCCTTTCTCACCAAGTAACCACACAAACCAAGCAAACTAAAATTAAAATCCTGATGGAATCTGTGTAATGATGCAACAGGGTCAATTAATGAAACCACATAGATTCCTGGGCTTGCCTAAAACTCACCCAAATTTCACAGGTGTTTACAGCAAGAAAGTTTCCTTGATCTGGGTTCAGATTAGGGTTTAGGTTCCCCTACCTTATGAATTTTCTCATTTCAGAGAAAGCTATTGGAGAAGATCAGATATTTTTTAATTCCTTTTTTACTAAAGGTTTTGGAGTACAGAAAAATAACCTGTACCCACTTCTGCCTAGTTCTTTATTATTTCAGTCATTTAAGCAGCTATTCTTAGGTTCAAGCAAACAAAGCTTTCCTGTTTTCCATAGTTGCATAATTAATCTGTAAGAACTTTGACATTTCAAAGAATGCGCTGTTCCTAGCCTTTGCTGCTATCTGCATATTTCTCTCTAGATTTCTGGCCTGATATTTACACTTAATGAATGAACATGAACTCAGACTCCTGAGGTCTGATCAGGTTTTTTGTGACTGTCTAAGCCACAGAGGACAAACTTTTAGGTGTTGTTTCTTTATTAATATCAAATCTGCTCCAAATTGCAGTAGTGAAGAATTTGCTGGATCCCTTAGAAGCTGTGAACAGTTCAGGATTTGGGCCTCTTGGCTGCAATAGCAACAGGAAAATTTCCATTCTGGTATTGTCTGTCATGCTTCAAACTGGTGTAAATTTTGTTACAGCACAAAACTTTACACTTTGTGTAAACTTGTGAGGACCATGGGTGAAAGAACAATGAGACAAAGCTGAGCGTTTCTAGGCCCATACAATGAAAGAAATCACCGTTGTACATCTCACAATGTGTGGTTTTATTGGCAGATGACTCAGAAGTGGAGAAGTTTACTTTTGATGACCTCTCTTGTTTTTTTCATGGTAGTATGAAGACTGGTACTGCCACCCCAGGGCATGTGGTACAGAAATAGAATCACATTCCCCTGGTCTGTTGAAAGTGCAAAGAAAAAAATGAGTGTAGTATATTGTTTTTTTTTCTTTCTATCTTATTTCCCTTTTATTTTTTTTTTAATATTCTGGTATGCTAAAGAGAATTGTGTATGTATCTCTCTGAAGAGCAGTTGTTCAAGAACACTGTTTGCTACCAGAAGTCCACTGGAAAATTGCAAAGAGTTGCCCCATGCCCCATGAAATTCAGTCCCCAGGTACCCACTGGGAAAGAAGATACTGTGTAAGTCAGGGCAAGAATCCAGTGAGACATCACCCAGACTGCAAAACCTTGGATGGTAATTATATAAATACTGAGTATTAATTACATAATATAAGATATTGCACTTCCTGGTTAAACTTGGATTCAGCATGTGTAGCTGAAGAGGTAAGTTACCTCAGCATTTATTATCTATTTATTTAGGCAGCACTACTTCCCTCACTTCTTCCCTGGATCTCTGTATGGCTGTGTTCCACTCAGAATAAAAACAACAGCCTCCTTGAGGTTATTCCTGTAACTGTGGGTCTGCAAGCAACAGAGGTGATTGACATTAACTTCAGTGATATTTGGACCTAGCACAGGAAGAGCTGCAGGAAATCCCAGGAATGCCAGGCTTTAACATGCTGGGTAGTACTGCCTGGTGGTCAGCTAACAATGAGGTGGACTGTACTTGTTAGAGGAAACATTTTCTTAATGGCAGAAAAATTCCCTTTGGACACCTTAGTAAATCATCCCCTTGGAGACTTCACTGCAGCTACAAGTACCATCTCCTCCCATCTGGCCACCACCTGTGGGCTCTGCTCTGTCCTGCTGCATTCCCAAAGTTTTCCGTGGCACCACACCAGCCCAGCTGTTGGCATGAGCAGAAGGGAGCTGCTCAGCAGCAGCTGGCAAGGGCATCCCAGCAGCCCAGACCTCACCTGCTACCAGACACGGAGCCCACTGATCCAGAAAGTGCTGGCATTTCAAGGTTAAGTGCAAAATCTGGAGATGTGAAGTGGGAAGGCCATTCCTGTGTTCACAGAGAGTGTGCCTAATATGTATCTAAATTGCTAAATATGGACAACTTCTCCTCAGTAAGTAATGCTGCATGGATGGAGTGCTGAAAATGTTATTTATGGATAAGAAATAATGGATAAGTGTTTGACAATAAGCCTGTGTGTGTGTGTGTGTGTGTGTGTGTAGATGCTGGTGTTGAATTATCAGTGAAAACAGTCCTTTAAATAATACGTGAGTGTATTTCATTGAGATCATGTGTGATTTCATGCCCTGGTAGCTCCACAGAAGGCAATGGTGTGGTGTATGCTACGAGGATAAAACCAAAACATTAAGCTTAATCTATTCATAAAATCAGGGGAAAAATGCTAACTCATTCACTTTGGTCTCTGTATGAAAACCTTCTGTCTGTCCTGTAAAGACATATACATAGACTCTTCCAGGGCAGAAAAACTGGAATTAAAAATGGCAAGAACTATTGTTAAACACAAAACTGCCTATGTTGCATTTCTGAATAATCTTTGACTGTGAGGGCAACTCTCATGAGTGGTTCAGTTTTGGGTTTGTCAGTCTTCTGGGAAGAAATTGTCACCATCTGCAAAGGCAGCAAAAAGCCTCATAGAATATTTATAAGAGTATGTTTTTGTTTTACCATATAACTGATAAAATCATGTTCTTATTAGCATACAGTAGTGTTTGTAGGTAGGAGGTGACATCATAAAACCTTTTCATGAGAATTAGGTGAAGGTATTTGCTAGAATCAGTAATTCATTCTTAAATACAATAGAGAATAATTCACTTTTGATCATCCAACCAACAATCTGGTTTTCAGGGCTTTTTTTAGTAAAATAGATGAAATCTTACATCTGGATGTTTTCAAAACATCATTAGATCTGCTTTTATTTTTTCCTTCTATCATCTTAGAACATGCTCTAGGCTTAACAGTGCAGGCTAATCATGAACAAGATGCACACAAGAGATAAATTCAGTCAAAAAGGGTTATCAGCTGGTCACTGCTAAATTTGGATTGCATTAAAATGGAAATTCTTCAAGTATATCACAATTTTGTTGTTCTTCATAAAGCAGTGAAGTAGCAGAGTGTCCAGTGCAAAAGCTTTGTTTTACCCCTGTGTAACTGAGCTAAGAATTCTGAATGAAAAATCCTGCACAGTTGCACTAGCAACTTTTTTCACATGCTGAGACAGAGCTCTGATACGATTTTCATTAAACATGTCATAATATTTGCAACACAGACATTCATTTTTTTAGTCTTTTAGACAGGTTAAAAGAAGTAAACTTAGAAAACTCCTTATTCTTTACTTTCTTTCTTAATCTATTGCAGGTAATAATTTTTCTCTCAACAATAGACTGTAATTTTGTTATGCCTGCAGAAATTTCTGTATGAATGTGCTAACAGGCATAATTTTCTAATAGCACGATAGATCCATAATAGATTTAGTTAATCTTCTGTTACATTGTCTCCGAGCTGTGCTCATTAATTACAGTGAAACAGCACAGGATTAGATGTCTTGCACTAAACTGCTGTTGCTGGGATCTGGCCTCATGTAGGGGCTGCCCCAGTGTCAGGTGAAGTCAAATCACAGCTCCCATCAATGTCACTGCACGAAATCTGTCCCAAACAGCTGCTGCTGTCATGGGGGCTTCACAGGGTTGGGAAGGTTTGTGTTCTGGCTTAGTGGGATAGAAGGGAATGATCCCTCAGGTCTCTGCCCCAAAGAACACACAACATAAAGAGCACGAGAAAATGGGCAGAAGCAGGATGGGAGGATCAGCGTTGTGAGGGCAACTAGATTTCCTGACAAAAGATAACAGTGTTTCAGATTGTCCTTCAAATTTTAAAGGATTTCATTTGGCTTAAAAATACTGAAAATTGCTAAGAAATGTGAAAATATTTAGTTTCTTAGCATTTTAAACGCAAAGAAACAATAAAAAAATGTCAGTATCATAAATTAAGTTGGACTGAGGATATGGTTTATAGAAATATTTCCAGTTCACTTTGTTTGAAATCCCCCTGAGCATTAGCTCACTCTCAAGTATCAGCATTGCCATGTTTTAATACTCAATCTGCCTTTCTTGCCAAGATTTTTCAAACAACTTGCACGTATAAATTTCAATCAGCATTCTCTACAGGACTTTTTAAAAATACTACTGAGATCAATTTAAAATAACATTTCCAATGAAATTTTAAGCTTCCGACAATTATTTTCAAAAAGTACTTCTCATATACAATTATGTTATTAAATTGTTGTCCATATCACAAAAGGGAAGACAACAAAATTGCTGTTAAATGAAAATATAGAACAATTTTGTACTCATTAAAGAACAAGATTGCAGAAATGGGATCATGATATGACACATCACTTTTAATTTCTACAAAAATGTACCTGCTGTATATTTTGGTTTGTGTGCTTCTTATGCTTTGAAATTCTTCAGGCTGGCTTTGTCTCCAGAAATGTAGGAGTTATGATCACTGAAATGGAAATGGGGAGAAGTGTGTGGGAACCAAGTGGATGTAAAGAAGGGATACACCCTAACACCCCCCAGCATAAATAGATCACTGGAAAATCTATTAGAAATGACTTTGCCATCCATCCCACAACCCCCCAGCTGCCAGACAGTTACACCCTACTCTTAAAGAAAAGGTTTTGCATCTCTCCTCTGGCCTTCCCAAGCAGAGTCACAACCACCTTGTACAAGTGGCTCTGATGCAAAGCTTGTGACACGAGCCAGAGTAAAGTGCAGGGTTTAACTCAACTTTGGCTGAGTGATGCTGCCTTGGAGGAGATGAGGCTGGGGGTTTCTGAGCAGCTGATAGAAGCTTCCCAGAGGCAGAATAGGATGCTGATGGTTGGGATTCCGGGGTTAATTAACCCCGGATAATGAGGTTAATTAACAGGGTAGCAGTTAGAAATAGAATATGACAGGATAGTGATGGCTTACCACCATCTTGTATTGTGTCAGAGCCATCTCTGCATGTCAGGAGATGGGATTCCAAGCCAGTAACTCATTTAGGGTTCCCTCTCATGAGCAGGAAATAACTGTTTGATTAGTTTGAGCAGTGAGGAATCATTTGGGTGACAGTGATCACAAGATGAGTAAGAAAGGAAGGAGTGAGAACAGCAGGACTAGAAGTAAAAGTCCTCACAAATAAAATTTTAGGAAATGGTTAATAACTTGGGTTTCTGAGGTCATTTTGGGGATTGAAGTGTACAAAATGCTAAACCAAACCAAACAAAAAGATCCCAGAAATTGTTCTCAGGGATTAGGCAGGAAAAAAATCAGTGACTTCCCTGATGAAAGGGAGAAAGAAACTGAACAATAGTAAAAAATACTATGGATACATCAGGAGTTTAGAAAAAACTGGACAATGATGCAAAAGAATAAATAAGACACAAGGTTAAGGATGATTGGCATGGACATATTGATAGAAAGCTGGAAAAGCTGAGGCCCAAAATTAATTACCAGAACATAAAAACTGAGTAGAGGGCTGGCATCCTCGCAGAGGAGATCTCAGTGCAGGAACAGCAGCCAGCCCAGAGCAGGGAAGGACTGAGATGAAGAACCTGTAGGATTGAAGTGACAGGGCATGAAGATTTTCATCAGACTGAGGAAGGATTCCTTCTTGCCCCTTGATGTAGTCAAACATCCCCACTGAAAAGATCTCCCACTGGAGATCCTGTCTGGCTCACCTGGCACTACTGAGCAGGTCTGTGTGCAGTAGCCAAGTTCTCCCTGCCTTGGGCCCTCTCCTCCAGCCAAACACCATTTTCCACAATAATAATGAAATGTTTGAGAGTTCTTTTCTTTCAAACAGGATCTAAATTGTTTTCCAGGCTTAGAGGCTGAGTATCTGCCAGCTGTTTTGCATAAGCATTATCTCTGTAGGATAAAAAAAGAATTGGGAAAATTATAAATCTCAGTTGTAAAAAATGCAAGAAAAAATAATTTAGTAAATTTCTTCACACCAGAGGAATGACTTGTTGAGAAGCCTGCACTAGTCTTCTATCTCATAAAAACAGTACCTATATCAACTATGATGTATTTTCCAGATATCTTCAGTTGAACTGTGGGAAAATTTTAAATAAAACCCTATTTGTGGTTATTTTGGTTTTGACAGCCAAGAGACTCGCCCAGCAAAAAGTGGTTTAAGGAAAAATGCAAATATGCAAACCAACTCTCAGGCTGAATAGTTTGCAGCACTTCCAGTTAAATCAGCAAGATTTCTAAAACCTGTAGGCAAATTGCAATTCCTTGTTTGTGCCAAAGACATGGCTTCATACAAGTTCTGTGAGGTCTTGGGAAGTCTCAAGTAGTGTTGTCCTGCATGGCTGAGAGTGTGAGGCCAGCACACATCTTCCTGGAGAGCTTTCAGCTTGGGGCTTGAGTTTTGTAAGGAGACAATTGCCACTTCTCAACTGCTGCTAATAGATGTGTGTGACCTGAAAGAGACCCAGTGCTGCTAGTGCCCAGTAATATCAGGCTTTTTTTTCTCTGCTAGTAAAAACAGTTATTCTCACAATAAGATGCAGTGCTTGCCAAAGGAATAAAAAATGGCAGTTTTTACCTTAATGGGAGCAATTTGAGAAACTGGAGTCATTTTAGGAACACACTCCAACACGGCTGGAAATGCATTAAAGGTGTTGGTGTCTGACTTTGTTGAAAATGATGGCTGGCAATAGCAGGAGCCAAGTTGAAAGTGAGTGCAGCACTGAAGGAGCTCGAGCACACCAGCACCAGCAAACCTGGAGCAGGGTCTGAACAGTTGCTGCAGTCTGAGCAAGGAGACTTTAGGGTAGTGTTGCATTTGTCCTTTCTAAGCATTGATTTTTAATAAATATGACTTCAAAGATTCATTCATGTCGACTCATATGTGTATCTTTGCCATTTCCATCCAACTCTGTCATTCCATGTTTAAGTAAATATTGTTTGCAGTGGTTCTTGTGTGACAGCCCTGGTGAGCCAATGGCAGCAAAGGGCTGGGACTGGGTTGATGTTTATCTGTGAATTATTGGAGTCATATCTGGCAGAAAATTACATTTTAGTGGTTGCAGAGAAGATGACCTGGTGTCTTGGAGATATCATTGAGGCTGCTGGGAGTGCATTGTGGAGTATTAGCACACTTTCCTTACACAGAGAATGTTGGTACTGCACTAATCTCAGCACAGCACGAGGAGTGAATGGCACATCTGGAAATGGTGGTTCCTTTATCTCCAGCACAGGCACTTCCTAAGCAGTAGCTTTGAGTCTGTTTTCACTGTCCTTGTCAGGGAATGGAAACCGCATTTTTCTGCCTTCTGCTCGTTTGTTAGGGTGCCAGGTGACACTCCCAATGCCCCTCCCTGTCCCACCTTTCCTGTGCCAGGATCAGCAGCACAACCATGGCTACAGAGGGGGATCATGACCTGTACAGAGGTAATGCTGAGCTGTATTCTGCTATTACAGTGTTATTATGACTAGTTAAAACAATGTGTCATCTGTAAAGTACAGAACTGGTACATTTTAGAATCCATTAGCCCTTTAA
Source organism: Sturnus vulgaris (assembly GCF_052056855.1). Taxonomy (NCBI): domain Eukaryota; kingdom Metazoa; phylum Chordata; class Aves; order Passeriformes; family Sturnidae; genus Sturnus; species Sturnus vulgaris. Next base: position 10,330,407 of record NC_142250.1, read on the forward strand.
AAATAATTGGATATCTTCTCATCTTTGTTAATTTGCAGCCTTTGGTAATTCACACTGGGTGATCTAGTCATTAGTGCAAATTATATTTAAGAAGTAAAACTTAAATATATTCCATTCTACAAAACCTTCCAAGTATGGTAGGAAAACAATTGTGCTGACAGTTACTTGATTTGTGTGGTATTATATTAAAGAAACCCCAGTAGAATTTAATTTGGTGCTCTGGGTGCATCACAGTTTAAGTTATCATCAAAGAAGTAAAATTTAATTATAACTGAAACACTAAAACAAGTATTTTTTTTTAAATATTGTCAAAAAAAGATATTTACTTGTTTTCTTTTTCTCTTCCAATATCTTGTTGGAAAGAAGAAATCATTTCTCACTGATTTTTTTCAGAGTGGAATAATAAACACAGACAGACTTGCTATTTAGCAACACTGTTGTTAAAGACTGTAGAATTATTGTCTCAAAGAGCTCCACAATTGCTACAGTAAAAAAAAATTCTTGCAGCTCTGGTGCCAGTATAATTTCTTTTTGCCATGCAAATAAACAGGTTTTTAGCTACAGAGTACATGTAATAAAGGTGTTGTCAGATCAGAAAAGAGGGGTTCTCATTAACTGATTCTCAAAATATAAGTTGATGTTTTTCAAATGGATGCAATCAGCAGAATGCTTTTGCAGCTTTAAAAGCAAAGAGTGCTAATGGAGTGAAAGGAATCAAGTTACAAAATAAATTGAAGGAAAATAAGATATCGGAGATTGTCCGTGTATATATAGAGCTGACATAAGGACAAAAATGCACCTACAGATCTTTACTTTTGTGCGTGAACCATTTAATACAGGATCTCAAACAAGGCTGGTGATAATAAAGTGTAGATTCATAATGTATTTCTTCAAAGTAGCAGACAGAAAATGACAGGTAAAAAAAACAGCACTGCTTTTTCTAAATTTTTTGTTTGTTAGTGGTTTGGTAGCCCTAGGTCAGAGTCAGGGCAGGAAAGGAGGCTACAAATTAAACCTGCAGCGTTTAGGATGCAAATCTCAACTCTGTGTTCTGAAGAGTAAAAGGACAATTTTCCTAAGTAATGAAACTGGCACAGCGGTGCCAATTCTTCTCTGTTCCTTGTCCTTCTGTTATTTATCAGGGAAATTACCAGCTGTATTTACAGCCTCTGAAGTACTTGGCTGAGGAGGAGTCCTTGGAGACTGCAGAAAGACTCCTGAAGGATGGCACCTCACACACCACTCAATTGTTAACTCAAAGGAAATAAGACATGAAATGAGAGCAGATTATGGGCACAACATCAGCATGGCAGCATCTGCAATAGTATCTGCCACTGCTGCTGGAATGTGAGACCCAGCATGACCAAACAGCTCTGTCACAGTGGGTGGCTGCACCAGCTCCCACATGCTGCTGCCAGCTTCCCAAATTGTCACGTTCCTCTGTTCTTTTTATGTTTCAAATTAAAGGGGTTTTTTTGTTTTGTTTTTTTTGTTTTTTTTTTTTTTCACAGCCTTCTAAAAATGTAGTATGGACAATCTAAGTCAGTTAAGTATTTGTTATTTCTGTATCATGGGTAAATAATTTTTGATATTGCTGGGGTCACTAGAGGTCTCAGGGTTGGCAAGGGAAGGAGGACGCTGGAGACAGCAAATGTCGGGTTTTTTTCCACATAGGAGAAATGAAATCATTCCCAAGGAGACCCACTACAAATTAACCAATGAATAGATGTATTATGACCTTTACCAGTCCAGAGTTTCTGTGTCTGTGAGAGAGCAATCTTTCCTCTGCTTACTTCAGTTGCTGCAGTGTGGAGTCCGAGGCTGCCCCTCACCACTGTTCCAAAAATTTCACAGCAAGTGCTTGCTTTTCCTCTTAAAAAAAAAGTGCCTGCTTTTCCTCTTCATGTAGGCAGCAGGTATCGGCCCTTCCCAGCTTGAATCTGTAAGGTGAAATGTCTTCCAGGATACTTCAGGAAATTTCACAGGGTCACAGACTCACAGAATATTCTGAATTGGAAGGGGCCCACAAGAATCCATAAAACAAGAGGAAGGTAACCCTGCTTTTTAGTAGCAATAGTCAATTGGCAGATTAAATCTATAGTAGCTATGGGAAGCTGGCTCTTATAAGGAGCATTTACAGCCCCTTTAACCTGTTCCAGAGGAAGCTCTGTGCTGGCACAAGAATGGCTGTCCTAAAGGTATTGCAAGTAAGTGTCTCTATAAAGTGGTCAGGGAGGTCAGTAAATGAGTGGGAACTATTGCAGGGACCATATGAATTTTGTGCTGGCCTCCCCTAAAGAGTTAGCTTCAGAAAATATTTTGTCATATAGCCCAGTAAAAAAAAAAGAAGATGAATTTGCCAAGTCAGAGACTGTCAGAGACAGGGAAACTCTGGTATACTGGACAAAATAACACAGATTTATTCACACAGACATGGGGGAGAAAATCCCATGAGTTTATTTATCATCAGCTAGTATTCGACTGTGTCTCTTAGAATAGTTGTATTAGAAGATTGTAGAGTTCAGCAGGTGATAGTTTGTACTAAATCTGCTTTTGCTAGCCATGGTAAGTCTGACATAATTGTGTCAGACAACAAGCTCCCATTTTATGAGCATATGCTTAAGCCATTGCAATGAATTATGGCACAGCATATCCCCATTATCCTCAGTCTAACCCGTTGATTGAAACCAAAATAATAGTGTCTACTAAAATGGTGATGGGGGTCAGACCCTGACCCATATTTAATGTTGTTAAATTACTGAATGACATCAGTGGAGCGTGGGTTGTCATCTGCTGACATCCTGTTCAATAGAAAACTGAAAACAGGGTTGTCTGGGCTGCTTGTGGTGTATGTCAGAGTCAGTGGATACTTGTAGACATGCAGAGTGATAGATAAGATAAAACAACAATATCCAATGTGATTTAAGGGCCCAGAAGCTGCAGCCACCTCATGAAAATGAAGCTGTGCATGCCTGTGCTGGGAAGCTGTGGCTGCAAACAGCACACGTCAAAACATGTGCCACATCTAACGGTGTGTGTCATCAGGTGTGTGCTGGGGAGAACTAGGTGAGCCTCTTCCAACCCAGGAGATACAATGAGCTGGTGCCACAGAGTCAAAAACCCCAAGGGACTACTTCTAGACAAGGGTCTAGAACAGAATAAAAATAGAACAGTCGAAATCAAAAGACAAAAAGGAAGTCATGCTTTTTTCTCAGGGAGTCAATGTAACCCCAGTCTAAAAAGGGATGACTGTGTGGTCCTGTGTCTGCACCCTTCTAGAAACAGCTCCATGTCATTCCAGGAGAGCCATGCCCAGCTGCCATCAGGTGCATCCTCCCTCTGCCACATCTTTTCATTACTGGGTGATGCTGTTCCTTACCTTTAGAGGAGTTCTTCATTGTAATGGCTGCTTCAGCTCGTAGGAAATGGCATTTTCTTTCTGTGGAGTCTGCTTTGTGCAATGGAGAATCAAACATTGAATTTAATCATAATATATATTCTCTTGGATACAGTGGCTAGTCTGTATATTTAACTATGGCACAGTTTCCTTTTCTGCTCCTCCATTCTCCCCCAAAAAGGAAAGGAGATTCTCAGGCCTGTCCTGTCGTAAAGGTTGAATTGTCATTTTGTGACCGCCTAAAGGTTAGATAATTCTTTGGGTTAAATGCTTCCTCATAGACTCATACTTTGGAATAATATGCTATATAAAATTTAGGGACAAAATTGAACCTTTAGGATGCAGTGATCATCCATCAGATATTTCACTCCTTTCTCAAAAGCAAAGCCTTCAGGGTATTCCTTGGGGCTTTTTGTTATTTGTTTTTTTGGATTTTTTTTTTGGTGTTTTTGTTGTTGTTGTTGTTGTTTTTTGTTTTGTTTTGTTTTGTTTTGTTTTCCTGAGCAAATGTTTCTTTTCAGTACCTGGAGATTCACAGAAACAAAAAAGAGAAGGAAGGAAAGAAAGGAAATGGATGAGACAGATTTAAGGCATACAAGCATGCAGCCCATGAGATTAATGGATGCACCAGCATCCTGCCTAGCTGTGCTAGATCACTAACAGTGTCTCGATGGTGCCATCTGAGAGTTGTTCTGGGACATCAGCTTCCTTTAAGAAATACCCCTACTCACCACTGACCTTATTTTTTGAACATAACGTTAGAGGATAACCTAGAGGGTAGAAGGTAATGGATGGGAACCAATTTAATCTGAGCAGTTGTGAGTGTTGGATGAAGCTGCCCTGACTGCATGTTGACTTTCCAGGTAGTGTCAAGGTACGAAGTTTTGTTCAGATTTCAAAACTGCCATCAGTTCAAATTGCTGTGACAACACATCGAGTCAAGTAAGGATGTTCCAAGCCTCTCCCTTAGCCATCCTGACACAGCTGCTATTTAGCATCCCCAAATGCTGGTGTTCATTTCTTGGTCAAATCAATCTGAGTTTCAGATGTGACAGAAATGCCATGTGGGATACTAATATTTTTTGTTGCAGTTGGTTTCTCCTATTTCCCCTTCAAATTATAACTTCAGAGAAAATTTCTTTTAAAATGCAGTTGTGTTTTACTTCATGCCATGCTGGTGTAGCTTCATTAATGTAATGTTGTTCCTCCTTATTTCTGGGTTAGTATCAAAAGAATACAGCTAATTATTTTTGGAACACAGAAACAATTCTTAACAGGCCACATTTGCCTCTAGCATATACTCTCAACTCAAACTAAATATGTTTTGATATCTAAAAAAGTAATTAAGAAAAAGTTCCTTTGTTATATGTCTCCATTTTATTGGTGTTTGAAAATGCTAATGGTGAAATGTATCATAAAAGAGTAATTTAATTGTGCTTGGAGTCCAACAGAATATAAATAATGGTTTTCTCTACAAAATTAAGTAGTTTATTAAAATATCAATGTATTAACCAGAGATCACTGAGTTGTTTAGTAGCTACTGTGGGAGAGAGCTGAGCATTTATTGCTTAAATTATCAACTTTCTCCTGGTGATGACTACTGCTCTTAGGAGGGACAAGTAGCGTTAGATAAAAATATATTTTTTTTCTTTTATGTAAAATTTTCCAGTATGTATAAATTGTTTCATAGCTCATAGTTGTAAGTACTAGTGATTAAAAATAGTGGGCTATTGTGGCAGTTGTGATGCACACACAGAGTGAGAGAGAGAAACACACCTGACTCCAAGCTGGGTGAACAGGAAAAGAGAACTTTATTTACATGAGATGTCTATTTATAGACATCTAACAATGACCGTGGATTGGACAATGCTGAAAGAACCTCTGACTCCAACTGGCTTGTTACAATGTCAGTCCATCCTCTCTTCCTCCAGGGAGGAATGCAAACAATCCACTGTTTATCAGAAAGAAAGTGTGAGAAAGTATAAAAGAATGTCTCAACATCAGAAGGTGAAAACTCACAGGCAACAGGCTATAAAGTCAGATTCTTTCAAAAGTAAGACACTTTTTGGGGTGGAAGCATATGTAAGAATATTTCACAATATCTGTAAAAAGGTGAAAATTTGTGAAAATACAGATCTTAATTACTTGAATAATGTATTTTCATGTGCCTGTGATCTCTACTGCCAACTGCTTGACAAACCTCATGTCATACAGAAGATCCCATATGTAATATAATTGGTTTCAACTACAAACTGCCCACACAGGGAATTAAATGTGCTTGGTGCTCTTTTGGAAAAGGCCCCACATTGCAGAGATGATGGTTTTGGTCCAACAGTGGAGTTTTTTGCTCATGCCTTCAGCCCACAGGTGAACCTCTATTCACAAGTGTAACTCATGCCAAATACTTGGTTTCGGTTTCTTGTTTTAGGGCTTATTCCAAAAATAGGAATTCCAAAAATATTCCAAAAATTCCAGCAACCACTAATTTGGGTCTCTCTCTCCAATCCAGTCCCCAGTTAATAAATCTCCAAGTCATTTTGGTTGTTTGCTTCTCTTTGAGACATGTCAAGATACTGTCAGGGAGAAAAGGTCCACACTGATGGACTGTGTGGTCCTGTGAGCATCATTTCCTCTGAGCACTCCTGAGAGCTCCTTTCTGCTCCAATGTGTGCTCAGGACTGGAACATACATAGGTGATCACAGTATTTCTCAGCCTCCCCTTCTCCTCAACGATATTAAACTCTGCATTCCTATGTCCAGACATTCATTCTACATTTCTCTGGGCTCCTCAGCCCTCTCTAAGGAGCTAAGTTGGCCAGGGACATTGTGCTTTCCAAGCTGTCTTTCATCTGCTGCTGGATGGCATCCTATTGCACACCTTCACTAGAAAGTGACATTAGATGTCACTTCTTTGATTATTACATGGTGACTAGGATGTGGAAATCACCCTCACACAGCATATGGGGGAGTGAGAATCACAGAAAGCTTCCTAGTCCTGATGTGGGATCCTGTAGAGATAACACAAAAGAAAACAAAAGTTTTAATCTGGGAGAATTTACCGAGTGTGGATTAGGGAATGGGAGAAGGCTCCAGGGCACAGAGGGGAAAATCATCAGGCTGGAAAAAAATGCAGTAACAAGAATAAGAAAAGATGAGCATGATGTGACAAAGAAGGCTTGGATATACATGTCAGCTTTGAGCGCTTGGACAAGCAGAAATTTCTAATAGCTTTTGGCTTTTTCCATTAGCAGGTTTTCAATGCAGTACTCTGTAAACAAGTGGTTAAACCAGCAGTGCAATAAATACTTTTCAAGCTACAGATGACAATCTTCATCTTTCCAGGACAGAGAGCCTCCTGCACTGAGTGGAACCGTGGGATCTAAAAATAACAAATGCTTTGTTCCCTGCTTTTCTTGGAGAGCGCCAACAAGGAAAAGCTCTTTTGCTTTGCCTAAAAATGGGTAGCAGGTCTCATAGCTGTCTAGGGAAAGGAGAAGGAAGAGAAAAGAAGATGGCATTTGCATTTTAACTACAGACAAGGGAAACAGATATTGGCAGAGTTGAGTACTCAGAAGTACAGGGGCTCTTCAGGCAAAGTTGCCGTGGTTTTCAGTTTTTTGTTGTAGCTGTTTTTTGAGGATTTTTGGGAGGTTTTTGTTTGTTTGTTTGTTTTTGTTTTGTTTTGTGGGGTTTCTTTTGTTTTGTTGGTTTTTTGTTTCCTTTTGTTTTGGTGGGTTTTTTTGGTTTTTTGGGTTTGGGGGTTTTTTTTGTTTTTTTTTTGGGTTTTTTTTGTTGTTTTGGTTTCTTTGTATTTGGTTTTGTTTTGATTTTTTTTGTTTGTTTTTGTTTCTTGTTTTTTGTCTTTTGGTTTTTTTTTTTTTGTTTTTCCAGAGAGGAAAGAAGGGCTTTTTGTTTTGTTTCTTGTGTTTACTCAGAAGGGACAGCACTGGAGGGGCGGGAGGGGGTGCGGGGAGAAGAGAGGGCTTTGAGATAGTACATGAAAAGGAACATGAAATGTGCCCTAGGGTTTGCTCTACCTCTTCACCAACACAAATTCATGCCTGGCTCAAGTTCTCCAGACTTTGTGTCTGAATACTTTCAGCATGCTGAAAACAGCCTTGAGGGGTGTCAGGTGGGGCGGAGAGACTGTCACACAGAAACCACCATTTGATTAGTTTGGATACAGAAGTGCCCTGAAACCTGCTGACTTCGAGCAAAGACATTAAAGTAAATTAAGATTTCTTCCCTGTTTAACTCTTGAAACCCATAGCTTTCCCTTTCCACCCTTTAATTGGGAATAAACCAGCACACTGTTCTTTGAAATATCACTGTAATCAGCCCTCCTTTGTCCTCCTCTGCCCTTGTTTCTGGCTGGAATACAACCAGTGAAACTCTGTGGTACACCAAACAGCTGCCAGCTACATAGCAAATTACTTTCTTACAGACTTAGGGTAAACAGAAATACATTTTTTTTAAAAGTGAATAAAAGAAAAGGCAGAAGAAATGAAATGTATTGTACAAATTCCAGAGATTAAAGAGATTCTTTTACAGTTAGGAAGCAGCAAAAAACTATCGGTGATAAAATTACAAGAATATTCATAGTACTACTGCTAATTAATGTGTGAAATATTCTGAAAAAAGCTTTTGAATTATGTATGATAGCTCATTGCTTAACTGGAGACAAAGAAGCTTGGCTTTTTAGTTCTGGCAAAACCTTTATTATGCAGGCTTTTGGTAAATCACTCCCTTTCGGCCTACCCTTTAGTGTCAATGGGGAGCAGAAAAGACAGAATTCAGATGAACCCCCACCTCTTGGCAGGGAGGTTGGAGCGAGCTGATCTTTCGGTTGCTTTCCAGCCCAAACTACTGAATGACGAGATGAGGCAACACCTTGACACCCATTTCTCTCCCAGGTAGCAAAATCACCTCCAAGTACCAGAGAGATGCTCAGGCCTGGCCCCCCACACTTCAAGCCGTGCTTTCACTGGCAGGAGAGGCTCCCAAGTACTCTCTGGTCAGGAGCAGCTGAAAGCAGCTTCAGGAGTAAGGCTGGGGCAGCACTTTACCCATCCTGCAAACCTTGTGTTCCCTTCCCTGCACAACACAGATCAGGGCATTCCTTGCTTGACTTTGCAGCAGATATGTTGAGTCCTACAGGACTACAGTCTACATCTGTCTATTATCACCTTTGTGCCACATACCAGATGTGGCTGGATCTACCACTTTCTAAAAGAATACCCTGTAAGGGAGGAATCAGCCGCTAGATACTCCAAAGTGTGTTCATTTGTGTGACAGGGGCAGCGATAAATGTTCTGTTCTTCCCATCTAAACATAAAAAAATATACTTTGCTGATTTGTCTGGTGTTTTTAACTGGTGAAGGGTCACAAGACTCTGAGATGCACATACACAGGTATTAACGAATAACGTATGCCATAGTGTTGCATCTAAAACCCAAAGTTTTCCCAGCGCTTTGGTTTTCTTTTCAGTCCTATTTTTATTTACATCATTTCTTAACTCCAGCGCTTCTGGGCTCCTGCTGGAACAGAAGGTGTGTTCATCGCACTGGCGTTGGTCACCATAGTTACTGGCTGCTGCAGGGAGGAACGCTGCCTCTGTCTCTGCGACTTTGGGGAAGTGAAATCAGACATATTGTAACCCGAAAGAAATACACGAAAGCGAGACAATTGAGGTTACGTTGTGCTGGTTTGCAGCGGTGTGTCTTGAATTACAACCGTCTTGCGGGTGATTCATGCTGCGGACCATTACTTGAAAATAAGGTGTTGATGATTAACATTCATGGGCAGTAACAAAAGGCAGGAGTGAACCTGTGCTCGCTGGAACAGGATGGGCTCGGTGCTCCGCAGCCCACACGGCACAGCCCCCGCAGCCAGCGCAGGGATGATGTGCTCAGTGCAGGGATGATGTTCTCAGAGCAGGGATGATGTGCTCAGTGCAGGGATGATGTGCAGTGCAGGGGTGATGTGCAGTGCAGGGATGATGTGCAGCACAGGGAAGATGTGCTCAGCACAGGGATGATGTGCTCAGCGCAGGGATGATGTGCAGTGCAGGGATGATGTGCTCAGCGCAGGGATGATGTGCAGTGCAGGGAAGATGTGCTCTGCACAGGGATGATGTGCAGTGCAGGGATGATGTGCAGTGCAGGGAAGATGTGCTCTGCACAGGGATGATGTGCAGTGCAGGGATGATGTGCAGTGCAGGGAAGATGTGCTCTGCACAGGGATGATGTGCAGTGCAGGGATGATGCTCTCAGAGCAGGGATGATGTGCTCAGCACAGGGATGATGTACTCAGTGCAGGGATGATGTGCAGTGCAGGGATGATTGCAGAGCAGGGATGATGTGCTCAGCGCAGCCCGCTTAACTAGGTTGGCTTTAAAGGATTCTCGTCGCCGTTAACCCCATCCACTGCTTTAGGAAGTGGTTTCCGTGCCACAGCAGGACAGGCGGGCAGAGCAGTGGGGCAGGCAGGGGAGAGGGAAGAGTGTACTGCTGTACAAATGCAGGCAGTGCTGCTGCCTCTCTTGGCGAAAATGGAAATATTCACAAAGCCTGATATTTGGGCTGTTTTTTTCTCAGGGTCATCTTCCTCCTCCGGAGCTGTGTGCTCTGAGCGAGGCGGGTGCCCAGTCTCAGGGAACCACACAGAACTTTCCTGTGCAAGTCACACACAGCACCAGCAAGGCCCTTTGCACTGCCTGCTGCTCTAATAACCCCTCCTTGCTGCTCTGTGCTTTCCAGCCTAAATTCTGGCTGCTGCCTGCAGGGTTAATCATTGCCTGAGTTGTTTTACAGACAGGCAGGTTTGTGTCTGGCCAGAGGTTCCCCAGCAGCCAGGCCACCACGAAGGGAATGGCTTTGCCTTTGTGCAGCTGGTCGATGGCCACTGGCCAGGCATTGCTTCATATTCACTCAATCTTCCGTGGGCAAGTGTCCTTGCTGATACTAGTGCTGAAGCAGAAATGTATCTGCAGCTCCTTCTCTTTGATCTAACAATGCTATCTTTCGATATTTTAGGAGGGAAAATTATTTAACTTCTGCTCCTCTTACTCTGTCACTACTGTTCTACCAGCTTTATAGCCAGCTCAAGAGACATCTGAGCAGCCAGAGCCCACTTCAGGCTACGGAAAGGCAAGAGAAAGCCAACATGGCTTTCTGAAGTGGAATTTTTTTATTAATTTGAACTTCACGTTTAAGTGGCAGAAAAAAAATTCTAAGCAGAATTAAAACAAAGTCAGGATTGCCCATCTCCTGTGGATTTGGGAACACAGTGACTGTATTTTTCCCTGGTGGGGAAAATAGTGACCACTTGCTTTAATTAATTTCAGCTAAAAGATATTCTTACAGAGAATTTCTGTCTTTCGGAAGTAACAGTTTAATTAATACCTTAAAGTCTTATCTGGTAAAATCTAGCAAAACTAGTTCATTCTTGCTGCTTCTTTAGGGATAAAGGAATATTTTATGTGGTACAAATACTAAAGGTTTTATAAGAACACAATAACAAGCTGCTCCAGGTTATCAGACTCCTCTTTTTGTATTCCCCAAAGCACCTCACTGAGTCTGGGTCTGCCTCACTCCTACTGACAAACTACCTCCACAGAGCAACCAATTTCTGTCAGTACCTTGAGCAGAAATTTGAGAGGCTTTGCTGTACTGTACAACTGGAATGTTCAGTGTATATCACCAGAGCTTTTTGGAATTAATTTCAGCTGAAATTACACACAAAGTGATGAGCTCTTTTCTTCCCAAATTCAAACATTTTGAAAGCTAAGGTAAATATTTCTGGATAAAGAGAAAAATGATGAAACCTCCAGGGACACTGACACCAAGATTTATGGCTGGAAAAAAAAAAAAGAAACTGCCTTGCTCCTGATGATGTAGAACATTGGGTTTTGGTTCAGTTGTCTTCATTACTGTGCTGACAGGAGAGGAAGTAACCAAAATTTCTCTTCTCTCACTTATGTTATTTTTTCCACAACTAAAAAGGCTTTCTGAGAAAATAAAAATACATTTAGCAATATAATATTACCTATAATTTTTAAAGGGTGATGTATTAGGAAATTCCCAAACCTGAAACCACATTTTGTCCCCTTTTCAGCTTCTAGCCTCTCCTTAGAAGTTTTGACTTTATTCAAGTTCAAATACACATTAATGAAAAAGAAAGAATAAGCATAAATTCAAACTTTAAAAGATGAAATTATGTTAAAAATCTAAGTACAAAAATGAGTGCAACCTGTGCTGGTTTTGTATTAAATTATTTCTTGGTAAGGAAGGAAATAAACCAATTATGGAAATAATTCCCTGTAAGGACCTTGGCAGCTTCCTTTAGACCTGACAAAAAAACAATTAGTGGCTGATTTTTAATATTGACACATTGTTACACCAATGAAAAAGTTAGATGCACCTTTGTGAACATACACGTAAAGACGAAAAAACCCCGGGAACCCCTCTTTTGCTGCCGGTTTCTCAGCAGGTAACTCGTCTGGCCGGGCTGGGTTCCTTCCCCAGTGTGGCTGAAATGCTGCTGCTGCTGAGTTTCACCAGAAATTGTTGGGCAAGGGGGAGGGAAACCCATCAGCCCAAGGGTGCTGCCTCTGAGTTCTGGGATCCCGGCCACCCCTCAGCGTGGCCGCCGAAAAATTCTCCACTGTCAACAGCTTTGGCCGCCAGCCGGCAGGGATGGTGCCACCATCTGCAGGCCTCAGGAGAGATACTGACTCCTTACTGCACAGATGAGACTTGCAGACCTTCCATCCTCTCTCGAGTGGATGAAAAGGACAGAGTAAAGACACATGGAGACATCGAGGTCAGACACGAAGGAGAGTCAGGTCCCAGATGGGAGGGGATGAGGAGATGCCCTAATTTGGACTGAAATTCTCTTGTAAGCTATGGTGATGGACTGTGATATATTGAATATCCCTATAAATCATGGAAAAATCATGGGGCAGTTGAAGCATTCAAATTGCAGATATGAGCAAAGGCGTCTATGCTAAAGCAAGCAGATGCTGAAGTGGATGTGATTTCATGAGAAGTTTGAACAGAGAGAGAGAAGAGTGATGAACACCCTTTGCCCCCAGGAAAGAAGATCTCTGTTCACAGAGATGATCTCAGAGATAGATGAGGAGAGCCTTTGCTTCTGAGCAGCTCATGCTTAAATGTGTACCCTATTAGCTAAAGAGTGAGCCCTCGAAAATAAGCTGTGGGGAAAGCTGTAAATCGAGGGGAGTGACTTTTACACAGTGATCAGATTTCCGTTCTCACAGGCGGCTGATTCACTGTGACATTGAAGCCATGAGAGAAGCGTTTGCTTGTGGAGAAGTCTCCATGGCATGGCAAGAGAGACTCCTCCCTAAGTGAACTGAAGAAGGACAGCTCTAGAGATGGTAAAATGACTGATTTGTTTCTTACATTGTCAGTGTAAAGGGTGTGGGGGAGGAGAAGTGTTCTGAAGGTTTTATTCTGATTCTTATTATTTTTTTGTTTTAGTTTCTTTTAATAAAGTTTTCCTTTATACCCTTTAAAGTTTGAGCCTGCTTTACCTTCCTTCTAATCCTATCTCACAGCAGGAAATGAGTAAATAATTTTAGTGGGTGCACTGGCGATTTGGCCAGCCCTAGAACCACCACAAAACCTCATTGAGATGTTTTTGGAGAGCAGACTGTAGTAGTCTCAGGTGGGTCTCAAGGCAGTGCTGCACTGAGATGGGGGTGATGGAGGAACTGGTCCTAGTGGTGCTGCTGAAGGCACAGGCAGCTGCTCTGCTCACAGAGAAGCCCAGAGCAGATGTGAGCAGACTGAGAGGTCACCCTTGGCATACAATGTGAGACAAGGAAGGCAGCCTTAAATGCACTCCTTGCTGCAGCTGCAGCTCTGTAACTTCAGGAGAAGCTTTTGTGGGTTTGGCAGTGAAGATTATTTTCTGTACATGTATCTTTCTATTCTTTTTGGTTTTGGAGAAACAAGAAAAGAATACTTGTATCGTAAATTGTCTCCAAGAATTGGAAAGTTACCAGAAACTTGTGTGCAAAACAGATTCTTGTTTCCCCCAAGACCTAAACAATTAAAGGCTCATCATTTTATTGCCAATTGTTCTAGAATCATTCCTGTGCATAGTTTTAAGACAGCTCTGAAACAATTTAAACAGTCATAATGTCCCCAGTGCAGAAAGTCACTGTGGCAGCTCCACCTTCAGCCTCAATGACTGGAAATCCTTCTGCTGCTCCTACAGATCTGTCAAACATATCTGATTGACTTTTGTAGCTCAATGATATCAACTTGATAATGTTTAATGAGGCTATTAAATGTTGTCTAATGATTTTTCAGTAATATTTTCTCCAAAGTGTCTAGATCAATGATCAAAATACATTCTTAAAAAAGAATTTTGTTGGCAACTGACATTTTGTAGTTCGCCTGTAAGACCTGATGGTTTTCTTTCAAAAGTACCTGTCTGTCTCTATACTACAGCATAGGATGAAACTGCAGAAAAACTCCAAACCCTTTAGTTTCAGGAATGAAATTTCTAACCTGGAGCCCTGGGATTTTTTAAATTCATATCTCTAATGTGTAGTAGTGAACAGGAAAATTATACACATGGCAAAAGAGAAGACAATGGAGCCATGCCGTTTGTTAGCATCTACTTTCAATGTAGAATTGATATCTGTCATTTTAATCAGTGTATGACATTGCTACAGTAGCAATATCTGGAATATGAAAATTGTTCTAGTGGTTTTTGTAAATATTTTGACAAGTGTCTTCATGCCTGTTTCTATCCCCAGTCCATAGTGCAAGTGCTACCTTGCAGGACCTTGTGCAGTTCAGTGCCTTCTGCTGCTCCTGCTTTCTCCTCCTTCCTCCTTCCTCTCATCATTGTCTTGACACTTTGCTCATTCTTTCCCACCAGTAATTTATTTGTATCTTCCCCCAACCCAATTCAGTCTTGACAACAGGAAAATAATAAAGTTGTTCCTATGACCCTGAGAAGAAGTTATCCAGGACAGCTGTGTTCCCAACCCTTTTGTGTGCTTGGTGTCTGCAGTGGCTTTCAGCTTGTTTGGCTGCGAGCTCTTCAGAACTCACACCAGCTCTTACTCTGTGCTGCACAGTGATTTTGCATAACAGAGCCCTAGACTCATTGTGTCCCTGGGCATAACTGTAATGGATATAATAAACAAAATAACTTATCCACTTTCTTCCACTTGGCTGAGCTTTGTTTTTCACTGTCACTTCTCCATTCGTATACATGAAGATAGGTCTGAGTGAAGAATGTGTTCTTTACTACCTTTAAATCCTTCTCTGTGAAAAAAAGAGCCAGATGGGATATTCCAAATGTACACAATAAACTGTGTTCAGAGGAGGCTTCACTGGGACTGTTTCAAGCAGTATAACCCTCAATTCAGGGCTCTCCTTTTCTCAGCACAAGTGATTGGAAGGATAATTCTTTTTACCATGTCTACTGATCTTAAACTTCTTACCCTCAATATGGCATCATTACAGCTCTCATGGATAAACATGCACTTCCTTAGTATGGAGAACACTAGGAATGTGACCCTAATGTAGTATAAAACCAAGAATTGTGTCAGAGAGCAATTCACCCTACAGTAGTGGGTCTAGTATAGCCTAGGGTCTAACTACATGCCATAAGAAAGCAGCAGCCTTTGAAATTTATTGTCAGGGGGCCTGAAAAATGTCCCAGAGGTGCTTTTCCTTTTTGATTTGTATCTCTACCCTCCCTGTCAGCTGTGTTGGCCACAGTTATTTACACATCTTTAGGGAGAAACAGATGTCAGCAATAAAGGCAATAATAGAGCTGATTCAGTTTTTAGGTGTTAGCCAAAATCTGCAAACACATCTCTTGATGATACTCTGCATTTGCCATGATAAATGTGACAACATTTAACCTGGAAAGCCTTCTAGACAATGCAGCTATTTCCAGAGGGATTTAATGCAACTGGACCATAACCATCTTCAAAATAATTGTGTTTTGCCTTTGGCAAAGGTCCATATTCACCTTTTGAACAATAAGTGGTATTGCCTAAGGACAGCCACATCCAGGAATCCTCCCTTGGAAAAGTCAGTGTGACTTCCAATGTATTTTTTCTCTTTTTTAGAATTTTTACAAGGAGTGGAATTTCAGGGAGAAGAATTGATTATACATACTCTGAATAATTAATTCTCATAGAGAGTACATATCAGTGCTGTTATTGCATGGGTTAAACACCACAGGAGGTGGTGATCAGCACATGGAAATATATTACTGGAAAGAAATTCAGCTTTAATACTGTGTTTATTCTCTTCTTGGGGCTGAAGTGCTCTGTGAAATGAGGTCTCTGAGCCAGCCCCAGCAGCCACCCAAGGCATTTACTGCTTGGGTTATGCAGTGGGTAAGGACAAGTGTGAGGCAGAAACGGGATGCAGAGCCAAGCTGGGCACCAGCTCTGCCGAATGCCTGGGAAGGAGATGAGGGCAAAGCCCAGGCCAAGCAGGCCAAGTCCAACTTTTCACCACTTCCCATTGTTTTGGATATGAAGTGCTGCTGCTGGTCCCTGTAAAGCAGTAATCACATGCACTCCCAACACAAAGCGAGGTAATCAACTGACAAAGTGAAATAATCTGAGAAACCATTAGCTTTCTAATGACTCTTGGAAGTCTCATTAAAATTGGTCACTTACTGATTGTTCACATTGCTGGAAATTTGAGCAAAACATTGTGGGCTTTTTCCATGGCTGAAAAGTTAGAACAATTTTCTCTATTCTACAACAAAATTAAAAACAAAGAATAATGGATTTTTCTCAAGAAGCTTTAAGAGCTTCATTTGCAACCACTCTCTTTATTATTATAAATCCCAGTACCAATATTAACTTTTCTCTCTCAATTCCTCCATTCCAAAACATTTCCTCTTCAAACCCAATCACGTTTTAGTGTAAGGTTTATTACCCATGCTTCTCTTGACCAAAGAACTTGACAGTTCCCTGAGTTTTCAGTTCATGCTCCCTGATCAGACTGTCTCCTGCTAATTACTTTTTCTGCCTAATCATCACTAGCCAGTTTTTCTGCCTGATATAAACTCCCTTCATGGATGGCAAATAGTATGGGAAAGTGAATAAGAGAGGGCTCATTCGCTTCAACAGGGCTCCATTAAGGAGAGAGAAAACGATTAGTGCAACACAATTTAGAAGTTTTGTGTTTTCCTCAGAACTTAGGGAATCTCTACTCTTCTCTGGTTTAGACCCAACTCCTCAATGACTAAATTAGGATAAACTTTTTTTGCAGACATTTTGGTGTCTCTATGCTCATGACTGCACCTCTGCAACTGCTCAACACTTCTTTTCCCAGAGTGGAGGAGAAAGGTCCATGATATTACAAACTAGGGCAGTTCTAGCCCCACATGGGAGCAGAATGGTCCCAGAGGGAGTGAGGGAGACCGTCAGAAGAGTCTACTTTGAAATTTGGTAGCTAGATAAAAAAATTGACAAATGTATTCCTAGGTAGCTGAAAAGACCTCTCAGTTTAATGCTTCAGTGCATTAACTGTAAATGCATCAATAATCAACTTAAGAGGTGCATTTGTAATATTCTTAAAAATAAGAGAGACTTCTCAATTTTCACTATCATGGTTTTTATTTGTTTGATAATGGAATGGAAAATTTTTGTGAGCCTGGAAAACTCATTCTAATTTGCTAGAAATACAGAGAATTACTTCTGTCCTTTTATACCATGCAACACTGGCGGATGGAGCAGTGGCATCCAGTTGACTTCCCCAGCTGTTAGATGAAATTTCACTTGCTCTTGCTTCTCTGTGTTGTCTGGCCCCAAGCAGTTCTGTGGTTTGTTTTTGATAGTGTCCATCAAACTGAATCCATACTCCCAGGCAGCAAATGCAGCTTGATTTGTGCCAAATTCATTGTACATTTACAGGTAGTGAGTGGCTGTCAATGCATGTTAATAACAGGGAATTGGTTGTTAGGGAGTAGGAATTTAATAATGCCTGGAAACTATCTGCTAGCAATAACACTGGAAATAAATAACTACCTGAACTGCCTCTCCAGACAAGAACTGTCTGGCAAGGTTTGCTAGAACTTTGCTACTGGGACTATAGAAATTGAAGTATTTTGTGTTTTGAGGTATATGAAGCCTGTCTGTGCATGTTATACTTGCTAGGGCAGTGAACTACAATTCCTTCAATGGCTGTAATACTGAAAATTGGTGTGTAGCTATCTGCCCTCATGGATAAATGGCATATGTGACACAAAGCCCACCAATGTGTGTCACCCATAGCCTGGCTCACGCACCATTCCCATGACACACTCAGACCAAACTCTGCTTTTTCTGTTCACTCCAAATGATGCCTGAGTTTGCTGAATTGTTCTTTGACAAACAGTGCTACTACAGTCTGTGCTGAGTGGTATTTCTTTGCCCACGTGCATTCATTCCAGAAGGCTTATCTGAGGAGCAAAGCAGTGTAGTAAGTTTTGTTAATGCAACCTGAATCTTTAGGCAGTCTGGAGGCTTTATATTAAAGCAGTCTCTTTTTTACCACAGTAATGAAATGTAGTCACTGACTATTTTATCTCTACATGTAATGTCAAATTTAATAAAAATGCAATGATTTCAGACAGGCAGCTTCCCCAGAAATCTGATTCTATATTCAGATAATCATATCCTGTCGTGTTTCATTGTCAAGTGACAACTGAAATCCTTGGTCTCACTCCTAAACCACAAAAAGATACAGACTGGATTTGGTACTTCAGATAGCCACGGAAACACAGGTGTTGTCCTTGTTATGACGGACTTGCTGCTACTGTGCCCTCTTCAAAACAGCTCCAAATAACTTCTGAGGATGTTTCTTGATAAGAGCGACTGGGGAAAACATGCACCAGGCAGGGAGTTAGAGGATCCTGTTTGAGGGTTTTGCTGTATATGTGGAATAAGGATTCTTTCTAGCACTTTGTTTTGCTGTTCAAGGCACTCTGAGTATTACAGAATAAAGAAATACAGGCTTTCAGTGATAGACTGCAACTGAATAATGTTTTCTTATTCAGCTTGAGCTATCTTGGTCACTAAAAAAACACTGTATGTAAGCATGGATACCAAAGTGACTGGATATTTATTGATATTTTATGGTGTAGCTTCAGTTACCAGGCAGAGAAAAAACTTGCAGAAATTGTTGTGATATAAATGTGGCTATTGAATCTGAGCTCCTTAAGCAAGTCCAGAGCCTTGATCAATGAAGGATTTTCCTTAAGCTGATAAGTTTAATGAAAGTACAGACTAAGCTTCCTATGCCAAAACCCAGCCTTTTTAGTGCAAAAGAGAAATCCTACAATAATTTCTACTACTGGAGTTTGAGTAAGAACTTTTCTTTCAAATGCGTGAGTTTAGTAGCCCGCTAACAGTTTTCAAAGTACTTTATCTGAATTCTATTGCGTTTTCTTCAAATAAAGGTCTTGTTCTAGTTTTCCTTTTTTGTTTTGTTTTGGGTTTTATTGCTATATTTTGTGAAATTCTCTTTGTCCAGTTTTCATTGATCCGAAGTATAAAAAAATCCTCTTTTTGTTTCTTTTAAGAAGTTCTTTCCATTCTTTTAAAAAATCTTCAGGAGCTATGTATGCACCCAGATAACTCAGAATAGATTATCTTAGAACTTCTGTCTTGCCATGAGCTTGCTCCTCAGTAGAGGAAAAGTGGCTTTGACTCAGCTGAAAAAAATGTCTCTCAGATGTTGGAAAGTCAGTGTTTGAGCAGCTCATACTGTGCACAGGCAATAGATGATTTACCACAAAATTAGCAACAGGCTCCTGCATAGTCCCTGGTGTGGAGGGAGTCCACCTGTGGGAGATAAAGAATTCTTGGGGCCTTCTCTCTGAAGTACATGTAATCAACTCGAAACCATAACTGAAACCTTTGGCCAAAATAAAACACAGTAATACCAGAATACTGGAGTCAGTTTTTCCTTTGGATGTGTTGTGGATCTCAGATTCTTAGCTTTTCCACCGCTGAAAGCAGGACAACTTTCTTCTTCTGCAGCTGCTTGTTTTTATGTTGTATGACTGTCCCTGCCTCATTCTAAACTGCTGATATAAAAAGACAATAATAAAATCATCTTACTGCAGAGTTTGTTGCAGATAGCATGTTCAAAATACACATAATAGGAATTGGAGAAAGGAGAAAAACAGAAAAGCATTGCTAGCTGAATTCTGAACTTCAAAGCCAGTTTAATTTAGTTCAGGATCCTAGTTGAAGGCTTTGGCTTTATTTTTCATCTTTGGAGCTGATATTTTGTCTCACTCTTGCATGCATCACAATGCCATTTTACCTTTGAAGACAGTTTAGAGGTATTCAGACATTTTTAGGTAGTAGAATATAGTACAGCCAGGAACAATACGAGTGTACATTCACTTTCAGAGTTCCATTTTCTCTGGGATTTTAAGGCAATGTAAGATCTAAAAGTTGTTTGTTTATGTGCCGTGCAGACTATGGCCTTGACTTTCAAAAGCAGTTTTGAAAGCTTCTTTTCAGCAGCAGTTTTGAGGGCTGAGAGCATGTCACTCAAACACACAAAGGCTGTAGCTTGTCCTGATTGCTTCTGAGCGCCCCAGCCTTGCCTCTATGAGTCTGCAAGTTGCCCTTCATACATGAGCTTTTCATCAAAAAAGATATATTTATCTAGCAGCTAATCACAGGTTTTATTTTAGTATGTGTATGGTGGGGAGCTGAGAAGAGGAACTGTACCTTGTTGATACTGCCAAAGATTCAGAATATAAACGATGTGAGTCTTTCATCTCCATCCCTACAGCCAGAGAGCCTGGGGAGGGCAAGAGCAGCCACAATGACCACGAATCCAGAGAGCCCCCTGCACACCTGAGCCTGGGGCTCTGCCTGGGACTGTGTCTGCTCTGAGCTCTTGCTTCAGCCCTGGCAGTTCATTTTCCTGAATTCTGATATTTTTACTTTCCACCACTCAGCAACACTTCAAAGTGAAACTTCCCATTGGAACATATTATTAATTAAGTGCCCAGTGCCAAGGTTAGTTGTCATTCCTCCAACATCAATGTGATAGAACCATGAACCTTGCCATTTTATTTTCACAGAATTGTTATAGTTTGGCATTTCCAATCATGTCCTCGTGGTACAGTATAACAGAACAGAGATGACATGTTTTCAAAAGCAAAGCCAGAGTTGTTAGCTGATAATGCTTTCCTTTGGCTTGATGGTATTGTAAAGAATTTGAGGGGAACTGGAGATTAATAATGAACAATATCTGTCCAGCTTTGCCTTCTTTACGATGATACTTCCAAATGCAAGTGCATCCTTTCCAGTGTGCTCAACACAGCCATCATCTCAGTTCTGGCCTCTAGATAGATTATATTATATACAAAAATATTTTCTTTGATGCTCTTTATGTGTGTTCAGCCAATAAAAGTAGACATAAAATTGTATTATATTTCCCAGAATGTGAAGAAAGGTAACAAGAATGAATGAATGTGGAAAATATACTAGACTGGTTTTAATATGAAACTAGCTTTTGCAACAAAGAGGTTGCCCATAAAAACTGAAAGTGTCTGGGATTGCTGGGTATAATAAATTCAGGTAGAGAAACACATATAAATTACTGGTTATCAGGTAGCAACAGGCTGGGAATATCAGGATCAAGGGAATATTAACAACTTGATAAATTCCTGTTTTGCATGAGACCATCAAACAAATCAGTGATGACAGACAACTGAAGCTAATCAAAGATAATTTTAGAGGTGACATCCAAATCAGTCTATGCAGTGTGATGAACTGGGGAGTTCGACATGCTAACCCCCAAAATGTATTTCTGTCAAAATCTATTAACAGAAAGGTGATTTTTTAACAAGTGAAGAACACGAAAACGTGGGACATGATGCATGTGAATGTCGGCACAAGGATTGCCTCTCTAACCACTCAGGTCTCCTCTGTGCTTCTCAGGGATCCTTTTAGCAGAGGCCTGATCAAGAAGCTGCAATTAGAAAAATAAAAAGACAGGATTTGGCTGATGGAAAGGAAATTCAAAGTTTATTATAGCAATTTTACCAAAAGAAATGGAAAGATGAAAAGAAAATGAACAAGTTTTATACATTTTAAGGAACTGCAAATGCAGGGTATTTCTTTTCTGATAAAATAACTGAAAAAAAGATGAAGTTTATGAAGGAAATGGCAATCCTCTCATATTAATTTATAGCCAGATTTGCAAAAGATTATGCTTTTGATATAAGATGAAGTGTTATCAAATCACTGGATACTGAGGAAATTCAAAATTTCTACAGTTGGTGAATAAGGCAAGATCACTGGCTTGGCATTTTCTTCTGATCTGGTTACTCTGAACAGCTTCAATTTAAGAAGGAAAATACTGTTAAATAAATGAAGGAATGTGGAAAATTAAGTAAAAAATATGCCATAAACTTTGTATTAGTCAGGAGGCAAGAAAGGACAGTGAAGTGTGGCTAGCTGAGTCTGAGAATCTAAACATGGGGTTTGGGGTGCAAAAGGAAGTGATAACTAGATATTATGAATCTATACATGTAGGGAGGTAGTCAAGACTGTTTTTTGTAAGAACTTAAAATTCAGTTCACACTGAATTTTAAGAAGAATCTCCCTCCTCAAATTAAAACTGGACGTGCTGGACAAATTTGCAGTATTAGGATGTATGTAAAATATCAATAATATTGTTTCTAGGCCAACCTGCCTTTTCTTCTTGTGTCTAAAATATGGATAGCTGTCAAGAAATGGTCAGAATCTTCATAAATACTTTGTTTAATTTTAGTCCTATAATTCATTAACTGCAATGTAGATTGCTATTGCTAGAGGTGAGGCATATATTGATTAACCTAGTAAAAGTATTATCCACTGTTCCATTTGAGATGAAGATATAGATCCAGAATGTGTAAAACTATGGATCTGGGCTTGTGAAAATGAAAGCCAAATATTTGCAAACCTTTTGACAGCTGCATTGGCATCAATCATTTGAGAAGCTTTACGTGAAGAGCTAGTTAAAGAAGAATAATGCCACTGAAAAAAAAATATCCTAAGCAGGCAAACTGAAGAAATAATTATTTGTATCGAAAAAACCCACAAAGACTGAATACTTTTTGAAGTATTGAATTAGTAACAAAGGTAAATACAGAACAATTTTTAGAAGTTGCTCTAGAAGTTCAAGTAAAGTATGCTTTCCCAGGGAATTTTTATCATGGGGCAAGAAAAAAAGAATAAAAACTTCCTATGGTAGAAGTAAGGTCTTTCTTTATATGCAAGGGGACTCTTGTGACTCTTCTGAGGTCAAAATTAGGAGCTATGGTAATCTGTGTTCTTTTGAGTCAGAAAGAAGATACTAGATAGTCTACTGTAAGCATCATAATAGAGATATTAGTAATAAATATGAGAAGCCAGGTTTGACTTTTAAGAAATCCGTAATCATCTGGCCTGGGGGTTATTGTGAAACTTGGTGTGAAAAAAAGTCCTTTCTCAAACCCAGTCTTTCTCAGAAGTACTCAGAATATGGAAGTATTTATATTCTATTTATAGATTTATAAATATTTCCTATAGTTATATTTTATATATTATATATTTCTATATTTATATTGCTTATTTATAAATATTTATATATTTATATTCTGATTTCTCTTGAAAATGTGTTTATTTCTTCAGTTCCACTGTGTTATTTTCTGATTTTCTCTTGTTATGTTTTCTCTTGTATGATTAAACTTTTCTCTGCCTTTTCTCCTTCTATACTTCCATTTTAATCTGTGGGTCTCATAGTGATTCTCTACTGATGTATCTTTATATGAGCTTGGACTACTGTGAATGAGCCATCCTGGTGACTAATGGAAGGTTTTTCTCCTTGAGGCAGATCCACACGGAGCTTTTAGAACAGGTGCCTGGTCAGTTCTTTCCCAGCCTCTCTTGTCAGCCAGTCCTCTCTGCGTGGCAGAAGTAGCTGCCCACAAAACCAGGCTCTGTCACTTTGCTGCTGCTCCAGGTGAGGTACCTGACACTTCAAGTGCTGAAGGTGGCACGTGGCTCCTGGGTCCTAAATCTGGCTTTGCTGCTCTCTGGTGCTGTGGATCTTTGAGCAGAAATGTGTGTTCCTCCTTTGCTGCTCCGGGCCTGGGGACCACGAGTTCCAGCCTGGCAGAGACAAGAGGGTGACTGGCAGGTTTGGGTCTTTTTGAGAGACAGCAGCTCGCCCCTCCTGCTGCCGTTCTCTAGGCAAACTTAGCTTCTGCTTTGGAAAAGAACAGTGCAGTCCAGCTCACTTCTCAGGAAAACTTGAGAAATTCTATGAAAATAAGCAGGATTGCAGAGGTGAAGTATTTTGTCTGAGTAGAAGCACGGAGCTGTCCTACCTGCTGAGCCTGGGACAGCAGGGCACAGTTTGCTGGGACTCTGTTGAATTCCCTGGGGATATTGAAGCACAGCCCTTGCTTGTATGGCGTTGATGCTGGCGCTGGAGACTGCACCAGGTTGGTTTCTGTGGGATCACATCCATATTTTACAAATGAGTCACCGCAGTAAACCCTGCTGTGCGCAGAGCAGTCCCTGCGCCAAAGCAGGGCAGCCGTGGGAGGGGGCACCGAGGGCTGCTCAATGTGCTGCTCCGAGTCCCTAATTTATCCGTGGAAGCAACACATTAATGCCATCAGCAAGGGAAAAGCAAATGTTGTGGTGATGATTTACATGCTGTGAGAGGAGGTTTCCACAGGTTCCTTTTGCTTAGTCACCCGCAGGATGCTCATTTAGAAAGGAACAAATACAGAGCCTGATGATTACTGCAGGTAAAGCCTGTTCAGAAGCTGTTAGGTAATAAAATCAAATACACATCTACAGAAGCCTCACACAGCACAAGCAGCCATCTTTTTACATGGATATATGAATCCTCTTTTTTTCTCCTGAATATAGAAAAATATTACATAAATATGCTTCTCCTCTGTTGGAGGAGAGGAGAACTAGGGATTTTTTACTTCTTTTCAGCAAATAAAGCCAGCATGATCATTCTCTTGTTCATACTATATCCAATTACAGTCCTATGTCCATTTACATACCAGAGATCTGCCTTTATTAAGTTCTTCAGCATTAACTCTCATATGTAAAGAGCTTGAGTGGTCTGTGAGTCAAAATGTATTAGAACATTTATGGTAAAGGCATCTCCTGTATTAAGGGAAAACCTTCAAACAATAAGGAAAATCCTTAAGCTTAACAAAGCCCCAAGAAACAGCCTGGCAGGGATGGAGCAGCATAAGATTTGCCTGTTGTAGGCTGAATACCCTGTCTGGAGGCAGAGGAGCAGCTGGTGACTGATTGCTCTGGGCTCCAGTCAGCCAGCAGCATCTATAGGAAAATGGTCAGTGACAAAGAGAAGTCCCTGGGAGGAAGCAAGAGTCACGTATAACACACAAGTAACAAAGTCTCCAATTTAGAAGATTATTTTATCTGCAGATTGGCCTCTTACAGGTGGGAAACTCTTCAGTTGCTGAGGACCAAAGGTGTGGTTCACATTTATTTGATAGGACATTGAGCAATATTTGCATCATATTACCCCACAATAACATGAAGGACAACAAAACCAGAGACAAGAAATGTGTGAAATGAAGACTGGCTGTATGCAAATTCATCCATAGATTTCCAAGTCTCTCATGGGTTATTTCCGTGCTTCTTTCTGGCCATGGAGAAACTGCTTTGGGAAGGGCCTTGAAATTACTTAGCAAAATGGGATGCTCCCTTCAATCATATTTACTGAATAAATTCTGCTTTCAGTCCTTAACGACATCAACCATCCAAGTTCCTACCAACCAGTGTGACTGCAGGCAGAGTTGGCAGAGGTATCCCATCCCATCCCACTGAAGGCTTAATGAGGGAACAGGGGCTGGCTGTTGGATCACTGGTGTGGAGCAGAAGGCTATTTCCACACCTGCATTAGAGTAGTAAGGATGGAGCTGCTCAACGAACACAACAGCTCTGCTTTCACACAAGAGGTGCAATTAATGCTTTTTAATGGAAATTAAATTCTATAGCAGCTGGTGATCCAAAATGTTGACCAAAAAAATGGACCCTAATGAACTGTGCAATGCTCTTAATTCAGTTAGTTTACATAATTACATTTCTACCTCCTACTCAGCTCAATAATTGCACCAATGCCCTATGTTGAAAACCCATCTTTGTGCCTTAATAGAAATTATGCTGACCCACTCTGCTAATAATAGTGATCAATAGCACTGCTTCATCTCAGTTTGTTTTTAAAGAACTATCTACGTTGCTGTGCTGTTGTCACAGTAATTGGGATTTGCAGTTACAATTAGCTCTTCCAGGTGTTGCAGAGATGGGGAGGCTTGTTTCTGTTCTGGCTACTTGGGACAGTTAGAATTTGGTTTTCTTCCTTTTTCCTTTTGCTTCCTCAGTGTCTGAGAAATCAGTGAGCAATCCACTGTTGTTCTGTAAACAACTTCTTGGAAGCAGCTTAAGTTTACAAAATAGAAGCTTGATGCCAACCAGCTGGTGAGAGCAGCTCTTCTCATGCCATGTGGTGACATGTGAAGTCAATATCAGGTCACAGTTTATACCAGCTGAGGGTCTGGCCTTACAAACCTCCTGATGCATCTGTCTACCTGGCACCTCTCTCCTGACGTCAGGCCTGTGACCAAAATCAGTGCACAAGAACGGACAATGGTTAGAGAAGTGCAAGGTCACAAAATTGTCCCTCCCATTCAAGAAAAAAATATTTTAGTCCTGACCTTGAATATGTGTTTTTGTTGGGTTTTTGGTTGTTTTTTTTTTTTTTTTTTCAGTGTTTCAAGATGAGTGATTGAAACACAGAATCTGAAAAGCATTTATGAACCTGCAGACCTAATGTGCTCTGCAGGAAGTGTTTATAATTGTGTGTCTTCTTGAGCCACTCTGCATATATTATTGTTCTTGCTGCCTTCATAAACACCACCACCCCTTCTGCTCAAGCAGCACACACTCAGCAGTGGTGAGCTCATAGGCTGCAGTAGCTTTGTCTATTTATTTAATTTAGAAATTAAAGGGATATTATTTATTATTTAATTTATTATTTATTATTTATTATTTTTAGTGTTGCAAGGCTTTGAAAAACTAGACAAACAATGGCTGAGCTACAAAAAAAGGGCTTTTTTCTCTTAAACCCCAGTAGAGTTTTTCTTTGGTGTTATTTTTCATTGTTATCCCTGGTCATCCTGTGGTTTTATTGGAGTTATCACTCTAAAAGAAGCTAGGAAAAATCCTGCTAATGATGAATCAGCATGCCAGAAATCCTGTCAAATCACCTTCATATTAATGATCTTTGTCACTGCCACTGAAGCTTTGTTTTGCTGCTGGTGTTTGCCCACTGTCTCTCTATCTTTCAGGGGTCATTTCAAGTCATTCCCTTTTGACTTCTTCACCATGCATGGTGAGCCATGCAAAAATTCTGTCAGCTTTCTTGTCAGATGTATCTGTAGTTGTTCGTGCAGACTTAGGACGCAGTGGTTCAATCAGTTCACGCTCACTGTCTGAGAGATGTTTCAGTAGCACACATAAATCTCATCAACCTAAAACATGGCTTGTGGGATACAGTGATACTCTGTGTATCAGATACTCTGGGAAAATGCTGCCATGGCAAAGAGGTTGAGGTTTAGGTTTCGAGTTTTCCTTTCCTGGAACAAATCCAGTGGTCACTTGTTGCAGTTCGTAGTTTTCTGTTATTACAGTCTTGTCATCTCCTCTGTTAAAATGGTTCATTCCCATGTTGTACTCCTCTAGTTCTACGCGTTATGGTTCGTCCCCTTCCCACCTCAACCCCTGTCCATTACCCTAAACCCCTCCCATACTTCTGGAGCCTTCTCTGTCTGTAACCCTAGACCCTTCCTACCAAGTTGTCAATCCCCTTTTAACTCCTCCCTTTGTTCCAGAGAGTTCTGTGTTCATCATCCCTTCCTTGTAATATGATTTGCAGTTGTGTGTGTTCCCCGCCTATGTTTCCCCCTATTGGTTAGTGATGTGAGAAGCCCCTCCGGATGCCACATCCTCTGTTTAAGCCTACTGGTTAACTGGACCTACCCGCCCATGGGGGAGGCCCCCTATTTAAGTTTGTGTCAGGCAGCTCTCCCTGCCTTTTGTGCTTCCTTCTCCCCGACCCTGGTTGGACACCCCAACCAATAAACCTTTCCCTTGGACCCATAAAAGGACTCTCCTGCTCTCTTTATTCCCCTCTGGACACACCACTGAAGCAGTATCTGGGAGCTACGCTTCTACTTCGGGTTCTCCCGGATCCTGAAGAGCAGCCACTCTTGGCGTGGGCTCGCCCAGAGCTAGCTGGGTGCCCTGTTGGAGTGGGCAGGTGGCGAGCTGTGTCAGTCACTACTGGACAGCACTGTGGTGGTGCTGCAGTTCCTTGTGTGTGGCCTTGAGCTTCTGTCAGTGGACACCTCACATGTTTTTGAACCATGAAGCTGGGCTATCAAACCCAACTGCAAATAGAGGACTTCCAGTTTCAGAAGGAAAAACGTTTTCTGCAAGTTGTGGAAAAGGCCAAGGTAATTGCAGGCAGTGGCAAGTCACTTCTCTGAGAGAGGCAATGTACAAAAGTATATCAAGGGATGAGGAGCAGGCACGGCTCCTAATTTGGAAAAACAATTGCCTCAAGACATCCTCAGGAAAACCAACAGCTTTTTTTTTAGGCATTTCAATGGATGGAGAAGGACATCAGTGGGTTTTGTGTGTCATTATTTGGTGTGACCAGGCAGCGTACAGGAGATGCTGACTTCTGCACATATGATAATTCCTCAGCTTTTAAGTATGAACACACTAGCAAGGCAGAACATCTCAGGGGCTCACCTTCTTGCTGCAAATGCCTAGAAACAAGCTTAGTAAAGGCTCTATGAGCATGGCAAAACAAAGAAGCTCCAAAAGCAGCCCCACCTATGTCAGATCATCAGAAATATGCAAAGTATTTAGTTTCAGGGGAAAAGAAAAAAAAAACCGTAATGTTCTCATTAGTAAGTGAAGCTCTGGTGGTATAAAGAGGACTGTGTTGACTTTGTTTTATAGGAGGATTTAGTTTTGCAGTATGTGTGCTTGGATGCTAAAAAAAGCAGCAGGTTTCTCCACAGAGTGCATAATTTTGCAAGTTTTATACTTACTTCAGGCTGATGATTTCCTGATTATACTGTGTCCTTTTGCTGCAGAAGCTGTTGATCTTTGCAGAAAAAAAAAAAAGAAAATCAGACAAGACTGAAATGTAGAAACTGTAGTGCTGTTATTTCATGGTGACAGGAAAGATGCACCAGCATGCAGGTTTATTCTTATGTGACACATAATTGCTCAGAAACTATTTTTAAAACCAGGCTGAAAGAAATCACAAGGATGGCACAGATAAGCTGTCATTTGACAGACCTGCTTGGGCTGGATGCAGAGAAAATTTTGAGGGGTGTAGGGACCATGACTGCAGCTACCAAGGAAGGAGGAGAGAGGGGAGCAGAGCATCCCTCTCCCTGCTCAGCTCATATCAGTGACCACATCACCCAGCCTGTAACGTCCACTGCTTCCCCTCTGCAGCATGTAATCGGCTCACCACTCCAGGGAAATTCTCACTGAACAAAAGCTTTTTGGATGCTCTGCAGACCCATCTCATTTTTATCTAACTGCAGTTTGCTGGCACTATAAGCATTTATAAATCTCCATAATGCCAAACATTGCCTCCACTTACAAACCTTCCATCACTAATGTTCTTTGACTATTACGACTGCAGCAACATTATCCCCACTGTATCTTTAGTTTTTGCAATGCTTTGTGCTAACAGGAAGTTTAGAATGCCCAGCTCTCAGAGAAGCCAAGCATGCTTTCTTTTATGCTTAAGAAACACTTTTCAGCTTTTCATCTGAATCAAGTGCCCTCTACATTGTGTTATTGTGTTCCCCATTTCCTACAGAAACCCTTGATGTGCACCTCCAGGTATGCAGGATTTAAAGGCATTTTACTTTATTTTGCAACCCTAACCCAGTCCCTCCTTCAGTGAGACTTGATAATATCGAGTAAGATTGCTTCTGTGTCCTGTATTCTGTGGGTATCTGGCATGACAGTCAAACATCCTTCTTGTCAGCCCCTTTAGCCCTCAAGAGAATGAAATATGATCCCTCACCAAAAGAGCAACAAATTTCAGTTGCAACTGAACATTCAGGCTTATGTCTGCTTAGGGGGAGAGTGAAGGTCTTCAACTCCAAGGGTCACCAAGCACACTGACAAGGATCTCCCCATGGCAAAGCTCATTTTACTGAGTCTCTTGGTGCTGGCAAGAACAGAGAGATTTTGAATAAACTGTTGATATGATATTTGAAAAGAAAATGGTTTGGGTTGCATTATGTCCAGCCTGGTACTCACAGCCCCTTTAAGCAATTCTAGATTGCTTTAAAGCACAAACCACTGAGAGTGCACCATTGCTGCTGTGCCATTCACAGAGTAACCCAGAGAAGCAAAAAGCCGGCTTGGAGTGAAAGCTGCAGCTCTTGAGCTGCGGTGTGACACAAGAGACCTTTGCCAGAGAGGTGACATTCCTGGGAGAAGCTCATTTCCCGGGCCACCTTGATAATCATGCTGATTCCATAGACATAACACAAATAATGTGTCCTGTTTCAGAATGATAAGGTACATTAAAAACTTACTAGCCTTTATAAGAAGTAAAGGTGCTGTTAGAAAGGCTACCTTTTAGTATATGTGCAGGTCAGCCATGCTCAGTCAGCCATGATAAGCCATCCATCCTGGGGATCATCTGGTAGCCAGCAAGCTGAACAAATATGTTTATACATAAGGCACAGAACCTTGGTGATGTAACCAAGAAACTGAATTATTATTTCTGTCCCCGAAGACTGACTGTTGTTTAAAATTCCAAGTTATTGGGTTTTATACACTTTGCAATACAATTTATTCACTTATTCTCCCTGTAAATTTTCAAATACAAGTATCAGAACATGATCAAGGGTACTATGGAAACCCACTGATTCAATTTAAGGAGCAAGCAACTAATCCTTATAGAGCTGTGCTTCTATAATTATGTACTTATAGTTTCAGAGAGTCACAAGTATACTTGAGGGAGATGTTCAGTTATTGTGAATTACTCTAATTTATCATTGATAGTAGTCGGACAATCCCTAGAAACTGTGAAGGATAGGTGGTGACTCAATGTGTCCTGCAGAAAATAGGAAGAGAATGTCCATCCAAAATATCTTGTCTCTATAGCCAACACTCAAAGAAAAATGGATGAAAAAACATTATCTTATCTACTTTCAAATATGCTGCTGAGATGGAGAAATGACATGACTTGACCAGAGACATTAAGAAAATCTGAGGAAGAACTTTCTAGTAAACCAAAGAAGTCTTCTGAGAAATTTTCTATTGAAATTACCTTGTACTAGAAAATGGGGGGGGGGGGGGGGGGGAGGAGGATGTTTGCATTTTTTTCCCTTATAACAAGGGTGTCCTTTCCACAATTTTTTTCTGTGAATTAAAAAAGGAAAAATCTGCCATAATTAGTGTTACAGCTAAAATATTTCAGATTTCAGACACCCTTCTTGGAAAATTTACAGAAGAACTTATAAAAGCTTGTTTTATGTCATGGACATTCTCTAATAAATATTGTTAATTTTCAGTTAGCTCTGCTATTGAGGACCCCAGCATTTCAGTAATGACCAGGATATCTGTGTGCTCCTTGAAAAGTGGCCACAATTGCTTCAACAACAGCATCCATCCAAAAGCAAGAATGACTCAAACTTAATTCCTGCCCTTTGTGTGTGATCTTATGTGTGAAACAACAGAGAATGTTTGTGGAGTTCGTTCAGTGCAGTCTAAGAGAAATAACGTGCCTGAAAGTTATATATCTATTTATTTTTTAATATAGGTTGAACATCTGATTGTGGAATATGCAATCCACTGGGGAAGTGGAAAAAGAAAATCCTCCTTAACCTTATAATTAACACAAATGAGTACAGTGGCCTAGGGACAAAAGCACTGTGCCAAGCTCTTGTACCAGTAAAGTTTCTGGCACAGGGACAGTTCCCCAAGAGAAGATCGTGTGAAAGAAAAAAAAATAAATTAAAATATTTGGATCTCTTAGCCCAGTCATTTTCTCCTTATAACAGTTAGAATCCCTTGTAGAGTGCAGTAACCCAGTTTTTCCTGGCATGCAGATGAACTATTCCAAGTGCTGCTCCAGCAGAGCTGGGCATTCCCTGTGGCTCTGGACCACCAAGGACACAGTGCTAGGCAGCTACATTAGCTTTGGGCTGCCCAGCATTTGACCCATTGCTGGAGGGGTGTGCAGGAGGATGGCTCACAGAGAAATTGTACAACAGGGGCTGGGAGACAACTGAGAACTGGGCCAACAGTGACCTGGAGCACATTCAGACAGAAACTGTCGGGTTTTGTGCTTATATACAGCTGTTTCTTGTAGCTCTGGGAGTTATAAAATATGCTCTGCTTTTGCTGTCAAAGACCCTAATTTAAAATCATATTTTTTAGGACCTGGAAAAGCTGTAAAAAAAAAAAAAAAAAGGCGATAAAAAAACTCAACCACCACCAAAAAACCTCAGACTAAGAGAAAGTAATTTGTGACCATGTGCTTCTCTCATCAAGTTAATAACTCATTCTTGTAGTTCAAAATGATACAGCATCTCAGAGATCATAGCAAATAAGGATTTAAATGGCTAGCTACAAGGGAGAGGGCTACACCTTGCAATGCAATAGTTCACATTTAATGGGCTCTAGGAGATAATTTTTTCAGATTTGTAGGACGTTTCTGCATTCTTGAAGAGGCACAGGCAATGCCCCCACTTAAAAATAATGTGAAAAAAAGAGAGGATCTATGCTTTTTGAGATACATATTTTGCATGCACAAATGATCATTAAGTGATTTAGTTCTTTTAATCAACTTATGCTTGCTGTAAAAATACAGCCTGCCTTTGGGCTTGTCATCTAGGAACTTGTGAAAGAATAAAATGCTAACACAAAAAGAGTCAGGAGGACAAAAACTCCAGCTTATATCAATTTCCATGCTTCTAACACACCAGAGGGTCCGTTCAGTGCTAGGAAAAGATAATGGTTTAAGTACAACAGAAGGTTTTACCTCAAAACTTTCTAAAACCAAGTTGCATGTATACCCTGACAGGACTGAGCACTTGTATTTCCTTTCATCTTCTTTGGTGCTGTTGCTTAAGAGACCAGTGCCTTCTGCAATGTAGAACAGTGGTACAGGGAAGCCAGTCTATCCCCCTGTACTTATTCTGCATCAGTTTCTGTACTGACAGCTCCTCAAACCTCTGCCCGTGGTGGTTTTCAACCACCTCACTGGTTGGAGATGTGCTGCTTTTGTGCATTTGAGGTAGCTTAGTAAAGAATTCTGTGGTTTGCTACTTTCAGCAGAATTGGGTAGCCCTCTCATGGCTCTTCTCTGAGATGCATGACACAGGATTCTAGGATTTTTTTTTAAATATATATTATTTTATTATTTGCATCCTTGCTACATAAAAACTTGACAGTACCTGACTGATTAGATGAAATTATGAGACAAATCTGGAATCTCTTTTGACAGCATGTAAGTCCCAAAAACAAAACTGAATGCTGGAGAGGAAACTTGTCCTGAGTGAGACTGCCGAGTTTGTAAATGCTTATTTAGCTTAAAATTATTAATGGCAAAACCAGTTTGTGCCAAAGAAGATTCTGATAAAGATTCACATACTTATGTCTCAAGCTGAGTCTAGTGTTAAACCCTGCTAAAGCCATTCTGAGCTTAGAAAGCAAAGCTACATTTGGTGTCTCTGTTATTGCTATCATCCACAAGCTGTGACAAGCAAACAAAACCACCACTTCCCTTAAATATGAGAGAACAGGAGACACAATTTTGGCAGTTTAGCATGGCTTATCCAAGTCAGCTCTAAATATCTTAAAAAGTGCTGCAGCTTTAGGTATTTATGTTTTCATTGCTCACCTCAATTAACACAGTGATTGGCTGTAGAGAGCACCACAGCTGGCACAGCTTTGAGGAACATATGTTAAGAAAACATCAGTTTGACTGGAAGTTGGTTTTAATGGGCTAGTTTTGTGGCTGCTAGCAAAATGGGGAAATGAGTCAGAGCTCTCCTTTTTGGGGGCTATTTTTTGAATTGCAAAACAAATTTCCTGTTTTATGCTTTATGAAAGGTAGATAGAAACCTGTGATAGTGCAGAGGAAAATGCAATTTAATGTTACTTAACGTTCTCTGTTGAAATAAAGGAGAGATAGAAAGCAATTTTACTCTTTGTCAGAGCTGTAAGGGAAGACTTAAGGATGTGAGAGGAAAACCAAAAGGACCAGGTAACTATATAGGCAATCTATCTACCTACAAATAAAGAGAAGTGATCACTTACTCTCAGTGAAAGGGAAAGGGTGACAGCTGAAGCCTTAGAGGTGATAGACTGAAGACACTCCAGCAAAATATTTGGAGAAAACATTGTTATTTAGAAGTGAAAGGAACTTCTGGCAATGCCATTTATCAGCAATTTGTGGAACAGGCAGATCATCTTTGTCTGCTGTAAGCTAACCCTTGCTGAGGTACTTTGTCTTTCTGAGAAAGTGTGGGTTGAATCTGTAGTGTCATAGAGTTAGAGGGAAACACCAGCCCTTGCTCAGAGGTGTGTTTCTGACTCAGAAATGTGTCAGAAAGTGAGGGGTTTTGGATCCGTCTTTCTACTGTTTTTTTTTTCCCTCTACTCTGCTTTTGAACATCCTAACGAAAATGTGCTTAGTCCTTCTCAAGTAGCTTTTTACCATTGCTGCCCCAAGATTGCTGTTGGATAGAATAAGAAGGATAGCAAGGATAGCTGTCTCACTGTCCTCACTAGCCCACTCCACTCTGCAGCTGAAAAACCTGGCATTCTGATTTAAAAGGACAAAAGATACTTCATCAATTACTAGTTAGAATCAAGTACTTGTGCTACAATGAGTGCCAGAACTGGGGAACTAGTCACAAAAATTCGTGTCCTCTATGTTTAATTCCATGGTTTTAGTTTGTAGCCATACATTAAACCCTCTTTCAGCTTGGCAAATGATTGAAAAAGTATCTTCCTCAACAAAAGTGATTCAAGGATATAAAATGTTTCCAGATACATTTAGGAGATTTGGAGATTATCATTAAGTAAGAAAGCTGAGCAGAATGCATGTGAATAGCTCTGGTTTGCAGTCACTTGTGCAGTGTAAGAGAGGGAATACTCTATCCCTATGCTTCATTTAGTTTCTAGAAGGATTCTGGGTTCTCAGAAGTGTTTGCTGAGCCTACTGGCAGTGAAAACAGAAATAGACTGATTTAATTAAATGATTAAAATCTATCACCACCATGCCAGAAAAACGTGCTCAAGGTAAAGAGCATGCTGAGAAAGAGGCAGATGGATAGCTGTCATTTCTGCCTCTGACAGGTGCCCCTGGGTTCACTTTGGGGCTGAGGGAAGGCAACACCAAGGGGAGGCAACATGAAGGGGAAACTGAATTATTCTTCTTGCTCTGAAGAATTTTTCATATGTGAAAACTGACCCTCACAGGAACAATGAATGGAGGGAGTTCACCAACACTGAGCTGGAAGGACACTTCTTCCTACCTGGTGTGGAGTCTGCAGGCTGCTGCTGTACTCTCACACTATCAGGGTTATGACAGAGCTCTTATTTTCAGAAAGGAGAGAGAAAAATTATCCTGAAAAACCTAGGGTAAGCCTAATGATGTAGGTAGGCAAAACAAAACACTGAAAATACCTTAGTTTAGACTTCAGACAAGCAAGAAAACAAGGAGATTCCCAAAGCTGATGAGTCTGAATGAAAAAGCCTCCACTAATCAATGAGGTGTCTCTAACCCTGGTACAATATGAGGTGGTGGAGACTGAGTTGCTCTGCTGCTCATGTGAGGACCCCATGCTCAGGCAGTGACGTTCACTTACCATGGTAATCACAGAGAAAAAGAAAATAATAAAAAAAGCTAGGAAAGCAGGAGGACTTTTCAATATCTCATAAAGGCAGTCAATTACATGAGCATATTTAATGACTGGAATGAAAACTGCCATTTCCTACTTTCTGGCTGCAATCTAATATTATCCCTTTAAAATATTTTTGTGGAAGGACAGTGTTCCAGTTAACTTTAGCTCTTTAACTTTTCCTCCTGGATGAATTTGACAGCGTAAACTTTTTTTTCCTTTCCTTTCAGAAATAGAATATTTATTTATTTTCTTCCTCTGAAGAAAAGAAATACCATTACTGCAGTAAAATTTTATTATTGGGAAAAGTGTGTCTTGACAAGAGATTTTAGAGTTTATCAATAGGTCTTGAACAACCTAATCCCTTCCATCCCTGCTATTAGAACTTGCTTTTTAATGTGAACTTAGATTGATATGATATGCATATTATATATACATATATATGCATATACCTACCCCAGAAACCTGGAGTATCTTTTGAAATTATTTTTCCAAAGGTGGCATTCTCAGGGTGTTTGTGGGATTTTATTTTAGCTGCAAAGTGGTTAAGAAAGGTTAGGCTGTGAAGAAATTAATAAGTAGAGTAAAGCAGTGTGAGATTTTACACCAGCTGAAGCGAAAGTTGACCCTTTGGGAGAATTTAGCAGAGCCAGAGAGTTATCTTTTCACTGAGCCTGTGTGTAAAGAAACAGCAGTGATGAGCTCCAGCTGTCTCTCTCACTAGAGGCAATTACAGGTGTACTTCCCCACACTTGACATCTCATTTTCTGGATCTGTTCAGCTAGGATAGCACTTAGTTCATTAGCTCCCAGTGGTGGTGTATATATAATTTTTTAGGTTTTAATGAAAGCTAACCATAAAGCCATAATACATTCTGAGCTTCTCCAGTGCAAGGAAACAGGAATTGGTTTTGACAGATCTCATGCCTGTTATATTTTAATATACTGGGGTAAACACTGCTGTAGCCTATACAAGCAATAAGAGGGGAAAAAAACTTGATATCTCTGTGGGAAAGTATAGGATAATTTGGCTTTATAAGTTTAGGATAGTCATTCATGAAGGAACCTGTCAAGATTGGTGTCTTGTTGTGCTAGACATGACATGCAACAAGTACCAAGAAGCAGGGATGTCTTGGTGAGAAGTGATCATCCTGTTTGGGTCACAGTGGCAAGAAGGAGGAGACGAAAAGACAATTCCCTTGGTACAGATATTCAGTCTTTCTTTCTCCCCCCCCACCCTCCCCGCCTTTTATTAAGACTCCTCTATCCTGTTACAGAGTGGTTTTCCCCAAAAAGTAACAAAAAATGACATACTCACTCATTCTCTTCCTGGAAAGGATGTGATATGATTCACAATATATGGAAAACATCAGAATGGTGTTATTTTCCTTTTTTCTTTCATGTACTCACCCTGGAGGGTTTTTTTGTTGTTTTGGTTTTTTCGGTTTTGTTTGTTTTGTTTGTTTCTTTTGCAAATTTGAAAAATTAATTAAAATTATAGTTTTAGGATACCTTTCTAAAATGCTCACCTAGTCCTGGAAGAAGGCCTGGGAAAAGGGACATAGAGGAAGACAAGGTAGACAAGTAGACTAAAAATTAGAATAAAGAAAAGTAACTTAAATACAATTGGGACCTTCTTAGAACTTAAACAGAAATTTTTCATTGGATTACAGAAAAGTTCAGTTCAATTTGGTAAAGATTTTATAGCTTTTGTGGCAAGTGATTTGTGAATGTCAAGGTTTCTTCCCAGTCAGAGCAATTGCAAACATGTTCATAACACCAATTTAATCTCACACAGTTCAAATTGCCTCCAAAATTAGTAATTAATTCTCATATATGTTAAATAGATGCTCTGTATCATGATGAACTTTTTATCAACCAGAAATGTTAAACTGTAAAAACGGTGGGAAATTAGAATGCAATAACAGAGCTGAGACTAAGGAAACATGTTCTTCAATTAGTGTACTCATGCATGTCCTGCTTTTCTACTAAAATGCTATTGATTGAAAAATACTCTTCTCTAGAGGTTATTCTACACCCAGTGAAGTTGTTCATGAGTCAGAGATTAAAACCTTAAAGGATGAGAGAGCAGCACAGTTCAGACCACTGCTGATGGATAGATCAGTGACTGAGAATGCAGTTTGGTCTCTATCAATAACACCACTTTAAGTAATGTGAAAACCGCATGTTTTCCCAGTAGGTACAGGTGAAACAAACAACTTCAATGAATGTATGACTGGGTTTCTTTGCTGACAAACATGGAAGAGATTACACAGCAAAAAATGTAACATTCTCCTGAAATTCCAGCAGCACTGTCTGCTGGCCAGCTGGTTCCAGTTGTACTGTATCAGGAGTGGGTTTAGTGCAGGCAATAAACAGATCAATACCATTGGATATTAGGCACCAGACTTTCCCAGTGTGCACTCTGCTGGCATGGATGTCAGCCACATGGATGGCAACCACAGCCTAGGATGTCTGTGATTTGGTCACACAGGCCAGGAAAATCCTTAGTATGGAATGTGTTCTGCACAGAGCTGTTTGGAACTAAACAACACAAAAAGCCTGGAAATGGCACGCACCTTTCTTTAGGTCTTCATGTCTTCTCAGTGCCTGGCACTGAATGTCTCATTCTGGCTTTATTCTCCAGTTGGCGTTTTCAGTTTTCACATAGGCTGTGCCTAAGCTCTCACCTACATCTTCCCATCTCTTTCTTCTGCCACTCCTCTGCAGGAGCCACTGCTCTCATCCCACACCCTCCACCCTGGCTTTGGTACCGGCCAGGGACCTTGATCTGTGTGGGAGGTGGTTGTTCTGTGTCTCCCGAAGAAATCTAGTTCCTTCACTACGAGAGTCCTAACCCCTTCCCGGGATATTTTCTCCTCATAACTAAGAAAGGCCTGTGTTATTTCTACAT
The DNA here is from genome assembly GCF_052056855.1 of Sturnus vulgaris. Taxonomy (NCBI): domain Eukaryota; kingdom Metazoa; phylum Chordata; class Aves; order Passeriformes; family Sturnidae; genus Sturnus; species Sturnus vulgaris. Next base: position 10,368,727 of record NC_142250.1, read on the forward strand.
CCATTGAAGTGCCCCAGACCCCCACATCCCAGACCTTCTCCAGGTATGTGAGGAAGAACAGTTTTCCAAACATTTAGAAAGTTCTTTTTCCCGCGTGCAGATCTTACTGTGTTACGTGCCATGATATCTGACAAAGTTCACACAGCGACTGCCTGAACATTCCTAAATTTTTAATTTTATCTACAGCTGAGAACTCACTCGTATTGATTTTTGAGTCTCATCCTCACAGCTTCTCGGAAGGTCTGGATGTACCTGTTAAATTCAGACAGCTGGAAGTGTGCTGCTCAGTGCTGAGCACGGGCAGCGCTCGGTGGTGTGCGCCTGGCTGGCCAGCAGGTGGTAACCAGCAGCTGCTCTTCCCAGAGGAGACACCTTTGTCTCCAAGGGATGCAGTGAGAGGCACTGATATTCACTAGGAAGGAGGAGAATGGATATCAGTAATACTGAAAAGAATTATTAGAAATAACCAGCAGTAAATGAGATCTGATTTTATTAGATGGTATGTTGGGGGGAAAAAAGCCCAGCAGGATTTTAGGCTTCTCAACACACAGCTGTGACATACTTACTCCTCTTCCTCTAGCTCTAGGGGTGACACTGTGTTCCAACAATATACATACACCCCCAAAGGAAAAAACAGACAGCCCTAAAGAGATGAGGCATGGACAAGTGCATTGCTCAGACAGTCTGCAAATAAAAGGCTAACAGAAGCCCATGGATTTGTAGTTGAATTACGTGGGGACAGAAAAAGGCTAAGGGATGAAAACGTATATTTATGTCAGATAGATGTGAACACGCCTAATAAGGAAAATGAGTAGAATAAAGCTGTTAGTCAAATTTGACAAGATCTTCTCAAAGTAAGAAGTCAGCAGTCCCTAAGTGGGGTTATTGGAAGTCTCCATCCAACACATTAAACGATTGCAAAAATCCTTAATGAAGAGGAATACAGAGATGGGCAAACTACCAAAAACTCAGGCAAAGAATAGCTAAATGTATGATGTCCAGTTCCTTTGTTTGCCTTTGTCTGGTAAAGCAGTAAGATGCAGTGACACTTTGCTTTTCAAACATATTCCAGGAGTGTAGTGTCATGAAGCAGTGCAGTAGCTCAGAGCTCTGTGCCCAAGTTCAGAAACAACTGTGCCTGACTCCTGAAATTTGCCAAGTATCTAATTTTCTCCTAAAACATCAGTCTTTATAGCTAAGACTTAATAGTCCAGGAGCTACCACTAAAAGAAGAACTGTGAGATAGAGTTTAATCATCCAAGTAATCACTGCAAAGATGGCATTGCCCTGTCTGTACACAGACGTGGTTCTCTTCTGTGAATGTTTAAATGACCAAGTTAAGAATGATGCCTGTTAAATGTCATCAAATGGAACAATTCAATGATTGACAGAATAATTTAATAATTTAGATTGAATAGGATTTCAAAAGAGCGTCTTGTCTGTTTTCTTGCTTGTGCTATGGTCAACATTAAATTCGGACCATAACAAGTTGGGTTTTTTACAAATCCTGAAGTATAAAGTATCCAGACTACCAAGTAAAAGTACTTTTGTAAACAATTGAGCAACAAGTCTCTTTAAAACACACTGAGAAACCTGGTCTTAATAAAAACATTTTCCTAAACTAGCAATTATTTTATTTTAAATAAAAAGAGAAAGCACTTCTGAAAACTGTTAGCACTCACCTTCACCTTCGGCTAGAAGTGCATCTTTTCTTAAACCAGCACTGTTAGATACTGTGCCTGGATAGGAGGTTACTTCAGCATCCCTTGTGTTCAGACATATCCTTTTTTCTTGTGGTGGGAGAATTTTTACCCCAGTTAAACATGGCAAGGACTGTCCCTGATCCCTTAGGAAGAGTGCATAAAACCACAGTTCGAGTTGTCATACAGGAGTTTGCAAACCCCAGAGTTTGTAGAAACAGAATCCAGGCAGTTTGTGGTTTGCCTGGTGTCTCTGTACCAATAACCTGCACTTCAATATGTTCCCACTGTAATGCTTTAAGATCTTCTCCTGTGTCCCCAGCTGCACTCTTTTTGGGTTTTGTATTGTTTGCCTTTTCTCTACCAGTTTTCTTCTTTCACTTTTCTTCTTGTCTTCCTACCCCTTTTTGTCCCTCAAGGCGCAGCATTGCAGCCGCCAGCAGAGCCTGATTTAAGGCTACCATAGTACAGTGAACTGTTTAATTCTCCTAGACATTTCCCTATGGCAACTATCCATAAAAATTTGTTTTGCTGAGGGCAATTCATGTCATCTAATATAGAACCAAACAGGAAATCTTATTTAAGGTAAGAAGGCTGTGCACTTCCCATATCATAAGCATGATGCTAAACTCATTTTGACTGTCACAGATTTTCAGTTTTCCTCTGAGATTATTTCTCCTTCTTGGCCCTCATTTGAACAGAAATAACTTCTCATATTCTCCCACCCATGAAGTGAGGCAGTCAGTTCAAAGGAACCTTTATTCCTCCTGAGTGATGCTCAACAGTGATGTTCCTCTCCTTGAACTGGACCCATCAGGAAAACAGTTTGGACAATATCCTCTGAGACAGCTGTCTCAGTAAGAGAGAGCAGAGCAAGGGCTTGCATTAATATGGGAATGGATCTCAGAAATCTTCCAGAATAAGGAAATCTAGTGTTAATGAATTTGCAAGGCTGGTGAAATCAGGCTCCATTTACAACTGATTTACAAGTTGCAGGAAAACCATTCCCAAATTCCCTGCATGTGAATTTTTACTTTTATTTTTGTTTGTTTTTTCTCCCCTTGGAATACTCAGTAGTTCCCCAGGGGTATTGTCTGCACAAAGCAAGGGCCACTTTATTATTTATTACCATAACTCCATACACCTACCATGTGTCTCACCTACCCATCTAGACTTTTATTTATAAATATTGAAAATCAACATTTTCAAGGTATAATATAGCCCATTCTATAAAGAGAGCTTTAGCTTTAGCTTTAGCTTTAGCTTTAGCTTTAGCTTTAGCTTTTAGCCTGCTCTTATGGGACACTCTGCTCAGGAGGTGTCATCTTATCTCAGAAGCACACATCTACACTTAGGGATGTGTCCCTGCTTTGAATCCTGCCCTGTGCAATTTAAATTTAGTAATTTCCTTCAGTCTTAGAGAAAGAAAAAGCAAGCCATGAATTGTTTTTAAAATCTCATTTCTGTTTCACTTCTTGAGTCACATGATGAGTGCCAGCGTGGTGTAATGCTGAATTTTATGCATTTCAGTGCCTCTCATAGGTTTGGTTTGTGCACTTAAGGAATCATGGCACTGGACAGGTCGCTCTTTTCAGTTTGTGTTTGGAAAAAATTAACTTGTGAGTCGAGATAACACAGCAATAAATGCTACAGTGTTCACTGCATAACAAAATCATCTTCTTTACAAGTCAATATTCCTTTACATGGACAGATTAAAGGCATTTTTCTTCAGCTGGGCAAGAGGAACAAAAACGTAAAACAGTTTCTTTGCTTCTTGCAAGAGAATAATCTTGAAACCATCTGATATCATAGGAAGTACAGTTGTCCCTCAAATACATTATAATAACCTCATGGTCCTTTCTTAGTGTTTTTGGAGAATTGGACCAGAAAGTCAGGAATGAATGATTCTACTTCTTCTAGTCTATACATAAAATATATCTGTGGAGACCCTGAAAGGCATTCCCTAGTTAGGGAGACACAAGAGGCTTCTCTCACAGCAAGCCCTGTTCTGTCATGCCAATGTATACCTATTCTGTTCCCTGGGTCAGCCCCGTGCCCCCTCCCTGTTCCTCAGTCTTTCAGTCATTCCCACCCTGTTTCCCCTTTGGCTCCCATGCCCCAACCCCACCTTTGTGACACCCCCATGTCCCATGGTAATTGGTCTCTGATGTTTTCCCTCACCCCAAAAGACCCATGTACTTAAACCTGGACCCTCACCACGAGCCTTTGCCTTTGCCTCTGACCCTGGACTGTCCACCCACATGGCTGAAATAAACATCTCAGTGGAACCCATACAAAGGCCCTTCCTGCTTCTTTACCTGCAACCATCCTAACAGCTACCCAGACCACAACATATATCCCAGCTGGCACAGCTTCCCTTGCTTGCAGCCTTAGCTTTTGAAATCGGGTGGTGATTGTGAACTCTGTTTATTTTTATTTAAGCAACATCTCTTAATCCACCATACATATTGTTTTAAGTTTTGCAAGTTTAAAGAAAGGCTTGGAAATATAAACCAGGCACAGTGGAAAGCAGCTGCCTGAGCTTACAGATGACTGAAATGCAGCCTTGGAATATGCAGCTGGCTTCTCAGGCAAGACAACAAGTGCAGTAATACTTGGGAGTACAACGTGCTTAGGAGCAGTTCAGGCCTATATCTTATAATGTATGGCCCTATTGTCTTCAAGATTTCCCTAAAATCAGACATTTCATTCACCATAGGAGACTCTCCTAGACTGTGAGGCAGCAGCTACATGACCAGTGTGAAGATGTGAGAATTATTCAAACTGAGTACATTTTTCCAATAGATAATGGATTTGATTATTGTAGCCTCTTCATCTTCAAATTGAATGTAATGTCCATCTGCAGATCACTGTCTGATTGAGTTAAGTTCTTACATTACTACCTATCATACAGCACATATACACATCATTTTCTCAATACTAAAATTTACTTGGCAATTTCTGTTAATATATTTTTCCATTTCCTTTGGCCTCATTATGAAGGAGTCATTGACTACACATGGCTTGTCTAGCCATGAGTTCTATTAGAAGCTACTGAAGCTTTTTCAGAGAATATTTATAACCAAACAAAATAACAGATTCTTATAAAATGTCTTCTTTTTATTCCTATCCTCATGGATCTTGCAAAATACTGACCTGTACCAATATTGCAGCTATGTTAAGTGCATACATACATGTTTATATTGTCCTTGAATGATTGGGTTTTTGATTGCTTTCAAAGCATATTGTTCAAGAATTTAACACAAAGTTTAGTAAAAATATCATTTTAAATAAACTGGCATCAAACAGTGTCAAATATACCATCACTTTTATTGCTCTGAAATAGCTGCAATCATTAAGCACTCTAACAATATTATGAATCTACCAGTACTCCAAAACATCTTTATCAGAGTGTTGCTGTGTTTGCCCAAGTGGATGGGTATTTAGAAAGGCATAAAGAAATAACCCAAATGGTGATATTAGGTGTTATATAACTGCTCGCCCACACATCATTCTGCTCTGAAAAGCAAAGCTCTGTCTCTTTTTGTCATGCTTGATGTTTCATTTACAACTGACTTTCTGAAAATGCTTCCATCAACAATTTTGGAATTTGCTCTCTACTGATAATCATGCAGTAGATAAATCATGCATGTTTCCTGCAGAGCCAGTGTGGATAGAGGGCACACATAGCAGAATATAATTATGCTTCCCTGTGGAGAAGCATTCCCCAAAAACTGGTCACCTGGCAGTGACTGCTCAGTTGTGTCCACTAGAACAAACCTCCTATTTGTTTTGGGTTGGTTAACAAACATTTATTATAATCTTCTGTATCTTAAGAGCTCCTTTCTAGGTGCCATCTCCTGTTTATAACCCCTTACCTATGTAATTTATCTATTTTAAGCACAGAGCATTGTGACTTCACTTTTATATGAGGCTGGTGCATATATTCCGTAAAATTTGCCATTAATCCATCTATCCTGTCATTAGGCATGAAGGGACAATGTTATTTCTGTCCTAGTATTTAAGATGCTTTGTGTCTCTTTGTGTCCCCCAGTGTTGACTGGAAGGTGAAGGATGTTATCTGTGTGCTTTTCCTTTAATCTGGATGGTAGCATTAGTAAATACCCCTTGTACTCTGTGACATCCTTAAAGTTCTCCATTTGTGCAAGGTTGGGGGGCACAAATAACTTGGGATAAAATGCAAATGGTTTCCTAGACAGGTCATTGTTTTTAATGTTCTCTTCATCTTAGTAATCTCATTAAAAGGGAAATTATGGTCCAAATCAGACTCCCTTTAAATGCTAAAACTTGCCAGATTATAATTTCTTTCAAAATTATGTACACTATTAATGCCTTACACTTAATGATATGTAGGGAAATTTTAAAAAGAGGTATAAATTTCATCAATTTTTGGAAAATAAGTATCATAGAAAGTATCCACTTCTGAAGAAATACAGTTTACATAATGAGTCCTCAAAAAGCTTTGTTGGAGCTTTTCCAGAGGGGCAAAAGTACACATTTAATGACACAATAAGAAAGTGAGAGAATATTGCATTAAAAAAATTAAATTCCCCTTTCCTTCTGTACCTTTCTTGACCTACAAGTCAGCAACTTGTCTTCTTAAGAAATATCTGAAAGCACTATGCAGTCAAACTGCTGAGGTACTGCTTATAACACTCAATAAATAGGTCTTAATAGTCACTGTTCTCGCTTTATTGAATATATAGCACAAATTCTTAGGAAATCTTGCATTAGTTGAACAAAGAAAAATGGTAAGTGATTTTATGCAATGCTACAGGACCATTAAAATGTTCATATATTGGCTCATATTTATGACACAGTAAATCTATTGGTGCTCCTCTTAATTCTTCTCCTTCTATCTTCCCTGCTTTTTATCTAATTTAAATCTAAATGTAACAACATAGCCTTTACATATCTGTACTTCAAGCACAAGCATGTATAAACATTGTCCTTGCTCCTTTTTCAGGAAGGATTTCTCAGTCTCTGGGGTATGATTACACTCTGTAGTGTGTGTCAGTTAAATTTGTCAAATCTCGAGAACAATGGCAACGTCCCTATTCATGTCTCCTTGCAAATCCTGTGTGGAAATGAACAGTTTCTGCAGCTTAGCTCGCAGGAATCAGCGACGTGCCCTGCCACGCGGAGGCTGTTCCAGTGAAGTCGTGATAAGTTGAGGAGCTGTGACTGCACCATTGCAGGCACTCTTGCTGTCTCCTGGGGAGCTCTGGTGGCCGCAGGGCTGGAGCAGAGCAGCCCAAGAGCGCCTCAACCTTTGTTTTGGGCACTGAGCGCTGCAGGGTCCTGAGGATGACACCAGAGGAAAGGAGCAGCCCCTCCCAAGAGCATCCCAGGGCCTGTGCTCGGAGCTCCAGCTCCTCCGGGTGCGTTTCCAAGCAGCTCCATCCTGTGCTGGCAGCAGCCGGAGCCTGCAGCGCTCGCTGCCCCGTGCAGTGCCTCGATCTAGGAACAAAGCAAACCCCTCTCACCTACCATTCGCTTCTCTGCTTTCTTGTTGGCCAAGGTCAAACAATAACTCCTTGAGCATAGCATATGCTGCTGGCTTTCTTCTCACACGGCTGATGGAAACAGTTATTTGAAGGTGTCCTGGCTTAGGGCAAATTTGGGAGATAACTTCCAAAGAGCCCCCCACAGGAAGCAAACCTGAGCGGCCCCTCCCCCAGCTGGTTCGGGAAAGCACTGCCCAGCACAAAAAAAACCCCCAACACCGAACAACAAAACCTCTCAGTGCTCTGAAGAGATGGCAAATTCAGAAAGTCTCTCTCCTGTGGTGGTAGCTTGGCTCAGTCTGTTCTCAGTCCCTCCGGCGCTGGAAAATGGCGCTGCCCAGGCCAGGCCCCGGTGGGCTGCAGGTGCGAGCTCCTGGTGCTCCCCCGGGTCCCCAGTCCAGAGCAGGGTCAAATAATTCCAGGAAAAGAAGGAAAAAAAAACTTTCCGGGGAACTTCTCTGCTTCAGTTAGTCAGAAACTAACAAAAAGCAAAGGAGATCTCTCTCCACCGTCCACCACGGTGACACAGTCCAGGAGGACAAGACGATGGAACTCCTATCTCTGTGTTTTGAAAACAACCGCCTCAGACATTCCACCGCTTCTCCTCCCCCCTCCTTCACTCTCATATCCAGCCTTAAAGGTACAAAACTTATTTCTGGGCTAAACAGACAAATGGGGAAACAATTCAACATGACAAAGTCACGCCAGGACAGAAGGTTTCTTATTTAGATTACTACAGCAATGACTTTAACCAACGCTTTTTAAGTCCATCACTAACAAAGGGTTTACAAAGACCTCCATCTTTCCAACAAACTTCCTGTCCCCAGGCTGCTAGAAATGCTGTCAGTCTGACAAAAAAATTCAGCTTTCTGCATTTTCATTATTCTCTTCTGTTCTTTTGAAGACATTTAAAGGCATAAACACTCCTCCGGTAGGAGTGCTTCTTTGTATGTTAGTTTTTTGTGTTTCGTTTTAGTTAAAAGGCCTGATAGCTTTAGGGCAGATATCGTCAATATTTTTCATTAAAAATGTGACCCCTATCTAACTTGTGCTATTTTTTTCTCCTACTTGACTCAGTTACTGCAAAGATCACAGACTCCACCTAAAGAAAACTGCCCAAGACATGTTACCTAATAAGTAAATAGCCATGACAGTCCTGAGACTTTACTATGCAAGTGTTTCTGCTGCAGATCCCAAATAAAATTTAGTTTGTCCAGGATCCAAGCATTCCAGGTTAATGTGTATACCTTTTCTTTTTTAAACAGTTAATAATTTTCTTGTCCTCTGTGGTCTTTAATTCAAACTGGGATTGGAACCAGAACTGCTTGATGCACAGAATGTCATATAAATCTTGAAGTTTCAGGGTGTACCAGGTGGTCATATTTAGCTCCTGGAGCCATCACCATGAGTGATGGTACTTTTGTACTAAGTCTCTTGGCCTGCAGAGCTCATGACCTGCTGCAGTAGGGAGTGAGCAGCCTCCCTCTACCCTATTGAAAAAGCACCTGCAAACCAAAGTCAGTGCTATCCTCAATCCTCCTAGCTGGGGACAAATGGTTAAGAAGAGCCAAATCTCTGCAGAAAATAATTTCTTTGTGTTATATGAAATAACTTCTGGAAAAGAAATAGAAGCAGAGGACAAACCCTTCAGCTATTCAGTCCACCCTTGTCTTGTCTCTGTGATGCTGCTTTTTACAGTTGTGTTTAGTCAAAGTATGTTCAGACACACAGTATGTGAAAACTAAATTTTTTGGTGTCTGGGAGCTGGATGTTCAGATCTTCAGGCCTGAGCTAAGCAGTTCAGAGAAAGTTCTGCAACCCAGTTCCTCATGTCTGAGGGTTCTGAGGTCAGAAGGCTTGGTGGGTTTTGTTCTTACAGAGTTGAGTAGTCCTGGGGTAGATGTTTTGGGATCTCTTTCTGTGTTGTGCATTGAAAGTCCTCAGCTGTTATTTATTGTGTGTCAATGCTCCTTTTTCAATCCCTGAGTCACATCTGAGAACTCGGGCAGAAGCGGCACTGCCTGTATTAAATACTTGGCAGTAAGTTAGCACTTTCTATGCGAGAATATTCTTGTGCTTTGCAAATATTAATTACATTTTACAGACCCTCTGAGGGAAGATGGAAAGCTAACTCTGTTTCTGGAAGACATGCTGATTTTCTTGATTGACTGTATGCTGAAAGAAATGTAAAATCAACCTTTATGTTGCTCAGATATATAACCGATGTAAAGTTAAAAGAAAAAGCAGCAAGATTCCAAACCCTGCTGCTCCAGTGCCACAGAGGAAGAAATGAAAATCAGTTTGTGACTAGAAAGGAGTGCTTTGATAACTGGGGTAATCACTTTACATATGCTACCTGATGGGTCTCGTTTTTGTCCATATATATGGCACTATTTTGTCTAATTATCCCTGACACTTCTTTAGAGCTTTATTTTTGTTTTGTATATACATATCGGAGAAGAAAGGTCTGCCAGTCCCTGGGAATCATGTATAATTCAGAATAACTATTAGCCCTTTGATGGATAGAAAGCATATTTACAACATAGGTACAGAGCAGCAAGCAAAACAAGAAATGGGGAAAAAAAGAAATGCAGTTAATGTGCTCAGCATATCAAATACAGATCCATGTTCTCATGTTCAATAACTGACTGAAAGCGTTAAATACTGCACTAGGGTATTAGCCAGCACGAAGGAAAAGAGGAAGCTCATAGGAATCTCTTCAGGAGTGAGAGATATTATAGCATCATGTCCAAACCCATTCTCACAGCCATCCTCAGTCAGTTTGTGGTGTGGAAGTTGGCACGGGGCTCCTGCCATGCTTCCCTGTAAGCCTGAGCTTGGAGCAGCTCCTTCCTTACCTGTTGTCCTGACCCCCCTTCCCAGCCTGCCCAAGCGAGACACTTTGATTTTTGGTTTCCAAACAAAACAGAGGAATTGGCAGATGTTATTAAGACAGAAATAGCTTTTAAATTACTGTTTAGTTGTTCTTTTACTACAGTCTCTTTTGTAACACATTGTTCTCTTATTATAGCTTAGACATTTCTTCTAATGATAATAGAATCCTTTCGGGTTTTCAGCACCTGTGTGCAGGATGCTGCTACTAATTTGGAATAAGAGTCAAGCTGCTGGAAAACATCTCACTTGAGGCTAGATCCATGTTGTGTTTTAACAGAAAGGAGCAGCCCTTGATACTTTCGTGTTTTTTACTCACAGGAAAAAGATATTATAGAGCTAATGTACTATGATTTTACTCATTTAATTAGAGATGGAATAGTGCATTGGACCAAGTGAAATTGATAAACTCTGAATTAGTGAAACAGGTACTTTGGATGGTACAAGCACCAGTGTAACACAATACATGATCAGTCTAAATGGGGAGCCTGCCAAACAACGTTATATTTGATTTGGTTGTACAATGAGAAGATTATTAGAGAAATGGTATTTTTGCTCACTTTGTGGCCATATTTTTTTGGTGCAAGGAAGGATAATTGAGTTTTGGTTGGATGAGTAATGTATGTGTGGCACAGGGCAGCAATCTGTGGAGGCATTTGCTTTGTACTGGGAAAAATTACAGTGGCCATAACTGACAAATGTATTCATGTTGGTCTGATTCCTGGCAATTCCTGCATGTCGCTCAGAGACACTTTGGCATTAATAGCCTAAGCAAGCACTAGCATTATAACATTTGAAGCAAGCAATTCTTTGTGAAATACGAGGTGTGTATTATGATATATATTAATATATATATAAATAAAAATAAATATATATTAATATATAAATAAACATATAAATACTAATTTATATGTATATAAATATATTATAAAATATAAATATATATAATTATATCATAATTATAGTCTCTATAATATATATAATAAAATATATATCATTTTAATGTATTAATATTAAATTATATATATGTATGATAAATTATTGCATCGACTTCCTTGGGAATTTGACAATTGCACTACTGTTCACAGGACCTGGAGTTCTTGATACCCTCTGAAGAAAGAACTCAGATTGAATCTGGTGAGTTTTGAGTGTTTGTGAACCATGGAATGGAGACGTTGGGAGCCTGAGAGTGCAAGCCATGGGTTCTTCCTGCTATAATCTCTATTATTGAAGCACATAACTCAGCCATGATTTTCTCAAAGTGGAAGCAGGCAGGGGATAGCTGCATGTTCTACAGAACAGCAGTCTCTCCCAACTTATTTGTAAGGCTCGAGATGATAATTAATGAAGAGAGTAACACTGAATTTTAATTGGGCTGTAATTATAATACAGCAATTTATAAAGTGAGACTTTCAAGACTGTTCATCCCCTACAGCACTTTTTTCCTCAGCTAAATCAAACTATAAAAGTTAGAGAGAGATAAATAATTGGTTCTGAAACATACTTACCACAAGTGGGTCAAGTGTATTTGTGTGCATGGGCACCATTTATTATAATTTACGTGGAGGAATCACCTCCATGTCAGATCTGATAGCCTGAAGACCAGGCATTTGCTAATAAACAGGCAGAGCTGACACTGGAGCAGCACTGGACTTACCAGAAGCCAGAGACTTCCAGCTGGATCCAGTCCATTCCCTGAGACTCACAGAGAATCTCAAATATGACCCCCAAAATTGCTTTTTGGAATATGAGTGGGATAGATGCAGGGATTTCCTTCCCCAAATTATTACAAGCTCCATCTAAAAGAAACTTCAGTGCACCTAAACCTGGATTGGCCAAGAGAGAAAACAATGAACCTGATGTAGTTTCACAGATTCTTAACTATTCTTTAATTATTCTTTAATTATTCTTAATTGGGCTTTAGATGTCAAGGAACTGCAGATCAAATCTTTTCCCCTTATTTGGATTTTTGTGTTATCAGCGTGAACAGTGGTGGCTTCTGCTGCTGCAAAAAGGTGTCAGAAGTTATGAAAGGGAAAAGCTCAAGTGAAGTCCACTGCTGGGCTAGCTCAAGAGATAAGATATTTATTTCAAATACCCAACCATTTGAAGATCTTGATCTCAGCTTCTCCTGTGAGATCTCTAATATTTCTTGCCTCCAACTGGGCTAGAAGTATTTGAAGGGTGGATTTTCCTGTGGTGTGGAAGAAAGATGCAAGAATGGTGCTATTACTTGCTTCCATCCTTATTTGTAAAATTCCACCTGCAAACGCTGCTTTTCCTCAAATTAAATCAGTCTCTAGGAGAAAAAGATGGAAAGATGGCCAGCTGGTCACAGTAGGGGTCAGCATTAAGGATTCTTGCAGGAGAAAAGTAAAAACAATTATCTGTCCTCAGGTAAGAAATGTCCCAAGAAAAATTGTAAAGCAAAGTCCATAATCCAAGTTGAATTATGAAACAGGTCAGGTCTAGAAAGCTGTAAAGACCCCTGCCTTCAGCTAACTCATTAACAAGCCTCCCATCTTGTTTAGAGTTTTCAACCCCGAGATTACAAATAATGAAGATAAGTAAATACCAAAGCATGTTGGAGCAGGCTTTTAAACCTGAGCTTTCAAAAGCAAGTTGAGGAGCTGGAATCCCATCACTGCAGATCTTCAGGAGAAGTTTAGAAAATAATCTGGAATGGAATAGCAGATATCCCATAGGAGATACCTAAAGTGGTTAAATTACAAAGGACATTGGCAGACCTACTTTTCTATGATTTGTGGTTAACCAAAATTTTGCCATTTCTTGGGCTATATTTTAAGATGGAAACATAATTTTCCAGCAACTGATAATGAAGGGATTTCCTACTGAGATTTTCTGGAAACTGTTGTGGTCTAATTTTGGTAATTTCTCCAAAGGAGTGAGGAAAAAAAGGAAATATCTACAAATGCCTCAAGCTGAATAAAAAAAATGTGATTTTAAATTGTTGTCCTGGTAGGAATACAAGAGACTTTCATGAAAGACCTCCCTCTCTCTTCACTCACACACATACAAAGTTCCACCACTAATTCTGCATTAGCCATTTCTGCTGCAGACAAGGAAATATCCCACTGGGAATCTTTGCATATACCAAAAGATAAAGCTCTGGATACACAGAAAGCAGTATAGGTGGTTATTGCAACCATTATTTTGTATGGTTGCATTTTTTTGGTATTCCCACAGAAATTAATCGTTACAGTATAATGTGGAGTCAGAGGCATCTTTTCTGTGCAGGAATTGAGAATATCTGAAGTGACTGACATGTGGTGGAAGGAAAAAAGAACAGAATATAAATCTCTCAGAGCTGAAGCCTTCTACTCAATAAACAGTTTTTAGGAAAGAAAAGCATGTTTCTTTGGTGATGCTAGATTTTGATTTTCTTTATTGTCAGCTGGCAGAGGGGGTTTGATGTGCATTGTTTTGCTGGGGAAGGAGTTCTGCCTCTTCTGTACCCGCAACAACAAAATTGAGAATTATCTCAATTTTCCGTGGAGAACTTAATGAATTCAGACAGCACTAATGTGTCATTTCCAGCAAGGGCTTCTGTTTATTTGCTTGGTTCATGGTGTCATGAAACTGTGTCTATTCTGAAAACTATCAAGGCTATGCAATTTGGCTGCTGATAGAAAAATTTCCTTCCGTTATGTTTCCTTTTTCTCATGTAGAAGCATTTAGAGTTATTGAAATTAGTAAAAAATGCTTCAGTTTGTTTCTTCAGATGTGTCAGTTAGCAACAACTCAATTTGCAGCTGCCACTCATGTTTAACCAAGCAAGTGAGCAAGTGAGCCAAGAAAACAAGATTGTGGTTGTGTGTGCTGACTGGTTAAAATGTGCGTTCTGGTACAGTTTCCATTCTTTCAACTTCCACAGGAATTAATTGGGCATGGGCACTGTGATATCTAGATGGGTTTTCCACCAAGAGGAAAAGCTTAATTAGGTTGCAAGCAGCAGCAGAATGTATTCCACAGTGCTCCACAGCAGGTGACACTGTATCCTGAATGACTCTGAGGCTCTGGGTGAAAATCAGGACAAATTTGAGCTCACACTGTCTTTTATGGATACTGTAAGCACTTAACAAGTACACACTAAACACATCCAGGTTTATCACATCCTGCCTTACTGAGGCTTCCAGTAAGGATATGCAGGAATTGGACTAGGCTGGATACACTGGTCTCAGGTAGTGCTGGGAAAAGAATTAGCTCGCTGAAACTCCCTAGGACAGACCATCTGCCTGTATGCAGCCAGGTTCAGGGGTGCACTGAGTCTGTAGCCCCTGAAACCAAAGCCTTGATTAGCACGACAAAACAAGATTACAGCATTGCCAGGAGATAAGAAATGCAAAAATACTGCTTGCAGGTGGTGTAAAATCAAGCTTTAGAAAACGTTGGTCTATGGTTAAGTCAGACTGGTGAGGATAAAGACCCTTTGTACCTACAGAGGAAAGCCAGGACAGGAAGGATTTGGAGTTGAAGAGTGGATATCTGATGTCTGACGGCTGCTAACACAGCCTTGATCTTTCAGCTCTCCATATCTCCCTGCTTTTGATCACCTGAAGCATAAAAAGGCTAAAATGTTGCACCGTTAAAATCTGCAGCGCCTATAAACATGTTACTTGTAAGCAATAATAATTTTGGCTATTGCAGAACAATACTGAACACCTTTCAAAATGCATATACACATAAATCTGGCGTGCATATGCATATTTGAAATGGTTGCTAATCAGCTTTAATTGCTCAGGTCTGTGCTTTTAGGATGTTTCTTAATGTTGCTTCTTATTCTTTAAAATTCTACAACAATTTGTTGGAATATTATTGTCATCTTTGACTAGTTTAATGAACACAGCCCATATGGAGAATCTAATATGCTGCACATTCATGCAGGAGATGAAAGCCAGCAGTAAAACCCAACACCATGGCAACTTTTTAGCAACAAGAATTTATCAGCAAGAATTTTCCAGGATTTTCTAGGACTACAAAATGGTTAGTTAAGGAAAAATCTCCTCATGACCGAGAGAATTTTTTTCTGTTTGTTTCCCTCAGACGTAATATCTTTCTAAATTATTGGTTTTGTCTGAAAGGATTTATTTTTTAATTTATTTGACAACAAGGCTATGAGAAAGTGATAGTCTACCTATTCTTACTAAAACAATATGGGATACTGGATTTATTCTAGCATGCAAACCTGAATAAAATGTAATTAATCTCTAGAGTTTTTCTAACAATATTTTAAATATCTTTCTTTTTACTGTTATTTTCCCAGAAAATATTGTTGTGTCAATTTATTTAGGACTTTGGCATCTTCAGGAGAAGTTCTTGTAAAAATGCAAGTAAGGAAGGCTTAGATATAGGAATTGGTTTATAATGGATTATATGTTAACATACTGAAGCTGCTCTAAAACTAAAAGATTGTAATGACCCTGTTAATTTAGAAATTTAAGAAATTTCCTATTTTTTTAATTACTCAGATTGCTACCATGAGGTTTTTGTGTTTGTGTGAGTGTGTTTTTATTTCTTTATTTTTTAGTTTCTGCTGGTTTTGTAGTGAAGTGCGAGATTAATTTGTAGTAATTACTTGACAGTAGTAATAAATGCTGATACTGGTTTGCTACAGATATAACGGAAGGATTTGTGTTTCTAGAACTGAAACCTTAATATGCAGATCACATACAAGCTTGGAAGTGCTTGAGAATGGAAATAATCATGTAAAACTGAAGTTAGAAAAGATACAAAGACATGCATGAGGTAAACAAATTTTAAAGCTTTCATCAGAGGAATGTTTTTGTCAGAAGACTTTCTTGCTGTGCCAGCTCATGCTAAAAGTAAAGAAGAACTTTGTCAAAACCGTGATGGAAAAGTGCTTTGATAATAAAATATTAGCTTTGTCTTATTCTTTTGCTGAAGAAGGGCCAAAATGATTTGTAATCATTTGAAGGGCAGGTCAGAATCAAAGTTGGTAAAAGGCTCAGAGGCCGTGTGATTCACAGTCTGCGAGGCTCTTACAGATTTCCCAGATCTGGCTGTGGGGCTCTGTGTTACTGGAACCTGGGGAGCTTAAGCCTCTTGGATGCTGCTGTTTCACTGGGCTGGCTGATAGAGTCTGCAGATTAATTAAGGGTATAACCGGATTGGCACTGAGCTTGCATCCTCACAGGAACACAGTCAACTTCCAAACACATTGCTTCTGCCCCCAGAAGCTTTGTTTCCAGGTACAGCCCAGAAGTCAGCATATTTGCTTAGGAATTTTTTTTTATTTTTTTTTTTGTGAGTAGTTGTCACAAGGATCTTGCTATAAAATTCTGCTATGAGTTAATATTGTTGGAATTTAAGACGCTGGTCTTGGCAGAAACTTGTTATGCAAGTAATATCCTCTAGATGTGAAGTGTATTATGAAAAATATTAAAGAATGCATCTCTATGAGTGCAGCAAGAATGTACAAAGTAATCTATGCCATGTCTTTCTATAGCAAGAAACATAAAATAGAAATATGCATTGAAACCCATAGATGACTGTTATATAGGCCTTTACAAAGCTTTGGCCTTGCTCAGATTTTGAACAGGGATTTTTCCTGATACTTTTCCCGGAATCAATTCCTTATAAAACAATGTAAATTACTCAGGCATGCATTCACCTATAGAATCCATACACTCTTACTAGGTGGGCACAAGATATGAGGAAAGACAGACGTGGATACTAAAGAGCTCTTAATGTACCATTGGCTTGGTATTAGGCCATGGTGAGTAAGAGAGGTGTGAAAGCCTTGAAAACAGCAATGAGGTCATCTCTATTTCAAGAGAATTTTTATATAATTTGGAAACTTAAAAATGAAACCCTGATTATTTGTTTATACTGAAGGAGCAGTGCATTCCTCAGTGACAGGTTTTGTCTTGAAACAGAGCAGCAAGGACCCTGAAAATATATCCAGAATAGCAATCAGCTTTGAAATCTTCAGAGCTCCTGTTGCAGCATGTGAAAACTTGGATCACTTTTTGCAGAAATTATAATACTTTAGGGAAATAAAACAAAACAAAAAAAATAATAGCCCTACACTGTAACAGGACTTAAGGCTCAAACATGCTTCAGAAAGTTTCGTGATTTCTACCCTCTGCTGTGCCACAAAGCCCCATCTCAGGTCAGGATGTAATTGTCGGGTAAGAGGGATGAAAATGGTACAGGCTGCCAGGATACAGCAGAAGTGAAATGAAGAGTTCAGTGAGGAATGCTCAGTGCCAACTCACAGCTTGCTTAACAAATACCAGCTCAGCTCAGAGCTGCCCCACAGGGTGGGGATCCTCACCACCTCTGCAGCCTCAGCTTCAAAAGCCATGACTGAGAAATTATTTTAAGAAGGCTGATGAGAAGATGTCAGAAATAGTCCAAGTCCAAAATTATTCATCAGCAATATTTTAGAAAGTTTTGCCAGATCCTTCAATGGATCTCTAAATTGGTCCTACAGTGAACCAGAAGAGCTTGTGATGCACTTTATACAAAATTCTGGATCCTGACCAAAGCTGCTCATAAGACACTACCTGAAATACACCCTTGTCTTCTACCATAAGAGAGTTTTGTTCCTCTTCACATCATAATTGTAAGCATCTTCATTTGTTTCAGCCTGCTTTTTGTTTTCTATTTTTATTTTTATTTTATCACAAAAAGGAAGGTAATTGTAACTCAGTAAACACATTTTTATGCAAAGCTTTTATATCTATCCTATAAACCTCTCATTTGTTTCTTTCTTCTAAAGGCATAAAAGTTTGTTTATTAAATATAATAATAATAATAAAGTAGAAATAAGCTCTTTCTTAGCTGGCATCACTTCAGATTCCAGTGTATTTTTCCCCAGCCTCATTATAGCTCTATTTCCCAGTGCATAACCAGCATGTGTCACACTGAATGAAGGCTGGCTTCAGAATAACATGTCTGTAAGGTGATTGCTCTTGGAACACACAGTGACCTTACTCTATAATTAAATGCAAAACCTGTGTGGAAAAAATTGATGTTAAAAGTCTTAACTTATGCTCACCAGAGACTTGTAGTGCAGAGACAAATGCTGTCATATTAACCTCAGTTGTTTAGTTTTGGTACCAGAGGACTCCTGCCAGAGGTTGGGAAAACACAGGCTGAAGGGGTGTTGGATCCTGTGCAACAGAATATGTAATGGATAGAGCTTTATTCGACAAAACTTTTGTAATTTAATTGCTGCAAAGGATATCAAACCCTCAGATTCCTAGAATGGCATTTTGAGATTAGTTCATTGGGTGGGAGTTTTTCTGAGATAAGAAAGAAAAAGGAGGGGACTGTGCCAGGATTTCTGGGTGCTAGTGTACATCTTGAACTCTTTCATAATTAATTTCAAGCATGATGGAAGATACCCTAACTGAATCAGTCCAATTTTAAGCTAAATGCAGAATATATTGCAATATTCCCCAGAAGTAAAATGTGTTTTAGGAAAGTTTGGAATTTTTTGTAATTTCTCTAGATTCACTTGAAAAAAGTCTGAAATTTAGGTAAATAATTTTAAATAGTAGTTTCTAGGCCAGCTTTTTCAGTCAGTACATCATGGACATTTAGATAAGTGAACTCGCTTTGCACAACGTGAACAGAATGAAATTATTTTTAAAACCATTAAAAATGTGTCATGTTTTTCAATTTTCCTTCACTGTCCCCTGACCTTCTTAGTAGAAGTGAAAAAAGTTTATATTCATCCGGTACAGCTTGTAGACTTCCAGATCTGAAGTTTCTGCCTTTCTTTCCCTGTAATGATCTATTTTTTTTTTTCTTGTAAGGTTACCTTCATCCCTACCAGCCTTTCCATTTACTCAGTTCTCATAAGGCGTAGCCACATCATCCTTCAAATCAGCCCATCATTTCAAGGCTGTGAGGTGCAAGCTCCTGAGACAGCCGACAGGATCTGTTTGTCTGATGCCCTCTGTGTCCTCTCCTGAACTGGCTCCCCACTTCCACAGCCATATTTTCGTTCTGCCTCCCGAGACAAGACATTCACTTTTGATCTCATCTGTGCCTTCTTTCTTCACACACAACTTTGGGTTTTCAGAAAGGCCATCTCAGGCACCTGCCATTAGGAGGAGCCCATCTCATATCCTTCTTGACCTAGCTTTAGAGTTGTACAGTAAAATAGCAAACAGCAAAAGGAGTCGCCTCAGTCACCAACTCAGCCAAGACCAAGGCCCTCTGAGATGTTCAGTGAGAGTTGTTGGGTTTTTTCTCCCACTACCTTTTAAGATCTTTAATTTCTGTTCTTTGACTGTTTTAAGTTGAGGAAGCCTAGTTTTGTTGCAGGCTCAGCTTAGAATGCTGTATGTTGCTGAAGCATGCAGTCAGTAGGACGTGAATGGCTTTTGCAACAGGTATTTTTGGCCGATGAAAATAACAGTGAGAAAAGAAGTGTGAACCTTGGCTGAGAGTCACTGCTATCAGAGTTCATTTTGGTTTTGACATCAAAATGCTCTAAGTGACCAAGAAAATGATCTAGGAGTCACTAAGAAAATGCTATGAAATTTTCTGTGACCTTGCAAGCTCCTTTCACTCCCTTCCCTCACTTCTCAGCAGAAATCTGAAGTTGTATCAAGGGATGAACTCTGAGAGTCCTCTGGGGCAGGTTAGGTAAGCCTTAAGGGTCAGACTTTGAATGGTTCTTAAACTGCTTCTCATCAGTAGCAAATACTGCATTTGGTAGTCTTTTAAAATCCTAGCAAAGATTTTAAATTTTTTATTTTTTACTGCCACTCCAGGCTATCATTCAGGAGTCTCCTTGCCCTCCCTGCAGGAGGCTGGCTGAATAAAGGAGGTCACCAGGAGGGAGGGGCACTGTTGTCACCCTGCCTTGCTCTGTGATGTTTGTTTCCTCTTTCCTTTGAATCCTTAGGTACTACCAAATCCACCTGGTGTAGACCATATTCCAGTAGGTTTTCATTGAGTTTGCAATAAAGGAGCTGGGTATGCAGCACTGCCTTGAAAGTCAGCTGGCTGCTGCTGTGTGATCAAACCTCTCAGGAATGAGTTTCTCAGCTTACAGGGAGAGTTAGGTTTGATAAACCTCATGAAGTTTCCTTGGGTTAAAACTTCACCTCCCTATCCAGCCAGCAGCCAGTAGAGAGCAATATTGCACACACATGAGAAATTAGTTCACTAAACTGTATTAGTCTAAGGGGAATTAGCCACTATAATTATTGTTTTCCTTCTTGGTACTGCTGTAATAACTAAGCTATACATAAAAGAGTTTAAGCTTTGCTAATTTTTTCATTCTTCTCAATACTTACTTTTTATCCTGTGTGTAGTCAATGGCTTGTCAAACCTGAAGCTGACTTATTTGGTATTACGTATTTGAAATGATTTATTCACTAAGAACCCACTAATGGGATGTAATACATAAAAATTAGATTAAAGAAAAAATCCTTTAATCATCTAGTTGAATAAAGCTTTCTGCTTCTATGATGAATTTATATCCACTCCCTGTTTTGTATAAACTAATATTATTTTCAGAATTCAATTTGAATTAGATTACCACAAAGGATTCACAAAATTGCAATGTATGTACATATTACATTAGTACAGTAGTACTTCAAGATCTTCAATTCGTATTTTGCCATTTCCTTTATGAAATTCAGTCAATTTTCTTCCCTGATATAACATTTATGATATAAATATACATATGCAATATATATATGCACATATATAAATATATATATATAAATACCTATATAAAATATACAAGGTGACTGAACTTCTGAAATAAAATAACTTATACCTTAATACCTCTCCGTAATCACAGTTTTTAATCTGAAGTCTTTCAAGTAAAGAATGGATGATCAAACTTTAATAATTTATCCAATATGTCCTGAAGTCTCTGAACATGGTGAAGTAAAAAAAGAATCTGGATACGCACTAAATATATCTTTGTACTTTTATAGTAGACCCTCTGTGTGAGGGACTCTTGATAAAAAATAAAAATCCCAGACCATAAACCAACCATCAGTAGTCTTTCATACATGTATTCTGGAGCAGAAATTATTCTGAACCTGGAATGCCAACATCTCTCCTCATTTGGGTCCAGACTGAGAATGCCCCCTGTCTCCCTGATTAGTCTTTCAGGTCTAGCTCTAGGATGTGAGCATCTGCTCCCAGGAACTGAAAGCCCATCCCTTGCCTGACAGGAATATGCTTAATGAAATAAAAGAGCAGTAAGATCAGCTACATTACTCAAGATTATTACTTTCTGCCACATTGTGTATTCATACTATGATTTACCACCACAGGAGATCCTAGGAACAAACTCAGGCTTTCACAAAGGCCTTTGTGGTGTTGTGGCTGAAATAGGAGGCAGCTACACCATAATGAGGGCAATCAAATCCCACACTCCAGCACGCCTGGGGGCTGCAGAGAGGACTGGAGGGACTTCCCTCCTCTTCCCCACCCACCCAGGAGACTCTGCACAGCTGGTTGTGAGTTACATGGATTTAGGATTTTATTCATGTGCCAAGAGCCAGGGGCTCCTGAAGGCTAAGGAAAAGATGAATGGGATAAATGTCCATTAAATCCATGACAGAATTTCCTTTTGCACGCAAATACTTGAAGATCTATTGATGTAACTGATTACCTACCAGTGAGAACATAAAAGTGTCCTTTGAAGCAGAGAGACATACTGCAAAAGGTGAAAAGAAATTAAAATTTGGAAAGAGCAAGTATATGTCAGGAGAAATAGATATTACCATGTTTTTTGCTCTTCCCATAGAAATGTCTCACTGATTTCCAAGGCATGCAGTTTTTTATCTCCAGATTTCGGGTGATTCCTTTCACCTCGCACATGTTGACTCTTATGTTGGTGTACAGAGCTGTCATCAGCTTTGGGATATCAGCATAAAGCTCACACATCTGAGAACATCTGGCTTGCTGGGAGTGGAGGAAAACATTTGTTTTTTATGGATTCTGTCCAGCTTGCCCAAAGACTTGCAGGGTCATAGATGTGCACAACTGGCTGAAAAGAGTGGGGTGTCCTTGTTTGAATCCTCAGAGCTGGGCAGCAAAGCTCAGCTCACTATAATGATTTCCCCTGCTGCCCCTGTGCCTGTTGGCCACCCCTACTGGGTGGCACATCTGGTTGGTGGCCTCTGTTCCTTCAATGTGCCTTGTGGTCAGCAATCTGTATCATATTCTATGATATTCCTGAAAAAAGGCAGATCAGTCTTTCGCTCTATTTGCTCTATTATTCAGGGTTTTCTTTTTTAGGCACTGATCTTTATTAAATTTTAATCTTCTGAGACATGATTGATACAATGACTGGAGAAAATAAAAGAAGACTGCAGAGCTTCCTCCTTAGGTCAAAAAGCTGTGACAGGATAGCTTGGTAACGTGAAGCAGAAAAGAGCTAACAAATCTCACTCACTCATTTCTCCACTCTGATGAAATCCTTTCAAAAGCTCATTATCTGAGCCCAGATTCTTACAGTCTTCATCAGCCTACCTAAGTGAAGGCCAGGAAGGACCCCATGAGGACACCAGAATCTGAGTTGGGGGTCAGCTGGAATGAGACTCTGCCATCTGCTAAGGTTTGTGATAGCAGCATTTCCCAGGAGGATGTGGGAGTTGGGAGGTGTCTGTGCAGTGGTTACAAAGGGGGAAAAAGAAACCTGAATTCTCTGCAGTGTTTTATTCTCAAAGTGCACATTTTTGTAATGAGGGGTCCTGGCTTCTACCTCTTTCTCAACATTTCCTTCTATCAAAAAGAAAGAAATATAACAGAGAAGTATTTTCAATATGTAGCAAGACAAACGTGAATAGGAAAAGAAATTAAGGGGCATCTGGCCAACTTCTCTCCTACTCCCACTTAAGAATTCTGGCTTTTCTCTCTCTTTAAAATGGTTTCACTATATTGCTCAGGAGAGAGATGATGAACCACTGAAAAGAATTTAGGATGACTTTCTAATAAATCAGATTTATGAAGAGATCTAAGAGTAAATTACGATTAAATTTCCTGGGAAAATTAATCTTGAAAAAATTATGGAAAAAATGTACCTTTCAGAACTTTTTGAGATTTTCTTCCAATGACAACCTTTTGTTTGTCATAGGTTCCATCCAGACCATTAGTTAACTTTAAAAAGTAATAAAATAAGCACCTTAAAATATTCCAACAGCCAAACCTGATTTGGTATATTCATATGGAGATCCTTTTATTTGAGGAAAGGCCATGTCCTGTGTGCTTTGACTCCTGATTCAAACTTTTTTCAGAGGAAGTGAAGGGTTCTGAGAACCAAACAAAAGCCACCAGCACTCTCAGGAGCCTTCCTTCCATTTGACATCATCTTTTGGTGTTAGCATGGCCTCAGTTTGCAGCCTGGAGACTCCATTCATTACTCCAACCTGACCGTTTTCAAACAGGAGTTTGCATTCAGTCTGAATTTGTTGGGTGTTCCAGATACACAGCCTTGTGACTGAGGGTTTGGTGCCCACTATGAATTCATTGAAGAGGAGATGGATGTTCCCATGACAGGGTAGACATCAGCTGTGCTTTTCTGGCCTGCTTGGGATGCCTCCCATGTCGTGGATGTCTCCCAGCAAACCTTCCCACCCACTCTGTGCTGCTCAGGCACATTGTGATGGCTGTGTGCATCCATAAATGCACAGAATTAGCTCACGAGGCTCAATTTAAAATAAATTGCTGTGCAAAAAGTCAGTCAGGCTCTGACCAGAATCCAGGACCTGCTTTGACACGACGACAAAGCAAGCAGCAGAAGTACATTTGTTTCCTTCGTGTTCTTGAGTTCTTTTTCCTTTGTATGGTTTTTGAATTGTGTTTAACAGTAGAACTGTGTCATGCTACAGCTTCTCCTTGCCTCTGAGGAAAGCTCCAGAGGCTTTATCTAGACAAAAGCAAAAGATTTGTACTGTGAAGGTCTAGGGAGGGATTCAGAGAACTGAAGTTGACACTAAGCACCTACAGAGGTGAGAGAAACAAGGCCTGAGAGACAGAGAACATCCTCAGCATAAAAAGAATGAGGAAAAAAACAGAGAGACATTGTCCCTAGAAGGGATGATATGGGGATCTGCTGGGTCAGGTAGAGAGGCAATTCTGAGCAAATTTCTCCTTTTAGCTCATGGTATTATAAAAGGTTATTTTGAATTCTTATTTCGGACTTACAGTAGTTAATCTAACCAAATTGGTTGAATAAATAGAACTGTGCTGTTCTCATCTACTGAACTAAAAAATCTTCCCAGTTTACTGTGGTGATCACCTCCATACTGGTGTGAATAATAATCACTCACAATCAAAATCATAAACCCAGTACCTAATCTCTGTTAGCTGGTGTTTATTTTTCTCATGCTGCCCAGGCTTTCCAGTGCTCTGGGACACAGCTGTGTGTCTGAGTGTCCCAGAGCACTCAGACTGGCAGGGTTCTGCCTGGCAGTGCAGCCCAGCTCTGTGCCTGTACTTTCCCTTGCTGTCAGCGTGGGGCATTGGTTTCTCTACCTCGTGCATCGTTATTCCCAGGCTGCCACGGTGATTCCACAGTGTCACCTCAGAGCCTTAATGCAATGAGAAGAGAAAGAAAAATAGATATTGCTGCTGTCTGAAAGTTCAGAACAGCCACGTTATTTTAACCTAGTAGCCCTATGATGTCAGAAGCCACTTGGACTGCAAAACAGTCTATGGGCTGGTGCATGTTTCTGATGTACTTCATGTACAGCCTTTATGTATAGCACAGATATATTATAAAATGACTAAACAGTTCAACATAGCGAATAGGCAAATGTCATAGAGGAATTTCACATTGATTCAATTCCATTTACAGCTCATAAATTCACTGAACATTTCCACACACTGCTGACTTTGCCAGTGCATGGCACGAACGTTCTGATTCTGAGGAGACGCTCACAGACTCTCCCCTCAGCCTGCATTTGTGGCAGTGGGGATGGGAATATGTAAATGTCTTTTATGCCTTCTTTTTGGTCACCAGAGCGCACAGGTCAGGCAGGGAGCATCCCAGGGACACAACCACGGGATCGGTGCAGGCAGCACAGCCATCCCTGAGTCAGTGTAAAGAGACGGGGGCTGCAGCCGGTGTTCTCCTTTCCTGGAAACAGGCAGTGCTCCCGCTGACATTTGCATCCACCACGTGTTGGAGTGAAGCCTGGCCATCCAAGGAGAGCCCCTGCCCTCCCCGTGAGCCGTGTGCTG
Organism: Sturnus vulgaris; assembly: GCF_052056855.1. Taxonomy (NCBI): domain Eukaryota; kingdom Metazoa; phylum Chordata; class Aves; order Passeriformes; family Sturnidae; genus Sturnus; species Sturnus vulgaris. Next base: position 10,394,060 of record NC_142250.1, read on the forward strand.
TATTGCTGCCACCCTGTGCTGCCAGGTGTCTCGGTGCACCGCTGTACAAGCCTGTCTCGTTCCCTGGGAATGCCATTATCATTATCAGTGCTCTGGAAATGTGTAAGCTGCATATGTACAACCAGCACAAAGCCAGATAAAGCAAAGGTTAATTGGATAAAGCTGTTAGCGGTCGTTGTGCAAGGCAGACAGGAATGTCACTTTTCAGTGTATGTGCATGTTCCCTCAGCAGATGCAAAGGCTGGTCCTACCACTTCTGGCTAATAGCTCATCTTGTTTCTTGTAGGAAGCATAACCCTGTCTTCCATTTAACAGCAGGGATGGAAGTTGCTGGAGTGAGAGAAAAAAACACCATTATTTTGATGTTTTCTTTAAGAGGAAAGTATAATTGTGTGAACACACTAATTTATACAGAATTTTGTGAGTAAGGACAGTAGCAAAACTAAGACACATTTTCCTAAAACTCTGGGGAGCAGCACATTATTGATTTAATATGGAATAATCCATAGAAGAATCTATGAAAAATATTTGTGTTTATTTCAAATGTCTCTTGCTTGGTATATAAAATAAAAATACGTCCTATACCACAATGTGAATGTTATATATCAGAATATTTTAATTAGTTAGAAAGGTTTATTTTAGAAAAAAATAGTTTGATGAAATAAACATATGTGATGGTTTTACATTGCAAATATATTTTGCCATTTTATTAGGCCTGTAAATTCATCTCAGTGGCAGCTGAAGCAAACAAAAGAGAAAAGTTACATGTTTATAGCTGCCAGAGCCAGTAATTTAGAATAAGAAAGTTTTAAGCACCTAATGTGGATGTAGTGATGGCCATGATATTTCAAGGTGATTTTGAGGGCAAACACTTTCATAAAGATTTTGAAATGCCTTGATAGGCTAATCGAGCTCATGGGTGTTGCATATCAAAAATAATCCCTTTCCTTGGAGCTGTGTTCCTCCCACAGTTGACATCCTTGCTGCACCTTCCTGCTAGGTCACTTTTGCAAAGAACAGATGTGGAGATAAAACTTTTTCACCTTCCGAGCTGTTTCTTACAGGTCAAAGCTAAAGGATTTTAATGAAATGTTATGATGAAAAACATGTTATAATGAAAAACTACATGCTATGTAAATTCTTAGGTGTGGATAACCAGAGGTCATCACCAGCTACTGCTGTGAATCTGGCATCTTTTAAAAGAATGGTTCTCTTTTAAAAGAAAAAGCAAGAATTACAGTTAATTCTGTCCTGTACATTGCACTGGAAGTGATATATGAGTCTTATTAGTATGTACAGATTTATGAGAGACCATACAGCCTTGAGAAGAAAAATCTCTCAAATTATTGTATTTTACCTCTCTAACCTTTGCTTTTATGCAATGTTATATTACATATATAAAATGCATACTTGTTACATGCTTTCTTTAAAGATTAAGACTGCTGAAGACTGGCTGAATTTGCCACCCTAAGTACCCTCAACACTGAAAGCAGCATGAAGAGTTTGTCAGGTCATGATTCCAATTTGCCTGAGAGACGAGAAATTATTGCATTCTCTGGTACTCACGTCCCCATTCCAGCAAGGAGAAACTTTTCCAGAGATATTTTTTAAAACAATCAAACCTTTCTTAAGGTTTCTTAAATAGATAAACAGCTGTTTATTGTCATGTTGGAAGAAGAAATTAAATGTAGAAAGAAGAAGAAAGGAAGTAGAAAGAAAGAAGAAAGAAAAGCAGACAGTGGAGGCAAAAGGGAAAGGTAGAAGGTGAGAGGAATGGAATTTAATTTCTTATTTTCCTCTCTGTAATTTGTGTGTTGTAGTTGTCCATTTCAGCATGAAATTTTGCAGTGTATTGCAAGTAATCAGCTATGGGTGTGGGGAGATTCAATAAAACTGATTTCTTGTTGGCAGATTAAAAGAAACTTTCTGAGTCTACAGGAAGTTTGTTAGAAGAGCGTGTCAAAAGACAAGGTTTTGTCTAAAGCCTGATCATGAACAAATTTAGACAACTGGACGTTTATGAACAGGACTGCTTTTAAAATTTAGCTTTTCGTAATAATTTTCATCAAGAAATGCCCAAGCATCCACTTCAGTGGTGAAATAAATCTTTCCCATCCAGTCAGAGGAATGCCGGCAGTGCTGCTGGTTCCTGGGCCAGGCTCACTGCCCACAGGAGATGTTTGGTAAGAAACCAAGCACAGAGGAATTTGTGATTTAGCAGAGATGACTCCATGATAATTCCTATGAAAAGCAACTCATTTCAAGGAGTACAAATGAGGAAAGCTATTTTTTATAAGATTGGCTAATGCTTCTCTTTAATGATCTGGATAATCAATTCATACTAGGGTTAGAACTAGATGGAAGGAAATTCAAGCTTAATCTCATTCTGACACAGAGTAATTAGGCATTCTCCAAGAGCAGATGGTTTGGTACTGTAATTATAGTGCCCTCAAATGAACACTAAAACAATACTCACAATTCCTCTGTGATGTGTCTTGACAGATTCATAAATTGAAGAAAACTTTCCTAGGTCACTGACTTCTGTATTTCTAAGTTTCGTTTAGAAAATGCACTTGTGTGTATATGTTAATGACTTCTCCTGCTTGAATTCATTTACTAGAAGTGCCCTGCAAGAGTAAAATCTTTGATTTGTCCTGTATGCAGGTACCTGGGCCCTGGTTCTGCCAGTGCAGTGTGGAGAGGATTATGTGCACAGGACCCGGCACTGGTTTCCAAGGAGACATGTACATCATGCTTGGGGTAACAAAGACCCTGGGATAGTGACAGTGGGTAGAACAGTCCTCTGTTTATCAGTTTCCTTACTCACTGGGAGCACAAAATCAGAGCCTGGTAGCTTTCTAGTGCCTGTCCCCTGGCAGGCAGGAACTGCCAGCTGTGGCTGTGACCACTTACAACACCAGTGCTGAACTGTTTCTCATCCAAGTTATTTCCATGAAAGGGACACGTGTGGGACCTCCTTGTGCATTAAAAGCTATGGAGGTGTTTGTCACCAAGAACACTCAGTGATTAAGGTGCTGTTTCCCCTCTCTGCTGGTCACCCCACAGCTGGCCAGTGATGGGGCTGTGGTGACTGCACTGAGAGGCACAAAGCTTCTCCTTGCTCCTGTGTCACCCACCTGCTTCCAAGCTGGAATAACCTCCAGCAGGACATGGCAGGGCTCAGATCAGTGAGACAATGCTGGGCTCTGCCATCAAGAATCAGAATAATACCGCAGTGTAGACACTGCCTTTAAAGCAGCAAAAGCTCGTGGGGGAAATCCCCTGGATCAGTGCTGGAAGTGGACTTAGAATAATCTCTCTGAAAATTAAATAGAAGTGCTGTCTAGACACCTTGTTCTGAAATAATCTTTTATTCTGTGGACAATTTAAGTGGATTTTCTAGTCAAATTGCATTAAGCCTGAATTTAACTGTGTGCATGTGAACGTATATATGAAATAAAGCACCAGGCTGGAAAATCGGTGTTTCAAATTGTATCCAGCAGAGATACAGCATAACAACCCAATGTCTTAATGGCTTTAGCGACAACCCTACTACAGCTATGTGGAAGGTTTTTTTCATTCCTCCTCAAAAAGTGAAGTCATTTGTAGGTTATTTTGGTAGGTGTTCTGAATGGAGTGCACAAAACTGCAGTGATGTAGCTGACAGGTAATAGGAGGCAGATATGGACTATAAAAGCAATCACACTCCCATCACAAGGTAGGTTGTAAAATCTGGATTTTTCCTTACTCTGTGAATTCAAGCAGTAACACCCTCTGAAGAAGATCAGAAAGTAGCTGTAAAATACACATTCATTATAAGGTGCTGCTTTTACTTCCTTTGATGTAAGATGTCTCTCAGCTTATCTATTCTTGTTGCCCTCCAGAATCCAGCTGAAGTGTAGATAATGCAGATAGTTGCATTGTTGGTATTTTTTTATTGTCTGCTTTATTGTCTGTATTTATTAAATGACTTATAAGAAGCCAGACCTTTTGAGTACATTGTTTTAGTAGAGAAGGTGAGCACAATAACTCAGTTTCTTATATGAGCCTAGGTGACAGTGCTGTGAATTCTCTCTCAGCTTAATTCAAAGATGATTTTATCAGCTTGATTTTAGTCTTGTACCTTCTCCAGATGTGTTCATTGAGGTAATAGATGGGCAAAGAAAAACAAATCAATGCTCACATCATAGTACATGCTGTATTTGGCTCAGGCTAAATTATATGCAGTATTCTCAGTACATCTTTCTTGCCCTGAAGAAAAATAAGTGGGAAAGGCAACCCTTTTGGGGTTCAGTAATTGCATAGAGCATTTTCTGTAGGATTCTGCAGCTTCTTTTAAATGCCACAAAAATTAATGTGAAGGAAAATCTACACATAGAATGAAAGTGTGAAAGAGAGAGTGCAAGGGAATGAAAGACTCTTCTAAGAAAATAAAACCTAATTAATCAGGGCTTACGGCTGAATACTGGTGTGATGTGTTCAGATGGCACTCAATACACCAAGTATAACCTGTCTGCATCAGGGATGTTACTGCACTGTTTGTGGGTTGATGCTGTCTGCCAAGAGCAGTCAGCCCCACGGTGAATGCAGGGGCCCTTTCCGATGTAGTGAACACCCCTGACGGTGGGTAAATGTCCTTTTCGGACCTCATCGGAGGCAATGCCACGAGGGGAGGAGTGTGAGGTGCAGAGGTGAATGTCTGTGTGGGCACAGGGGGACAGAGAGGAGCAAAGTGAACTTTCTGAATGAAGCACATCAGAGCAGGATTTTATTTCACAGAGCTCATGTTCCTTTTACTTACCAAGGCAGCCGAGCACAGTCTGAAACCCCATACCAGTTATTCTAATGTGTTTTACAAACCTGCTGATTTGGAATGCATATGGTCATTTCAAAACCATGGCTTTGGCAGAGCACTGTGACCACAGGAGGGTGACCATTATTACATTTGCTCTTGTTACCATGCCAATGTGGGACTGTATGAGACACAAATCCCAATGCAAGTCTTTTATAGCCAGGTTGGAACAGTTAAATAAAAGGATTATTTGAACATACTGAATATTAGTGTTCAAGGTATTTTGATGGAAAATGTCTTCTGACCACATGAAACATGTCATGACTGCAGGTTGATTTACTCAGAATTTCGTAGAGAAAAAAGGTAACATTCCTGCAAGACAAAACATTACACTTTCGCACTGCGAAACAAACCACTTCAAATATAATTTAAAATGGGATAAAAATGAAATATTTGTAACAGGGAGGGCAAGAGGGAACATTAGAAGGAAAAGCAAAATGGGATGTTTAGATGAGATGCAAACATTCCCTCATCACTGCCCTTGCTCCCTTCATTGAGAAACATCCTCGTATCTGACCTGATTTTAGAAGAGAGTAGGATGTTACATTTTCTAACAAAAACCAAACAAAAACTAAACAAATGAACAAACAAGCAAAAACAAAAATCCCGACACATTTGTATCTTCAACAAGATGATATTGCTTTCAATATATCTGAAAATGATGTCACTAGTCTAATCTATGAGGACAGTTTGTCGTGGTCTTATAACAGGATTACTCGCTGTGTTTGTTTCCAACCACCATGTCACAGGGTGAGTCTGGATCAGGTCACGGGCATGTGGCTGCAGCTGGCTATTTATCCTTGCAAGGCAGCTGTCCATGGAGACCTGGATTTCCTGCCCAGCAAGGCTTTGAACCAGTATTGCATAGGCGTGCTGCAATGGAGCAGCTGGGAGGGTGGCAGGATCAGGGACAGTCCCCTGCCATCCACTGGGCTAGGTCAGGGCCAGCAGGGCCAGCAGGGCACAGGACACAGGACACAGGACACAGGACACAGGACACAGGACACAGGGCACAGGGGACAGGGCTCAGGGCACAGGGCTCAGGGCACAGGACACAGAGCACAGGGCTCAGGGCACAGGACACAGGACACAGAGCACAGGACACAGGGCACAGGGAACATGGCACAGGGCACAGGACACAGAGCACAGAGCACAGGACACAGGGCACAGAGCTCAGGGCTCAGGGCACAGAACACAGGGCTCAGGGCACAGGGCACAGGGCACAGGGCACAGGACACAGGGCACAGAGCACAGGGCTCAGGGCACAGAGTTCAGGGCACAGGACACAGGACACAGAGCACAGAGCACAGGGCACAGGACACAGAGCACAGAGCACAGAGCACAGGACACAGGGCTCAGGGCACAGGGCTCAGGGCACAGAGCACAGGGAACATGGCACAGGACACAGGACACAGAGCACAGGACACAGCACAGGGCAGCCTCTCCCGGAGGGCTGGGACTGCACTGCGTCTGTGAGTTCTGAGAGACATCCCCAGTGTTCAGAGTTAATCAAGTTCTGGTCTAATTAAACCACATTGCTGCTGTTATGTCTTTCTTCCCATGGTGTCCAAGACAATAATCTGCAATAAAGGAGGCCTGGCTGTGTGGTTTTATGCATCTCTTAGCAGGTCAAATAACTGTGGTATACGAGTGTTAGTCATATAGAGAGACAAAAAGCTAAGATTTGTTAACTTTATCCTTCCTGCCAAGTTTAATTTGATACATGTTTGGCGGTTCTAATTAAACCATATTTCATTCTTTTCCATTCCCTACTAGATAAATACTAACAAACAGAGCTGTCGAACAGCTGAATCTTATTTAAAATTACTTCTTTATCATATATAAAATACAATAAACTCAAAAGAAAAGTTTAAAGACACTAGAATGTATTTATGCTGTCAGTCTCTCTGAGATCTGTAATGATCACCTAATCACTGAGCATCACTAAACTAGGATTTATTTGTACTTCTGGCACTGTGGAGAAATTCAGTACCGTTCAACAACACATGTAAAATTTTCCCTTGATACCTTTCACAGTACTGTAGAAATTATTATACTAAGCTGTAAACAAGAACTATAACAACATAAAAATATTTAAGAAAGTGATGTAGTTTTGGACAAACACAGAACTGACAGGCAGGAATCATTATTAAATACTACTTCCTAGTTTATTGCTATTGAAATAAAATTCAGAGCATAATTTATTCTTTTCTCTGTATTATGAGACAGTGTAAGGGTGTAATGATGGCAGATTGCAAAACTTTTTTGTAAGTTTTCCATACCGGCTAATTCTTTGTAAGTTCAGAATTCATCCAGAACCCCAGTTTGGCTTTTCTTTTTTTTTTTTCCTTGGGTTATTGTTGCCATGCCAATAGCATTGTTTGTATTGTGTTCTTGTTTTGTTTTGCTTGTTTCTATTTTTTATTTGTTTTGGGGGTTTTTGGAGTTTTTGGGGTTTGGTTTGGTTTATTTTTCCAAGGAAATTTTCAGCTTTCTAAAGGAAAGAGCTTGTAAACCAATTCTAATAATTCAAAAGCTAATAAACTAAAGAATAAAAAGACTTTGAACTACAATCACTTTTTAGTACTATGGTCTCATGCTTTATAAATAGTCTTGTTAATGGATTGTCGCTATTTACATTTACCAGTGTAACACATTCAATGCAAGGCTAGACTTTTTTTTTTTCCACTGCTGGCAGACGAGCCTTTTACCTGGAATTCTTTTTCAGTTTTGCACCCAAAATCCTCTTGGAAAAAAATAGAAATGCTTTTAAAAATTGACCAAATTATGGTCTTGTAATAAAGCAATTCAGGTACAATTAGTCTAAAAGCAAGAGAACAAAAATTTTATTAGCTCTTATGAGATCATAATGTGACTCTTTGTTTTTATTCTGTCTGTGGTATGCATAGTAAGTAATTCCTTATTTCTGTAGTGCTTTTTTTCTTTAGTAACCACTGTTACCTCTTAATTCATACATCAAACACCAGAATATCTGCTTACTAAAATCAGTTCGATTTTTCCCATAAGCTACTCTCCCCTTTCTTAGGAAAGCAACACAAAAAAGAAAAAAAATCCAAAACAGAACAGAATGATCTAATTTTTTTTTATCTAAGGGTGATGAGAATTTATATTTGTTTTTCTTAGCTGCCCAGGGTGCAGTGAGCCCCTTTAATTTCTCTTACTGCTGGAGCCACAAAGCAGAACCAGCTGCCATCACAAAGTGGCAGTAGATTTCTGGTTACTTCCACTTTGGACTTCTGAGCCCTGGAGATTCCTGAGAGCTTTGTCTTTCACAATGCAGCTGGTCAATACTTTGAGGACCTCAAAACCATCTACAAAGAATCTGAAACCTTGACACCTGAAAACAGGTACCTTCTGAGAAATGGGAACCCAAAACTGAAGGCTACCTAAATCAAGAGTCTCTTTTCCACAGCTCAGAACCCATTTGGCTACTTTAAACATTTGCCCTGGCAAGTCCATATAATCTCAAATTTAGAAATGCAATGCATATGTGAGAGTCTATTGCAGGGTCACTGTCGCTATAGGGCAGGCACGACACACAAAAGGCACAATATATTTCAGGAGGCTAATATCCCATTTATTACAATAATGCATCACCTTTTATACCCTCAATATAATTTACAATTTCTTATTGGTCACAATTAGTCAACATAGCAGTCATTGGTGGAAAGTTCTCCACCCCTATTCTTCCCAGGAACTTTCTAAAAATACTTTCCACAGCTGTGGAGTTTTTTTCTCTAGTTACCTTCTTTTTTCCTTTCTCTCTTCTTAGTCTCCATGCCAACAGCCTTGGTCAGAAAATACTTCTCAAAACAATCCTCATTTATTAACCCTCTCTAGCCCACAGACAAGCTGTGGGTCCCACTATAGGTCACCATAACTGAGAACCGATTTTACTGATAAAAACAGTGAAAACTCCTCATGGGAGCATCCAAATTGGCTCCTCGTTAGCAGTTTGGATACCAGGGAATATCTAGAATCTCTTTCTTGGTTCTGCAGTATCCTCCTGAATTTGTGTCATAAAAATGCTCCTCTCCATATCTCAACATTGAACTGCTCTGGGATCCAGGACCTGAAGCCAGATGAGGGAGGACAGGAAGAGAGATGGAATTTTGTCAATAACCATACAGATTCCCATTAAAAAAATCCCATTTCAGGTTTGTTGAAACTACTTGAAGGGTATCATTTTCTAATGAAAATGGTTTGGTTGATTAAACAGAGAATAATTGGAATATTTTTTGACCATCTAATTAGGCAGAAGCAGAGGCCACCAAATGTTGAGGAATCAAGCTAATAATGGGAAGAATTTGCATTAAAATGTGCATGAGTGTCATAGTGGCAGAGAAACTGTAAATGAAAGTCATGACAATAGGTTAGCTCCAAGTGTTTGTGTGACATATATAATTTAGAAAAAAACCTTTATATCCATTGTTAACTGGTTTTATGATGATTTGCTAAAGAAATCTGCCATCTCTAGTTACACTAGAGGTCCATTCATCTGCCTGACAACTTCTGTATGATCAGCCTGACAGTGGGACAGACCTCAGAAACTCTTTTACTGTCAACATACACAAAAATATGTGCCCAAATAATTTCCCACCTAATAGGGGGAAGTGGAATATCAGTTCAATCCTGCTGGGAGAGTCCAGAGTATCAGCTCTTGAGAAACCTGTGGAAAAGTAGCCTGTGTAAATGCTGCTAATTGTGCTAAACCTGCCTTTTTCTTGTCCAGTTTGCTATCACTGATTAGCAGAAATGCATTCATCTCAGACCTAGGTGTTTCGATCAGAAAGGGGGAAGGTTGCTACATGAAAGGAAAATCTAAATCAACTGACCCCTCTGCTATTTAAGTTATGACATCAAGAGGTTTCCAAGGCTTAGCACGTTTGCCACGCCAGCTGTAGGCACATTTTGATCAGATTGGTGGCTATCCTGACAAGTCATGCAAACCTTGCAATCACACAAGGGACAGGATATGTGTTGTCAGATGCTATTTTATGTTCTATTTTCTCCCCTCTTACCCTGGTCCCTTCTCTCACTTCCAGGATTTTACAACATCTGAAATGACAATGTCAGAAATTACACAAAACTACATCACACAGGATGTTGCCACCGCAGGAAAAGATGACTGAGGCAAGCTCAGGCTGTCTGAACATCTACAAGAGCGCTGTCATGTCTCATTCATTGCCTGATCAAAGCTGCAGGACCAATGATTTTTCCTAGCACTGTGCTTTATTTCTTGAGAGGAGGCTTATTTGAATGAAAATACTAATACAAGCAAATTCGTTTTGGGCATGCTGAACTCAGGTAGAACCATTTGGCTTTCTGATTTATTTTCTGTTCAGTCATTCAGGAGATATATATGCATTCTGTCTCTGATTTTTCTTCTGATGGGACTCACAGAATTGTGCATTTAGAGTGGGTAGGCTCCTGTAGCCCTGAAGTGCAGTTTGTCACACCGGGGTGCTGATATGCTGAAACCAGACACAATGAGGTTCCTCTGTTCTCTCCTTTCCTCTGCAGGGTCTCTGGCATGGGATAGAAAGCCAGAAATCACCTTTCTGACCATGCAGCCTGACCTCAGGCATCCAACAAAGCTCTTGCCTTCCAACAATAACTCATTCTTTCTCTCCCACGAGTTGCATTTGTTGCATTGTCACTTTATTCTGTAACACATTTTCTCTCTGTCCTTTATCAGCTGTGTGGTTGTTGTGGCCTTTCATGGGCTACAGGAAAAAGAACATAATAGACACCAAGAGAGATGTCATGGAGCTCCCACATATTCATTCTCAGCAAGAGGTGGGCAAAGGGCCATGATCTGTATAGAAAATGCATATGGCAGGGGAATATTGAATCTGGTAGCTGCCAGATTCAATAGCATTTACTCAGGGAACACTTATGAATCAAGAGGATCACTGCATGGCATCTATAAGGACACACATCTCAGGGGTGAAAGGAAAACTGCTGTTAGGGTTATTGTGTTGACTTCCTTATCAAGAAAAGAGATAGCAAGTGAACAGTGTTGAAAGAGACAGAGGAAGTCCAGTAAATGTGGAATAATAGGTGTCTTGAAGTATTAGGTCAAGTTAACCCACTGGACAAGTATTATGGATGTTATTTCTTATTCCTTGAGTTTACTGCTTCTGAAAATAGGCAAGAGGCTGCCGTCATCTTAAATAGCCTGAGGAAATGTGAGAATTACAAAAATAAAAATTAAATTAGAAAGACCAAGTAAGATGAGCTTGCATTCAGATTGAGGGTCTGTGCTTCCCTCTTGCTCTGACTGGGGAATAGCTCCAAGTGAAGTCAAGGTGTTGATAAAATTAAAGCAAGAAGGGGAGATTGAGTAATTTAATTTCATTTTCTAATTAAATATGTCCTTCTTTGGAGGTAAAATATGTTAGTGATTAAAGGAATAACAGAAAAACTAACCATGAGATTATAGGAAGGCGTTGAAGACCACGTCATGATCCCAGCAAGCCTGGACAGTGACAAGGCCAGCAGTCTGTTGTAGGAGCTGGAACATGGGAGCACTCCTCCTGCTCTTCACTGCTCCCAGAGATGCAGTCAGAGCCAGATTCTGGCCCACCATTTGTCCACCAGTGCTTTTCTTTCTTCCTCCATTCACCAGCCTTCATCTGGTGAAGTTTCCATGGTTTCATTGTTGAGGACTGAAGGCTGCTGTATGCCTGGCATAAAACATAAGAAAATGTGTTTACAGTGCTGCAGAAGTTTTAGTGGGTGCTTCTGCAAGCAGGACTCCAGAAGCACAGGAAAAAGAAATTACACAATACTTAAAAATTGTTTTAAAAGAATTTATAAGAAGACTTGTATAAAAAATTGTAAACAACCATTCCTTAAACAGAAGATATTCTATAATCTAGTGGCATATGATTTCCTGTGTACTCATACCTGTTGAACTTCTAATCCTAATTTGTGTTCTCCCCTTGCTTTTTTAGCTAATGTCCGCATGGGCTACTGAAGAAATATTGTGAGACTTCCTGGCTTGTTCCTGACTCCTACAGGATAAATCTACACTGAGTTGTAGCTGACTTTCCTCCAGAAAATAAGTAATTTTTTTCTATTTGACACAGTTGGTAAGTAATGATTTTAGGGACTGGATATATTTGAAAGTTACCTCTGTTGAATTTGAATTTGAAATTGCCCAGTTGCCAGAAATTGTTAGTGAATGGACTGGAACAGACACACGTAGATGGACAGTGCAAGTCCTGGTTTAGCTGGAAACCAGAATGCAAATGAAGCAAAAAAGATATCACTTCAAAGGAGGGTCATCTTGGGAACTGCTGACTGTCTTTTCCCATGTGTTGCAAGTCAGGGCTTGCTTGTCCAAAAGAGAGAGACAGGTTGTAAAGGAGTTTGCTTTATCTTGCTCATCACATATCTGTTCTAGTTAGGGGTTGAGATGAAATATTTAAGGTGCCAGGCAAACAGGATGGCTGCGGAGGCTGCTCCCAGCAGATTCCCCAGCGCGCTCGCGGTGCGGCGAGACAAAGCACAGCAGCTTCTGAAATGCAGACACTCGGTGCCAGAGGCTGCAGGACACGCTGCTGCCTCCCAAAAGGCTGCAGATACCTCCTGCAAGATGTGCTCATCATTTTGCTGTCCCTTTCCCTAAATAATAAATGTGATCACTGTTTTTGCTTGGCCTACATGGCTGGGAGTGCTGGGCTTTCATGTGAGTTGGGGTTTTGTGCAGGCTGAATTGCGTTCAGTTGCAATGAGAGCTTTGTGATCACCTGCTATGCTTATTCATGGGATCCGACATCATCCAAGGCCTACCTTTAAATAAAATCATGATATACACGTTTTATCTTCAATGAAAAAGATATATGCTTTCAGGAATGTTTTTTTCATCAAATTTATAATTTATCTCCTTTTTGTTGCCAATCATGTATAATTAGTTTGAAATGAATGTAATATAGTTATTCTAACTATTGGTCGAGTCACTTCCATGAATAATTCTTGGTTTATGGTTTGCTTCTTTTGTGAAATTCAAACAGACCTGGTAACTGTCTGTTCTTTCTCCAGCTAAACTCTTCAGAATGATCCTCCTGGTGAATCCGGGAAAAAGTTCAAATACCTCTCTCTTTGAACTCATGATGAATTTAATTCACTAAGAAAAAATACACAAGTTCACACAGGAGAACTAAACAGACACAGTAGAAATAAACTAAAATCTGAGTGCCATAGGCAACTATTAGGATAAAAATTATTGTTAAAGTAGTCAAATCAATAACTGGACAGTGTGGGGGAGATATTTCTGAGCTAAATATGAGGTACAGGGCTCTCTAAAAGATTAACATGGCTAAATTAGGTCAGATCATTAGCTGACCCAGGGGTGTCTCTTTATTTAAAATCTCTTGGTATAGCCATGGCACAGGAATGATATACACCTGTATATCTGAGCTATGTCTTGTACTTAAACTTCCCAATGGTACTTTAGCATTAAGGGGAAAAAAGCAGCTACATTTTAAAATTGTTTCTGCTATTAGGAGTGGCAATATTTATGCAGAATTGCAGGACATCTATGTAGTATCTGTATCTAGCTTGTACAAAAATTCCTTATGTGTTGAAGGTAAGAGAATAATTGAATGGCCTTCTATGATAAGGAAAAAACTGTAATTTGAAGATACTTCAAGATATGGAGCATTAGCTTTAGTCCTGGGAGAGAAGGATTGCAATAAGGCAATTAGAGATGCATACTAAATTAATTAATCCCACAGCTTTATCACAGCTGATATTTTTGAGAAATAATTTGCAGGAAAATGTTTCCTCGTGTTCATCCACATATGGGATTTTCTGTTCAGCAGCATGGCTGAACTGGAGGGTTCTGAGTGTGCTCAATACCATGAGAGGTGTGTATCAGAGGTGGAAAGCCACATGAATAGCAAGCCTCATATTCTATAATTCCGTGCTATGTTTTGCTTAATGTCATGGATAAGAAGATTAAATTCTGGGGTAAAAGCTTATCTATTTTGATACTTTAACTTTTACTGTATTTTATAACTCTAAATTACAAGAGGCTTTTTTTTTTCCAAAGGACCTAATACTTTCTTCTGGTTGTAAATTATCACAGAAAATAGACTTTAAAATTGTCAGTTCTCTCTCTCTAAAACTAGCATGTGTAGATATATTTGTGGAGTTATACAAAACTTCAACTCAAATGACATTAGGCATCCAAAGAGCAAGCATTTAATCCAGCCATGTGTAAGATGTGTAAGTCTCAATTAGCTGCCTAGGAGAGAGATGGGAATGGCCCAAGCATCCCCTGTTTTCCACAGGGGGAGATGAGCCCCTTCTGTGATATTTGTGTTCTTCACTGGCTTGGAGGGAAGCCTAGAGAAACTCCCTCAGGTAGAAATCTGAAAGGGGAAAAGGATAGTTCACATTAAGGCTTTTAACTTCCTTCCACCAGAGAGACAAAGAAAACCCCAGGATCATTTATGAGTCCTGTGTATGCCTATTTGCAGAGAGGCACATGTATGCCTCTGATATTTGCCAGCTCTGAACCAATTTACAATAATTGTACTTTACAGAGTGGAAGGGCTGGGCTGGTGCTTGGTGTTATGGCATACTGGAATTTTTCCCAGCCTGTCGACATGTACAATTGAATCTTATTTTTCATTCCTGCTCCTGCTGTGAAAAATAAGCCTTAAAAACATTTATTGAAGTGCAGAATGATGCTGCGGTGTCCACCCACATTTGCAACCTGAGCCAGAGCCAGTGAGAGATGTGAGCTGGCCCTTCCATTTCCACACTTGTTGTGGGGGTTATATGACAGCAATACAGGAGTCAATATTAAGTGCTACTTTGCCAAAGAGTGGGGAGGAATCACATCAGGAAGATTTACACATCTATCTCTAGTGGCCCTTCATTGCCATGCAGATGGAGCTGGGTAACAGTACATCTCCCTCTTCTTGAAGCCATAAATAGCATCCCTGCATGCGAGTGCATATCCCACTCATCTTACACTTAATTTTTAGGCTATAAATAGATGTAAAGCCAAGGTTTCTCTTTAGTTACACTGTTAATATTATTTCTGCATCTGCTTAATATGAACAACATTTTTACTACCTTTTGTGTCAGATTTTCCTGCAGCAAAAACTTATTTTTACTGTGTTCTGAATTAAACTTTCATGCCTTTTCAGCCTGCATACATTTTTTTAGTCAAGGATGATAGTGGAAATATTAAGGAGTTATTAAAAATTATGATTAATCGATTTTATTACAATAGCACTTAGAAGTCCCTGCTGAGACAGGAGACCTATTGCACTGGGCACTGTAGGGACACATAAAAGACTGAGTTTCTGCTTCAAAGAGCTGAAAATTGGACCAGAAAAGACATGTTTCTTCTGGCTTCAAGGGAAACTGAATAAGGGCTTTTGCAATATTCTTGAGCAAGCTGGAAGCCCCATGTTTCATTCAAGCCTTTTCTTTTTAATTCCACTGTTTCATAAAAAATATATAATGAATGAAGCTGTATTGAATTTTCAGTCAAAAGAATCTCAGTCTATCTCTGCTCTCTCTCCTCACAGCCTGCTCCTTTTGCTCTCTCCATTCTTTCTGTGCAGGAGCTGTACAACAGCCCTGTGTTAGCTGTTCAGCAAACCTTTTCAAACAGTTACATTTGTGTCTTCTCATCACATTTCTAATATTGAATTTTCACATTTCAAAAGCCATTTTACTCCTCATTTTTGTTAGCTCTGTAGTTATGTGAAAATACTCAAAACTTTCAAAGTAGTGAAGAAAAGGAGCAAGAAGGGGAAGGCCTCCCCTCTGTCATTCTCCTCTCTATCAGCTCTGTTAGCAGAGGAGTTATCAAAATGAGAACTGCAATGGTTAAAGACTATGCTCTCTCTTACCACTAACCTTGAGCCAGGTTTTCTTCATTGTGCAACAAGAGGAGAAAAAAGGAAGGGAGCAGAGCTGGAGGTTATTGCCTCTGTTGATGCAAAGGCAGAGAGAAATCTACCTTGGGAGGCAAAGAATAGCGAGCTACCAAGTTCACAAAGCAAATCTTCCTTTGTGCTTGGGTTTAGCCTTATGCTTCTGAGGCTCCTGCTCTACATCTGGTGAGTTGTCCCTCTAAGCTCTCTCCCACCAGTCTCAGCAGTTGGGAAGAAGCTGAAATGAGAAGGTAAGGAGAGGCTACATGTGGGGGGCAGCCCCAGAGGGTGCCAGGCAAACTTTGAAGTGACTGATTAGCGCAGACAGTGACAGAACAAGTTCCAGCCAAGTGTGATTGCTGCTAAGAAGAAACGGCCTTGTTTTAACTTGACTATTGTTCCCTGATAATCTGTGAAGCTGGAGTGGAATTCAAAGCAGCATTGGTCTGAGTATTAATCCGAGCACAGTGGTTCCTTGCAACTTGCTCTGATATCCAGTGCCTTTAATCTTGCAGTAAATTTTGATTTGATTTCTTGCTATGATATACCTCCCCATGGAGACAGACAAAGGAGAGCTGAGGGAAAAACTGCCCAGGCCAGTTAAGCATTGGAGGTCCTGCTTGAAGCCATTGTGAAGAAAAAAATACAGCTTCTCAGGCTCTGTAATCTGTTTTCTCTTATGAGTAATAGGCTGGTGGTTTTAAATTGAGTAAAACAAGTGGCTAAATCACCTTCTGAAAATGAACTACTGAACAGGAACGCAATCTCTCCCATGAATTTCTGTAGACGACAACCAAACTCCCTGCAGACTCTCTCTGACACAAAACCCTGTTTAGTTTTCTGTGGAATCTGGTGAATTATATTAGCTGACTCAGAATCCATCAGGATTCCTTCTGTCTGCTCCACGGATCTGGCTTTCAGGGTGTGACCACCATCTCCCCCCCTAAGCATGGTGTCACAGCCCCAGGCCAGCTGCAAGGCTCTCTGTGATGCTCTCTCAGGCAGACTAGGACTGGGTGGTCCAAATTCAGGCAGCAGGACTGGGAGCCAGCTCCTTCCCCACATTCCTTGCTCTCAACATTTTCCTGCTTCTCCTGGAGGGGGGGAAAGCTGCAGCCTTCCATGTGCAACTGTGCCAGGCCCTGGCAGAATTTTGTTCTAGGAGGGGTAGCCCCAACTTGCCCTCAGCTGGGTAATGCTGCCCAGTGGCAGAAATGTGGCTGTGCCCCTCTTCCCTTTGGTTTAGCACATGCTGCTAACAGCCTTGTCTTTTACTCAGTCTAATGAAAACTTGGGTTTAGTTGGGTTCTGCCACTTTAGTGCTTTCTTGGGAAATACAACCAGGCAGCATCTTGCCAGCTGCTCAACTATGGATCCAAATAGAGCCTCTGGAAATATTTTAGACGGTGTACATTTCTTCCCATCCACAAATGCTAGGAAGGTAAAAAAAATCTAAAAACCTTTGTAAATTGAATCATGCTGCTGTGATGAATTTGTAACCTTTTATTCTCATTCTGTACAATTTCAAAACAACGAGCAATTCTTTAATGGAAAATTAATTGGAATCTTTAAACACTTTTAAAATGCTTTCACTGTTTTTCTCCCTCCTGTATTAGGAATTTTATTATAATTGATATTTCCCACTTGTCTTGGGTGAATTTACATCTCTTTTTCAAAAAAAAAAAAAAAAAAACCCTAACAAAAACGGGTGGGAATATTTCTTATTGATAATCACTCCTGGGGTGAACTTGTTACTATTATGCTTATGGATTATTTAGGAACTAGCACAGCAGGAAGGTGGACTGTGCTTAGCCACGTGGTCAAATTGGCAGCAGCTGAAGCTTGCAGAGGAGCCCTTGGTGCCAGGGACCTGGGCAGGGGCTAGAGAGTCATTTCTGTGCCCTGAACATGTGCTGCAGCTCTGCTCTCCTGTCCTGGGGCCTCATCAAGTGTCAGTAGTGGTATATTCAACACCAAGTTTTAGTAAACAGGGTAGTTCAAGACGTCTGGATTAAACCTGAAGCCAAGGTGAAAGCAGGAGGTGTCTTTCAGGCATAGGTGTAGGAGATTTATAGAAGAAGAAAGGACAGTAAGCATAATAGGAGGAATGGATTATTTTGTTCATTTTTTTAATGCCTTAGAGTCCCCTGTTCTGCTGTTTGCAGGTTCTTGGTGCACGCCTTCAGTTAAATATTCATGGTACTCCTCTCCCCGATTAGCCCCTGCTGTGTTGTCTTGCCCTGTAGCACCAGGCAACAAAACTTAATAATGGAACAAACACAGCAATCACTTTAAACTAATGCTGCCCCTCTTTCATTATTCAGGGAGTTACATCCTGGGCTGCTGACAAGGTTGATCTTGGAAGTAAATTTAAATGCATATTTACGTAAAATACACAGTCTGTGTGTGTGTATATAAGTCGGTAATTTCAGTGCTCTTCTTCCGTGCACTCAGTTCTCTTAGGGTAAAAAAGTCTTCATTCAGTGACGACATGAATAAAAGGAAGAGGGAACAGGCACAAACATGAATTCTTTATACACATAATACACATCTTTAAGCTCAGCCTCTTACATTTTTGGAAGGTTTGCATCAGCCTTATGCTTAATATTGTCTTAATTTACAACTGCATTTTGTAATATTATCCTACCTTCAAAAACAAAGTATCTTGAGGATGCGTTAAATCAAGGTAGTACTATTATTGTTCGGTGAAATATTTATAATTAGTTGGTGTAGTGACTTAAGAAAATACCAAGACAATCCTAGTGTTTTTTTCTTTCTTCACACAAATGCTGGGAGAATGAGTGTGAATGGCAGAATTGGCAAAATATTGAGCTTTCAAATGAACACAGTAATGAAATAAACAGGCAAGCTGATCGCAGTATGAAGACATACTGATCATTCCCTTGGCATGTGTGGATTTAGTACTAATTATTTATGATACTTCATACTGTGATAATGAATGTTCTTTGGTATGCTTTGGAAAGCTAATGAAGTTCTACTGCCAGATTCTGACACCTTTCAATTTAATTATCTAGCAGTTGTCATGCTCATGGCTTCCATGATTTAAGAAGGAGTACTGTGTCTATCAACATGGAAAAGAGGAACATGCTTTGGCTGTTCAAAAAATTGGACAGATATATGACATAGGACAATCGGGTTCAAAGAAAGGATTTACACTGATGTTCTGTGAAAGCAAGAAATAGATCTATTTTGATTCAAGAGAAGTCTTGCTGGAAGAGTTAATCAAAAAGAGCTCCAGCAGAGGACACAAAAGCATTTAGAAGAGGCACAATGAATTTTGACTGCCTTTGAATCTATTTATCAAAGCCATAGCTGTTTCCATTTCAACGCAGGTGGAACAATAATAAATATCGAACAAAGCAACTCAATCTGTATTCAGAGCATTTCAATACATGGAAAGTTAACTGCAAAAAGAAAGCAAGCTTGCAGAGTCAGACCTATTGACTCCTGCTACTTCTATTCCTTATTGAAAATGAGTGGTGAATGGTGCACAGAGATCTGCAAGATATTTACATTATTGCCATTAACATATAACAAGAAGTGCATTCAGTAATGTGATTTTATTATTTAACAGAATCAATAATCTTTTACATCATAGGAACCTAATTTAGCTGTAAATCTTGTCACTTTCTTTCATGTTAAGTGACTAACTTTACAATGTCAAATTTCAGGCTCAGTAGGGCTGTGTTATTTTCCTACCTGCCACTTATCCCTCTAGGAGGGACTTTTTTGCCATGAATCCTGTATGATTAGGAGCTGCTTCTTCTGTGGTGGACAGGCAGCAGGAAGACTCTGGTTTCAAGTGAAGAGTTTTGGCTGGCACAGGTGTGAGCAGGCAAGTGTGGCACCAGTGACTCTTTCTGGCAGTCCTCATTCACAATCTTTTCAAGATCACCGTGTGTGCACACCCTTCCTCCCTTGGATTTTTCTCCCACTGTCACTGTAGTAGATACTCATAGGAAATCACTGGAGAGAATTCCACCTGCCTCAGGCAGGGCACAGCTGAGGCTGATGCCTGCCAGGCACTCAGCAGAGACTGTCCTAGAGAACTCTCCCTTAGAGGCAGCCTGGGGTCTGCATAATCCCTACTTCAGCCACAAATCCTTGATGACATAAAGGGAAAACAAATTAACAAAACCTGGATATATTAAGTCATTATAAAATGTAGTTAAATACCTAAAGGACATCATCAGATCACTGACATAAATAACTAATGTTCAGCAGTTCACTGCTGCTGCTGTCTGGACAAAAACCAAACCACAACAGCTCTCGTCCCACCCCTGAAAAAAAAAAGCTTAAACCAAAATACACTACCTTCCCCTCAAGACAACTTAATCTAAAATTATAGTGTAGATCTGGCCAGATCTAAAGTGCTCTGAGACCCATGGCAGAACCTTCATTGTCTTCAATGCCTCCTCTGGCTTTTGGGTCAAGTCAGCCAGTCTAAATGAGTCTTTTATCTCCATGATTAGTGCCTTGCAGCAGATGATAAAAAATTCAGTCTCTCTGTTTTGTCTTGAAATTTCCAAGGCTTATGGGTTTTATCTGATTTCACCTGAGTATTCAGCAAACAGCTTGGCACATCACTGTTTGCTTTTGGTGATTTGATCTGTCCTTTGGGCAGCCATTCAGTGTTTTTTTCATTTCAGATGTCCTCATTCACAGTACACTGCAGCACTTCCTCAAAGCTGGTTCAGACCCTGAGAGCAAAGCAAAGCAGTGGATTTTAATTTTGAGTTGCAGCTGCTGTTGTCAAAGTTCAGTGCATTAAGCATGGATTTCATTTTTACTGCTCTCTCACAACACCAGGAACTACATTAACTACAAAGCACATGCGCTTAAAGTAAGTAAAGTAATGGAGAAATATATTGTTCTCGTTATTTGAAATGTCGCACGAGATCTTGGGCTCATTTCAGTAGCACAATGAAACCAAGCTGCAATTCCCACAAAGGCATAGTTAGGGATGCTTAAAGTGAATAAATGAAATGTTCTTTTGTTTTCTTTTGCTGTTGCTTCACAGCAACACAGCAAACAACTGCCTCCATGTTGTAGTTATGAAGTTATGAAGCATTTTTCTTACTGCCTTCCATTTTGGGGAGTTCAGGAGAGAAGATTTGATGATCCCCTGCCTCATTTGCAGCCATATTCCCTCTATTCAAATGGACCAGCTCAGTATCATCTTTTACTCATCTATTTTCTCAGCTCAAAAGTCATTACACTGCAACTAACTACCATATTAAACTGCAACTTGGATAAAATAGGAAATGGGAAATGGAATGGGTTGAAGAAGAGCCCACAATCTCTGTAAAGGATGGCTTGGATATCAAATGTACAAATGTTAAGGTATCAGTTGCCCAGCTGGCTAACTCAGAAAGAAAGGATGCTGCTGCACACCCGTGTGAGGCTGTCGTGAGTAAAGCTGTGCAGGCTGTAATCTCAGTCTCTGCTCGCTTCCCAGCCTCCTCCCAAATGCTTCTGTTCCCATTGGTAACGATTTTCCTCTTTCCTACTCTGCTTCTGGAGGGCTTTTCTCACCCTTTTCATTCCCTAGCTGTGTCATTGAATAGGTGAGACAATGGCCGAGACAGCCTTGGTGCCTGGCTGGTAGAAAGGAGGAGGGAAGATTGGTGTTGCTATGGAGCAATGCAAAGGTTACTTCAATCCCTTTAGTATCATTTTGGCTGCAAAAATGTTGCAGGGGAAAGCTGCAATAATCCTATTATTCTTTCTATTTGTTTTTCCACCCCTGACTTTAAAAAATAAGTTCTCTAGGAAAAAACCAAAACATTACAGAACAATAACATGAAGTGTTTTAAAGCTCATCCTGTATATCTGATTGCTCTGTTCCACAGACATACTCAGTACATCTCTTTCTGTGGCCATGTCTGCAACCAGAGTTGTAATACAAATCAAAAGTTGTTCAGCTCCACCCATCTCTAGGCACCATATTTAAGAGACTAATATTATGGAAACCTTTTTCAAGTTTGAAGTGTCGTCCTGAGCATTTTAGCCCTGGGATCTCATGTGATATGCTTATCTAAATCTTGTCAGTGGTGGATTCCTATGTTGCCAAGAAAAAACCCAAACCCAAACAAACACTATTTGAACTGCTGGCTACAAATGATGAATTGATACTATCACATTACCAAGCAGAGATATGTAAAACAATGATAGTTCTTTTTACAGCTTGTTAAAGAGGATTTTAAGGCATTGAAACAGTTCCCAATAAGCAGAAGTTCATAATAAAAAAGAGAAAACATTTTTGTTCTTCTCACCCTTATTATAAATCTCAGTCCAAAAGGCAAGGAACGAATATAGAAGGCAGAACCACACAAGTGGAACTGTGGCACTCACTAGTTCCTCCAGCATTTCTGAACTAAGTTTTCAACCTCAGCTGCCTCTGCAAGAAGTTTCCTCGGTTGCAGGGGAGGCTTCACCAGCGTGCCCTGTGCAGCTCAGGCTCAGGACTCAGGCACAGAGTGCTGTCAAACAGGTAACATCAACAGGCATGAATGATCACTCACAAATCAATTAACTCAATGATAAGTTAAATAGTATATGAAGGTTGGCCAAATATGAAACAGCCCTGTGTTCCCACTTACAGAGATTTCTCATCTCCACTTATTGACCTGATTGCATGAAGTACAGAAATCATCCTTCAGATTTCAGGGACCCGAAGGGAAGAGTTTCTTTTTTGTGGAAGATTTTGAAGACCCTTGCCATGGGGTTGAGTTCTTGATGTTTTCATGTACATCTCTTTCAAATATAAAGGTTTATTCTCTCCTTAACAGTTTGAAAACTTTATTTTGTTCTGAAAGCCTCTATTTTCATATCTTTGTTTAGCTTTTTTTTTTTCCTTTCTTTTTTCTGAAACATTTCAGAAGCACCATAAACCAAAAATACTTGAAGGCCATAACTGACTCTAAACTATAACTTCCCCTCAGCAGTGTATGGACTTCCCATGAGCTGATTGCAAGAGAGCTTTCAATGAATAATCTTATCACCTTTCACTAGGATGTAAAGACATCCTTTTCCTGAGATGGAATTCTGAAGGCTATTCTTTTAATCTGTTCCTGGGATTTCCTTTAATACTGTCTGTGTACACCCTGTGGGAGTCTGTCAGGGTGCAGAAGTTTTTCACTCTCCTGCCACCTATTACAGACAATTCTAGCTGGAAACTCATTTAGGTGACTTGAAACTGCAGAGATGTGAGTAGGAACTGAGACGTGTCCCATATTTGCTGTGAACTGGCCTGGCTGAAATGCAGATGCAAGCAATTAGAAAAAGATACACAGGCTTAACATCCTGCTTTGCTGAGTTACAGAGCACAGACAGACACATATGAAATATGAAGGATGTCTCTTTGCCAGCTTCTGAATAAATTATTAGTTACTCATCTGAATGATTGGTTTGATGCAGTTTTGGATTAGTGTCTCATGACATGTTAGGTCAAAACTGAAAGTCTGATGCCCCAAAGTACTGATGTTCAGGTTTTCAATACAGCCCGAGGCAGAAGTTTATAGACTTTTCAAACCTGAAATTTGGTACCTTGGGATCAGGAGGTTTGTTTTATACAAGACAGGCTTTGGAAGCCTGAATTCACAGATAATGAGATATGCAGAAAATGCCAGGGAATTAAACTATTCCAGAGTAGGTTTTCCATAGAACTAATAGCAGAAAATCACATTTGTGGTATGATGCAATTGTCTCAACTAGAATCCCTCAGAGTGAGACAGATGATGCATGGAGAGAGTTGGGAACTGCATAATGTATGAGTTGAGAAAGAATAGTTTTTGCTTAAATGTAAGGTTGAGAAGAACTGCATAAAATTTAGGAGAGAATGAAACAAGCCAAAGCTGTTTTTAAAGGCTTTACTTTTTAGATATTTCCTAACAAAAATTAATACAGAGACACAAGTAAAGATGGTGTAGCACGAAGCCACTGTGCATTATGAAGCCTGGCAAAAATGATGGCAATTCATCACTTCATGCTTCATGGCATGTCTCAGCTCAGACTGACATTTCACGTCTCTGATAGAAACTGCTGCACTCTCTGCCTGAAAAATCTAGAACACTGTCCTCATGGATGAGGAAGGACTTTTGCTTCAGCTGCACACGTAACATGAGCATGCAGAGTCAACTTGTGCCTACCAAGTAGCATTTGTATGCCATGGAAAGATAATTCAGGCCATACAATGAAGTATAAGCATTGCTTTTTGTTTGTTTGTTTTTTCTGCTCACATTTAGGGTCATTGTCATATTATTGAATCTTTCCTTTTCACTGTAATAAATAACATCACTAGTAACAAGCTGAAAGTGCAGCTGTTGCCATAAATGGGTCACTATATTGCTACTAGGAAAATATGACAGACTTAAAAGCTGAGGGTGGGGAAACACAAAATAAAACATCAGATGATTCCAAAGGCTTTTGCAATGTTGGCCACTCTTTCAAACACCATATGTTCAATATCATCTGTACCCACAAAATTTTCTGATATTTCAAAAGCTGTCTGCAAGCTTTACAGCACAGATGCTGTACTTTCCCTTGGTATTGCCATGGAAATGGCAATATGGTACTTCCATGGCAGAGTAGCAGCTCAAAATCTCAGCAAACTTGGATAGTCTTTTCCCTTTCCCTTCTTTCTCTTTCCCAGTCAAGAACTGGAATATGTTCTCCTGCTGCTGAACCTGTAGCAAAGGCGACCTTAGATGGAGACCAAAAGGATGTATCTCCTTGACAAGGACAAAGATAGACCTCATCATACTGCCCATAAAATCTCAAAAACCTCATGAGTTAATCATATAACTGTCATAAAATATTTAACTTGCAGTCCACAGAGCTTATTCATTATCCCAGAAATAGTCAGACAAAGAGGTTACTATTCGTAACTATTCGTGTTTGAATTTGTGACAGTCTTGTGCTGTAATAATTTATTTTGACCTGGTGAGTCAGTAGTGCACAATCATGGCAAACAAGTAGTAGCACAATTGTGGTAGCACAATTTGTAAAAGCACATCTTCCAATAGTAATGGTGTGCATGCATGTTTGAAGAAAGAAACTTTGGGGTGAAGGGAAGATGTCAGAGAGTTAATGAACACTTTTTCCAATGCAAGTAAAAAGACAGTAATTCTAGACAAGGGTGATAAACAGGTTTCCACAGCAATAAGTGAAGTTATCTCCCTCTTACTCTTTCATCACCTGAACTCTGCAAAACTGCAAGTGGCATAAGAGGTTTATATGGTAATATATGTGAGAAAAATCCTGACTGAGCAATCTGCCCTGAGTGCAGCCATAAATGTTCTGTTGCTGTGTAGTCTGCCATAATAATTCAACCTTTTTCTTCACAGTTATGACTGTTCCTTTAGCAATGCAATAATTTTTTATTCCATCATAAATGCAGTTTTGATAAGGCAGAATACTGAAAGTGTATTCATATTTATTCTGTATCTTACAAGCTCTATTGGAATTCTTTTGGTTTTAGATTCATCTCTTGCTCATGCATCCCAGAGCTTTCTATATAGCACCAAACTTAGAAGGGACTTTTTCCTTGAGTTTCTTTCTGCTTTATGCCACTCACCATAATTATCAAAATTGAGCATGAATGACTATGAATACCCCCACCCCATCCCATATGGCTCAAAATGCCTTAAAAATGAGTAGAATCTTTATGAGTCCTTTACAACTGGGAAAACAGAAAACAAAGAGGAAATATTAAGCCTGTGGTCACAGAGTGAATGACAGAGTTTGGAATAAAACTCTAATTTTTCAAACCAGCAAGAAGATTTAATGAGTTCAGGGCTGTGTTGTGTAGACATAAACACTGTGCTGGAGCTGGCGTGGGCACTTCTGGCAGGACAGGCTTTCATTAGCATTAGACCTCCTCTCTGATGTGCAATCTGTGTGTTTGACCCAGTACTGGATAACAAGCACTGTAGCTCATCTCTCATGCCTTGCCCACTTGTATGAATTTTACAAAAAAATGCTTATACTGTGATTAATATTTGCAGAGCTGGTTGCAGAATAGGCAAGCATTAAAATATGCTAGGTAAAATAGAGGAATAAATACGGAGGTGAAAAGGAAAGAAAATTAAATGGTTAGGAGAAGGTTATTTTTTAGAAAGAAATTTGGATGTTTTACTTATATTTGTCATTGTTAGACTACTATTTATTGTGTCACAGTTAGTCTTGGCCAGCATAGATATCTATACATACTTCATGCCTAGAACTGGGAACACCAGTGCCTCTCTCTGTGATGATTTAAGACCTGCCAAAGTTTGCCTTCATTCATGAACTTTCTTAGCAAAAGTGGACTATCTGGAAGAGGATGTTTAATCTCACTTGAGATACCTTTGGGAAAGTAGAAAAAGGATGGCCCAGCTGAGTCAGATCTGATAGGGACACAGAAGAAAATAATGGATGGTGTCTTTATTCAGGGCTTTCTCACAAAGGCATATATTAAAAATTAACAGTAATAATAACAAAAAGAGAGAGGGAGATTGGTCCAAAACAAGAGGGAGCAATAGAAGAGGAAATAGTCCAGTGCTTTGGACCTGAATCCTGCGATGGTCAGGACTCACAAGAAGTATATCCTTGGTCATTAACTTTTATGAAGTGCTGATTTCCCTTTTGGCTTCCACCCGTCCATCAGCCCTGCAGCGAGGGCTGCCATTCTCACTCACACAGCTGAGCCAAGCAATTGCTCAGTGTGATCCTCCAGCACAACATTTCCTCACTACCAACCTCTCCCCATCCACCTAATAGCTCTGAGACAGCCGTGCTCTGTCTGACTGAATGGCCACTAATGGCCCAACTGCTCCTAGCAAGACATAGCAGGATTTTGTGCCAAGACTTTAAATGTTGTTGTTAGGTTTGGCACTCGTTGGGTACGCAGTGCAAAGCCAGCACAAAGCAGCTGGGTGCCCTCAAAGACACCCTTCTTTCCCTTCTTTGTGCGTGTAGCTTCTTTACTCGCTATAAATCACCTGAGGCTGGTGTATACAGCACTCTGAAAAGTGCAAGTCAGGGCTGGTGGAAGTCTCAAAGGCCATTTAGAACAGTTACTTTGTTGGTTTTCAGAAAACAAAACAGTTCTGAGATGAGAAAACTGACTGTCCCATGTTAGGTGTTTTCTGCTTCTCACAGAAGGGCACAGGTGGGTCTGAAGCCTGAGTTGCAGCAGCATAAATCACAATTTCCTCCATAACCTCATATTTTTTCCACAATTCACACAATTTAAAATATCAGACTGAAAAAGCTTCATGCTATGTGCTTTGTAATCATTCAGGGAAAGAGAAGCATATCCCTGTAAACTGTACTCTATACAGAAGGGGTCTTGACACTCCTCCTAAATCACTAAGGAACAGGGATACAAAATTAAATGTTAGTGGTAGTCAAGGAATTCTAAAAAAACAAAACAAAACAAAACAAACAAACAAAAGAGGCAAAGAAAACAAAATAAAAATCCCCAGAAAATGACAGCCATCTGAAGACTACTGGAGGGAATGTGGATCCAAGTGTGGGACCTTTTTATCACAAACTGGTCATGCAAAGGAGTATCCAAGGAAAGCAGACATTCCTAGAAAGGAAGCCTGGGATTGCTCAAAGTACTTGTATATCCTTAAATGACTCTTACACAGTCACCAGATCTTTTATTGTCTTTGTTTTTGTCACACCAGGAGGTTTAAAATCACCCTTGCGTGGCAACCAGAACGATAATGGGTAGAAGCAGAATGGGAGTTGAAAATAAGGCAGCCATCCTTAATGGCCAGAGTGCATGGAAGTGCTACTAATATTCAGCTACTAAAAATGGACTTTTGACTGAACAATTTTCTCCCAGGAAAATAGTCAGTAGTTTTTCATCAAATGTTGTAAAGAAACACAGATTAAAAAATAGGTTGAGCAAATAGAGAGATAGTTTTATAAAAAGGCATTTTTACTTAAGTGTCTGCCCTAGAACAAACTGGGAGAAACAAGAGGAGGATATGTTTTCATACTACAGAAATCAAATGAAACCCATGGAATAGATTAGGTTTTTAAAGATTTAAATACATGTCATCTCTCATGCATTTTTCTCTCAAAAATCCCAAAGAAAACACTTTAATTAGGTATTCTTTTTCAGATTCTCCTTCTTAAATAAGAAAGTCTCCCTTTTTAGGCAGAACTATTTTTACATCTTAAGTGATAAATTGGCTTCTGTAGCCTGAATTCTAAATCTCTGCACTAAAAATCCAGATTTGTTTTGGGGTTTATGAATTCAAGAAATAAGTAATGAAAAAAAGTAGTGCATTAAGACTTAAACAAACTAAATACTTTTTCCAGCAATACATTATATTGAGCCATTTGCAATACTTAAGACATAATACGAGCCAATTTATACTCATTCTGCACCATTTGAGTGTGTCATTTCTGGGTCACTTCATTGCTGGATGTCACTGTATATGACCATCACATCATCTTCACTTTTCCCCTTTAACAGTGCCGTGCCTCTGTCTCTGTGCTTGCACATAGTAGCACAATGCATGAAATGCAGCAGTAAATATGCATTTCTTTCTGAGAATATCTTTCTCCAGGCTGTACCAGACTGATTCTTAGAAAGGAAATAATTTATCTCATGCTTCTGTTGAAGACCTTAGTGGCCTCCTGTGGAAAAGGGGGTGCTTCTGTCACCCACCTCATCAGGAAGCTCAGCGCCTCCTTTTTTTCCTCTTTGCAGCACTGTTCTTACACAAAGGATAAACTTCCCAGACACTCGCTGTCAAGGAGCAGCAACCACAAGTCCTTCCCTGAGAAATCTGGCAATAGATTGTTGGAACAGAGAAGGAAGTCAGTGATGCTACTAATCCTCCTGCACCAGGCAGAAGCTGATATTTTAATAAAAAATGCCTTTTAATATGAACTTTTTCTCTCTCATGTAAAGAAAATTGTTTATATTAAATAAGGGAAAAAAATCCAATTCCCATGTCTCAAAAAGAAAAAAAAATTCCTTCTGTGGGTCATCAGAGCTGAAAATAAACCAAGCTGGCTGCCTCTGGGGATTTATTGAACTTAAAGTGTCCATGACTCATTCCAGTATTACAAAAAGCAGAATAACTTTCAAATTTGCTACATGAGAGACTGAAACAAGGTCCTCAATGCTGTTGCATGCTGGAGAGAGGAAAAATGGAAAGATCATATCAACTCTAGTACAAAATATGGCTCTGGTTTACTTCCCTAGCCTGCAGTGCCCATTGGAACCAGTGGAAAAAGGCTTTAAAAATTATATCTGATTTAAAGAGGAGGCATTTAAAAGTAGCTGTGCACGCACTTCACGAAACTCACCGTCAGAAAGCAAATGAACTCTTTGTGCATTGAGTGTAGTGGATGCAGAAACAAAGATATTGTTAAAAAGTTGGTTTTTGAATACACAAGGAAAGACCAAAATGGCAGAACTCTCATCCTCATTCTGTTGAGGGTGGAAGAGAAAGACCATTGCTGCAAGGAGAGTGCAGATTAAATAATACCCTGGGAGTATTTCCAAATGTAATGGTAAAAAGTGCTCAGAAACAAGGAGTACTCTGAGCACAACACCCTTTTCTACCCTTCCTGAGACAGCCACTGAAGAGTTAATGCTGCTTCTCCCCTCCCAAGGTGGGTAATTAGAATAAAAGGTTGCAGCTCTGCCCTGGGTAGGCCCTTTTTGACTACCTCCAGTCGTAGATGAAATGCAAATGGTGTCTTTTTAAGCTGGGGCCGTGCTTGGTTAGTGCTTGTCACAATTCTTTGTCCTTAGGGGTTATACAAATATCTTTTATATTTGTTGCAGTCAGTAAAACCTGGATCTCTGCTCCTGACTAAGGACTTGTTGTGACAAGATAAACACATATTATAGGTTTGGCTTTTGCAAATATTGAAGTTGGTGCTATGTGCTGTGCATTATAATATAATGTTAACTTTTGCAGAAGTAGCTATAATTGTGAAATAATAGCTAATCCTTTTATTTTTGTAGCTAACTGTCAATAATTAAAATAACTCAAACATATTTGTAAGGTAGCTGATGTTGATTTGGAGTACGTGTGGTTAACTTGCAATAACTGAAATAACTGAACCATCAGATAACACTTGAGGAACAGGCATGATGGGGACCCCTGCTCCTGACACTTGGGCTATCAACAACTGTCACCTGCTGAAACCACGGAACAGGGGCCTTTGCGGGGGCTGACACACGACCCCAACACCACAACCAAGATGACTGCACCTTCTCTAAAGAGGTGGATCAGAAGAGGGGCCATGCTAAAAAGTTCCTGGGACATATAAACTGGTTCAAAACAATGCTTGAATATGTATAGTCATTGATGAATATGTATTTGACCGGTGCAATAGAAAGGGTATATAAGAAGGGTTGCTATAGTTACTCTTATAATTATTGTTATAGTTATAGGTGAACCTCTGGCTACAGCTACACACCCAGCGCTGTTACTTTTGCTTTATTGATTTTGCCCCCTATTGTCCTTTATCACATTTTTAAAAATTCAGCTGAGGAGTGGGCTTCATTTCTCACACATGATAATGGTCTTCAGGTGCTTGGAAGCTGCAGGTGAATTCTGTAAGTGCCTTCTAACTGTTCATAATTCTGCAAGCCATAGATGGAGCACTGCAACGCCTCATTTACACCCCAGAGCCTGGAAACGTGGGGCACATCTACAAGAGCGTGAGCGAGTGCTGCAACTTGAAAAGAGGACAAATCACAGAATAAGAACAATGTATTTGTCTGTGGGGGCACTGCATACTCCTCAGCAGGGGGAGGTGTTTGATGACCAAGGCCTGCAGCTCCTCTTGTGAATATATCTGTAGTTGCTTACACATGAGATGGTCCCTGTATAAATTTCAAAGTCTCTAAATCAATGCACTGGTAAAAAGGATAATAGAGTCTAAGGCTGCTTACTTCCAGTCCTTGTTCCACCAGTCTTATTTCATTCACTGCAGCAGGAGGCACATTACTGAAAAAGCTGAGACAGTTAAGTGAAAAAAATTTGAGGGTATCAGATTTGAAGAAAAAGAATGGCTGCTATTTGATACACTTTTAATGCATTTTTATCTTTCTGGGAGAATCATGAAGATTGATTACTCAACAATCAGT
The DNA here is from genome assembly GCF_052056855.1 of Sturnus vulgaris. Classification (NCBI taxonomy): domain Eukaryota; kingdom Metazoa; phylum Chordata; class Aves; order Passeriformes; family Sturnidae; genus Sturnus; species Sturnus vulgaris. Next base: position 10,424,976 of record NC_142250.1, read on the forward strand.
TCTTAAGGGACTGGATAAGTAAGTAGTAGCATGACGCCCATCTGTTTCTGTATTTGATGCCTGCATGCCACAGTGCCGACCTCTGCAGTGGTGCCCTACAATCCACAACAGTGAAATTGGGGTTTCTGGCCCTAGAGAAATGGAGTGGGGTCAGTGGGGGAAGGTGCTGTTAATGTCCCTGGCCTGGTCAGGTGTGAGAGGTCGTGGGTGGCTGCAGTTCAATAACTTTGGGAGCACAGGTGAATACGGCTCCCTTCGAAAGAGGTTCAAGTGACTCCTCTTCTGTGTAGTCACAGTTGTAAAGTGATTTGACTTCCCTGGACTTGTTCAAATAAAATAGACAGAGAGGACAATGGAACATTTACAGAGTAGGACAAGATGTCAGTGGTAATGGTCTGAATTTCTCTCCTTTACCCTTTTTTTTTTTTTCTTGAGTGTTCTTGATTGCTGAAGTGCTGTGCTTGATGGAAGAAGGAGCAGAATTTGCTTTCTGCTAGAAAGAATTTAGAGGAATGGGAAAGGAGTCAGGAGCAGGGTGCCAAATCTTGTGTCTAGTGAAGGTGGTAGTGTCCATGACTGTGGATATCATCTATAAAAGACTGTCCAAGGAAGATGGGAAGGACTGAAAGAAAACAGGAAGAGGTATTAGAACTGAAATATCCTCTTTCTCACTTCAGCCCAGTATTGATCCACTGAAAATCCACTTTACCTTCTCTACAGTGTCTTTATTTTGAAAACCTCACCTCTAATAGAGGATATGATACAGTTTGCTAATGGTTGATCCAATGGGATTGCTCCTTGAAGTCAGATCTCTCACACATGCCAGTCTGCACTGAACACAGCAACTTTGGGAAAAGCACTCCCCAGAAAGCAGTCTGGCTTTTGTCTGGAGACATTAGGAGTTGTCTACTCATTCTCTGAGTAATCTCATTTCTAACCTAAATAAGATCTGCAGAATTGGCTATGTAAGATACTGTGCATCTGGTGTTAGTAAGAAATCCCAGTTTCTGTACAATTTCAGAGTAAAATGCAAAGTAGTGAGTGTGAAGAGTAGACTGAAAAAAAATAATTAAATGAAATTAAGATTCAGGTCTAGCTCTTTCCACACTTATTTCAGTCTGTTGTCATAGCTACTGCAGCATAAGGCTGGCTTAGTTTGTTCACTTTTTGTTTAAAGACATGTTCACCTTTTTAAGAAAATTGAAGTAACTAAGCAAATATCTGGAGAATAAAAATCAAAGTTGTCCTTTGTGCAACCATAATTTTATCATGATATATTATTTGGATCAGGGATATTCAGCCTCTATGAGCTAGGAGCCCTTTGTTCCTCAGGCCACAAAACCAGAAAATAGTTAAATGAATATTAAAGTACACTATAGTTGCAAACTTCAAAAGGGTAAAAATTCAGCATGGCACTGTCCCCTCAGTCTCACTTTGTTAACATAAGTTATCAAATTATATTATTATGGCCTCAAACTTTTGGCTTCTAGGAACAAAATAACATTTTGATTTCTGGACTCAGGAGGTACCAAGGTTTAGACACATTTGAAAACATTAACCTTTTAAATTTGGCTTAAGCTATGGCAGATACATGGTATTACTTAGCTCTTTATTTATACTGCTCATCCTATATCAATCTTTTACTCTAGAATTAGTTTTTACATCCCATTATTGGACAATTAAGATTAAGCATTTTGCTTAGGTAAAATTGTGATCTTTAGATTGGACTGGAAGTTGGAAGGTAATGATTATTTTATTGCAGGCAAAGTATAATTTATATCACCTGCCTGAGTCAGCTTGTGTGCCTGGCCTGTGAGCTTGCCCCTGAATCCTTTGCCTCTCCTGTGGCCCTGCCCCTGTGCATGACTCATTTCTTGAGCGAGTTTCCTCACAGCTCAGGGCACTTTAGCCCTTAGCTGAGCTGGATCCCAGCTTACCACATTTGGGGAATTCCCTCTGGCCAAGAATTGCTTTTTCTATACAATTTGTCAAATAATAGGCAGAGATCTTATGTATCATTGCTGTAATGATCTGACAGATGGGTGTCTTATCTCAAGAAAAGATGGAGAAAGGGATGTCTTGCTGTGCAGATAGGAAATATCTCTAAACCCTATGTGTCAGCCACAACTTGATAACATACCTTGTTTCTGCTTTGCCTGGTGACAAGTAGTTTCCTCCTTGCCCAGTGTTTTTGAACTGTCATGTGAATAATTTGAATCATAATTTAGTCAGATTTTAAAATGTTCCTTAATCTATAATTTCATATATGTGGTTTCCTAAAGTCTGCAGTGCCAATAGCTGTTTTATTCCTTTACTGGTAAACTTTTTTCTATAAAAGTGAGTGAGAAATTAGTAGGAATGAATTGGGGTGTTAATCAGCTTCAAGACAGTTTTCTAGAACTTTCAACTAAGCAATTCTCTGACAACAGGCAAAGCAATGATTGTGCAAAGTGCTCGAGCTTGTAGATAAGCCTGAACCTATGACATATCATTTGCAAAATCTGAAATCCATGCCATATTTAGCTTTCTGCTCTCTTTAAACATGTTTGCTGTCCATAGGCTCTCTTTCTGGCTTAGAGATATGTATATACTTCACTGGATCTGGACCCAATTAAGCAAATTCCATCTGGTTTTGCCCCTGGCTTTTCTGGCTGATAGTCATGCAGTAATTCATGGGGACTGTATTTTCCCAGTTTTTACTCAGTTCTAAAAAATGAGATCGTTAACTTTGTTTTCTTGTGCACTCTTTCAAGGCACGCAGAGTGGTTCTTCATACAGTGTACAGAGAAACAAATTAATGTTTAATACAGTATTTTACATATGGCAATAGTTACATGGTATATATTGCTAACTATGAAATTACTATCTATGAGTGAAAGTTCTTTCATTTTCTTAATTATAATGTTTGCCTGTTCTGGAGCTTGGCTCTCTTTAAGCACAATCCTAGAAACAAACACACTGATGGTTAACTGTCTAGGCTGTGCTCCTGCTGCTTTGGGGGTTTTTGTCCAATATAAATGTGAATATGGCTTATTGCTCAATACTTTATGTTAAAAAAAATAAATATTCTTATGGTAATAACAATAAGCATGGGTAGGTTTGTGTGTTTTGGTGTAAGGGTTGCTTGCTGAATACTTAATGATCAAGTTTTAAGAGAATTGTGTGCTGTGCTGGGGCTAGGAGGGGCAATTTGCATATGCAGGTAAGCAAGCATGCAATTACTCATTGATGTCAAGGTGAAATTTTGTAGAAAAATCAGACTTTTTGTCGAACAATCACTTTTTAAAGAAACTAATTGAGCCATGTTTTGATGTAAAACTAAAAATACTGAACGTACATCTGTTCTTTCTTCCTCCTAGACACTTTTGGTGCCTAGCATAGCACGGATGGATTGGTTTCCCTTAAACCTGGCTGCTTGAGGGGTGGGCAGGGAGATGGATTGAGCAGTTCCTATCCCCACCTCCCTTCAGGTTAGGGAACATCTCTTTAGTATTCAGAGAGCTGTTTCAGCTTTCCCTGAGCTCCCTTTGGCTGGCTGGTGGCCCTGGTGGCACACTCAGTGCAGTGTGACCAGGGGGCCATGCTGTGCTCACGGGAGGATGGTGTTCATGGCAGCCCGGTGTAAACCACTCGTGCAGCACAAAATGCCTTCACCCCACCTGCCCTGGGGGCTGGGGGAGTGTGTGCCTGACTGGTGCAGATGACACTGGGAACAAAGACAGCTGTGCCCCAAGGCACAACACAACCAACCTCCTCTCTTCCTGCACGCCAGCAGGGCCAGGCCGTAGTCAGCAATAGCGATGTATTTTAAGTGTCTTAATTCAGCATGCCATACCAACACGCACTTCACAAAACCTGTAATTTCACTGAAAAAGCTTTGAAGTCAACTGTAATGAGAAATTTTGCTTCTCAGCTGTCTTTGTGTTGCTATGATATTAATATAGCCACACTGCTAGGCAGCTGATCAGATCTGGAAAGACAAATTTTGGATCTGTCTCCCTTTTCTTTCTCTAAGGAGTCAGTGTCCCCCATTGCTGCTCCAAAAAGGCTCCTAGGAGCATCTCCTCCAGCAGATTTGTCCATGAGATGAAGAAATCCCTCTTGAGAGTGAAGATCTTAATGGTGATATGATACTAAGATAGATTTCTACTATCTTATCAATTCCCTCTCCGACATGAGATGACCAGAGAAAATTTGGGCTGCAGCATCATGGCCAATAGTTTCCTCAAGCTGTCATTTAAGCAGAATGGAATTGCTGCAATAACTTCTGTGTCCTATCTGATTTAGTAGAACTAAAACTGCTTGGTTTTATGAGAATAAATGAGTAATCTGGAGTAGATTTGGAAGGAGAAAGACAAAGCTCTCTTTGCTAGTAACAGAACTGAATGAAACATGCTGTATTTGAACTTTTAGATGATTCCTGGAGTCCTGGCAGCACCACTTTAGGCAATTGGACTGTATTTTTCTGGTCATATCTGTAGATTTTGAAGGCTTAATATTTCATTTGATCATTTAGCTTTAAGAAACAATCTACCTCTCCATGAACATGACTTTTCTTTGGTAGCAAACAATCTAGCTGCTTTCTCCTCACTTTGAAAGCTCAGTCATGGTCTACCATTTATGAGGAAAATTCTTAGTTGGTCCAGGTAGGATAAGTGCTCTAAAAAAAACCTATAAAGCACCAAGAAGGAGGAACAAGGAGATTTCAAACCAATTTTTAAATATCCTATTAAAACTAGAGAAATCATAAGCTCAGAGTCTGAAACTGAGATACTATTTCTGTTTTGGAACTTTTAATAAGATATTGAAAACTAAATATCGTCATGTGACTGGCTGGAACTGGTTTTTATAAGCTGCTGTGCCCTCTTGGAGGGGGAAAATGGTGAGAAATTTAGTTAAGACATATCAGTGATAAATCTACCAGAAATGTAATGGTATCAGTCATCATGAAGGTGGTTAATGATGAACTTTTACAGGGTAAAACTCAAACTTTCTGGTTAGTTGGTGAAAAAGACTCAGCTTTTATCTGAGGTGTTCTGAATCACCACTTGGCAAACATCCCTGAGACCACAGAGTGTAGAGTGGTAGTGTAGGTGCATAAGTTAAACAGCAACAGCTCAGCAAGCGTTCCTTGAGTTTTTGCAGCAATAAAATAATTGGATGGTTTTATGTGGGATATTTTTTAGGTAAAATGATTTGATCTGTCACAGAAATATCTCAGTAGGTGCTCGTCAATTTTAAGATATATTTCTAACTTTATTAATATTTTGTGTGGTTGTTCCCTATAAATTCAAATTCTTTTTCTAAATTCAAATTCTTTTTCTAAATGACATGTCCCATCCTTTTCATTTCTAATCCTTTAATATTTTGTCAAGGCATTGTATTTTGACCTTGTGCCCCCATTAAACACTGAGAGCAATTATCACATGTGGAAATCTTCACCTCCTGTGATCCTTGAGCAGTGTAAAGCAGTTGTTCAGGATTATTGCTCATGTCTCTATTTCATTTGCATGTGTAAGCACACCTACTTTTCCTTTTTTAAGTAGAGCAATAGTGCTCCATCTGTAACTTAGCCAAGACCATCTCTCTGCGTCCCCAAGATGATTTCCCTTCAGCAGTTCCCATCTGAAGGTGCCCAAGGGTGGGGACTGCAGGCAATCCAATCGACCATCCCAATGACATAAATTCAATATCACATTACTCAGATGTGTGTCAGCCCCTGCACAGGTATTTTGCTTCTTTAACAGATAAAAAGTTTTCACAGCTTGAGCACTCTCTGGGTGGGCAGTGAGCAGTATGGATGACATAGAATTCTGTAAGAAAGTTGCAATGAAAGTCAGCTTAGATCGTCGTATCCTCTGTTAATTTTTAGTACTGGCAGGTATCTAAATCAAAAGTGTGCTATGAGAAGGAAAAGGAGACTGTGGCATTCACATAAATAAGGCAAAGAAGGGCAGGCTGTGGATGTTTAACCAAAAGCACTGCAGAGAACAGAGCTATGCAGTGCGGCCCCATCCTGAGGCAGTTGGGTGGGCTCCTGAAGAAATCTACTCAGTTTCTAAACTAACTGTAAGGGAGGAAAAGGGTAGATACAGAACATGGGTGCTTTGTGGCAGTCTCATGTGAACAGGAGAAATCCAGATAAGTTGTTGATTACTTGAGCTTATTTTTTCTTTCTAAAGAATAATAGCGTCACAGAAAATCAATTTTCCCAAGGAAGCAGCCAAAGGATATCCAAGGCAACAAATAAGTGTATAGCCATAAAAAATGTGTTTTGCAGGTAGAATTAGTACACTGGGGGACAGGATCTTAATGGGAAATTTAACATGAGAAAAAATCCATCAGAATAACTGAAGAAAATATGGGAAGAGAGCAGCTATAAAGAAGTTCTGTAAGAAGCAGTTTGGACATAAATGATAATCCCAAAGACCTGTAAATAGGAAAGCAACCAAACTCAGTGCACCCCACTACTGCTGAGTGCAAGGAAAGCCAAGTGTGCTGTTCAGGCAAGCTCAAAGAGATAAAAAATAAAAATAAATTTCTAACTGGTCTGTAAAATCCTCAGCTAATGTCGAGACAAAAGTAAACTGCATGGCAGAGGTGAAAGAGAGGGAAAATTCAGCTTGTAGCATAAATATCTGTTTGAGATATGGTACAGAAGCTGTTTCCTCTGCACAGCAGGGAACAGCACCAATATGCACAAGAGAAAAATGTTACCAGCTAGGTCCTGTGTGGCACATGCATCACAAAAAAAAGGCAGTGGGGGAAACAAACCCATTATTTTTCTAGATGTGTGTTTACTTAGGGTAGTCTGCCTGCCCATTGCAAAACCTTCAAGCTGACTCTCATTAGGAGTAATACCAGAAGTGATGGACAATAACGAAATGAAGGAATTTTTGCAAGCTGATATGTGGCCATTTTAAGAAATGATAGATGTGATCAAGACATGTGAAAATCCTCAAAAGGAAGATGCAGAAATGAATCAATTTATTTAAAAAAAAAAGAAAGAAACTCTTTTGTGCTGGCTTTGGATGGGATAGAGTTTTTCCTTCACTGTAGCCAGTACAAAACTGGGTTTTGGATTTATGCTGGAATCAGTGCTGATAAAACAGAGATTTTTCATTAATCCTGGTCATCACTTATATACAGCCAGGGTCTTTTTGGCTCTTCACCCCACCAGTGAGGGGCTGGGGGTACACAAGGAGCTGGGAGGGGACACAGCCAGGACAGCTGACACCAAGTGACCTAAAGCATATCTCATATACCATATGGCATCATGCTCAGCACACAAAGCTGGAGGAAGAAGAAGGAATGGAGAGGGATATTTGGAGTCATGGTACTTGTCTTTTCAAGTAACCATTGTGCATGATGGAGCCCTGCTTTACTGGGGATGGCTGAATCTCTACCTGCCCATGGCAAGTGGGGAGTGAATTCCTTATTTTCCTTTGCTTGCATTCATGGTTTTTGCTTGCCCTGTTAAACTGCCTTTAACACAACTCTTGTGTTTCGTCCCTCTTACCCTTTGGATTCCCTTCCCCATCCCATCCAGAGGTGATTCATTCCTAGTTTCTGGCTTGGATTAAACCATGACATTTGTACAAAACTGTAAAAATATGTTTATTCCGGATTTGGTTAGATAACTGGGAGTCTACTATTTCATTTGGTTCAGCTGGGGAAAAAAAGAAAGATAATTTATTGCTTTCAAAACTCCATTTCAAGGGCTGTCTGTTCAGCACAGGAGAGATTCCAGAGATGATACCATGTAGATTTTGCAAATGGCAGGATCTGAGAGAAGCACAGGATAAAACTACTTGCATGGCTACTCAATGCTGAAAGTGATTAGAACAAGTGTTCTTTCTACCTCTCCTTTCTGATCTTTGGAAATCAGGTTAGGAGTGATTAGACACCACCAATGTCACTCTAGCTAAGTAGAAAACAAAGCACTTCTGTAACACATTAGGGACACATTGGGTGTATCTTTAAGGCACAACTGAGACAGAGAAGATTTTCTGAAGATAACTAAGCTTAGAAAACAGAATGCTAAAAATCAGGCGGTGCAGCTAGAGAAGTTATTGCTGCAAAAAACCTCTCTGGTGGGATTTGGCTCATGAGTGGAGAGGTGAGCTCTGCTGTCCTTAGCTCCTGCCTCTGGCTGTAATAAACATATCAGTCTGCTGCAGGAAGAGTGTGCATTGTGGAGCTGTATGGTTCAAGTATATAACAACACACAAAAAAGGTGTTCTCAGCATAGCAGCAGCTTTTACATTGCTGAAGTTTCTGTTTGATCTTGAGCCCACAGAGGCGAAGCCTAAGGTGCAATATTGTTCTGGAAAGAATTTCCAGTGGCCAATCAGTTCTTGCACTGTTTCAGAGAGACTGAAATAAAACCAACAAGAACAAAAGATAAAATATGGAAGACTCAAAGGAACAAGTGAATGAAATATAGTAATTGTTCTGTATAAAAACATCAGAAGTAAAAATAAATGGGTGAGTGTTTATGTAACTGTCCTGAAAGCATCAGTGCAGGCAAGATTTCCTGTAATGAATTCAGGGCAAGGTAATATCCACCTGATGTTGTGCCATCTTCATTGTGATTAGTGGATCTGCATGTGGTCCTGAAAAATTTCAGCGGTTTTCAGTTCATCTTCTATGGGCAGTCAGAAAAATAAGTCAGAAAAAAAAGTCAGGAACAAAGCAAGTGAGTAAGGCTGGAGGAGAGGATCAAAATTTTTTGGTTTTGCAGAGCATTCAAATATCAGCTTTGTGGCCAGAGTTTCACCCATGCAATTTGACATCCCGAGCATGCTGCTGTAGTCAATAACACCTGAAGCATCTCTCCTGATCCCCAGCATTACCAGTCATGGCAAAAAGAAAGATGCTTGTATGGAGGAAGGCAGTAAAGATCCTGGTATAATAAAATGCCATAGGTTGGGAACCTCTGAAAAGAAACTTCATAGCAGGAATGGGAAGCTGACGTATCTGGAGTTCAGTAGCAAAGCAACTGCATCCCTGTGAATTTAGGGAATAAGCATCTGTCTAAGTGACAGGTCAGACACCTGAGGGTTGCTCTTGCAAGTGCAGCCACACCTGCTGATGAAAACAGTGGCCTGAGGTGCTGAAGCAGCCGGTGAGGAGAGCCCTGGCTGGGATCCTGAGACCCCATTAGCCAGCACCCACGGGGCAGAGAGGACACTGCAATTAGAGCTGCCCCCACAAGGTCCTTGGTGCTGCTAATGGCCATGTGCTCCCTGCACAGGCCTGCTCAGCGAGTGAAAGCCTCATCATGCTTCCACATAAGATTAACACACAGCTTTGTTAGCAGTGACACCTCCCCCCTGCCTGTGTGCCTGAAGTGGATATACTCTACTTATGCCCACAGTGCCCAAATCAATGTAATCAGGTCCTTGCTTTTCTGTCCCTGCTTTAGATCAGCCCTATTTCATTCAGTACTGACATCAGCTCACTAACAATGCTTAAGAATCCTGTGAGTTCCCACACAGCTATTTAAAAAAAAAAAAAATCAAAACTAATCCTTACCTGCAGATGGCAATGGTTGATTCCATGGGAGGAAGGCAATTCATGGCTCAGGCAATGAACAAAACAGCTGCACGTCATTGCAAAGAGGCTCTGTGCACTGAGTGTCCTTTCCAGTCACTTGTAAATTCCTGGAAAGCATTTCTGCAATGCTTTAAAGTCAGTAAAAATTTGCAGGGCAAATTTGGTAAAATGAGAAGACAATGGAAATAACGATAAAGAGAGAATAGTAATCTGAATAGTGAAAATGCTACTATTGAAATGAATAAGAAAATATGATTGTTTTAAAAAGCTGAAGAAATCTCATTCCAAAGATGGTAGCATATATTAATGTTTGCCTGATATTTCACAGCATATGTAATGTAGTTTTTCAGTAGTGATGGCCAAGAAAGCAAATGTTGTCATTAGGGATAGTTTTAAGAAGTAAAGGGTGAAGAGTAGATAAAAATATTGAATTATGAAAATTTAGAATTTTTTAAGATCTCAGGGATTAAGTTAATAGGTTAATGAATATTTGTTCATAAATTAATACATGAAATCAACATGTAGCTGCTATGCTATGGGAAATTTAAAGATTCTCCTTCTTTCAGTACATGCTGATTATTATTATTATTATTATTTTTATTGATTATTGTAATACATACATTATATGTATGGTTGATTACATGCACCCCATAAATCAGCAAATAAAGAACAGGGCTTTCCATGTAAACAGAGGGGGTGCTGGCAGAAGTACCTGTGTGCAAAGGGGAAAGGACACTTCTGAGACAGAAGCCACCTTCTCCAAGTCTGAGTGCAGCAGGAGAGCACTTAGCACTCCCTCCCTTGTGTTTGGCCAGCTCATGCTGAGAAGTTCAAAAACAAGGTTGAAAGGAGATGGGAAATGTTGAGAAGTTAGTGGGGAAGAGGCTTAGAGTGGCTAAGAGGTGGCAGCTGGACCCACATGAGAGAGACCAGCCCCAGCTGCTCTGCCTGCAGATTTCGGGTCTCTCCACACTGCGGTCAAGCGCTTCCCCTCTGCTCCTAACGAGCTGCCCTGCTGAGACTCACGCTGTCCTTTGCCTTGCCTGCCTTTGAAGAGAGCCCTCATCACCTACTAAAATGCCTCTAGACAGAGAAGCCTCTATTTTCAAGCTGGTGCCTACAAAATTTTCCTGACTGTGTGCTCTGTAAACAGCAAGGTGGTTCGGGCATGGAAATTAAGGAATCTCTGTTATACACGGGAGAGGATTGGAATTCTGACTTGGAGTGTTACAACTTGACGTTGTCTTTTCTCTGTACCGAATGTATTTATTTCATACTCAAATTTATTTCACCCTCTCCATTTTCCTGCTAGAAAATAATTTGTTGTCTCAGTTGCAGTTCTGTAATTCCTCAAAGCCAAGGAATTTTTCTTCCTTCGGTGCCTGCTTCTATCCAGCCCATGTTGTTTATCTGAGCTATTGAATTGCACAGAAGCTGAATTAACTGCTTTGTGTCATTTCATTTAAGCTCTAATACTTTATACACAAACTGAGTATGAAATTAGAGGCAATGAACAAGCGCCCTATTAAGAGTTTGTAGCAGTGTCCTGGTACTTGTGTTCTGACATCAGGACAGGGGAGCCTTTGGGCAACATTATTGTTAGAAAGTGATCGTCTTGGTTTCAATTCTGTCATTTCTCTGGGCTCAGTTGTCTTAGTTTTGTGGCTGGTTTGTTTGGGTTTTTTTTCTTTCTCTTTTTTCGTTTGTTTGGTTTTGTTTTGGTTTTCTTCTTAGCTAGTCTTTTACAGCTCTTTACCTGCACACGCCTCCCTTTCAAAATGTGAGATAGCAATGGCCGAACTCTCATCTGATATTACAAGAACTTTCAACCACTGTTTTCCCTTAATTGAGTCCTGTGCTCGTGACTGAGAAGAAAGTTTTGTCTCATTCTAACAGTACAGACAAGTTTCTTATTAGGGATTTGTGTAGGTTCCCAAATTCATAAGATGGTTTTCTGAACTCTAAATCAACTATATGTTTCAAAATCCCCCAAATAATCAAATTCTCCTCTTCCTCCCTCAAAAAACAAACCTCCCACCTTGTCTCCTTTCTATGCACAGTATGGTAGTACGTGTTAGGCTTCTAAACACTCTAAGAAGTCAAATCCTTTAATGTACATGATGTTCATTTTCTCTGCCATGAGGTCTGCACTTCAGGCCTTGTTAGAGGACTTTAACCTTCTAACCTTCTCTTCTCATGGCTCTTGCTGATGAAAATATTGTCACTTTTTTTTTTTTTTTTTTTTTTTTTTTTTTTTTTTTTTTTTTTTTGGTGTTCCTTCCTCTTATTTTTTTCCAGTTTAGGCTGAGCTGTTCGGCTGTTCTGAGGGGTTTCTCGTGTTTGTTTCCATTTGGAATGCTTTCCCCTGTCACAGTCACAGCTCTAGAGGTGCCTACGGGGTGTGCTTCATCCAGTGCCTGCTCAGCAATGAATGACATGGATGTCCCTGCAGCAGAACACCAGCATTCCCAGATGCATTTTGCCAGAGCTGTTTAAAGCACAGCTCTCTACAGCTGGCATGGAGAGTTTGGTAAAGAGGCAAAGCCAAGCCTTAAGGAAGTCAGGGAAACTGGGAGATTTTACACAGAGAAGCAGCAGTTTTGCTTGGAAAACTCTGGAGCTGCTAGACTCCATGGGAAGCTTGTGGGCCTTGCAGCAGTCAGTGGCCATACAGACTCACCACTTTTTTGATGACCTGAAGTCGTTTATCAGCTTAGCATTTCTTTGCAGCCTTTTCAGGCTGACAGTGATTTAGCTCGATAACTAAAATTAGCCAGTGCCACTGTCATAAATATCTTGATACTTGCAGCCCAGCAGAATTTAAAAATACACCTTTCCCACCCTGTTAGGAAGGCTTTATTCTCCAAATGGACTCCTGAGTTTCTGAGAAGCAGGATCCCAAGCCTGTCATGAAGCCAAAGCAGTCAATTATCTCAGGTGACCAGAACTTCTTAGGTCCCTCCTCCAAAGGTGCCCTTGTCTTTTGATCTTGAGTACAGGTCTCAGACCTAGATCCAAAGTACTGAAAACAACTTGCTTTATGATGTAAAGTAAAAAAATATCAGTACCTTTAGCCAAAAAGCTAAGGATTGAATTACCATCAATATGCTTTGCCTTCCAGAGAAGGGCTGAGGCATATTGGCAAGAGAGTGTGCATAGACCTGGCTTTCAGTCTCACAGCTTGGCTTGTGCAGAGCTTGAAGTGTATGCCCACTTCACATTTAGCATTCTCTCATCTGCCAAATGCTGCTATTAGATTTTTTCCTTTACTTTTTTTTTCTTTTAAAGCTGTTATCAGTTTGTATATTCCAATCTGTAGCCTGAACATTACTTGATCACACTACAGATTGCCTCTTGTTGACAATATCTATTGTACCTTTCCTAACTCACAACCTGGAAAGGCCTGGAACCAGTGCCCTCAGGCCAACTCTTAGAGTGCAACTGTTTTGCAATAGGTTTAACTGGACTCTTCTGACAAAGAACACTTCTATTGCCACAAGGATCCCTTAGTTAGTGCTGAGAGTTTTATTCTGTCTCTTTGCATTGCTTTGTTTCACATTAATGGAAAAAAAGGAAATGCATATTTTCATTGTTAGGGAATGAGAAGTGACAAACATTAAAAAATTGTATTACTGTATAACATCTTAAAATATTTGACATTTAACAATGTTTACAAAGAATAATATTATCAACTACATAAGAGCATAATTACTTGTGCATGTTTGATGAAAAATCAAATAGCAATATATCGTTATTTAACCAAATAATCATTCAAGCATCACTGAATTAATAGGGCTAATAATAACATAGAAAAATACTTCCCCTAGGGAAAGCATGGAAAGCTGAGGCATTGTTCCTTCTTCCTATTTTTACTTCCTGAAACACTAAAATCTTCCAGTTCTTCTTTGCAAGAAGACACAGTGGAATCTGCATGCAGTCAGAGGGAAAACCCTGATGGGAGACAAGCACTTGCCATAAATTAGCAGCTTTATGAATATTTGAGTTGGTTGCACTCCTGGAGCATCCTAGTGGGTCAGCTCTGCTGTGGCTGCACAAATGTTCTTCTCTGTGGCGTGCAAGTACTGCAAGAAAGGGATCCAGGCTGACTGGAGGCAGGCTCTCTACACTGATTAACATCTGAGCATGATGTAGGGGAAGATTAAAATGAGGATAAAGGATATTTTCTGTTAAATTATAAAGGAAGAACATGTTGTATGAGTTGCCCTCCTGTAATTTTCACTGTGTACATATGTAATGAGATAATACATGTTAATCCTCATGAATCGACCAGGAATATGTTAAAAAAAGTTTAACTAATTTCTTCCCCTTGTGGGTGGCTTTTGTAAAGATTCCAAATACCCCGGACATACTCCTTCAAAGTAAGACTTGTAAGGGTAATAGCTGTGAACTCAACACTGTATTTCACCTAAGCTCTGAGTAATTTACAAGCAGCCTATTCCAAGGTGTGAAAGTGTTACTACATCACCTAGAACTATATGAGGAACCAGCAAGACACACAGGTCACTATCTAATGTTTTGTTTTGTTTTGTTTCCTATTGTATAGACAGAAATTTTCGAGTTTAGAATGAGAGAGATGACCTAAGAAAGTCAGATGATGATGAGTTCTAGAGATACAAGGATAATCAATAGAAGATTAATTAAATAATGAAGGGCTAAAGTTCTGTGCAAAGGGCCTTAGAAGACACCATAAACTTGAAATGCAGAACAACACAGGCTCTTTCATTTTGCTAGATTGCAAGAGCCCTGAAATACAATTTTCCTTCTCCTGAACATTGGATTTTTACTAATAAAGCATTAGACTGTATAGGCAGCCTATTCCTGTCTCCATTGTTATGCTGTGCTGAAAATACAGTGACTCTCAGGACTGATGTTGGCAGTGAAAGGAACTGTTGTGAGAGAATTGTGTATCTTTTGGTCACACTTCTAGCACAATACCTGTTACCTTTATAAGTCTTTTAACTCTGGCAGATGTTTGTTACCCTTCCTTCCTAGAGTTACTTATGTTGCATCCTCTTTATTATTTAGAGACATATATAATTCAAAAGACATAATTAGAAAATTGAATATAAACACTTTGTGATAACCGTATTATGAATGCTGGGACTGTTACTGTAACTACATGAAGCTGCATTCAGTCTGCTTTACAAGGTTTCTGGTTGGAACAAGAGCAATGGGCTGCCTAACTTTAAAAACTAGTCAGATCTGGGACTTCACATGGCGTCAGCCTGAGAGCAGCCTACTTCTGGCAGACCTTTCCAGGCAACTTTCTAAAGAAGGAGGAAAAAAAAGTCAAAATACATAGAATTGCTAATGTGATTTGTCTTAAAAGGAAGCATGTGAGTGCAAATTTATGAAGCATACAGGTATTTGCTTTTTGGAAGAGGTTTTCTTATTAGACACTCTCTCCACCCTTTAAAGCTCTCAGAATAATCCTGATGCAAAATAGGACAACCTATTAATTATCAACAAAATCCTTCACAGGATGGAAAACTCATTTTACATAAATCCTTATTAGCCATATCTTCTCAGTGTAGCAGAACTTTACTTTTCATGTCTCTTGACAGCTCCCAGTTTGACAAAGGAAGCTTAGCTTCACTAAGAAAAGCAAATCCATTTTTTTGGGATTCCAATTAACACATTGACATTGTGTTATAGAGCTGGAGATGTATGAAATTATTCCCTGGGAGTTTACCACCACTGGGAAAGGTGATTGATTCTGCTACCTGGAGGAAGTAATAGATAACGTATTAAGTAACACAGGGATGGTTTGTTTTGTTCCCCCTAAGCAAAAGACAAATTCCATCTTCATTTTAATTTTTACATGAGAGGCAGCATCACACAGAGGCACAGCTGCAAAGCTCAAACTTCTGCTGCTCCATATTGGGACCCCAGTGAAGCAGAACATTAATCTGTACAGCAAACAAATGACTATCATTTACATAATTACATTTAGTCACAATTTATAACATATTCATAAGAGCATGAGTGAGAATGATGCATTTGCTGTGTAAGGGATAGAAATTGTGGATCAGCCAGGGCTTTGCCAGGACAGGAGGAGTAACAGAAAGAAGTGATTTTCCAGTATGTTAGAAAATTCACACTTGTAATTTTGAGTCCAGCTGTCCTTACCTGTACTTTCTGGTCTTTTTGTACTAATGGCTTTTATTTCTGTGAGTAACTGTGGGCTGAGGCTCTTTTGTGTAAACCTATGGTAATTCTTACAGTGATCTTTGGGAAAAAAAGGCAAAAATGTGTCTTTCTTCAGAAATGTTTCCATTAACAACTCATGATTTACTTGAAAATGAAAGAGAGTGACTAGAAATCAAAGGGACTTCCCATAAATATCTTTTAACTATGGCCCTTACGATTACCATAGTTACACTACACAAGAGATTAAATAGCAGAGAGTAAAGCTTTCATAAAGTTTAAGTAAGTCCTCTTTCCCCAGAAGAGTATCAAATAATAATCTTAGGCATGACTTTTATCCCTACCCATGTTTACTTTCTCCACTCTTACATTTTTTTTCTTGGTTTTACCTCCTTTTTTTTATGCTTTACTGTCCTTTTTCTTCCCCTGATAATTTTTACAAGTCAAAAGGGAAGCAATCATACCAGCAAATGATAGAACTGGTTAAAATCCTGTAACAGTAGCCTATATCTCAGTCTCCATATTTCACACATTTTCCTGTAATTCTGCCACTTTTTGAGCAATTGGGCAACTATTTCCAAGATTATTTTTGTTTTTAACTTCAATTATTTCTCTGAATTTTAGAGTTCTCAAATAAATGTGTCACTCTGTAATTCTGAAGAACATACAACTACAACTCAGATTTTTGAGAGAACAGAAAATTAGATGTTATAAAAAGCATCTCATCTGATATAATCAATTAAAACAAAAAGGCAACATTCCACTAAAACCAGTCTTTTGTTTTCTTCTTCAAATTAGAACCCTGTCAGATAATTATCTGTCCAAAAAGAATCAGTCTCCTAAAATCAGTATTTTTGTGTGTGTGTGGTGGGGTTTTTTGATTAGTTATTGGTTTGGTTTGGTTTGGTTTGGTTTGGTTTGGTTTGGTTTGGTTTGGTTTGGTTTGGTTTTTTTCCACCCAGCAACTTGCTGAAGGATTACCACCCACTCAGAGAGCAGATCAAGAGCACAGCCAGGAGTAGCAGGTTGGAGATTTTGTTCCCTTTTTCTGGCTTTGCCAGGACACTTGGCTGACAAAGTGCTTAGAGGGTGCATGTTCAGCTCTGGGGATCTGAAGGGTTCAGTAGCAAAGAAAAGGATGGAATCACAAAGAGGTAACCCTTTAGTGACTGGAACTACTCAGAAGGCTCTGGGATGAAGAAAAATGTCTTGATTTGGGCTGTACATGATTTCACTCGTCCACTTTGCAAATCAGCAAAGAGCCTTAGATGCTAATCTATCCCCTGCATTTAAACACGAGGTGAGCAAAAGGGCTGACAATTTTCCTTTTGAATCAAAACCTTAGTCTAGAGTCAGCTTTGGGAAGGTTGCCTGCCAGCAGTGTCAATATTCCTGCGACTCCCAGTTACTCATATCTTTTCAGACTGTTGTGTTCGGAAGAGACGCAGTCAAAGAAATCCCGAAGAGAGCTTTTAAATGCAATAACAATGTTCATTTCCAACTCCCACACACTTTATAAAAAATTAAATGTAATAGTTTCTAGAGTAATTCTCATGCAAATCTATTGCATTCTTCATAAAATCCAAGTAAATGCATCCCAGTTGCACTTCACATGACCTCTGTGTTTTCAGAGATTTAAAATCCCAAAATCCCATAACTCTTTTTGCATTCCTAAGCACTGGCTTTGGTTGGGGATTTTTTTGGTTGATGAGGGGTGGGGGGTTTTTTGTGTGTGGGGATTTTTTTTTTATTTGTTCTTTTTGTTTGGTTGGTTGGTTTTGGTTGGTTTTGGGTTGTTTTTTTTTTTTTTGTAAAAAAAAAGATATATTGTGAGAAGAAAACCTGCTTCTAAATTTTTATTTGTTTTTTAATCCTGGAAATTAAACTTAATAAATTAAAACGACATATCATGGAAATTAATTTACAATTGGTGTACGTTTCAGGCTACTGATACTGTGGGCTTCTTTTCTTCTAATCCAAGTAGTCAATCTATCGGGGAACATGAGAAAAGTTCTGTGACCTCTGGACTACTTCAGCCTTTTTTGCTTAAATAAACCTTTTGCCTTTGTGCAACCCTTATTAACCCTCTGGTAGTTCCCATGATATAATGTCGTTCTATGCAAAGCAGGACATTATTTTTCCTTGCAGTGGGGTATCTTGTATTGGTTTCTCTTGTGGTTAATCTCTGGCCAAAGGCAAGGAAGGAGGTGGTTCCACGCTGAGTTACTGCAGAGTGCTGCAAATGAGGTTCCACTGAAGGATTTGGAACTTGCCTCTGGACTTTTGTTAGGATGCCTCTATTTTATCCTTTTGTTTCCTTCTGATCTTGGGAACTGCAGGTATTCATTTTGACTGGCCACCTGGCTGTGTGATGGACCAGGACAGCTGAAATTAGAACCATCAGAGAATAATGAAGACCATGAAAATTCAGACCAAGCTTTGAAGGCATGTTTTCCTTAATTTAGTCAGATGACTCCTGGCTTTCCTTTTTTGCATATTGTCCCAAAAAGCGTCAGGCAAATATTTCTAGAAGTCCAAACTTTGTTAAAACTTATACAGAAATGCATTGCAAAACATCTATTCTCTCTGGACTCAGTCCTTTCAGTCAAATGTTACTGAAATGATATTTGATACAAAGGAAATAAACATTACAGAGGTATCAGGGGCACCAATGGAAAATGTCAGGATTTAGAAAACAATACTCAAACAAGTGAAGATAAAGAAAATGAGGTAGTGAAGGATAAAAAAAGACAATGCAGAAGGCTGAAGGGGTGGGGAAGACATATCATCAAAAATATATAAAAGGCTCCTTGATATGGAGAAAAAAATCTATGGAGAGAAGAGTTATATTGTGGAAATTGTTGTCTGAAGGAAATGGTAGAAATTTTATCACTGAAAATCCGTTTAAGGAGGGTTAGGTTGAGATTTTTATGGGTTTAGGTCTTCAAAGAGGCAAGAGCAGTTGCTGGTTGCTGTAAAATTGTTTATTGCAGGAGCACATCAGTCTCAGAGACAGAGTCCCAAGCTAAAAGTCCTAAAAGCTTTCTGTCATGCAGTCCCAAACAGAAGCAGCTCCCTGGTAAAAAGTCCCGAGCAGAGGCAGGAGCAGCAGCTCTCTGGTGCAGGGTCTTGAGCAGAGGCAGGAGCTCCCCAGTATTTCTTTTTCTTTTCTTCTTGTTCTTCTTTTTCTTCTCCCATGTGGTAGCAGTGATGATGATGATGGTGGTGGAGGAGGAGAGAGGGAGAGAGAGAGTTCTCATCTCAATGCATGTATTTTTATTTGTTAATTACCCAATGACCTAAAAACACAAGCCTAAAACATTTCTTCTAAACCTATTAAAATTCTACTTCTATAGTACGAAAGTGGTGTTAATCCTTATGCATAATTGTGCATGTATCTCTATATATTCATACAAATGATTCTATCTGTTCTCTCTTAAAAATGTAAGCAATTTTCTTACTATGTTTGTTTTAATGTTTTCATTATGTCTGGAGCGAAGTTTCTGAACTTTTACCGAGGCTTACACTTTGTACCAGATTCTAAGGCTTTTGCTCTTTTAAGGCACTTAAAACATATTCTTACTTACTTAGGCTTCTACTTCATATCTATGTGACTTATTAATATTTCTACTCACTTAAAACTAAAGCTTACACTTCTATTTCATGTCTGTGTGGCTTAATATACTTTAATTTCTCCAAAGGTTTCAATTCAATCCCTGCATTCTGACCTCTCTCTGAGGGACTCAGAGACAGTTCTATTTTACACACTCCAACAGGTCAGCAACTAACAAGGTTTTGAAATTACATTCTACAATTCAGTTATGGACCCCTTTACCCCATATATCAATTTCTTTTCTTTTGTCCTTGCATCAGGTGCTGCATCTCTGTCTGCACTGTGCTTGGTCTCAGAAGTGTGGTGCAAATAAGACACATCATTATGAAAGGAAGAGGGATTATTGTGGATTCCATAAGCAATGGGAAAGGATCTAATGGGAATTGTTAAAATTTGTTTGTCTAAAATGCCAGTAAAGTTCCCCTCAGTACTGCCCTACTGTGAAATGTTTCTTCCAGAGGATCTTAGAACCATAGATCAAGTAATTATACATATTTTTTGCTATTTCTTAGTTTAAGTAAAATTTTAAAAATAGGTAAATACTTTTTGGTGGGGGTAGTAGAAATTAGATATAATAGAGACATATTCCACATGATCAGTAACGTTATAGCTTAATACTGGGAAGTGAGTTGTTTTACTACATGTAGTAATGTGTTATTGGAAAATAGAGATGCCTTTCAGCATATGCTTGTGTCAATGAAATTGTATAAAGAAGATCCCTAATGCCAATAAACCTGATCATTTAGTGCTAATAAAAAGCTATCTTCTCATTTTTATTCACTCTGCAATTACTGAACTGTGTTTCGATAGGAAGCTGACAAGCCCCTTGGAAGCAATAAAATAGACAGGTTCTTGGAGATGACGTTCCAACCCAGCCTTCTGTCTCTATAACCTTTAACAGGTTTTAGAACCTATGGGATTTCCAACTGATTCTTGTAAAAATGATCCACGGTTGTGAGGATTAAATAACACTTGGGAAGAAACCTGTTCTCAATCCAAAAATGACCAGATCTAGAATGGTGTTAATATCTCTCAAAGAAATAAGAGGAAAAAATATAATGAAAACTTCTTTTCTAGCCATTATGAAAGAGATCTCCATGCTGAAGAGACAGCATCTGTACTGCACAAGAGAAATCCAGACACATAATTTCCTTCTGTACATCAGTATGCTCCAGCTCTGCCAAGAGCCCTGTTGTGGCACTTTGGGAAGGATAAGAGTGAGAGGAGGAAGGAGAATATTGTTTTAAAGACTGCTTAAGAGAATTTAGTCTTAATTTCCTGATGACAAGATAAATATTGTCTTGGGAAATTCCTAAAACCTAAAGTTTCTTAAAGTATCACAGCACCCTGATAATCAACTCACAGTTGTAACAAATACTGTGGGATGGCTTTTGGTTTTGTTTGTAGAATTTGGGACTTGGCAAAAATCACTTAAAACCCTCAATCATGAAAATGACCAGGAAAGGTTTACAGCTTCCTGTAAAGCTACTGTGGTAGGTGTGGTGGAGCAGAGAAAAAAGAAAGAATTTACAACACAGCAGAGTGATTAATAATATCATGAGTCAGTCATAATTTATGCAAGTGCTGTGGCAAGTCCTTGCCCCTGAGATTTGTGAACCCAGTCCAAGTTCAGCAAGGGATGTGAGCTGCTCATCAGTCAATGCAGAATGAGTGTTAGCTTTATCAAATCTCTGGGAGTCACTGGGCAATTTTATAATCCAATCCAACGTGCTGCATGATGGCATCCAAGAGGCATTCTAGGAGGTTGTCTAGGCCTCCCTTTCTTGGAACCTTGAGGAAGAATAATCTGCTTTGCACATTTCTCTCAGCTCTGTTGCAGTTGCACTTTTTGATGTCGTGGTGCCCATCTCAAAATCCAGGGCCCTTTTTCTCCAATTTGCACAGGTGGTTCAGATCATGCTTACTTTACAGCAGCCCTTGCTGTTTTCTTACCCCTGTAGAGGGCTATGGAAAATGAGTAGAACTTCAAAATTTACCCTGATATTCAAGTGCTGTCTATCTGTCCTACAATGACCCATGGAGAGAACAGGGCCTGATGGTTGTTCCTTTTAAAGTAACACAGCTCAGAGCGTGTCTGCTTCCCCTCAGAATGAAGTCACAATGTGATTATTGTGCTTGATAGCCATCTAAAATTCAACCATAAGAAATCCTGGCTAGTGCTGTGCAGCTTCAGCTAAGCCCTGGCCTGGCAGAGCTCAGGCCTCTGACTTGTTTCTATTTGTCCATCCAGTCTGTGCCCACCTCAGACACATCACAAAAAAACAACATGTTCACCTCAGGATCAGTTTCCCTTTGTTGTCTTTTGAGTTCAGATTCTGCCCATATCCTGCTCTCTATATTGAAATATTTCCATTTCAGATCCTAGTACTGAGAAGGCACATGAATTATTCAAGGAACAGGTGTATGCAGTTGGAGTAATCACAAAACTCTTCAGAAGTGGAATACCTTTTTTTATTTCTTTGAGTTTCAGTAAACTCTAAAAAAGATCTTTTCTAACAAGCTGGCAAAAATGTGTGCATCATTGAAAGAAAGCAGTAATTCAGCAACAATATGATAATACAAATTAGAAGTTATCTTTCATAGTACATTACAAACTTTCATAATTACAAATTTCATAGTAAATTATGAACTTTAAAGGTCACATGACAGACTGATGGAAGATGATAGGGTATATTAAGGAAATGTTTACTGCTCTGGAGGCCCGTATCTCTTCTCATCTCTGAGGCTTTCTTCAGCCCCAACACACAGTAATTACCATTTTCACAAAGTCCAGCTTATTAGAGCATCTGAATGT
Organism: Sturnus vulgaris; assembly: GCF_052056855.1. Classification (NCBI taxonomy): domain Eukaryota; kingdom Metazoa; phylum Chordata; class Aves; order Passeriformes; family Sturnidae; genus Sturnus; species Sturnus vulgaris. Next base: position 10,447,130 of record NC_142250.1, read on the forward strand.
GTCAGGGCAATGGAGGGCACATTGCAGCTGAAAGATCAGTGAGAAAACAGCTTCCCAGGAAAAGTACCCTGTAATTGAAAAGAATGACCAGTTATAAATTAATAATTTGCCTTCCCTGAAAATTACTGGGTGTGATTACACTTCAGGCCTGCAGTCATTCCACTTGCTGTTGGCTAACATTTAATGTTTGCACACCATGATCCCATTAAACGAGAAAAAAACCTGACAGCAGACTCCTGTGATGCTACTTGCTGTGCTTTTCAGAAAGGGGATGGCCAGGCTCATATGGAAATCAGTTTTGAATGTTGGAAAAAGATTGATCTTTGTATGGCTCACTACCTTTTTTTTGCATGTGGGCAATAAATTGAATCAGTAAAAAACAAATCTGAGGCAGCCTGCCTGTCCAAGGGTCAGGATAAGCTGAGCTCATTGTAGTTTCTCTTGAGTTCCACAGAAGTGGTAAAGTGGGCAAATTTCCTTGGGCATTGCCTGGAGATTATCAGTGAAAGTTTTGCCAGGTCTCCACAGCACTGGGCAGTTTGAGATGCTGTCTTTAAGGCACTCTTTGACTCTTTTACATTCTGAAGCTCAATATCCATCTAGTTTTTGTTGCCAGAGGTCTGGAGACAGACATGGTGCAGTAACTTCTCAGCCTTGAAGCTGTTATCCTAAACCCTCCCCCTCATTCCCAAACCCTCAGTGCCTTTTGTAAGACACCACTATGAGCTGCAATAAAAATGCTTCGCTGCTCAGTAGGCTTTGGGAGAACTCAGCAGTGAAGGTGTAGTGTCTGTCCTTGCTGCTTTTAGTGTGGAAAGGATATGGAAGCATCCATATATCTGTTTCCTTGCCTTTCCCATAGGGCACCAAGCCCTCTGCCAACACAAGGGAGTTAGAAATAGAGAAGGTGGATTAAAGGCTTCTATACACATGCTGCAGGAACTTCTTCAGGACTTAGTTTGCACCAATGGAAATCCCAGAAGTCCAGTGACAGTTCAGTATGGTTGCATACTTTATTGACATTATGAACTCTCGATAAAGAAGCTTCTATAACCAAGAGCTGTAATTGCATTTAAATTTACTAATGCACATTAGGTTGTAAAACCTCTGTTTTAAACTTCAGGACCTGCAAGCTGAAACAAAATTCAAGGTAGAAGCAATTTCAGCTGAAGGGGCATTTTTCTTGGGAGTCGATGCACCAAGGAAGAGGCAGCAATACTCTCTCCTAAAGGTTTCTGAGCAAGAGAGGAAGAGACGCTTTGGCTGATTAGAGGCTATTCTGCTCAGTGTGGGAGGAAAGTGTGCTGCCTCAGACTGATGTTTAGTTGCAAGGACAATGTGACCCAGTCTAATCCCAAGTCTATAAACCTTTTATCTGTACAAGAATGCTTGGTGCTGAATCATAGGAAAAAAAAATAGAATGGTTTGGGCTGGAAGGGAACTTAAAGATCATCTGATTTCAACCCTGCTGCTATGGGCAGGGAACCTTCCACAAGCTTCACTGCCAAGGGAGGAAAGGAATGCACAAAGAATTGACCAACCAGTGCTGAAGTGTGTAGGGCCAGGGAACCCTCATTTGTCAAGTGAGCTTTCATTGACTGAGCAGAATCCAGAGTCCCCCAAGGAATTTTGTCAACAGAGCTTGAAAACATATCTCCAAATCCTGCTTTGTGTTTCTTCCAGAGCTGAGTGCAGAACCTTTGCCACCTTGCCTCTGCTGTGCTGGGAGCATGGCCAGCAAGACAGGGAGGTATTTAGTTTAAATATTTCTCTGCAAACTAGATTCATCAAAAATGCTTCTCAAAGCACCTTCCCCTGATTGCCTTGCTGTAGCTGAAGCCATCAAACTGCTGCCTCAAGCCTGTGGCACAGCCAAAACTCTCATTCAAAGCCCTGTTGGCCTGGCACAGAGCATGGCTTTCTATTGCTACCTGCCCAGTGGTGCTGCTTTACATCCCACCTGCTTCCCAGGAGGACATTCAATGAACTCTTCACCACCTTCCTGCAGGCATCAGCACAGAAACAGCCTCTGATTTTTCTCAGACTTATATTTTTGAGGAATAAGAGGTGAATATTGCAATGTGACTGGGGTACCTGGGCAGCCAATACTGCTTCTCACCCCTGTGCAGACAAACCTCTGAAGGAACGTGTATACCCATGTAGATGCTGCCTGTCTGCTCATCTTCTGTTGGAAAATTGGATAAAAACGCTTGGCTGTGACTTGGAGCACATCAGTAAGTCAGAGTGAGCTCTCCCTCGACAGCCTTAGCCTTTTGCACACTCAGCTGTACGTGAAATGCACAGATATTTTAGCAGTGTAACCAGCTTCTGTCCCCACCCCACCAAAAGGCTTTTGTTTAAGGAACTTGCTGTTTCTCTTTCTTCCACTACAAGCAAGGCTCAAGGATATGCAATAAGGGGAAATCTGTGTGCAGTAATAGCAGGAATCTCTGTTGAAGCTGGTCCTTTCCTTCATTACCTTCTGCTGAAGCTGTGATGAGTAAGATTTAACGACCAAATCTATCAAAGTTCTGTATTTTTTCCTTTTTCCCCCCCTCTCCTCAGTTATCTATCACACATTGAACTGAAGCTGTGCTGAAAGTTATTTTGGGGGAAAAGTTTTCAATATTTCTGTACTTTCCACTAGATGTGAAGGGATTCAAAAGGTTGAAAAAACAGTTTATTACTTTAGATTATTCCTGTTCCTAATGGTTTCAATTTTGCCCTCAGCATCCCAAATTCTATTGCTTAGAAAGGTCTTTGACTAGATATCCAATTGTATTACGTTTTATAGTACATTAATTTCTCATTTTTAACCAGTAACTTGCTAATTAAGTAAAGACATCTCATAAAAAGCATAGAAATGTGTCTGGTATAAAACTGATAAACAGGCATATTCTATTGAGCAGCACCCAATCCCTGTGTACACAGTCCTTTCTTGCAGACCTGGGCAAACTTTAAGACTTTGGACCTGTATTGCAGATTTCTAGTACCTTTTGTGTGTTTTTAAGATAATTCTTTTCTCTTGAAAGCCTTTCCCTGTTTATCCATTTACATTTTTTTTAATATATTGCATTTATTTAATTGCCAATCCATATTTATAATTTTGGTTCTGTTTTCATTATTTACTACATTAGAAACTGCTTGGTTAAAATCTTCCCACATATCAATGTGCAAGTCAAAATATTCAAGTGAAAATGCAGCTCAGATTTTGTCTATTTATGTTATGAAGAATTAAGCCTCAAAGGCAGGAGGTAAACTATTTGAGTAGGTTATTTAATCATTGCCTCTTAAATATAATTAACACATGGTAGTTAACTTCTATGGTCAATCTTTAGTGCTAGAAGATCAGTGTTAGCAAAACTGGAGCTTTCTCTTGAAGAATATCTTCCCAGTTACTCTGGATTGCATCATCCCCCTTATGCTCAAGAAACCAAGTTTGAGCCAGATCACCAGATAAAATAATACAGACTTCCTTACTGGACACCTTAGGAAGATATAGGGGGTGATTACAAATATTTAGTGTTGAAATTCCTCCTGACCTTCTGTTGATCACTCTCTGCAATCGTTCTAACACAGATAAAATCTCTATTGTCCATGTGCTATTTGAGTGATAAAGCAGACTCTCCTTGGCTGCAGGGCACACCGTGGATATTATTTCTGGGATTTCTTTCTAATCACATTTTAATTTTCTTTCACACTCTCAGCTTGCACTGTGTTAAACTCTACTGAGAAATTATTTAAACACAAACAAAAGTTCTCTGCCTTTGTTTTACTCAAAAAAACGTATATATATACATACATATATTTTAACAGGTGTCATGGGGCAACAGCTTTGGGAGGACACTGGGGAGGGTTCTCACATAGGAGACTTCAGTGCTTCTTAGTTTCTGGAGGGCTAAGGCAGGAAAGCCACTCATTCTGTGTGGTTACACATTTTTATAGAGCATTATAGGTCTTCTGTTAATACAATTTAAAAGCTCAACGTTTTGCTTTTTGAAATAAGTACTTTGGATAAACATTTCTCACCCTTGTAAATTTTCCATTCCTTTGACACACTAGACACAATGAATAGGAAGGAATTTTTTCTGCAAGTGAAGGGGAAAAATACATTTTATACAGTTTTTAAAATCAGCAGAAGTGAATTTGTCAAAACAATAGAACAATTTTTATTTTTTTTAGGGAAAAAAAAATTTGAAAAGCCCAAACCGCTATACTCTGCAGTTTTTTATTATAAACAAATCATTAATTCTGTGCTAAGAACCTACAATTTTTTTATACACTTGTCCCTTCGGTTGTCATTGTGGAGTTTGCCTTATGATTGCACAAAGTGATAGCCCTCTTCCCTGCATTTGCTTCAATTTATTTTCACATGTTCTGAGATAACATGTGAAACTTCTCCTACTTTTTTACTTAGTTAGCAAATACAGTGCTCTAGAATTCAAATAAGTAGCACCTCTCCTCCAACAGCTTTCCAGTTCACTGCAAATACCCACCACTGCAAAAATGAGAGCACAGGGGGTTGTTCGTTTGCTTTTACATAAATACACACAGGATGTATACATAGAACAAGAGATCTGTGTTCATATCCTGTGTATAACCCTGCCAGTTAGAAACAACAACAACCTAGTTTTCATTTGCCATTTGTTTGCTTCTTCCAGCAAGTGGATAATGCTGAAATAGTGGCCTCTTCCCCCAGGTCAGGAGGGTGGTGACACCCTTTCCATGCCTTGTCAGTGGCAAGTAAGACATGTCTTTTTTTGCCACTTGGTTGACCTCAGAGCATATGGGATTTGGGCACCAAGTTGGCATGTGTCACTTGTTCCTTTCTCCATGAAGTCTAAGAGGTGGCAAAGGTTTGAGTAAGGTGACACAGGAGTAAAATCCATGTAAAAACAGGTCTCAGGTACCCACTGGCTGGGGAGCAGTGCAATTCCCCCAACAGAGTCAATGTTTGTGTGCTGCAGCACACAAAAGAAAAGAATAAAAGAATATATAAATGCAACACTCTTGGAATGGAGCCTTGTGTCTGTTTCCCACAGTTTCCCTCTGGACTGCAATGGGACAGGAGGGGTGAAATCTGCACTGCCTTTGTTCATCTGGTTCAGGGGATGCTGCAAAATACCAAAAGTGTGGGTTTAGGAGCTTCCCCCTCACTAAATTCACCTCTTTATTGTCCATATGTGCAACACCATTTAACAAAAGACAGCTGGAAGTTTTTTATTTTTTTCATTTTGTACATACAGGTATGGAGAGAGAGAGACAGAAGGAAAATTTTGTTTTCAAATAAGTAAAAATGCATAGTTTCTCCGCTTGGTGAAATCTGCACAGATACGCCCAGATGTGTATGTGCACAAGACATTTCATACTTTACACTTCTTTGTGACATAACTCTGCCTCACCTGAGCACCTATAAAATATTTTTTTATTACAGTAAACTTGTAAAAGCGCTTTTTCATTCACTAGGGAAAATGAGGATGGAAACACGGAGGGCCCCAGATCTCCTATAGTATTAAGACAATCCTGTTACCCTATTTTCATGTACTTTGGTTTTAGCAGCAATTTCTTGGGCTTAAGGGGAGGTGGATGTTGATTTTTTTGTTTGGCATTTTTTAAAAGCATGGAAAGGAGTTTTATTTTCAGAGTTTGAAACTGAGAGTTTAAACTCCATGTACATTTTCACTTTAAAGATCTATCTGCAGCTGTAAAACTAATTCTGCAATAAAAGGTGGGGTTTGGTGCATCTCTTATGTTATTCTTTTCTAAAATTTAATTTCTTGGTTTATGGAACCTAAGAGGGGTGGAGGTGTGCAAGGCAGTGTGAGAGGATAGCTGGTCAGGGTGGAATTCATTCTGAGTTTATATCCTTTCTCCATCTATGTAACCCCTTTGATTACAGCAGTCAGGGCAGCATGTGACTAGAGGAATATATGTGTATAAATTGGATTATGTAAAGTAAGAATTCTGGGGCATGAATTTGTATGGATTATTGCCAGAGTGAGATCAAGAACTCCCACTCTTGTACCTCCCTCTGTTCTTATGGAAAGTGTAATTTTGGCAGTACTGGATATAGAGGATAACAGAAAATGTATATTTTTATAAAAGCACTGTACATTCTTGTGGGTTCAGCCTGTTGCATGACCCTGGCAAACAGATTTGTTTCAGATTTGTTCTGGAAAGTCTGTTGCTGGAAGAGGGCTCAGCAGTGTGGTCTTGGCCCATTTGTCACAGTTCTTCAGCATAAGTGACTGTCAGCCTCTCGTGGACACTTGCCTGCTGGCTCCTCGCCAAGGTCACTCCATGTCTCATTCCAAATAAACCTTTCCCGTGATACTGTCACAAGAGAAGGGATGGCACCTTGGACAGGCACTCACATCTGGGATGAGACCCAACATTTTTGGCTGTGTGTTGACAGGACACTTGATGTCTCTGAATTATGCTAAATTTCTATTATATTTTGTTAAGTATGCACAGCCTGCATAAACCCATGGAAAAAAAAATTACTTAACAAAGTGGGAGGTTTGCTTTTTTCATTCCATACAGAAGTAGACGTGGGTGGATTTCAATACGTGGGCAGTTTTCAAGAGTAATAGAGGCACAAGAACTGAACCCGAGGAAGACAAGGACACCATCAATCCATACTCATCCAAGCAATTTTGTCCATGCCCTGGTGGCCACAGCACCTGGATTTGAGTAGAGGGCAGTGACCTCCTTGTTTCATCACATTGCTAATCATACCTTATATTTACTGTGCCAGCTTCAGTACCTGATGGATATCAAACTTTTCACTCACAACCACGTTAGATCACACTGAATTATATTCTATCATAGCCCTGGGGAATATTAATCACCATTTCATTACATTTGTCTGAAGAAACTGGAATTCATTACTGTAATTTTCAGCTAAACATTATGGAGCAACAATGAGATTGAACTAACATATACTTAGTAATTAGCACTAATGGTAATTAGAGGGAGAGAAAAAAATTGCCAGTGATAGATTTTCCCATATGATTCTGAACAGGGTAGCATAGAGCCATCTGAACTACCTTACTTTGAATACTTTCTAAAAATCATTGCTCAGCATTTCAGAAGTGCAAGTTCTTTCCTTGTGAAATACAGGTCAGATTGTATTAGACTGGAATCTAATTTAATGTAGCTCCTACTACTCCCTTAATTTCCCAAAGCACTTTACAAAGCAATAACAGGAACTAGTAGTGTGATACAGAAGCAGGTAAATCTATAACTTATTTGCAGTGGGCCAGTTCCAGGCTTGTTTTTAGCTTGTGTAGCTCCACTACCTGTGGTGTGAGACTGATTTACACTAGTTAGGATTTGGTCCAAAGCCAAAGGTGTGTACATAAAATGGAAAAGCATATGAAATGCTATTTTAAAGAAAAATGAATGGTCAGCCAGGAGACCCCATTTATTCCTATTACTTTTTAGAGCCTTGTGATCCCACACCCATGGAATTTAATAAGAGGTTTTGGGTCGGGTCCCATGTGAGCAATAAGATCCTAAACTTTTCTCTGAAGGACACTAGCAAAGGAGATTTCATTAAATATCTCATCCACTACAAGCCACTTTTATAAGTGAAGGTGTGTTGCAGACACGGAAGAACATGTGGAAGAACATGTGTCATTATGTGTTCAGAAGAGAAAAAGGAAAACAGAATTTTGTTTCTAAAATGATTTATTCTTTGTCACTGGCACTTTGCACTCTAAGTGAGAGGCAAATCTGAGGATGAGAAGTTGATCTACTTGCCTGAAGTACTTGCAGAATATCTGTGGTCTCCCTGTCTTTGCAGACCCTCCCTCGACAGAGATCAAGGGTTGAGTGAGGAGTTGTTCTTTACACCACAATTAATTTTATTTTTTTGCCTCTCTCTTCTTCAAACATCTTTTCCCATGGAGGGCAGTAGCTGCATGTCTTTACATCAGGTGCCATTGGTGGATACAATCCCAGGGCTCCAGCTTTTTATTTTTTTAAGACTCCTTATGTTTTTCACTGAACTAAAAGCTCAGAGATCACAACTCTGCCTTCTATTTTTAAAGCAAATCCAGTGGCCACTGTAGGTACTCTGGAGTTAACACTTTCCTTGTACATTCTTTTGGCCATTGGATATGTCAGGTCAGTTTGCTTCGTACCTTCCAAAAATCTTGTCCTTGACCCCCGGTGCTGTTGATACCTGAATCAAATACCTTCCCTTTACTGTTTGCACATTTTATTTCTGGACAGGCCAGCATGACTGTAAGTGTACCACAGGAAGGAAGGGTGAGCCTTGTTTAGGGATTATGCATGAAATTTGTTTTCTCATGGATTTCTTCAGTATTATGTGTACATAACAATCTCCCTTTAGCTGTACTTGAGTTTGAACTTTCTAGCTTGAAAATAAGGTTGATGTTATTTCATTTTATACTTTATATTTTGCTTTTTCAGGTTTTAAACTTCTTGGAAAGGGGAATTGCTTTTTCTGGTGTTTTTTCCTAATAGTGTTGTTCATTTTCTATACGAAAGCATTGATTCAAAAACATTTTTCTTTTTAGAAGAACTAATGCTTTCAATACTTTCCCCTTTCATATAATAATAATACTTTTTCCAGCTTTCCAAGGGTGTTCTCTTAGCACCTATCTTTAGCAAACTGGAAAAGCTGACTGACTCTTTCAGCATTTCGGCTGGAGGATTTGGAGGCTTTGGAAGTACTGATTATTTCAGCCTCAGCTTTATCAAAATGTCTATACATTCAGTCAAAAAATATGCAGCACTAGGATCTACAGAGCTGTTAGGTCTCCAGAGAAATGGGAAGGGAAGGAATCTCCTGCGGGAATTCTTCATGAACAGACAACAGCAGCATATCAGCTATTTTAGCTACTTCTTTGCAGACGGTTTGACAATCTGTTGCAAGTTATACCCCAAAATGCAGCCTTCCTTCTCTGCTTTTCTTCAAGTGATGATGTCTCCAGATATCTAGTTCCAAAAAATATTCCCCTTCGATCCACTTCAAATGACACTTTTTGTGTGATGAGCTTTCTGCAGATGCCCACTGATCAGCAGGATGGCTCCAAATCCTATTATAATCTGCCAGGTAGAAATAGATAAATCTATTAGCCCAGACTGGGCTTGTTTCATCATTGTGACAGCTTCCCATGAGCCTGCATTCATCAGATTCCCTCAAAACAGCCAGCTTCCACATCATCTGACAGTTATATTTCCATGACTGGACTCTAGGTTACTACATCTTTAATTTGCATTTAATTAGTCATTAGTAATCTAGGTACTTATCCAACCCCACCCCCTCCTTCTTTCTTTTCTCTTTGTTTTTTTTTTTTTTCATTATTTTAAATTGATTATTGGATACCAAACTGATGGCTAAAATTGCTGCCATTAATTGTTTTATGTGAACTTCCTGAAAATGTTTTCAATGGAAATAAAATAAGCAGTTGAATATCTTTTGCTGCTTACCAAAAGACACTGGGCAACCCAGTTAAGCCTAGCACCAGGTTTCTTTTTAACAGAAGTGGCAGGAAGATTGCCATGCTGCTGTACATGCTGCCACAGCCACTCTGGAGATCACATCAAACACATGGATCACCACTCTCTCTGCAGACTTACTGCAATTTTGCACCTCTATGCCTTCTTTGCTAAAAGAAGGAAAAATAAAATGGTCAAAAAACAATGAGGGAAAGAAATGCTGCTTATAACTGAATAATGACATGTTGTCAGAATTTTACTTTGTAAAGGACATAAATCACATGTATTCCAATGTGTTGTGTATGGGACATGAAACTTTTGATTCTCAGTCATGTGAGAGGACAAGAGACACAAATCAGGTTTCTGCATGGCATCCATGAGAGCCTTCCTGGCACCCAGCACTTGCAGCCTGTCCTGTGGATTTTACTAAGATGTGTAGCAGCTTTAACCCTGTAGGCCAATTCCTTATTAGTCCTTCAGAGCTTTCTGTCTCACCCAAATCAGTCATGAGCCATTTTCTATCTTCTTTTCTACTATTCAGGTCATTGGGATTCATTTTCTACCTTCAAATCACTTTGTTGAATAATTACAAAAGCTAAAATACAAGGAGTTCCTTTAGTTCTTTACAGATGGAGAAATGAGAGGCATTGCTGAGCAGAGCACTGCTGTGGGTCTTCACTAGAAGTGTGTGTTTAGTAGAGTGGCTTCAATCCCCCAGCCAACAACAGTCACAGTGGGTTTGGTTACAGCAAAATATCCATGGCTGGGTGTCAGCTTTGCAGCTCTCTGTGGCTGCAAATCTATTAATGATGACAGGAGATGATTGTATCAGGCCAGCTAGAAATTATATCAAGGCAAGAAATTTTACCTCCTTCCCATGGAAGAAAGCAGAGATATCTAAGAGTCATATTTCCAAGGTGTGTTCTCCAAAGCTCCTCTGCGTTTTGGAGTTTAAATCTTGAGATGTGTAGAGTGCCTGAATGGAGAAGAATCTCTGTGGGATTTTTTCCAGTTACTCCCAGAAGTCACATAAACTTTTAGCATCTCCAGCATCCTGTGATAATGAGCTCCACGGTTTTAATTGCATTTTGTGTGAACTTTTTTATACGCTTTCTAAAATCTGTGATCTGTTCATTTAACTCCCCTTAATCCTTGCATTAGAAGAAAAGTGAATAATTGTCTTCTGTGCTCTTTTCCATTGCTCGATTAATTTTATAGATCTCTGTCATTTCTTCCTCACTTATCTGTACTCCAAATTGAAAAGTCTTAATCTGCTTAGCACTTTCTCATATAGGAGAGCTGTTCCTTACCCTGGTAAGACCCCCCATCTCAGCTAATTATGTAAAAGTAGGCATTATAGTAAGTCTAAACCACTGAAAGATTTTTAATTTTTTTTCTATGCTGGCTGTAAAGTTATACAAGAGGTAACAGCTCTGTGGTGAATATTTGTCTTGAAGGATTTTTTTAGTAATCAATGCCTCTTAAATTTTCTGCATGGTGAGGGGAAGTAGTGCTCCTAGTCTCCAACAGTTGCATAAATATTTTTCAGCCCCAGGATCCTGAACTAATTGAAGGTATAGCTTAGTGCCTGTTGCTCTCTATATTAATCCACAGATCTCATCAGCTATCACAGTCCTCAGGCAGGAGACTTCCATGGAAGGCAGAGGATGTGGAAGAGGTATTGTAGCTAATTAGCTAAATGACAAGAATATCAATTGCTTCATTATTAAAGCCCACTGTTTCTTCACAACAGCAGAGGGAACTGCCTCATGAGCAGCAAAATCTGATTCATGGTTGCTGGCACTCACAGTGAGCCTCTGGCCCTTGCCTGTTTCTGGTCAATGTGCCATTTATCCCATCTCAGAGCTGTATTCTCTGACCCTCCCTTCCACCCTCCCAGGCCAGCAGATCCTTCAGCTGTGCTTGGTCTCCTCAGGGCAGCTTCTCAAATTAAGTTCATCCTCTCCAGAAATTAATCTGGTCCTTTCAAGCCACACTGTCTTTAAACCAGGTCTACATACCTTCTCAAATGCACACTTTGCTCTTTCAGAGGTTTTTCTATCTGCTCCAAAGGAAGGTCTGATACTAACAGCATTCAAGCATGGGACAATAATTGCAGGTTTTGAACCCAGACTCACAGGCCCGTGTGGGAATCCATCTACTGGGAGCAACAGGGTTGTACAGCTTTCTAGGCAGTCACTACACTGCAAAATTTTTGTAAATCTTCATTCAGATTCTACCTCAGGAAGACACTGTGTAGAAGCAAACATGGCACCAAAACCATGGCTCTACAGGAAGGTGCAGAACAATCCTCTCCAGCATGGAGCTACTGGGCTGGGCATCCTCTCAGCAACATTGCTCCAATGGGCAGGAGTTTTTCCCTATATATTCATATATTTCCAAATGCTGGACACACAGGCATCAATCTGTTAAAGCACGGGATGCTCTCTGATTTGTGTTTCTCGAGGAAACTGCCAGTGATCCACATTTCCTGTGCTTGGCATCTAAGGACATTCTGGAGCAGAGAGGGGCAGGGATGAGCAGTGTGGCAGGGAAAGGGCACATGCAGTAAGTCACACACAGGGTGTAACATATGACAGCTTGCAAGTGCATAAACAGAAACTGATAAAAAAAACCAGTTAGCTGTCTCTATTGATCTGAGTCACAGAAGGAGTCTCTCCAATATCTTCACAGGACACTTTTTTTTTCTCTTAGTTTGAGAGACTGAGTTCTCATTAAAATAAAAAAGAGCTGTAGAGAAATAGAAAAAAGCAAACCAATAAAAAACCCAAACACCAATCAAACAAGATAAACACGAAACTGTTTCTTTAGACTTTAAAAAATTAAAAAAAAAAAAAAAAAAAGAGGAAGGATTATATCAGCCTAGCTGTGGAGGCTGTACTGTGGCTGCACCTTTGAGATATGCTGTCCATATTTGATCACCTTGCCTTGAACTTCTCCTTCATGGCTCCCCAGGTGTCTGCCAGAACACTCCAGTGCTGCTATGAAATGCCAAACAAGACTAAGTCCTGGGTCCTCCCTTCCACTGATCATACTTTTGTTGAGGAGTACTTTTAGTGATTAAAGTGTCTGCACTCATTTTCACTTGTGACTCGAGTTGGAATATTCAATTTAAATCTTTAAAATCTGGCAGTTAAAAGCTGTCAGTAATTGATTCAGTACTCAGAATGGTTTCCCTTTAATTTCCAAGCAAGGGTTCAGATTGATTTTTATTTTTAAATCCACATCACCGTGTCTACCGTTATGAATTACAAAGAATCTCCTTGGCTGGTTTCAATCCATTCTAATCTGTCACTCTTCAGAAGAAACTACAGCTACACACACTTGAAATTGGGTTAATTTCTACTAAGGAGGAAAAAAAACCCTGTTTTATTGTTAACATCTGCATCAGAACTTGGCTTTCTGAGCACCACTAGGATGTGGAGTTACCACTCTCAAACCACTGGGCCAACACTTGCCATCAGTGCCACAAATTTACTCCAGCTCAGGTCATATCTGACTAACAGCAGGGTTAGTGCAATGCATTTTGCATTGTGGTTAATGACTGTGTCAATATTTGACCAGTTTTCATCTGCTGACCACGGCAGAAGCAGCAGTGCAGCTCCTGGGGTGTCTGTGGCACTTGGGGGGCTGCTGCTGTGGGCAGGCTTTGCTTGTGCTCCCAGCCCCTTCCCCTGAGAGCACTCATTGCAGCCATGGCTGTCTCCTCATGGCTTACAGGGGGTGTGACCCTGGAAGTCTTTGCCTTCTGACACCCGTGGCTTGTGGTGGGATGTATGGCTCTGCTCCGGATACCTCAATCACATGGCTTGTGCTCCTTATGCTGTCTGGTAAATCTCTCCGTTTTAAATCTATGACTGCTCAATCAAGGGAACAAAGGAGAAAATGCTGACTGCATTGTAAAACTCTCTGGGCTGTGAGGCTCATAGATCAGCTTTATTTGAGCAGTAACACTTTTTGGAAAAGCTACTGGCAGTATGTCCCTGGGTTAGATGCGTGTTGAATGTATAATTTCCTTTCTACCTCTTCCAAAAGGATGCAGATAGAATAGCAACCCAACACTGTTAATAAGCCCTTTCTTCTGTAAAGACAAGTTGTTCTCTTCCTCATGCTGGAGAGTGGCTTTTTTATATTGATGTCCCTTTCAGTTTCAAGAGGATTTCTGGGAGTGAAATGCACAAATAGGTAGTGCAACACAAATTAACATAGAGATGGCAAAGGTTATGTGCCTGGTCAGAGGCCAAATTAATTACTTCATATTTCACGTTTCACCAGCTTTTCTGCTCACCTTCAGGTTAAGCTGGCATGGCTGGTAAAAAAAAAAAAAGAAAAATAAAAGCAGAAAATAAAACTACAGCATGAAGTTGTGTGCAAACTCAATCATTTTTCTCTCTAGGAGATTCTCACACCTGCCTGATGACAGGCAGCCATTGGAAGGAAAATCAATATATCTGAATCTATTTTTTTCGTATGAGTGATCCTATGCAATACAGGGAGGAAAGCTGAGCAGAAAGGTGGCAAGCCAAACTAAATTATTTCTGGATGAAAACTATTTTTCTGTGAACAAATGAAAATAATCCCTTTAGCACTTTCTCGCTGGAAATGATGGTCATTCAGGTTAAAGTACTGTTGTAAATTGAGGCTCCACTGAATTGTAAGGTAGTAGGAACTAAGAGCCACTGGACCAGTATACATAACCTAGAATTAAACTGTTCTATCGACATAAGATTTTTGCTTCTATTAAACTTAATTCTCACAATGTGAAGTAGATTTCATATAGTGGGAGAAAATCTTAGGAAAATTTTAATGGGGTCTGTTTATGTTTCATTCCTATTAGACATTTCACAGCCATAAAAATCATTATGCAGTGTTCTTTCCATGGTCTAGGATGTGGAAGAACATTTCTGGCTCACAGAGAACAGAAAAAAAATCTCTGCTGTAACTTTTTACAAGCATATTATTACCTGCTGAATTTCACTGCTGCATCCAAGTAGTCCATTTAATAAATATTTACTGAGCAGTAAAGTGTATTCAGAGTGAGTTCAAAATAAGGAAGTGCATTGAAATCTGAAGGAGATGAACATGCTAAGGGTTGATCCAGTCCTGGATCTGTGTAAGAGTCCTTTGTTTAGGCACAGAAGAAGAGAATTTGCATCAGTGAAATGAAAAGTAGAGAAATTAATCAGGGAAAATATTTTCTGAATAATGTTCTACCAGCTCAACTTATGATGGATTTGTTGTTGACAATAATGCAAGATTAGCATAGGCAACAATTCCACCTCCCTGTAACAGATCCATGAAGGGTTTGAGCGGGAGCATCTGGTAGGGAAGAGTCTGCAGCAAATCAGAAGGGTACAATTACTGGGAAGCTGTTTGAGTAGAGGTGGACTCCAAACATGCACATCAATCAGGGAACTCTGGAGATGAAAACAATGTCTTGGGAAAAGCCTGAGTGAATCTCAGTCAATATATTGAATAAAGATGGATTTATAATTTCAGGGCTTTACATCTCTGTGAGTTCTATTTCTGTGATACTCACAAAACACAATGAAAAGTTGAACTCAAAATGTTTGTTTTTTTTTAATACACAGTTATCAAAAGATCCCTGCTGCTCTTCTTTTCTTTCCTGGACAACTCCATTTCTCTCTCCAGATATTAGGCCTTGTAACTCTTTCTTCTTGTTAGACAAAAGTGCCATGCTGAAAATAAATAAGTAAACACCTCTTACTCCTACCTGAAGGTTGAAACACTTTCTAATTATCATTCCTTTTAAATTGGTGACATCACTCTATATATTGCCTGCCACCACCTGTGGATCAAATACTGATTTTGGCTTACTTTGACCAGTGATGCTGCAGCTCGTGTCCTACACTCTGCTGTAGCCAACTGGAACATTTAGGAAATAAAAAAAAAAAAAAATAAATAAATAAATAAAAAAAAATAAAAAAAAAATAAAAAAATAAAAAGAGGAAAAAAATCCATGATCATGAATTTCCAAAGAGAGCCCAGGAAAGTGTTCTGGCCAGAGAAAGTACAACAGAAGGATTAGAATATAATCCCAATTGTTGGTTGTATTAGCAAGGCTGAATTTTTCCACGGACATCTTGCGCTCTATTTTCCTTGCTGGTGTTACACTTTGGACATGTTTGATTTGCCATATTTTTAACTTTTACCATTAATTTTTTATTTTTCAGATAAGCACCACAAATACAAATTCTGGGTGCTGTTATACATCTACCAGTGGTGGTCGGCAGTGAGGAAATACATTGTCCATCTTTAGCTGTATGGAAGTCAAAGTCACCTCACCCAAAACAAGTGTTACCCTTTTCCTCAGCTATTCCCGTGGTCAGTGGCAGAAGGGAGGTGCCCAGAAGTGAGTGTGACAGCAGGCTCTTACTTTAGACAGACATTTATCTCTCCAATAGGTGAGATTAGCCCTTCTTCAGGTATGCATGGCTGGCACACAGCCTAAGAGACCTTCCTGGAGTATTTTCATCCGAGCGAGGGGAGACATAACATCCTCAAATCCTACAGCAGAAAGAACTCTTGTTAGAAAGCAGCACTAACAGCTGCTGTAATCTTTTCCTAGGGAAATTAATCCCTACAAAGAACTCCAGCAAAGCTCTATTCGTAACCTGTATTTTTCTCACATCCTCTCAACAGGATTGAGCAGCCATTGAGTGGTGCTCTCTCCAGCAGTTTGGCTGGCATCCTTGGCATGTAAATAATTTCATCAGTAAATTGTGGCATCTTGTGATTTCTTTAGAATCCATAGCACTACGAGCACATGAAATGTGGAGAGCTGAGACTGCTAATCAGAAATCTGTGCCGAGATAAGGAAGAAGCAGTTAGTGGTCTGCAGGGTGGTAAGAAGGTCAAGCAGTCAAAGGTGCTCGTTGGCTTTTGGTGTATGTTCTTGTATTAGCGTTTCATCATCTTAATGTGGATTAGGTCCATTAAAGCCACAGAAACCCGAGAGCAGAACAGCAGCAGCTCCTGACTATCCACAGACTGTCACTGTAACACTCACAGCACAAGGGCTGCTGCTTACACATAGAAATATCCGCGGTTTTTACCTCACTGTGAAAATTCTGAGTGAAACTACAGCGAAGGCAGAATTTTCTTTCTTCTTTCTTTCTTTCTTTCTTTCTTTCTTTCTTTCTTTCTTTCTTTCTTTCTTTCTTTCTTTCTTTCTTTCTTTCTTTCTTTCTTTCTTTCTTTCTTTCTTTCTTTCTTTCTTTCTTTCTTTCTTTCTTTCTTTCTTTCTTTCTTTCTTTCTTTCTTTCTTTCTTTCTTTCTTTCTTTCTTTCTTTCTTTCTTTCTTTCTTTCTTTCTTTCTTTCCTTCCTTCCTTCCTTCCTTCCTTCCTTCCTTCCTTCCTTCCTTCCTTCCTTCCTTCCTTCCCTCCCTCCTTCCCTCCCTCCTTCCCTCCTTCCCTCCTTCCCTCCTGCTATATTTCTTCAGCTATTCTGATCTCCTAATGTCAGACCTCATATATGAGATGCAGTGGACATGAAAGGGATAAATGAAGCCAATAATTCCAGAGAAAGGAAAACAATCCCACACACATCAGTCATATGTTTCAAAGCAGCAAAAAATTCACTGCAGTAAGACAAAGAGATAATCTAAGATTTAGAAGTCAAAAGTTATAAATAGAATGCAAACACCCAGTTTAAAGATAAAAATATCTGGAGTCAAACCATGATCAGGATGTGTACATTTTTAGGCTTTTTGGGCAGAAAAATAAATATAATTCAGAATTCTATAAAATATAAAGTAGCCTTCCTACTTTGTCTTACAAAACTCATTATTTCTAGTCTCTGGTTCATAAATGGAGACAAAAAAAGATAAAGCAAGACAAAGTGAGCCTACAGCCCATGATGTGTTGTTTCACCCATGACACCAAGGTGTCCAGCTAAACATATCATCACTTCCTCTGATGCACCTGGATTTTCTTCAGCTTTTCTGAGAATGCAGTGGCTATTTCAGATGATGAGGTATTCTTCACATGATGTAAGTCAAAGACTGCAGTAAGATGACTTTCTAACCAAAATCATCTGACTGGAAGGTCAAAGCATAGGCTGCAAAACATTACTTGCTCAACTTGTTACCTAAAGGCCAAAAAAAAAGGTCAGAGACAGTTCAGCTACCTATAGAGAAGGTGCATGCCCCAGGCAGCAGCAGAATCTTCTATTTTTCATGCTAGAGAGAAAAGATTTACATTATAGATATATAATTTTTACCATGTAACAATTGGAGGGGGGGTAGTTTCTGTATCTTTTTCTTTCCTATACCTTAAGAAAGTCAATTAAGTAATAAAATGCATTTAAAGGTAAAAGTGACCCCCTAATAGACAGACATTTTCTAATAAGAATCAAATTATCTCCTACTGACTATCACACCAATACACCTGCTTTCCCTGGGAAAATTTACATTCATATAGATAATTCTATCTTGACTTAATGTAAAAAATGAAATAATATTTTCAACTACTGATAAATATCTTTTTCAAATTATAATAGGTAGGAAAGTGGAAGGTGTAGTTATAAACTCTTATCCCAAATGAAAAATAGATGAGACTGCACTGAAATTTGAAACACTGAAATCTACCTGAAGAAAATTATCATAGACTACTGAAATCATAATAAAACTTGGATTTTAAGTGCAAATACCGGTCATTTCAATGCAGAAATATTAATATTTAATTCCCAACGGGTGTTAATATTGTCTAAAATGGAATATTCAGAGATTACACAAGCAGAATCTAAGGTATTTTTCCTCTCTCTAAGGACACTGAAGATTTAACTGAACAGAGACACATTTTACTTGCAACAAAATAATGAGGAATGCCTTGGTTTTCATTTTATAGCTCTTTCCCTAACCCAGTTATTCTTTCTGTTATTTCTCTTATAAAGCCACCCAAAATGTAATTCCAAAGTCCTCAGACGACATTCAGAAAGGTTGCCCAGAGAAGCTGTGGATGCCCCATCCCTGGGGGTGTTCAAGGCCAGGCTGGATGGGGACCCGAGCAGCCTGGGATAGTGGAAGGTGTCCCTGCCCATGGCAGGGATTTGAGCTAAAGGATCTTCAATGTCCCTTCCAACCCAAACATTTCTGTAATTCTCTGATATCACCATTGTCACTTCATATTCAGATGGAGTGCAATACATCTTGTCTTAAAAAGAATGAACATCACAAAATTAAAACGAATTTTAAAAGAGATGGTTCGTGGTTCATTAAATTCAGTGTACACACAGTATATGTGCAGAGATTTTCAGGTGTGAGACACCTGTATCTCACCTCTTGTGAGAATATCACTGGAATATCACTGAAGTCCTTCCTTCCCTTTTACTCTGTTACAAAAGTGTGCAGTAACAGTGACACAAACATAATACACACTTCGTATTTTACTCAGCCTTGTGTAGTGACTGTCCCACTGCAGTTCAGGGAAATCCTGGTTCTCTAATTACTGATGTTAGCCTTTTATTAGAAAACTGTGGATTCCCTTTAAAAATTGATCTAGATACAGCATTGTAAAAAAATTGAAAAAATATAGTTTTGAAAGCAAGTGGCTATGCTGTTTTTTAAAGACTGTTCAATAGTTTATATAGCTCTAGACCATAAAAATAGCATTATTTTATGTAAAGAATTTACTAGCAATATGGCAACAGAAATTGTGAAAGGGACTGGAGAAGAGGGAGAGAAGAAATGTGTACTGGATGACAGGAAGCTGCATACTTTTAATGCTTCTAACAGCTACCTTCTGTGGCTGTGCAGCACTCCAGTTAGAAGTTCAAAGATTGATTAATCATCCACTCAGATGCACCATAAAGTTTTAGAGTTTTTCCCTTGGTAGATGTCTGGAACATGTGGGGAAAAAAGAAAAAAAAGCAGGCAATTTACAAACAAGGACAAAGAAACCTGAATAGCTGTTATGATTTAAAACCAAGCATTTACTGATAAAAGCTGCCTACTCACTTTCAAGTACTTTGATCACAGAGAATTGAGGGAGTTGACTGCAATATGTCCTGCCTTACTGAAGACTTCTCTAAACTGGGGCATGCCAGTCCTATGAGCCATTAAGTGTTTCTTGGCATGATGTGCAATTTCAGAATGTGTTGGTTTAGTAAATGATGCACTTTCATATTCAAGAGTGCTTCGAAAAGGCTAAAAAGAAAAAAAAGAAAAAAAAACACAAAAGGGAGAAATTAGATCTATGCTAATTCAGACTAAAGCAACACAGCTGAAAAGCTGCAGGAAAGTATTTGAAGAAGTTATATCCTATTGTTGTGCTGTCAATAAGGACAATTTTCAGGTGTCAGTGAAGAACTGAAATAGATCTGTGCTCGAGTCCGAGACACCACTATCCTGAAGGGCAGCATCTGGACATTGGGCATAATCATCCTTCTGCATCCTCTCGTTCACTGGGACTCTTGCATAGGAAATCTAATTTAAAGTGCATCCTTGACATTTTCTCCCTCAAAAATAATTTGACATTTTCCACATCTTATTACTGACGAAACCTGACATCATGTCAGTCTTCTAGCATGAACCTACAGCCGCTGCAGTTTTCCTCCTACTTAATTACAACCATGATTGAAGTTGTTAGCTTCTCTTGTACAGCATGCACACTTATGGGTAAATGATGACATTTTCAGATCACTCTTCCAAATTTATTAGCATATTAATACAATAATGAAAATATATGCATATATTTTTATGTATATTTGGCTATGCATGCATGCGTGTTTATCTAAGTGTTTTGCAGCATATGCATCTTTGAAAAACTGTTTTATTTTCTTTTCAGTCTTGTTAAGGTAAACACTTCCAAAGCCATGTACATCAGCACTTTGCAAATACCTCTGGTGTTCAGTTCCCACAGGTTACCTGTGGCTTGCTTACCCCCTTGCAGGCAAGGATTTTCCTAACAGAAAACTCTGCCCTAAATAGAAGTGAAAGCAATGTGACTAATTTATAAGAGATCCTTTTAACTATTGTGCTTTGATACAGCATTATCAGAAAGACACAAAAAACCCCTCTCTTGTGGCTGTGTGATATCTAGAATTTCAGTCTTTGCACCTGCAGCTTTTGGTATCGCTTGTGGCTGTTTGGAAAGCATTAAGTAATAATGAATTTAAAGATGTGTTTTCTGACTTGTTTTTACATGAAGCAGAACTTACATAAACGTTCTGATAGTAAGGAAGTGATGAAAAAAACCGTACAGAGTGAAAATACTAACTGCTTCTCTGTAGAAAAAGCCAGGAAATCTTCAGGAGTTTCCAGGGATAAATGTCTGTGGCCAGAGACACACTGATGGGCCGTGGTGTCTGAGCCACACTCAAGGCAGGGATAGCAAATCCCGTCCTCACTCTGCTGCTCCTGAGGTTGCTGAATCCTGGATGAGATCCCAGAGGCTTTGGGACACCTTGGCTGAGCTTCCAAGCATGGCTGGAGAAGCAGCAGTTGTGTCAGTCTCACTTTGTGCCCCTTTCCCCAACTTCAAAACTCCTGCTGCTTCCTAACAATGGTGTGAACCCTCTGGCAGATCACAGGTAGCACATAACCCTGTTTTACTTTCCCAGAAAATCCAAACCCTGGTGGATTGACCTCCTAGAATAGATATTTTATTCTGCTGACTGAGGAATTTTAAGTTTACCCATGCTCCATATTCAGGCAGTGACACATCCCCATAGCCAGAGGTGAAACAACACATGCTGCTCAAGCGTTTTGGGATGGGGAGCTGGCAAGGGAGTCCCAAACTTCAGGGACAGGCTGGTTGGCTGGCATGGCTGTGCTTTTACCCATCTGCTGAAGTGGCAGAGTGCCTGCTTAAAAATTACTCAGCGCTGCAGAAGTGATTGTGCACGGTAGGTGAAAATGGCAACTTAAACATTCCTATTTGTCTTGTGACAAACTTGTGCTTTGCAGGAATTTTCGGCTGAATTCCTGTACATGTCTGTATGTGTGTAGATATATATATTTATGTTACACATATTATACGTGTGTGCATGTGTATACACAGAGATATATGTCTCTTATTTCGTCCAAGGAGAGAATTTTTCCAACATTTATCTCCTTAGAATTTTAGATCCCTGTTTCTCTGCCCTTCACATGTAACTCAGTGCAGAGAGTGAGGACTGTTCCATTCCACAGTTAGCCAGGCTCCCACCTTAACTGGGAAAGACACCTCCTCCCTTTCCCTCTTTCTGACTACTGACATCTACACTGTACTGTTGCTACAGTTAGAAAAACAAATTCTTTGAAGCTGTTGAGCTCCAGAATCCAACTTTCATATGGACATAGTAATTGAGAAGTTTGGGGTTTTCATGCTGGCTGTTCTGCTCTCTCTGGTGACTGAACAGAAGCAGCTGAGACTGATTTCATTCCCTTACTACCATCACTCACTTTTCATCTAAAAATGTCAGCTAAGTTTCAAGGTGAAGTCTGGATTCATCTGGTCAAATTAACCTTCTCAATAGTCTTAAAGGGAGAGCTGACCTTTGCTGAGGTATAACTTATGTCAAATGCTTTAAAGAAATCTTTAAAGCTCACAGATGGTTCTGCAAGTGAGCTGCTGTCTTGAAATTAGAAACACTATTTGCTGTATACAGAATTTTTGTCAAAATAAAACACAAAAACCCTCCAGTATTTTTCTTTGCATCTTGAAACAGAACCTTTAAATGGAGCCTCAGTTTCCACAGTAGCAAAAAATTTCAAACTGTGAACCTGTTTTTCATCTTATAGGATTGATATATTAAGCAGTAGATTTTAATTTGAAGCATATCATTTTCACCTCTGTCTATGAAGAATCTTGAGTATAATCTTAATTCTTGACTCAGCATTTTGGGAGGAAAGGGAAAGCTGAGAGGAATCTTTGTGTGTCCCAGAACAAGGAAAGGAGAAAATCTATAACTGACATGGTTTTTGCAAGCTGACTGTTGGATTGCATTTTATATAGTAAAAGAAAATAGGGGAAAACACTGGTGGCAATGATAGAAAAGCTAAATTTGACACAACTGCATCAGGATTTTAGATTACAATACTTGGGGCAGCATGCTGTATCCCAAGTCAGTACCCGTTCAATGGCAATTTGCTGGTTTGCTCTTTTTGGTTTGGAATCTGACTAAATATTGACTCTTGACTTGATCAGTATCTTATATTATAGGGGTGTGTAAGGAAAACATACCCAGAGTCAGCTGCAAGAATTCATTCAGATTAAACCTTGCACATGACACTTTTTTTTTTAAAGCACGAATTGCAGGAGTTGCAGGTTCTCTGCTATTCACAAACATCTGTCCCACTTTTCCTCCCAGACTACAAGGAACTGCTTGAAAAGGTCCAGGAGCACAGAAGTGCATCTCTGAGCTCAAAAGTATTCTTGGTATTTTCCTTTTACTGCAAATCTTGAATAGATGGTTTTTTCAGCAACTTAAACCCAGGGGTCTGATGCTGAAGTTTAACTGTCTCTGCTCAGAGTAAAGTCACAAAGCAGAAACAGAAAATAATCTGAGAAAGCTAGAAGAATGCATTTCCATGCATTGATCAAAGAAACTTTATTACAAATGCAAAACAGCCCTGGAAAGTGGATTGTGGATAGTGGATAGCAAAAAGGAGTTATCAGTAGCAGGTTTAGTATCAGCTTGAAATTTAGGTTCCACAGAGATGGACTGAGAATGACAAAGAAATGAGCATCTGTTCAGCTTCCAGTGATGCTAAGCAATCTTATTCCTCTGGCACAGATTTATTTATATGAAGAGAAGCACTGAAACAAAATGTTGGCTTAGCCTCAATCTGTTAATCTGGTTTTTTTTGGTTTTTTGTTTGTTTTTTTTCCAATCCAGTGTCATGAAAACCATTTTGTTTTGCTGCAATTGAAAGTTATGTTCCCATTTTCATTTTTGGCATTGTGGAAAATTGTTCTCACCAGGTAAATATTGACAATTTTAAAAGCCTTACGTGAAAAATGAATGGAAATTGCGTGGAAACTGGGGGGCTGTCCTTAATTTATAAACTTTTCCTGCCACTATCCTCTAGGAAAATAGTATGAAGCTACACTTGCATTTTCAAGTGCTTCTGTATGTGAATTCAAAAGCCCAAGGTATATTTCAAATGCATAGTTTTTGGTCAACTTAGAATTGAAAAGCAGCTGTGTTTCATATCAAATAAGTCCCCCAAGGTAAAATACTTGGTTTAAAAGTAGGTGGTTTTGGATCTGCCTATAGCCCAAGGATTTCAACAGAAAGATTCAAAGGTCTTAATGAAAATTTGATCATTGCCTCCTGAGAGAGCAGGGTTTTGTGTGAGAATTCAGCCTGTCTGCTTGGGTTGGAACAGCCCTTACAGCTGCGTTTCAGCACCTAGCCAGAACAAAAATGAACACATAATTTACTTTTTCTGCAGCCTCATTAAAATTGAACTAATTTTTGAGAACATTATGCCGTAGTTCCATACTTCATAACAAACTGTTTATTTTTTTTCCCATATAAATGAGTGTAAACCATTAAGCTTTCAACAACAGCACCTAAATAATGAGGAGGAACACATTTTTATAATGAGGATAATTGTAATTGCAGAACTTTCCAAGTGATGCACTAAATTTTCTCTCAGCTGTAAGATTGGCCTTTCTGTAAAATAAATGCTTTAGTTTATCTTTAAGTTATTAAGCTCATTACAGAAGCAACTGTATAAACTTTACTGGCCTAAATTTTCTAGAACAAACTGACTAAAGTTTGCTCTGTGCTTAAAATCTTTGAGTCTTTGAAAGTATCGTTTTCCTCATCATTGAAATCCAATATATTTTTGCCATTTTCATCACACAGATTTTTCTCTGCTATCTGCCACATCATTGCTAATTAATATACATAAAAATTATTTATATTGTTCAACTGGAATCAACATTTTCTGCACAGGAAAAAAAGGCACTGGTGTCCAGGAAATGCTAACCCACTCTCACTAGCTGCTATCCTCGTCAGAGATTCCCTGCTGCATTCCCTATTGCCAGCCACATCAAACTCAGGTTTCTGAGGGTGTAGGATAAAAGTCACATAACTGCAATTGAGTCATTATTTGGAATCACGTTTTCTTTCCTGTTTTTTTTTACACAGTAGCCACAGGGTTAGAGTAGCCAACGAGACAGGGTCTGTTCTGGTTCTTCATGAAGAGGGGAGACAATTAATAAGAACACCATCCTGCCCACTCCTGCTGTACAGGCTGTCACATTCCCTCCTTTCCTTAGGCTGTGGGTCATGAAGGCTGAGAAAAGCTCCAGTTCTCCCATTGTCCTTTAAGTTACTCAGCAGAGCTCCACATGTGTGAGAGAATATGTGAAGATGTGGGTGGTTTTCCTCAGAGGTGCAATGAATGTGTCTTCTTGTATTTATTTCTAAGGATATATTTGATTTCCCTTTTCAGGTCAAGGCACATAAGTGATCATACAGCATTTGGTGCTTCCAATTAGTCGCCTTTCTGGTCCAAAATCCAATATCAAAACCTAATGAATGGCCCTCGTGGGTTTAACTGGATTGCCAGAAAAAAAGGAACAAATCTTCCCGCACTTTATGAGGAATTTATTTTCTGTCCCCTTCTTTTTTTCTCAGCTTTCAGGAGCACAGATGCATAGGGCTTAGCTGCTCAGAGTAGCAGACAGATTGATTTGTTCATCTGCCAACTTAAAACAAACAGAATGGACATCTAGAGAAGAAATATCAGAGGGAGCTGAAGAGATGATGAAAAACACTAAATGGTGATACACAAAATGATGTGATTATTTATGTGAGGGCTTCCACCCCCCACACCCATCTATCCACTGCAGTTCAAACAGGTTTTTCCCTTGAATCAGTTCATCATATAAAATATTAATCAGGATCCAGTGAAATGTTTATTTAATTAACTGTCACCAGGCTGAGACAAAAAGGAAAAGTCTATCCTATCAAAATATGCTAAAAATAAGGATGGCAGCACAACAAAGTGATTGTGTCAAGGAACTGAGCTTTTGTGCAGAGCTCTCCTGAACATTGGTTCACTTTTTCTGTTTGACTGCTTTACTGTAGTGTTGAACAGTCAAACTGCAGCCCCAAGGCCTGAGGCAATGGATGTTCATTTTCACCAGACACCCAGCCCAGCACTGTGATTAGCACCTCCAGACTGAGGCTTTAGCAATTTGGGCTGTTAACACCCTTTGGGGCTGCCAGTTCTGATACGGGCATTGGTCTGTGCATTGTCCCCTTTAATGCCATTTTTAAATGTTTAATAATCTGATTGTGATAAATGGTCTGGATATTTATCTCTTTCCTCTCAGAGAGGGATCCCATTAGTGAATTCAATAATTTCACGACAGTCAGGCTCACTTGCCAGAGGCTCAGGTTGAATTTAGCACAGGATACATTTCTTTCCATGCACTATGCTCCTACCAGAGGTATCATAAGGGTCCATTTTTCCACCATAGAGTGCAAGCTGCCAAGTGTTGGTGTAAAACCCAGTCCTGCTGAAAGGATGCCCAGCAAACATGAGGCCCTTCAGCCCAGCTAACCCTTTGTTTCCCCTGGAACTTCGGATGTTTGAACATTGATTTACTAGTTCCTGGCTAGGAGACAAATGCATCTTTTCCTTCAGGACACCTATTTCCGCCTATCTCATGGAAGAGAAATTCCATTTAAGTCAACTGAGAGATTTCAAGTATAATAGAAAACAGCTAGTAAACTTCTCTTGTAAGATACTATGGTGGTTTGCAAAGATTTCCTGAAATTTTTACCTGCTAAGACATGGTCTTAAACTTTAAAATTTAAGCCTGTTTTACCTTCCTTCTAATTCTATCTCCCAGCAAAAAATAAGGAAATAGTTCTAGTAAATACACTAACAGTTTGGCCAATGCTAACCCATGACATAAATTATGAGCATTGACAGAAAAATCTCAAATTAACAAATCAAAACCACTACAAGTACCACTGCAAAACCTCAAAAAAACCTTTGTTAGTTATGTAAATAATGCGAAATTACTGTTATACTATGTGACACTTTATTCTTGCCATTTATTTTAAAATAAAATTTGGCACATGTTTAGATTACAATTAAATCACTCTCAACTACTTATTGCTCATGCCAAAGTAGTAGCTCTAGGTTTGAAAAAATTATCGGAGGCAGGCAAGTTTTGAAAGTCCCTCCTGAGACTGCCAGCACACACTTCACTGAATTACATTGATTTAGCCTTAAGAAATTCCCATTTGCAGGTGTTTTGGGGGCACACTGGCCTTCTCCAAGTGCTGTTTTAATGATTTACTTGGATTTGATTATGGTGACTCAGAGATCATTAAGAGGGTGAGGAACTGCCAGGCCATATCCTGGACCAAAACTAAGATATCATGAGGACTCTGTGTCCCAGGCTTGTTGTGACGTCTGTCTGCTGCCATCACTTTTCTTGCACTGCTGAATTAGTCTTGTAGTACTGATCTGTCTTGCAGATTTTAGTCAACTGATTTAAGTTTAATATCACTGACTTTTAACTAGGTTTTTTTTTTATTCTTTTGCACACCAGTAAATTCATACAGGGAAATCCTTCTGGAGCACAGGCTCGTGTCCTAGATCTCCCCCTCTGCTGATGATAAGTATGAATGGTCCGCATAACTTTTCATGGACAGGAATGGTATTGAAATGTAATGTGAAAAATGATAGACAAAGCAGGAGTAATGAACAACAGTTTTTGTCTGCTCTGAGATTTACTGTATGGTTATAAACTCATCAATGTATCACAGATGAATATTTTGTCCCATATGCACACACACGTTCACTTTATTTTTTTTTTTGCCCAGTGACTGTCATGAAGAGCTGCTATAAAATTCCCAGGGAGAGAGACACCCTATGAGGAATGAAATCAGATGTTTAATGTGGTACCCTGGGCTTCTCTCCTCAACAGGAAAAGCCTTGTAGAAGACATTGAACATGGTACCTAGTAAAGACAAAACTCTCACAGGGGAAATGCCAGTGGAAGAAGACAGGTTTCTTTGTGCAGATGCCTCACCCACATTCATATAAACACAAGGAAAAGTCCAGCCTTCCTAGTTTGTAAGGTTAAAAACATGAACTTGTAGAAAAAGAGCACGGCAGATCTTTCCATCTGCCCAAATCACTTCCCTCTGGCAACCTCCTGAGTGCCTGAAAAACCAGCACTGCTGATGCCTCTCTCCAGAAAGCACATCGTTGGTGCTCTGAGTGCCAGAGGGAGGGAACACCAAATAAAACGGAGTTTGCTGCCTCCTTCCCCGGGCAGAGTGGGCACCACCCTTCCCTGCCCTCCCCTCCCTCCCATGTCCTGGACACAGGGCACAAATCCCTGCTGCAACAGCAGAGCTGCTCCCTTGGCTCCTGGCAGCCCCAGCCAGAGCCTGCCAGGGGGACTAACATTTTAGAAATCACTGTTTGAGAGCACAGACAGCCAGGCAGGGAATCAAGATAGACAACACTAGACACAACTTAATTTCCCTAGGACATTCAGGGTACAAGTTGGATTCACAGAGGCTTTTTATAGCTATGACCATCTTTCTATGTTGAAAGTTCTTTTTCCTTTCTTTTTTTTTTTTTCTTTTTTCGTACCCTGCAGATAGACACAGGTTCAAAGACATTTGCAAAACAGATCTGAAATAGTGTAAGGCTTATTATTATGGACAAGTACAGTCTTACTTCTGGGAAGTGTTTAGCCCGAAGGACTTGCATTTTCCCTCTGCTTTTCCTGAAATTGAAACATATACAGCAGTGCAAGTGATCTTTCACCAGTGTGAAAATCCTGACTCCATTTCAACTTAAAGTCTGAGAGCTGCTGAAAGCCCTCAGTGAACCCTGTTACTGGAATTTATCATGCCTATCTTAAAGCATCTTGTTGAGTTGTCTCGATACCTTGGGTTCCTTCTCTGGGTGGTGGATCTTTGCTAGAAGAATTACCTTGCTTTCTATTCCTAGCTTTTCCATCACTCTTGTCACAGAACTGAATGCTTAAGTGACTCTTCTTAGAAGAAACCTAGGCCTTTTTTCATGTTTATTTTGTAATGGTGGACAGAGATCCATGCCATTTTGGAGTGTTTTATTGTTTTCCTAGTTTATATGCTGCCAACATGCATGCTTCTATCTGATTGGAGTTTTTTATGTGCCTATGACCACTCTTGTTTTCTGCTTTCCTATCAGAAAATGATGACTGAGTCTGTAAGAAGCCTGTGCTGAACAGTCACCCCAAATGCTCTCACTGTGATCAGTTGTTTCCTGTTTGAAAGTGTTAGCAACTCCTGCAGTGGAGTTTCCTCTCTTTTTTTTTTTTTTTTTTTAAAGAAACATTTAATGTTTTACTCAGCTCCAAGTTATCAGCATTTACAACACTACATGCCTTACATGTACCAAAAAAGTGATGCAGGTGCCTTATATAAAGAAAATATTTTGGAGGTGAAGAGATGATTTCTTGACTTGATTGGGGAAGCAGCCTCCAGTTCCAATTTTACTTAAAAAAGAAGGAGCATCCTTTATAACCCATTGAATTGAAGCAGCTGCAGAATATCTTTGTTAGTTAAACCAGCCTGTATTTTTTTCATGGGAAGGCAATATAGGGTGCAGTGTGAGTCCATGTGCCTTATCTCAGATATGGGTGTTGGTATCCACTACACTCAAATTGTCTTGGTCTAGGGAAAAACCATTACACAAAAAGGAGTCTACAGAAGAGCACAGGCAGGCTCAAGGGTGGGAAGAGGAGGTGAAGGGCCCCTCATCAGCCCCTGCAGATGTGCTGGGGCACATCCCTTTGGAGAAGAAACAGTGGCAGGGAATGGGTGTAAATATCCAGTGTTTTCAATGGTGATGGTTTCAGTCAAAAGTACATTTCCTTCATTAACCCACATTTTTTCTTTCTTAAACAAGTGGCACTGCCATTCATTTTTTAAACAAAAACATAGCCAGATAATTCCTTGGCAATGGAAACATTTGTGTTAGATATGTGTATTCATGAACACATAGGAAGTTACTGTAAGCCTAGAGAAGTCATTGCCATTTCATGTCAATCCTATGTAGGTTTTATAAGTCTGTTTAACTCTCCTGCTTCCCCCAAATGATTGTTACCTTAGCAACTGCCAAGTTGCATACACACACTTGCTCCAAGAAGCAGAGCTTAACAAAGTGAAGTATCAGTGTTCAAGGAGTCACCAGGAACACAATGTTTATTGTGAGGCTTTTAACTCTCATATATACTCACCTACATAGATGGTGCATTCTTTCATTTCAAAACTTTATTTCAAAACTTGAAATAAAAAAAATTAAAAAGGAAAAAAACCAAAACCACCTCCCAAACCTTTTAGCAGCTAGTCAGTCATAACATCAATTTTGTCCTTTTCTCTTCTTTCAGCTCCTCAACTCTTTTCAAAAACTAATATTTCATTCATAATAAGGCTGATCAAGACTGCAGGGTCAGTGATGTGTGTGGAATGTATTAGGATTGAGCTGAATTGGGTAAAACAGGAGGCAAGGCTTTGTGTGCCAGATAATTCATATTCACTTCTTGTGTCCATCTGATACACATTTTGATCCACATACAGATTATGACATTTAGCATGAAGGAACATGTTTGGATAGATTCAAATTAATTTTGAACTTTTTACTAACCACTTAAATCTAGTTATTATTTTGTAGGATTTGAAAAAAAATAGGTAAGAAAATAATCTTTTGCTGTCTTATCAGTACTGTTTAATTTAAATGTGGAGGAACTTCAACTTTTTATGCAGTAAATGTTACAGGTGCATTTTACATCTGTTGTGTTATTCTTCCCCTCTGCCCCTGCACAAGATACCCATTAGGCAATCCTCCATCTAAAGAAATGCATGTCAGCTAGGGCTGCCACAGGAGCACATCTCAGGTTGTTCCAAGCAGCTTTCCACAGAGGCCAGGCTTTTCTGCTCGTTTTCCAGCTGATTTCCTGAGATGTAATCAGAAAAGTGATTTATCCAAGGTTGTACACCAAGTCTGGCTAAGCCAAGACTGGAAGATTCTGGGATGCTCCCCTTTCACATGCTTTTGTTTTCTTTACTTCTGCCACAACACTCCATTCCTGTGATGAAGTCCCAAGATAGTGATCTTACAAATGAATATTGTTAATACCAAGGAACATTTTTCTGCCCAGAGTCATCAAGGTGATTTTTTTGTTGTTGTTTTAGTTTTTGTTTTTGTTTATTTGGTTGGTTCTTTTACAGCAATTGTTTTCCTAGATTTGCTTTTAGCTCAACACTTGACTGGAAAAAATCAATTCCTTCAATTTAAATATCCTGCTGAATACACAATTTGGAAGATATTTCTTACTTCATCTTGTTCTGAAACCACTAGAGGCCACTTCCGTGGGACATTATACCTGTAATACAAAGCATGAGCTACTAAGAAGAAATAGACATCAGGAAATTACGCCAAGTGTAATGAGTTTAATTTGAAATCTATTTCAAATTGGTTTTCCTATACAATGACTGAAGAACATCAGTTCAAATCAATTTTCTGGAGGAGTCACATAGCCACACCATTGGTACTCTCAGAGAACCTGTTCTTGGGACTATTGAGACTTTTATGAATAGAGTTACACAGGTAAATAAAGAAGCAGGCAATGCTTTAATTTTGAACAAGCTTTTTAATTTAGTATGTGCTTGAGTCACAGTCATCCAATTTTGTGTTAGCCAAGGGAGGAGAGAAAAACACAAAAGGAAAGGAAGAAGAGAAAGATTAAAATTCAAAGCTTCACTCCCTATTACTTTCTCTTACAGATTGCCCGGTCATAGGCAAAAAGTCAAAATCAGCACTTTAATGAAGTGCATTAGAAAGAATTTGTTTCCCTTTCCTGCAGGTGAAACAGAATTGAGTCCTCCATTTATCACAGCACCACAGCATTCCAACATGGTGTTCAACTAGAGTTTTATTTTATTGAAACATAGTTTTAAAGGCATTTCTTTTATGTCCTGTTCTCTTTCAGTCTTCTAGATCTGGTCTTTTGCAAAATATTTATATCAAAATCTTTTGTGTGGTTGAACATTCTAATCATGTTTCTTGTTCTGTATGTTTTTTTCTGAGCAGGCTGTAAAGGAGTGTAGGACCTCAGAGCTCAACACTGAAATAGGCTAGGTGGGAATACCTCTTGAAAAAGATTTTTAACAAAAGAAAAAAAGAAAAATTAGATTTAAGTCCGATACCACTGATGGTTTGCATTGCAGGGTATGCAATTCTTTCAGCCTGTCATAGGTCTGTTTGGGGTGTCAGGGGTGAAGTACCTGTGCAAAGATGGCACAGAACTAAAGCCAGAGGATAATATAACAGCAAAGAATTGTGTATTTCCATTAAATGTGAGGAAAGAAGTAAAAAAGGCCTAACTTGACAGCTTGGAACCACAAATATTATCAGACAGTGAGCAGAGAGCAATAAACTGCAGCTGGAGTTGGTGCAAAACAAGATGTCCAGCAATGTTGTTTCAAGGAAAAATTTAATTGAAAAATGATGGGGGTTTTTCCAGTTACTGAAAACATGGCAGCATAAACTATTCTTTTGAAATTTTCTTTTGTTTCTGATCTCTCTTCCCAATTCCTGAAAAGACCATCAGCATGACGAAAACCATGAATCAACATTGTATATTCTTTTTCTGTCTCCACCAAAGGTCTCTAAAATGTGAGTTATCAAGGTGAGGTCAAAGGTGAAAGCTGGATCTTAATATAAAAAAAAAATTAAAATCCCCAGGTAACTGAGTTAGTTTTCTTGGGTGGATAACAGCAGAGGCTTGGGTACTGTACTGATGTAATGATGAATCTCACTAATGAACTAATTAGCCTGCCTACACACACTGTGTTGTTCCTCAGTGCTGTATATGATAAAGACATTTGGAAATGAAATTATTGTCATGGGACAGAAGAGCACCAATCCTCTGTTGCTTGCCAAGCTCCAGTTTAGCAGTTGTTTGCCTCACTTAGATTTTCCTTTTATTCTGATACACATAAACAACATTAGTTTGTATTTTCTACTTCCAGTTTTTCATTGCTTCTTGAAAGTCAAGAAAATATAATGGTTATCAGGCAGGACAATAAGCTAGAAAGTATCAGATATCTCAGTGAAAAACTTCTGAAGAAATCACTATTGTGCATTTGCATTCTTCACAGGTATGATAACATTTTCCAGACTTGGAGTTGTGTAAGGGTTAACATTTGCCAAACTTTTAAAAATACTTAAATACGGGCTATGCTGAAGCTGAAGAATAATATTTTTAATTGTTATTAATGTAAATAATGGGTGGACTAACCACTGTGACAGTAGCTCTGTGTCAGCAAAATTGGAATAGATATGAGTGGAATATATATCTACATAAAATACATTTAAAAACTAGCTGAGAGCTTATGAGATAAGAGGTGCTAGTCATAAATTAATAATCTCAACACTGAAAAACTTCTTTTAGCATACTTTGCTTCTGGAGGGTGTACACAGATGCTAAATTCATGAAGAAGGGCGTGCATTAGATTGAATCCAGAAAAGCTCAGTTCCTACCTCTTTATATGTGCTTCACTGTTAAATCTATTAAACATTCTGGCAACAAATGTAGCAGCTGTCATTTGGGATGGCTCTCCATGGAAAGGGACTTGAAGAAAGTCTCTCTGGATCTCAAACATCTATTTCAATGATTCTTTTGAAGAAAGGAAGTAGACCTTCTGAAGTGCCATAGGTGATATTCCTGTCTCATGTCTTTGGGGTCATTATAGTTTATGTGGGAGGAAAGAGATGAAACTAAAACAAGATTTTAGCCCAAGCCCACAGAAAAGTTCAATTCAGATCCAGTTGTCTTCTTTTGAGGTTGGGGCAAATCACACATTCCTTTGGTTCCACTGCCAAATCACTGAGGATTTGAGGTGTAAAAGAACTATCTTCAACCCAGCTTCACTCCCATTTCCACCCAGCCTTCCCCATTTTTGTGCTCTGGGACACCAGTGCCCAAAGGTGTAGATTAACAGCCAGCTGCCATTTAACAAAGTTGGTGCTGCTTTTGAGCCACAATCCTTTGTGCAGCCAAAATGCAACAAAACAATCATGCCAAACAGTGAGAAGGCAGTGGGGAAATTCTACTTTCATTTTCTGAAGTGTCAGAAGAGCGGCAGGGTAATAAAGAGGCTCTTTGGAGAGCAAAGCACCTTTAAATTCATTGGTCCCTTTTCAGTCAAAGGCACACAAGCTGAGCAGAAGCCACACTATCTCAGACAGGAGAAATCTGCCAATCAATCATTCAATAATACTGAGTTCAGTGCTAGCAGAACATTTTGTCAGATCAGTGCTAAACCAAGTGGGGATTTGAAAAGTTAAAAGTAATATTGGGCTTGAGGGCTTTTTCCAGAGCCCAGTGTTTCAAGAGAAAGCCAGGTTTAAGCTGACTTCAGGATAGTGATGATTTCATATCTCATGTCAGATGTGACTTTTGTATCTGATCTTTTTTATACTGTGCTTTTAAAAGTTGTGGGTTTTTTGGGTTTTGTTTTTTGGTTTTTTTTTTTTAACTTTCTGGTACCATACTGAATGACAAAAACCCAAGCACTATATAAGTAAGAAGGGGGAAAAGGAAGGAGTAGGAGTGTGATTCAAAGCAAGGAGGGGTATCATGTCAAAATGGGATTCATTGACTGAGTCAGCTGATGCAAATAACTTTTGGTGATTTTCTCTCCCTTCCTAAAGCCTTGACTAAAGAAATTAAGTAAAGACAACTCAAATGATCTTCCCAGCCTTTTCCTGAGGAAGGCGTAAAGTTTGAGGTATAAAGTTACAGAGCAGTGTGAAACACAAGTCACTGGAAGCAGTGAGACTTCCCCACAAAATGCGGCCAAATGACCCAACAAGTCCTGCCTCTCCAGAGAGAGTTCCTGTGGTTCCCAAATCCCTCCCTCTGCCTCCAACATCTTCCCTGGACAGCTGAGAGATGGAACAAGCAGCTTCTGGAAACAGAGTCAGAGCAGTGCAACAGTGCAATGGAGGTGATGCTGGCAATGCCGAGTGTTTCCTTCATTGCCAGAAGTTGGAACAACCAGTTTCAAAAGGAAAGGGGGACAGAGAAAGGAGCACAGTAATTATCCTCACCAATGACTACAGCAGGGATGGAAACAAGCAGAAACTAACACCTTATTATAGTCTAAGCAGCTACTGTGTGCCAATACTGACGAGAACATAGCATGTATGGCTAAAACAAAGGTATATAAAATGAGGAAAATCCATATGATGAGCTCCATGGGAAGGTGAGAAAATCCAGAAGAAATTCCTATCTGTGCAAATGGCTGGAAAAACTTGTGGCAGTTGCTGGGGGTGAGGATAACTGCTGCTGCTTTACTTTGAAATCCCCTTGTCTGCACCACATTTTAACAAATAAAAGTGAACAAGATCATTTCTTAGCCAGGGATTTCTTTTGTACATACACATACATCCATGCATTGCAATCTTCTAAACATTTAAGTTTTTGCTCCCCTTTCTAAATCTTCCAGGTTACAATGTGGTTGTGATATGACAGGCAGGGTATGATTATTGTATTTTTCCTCTATTGCCTTCTCTCGAAAACCCTATGAAATGAAACATTACATAGATAAGCTATCTGCATGCTTGATGATTTCACTCTATAAATGGAAAAAGGAAAATAAAGCAGAGGAAGTTGTGATTCATGGAATGTCTTTGTTCTGCTGATCTTCTTATCCCTTGAGTAGCTCTTCTTTCAGTTCAAGGGAAAAATCACTTCTCATTCCATTTCTTCAAGTATGCAGGTATGTTACTGCAGGAGTGAGACATCACTTGGAAGCTGGCCATTTATCCAGCTCCCAAATCTAGTCTTGTGTATTGCTGTTAGTGTCTGAGCAATTCTCAAGAAATACACCTCCTCTTTTCACAATTATGTGAGATTTATTTTTCTTATCTGCTTCTATTTAATCGTCAGGGTTGTAGTGGAGAAGAGGAGCAGATGATGGGCTGGAGAGAGGGAGTTGAATTGGGTTGCCTGAAGAAGAATCATGGAAATGTAGCAATGATGGACCCGACCTCAAGTTTTTTCTCTTTCAAAATGTTTTCTATTATAAGTTTCCTGCCAAGTATATTCAAGAATTACTACTAAGGTAAGAAACACTGCAGTAAACACCTTTTTAACAAAAACTATATTGATATTTATATTCTACCTTATAATGAAAACTTCTTTCAAAATTCATACTCTTTCCCTTTAATTTTTTTTCTGTTGTTCTGGCAATTACTAATTTATGTAGTCATACTTATAATCAGTACTTTTATCTCTCTGAACTATGCCTCATTTCTGTTCAAGCATTTTTAAATTAAGACATCTGAAGCTAGAAATAACCTACACCAAGCTTCTGTGGCAGGTGAGAGTGTGATGCCAGGCCTTTGCCCACTTGCAAGTTTACATTCATTGTCAAAGGCAAGATCCCAGCCAGGTCAATGTGTGATAATCTGGCACTGAAGGGCTCACAATTTCTTCTCATGGGAATGTCCTCTAAATACCATCCAAATATGAACACATTAGGGACCAAGTTAAGTTGTGAGAGCCCTTGGGTGAATCCTTTTGTCCTATAAGCGTGAGAACTATAATTTCTGCCTCATTCTTAAGCAGAATGGGAAACCTTATTTCCTCGGAGCTGCTGGAAATGTGGAGCCATGCTGTGGTTTTTTGCTGTGGGTTTTACATCAATCACAGTTTCTCTGAGACAAGGCAAGGCCAGTCCTGTCAAGTATTTCTGCCTGGAAAAGGCACTGTTCCCTCCTTAGGTTTGCTCAGCCTTTTCTTGGGTTGAGTAACCAGCTCATTGCTCACAGAACTGAACAAAACTACTCTAGCATTTGCAAT
Organism: Sturnus vulgaris; assembly: GCF_052056855.1. Classification (NCBI taxonomy): domain Eukaryota; kingdom Metazoa; phylum Chordata; class Aves; order Passeriformes; family Sturnidae; genus Sturnus; species Sturnus vulgaris. The sequence continues at coordinate 10,483,475 of NC_142250.1, forward strand.
ACAGTAAGGATTGATCAGTGGATGATGGGAAGTCACCTCTATCTTTCCTTGCACCATAAGAAAGAATCTGCCTTACATTTATTTTTCTGCCTTTTCGCCTGTTTAAATCTGCATATCTCTAAACAGTGCTTATTCAGGTGTTTCATAAAACTATGTTTATTAAATTTAGGGAAACAAATCCCCAAGCATTTCTATAAACAGGTAGGATGCTGATAGATATCTGGAGTACCTGACAATTTATGGATGTTTAAAGGAACTCAGTTACATCATACAGGGCAAAATGAACAGTACTCATAAGCAAAGTATTTATCATGAGAGCACTGAAACACTTTCCTGGTCTAGCTGATAATGGTGGGTGTTGTAATGACAAAGCATGACTGGTTCTGAACATTTCAAAGTGGCAGACCAAGCAGCTGCAGTATTTCCTATTTTGGAGGATGATAAACAGAGCTGTATTATGAACCCTTCTCCTTCTGATGGAAAAGAATTTGTTTCTACTAAGGCTGCTGCCTCTATCACCTCAGTAGGAAAAAAATAAAAATAAATGTTCTCAGTTAATCCTGAAGCCTTTCAAGATGAAAGTCAGCAAGATGAATGAGCACAGAAAAACCACCATAATATGTGGGCTTACTTTTTCCATACTCTGAAATGGAAATTAATCCCTGCTCTGAGTATTGGGATATGACCATGTAAAGGGTGAAAGAGAGGTTAGAAATGTAGGATTTTTGAAAATTTTGTTTATATCTGAATTCATCAGATAGCCATTTTCCTAATAGGAGAGTTGTGGAAGAGTAACTGCAGGTCTTTGTACTGAACATGTTTTTTCTCAGATACATGTAGTTTCCTGAAGAACAAATTCTGAACAAATTCAGCAACAAATTCTGAAATATATGGCAGCCTCTCCATGATGCCTCATGTTTGCTTTTACTGCCAGGCCTTACAGCTCTCTTGTAAGTATCACCCCTGGGATTAGATCAGGTGGTTAAAAAAAAAAAATACCATGAGGAAAAGATTACCATGAATCAGAGGAGCAAGGAGAGACCCAAAAGGCTGCGGTGATATAGCCCAGAACTCAGGGTGGAGGTCACTTTGCCATTGGAATGTGAGGACAAAAGAGGAAAATTAGAAAGAGAAAGCTAAGACCTGGAAAATACTAGAGGACATTTAGGAAATTGTACTAATATATATTAAAAGGAAGTGTGAAGAAACAATTGTCTGTATTATTGAAGTTTCATTTGGTCTTGAAAAAGGCTTCAGAGAAGGGAAGGGAAGGAGATGAAAATGGCAGGTGAGAAGGCATCAGTCTTGGAGTACCTGGCTGTTGTTCTGGAAGTGGAAAGCAAACAGTGAGCTGGAAGGAGGGCTGTCCTCTATCTATTTGAGATAGTCTGGAAGCATTTTAGAAGCCTAACCTTCAGAAACTCGATATGGGTCACAAATCAGTCTCCTTAGGACAAAATCACTGGTACAGATCTGCAGAGATATGGTACATGGGTTAGGAGGAAAATGACAAGATATAAATCTCTTGAAGACAGCCATTAGAGATAATTGAGAAATGGATGATACAAGGAATGATGAACTCACAAGCTGATACTGAATTCACATTCATCTGTCTCATCAAGATCTATAATTATACAAAATTACAAATTAAGTGTACTTTCATTAGGCTCACACGTAAAAGGAAATGGCTTTTCTAATGATACGAGTAAATCTGCACTGGGGGCCCCTCAGTGCCAGAGCCAAATCTTTTCTGGCAGCTTAGGAGGGCCCCATTACCTTTTTAAGGTGAACTGGAAGAGCTGAACCCCACACTAAATTTGGAAGTACATTAAGCATAACTAATGACACTGAAACCTCCCCTCAGCCTATCTCCTGTTTTGTCTCTGCTGCTGGGACTCTTGTGTCTCATTTGTGAAGTAAATTAAGGCCATTGTTCTGAGACCACTTGCTTCACCTCTTGAGTTCAGTCTTGTGTAAAAACACTGAAGAGTAAAATTTAAATAAATAAATGGGATTGTTTTTTCTCTGGTTTTGCATAATAATATTGCAATTCCCTGTGAAACACTTATTCTCCTATCCCCACAGTCTCATATTGCTTAGCCAAACAGTATAAAGTACACTTGGAGAAGAGAAAGGGGAGACAGGAAAGTATTCCTCTGAGTTACCTGGATCCTTTTCTTTGTGTGAAATCAGTTCGAGATCCTTGTCTGGTGGCAAACCCTGGGGCCAAATCCACCAATTAACATTTAACACAGAACTAATTGCAGTCAGTCTGAGTTCCTGTTTGGTAGCTGCAGCCCAGTGGAAACAGACATTCTTAGTGGGAAATCCTTTGGAAATAAATCCCTTACCAGGACCAACCTGCTGTCTGAAAAGGCACCAGGGCTGAGTTGGGCTGGATGTGTTGTCTTCATGTTGGAATGGGTGGACCTAGGTAGTCTTCAAATACTCTTGAAACAGTTTTTCTTGGATTTTAATGTTAATCTATGGCAACTTTAGGAAAGCTTCCATGTTGCAGAAACAAACATCTGAATCCAAAGAAGTGACAAAGTTAACCAAGGCAGCAACAACTGCATGGCCTTGGCAGCTGCCTTGCCAGAAGCTTGGCCTTGTGTGTCCCCACAAACTGCAATCATGGGGACCTGTCCAGCAGGACAAGCCCTTCATGGAGAGATATCCAGTGGGACACCACATTTCACCTTTCAGCTCTGTGCAGAGCATGAGGAAAGCTGAGAAAAAAATGCCTGAGTAAGTGCTGAGACTATTAAATTATTACTGAGAGATGGGAAATTAAAGGATTGTAATCTTCCCTCTGTCTTCACCAGAGTCAAAATCTCAACCAAGATAGCTAAGTCAATTTAAATATAACTAGAGTCTATAGTGAATTAAAATACTTATATTAAAACATAAATTATGCCAATGAGATTACTGTAGATTTATAAGAAACATAAATTCTGATAAAATATGTGAGTCTCATGTACAAGAGAAAGTTCAGCACTTCCTTAGATATTGCAACTGTAGGCTGCAATGATGAGTAAAAAGAAAAAAAAAACTAGAAAGGGGATATTTATAAAGCCTTATGATCAGTATTTTCTGATTTCTTGACATCTTTTCACAGCTCTAAAATATCCTACTTTCCCATGGAATTTACCCTGAAATAAAACAAATGTCATAGCTGCTGCATCTTTTACAGCACAGAGTTATCATAGGCAGGCAAGGGTCTCTAAAAGGTTGCTGAAATCAAATATGTATCAGACATCTCTCTAATCCCATTAAAATAGAGCTTTAGAAAAGATGACTTTAAAATAATCCCTTCGGATCAATTTGCCAGTAAGTCCCCTTTTGCCACACCCTCCACAGGTTGCATTACGCAGCTCATTTTCCTCCTGTAATCCTACCAGCCTCCTGTGTACTGCAGATCAAACAAAATGGAGAATTAGGAAAGCAAGGAGATAAAACTAAATAGACAATTTGCAAATGTGTACTAAATCAGGGATGGCGTATTGCTTCAGCTTGGTTCTTAAACGGAGAGAAGAATAATGAAGAAAAGCAAAATTCAAGTAGGAAAGGATAAAGGGAAAATAAAGAATGTGTTCCCTTACTGCTCACTCAGAACATAAGAAATACTGTCAATATTTAAACCTTCTTTTTCTTATTGCTAGGAACAGAGTGCTATCAGCAGCTGATCTGGAAATAAAGCGTTTCATTTTTCAGCAGAAACACAAATTTTCCCCTTCCTGAGTGCCAGAGAAGGTCTGGGCAAATATGCTTTGCTCTCAGCAGAGCGCTGATGGGCAGCAGGCAGCTGCTTGTCTCTGTGTCCCGTGTCTCACAAAGCCATCATTTATTAACAGCTCTGTTGACAGATTCACCTGGAGCCCCTTATTTTCCCCAATTGCCTTAAATCCAGATTTGTCCAATGGTGCCTACAATTAGAGAACCAAATTTGGATTCTAGCCTTTTTCTAAGGATTCATGTTTAGGGCTCACATTTTTGCAGCTTCTCCACAGCAGAATGAGTTTTATTTTTCCTCTCCAGAGGGAGACATCTTTTTAGATGTTTTTTTCCTGTCTGAGGAGAGGAAAGATCAGGTCATTTTATCAGCAGAGAGCACCTTCATCTTCTCAGGGCTGGAGCAGCAGGGGGTGGGAGAGGGTGCAGTGGTCACCTCTTTTTTTGTGAGGGACTGCAACTCTGCCTCTGCTGACAGAGATCAGAGATGCTGGGTGGCAGAAAGAAGAGAGAAAAGCCCATCTTACTGCTTCTGCTGGAAAATAAGAAAGAGGTAAATTGTGGGAGAGCTTCTTCAGAATTCTTTGAAGAATTTAGGGGGGGTGAATTTCATCAGATGAAGTGTATTCAAAGCCAAAACATTCTAAAAAAACATTTTAAATTCACATCTAAGTTCATAACATAGACGAGGCTGATGAGTAATAGCTTTTTACATAGAAAACCTAACTATAGGCTTCAACAGGCACATATGTTTTAATTGCTCACACTTCTATGGGAAAGGAATGTTTAATAAACTTTCTTTTTACCTGTCTGCCAGTGGGTTTGCCCTTCCTCGATATCAAGGCCAGATCAATCTCAAAAGAATTTGACTTTTTCCTTTGCCTTTTCTCTATAACTGAACCATCTACACTAACCAGTGGTTTTAGTAATCTTTTTATCATGCAAGAAAAATGGCAGCATAGTTTTATAACTGCATGTATATTTAAAGGCTGGCAAGCTGCCCAGAGCTCTTTTCATACCTGTATGATGTTGGGACCATCACTTGTGTGACTGATCCTTCTTTACCCAGTCTGCTTTTTGCTGTCTTGATATCATCACATTTACAAACAGAAATGGTACCCCATAAAAGAAAATGTTATAGAAAAAGGTGTGTTAAGAAATTAATATTACCTTTCCATATGGTAGTGTCTTCAGTGAGAAGTATCCTTCTATGTGTTCACCTGAGGGAAGTTTCAGATCAGTTTTTGGGTGTTGGGTTTACACACATTTAGATGCAACCGATTACTGAAAAGTGAATGTGTAAATGTTTGTTTTAAATGAGCATTTTTTTCTTTGAAACCAATCTCAGACTTCCAAAAGGATTTAATTTTACTGCCAATTAATTTTCAAATAGTTTATATTGAATAACACTAAAGGCAAAAAGAATAACTAAGTCCTGGTGATCCTAAGTCAATGAGAAACTGATTTTTCAGGTCCTCTCTTCTGCTGATTCATCCAATAGCTATTGAGATTTATATGGTATTGGAGAGAGACAGGAAAGAACATTGATCCAATTGTATGTGCATGAGACACTGCTGCGAACTGCAGTTAACTCCTTATTCTATTTTTAAAACCTTAACCTCATTCATGGCAGCTCTCACATGGTTAGATGCACCTACCTCTATGGGTTTCAATCAAACTGAGCAGCAGGCAAAGTTCCAGTTGTATTCCTTCAGCCAACTAATACCACATTCCATTATCTCTTCTGGAGGAACTGATGCTTTTCACTGATGACACTCTGCTCCCATAGTCCATTCTTGCTACTGTCAGGAAGCAATATCTCCTCTGTTATCCAAAATCTACATTGAACTCTGGGGTTTTATAATCCAATATATCACCAGCATTGTGCATGGAACTTAACATTACACATCTGCAAAGCATGGTTGGGCTATCTCACATTTAATTTCTTCTCTTTGTCTTCATCTCCTTGTCGTGCTTTTTTAGTTGTGCATTAAAATAAATCAATATCCTGTTTCACAGGAACTATCACAAAATGCAAATAAACTGCAGGGAAAGGACTCAGGAGAAGAATTAAGAGGAGGTAAACCCTCAGGTTATAACAACACCGTATTTTTATCACAGTCCCTTAAAAAAAAAAAAAAATGAACATTTCTGTGGCTGTGAGGAAACTTGAGGAAACTTGCACTTGACTTGTCTGTGAGGATTTCCCTGTGATTGTTCCTATCAAACACATATATTTCTACTGAGAAAGCTGTGTGACTTCTGTTCTTTGTCACCAGCTTCTCAACTGCTTCCTAATTTTCATGTGATAACTCAGTTATTTTTAAAACTATCCTTGATGCTGGAAAAACTGGCTACTTTGCCCTGCCCAAAATAAAAGGACAAGGAACAATTCACATATGCTCCTCCTTTGTGTTGACCCCTGAAATGAAGTGCTTTTTGGGCACAGAATTGTCTTGGACAGAGTTTTATTTCTGATTTCCTCTGATATTGGACTTCTGCTGTAAAATGAGAAGTCTTCTCCACACAGAAGACTACATTGCAAAGGGATGCTGGTAAACCTCAGAGGGTTTTAATTTCTGATTCGCTCAGAGGGAATGGGCCTTGCTGAGATGAGGTTCCTCCTGTGTCCCCCTGGACAGTGGCACAGCCAGCAGTGCCAGCTGCTCACACTCAGGTGCTGACACATTCCATAAACAGAGATGTGCCTGGGTGAGTGCCTCCAGTCCTCAGTACCACGCTGGCAATGGCACTGTGAGCATGGAAAGGTGTTATACAGCTCTAATGTGCTCTCAGTGACACCATGAGCTTTGGTGATCAATGCTTCCACCTTCCCTAGGTTTTCCTCATGGAAAAGGAGCTGAATGAAGACATAAGAAACATGGCAATATTCTTTCAGGTGAAGCCAAGCATGTGCTTATGGCAATTGCAACTGTCTCTGGCAATATGAAAGGCAAAAGTATTTAAATTAATATTTATGACGAAGTCTAAATTAAGTTTTGGCTTTCTTTTGCCACGCTTTATTATTACATACAGCTAAAGCACAGTATATAAAGATACATTGAGAAGAATTATCAAACCGTGGATTCTTGAGAATCATTAAAAAATCTTTAGAGAAAATGTCAAGATACAGAAGCTGAAGTATGGTGGCAGTTGGAAAGAAGTTTCAGACTGTGGTTAAAAGGAAAGCCAAGAAATCAATCACAATTGTTAAAAGTTGCTGCAAGAAAGCACTGCATATGACAAAAGAAAGGGCACACTCAGAATACATCAAAGGAAAAAAAAAGCATGATCAAGACATCTTAGAGAGGATTTGATGTCCTCTAATTCTTATTCTACTGCAGAGCAGAAATGAAGAAATGACAAATAGGGCGCATTTAGTTCACCTCAAGCATGTACAAAATTTAAAAAGAGAAAATTAAAAAATTAAATATTATCCACATCACAATTATAGCTGAACAAATGACAAAATAAAGTTACACATCATAGTAGTAAAATGCCTTTTGCGATGGCATGACCCTTAGGGGTAAATTTGAAATGTTCTAGATATTTCACTGTTTTCTGACCAGCCAGTAATGATGAAGAAAATCACTCCCATGAGAAAAAATAAGGAAAAAATAAATGGGGAACAGAAAAGAGAAGGGAGAAATTTAATTTATTCTTTCTCATGAAAGGCTTTTTATGTTTAGATGTATGCCTCGGCCACAGTTAAAATCTCCCCTCTGTAGTTCTGACTCTTTTTCTGCCAGATGGAGCACTGTACTCCCTCAGCTGGATTTCTGCAGAGAAGAAATGACATCCAGTGACTTTCCCTGAGTTTGATCTGTGTAGGCAGCCCACCTGTTGCCGCTTTTCAGGGGCAGTCCCTTTTTTCACAGCTGAATTTCCTCATCCCAGACAAATGCTCATAAATACATTGATGCATCCCTTGCTTTGATACATCTGTCTCCTCTCCCATGGACTCACTCCCTTCTGCAATAGCTTTGCTCCTTTTAATTCCTTCTGTTCAAATGCAAGCCATTGTCCACATGCCTTTTCAGGACTTTGTGCATTAAGTATTCAAGATTACACGGGCTGCTTACAATGACATAATTGCTGCCATGTGCTGCAAGGGTGAGAGTGGCAGAGTCATCTCCCAGCCATACATATTGATTTGCTTTATGGATGCTAAGAACCATTTTAAGGAATTCAAGGGGGATCTCAGAAACCTAAGGCGATTAGAGGAGATGATGATGCAGACATCAATTGGGAAGAATAAAAATGCAACACAAACTGTAAAGAAATGAGTAATGTGAAGGAAGCCCTGTTACAGTGAGTGACTCAGCAAAGGTGTCAGCTCTGTGCTCTGAGGGGAATGGAGCAGAACCATCATGATTATTGACAATACATGCTTGTCTGTTCCAGTGAAGGATGCTCCTGTGAACAAAACAAATTCAACTCTAATGTTCTCCCCACAGAAAACCATATGGCAGCAGAGCTAGAAAGCCTTGAGGAATGATTACTGGATTAGTACAGGAACTTGTAGAGACAAATTCATTTGACGTTGTCTCTAAAGTGTCTCTGAACAAGTTCTGTTTGCTTTAGTGAGAACTATGCATGTGAAGTGTTTTAGAAAACAGTTATATAGGCTAGTAAACATGGATTTATTCCTATTGAAAATATGATGCATATTTGGACAGCTGGATGAGTGTTCTCATTTAAGCTTCTGCATTTTAATCTTACTGTCTTTATCAAGAAGACTTATGGGGTAAAAATGTTAATAGAAGCTGTCTCACAACCTACAAAGCAGAGGGTATTCAGGCATTTAATCTTTAAATTAAGATTACATATATTTCTTTCAACTTCAGGCAAACAACACTGAACTACAAAATTTCAGCCAGAAGTTTATGCATGTAAGTTGACTGTGACAGCTGTAAAGTTTTGAGAAGTACATTTACAAGAGGTACTGACTAATAAGAAACTGTGATTTAGTATAGATGCTGGAGCACACAGCTGTATGTGTGGGGTTTTTACCCTAGTGCAGAACTGATAGGGGCATTCAAACAAATCAATAAATTAAACTCAACCCATCTTAATGCATTATATTCCTTGCCTGAAGACATTAATAGGGCAAGCAGTGAAGTTTTTTCAAAAACACTAGATATGTATCTGAATAAGAAAAAAGCACAGCCTGGCTCTGTTGTGCTCAGATGATATTCTTTAAGTTTCTTAACTTTAAAAAACTTACACAGCAACTTCATAATATCTCAAGGCAGTAATGAATGCCTTGATTCAAGTCAAGTTGAAATCAATGATAAAGTTAATTAAATCAGTGTAACTCCAGTGAAAATTCAGTCAGGTCCAAAATTCTGGCAGGTAGTTGTTCCTGTACAAACTGCTGGATTGTGTCATCCTTATACTTACTGATTTACTTTATCATAATCAACCTCCACGTACTGAAATGTACCTAGAGGGCTGTAGTTTTAATTCAATCTAAACTACTTGGACTGAAAGGGGAGAAAGGCTTTTCAAAGTTCATGGTTCTCTTGACCACACTTGGTCACCAGAATAATCATCTCTCTCACAGTGATATTGACTCACTCATTTAAAAACAATCTGTCCATCTTTCAGTGAGGTATGCTCATGTAAAAACCAGCTAACATGGAACAAAAAACATTTTCAAAAGATTATTTGTACTTCATTAATTTTGACCAAAGGTTTAGTGCTTCAGCCTATGTGAAAGATAACTCCATCAGGTAAGTAAGACTTCTTTCAGGCTGAAAGTGCTGCAGATTTACTTTTAGAATTTTGCTCATTTTTTTAAAGTAGCACATGCCTAAGTTTAATTTAAGAAATTGAACAGCACAGTATATAGTGCATAGTTGAGAGCACTTCTTTGTGCAGCAGTGGGATACAAGACAAGAGCTCCCTGTTTTAATTGAAGCTCCAGCAGTATCTCTGAAAGGAAAACAAAGAAAACAAAAAAAGAGGGAAGAAAGATTAGAATCACAACACTATGCTTGTACAATTTCTTGTTCCTTCAAAATTAGCAGAAGCCAGAGTAAAAGATAAATGATCATGTTACAATTATATCTTTGAACTGTTACAACCCACTAGGATAATGAATGAAAGCAGCTTAGGTGGGTAGATATTCCCACACTGGCTTTGTAGATTGAAAGTGATTTTTTTTGCTATTGTTTTTGACATTACCAGGGACATAATGAATTAAGTCAGTTTTAGTGGAGATTCTGGAGAAGGAACCTAGAAGTTCACAGGAAAGTGGTTACATCTATGCCAGCAGGAATTCAGTTTCAGAGGAATGGGTTGGTTGACCAAAACAACTCATGCAGAGTTGCTATCTGCTGGTATTTTGCATTTCTTGGGGGTTTACACCAGATAAGAGGTAATCTGGTGCTGGAGCATAAATGCCTCTAGGGTTTGTGGTTTGAAGCTTTGTGCAGGAAAGAAGCATTAGGGATGCACTGAGAGAGCCTTGGCCTCCTGGGCTGTGTGACTTGTGGCATGGAGCCACCACCTGGGTTCCCTCCGGAAGGAATCGACCCTGGAGCATCAAGGCACTCCAAGAACTGAACCAAAGGCCTGTCAGGGGTTTCACTTCACAGCTGCCCCACTGGTTTTCAGCAAACCACTTGTTTGAACACAGCCAGGCATCCCCCATTCTGTCTTGGGACACCATAATTTTCCATAAATAATGGCACAATAAGGCATTTTGATGCAAATTAGTTTTGAGTATCTCTGCAGAACAGTGATAAAAGGAAAAAAGAATAAACTAACTGAATGGGAAATAACAGGGAATCTGTCTAGAAATGTCACAAAGAGGTTTCATGTTATTAAACAGAACTGGAGTTACCAGTGAGATAACACAGAAAGAGCCAGCCCTAAAATTCCCTGCATGTCACACCTCCAAGCAATGCAAACAGTAATGCTCACAGTAGCTCTTGTGTTCCAGTTCTTTATTTTTAGTTCATTTATCCCAATGGAGCAGCATGGAGCTGAGTTGTAGGAATCCTTATTTCCACCAGCATTAGTAAGATCAAGACCTTGTTTGCAAATGAGGGAAATCTGACATTTGGAGCTCTGCAAAGAACAGTCAGTTGGCTTGTGCTTTCTGTCAGCTTTTATATATGCACCTAATGAAGGGTGGAAAGTTATTACGGTGGAGACATGGAAGTAAGCATGGGTGCTATAGCAATAAATATGAGCTGATATAAATCAGTGGCATTTTATTGACTTCAGTTCTGCTGGTCTGATTTAAATCAAGAATGAATTTGGCCCTAGGGCCTTGCAGAGAAATCTCTGGGACTGAATCCTGCTGTCTTGGCTCAGATAATTTTTTTCCTAAATTTCAGTGAGAGTCATGGTTGAACAAGGATCTCGGGATTCTGCTCTCACATAACACAAAAACCAGCTCTCATCAGTAGCTCATTTAGATTTGAAATGTATCTAAATGTTTTATGGAAATTATAAGCTTTAAAATCATTCCCATTGTGTTTTTAATGCTGAGGCATTTCCACTCTTCGTATGTTCAGAAATATAAGTCAAATTCTCCAGTTAAAAAAAAATCAGAAACATTTATAAGAAAATCCTCCAAACAAAATAAATTACCTTTTTTGGTGTGTTATCTAAAATGTAGAAGTTGCATATTGAATGGAAACAAGTAAAATACCAGTGGATTCATAGGCACACTGCACTGTAGGTGGGGAAGCCAAGTAATATGAGGTTTCTTCATTTTCCTTTCTTGTGTCTTTTTCTTTTGGTGTTTTCAATGCACACTCATCAACTTTACAGGAGTGTCAGACTATGAACAGAACCACATGTTAAGATAATCACTAATTATGGAGAAAGGAAAAAGGCATGAAAACCACATGATTTTTTTAAGAGACCTGGTCATCTCCAGGTTTTCTACTTCCCAAGGAAAGGTATTTGCATTGCATTTGAAATCACAAACTAAGACCTGAGTGTAATTCCATGTTGCTGTAAGTGCTAAAGGAGATCTACATTTTTATGATCTTCTGCCTCATTTTCAGGAGGCCACCCCTGTCTATGTGTAAGAGAATGCTCAAAACTTGCTCTGAAAGGGCAACATCCATAAGCCAGCATCCAGCATGGGAGCACGCACTCCCTGGGATGGCAGCAGCTGCCAGGGCTCAGGGACAGCCAGCACAGGAGTGTCCCAGCCGGGGCCTGGTGAGCCTTCATTAGCTCAATCAACCCTAATGAGCTAACAAGGTGTGAGGGCAGGAGGGACATAAATGCCTGAGTCAGCAGGTACTCTGCTCTGCTGTGTTGGAGCTGCTTCTCTCCACTGTAAGGGAACTTATTTCTCCTCAGAGTGAGCCAGAAAAAGTAATGTTCTGTTTGGTTTATGACATATATCATAGGTGTTTGAGCATGGTAGGATTGGGTTGTTTTTGTCAGTTTGCTCAGAATAACAATCTGGTTCAGGTTTAATAGGAATGAACTTTCTCTTTGTTTTATATTTTTGGGGGGATGGAGCAAAAGGTGAAAGACAGCCACTGTAAGTAACTAGCTAGTTCAATCTAATCCCCAAATAAGCATTTTATTTTCTGTGGGAAGTGGGAGATAATGTTAAAAAAAACCCACAAAACTTGTATGAATTGTATAATAAAAAATGCTACTCCCCTAAGAGAAAAAGAGAGACTTAATTTTTAAGCTGTTGACTTGTTTGTTTTTGTTTTCTTGCTGTTTTGATCTGTTAAAATTGCTTGACCAGTTATTGTAAAGCCACATATTGATTCAGGCAAATTCACGTGAGTGGTCTTTTTCATGCAAAGAAAGTAGTCTCCTGTAATATTTTCCTATTTCTTCTTCAAAGCACATATAAAAAATTTTCAGCTTGGTCTTTGACTTGATATGGGCCTCTGAAGAGGTCTGAGTGTCCAGTTTCCACTGAAGCCATGCTCAGTATTCTGAGACCATGCAGCATTTCCCAGCATCATGTTACCAGCTCCTGCTGAAACTCTTGTATGTGCTTTAGCTGCTCCTGTCACTGCAAGGCTCTGAAATACTTGTCCCAGTCAAGAGTGTGCTGCTTCTGTGTGTGTGAGCAAACTGCCTGGTTTTATATTGCAATATCTGTAGACAGTGCTTTTTTTTTTTTTCCCTAGTAGATAGCTTTCCAGTTGGGGTTAGAGTTGAGTAGCTCAAGTAAAATGATGAAAATAATTAAGCTTTATTTCTTAAAGATGCTGTGAAGGGCTGTGTCTCAGTCAGAAATCTGGCCTTTTGTGTCTTATGTGCTGTTGTCACCCAAGCTTTTCCTGGGAAAATTTGTGTATCTTTTGGGATGTGATTATTCAGACTTTGCTAGAAAGAGAAAACTCCTGTTTAATTTACTTTAAATGCAACAGAAAACCTGAAGACTATTGTGCAATTCCCCCTAGGGATAAGCACCAGCTCAGCCGTCCCTGTGTCCCTCAGACTCCTTGTTTTCAGAGCAGCCTCTTTCTGCTCATTTCCCTCACCTGTTGGGCTGTTGCTCGTATTCCCTGGCCTGGCTCTGCCCTAAGGCTGCAGCTAGCAAAGCCAAGCTTACTCTGCTGCTTGTATTTTCTGGGAAAGTGCAGCATTAAGCCTAAAGCAACTCCCTTTAAAGCAGTGGTTTGCATCTCCTGGTCATAAATCCAGCCTGTTCTGCTTGTTGCTGTGCCTTTGTTGCACAGGCATTGCTGCTGTGCAAGCTGCAGAGGGGTCAGGGCAGTGCAGAGAGTGCTGGAGCTGCCTGTGAGTGCCCTGAGGAAAGGCAGTGATGCTGAGGATGGAGGCAGCAGCCCTGCTCTCTGGCCCGTGCCAAAACCTGTGCTTTGTGTCACATTCACTGCCTGCACCTGCCAGTTCTGGAAAGCACAAACTTCACCCAGGGAATGTTTCAGATGGTTTGCTGTTCTTGGTTGGTTGCTGTGTTTAGAAAGACAAATTGCATTATTTTTCTTTATGAGGTTGTAAAAATAAGAAATAATTAATGGAGGATGGGAAGTAACGATTGAAGTCAAAGATAAATGTATGGTAATTGGTTTGTTTTCTTCAGTTCCATTGGAACTTTTGTATAATATCCTTGGAGTTCCAGAGTGCCCTTTATCTGCCAGATAAAACTATCCTTGGCTATTAGCATAAGCTTAGCCCTCAAGTAAAAACATGTTGAAGAGATGAGCAAAAGTCAATGACATTTATCAGAGTGGAATAATTAATTATGAGTTTTGTGGCTTAGGCATGGATATACATGGTTAATGTTTCAGCTGAGTGAGAGGACAAAGGCTAAGTTAGTCTGTACTGCCCAGGAGAAGCAGTTGGTTGTACAGTGAGGGCATTTTTTGGCTAGGTCAGGTAAAGCAGCTTTGGGAACAAACATGAGAACAGAAGAGGATTCTGTGAAACCACCTTGTAAAACAAAGAGCTTAGACATGGAAAGAAATACCATGTGATGGTCTTCTCTGTTTCTTTCAGCTTTGAAATAAATGTATTTGGTTCCTGCCCTGTCTGGTGAAGGTAGAATGTTGTGCATATCATCTAAGCCCAGTAGGTGCACGTTTCCATGTATACAGATGATTGACTGAGCTATAGCAAACTTTAGACTCTGCTGAGGCTGATACACGACCCTGAGAGGTCCCAAGATGTTAATTTCAGTGACATTTCACTTCTGTAACAGAAATCTTTGGATTACACATTGCTTCTGATTTATAGCCACATGCGTCCATTATAAGGCTATATAATATTTATCAATAATAAAGAGTTAAACACATCTCTAAAACCCCAGCTGTGAGAAGAAGCCTCTAATGTCAGAGTGGGTAGTTAGGAAAATGCTGGGGATTTGGCTATTTTAAGCCTTAGTACACAACTGCTCTTTAATGTTCTTTGAACCACCCTTTCTGTATTCTCTAAGGGAAAACATGCAATGATTTGTGGACAACATATCACTCTCTTGAAGAATATTTAAATGTTTTTAGTAACAGGAATAGTGAGGGACTGTTCTTGCTGAAAAAATTGTCCATGCTTTGAGGGCAGAACCCTCCTGACACCCTCCATCTCCCTGGGGTGGAAAGCTGGGTAAATGCTTTAGGGCACATGGCTCATGAGAAACGTGTGACAGTCCCATGTTAGGCAGAAGGATGTTCTGGATTGTGATGGGATGGGAAATATCTGGTTGCAGACAAGCACAGAGGATACTGAGAAAATGTGGAGGTCAGCATGAGACACCAGATCAATGTCCCTTAGTTGGGTGAATTAAATATCTTAAAGACAGGCTCTTACATTAAAGTGACAGTGAGGAAGAAGACATCCTCCCCTTGGTAAGCAGAATTTAGTCCAAAGTCACAACCATGTTCAGAGCGTGCTCCAAGCACAGGATCATGCCAGTTCTGGTGACAGCAGCCACCTGGCTGCAGCAAGGTGATACAGGGACACCAGTGCTTTTGAATTTTGTATTGTCTTGATTCTTTTTGGTAGGTCAGGTCTGCTTTTTGTAAGTGCCGTAATCTTCTGTTAAGGTGGAACCATTTATTTATATTTTTTCCCTGCAGTGGAACTGTTGCCAGATGTATGTTGCACTTTACTTTTAGAGCTGTAAAGTTCTAGTGTCACTGCCATAGGTTTGTTAATCTACGTGTGCATGACATAACTCCATCCGAGCTTGGGCAAATTCCATTCAGCAACTGAACTGTATTATATTGTTCTGAAGAGCTCGCTGATGGGTTTTGAATGATTTTGTAATTATCAGTCTCAACCACGATTTATTGTAAAAACTTTCCTGTTAATGTCTGTTTCCTGGGATGTGCAAGTTCTGAAAAATGGAGAGTTAAAAAAGCTGTATTTATCACTTAGCATTTTTAACAGTTCATAAAGCTGAAATATCTAAAAATTGTCATTTTCAGTTCCAAGCAGCCCTAGAAGACCTCAGACAATAGCTTTTAAAGAAAACACTGAGAAATTTAGTAATCCTTCTGGTTTATGATAAAACCACAAACACATAGATTATTTAAAATATTCCTACTGTGGATTTAGCTACCAATACGAGAAAGAAGATGAAGAAATGTCCCTGAAAGAGCAGTCTTTCTCGTTTTAGCAAGCCACAGTTTGAATGCTTACCAGGCTGCTTCCAGCTGAAGTGTTCCATTGCTGTTGTATAGGGGATGAAATACAGAAGAAAAAGGAAAAAAAAAGACCCACAACAAGAAATCCTGTGACTTACAACTTTTACATATGCAGGATTTTCACTCTTTTCACCATAGCTGGTTTGTTAGTTTATAAATTGATGGGAGATTGCAAATTGTATTAGTTTTGTCTTGTTGGGCTAATGCTCCATGTATTTTTTTTTTTTTTTTAATTTCAGCTGAAAAAACTCAAAGCAAATTAAGACTTAAAGAAAATGCCACCTTAAAATTATATTTAGTGAATAGTATTAAGAAATAATAATGTGGAAATAACAAGAAGATACTGATGCTAATGTCTGAGCCTTTGTTCAGCATGCCTCAAGAGAATAAATTTTCTGCTTAAATTGATATCAGAAGAGATACAGTAATTAAATAATAGTATTTAGAAATTAGGCTGAAGATATTTCATGGATTTAGTTGGTTTAAAGTTAATGTTATTTCAATATGGTTATTAATTAAATGTAATTTCTGCTACTGAGTAAGCTAGAACATCTGAATACATCCTTTTGTACAATAGCTCTTTTTTAAACCCTTTCCCTTATCCTTCATAAGATTTAAACGGTGGGAGTTTAATATCCTGTATTTCTGCTTTGGCACCAGCTGAAAGGCACATATCGGTGTTACAAAGCCTCATGGAAAATCCCATCGTTCCTCCCTATAGACTTTGTATTCTCTGCAGAGCCTCATGTTGTGAGGAAAGGTGAGGCATAATCATATCTAGCAGCTGGTGGGAGCTTCCCCTGAGCTGGGCAGGGACAGGTTCTCAAAAGGTGATTATTTTCACAGCAGGGTGCTGGGCTGCTCCCAGATTTACCAGGTTAAGTGATGTGTGGGGTGGGTGTTAGCATCTCTGTTATCCCTGGTGTCCAACTGGCCCTCCAGGAACCACGCGGGAGGCTGGGATGTCCCTTTACCAGCTCCACAGTGTGTGCCTGCCAAAGCCTTGCAGCTTCCTACAGCACAGCTCAGGGGCCTTCAGCCCATCCCTGTTCCTCACAGCACCCACCATCCACCCCCCCCCGCCTCTGTGCAGCAGATAAATTCCCTGGCTTGTTCTTCTCAGAGATTTTCTCCCAGATGTGAGCAATCCCAAGTGCAAGATCTGACCCTTAATGTTACATCTTCCCTGTTTTCACTTCTTTGGATGTGTTGTTAAAATACTAGCCTATTTTGGGGACTTGTGAGAAGAGTCTAAAGATAATTTTGGTAATTTAATTGATATTTTCACTGCCTCGTGAGTTGGTTATGGTGAGAATGGAAGCAGATAAGATTCTAGCACAGAGAGTGACTTCAGCTATTCTAGAGCTAAGTCAGCTCTTTCCTGTAGCCAGTGGGAGGTTACATTTAAAACTCATGAAGATAACCCTGAAAAGACTAGATTAGTTTGGATGTGTTATTCCAGCCTTTACCCATTACACAAGCAGCAGATGGTTCATCATGTTATATTTTATTGACCTACAGGAAGTGAGAGAAGAGGTGTTTTTGTCACTCCTACTTGCTACAAAGCCTACAAAAGTTGCTTTTAGCTGTTAACCAGTGACTTCAAATTGGGAACCTGTCTTGTTTAATGAGGAGAGGAAAAGAGTTAAAAAAAAATCAATGAGAGTAGGGTTTGTAAATACATTATCTGAATCCCCTGGGCTTATTAGGTAGGATAGTCTTGTAGACAGCAAGATCCATATGGAAATCCTTGAGGTAATTTCATGCAGTGTTGTTCCATACTTGTAATTCTTTGGCTGTGCAGATGATTTCCTATCTGACCAGACTAAGTAAGTCGGGTGAGTCACCCATTAAGAGGATTAAATGCTTCTGGCTAGAAGAAAGAAGAGACCAAGCTTTCATGTGTGGTGTGGAATTGAGCTGGTGTGATAAAAGGAATGCAAAAAACAATCTAATTTTCATTTCTGACATGCTTAGATAACAGAAGAATTTGTAGCTGCTCTATTTTAAATGGGAAACATAAATGGCTTACAAAGGACCATTCAGGGGTAAATCAAGTTCAGAATATAAACTAGATGCCTAAAAGCAACCTTTTTAACTTTTCTGTGAGTTATTCTCCTGAAACAAATGACAGTCTGGAACTGTCAGTCTCTTGAATGTTTTATAGCCTTAAAAAGTTATGTCAAAAATCTGTGCTTTGACAAAATTCTGACCTTAGGGCATAGGAACTCCACTTTTTTTATCTTGTACAGAGAAGTAGTTCTGGCCAAGCCAAATTTGGACAGATGAATACTGGGAAATGTGACTGCATTTACTAAAAGTGTAGACAAAACCCATCAGATGGGTTTTCAAGTGGCATAGTTGAGAAAAGTCTACAGATCAGCCATAAAGCTGGAGGGAATTTATGGACATATTCATTTCAATCAGCAGGACATAGGTGGCATGTACATGTTAAGGATTGAAGCCATAGGGATGAACAGATAGAAGAGTGGACTCTAACAAATGGTAATAATCCTGGTTCATATCCAGCTTTGATCTGTTTGGATGCCTGAAACTTTCAGTGGGAAGTTGCATATATTTAATTAAATAATTTCTGAATTATGAAGACTCATGGGGTGGCTCTACTCTGCAAATTGCTTGAGAGGTTATATCCCCAAGGAAAATTTTGGAAAGAGAAGAGCTCTGAGGTATTTAATTTCCTTGGGGCGGGTTTTGAGAGCCTGTCTTGCAGCCAATGGCTCTTCAACTTGAATGGGTCACCTTTGTGTGCTTCCTGCTTCAAATCCCAGAGTTTACAGGAGGATTGCTGGTGATGACTTGTGCTTTCTTCCTGTAGTAAACAAGCCAGTGCTCTCATTTCACACACAGAAAAAAATGAGAGCACACTTCAACAACCCAGAAAAGACAGTTCATTTCAAAATCCTCTTGAATTATGGTTCGTATTAGGGCAGGGTGCCTTGAAAGCAGGCAAATGTAGTTTGAGGCCAAGGCAAACATGGGATGTTGGAGACCTCATGCATCAGTCCATCCTCTTTACTGGGAAGAGGCACGGTGCCTTCCTGATGAAATAAACTTGCTCAGTGAGTTTTGACTGGCACTCTGTGTGTTTTTCAGCTGGGAAATTTCTCATCAGCTCTGTAACAGCTTTCATTGACTGAGGAGAGAAGTCCAATCCAGTCAAAGACACCGAAGCAAAAAATAATTGACTTAGAGTAATGCTCATGTCTTGTGAAAGCCAGCTGTAGTAAAGAGTAGATCAAATCTTCTTAAACATTTTTCCTACTTAAGTGCATTTTGAGTTGCTGAAGAAGTGTAAACAAATAGCAATAAATCAGGGACTGAATGAAATGTGCATTTGAGCCAATTTTCCTGTGCATTCCAGCAGCTTTACTAAAACAGTTTGGCATCTATCTCCTTCATCCAACAAAGCTTTGCCTTCTACTTCTTTTTTAAAACTGAATTAAATCACTCAACTTCAAGACTTTTCTCTAGCAAATCCAGTTGGTCTGTTAAAACAGCAGCTTATTATACATCCATGAAACTTCATGCAAGCTTGGACAGGGAACAGAATGAAGTTCTCCTCTGCTGTTGTGGCACCTTTGTGCTACCCTTTGCCCAGAGAAACTGTGGATGCCCCATCCCTGGAAGCGTTCAGGGCCAGGTTGGATGTGGCTTTGAGCAACCTGATCAAGTGAGTGGCAAATGACTGAACAAAATGACAAAAGTTTGGTGGTCAGAGACCGAATTGCAGTTTCTTGGGGAAGGTGCTTATTAATGCTAGGAAATCCAGCCTGCTTGGGTTGTATTTCTTCTCGTACACTGCAGCCACATCCGAGAGCCCTTGAAGTGGATCCCCTTGCACCTAACCCCCTGTTCCATCTGCCTTGCCTATAGGAATGGGGAGGATGCCCAGTCCTTCGGGGTCTGGGCTCTAATGTGTTGTGTGCTGTGAGTTATTCACAGCCTCACTGGACTCAATATAGGAGTGGAGAGATTCCAGCTCAGAAAGTGTCCATAAATGTGTTAGCTCTGTAACATGCTTGGACTCAAAATGCAATAGTGGGGAGAAAAATAACTCAAATTTACTCACTAGAGGTTCAAAAGGGGGAGCAAATAGTGAAAAATAGCAGAGTGGTGGCTATAGGAGGTATTTTATCTGATATTCTTAGAGAAAAGCCCTGAAGAGCTGTGGGTATGTTGAGTTTAAGCCAGTAATTTTTTTTTTTTTTAACTGCAAGGTTAACTGCAAAGCTGTGTGAAGTCACCCTGCACTCATGAGCAGTGGCTTGAGGCCTGAGAGCTCAGGCTGGTGCCAGGCTCCCTCCAAACTGTCCTGCTTCATTTTCCCTTCTCAGCAAGCAGGTCTCAGTCACTATATTCACTGAATGACACAGCTTGGGACAAGCTATGATCATTTTCTATGTAAGCATTGCTTTGAGCAACCTGTGCATGCCCTGAAAAATGCCTGCATTGCCCAAGTATTTTTCCTAAATTGTAAGCATGCAGTCCTGTTGAGAGCATATTTCCTATTTGAGAGGTGGATATGCACGAGTGGCTTGGCAAAAGTGTTCTGAATAATGAACAAACAGTTGGAAGACCCAGTGTACATTGGCCATACAGAACACATGGTATGTGAGCTATGTTCTTTTTTACAGATTTTTTGACTGGATCTAATATACTTTCTTTCCTTGTCTTGAGGTGAGACCAGGGAATATGTTCTATGGTGTATTTCTGTTTAATTTCTTCTCTCACTGAATGGGGTTTACATTTGAAAATTATCTGCTGCAGATAAACTTTGTGAAAGTGACCCATTCCCTCATGTCAACCTGCCATTATTTTTCTATCTCCTTTTGGTATCCCACTTTTATTTCCCCCAGCCTTTAAAGAGTAGAATAGCATTTCCAAATTCCCAAAGTACAACACATTACCCTAGGACCGTCTTGCAGCCAGAGCCCTCCAAGATGAGGCATCGAGGGGAATTCCCATTTCTCTTGGAGAACAACAGATAGAAAAGCTGCTGTGCTGTTATTTTAAGCAGCTGTGTCTTCTCTTTACTAAAGTTCATAGACCTGTGCATGATCAACTTCAGTGAAAAGGTAGTTTCTTCACTCTATTATTGCTAGAAAAAGTTATTATTTTCTTTTTAAATTAATGGATTTAAATCCTTTCCTCCCAGAGCAGTGAGAGCTGGGGAAGTAGAGAGTAGTGTACCTTGAAGGCTGTCAGAATTCAGATTTGCTCACCTCTTGGTGCTGCACACTCGGTGGCAGTGAGCTGTGTCTGCAGCCTGCTGTTGGCAGAGCCCATGCAGGTGCAGTCCAGAGTTCAGATCATTCAGTATCATTTGCTCTTTCTGGTAGCTCTGCACTCAACAGCAAGAGCCAAACCTCAAAATGAGCTGCTGTCATAAATGTGGCCGTATGGGTCGTTTCTTGTTTGGTGCTTGTTCCCTCTGCCATCCTCGGAGTTTCCTTCTCCTCTGCTGCTGTCTAAGCCAGGATCTGTGGAGTGTTTAGCATTGCCTGTGTGGGCTGGCTCTGCCTGATGTGATGGGGTGCCCCAGCCTGACCCTCACCTTGTACCTGCCTTGGGGCTGCCTGGGCCTCTGCACAGCCCTTGACTGCAAGCCAAAGGGCCCGTGGGACTGATATTTGGTAACTTGCCAGGTGGTGCAGGAAGCAGAGTGTGTGGGAATGCTGGAATGGATCCAGAGCAGAGCTGTGCCCATCACCTGCCCTGGCTTTGGAGGAGAAGGCAAACCTTGGCTTGGCAGCTGGAAACAACTCACCCAAAGCTCCTTCCAGAAGTGATAACATTTCTCTGCCCCGCTCACCTTCCCCCAGGTGCTTGAGGCTGTTACCCTTTTGAGGTATTTGAATTTGATGATTCTCGTGTTCATTCTTTTGGGTGCTTTCTGCCTCCACCTTTTTTTTTTTTTTTTTTTTTTTTTTTTTTTTTTTTTGTGTGGCTTTCTCGACATGATATTTGAAATTATATCTTGAAGTGCTTCGATATTGAATGCTTTCCTTGCAGCAAGCCTTGGCAAGGCATAGGCACAAATATACACACTTTCTATTCTTATTTTGTGTGCAGTAAGTGATATCTATGCTTCCCCATTGCTTATTTTTATCTGCTTACCCGTTTTCATCCTCTGTTGCTACATTGCAGTTTTCCTAACCCTTCTCCCTTTCTGTAGAAAAAAAGGACATTCAGATGAAGAGATCTTTTTCAGCTTCTGGAAAGTTTACATTTTTTGATTGTCCTTTTCAAAAGTGAGATTACAAAAGGTAAAAAAAATAAGGAAGAAAGCATGAATGATTCTATTACATGCAGTGAAAACTTTAAAGTGTAGGGGTTTTTTTTAAAGCTCTCTGCTCTGGGATTTTCTGGTGGGGGGAGTGGGAGGAGAATGTATTAAAAAAACCATTGAAGAAATGAGCATTTGCTATTAAAGACATAACTGAGAATTCAGTGTTCCCCAGCACCAGCATTTGGATGATTAGCAAGGAAATAGTTTTAGTACTCTTGTGAATACCATAAAGGTAATCAGGCAGAATTTGGCTTTTAGTGGCTTCTGGAAGTTATTGAACTGTATTCCTATTCCACAGATTTCATGAGTGTAGTTTGAGGTCAAAGGTTATCAAGAATCAGGAACAATCAGCAGACTGGGATTCTTGCTTTCCAGAGCTGGCTTTTGACCTTGGGTGGGCATTAATTTCTCATGTTGTTGGATAGGAGACATTTTGTTGTTTGCTGAATCATTCAGTAGCTGAAGGTCTGAGCCAAGTGTGTCCATCACTCATCATCCATCGAGGAAAAGAGGATTTCAGCTCTCCCAAGAGCCCTGTGACTCTGTGACAAGGAAGGCTTATGTTCCTGGTGAAACTGGTGATGTTTGGCTTTGGAGGAACCAGTGAGGTTTCTAAGGAATGGTTTGCTCCTCCAAAGGCAGGGCAGTTTTGTGGGATGAAGTGAAGATCATGACACTGTAGGATTTTTACATCCCAGCATACAGGTCTGTAGCTGAGTCTCTCTCTGTTCCCCCCTACAGACTGAGCCAGCAAAGTGAAACAATGCAGCATTTTCATTTCTTGCTGTAGGGCTTGAGAAATTCATGACCAGTTACTGATGCTTATTTTTATTTGGATGTAAACACTATATCAGATGTACATTTATTGCCATTTGTTCCAATAAAAAGGTAAAAATACATAATCTAAATGTAAATTTGTCAGTGAATAAAAGCAGGCCACAAAAAATAGCTAGAAAGTTATCAGTCTTGCTGAACATGAAATAGTATGGAAAAATATCGTAAATGCATACGGAAGGAGAAATGGAAGAAAATGCATTTATTTGGGAAAAAAATGCAAAGAAGGAGACAACTGTACTCCATTCTGTCAGAAGGTATAATAAGCTCTCTTGATTCTTCAGGGAAGCCTTTCAAGGTACTTTTCTGTAGCTCTTAAAACAGTAAACAATAAACTAAGAATGAAACATGGATTACTTCTCTCAGGAGCATCTGCAACTTTCAGCTTTCTCAAAACCCTTGTCACTAGAACTTCTTGGCCATTATGTTAGGAACAAGAAATGTGTATTTGCCATTAAGAGCATCTTCAGAAGAGCAAAGCAAGGCACTAAGTAGATACTTGAAATGACAGGTAGCTTTTCAGCAGCATAGAAGCGTTCTAGCATGCTGCTTCTAAAAGTCTGCATGGCTGGTGTGCCTACCAGATCTTATCTAAATGTAACTTCATTCAGAACTCTAAAATCAACCCCACAACATCTTTGTGTTAAAGCTGTGTCCTTTGCTGTGCTTATGCAGGCTGGATAGTGCTGCAGGGCAATGCACTGTCTGTTCACCTCCATGTTTTGGAGACCCTGGGTAATTCCAGAGGAATGGGTCTCCCCTGGTCCCAGAGGGAACTCCTGAGCAAGCACCACTAATGAAACTGCTTTCTTCTTGATTTGTGTCGCTTGGGTCAATTCATTTTTAAGCTCACTTATAGATGGAGTGTTTTGCTGATTCTGCACCCTCCAAAATGATTTCTCTGCCTTTCCCCTTTTTCCCACACTGAGTATTTGGCAGGATTCACCTGCAGAAAACAGCTGCAGTGACCATCACTGGGGTTTCTAAAGTGCCAGCCTTTGTTCTTTAGCTCCTTGTTTCTGTAAAACTCCTGGGAAATTCCTGACCTTTGAGAGGCAGGAAATACGGGAATGGTTCATGTAGCATTATTGTGTGGTTCCTGTACCAACAAAACCCCTTGCCTTTTTCCTGCTCCTGCATGGATAGCCAGTGAGCTCAGTAGTAAATTGAGGATTTGCAGTTTGGGTGTATCTGAGTGTCCTGTGTTCCAGGTGAGCTGCATCTCAGAAATAATCTCAGGGACCTGTGCAGGGCCCCGGTACCTTGTCAGCCCCAGGCCAGCACTTTGGAAAAGCACATGCCTTTATCTCTTATTGACCTTAAAGTGACCATTTTTCAACTTTGAAATTCTTGGAATTATTAACAACTGGGAGTTATAGGATGCTTCAAGAGCTGCTAGAAGCTTCCATGACACCTGGAAGTACACTTTTATATTTAAGCCCTGTGTAAGGGGACAAACCAGGCTTGATTTAAGGGGTTTTACATGCAGTAGTATTACTTTGGATGGTGAAAGTTCTCACAGTCTAATCTGAGGATAAAGAAGTATTTATCCTATCTGATTGCATTTCAGAGTGGATTTTGGTCCTTTTCTTAGCACATGGTATTAGTTGTACTGCTCCAATGTAAGTTAGGAGACAGTGCTCAGGTTAAAAAGTTCTGAGCTGTTTGATGATGCAGGTTATAATAAAGACAAATTATTTTATCTAGAATAAGACTGGAACAGTAGATTATGTGGGGAATAAATCCCTAAGTAAAAATTTTGTTAATCAATGTTACTGTTATCAACGTTTAGTTATCTATGCCTTAATCACCCTGTTGTTAATGTTCCCAGTTGTCTATCCCCGACCCCATACCTGTATCCTTTTTCCATCTGGTTCCATCTCCACTGCTCCCTAAAATGGCACATGACAATATGCAAATAAGGAGGTATAGGGGACTTATGGGTACTGTGCAAAGACAAAAACCCCTAAACAACGAGCCCAAATAACATCTGTAACTGAGAATAGTGTTCCTAGGTCAGGAAATTAGTGGAGAGAACAAATTTACCATCTGGAGCTGCTTTGTCCCGTCGCCATGACTCAAACAACACTTGACCAACATGATCTCTCTTGATGATGAGCCAGAATTCTCTTCCTGGGACTCCCATGAGGATGGAAGCCCCAGCTCTGTCTCCAGCCAAGGCTGACCACCTCCTCTTCTCCCGACAAAGCTGACCACCTCCTCTTTCCTCGTCGTGACTGGGGAGCGGTGACGGTGCGCACGACCCCTTGAGTTCCACACCCATGGCTGTTTTTAATAAAGACCTTTTCAAAGGAGTTTTGGCTCCTGGCCCATTCTTTACAGATTAGAGCAGTATTTTAGTAGTAATTCATAAAAAAAGTATTGACTTTTATTGCTTGTAAAAATATTCAGAGGCTGCACTTAAGACTTTAAAACAGAACAAATATCAAAGCAAAATGGGAGTTCTCGCTAATAGAGTTAGTGTTACATTTGAGTAAAAATCCTTTGGTTTACACCAGTTGTTCATGTTCTTGATTTTATGTTGTAAGTCTTGTATTTGGATAGTGGCCTTTCCTTAAAGTCCATAAATTTTTTTTTTTTAATTCTCCCTCATCTGACTGTAGGGCAATGTGGCTTAAGGTCCTGCCATGTCAGAAGCAAAGGATTTAAGGATTTAGCCACTGTTGACATGGCTGTTGCACTGCCAGGCCCCTTAGCCTCCCTTCTGAGACCAAACATTTGCTTGAATTGTGAGGGTGGCAATGAGACAATCAGGTGGGGTCAGACCAGAAGTGCTGAACATTATTGTCCCTTTTGTGTTGGCTGTTGTCCCTTCTTTTCTGGGAAGATACTTAGTGTCTTTCCTTCAAGGAGAGCATTTAATTTTGATTTGTGTGGAACAGCATGGAAATGGGATTGAAGGGATCAGCTACTGAATTGTGTGTCCTTTACCTTTTATTAGAGGTGTTAGTTCACATCTTGATGAAGGATGTATTATGTGATCACAGAAATAGAATAGATTTAACTCTTTTAAAATGCCTTTTATCAATTTCCTCTTTCCATAAAGTGTGAATTATTGACAAACCCCAGGCCTTCTGTCACACCTACTCCTCTGGTTTAACAGCCCTCTCCTACACGCCCTTGTTGCTATGGTGCTTCATTTCACAGCTACACTGCCTTATATTATTGTAATAAGTGACATATGCTCAAGGCAGCCCAAAAAAGTCAACACATTGGCAATTGATGACTCTGAATTCTTTGCCTAAGCAAAAAAATTTGAGGGTGTAAGGCAACCAAAGGATTGACAGTACTGGCAAGAGTGCTCAGGAGATAATTATTACTATGCTATCTTCCTCTTGAAAATGCATTATGGGATGAGAGGTTTGCCTAGAAATGAGTAAAAACAGTTTTCTCAGATATAGATTATCATATTTATTGATGTTTTTAATTAAAAGCAAATAAACCTATTTCTTATGCTACTTTCCTTCTGTCTTCTAAGTAAATATTGGCAGGAAGAGTAATGATGTCTTTAATGTGAGATTGGATGTTTTTATGCAACAATTTGAGTGAAAAAATCTGGAATTTTTCAAATAGGAAAAAAAAAACCCTAGAAAATTTCCATTACCTCTTTTCTTAAAATAACAACTCGTATTCTGCACGTTATTTTGCATGTAACTGCCAGGATTATTTTAAAAATAAGGGGGGAAAAAAAAGGAAAGCAAAATGTCTGTCCTGGGAATTGGATCTTTGGTGTTCTGGGTAAGTTTTTGAGATGGTACTATCCTTGTTTCAGAGGCATAGGCTGCTGTCCATTAGGACAGCTATCCATCTAAAAAAATGTCTTCAATTGCAGTTACAGGAACATGCATATTCATTGTAGTGCTAATGAAAAATTTAGTAAAGCCACATTTATTCACTGAATACTAAGGTTGTTAATAACAAAGCATACATTATTAATGCAGAATAAAGTGAAATAATATAAACATATAAAGTAGTATTTGACAGGAACTGCTAGAAGGTGTCAAAGAGAAATGAGTCCAGGTGTAAATCAATGTTAAAACACAGCTGTGAGGGGTCTTTCTAGATGAGTATTAATGCTAACACCATGCTGAAGCAAAATATATTGCCCAGAGTATCTTTTTTTTTTTTAACTTCAAAATTCGGACTATAAAATTGGGAAATAAGCATGATCTTAAAGCTCTTGTTCTCACAAATTAATTGAACTGAAGCACAGGCCAGCAGTTCTCCTGATGCTTGGCTGGGTATGCTCTGTGGTGGGCTGCCCAAGACACACTTTAGAGAAAGTGTTGAGTGTCCAGTCTTGGTGGACATTGAATTTTCCGGCAGTGGTGACTCCCTTGGAGGGCATAACCCACTTGGGGTATCCTCCGGGAGAAGGAGTGAGTGTCTCATTTTATCCCACTTGCTAAGTCATCCTATCGCTGGTTTTTGAGGTTTAACTGCCCAGCCCTTTCTGGCTGCCTGGTGCTTGTGCCAAGCTGGTTCCCAGCTGTGCCAGCCCCACTGCCAGGCAGGTGCTGCTGTGCCTGGCACCTCTGCCTGGCGGGGAGGGCAGGCAGGTGGTGGCACTGTGACTCCCCAGGGTGACACTGCTGCTGCTCCCGCTGTCCCAGCCATGAGCTGTGTCCTGCTGCCAGCACAGAATGAAGCAGGCATTCCTGTCTCCTGTGCTTTTTACCTTGTGTCAGCTTGTGATGTTTATCTGGTGAGCAGGAGTAACCTTAAAAATAACTCTCAGGAAGAATTCTAACTCTGGCTTTGTTCTGTCTTTAACCCCAGGCAGACTGTGTCAGCAAGAGACTTTGAAATTACTTTTTCCCTCATACCAGCTTTTTTCTAACAGATAGCACTGTACTGAGACCCAAAGACACAGACCGTATTCCCAGCTCTGATGTTTTTGGTAACTCTCTTTATCCCTTTCTAAACCTTCTACTGTGTATCTGGCTTGTCATACACCATCCCTCTTGGGCATCAATTCTCTGCTCTTTGCTGCACAATTTTACATCACCTACCAGGTCTCTACTGGGGTCTTCTGGTTGCATGCAAAAGATAAATAACAAAACTAAAAGGAAATTGCTAATAGGACCAATCTCAGTATTTTTTCAAAATATCGTACCAAAAAGCTTTAATAAAAGGCAAGAGGGGTAGATAGGCTTAATAAAAGGCAAGAGTCAAAGTGGCACCTGCCAGGCAGAACTTAACTCCATGGAAATTTCTGATCTTTTAAAATGTATTTTCAACCCAAAATGGACAGAGGCTGCATTTTGAGAACCTTAGACCTGAAATGTTTCTAGTTTTTTGGTATGTCAGATCATTTTTCAGAGTACACAAGACAATTCCTTGCAGGGAAACAAAACAGAAGTCTTTTTTGAAATAGGGTCAAGACTCTATGATATAAACATCAAGTAACATCCATTATTAAGCAGGCTGTATAAATAACAATTGCCACTAAGTTCTTTCACTCATTAACTCATTGAATAATTTGGGTTAGAAGGGGCCACTGGAAGGGTTGAACAGTCAGCTTGCTGAGGGGTTCACACAGCCCTGCCCTTACCACCTTTGTGATGGAGACTCTGCAGACATTTTGGACAACCTCTGTAGTGCTTAACCTTTTCATGCTGCTCTGTTTGGCTTTTTTTCCCCCCCTCTCACCTTATACTCAGCTGTGATTTATGAACATTTCTTCAATCTTTTGCTGACCACTGCTGAGAAAGGTCAGGCTCCATCCTCTCTGGATTGCTCTCCACATGGTTGAAGACTGTGGCAGGTTCCCCTTTCTCCTTGCCTGGAGGCTGAGCAAGCCCAGCTCCCCAGGCCCCTCCTGAGCTGTGTGCTCCATCCTCTTCCATGGGGGTATCAATACCCCTCTCCTAGGGAGGGACAGGATTTTGGGCACTGCACATGCATTTGAATCTTCCTGATGCCCGGTGGTAGGAAATAATTAACTTCCAACCTGCTGGCTGCTCCCTTGCTAAAGCTGCCCAGGATGATGGTGCAGGGCTTACATTTGCCTTTGCTGAGCTCCTTGAGGCTCCCCTGGGTTTTTTTCCCAGTTGTTTGGTCCCTGGAGGAGGTGCCCCTGTATTTATTCTTGAGGATGCCACTGGTTTGAACCACTGCCCACCCAAACACTTCAGCCCTGTTCAGATTTGTACTCATGCCCAAAGACAATCATTACAGTGATTATAAGAATTATTCTTTCTAATTTAATTAAAAGTGAAGGCAAACAGAATGGAAATGGGAGCACTGGCATGTTTTCCAGAATTGAGATGGTGTTTCAGCGTGCTTTAAGCTTGGTGTAAGTTATTTTGATATAGTCATCTTTCCTTTCTCTGCTTTTCATTTAAAATTCAGAGATTGCTAGAATCAACTTCTGAATTATTGAATTTTTAAACAAAATTAAGTAGGCACTGTCTTGACTGTTCTGAAAGTAACATTAAGATATACGGGCATGATCCTTTGAATTTTTAACAGAGAATTTCAAGATGCATATATATATTAATTTTTTTTTGTTAAAGGAAAAAGATATGGCTGCCAGCCTGGATCTGAAATTATGAACACCAAGGAATAATACACTGTTGCTCAGTTTCCTGCTTTTTATTGGCTTGCTTGAGTGTTATGGCTGCTGTAGAGTATCAGTTCTGCTGAGAATGTGTTTGACAGCAGCCAGACAGGTTCCCTCTGCAGAAGCAGCACGAGGCCGGAGTCAGAGCTGCTGCTGCTCGGAATTCATCGAGGCAGCTCTCCAAAGCTGGTCCAAAGGTTGTGATGCCCAAGATTTATCTTGGTAATTTTAGTGCCGGCCCATTGGAAGTGTTTTTTAGCCTTCAGGCATGCTGCTGGTCAAAGCTTTCCAATGGGATGTGAGCCACAGACTTTCTCAGTCGTCATAGCTGAGTTATTTTGCTACTCAGCTATGCAGAAGCAGCAGGCCTTTAGGCTAATTAATAAATCATCAACGCATTTGTGGTGTGAAAAATGAAATATTTATGCTTGCCAGAGTAATGTTTCTGTCTTGCAGCCCCATGCTCTGTTGATGCCTGATGGAGGATGAAGTAAATACCAGCTGGTGTAGAATGAGCAGAATATAATTACTTTCTACAAAGTTAACTGAATATTAAAAATAGAATCCAGAGGAGCTGGCAGAAAGGGAAAAATATATAGATACATGCCTGTAAGGCAGGACATAGCCAATGCATGAAGGGAACACTTGCCTAACTGGTACTGTGGGGCTGGGAAACCTGCAGGATCCATATTGTGTACAAATGTGCCACACAGAGGCTTTTTCAGAGAGCAGTTAGTGGCCAGCTGGAGTAGTTAAAAGGCCTGAAGGGAAGCCAAGGATGCTCTGCTTTTCTGGTCAGTCATCGTTAGGGGACCAGTGAAGGACTTAAAGCATCAGCTGTTGTTGCTTTTCAAAAATGTGTCCACTAATAAAAGAAAGAAAATATTACTTCTAGGTTTTAAGGCAACCAGGAGCTAGTTTTGTTCTTTGTGTTCTGACACAATAGTAGATTTACTGGGGCTGTGCTGGGTGTCATTTTTGCAATCACTGCCCTAGTCGTTCTCCACAGAATGAATGTGTGAGCACCAGGCCAATCAAACCCCTTGAAGAAAAACATTATCATGTAAGAGAAAGAGGATTTAACCCCTTATTTGAAGTGGAGCCTCTTTAAAATAATCAGCTAAAAGTGATTTACACAAGTGGCTGATTTTACGTGCTGGCAGTTGCAATCAGAGGGATTGAAAGGGTGAGCCATCAAAAAGGCTTTTCAGATAGGTGAAGGGGAGGCATTGTGCAGGTCAGGCATCAACCTTCCCCCACCTCCCAGTTGTAATTTCAGGGTTGTTTGTTGGTTTTTTGTTGTTTCTTTTTCCTGGGCAATTTAGTCTGGCTTTTCCCCCTTTGTTTTGTGTGTACAGTCTGAGGTTGTGATAAAATCCCAGTGTTCAAAATCCAAGAACATTCCATTCCTGTAATTGTTTTCATTTGCTTTCACAGCCTTGTCAGCATACTTTGTCCAGGGGTTCAAGTCCTGTTGTGCAAAGAAGCTTGTGAGCCTGTCCAGGCCAAACTCAATGCCAAATCCTTCAGACTGGTAACACCACCTGTTGTACATGTTTGAGTCTGATGATTTGTAGCTGAATCAGTATGGAAGGATGGACTTCTAATGGGAATTATTGGTCTAGTTAGTGAATAATTTCTTTTAAAATAGAAAAGAAGCATGCTTTTCCCTTTTGGTTATGACATTTCTGAAAGCAGGCAATGGCCTGAGGTGAGCATACAAGACAGTGGACAGCTCATCAAGCTGTTCCTCTTAAGGGGAGTGATTGGCATCAACAGGAAGAAAAAAGACTTGTAATTTGTGGGGTTTGGTCTGGTGCTTGATTTTTATCTCCTGTTACAGATTTGTGGTAGAATATTCTTACAGCATCACTGCAGCTGTTTAACAGTTGCCCCTGAGCTCTGATCAACTCCCATGGGATAAAGCTATCCCAAGGTGCTGCTCCCTGCCCTTGAGCACCTTGCTGGAGGAGTGGAGGAAGCTGGAGGTTTTGTCCATTTTCTGCCCATCGCTGAGAGTGTGTGAGCACAACAGCAGAGAGGGAAAGTGACACACAAGAAGCTGGAAGAACTATTCCTGTGTGGCAGCAACAAACAGGATGCAGCCAGGTCCCTTCCATCACTGTCAAACTGCCTGCTAATTAGGATTTGAATGAGCCAGTAGTATAGGAACAGAGAGGGATGAATGCACCCCTTTGCACTTGTCTGACAGAATAAAATCAACTGCATTCAAGGAATTGGAGAAATAGATATAAATATGTCAGGAAGAAGTAAATTTAAGATCTTCAAATGCAGCTTTAAAAAGGTGCTGGACGGTTTGAGAATGCTCATTTTAAATAGAAGAATTACAGAAGCAGCAAATGATCTCTCTTCCCTATTTGCAACAGGGATTAGAACTAAATGTCATATTTTAGGTCCGTGCTTCATGTTTGCTTCTACAAGAACAGACAATTTAAATGTCAGTTATTATAGCTTGTCAATAAATTTCAGAATCTAAGCAAATCTGGAAAACATGACTGACAGCTACAAGTTAATTTATCTGTTAAATAACCAGTCAGCACTTCACTGCTATTGCTGACATGCATCAGAGTATAACACTACTAATTCAGAGTGTGAGCTGTTGTTTTGTCATGAAGTACAAATTATGCAGATTCTACTCATCTCCTAGGAAGAGAGAAATCTCTGAAGCTGTGATGCCCTTTAGGAGAAATAATCAGTTATCCCAAAAGTTCTATGCTTTTATATTCGCAGAGCAGTGGTATGGTTTAAAACAAAGCAGGCTCTCATCAATGCATAAAATTATAACTACTAGAGTGGATGGTAAAAATTAGTATTTGCTGCTTAGAAAGAAAAGAAATAGTGTGGGAATAAAGGCCTTCACAAAGTTAGAAGTGAGTTAAAAGCCAGCATGAGCCACTGCTAGGTAATCAGAACTGCTGAAGCCATTAATTTAAGCACTTAAATAAAGACACAGCAGACTAAATACAGGGGTGTGTGTGTGAAACAACAGGTTCTATCCACACTGGGGTGTTGTACCTGAAAATAATACTAAGATTAATGCCAGTTGTTGGGGTTAGAATTTCCAGATGCTTTTGTTGCATATTATACAATAAACAGTTTCCTTGATAGCAGTCCTATAAAAAAGAGAAACTGTGTAGGAAGGTGTTTTTTCAGAACAGGTAGCCAAACAGGGATGATCTAGAAATACCCAAGTTGCTTCAGGGAGTCTTAGAATGGCTGGGGTTGGAAGGGACCTCAAAGACCATCTAGATCCAACTCCCCTGCCATGGGCAGGGACACCTTTCTCTAGACTGGGATGCTCAGAGCTCCATCCAGCCTGGCCTCCAACACTTCCAGGCATGGAGCATCCATGACTTCTCTGTACTGGATCACATTCTGGTGAAGATTGAGCAAAAAAGTCATTGAGTACCTCAGCTCTCTCTGTATGCTACTGTATGTGTGCTGCTCAAATTCTCTACAAATATTTGACTTTTTTGGTTTTCTTGAACTTTTTTCTATGTTTAGTTGGGTAAGCTTTTTCACAATTTTTCACCATTTAGCAAAACATCATAAAGAAGGAAAAGAAATTCTGGTCTATCATAAGGCTACTTCTCCACCTGCAGAGAGATTCAGCCTGATGTGTCCTCCCCTATAGAAAGTCTTAAATTATTAATCTACAGAAATTACAAAAATGCTCAGTCATCTCAGCTGGCTGTTAATCCTGAGGTTTAATGATAGTGCAATTTTAAAAAAATTATTTCGTAGAGATGTCTAGAAATATTTCTCTGATTTGAAGCCTTTTAAGAGGCCAATCAACAAAAGTTAATTTTGGAGCTATAAAGGATCAGATAATAATCCAGTTAGATTTTTGTGCTTCAGTAGAAAGCCTGAGAGGAAAACAGAGAGGTGTGATTTGTAGAGCTCAGAGGGGAAATAAAGATATTCTAGGAGACTGGATTATTTTAATGGTTGATTTTATTTAAAAGATTCCACCACAGTATGACTGCTGTATTCTATAATTTATTTGGACTTTGAGAGGTGTTGTGAGACCAGGTTTGAAAGCCCTTGAGCAATATTCTGAGGGGAGAGCATAGCAAAGTGGATACAGTTTGTCTCTCTGCTCTAGCAGCCACCATGTAATTTAGCAGTCATCATGTAATTTAAAGTAGCCCTTTCCCATTATTTGCCTTTTATCTGGCTCAGCATCCTTCAGTCTGATTAGCATGGGACTGTGGTACCCTTTGGCTCTACCTGGTGCTGAGCATTTTGAAACTGCAGCTGTTTCTTGAGGGCCCAAAATAAGTGGTGGTGTTTGTTTTGCTGAAGACTGCCATGTGCCACTCCTAGGTGGCAGCCTAGGCTGTGATATCCTTGCAAGTCAGGAAGTGTTTTGAATGGCTCAGTGCTTGCTTAAGCCATTTTCCCTGGATGGAGTCTTATGAACTGAAATTTCTATTAAGGTCAGTCTTTTCAAGCTACAAGCATCCCTGTGATGTCTACTTTCAACCACTGGGCCTTTATGTCCTTGTACATTAAATGAATGTGCTATGACAAATAATGCACCTTAACCCGTTGGGTTGGGAGATTTAGAGCTTTTTCTCCTCTGTCCAAGAGCCCAGAGTCACTGTTCATTTGATAATCACTCTAGTTAGCTGATCAAATCTGCATTCCATGAACATGTCAGGTTTGGGTGGTGTTTTTTGGTTTGACTTTTTTTTCTCTTGTCAGTCGATGGGGGTAAAAAAAAGGTGATATAAATAGAACATGTAATGAAATCAATCTGAGTAGGAAACTCATCAATCTAGAACTCATAGGTGCTGCAAACTCAACAGGTAATAGATAAAAGGTCAGCCTATTTCATGGACATTGCTTTAGATAAAATACCTGTTGGAGTTAATAATTTTCACAATAAATCTTGCTAACATAAAGAGCTCAGTTATACAACTGTAGTTATTTTTATATCAATGAATGTAATATGAATTAATTAATAAGAGCTATTAACTGTACCAAATTTTGCTCTATCAACTGAGCTTGGAGGTCCCCAAAATGACCACTAGGGAGTCTGTATTATTGCAGTATTTAATTTGTATCTGGTACCTTAAAATCTAAGTGTTCCTTTAATTTACAGTGAACCATATCAGATGGATCAGTATTTAGGTTCAGCATCAAAAACAACATTGGCAAGGAGCCATATAAAGTACAATCATTTTGAAGTCACAGCCTGGTTTGTACTTCAACTGACCTCAAAAAGAGGTTTTGGACATGAAAAAGTACCTCTGTAGGTTTTTTGGTGCTTTCAGATGATATGAGTTGGCCTAATGAGAGCTACCACCTCTCACTATGAACCTGACTTCCTATATCATGCCTATACAAGTTAAATTCATTAGTTAAGCATAAAATTAGGCTTGAGCCCTTCTCTGGTCAGCTGTTCATAGGGGTCATGTTTATTCTGCCTGCACTACTAGGGTTTTAAGGTTGAACATGACCTTCTCTCTGAAGCTATAGAGCCAGACCATGAGGAAAAGGGTAGCAAGAGATGAGGTGGTCAATGTTTAGTTTTAATTTAAGTGGCTCTGGTACTGTGTTGTTTGTCAGCACAATGTGCAAATACAGAATGTTATTCTGATTTATGGAAAGCTTGGTTTATTTCTACTCTGTCTTGTGAAAGAGCTGAAAGTTTTCTGCTTTTGTGGAGGAAGACTGAGAAGCACCCTGGGGGATCAGGGTCTGAGTGTTGGTATTTTGTCTTAGCATGCCTCCAGAATGAGCTTGCTGAAACTAAACACAAATATAAAGCATGTTTCCTGCAAAAATTATCCACCTCTTCTTTTCCTGAAAACAAAAACCAGGGAATTACAGGGAAGATTTCAGGTAATCTCCAGGTGATTGCCTTGCTAGCTGTGACCTCGTGCTGGAATTTAACTTGTGTTTCCCTCTTCAGTCACCAGGCTCCTTCATGGCATCAGACGGATCCTGCTCTGGGTGTCACAGCAGGCGTTTGTTCCAGGGCTGGCAAACAATTTTGCTGCTGTGTTTGTGTGAGAGAGGCAGATCTGGAATTAGTTTTTGAGGCTCCAGGACTTAGATTAATTGGTCAAGAGGTCTGATTCAAACTGCTGTAATTGTGCAGCCAGCAAGTGTCCACCACATGTGTTTATTCTTTCCTACTTTCAGCCAGAGGGCTGAAATAAACTTTCTTAATTAGTTTCTGAAAATAGGAAGAAACTGTTGTTCCATCACTTCCTACAGAAATGAGGCACACTGCATGTGAAACAGGACAATGGGCACAAAAGTTGCTTATAGATAAAGGACAAAATGTGTGCTCACTTAGGTATCAGTTGATAGGTGTGCTGCCAGCAATGGCTTATGAGTGTGTAAATCAAGTTCTATTTCTGGGACCCTATAATTTCTATGGGGTTTTTTTCTTTTTTTTCCAAGACAATTCTTGCTTTCTGAGTAAAAAAAATAACTAGGAGAAAGGATTACAGTACATTATAGTAGGGCGCTTATGTGCAAAGGACCTAAGAAGGTTTTGGAATGAAAAGCAAATGAAAGATAACTTATAAAACATTCTTCTCTAGCATATGAGATTTTGTGGTGTTTAGTTAAAGGGAGAACTATGTGAATGGTTATGCTTTATTAAAGTGACATTAGTAGAAAAGGAACTATGGGAAGTACAAGCAAAAAAGTTGTAAGAAGTTAATAGTTACTTTCAAATTTAACATGGAACATTTCAAGTTTTCTGAAGTAGAGATAATCAGACCTTGCTAATCTATTTTACAAATTCTCATCACGTAAGGATGATTATATTAAAATTACTTCTTGGTATCAAAGCAGGATTCACTACCCATACTAATATGATAGATCTCTCAAACTGTTTGCTTCAGTGAGTGTTCCTTTAGTATGGTTCAAGGCATTCCAAAAGCTTGTAGTGAACTAGCAAAGGTGCCTTTGAATACTTTAATCATGCATAGCCATCTTTACCCTCTTTAGACTGAGACTTATCTAGATTACATGATTGGTTAGCCTCTCAGAATAAGTTGACCCTTAAATTAAAATGTTGCCTCTTTGAAGATTACCAATCAAATTAAAACAACCAGTCACACTTTAACCTCTAAAATAAATTGAGTTTTTTTAAGTGTTCTCTTTTAATGATCAGTTCCTATAAAATAATTTATAATTGTCAGCACTCCACACTGCAGAAGTTCAAGCTCATTTGAAGAGTAGAACTGCAATGGGTCCTTTATCAAGCACTTTCTCATCTTTAGAGCTATGGTTTTGGTAAGATCAGAGAACAAATTAAAATAACACTACTCTCTATATTGGGTTCATGGTTGAGATGAACTAAATAGAATGCCTGGAAACCAGTTCTCTTCTGACCACCATGTGAAGAATTCTAACTGCAGAGTCAAGAGCTCTTCTTCAAGGACATTTGGAGAACTTTCCAGCAGACACCTAGTCCAAAGCCTTTTCAAAAGTTTCTGCTTTTCCAGCATGCCTCTGATGCTGGCTTTGTAATCCCAATGCTGGCAAGCTCCTCTCCTCCTTTTAAGTGTTTTTCAGGTGGTATCACCCACAATGGAGGAGGCTCCCCAAGCCCTGGTGTGTTCTGCAACTCCAGACACCAATGTTTCTTCCTCCTGCTCTTTGCAAATTTGTTAAGAGATAGTAGATAAAATGAGGAGAGTATATTCTCTTTTCTTTTTTATTTTTAATTTTCTCTTTCTATAAAATCCCTTAAAGTATTCTGTGAAGTACTCTTATAGTACAGCTAGAGCTAGCTTGCAACAGTTATTTTGTATTTTTTTTAGTGTTTCACATGCACTTTTCAAAAATACTTAATTGTAAGAGAAGTTCATGTCTCTATTGACAAAACTGGTAATTAAGAGCTGATGTAAAATTCTTGCATAAAACTTCCACATCACTCCTTCAGTGTTATGATAATAATGATTATTACTCATCTTGATTTAAGCCTCACCATTGACAATCTGAGTTTGCATCCAAAAAAAGATGATACTTGATTTAAACCAGTATTTTTCAAGTATGCCTGCAGAAGTTATCATGGGGGATATGCTGGATGCTCCTACAAAACATCTTAATTCAAGTTTTTTTTATACAAAGTGATCAGCATCTTTAAAATAATGCAATATTTTCACAATAAAATGTCTGTGTGTCATGATGCCACATGTGAGGTGGAGGGGGGGGTTCTGCTGGATCCTCATTCCGGTCTCTTTTTTTCAGGAAGAAAACTCACTTTCTGTCACTTTTCAAGATATTTTATTGCACACATTGTGCATATGAGCTTATGCCCACTCTAGTCAGTATCATCTATATTATTCCATCAATGGCTACATAACTAACATAATATTATATAATATATAAAGAATTATTTCAGTATTTCCATGATACATGTGATGTCATAGATGTGATGGTGTTCCTGGGAACAGTAATTATTTTAACTCAGAATGAAATTATGTCTTGGGCTTGAGCATAATAAGCAGAGACCTCATGAACAAGCCTTTATACAAAAGCTGAAAGCACAAGCACGTCCTGGTGGATGTGGCTCTACTTAATATCAAATGAACTCAGCTGAAGCTCTGTTTAGATGTTTAGCAAAACCTAATCAAGGTGTGTTCATGTGGATGTATTTCTTCCTAGTGAAAGCAGGCAAAAACAGTACATGAGAGAACAGAGCATCACTACATACAGAAACAAAAAAAATCAATAATTATAAATAATAGAAGGTACAGTAGTAATGAAATAGCCTTTAATGCCAGTTCTCTCTCCACTTCTATAAACTGCTGAGAAGGTTTTTTAACTGCCACTTTCTTCTTTGCCATCTCCCACACCACATGTCCCTCCATGTGGTGCACAGTTACTATACACAGTTTTTTATGAATGGACCCACAAAGCCAGTAACACAGTGTCCTGAGTACAGAAATGTAGTCAGAAAGGGTTTTCCTTCCCACTTGACAGAGATTCAGAGGCTCTGCTGTCTAGCCCAGTGTATTGATCTCTGCTTCTTGCATGTTGAGTAGGAAATTCTCTCCAGAGTTTATTTGTACTGGCTTTGTTTCTCTGTGGTTTCAGTAAATAATAGCATTTCACCAAGGAGTTTCTTCTTTGTAAAAATATTCCTTTTGAAGAAACCAAATAAGCAGCAAACAGATAGAAAGGTGTCTGTTGCTTTGCAGTTGCAGGTTTTCACAGATCTTCCCTCTTTTTTTAATATTACTTTAGGCTTGGAGCTCTGGAGGCAATTCAGAGTAAGACTGAGTAGAAAGTTTATGTAAATGAATATATATTTTCTTCTCTTTCCTAGTGCACCTTGCCACCATATTCTTCCCCTTTTACTCCCTGGTCATCAAAAAAAGTGAGAACTATGTCCTCCTCTGAAGGTTCCCATGTGCTCTGTGATTTTTGTGGACTCTGCAAGTTTTATTGGTGTAAACTGATATTGCTTTCAAAAGGTCCTGATTGTTTTGTCCTGGCTTGGCACATGACTTGTGGTATTTTTGAATGGTTTGTTTGCCCAATCTTCCCATAACTGTCTGGTTGATCTACGACACCTTAGATCAAGTGTTGCAAAAATGACATTGTACATTCTATGCCTCTTTGAGTTAAAAACTTTCTGTCTGGAGTCTCCAGGGGATCACAACCCAGCCACTTCAAAGAGAAGATCTTGGAGTGATTCAACCTCTCAATTCTGCATAGGGTCCGTGTATAGATTTGTGTCTTCTCTGGCTCGTGGGAAATAATTTGCAGTACTTTGAGGAGACAAATGTATGAATATGCATGCACACATATGAAAAACCCCCAATATTACAGGTGCTTTGATTTTTCTACCGCTTTTACTTGACTAGTTTGGGTATGCAAGCAGAATAAAAATTAAAATGCTGTTAGATGACAGAAATGTTGACAACAAAGCAACTGCTTTCAGAACACCATTCTTCTGGGCAATATTCTTACATAATTATTTGCAAAATGGTTTGATTTTGTTATGACCTTTTCTCTTTTAATTGAGGCTTACCCAAATGTATATAATTGATTTTTTTTTTCTTTGTGCTGTAATGTGTTGGGGGTAGTTCTTCAGAGGCCTATAAGCCTTGCCTGCATTATGCTTTTTTTTTACTTTTTTAGTAACCTATGGCCATTGCAGTTTGGAACCTCCAGACAGGGGGTTTCAAATGTGAATTGAAAGTATTTGACCTGGTCAGAAGAAAGTTTTGACTGACTGTACAGCAAATTCCTCATACAGTTTTCTGTGCATAAGGATGATTATTGCTGTTGATTCCAATGCACATGGAAACCTCACCTTCTTCAAATACAGCAATTTTAGGGACACGCTTGAAGTGTTCTTTCCTGCTGGTGTGCAGTCCAGCCATATGTCTGGGGAAAATGGGAATGCTACCTGGGAAGATTAATCCTTGGCACACAACCCTGAAAGCAGCCAAATCTGGGAGAGATTATGACTGAAATTTGTCTTGATTCAAGTTTCTCTGAAGAGCAGAACTAACCTTGATAGTGCATGGAGGACATAGGGGAGCTCTACAACCCAGTGCCCCTATCAGGAACAGTTTATCAGTTTGTGCTTATACAGTTTTAATTCAATAGCCTTTAAAAAAAAATTAAAAGTTGTAAAACATCCCCTCCCAAGCCATCGCTGAGCACAGTAACTGAGATAGATTTCAAGTGTGTTTCTTGCATGATAAAAGAAAAGGTCTTTTAGGAAAGCAGTTTCACAAACATGTTTCAAGGAGTTGGACATCTTTTCCCATTCTTCAGTAAAGTCACAGGCATTGCAGGGAATCTCAGAAGTCATGTTGGGGTGGGGATTTTTTCACTTCATTCTGGAGAAGCCAACATTAGGATGTGGTTAATTTTGTAGGCACTTTGAAAAACATCTTCTAATTATGTGTAAAGACCTTGTTGAGTGTAAGGTTAAGAACATTTTCCATTATCCTTTAGGGACAAGTTGTTAGAGCTGAGGTTCTAATCTCTTGCCTGGTTTCCCTCTATATCAGGTTGAATTTTATTCACAACAGAAGCTGAAAAGTGACAAAGTATAATTTCTCCATCTACTGCAGAAAATTGCTCATAATTTTTGATAGCCATTTAGTCTTGATAAGGTCACATCTTCCAGCTAAACTAGGAGTAGTCATATTTATTATTTATTTCTTTGTATTTAAGGTTGATAGCACACAATATTTAAATTTTAACAAGTATTTATAGTCCAGATTCTGCGCTGCATTTGCCACCAGGGTTGTGACTGATTCCTGGAAGGTGTGAGCTCACCTGCCTTAAGGAATGGACTGCAGGATGAGTGCCCTTTGTCGAGGGATCCCAGGAACACAGGTCCACGTACTCAGCTTAGAGAGAAAACAGCAGTTACTTAGATGTGTGCTGAAGAGTTTGCTGGCATGTGTTTAATTGGTGGCTTGAGATCCTATATAAAATGGAATTGAAAACACAAACACCCACTGAAAAACACAAGCTCCAGTCAGTAATAGGTGATCCTTTATATTTGCCATCTTTGGAGGGGAAAAGAAGTACGACACGTTACAGAATTATTTTATTGAAAGGCATAATAGATTTCACATTTCAAATTCTTGCAAGTAGTTTACCAGTTTGAAATGCATCAATAAATGCATTTGATGCTCCTCCAAAAGGCACTTCCATCATTTGTTCTTTCTCTGAGAACTTAACTGATTGTTAGGTAAGATATCCAACTGCTAATAATTTGGGACAAAGGGTTATTTCCTGGGGGGAAGAGAACAAAAGTAATTCTTGAGGCAGAAGAAGTCCTGTCTGGGGACAGGACTGCTGCTTAGGGTACAGTTTTCATGAGCTGTCTGTAGCAGCAGGAAAAAGGCAGTCTCCTTCCCCTCCCTTTCCCAGGAGCAGGAAATGAGATTGCACTGGCTGGAACAGGAGGTGCACCAGACCCACGGCCCCAGCAGGCAGGGGAACTGCCAGCCTTGGTGGCCATCTGAGGAATGTGGAGTCCCAGAGACGCCTCCTGGGAATCCTGACAGCTTTGTGTCAAGGTGAGAAATAAGAACTAGCATAGATGCTAGAGGTTTGTTTCCCTAATCAAACAGACACAAATGAAACAAAGGACTTTGGGACTGCCAACAACACTGTTTTGAGTATTGCAAGTTAATATGTTTAGCATATAAAATCAAGTTTATGCAGGAATGTTAGATTAATGTAGGATTTTTATCAAAAGTGCAGTAGCTCTTTGTGCATTTGATAACTTAACTTTGATCCAAAAGCCAGTACTTCAAATGAGGGCACAAAAGCTTTCCTTCAAGCCTGAAGGTAGCTAAAGTGACAGCTCTGTCTAAGCTTCACACCAGAGATTCAAAATTCTGCACAGCCAATGTAATCTGGGGTGTTTTGTTTCACAAAAGCTATGGGATCATGGTCCTAAATATTATTTACCTACTTGGTAGTAGATATTTAAGAAATAATAATTAAGTATATTGAAATAGTAAACATATATAAGTGGTTTATGTTAATGTAATAACTTGTTTTAAACTGACATCAAAAATGTTCACATCAAACCCATTTGTTGACTGCTAATTATTTGAGTCTGAGTGTATTTCTGTGTATGTAGGTGTGGGGAGAAGTGACTTTAGCTAACTGCAAGTGCTCCTGTAGTGGATGTGCACAGTGATGTCAGAATGAAATCCTTCTGGTATTGTGGGCTTGTCTCAGTGTTCCTTTGAATTTAATTATTTAAATGACCTACTATTGTTCCTAAATTAAATATTTAAGCTTTCTAAATGGCTGCCATCCTGGTTTAGTTGTCAAGGTAAAGGTAATTATTGGTGA
This sequence comes from Sturnus vulgaris, assembly GCF_052056855.1. Taxonomy (NCBI): domain Eukaryota; kingdom Metazoa; phylum Chordata; class Aves; order Passeriformes; family Sturnidae; genus Sturnus; species Sturnus vulgaris. The sequence goes on from NC_142250.1 coordinate 10,525,881, forward strand.
CAGAAGAGCTGAGTTGGATGCTGGTATTGGGCGGATTTCAACTCCTCACTGTTTCCTTAGTGCTGCCACCACTGTAAGGGCCAGTCCAGCACCCAGTACTGCACAGGCAAGGAATTTCCATGGAGATGTGTTTGCAGCTCCTGGCTGGGCAGAGGAGTTTCTGGAGCTGGCTGCCACCTCTGGAAGTACCATAAAAATGAATATGATTTCTACATTACCTGAGATTTCTCAGAGCATGTCTTTTGCTTCTCTAATGTTTAATGAGATAATGAAGGAAAGTCACTAGGGGAAGAGAGTCAACCTAGTAATGCATCCTTTCTTTGATTTGCATGGAGCTAGGTGTGAATTTTATACATCTATCTGTTCTTCTAATTATAAGGAGGGGTTGTGTAGGTAATTTCAAAGTCCTAAGGTACTAAGGGTACCCTGCATGCAAGAACTTAAATTTTAAATGAAGAACTAATAAAATTAACCAGCAGTTTAATGCTACCATGGTGCTGAACAGAAAGGGCTGGGAATGTCAGATTCATCTTTGTTGCAAGCCTTCAGCTTTTAAAAAGACAGATGCTTAAGTTCTAGATACATGTTTTCTGACTTTGATTTTCGGGGTGTCTCTTGCAGGCACCTTAAAACTTTTGAGAGCATGTAGAAAAAAGTAATGATTTTTAAAATAATTTCTTACAAATGAAGACTGGAGACAGTCACATCTTCTTGAATATAACATGAGAGATTCTAATAATTTAAATTATTCATAAAGCCCAAATAATTAGTCACTGTACTTTGCAAGCAGACAGAGAAGCAATATATACTACATAACTAAGGTTAGAATTCTGTTTTAGGTGTTAAGTAGCATGAACACATTTATTAAATGTTTCTTTAAGAAGTCCACCTTGTGCTTTTAACAGCACAGACATCACATATTTCTTCTCAAATCTTGTATCATCAAGCACAGATTCCATGCTAGCCGACCTTAATAGTTACAGCAACCTGAATATTTTTAAGCCCTTTCATTTGCTGGCCAGGCTGCATGTCCCACATCAGACCTCCAGCAGACACCTGAGTATGAGCTCAGGAACAAGGCAAGGGCAGACTGATGTCCCCAGAGTACTCTACCATCGATAAAGCCAATTTCTGAGCCCCACATGCCATCTTTTGGCTTCTATGTCCTCCGTGGTTTTTGTTTTTCTCCATAGCTGTATCTTGTTTGCTTTTGATTCTCTGTAGCCCTTCAACTGCAGATATTCAAAAACAGAGCTTTTCTCAGTGTAAATTCACCACACCAAGAGAAGAAATACTTAATTTTGTTTGTTTTGAAACTAGCAACCATTTGCTTTTATCCTTCTATTGCTCCTATCACTTCTTTAGAGATAGTGATGACTGATCTGACATCCACCCTTGCCCAAGGCCCAGATTTTATCATCCTCTTCCAAGTCCTCTTCAGCCACACTTGTGGTCTTGTTAACTTAGTCCATCAAGGAGAAGCTGGTTGATATCTGATCATCCTTTGAACCACCTTTTGTTTCTCTACACCCTTTTATGAGATGGTAAAGGAGGAGGAAAGCAGCACAGCAAGCAGCAATCTCGATGTAAGTGTAGCAGAGATTTATGTATTGCCTAATGATGGCTTGTTTTTGTGCTCTGTGCCCAGCACTGGATTGCTCATATCAGTTTTCCTTTATTCTGTTGTTTGACTGTTAGCACTGTGCTGAAGCTGTCCTAAAGCTGACTCGGAGGTATGGCTTTTCTTGGGCATTAGACAGGTTACAGAGGCAGTCTTTTCATATGAAAAGCTATCTGGGGGCTGAGGGTAAAGGTTTCTCATGTTCACTTCTGTCACTGAATTTCCTCAGCCATTTTTTAATATCTTAAAAATAATCGTCTTTTAATCACTTTGGAGTCACCAAGTCTGTGGTTCTTTCTGTGGTCCTGAACGTGTGCTTCTCTCCTTTGAGAACAGCTTTTATTGTCATGAGCAGTTGTGAACCCTTGTTAAGCCCCTTGAGCCTGTTCTTCAATATCTGGCCAGGAACTGTGTCTTGGTTTGAAAGACAGGTGTCTGCTAAGAAAGGCAGGAGCTTCTCTTGAACTGGAAAAATGTAAACCTCCTCCCTCCAAATTATTATAATTTTGAAATTATGGAGTTTTTAGGCAAAGATATGGGAGTAGGAATCTTTACTAGTTCTTTACTAGGAAAATTTAAATAAAAATACAGTAATACAAAAAGAACCAAAACACTGACAGAGTCAGAATACAACCTGACACCTCGCAAATCAGGGTGATGATAGTAGTCTGATTAAATGTGGCTGCAGTCCTCCTGGATGACAGATGTGGTTCTGTTGAAGCAGTGATCCTGTAGAAGGGTGGATTTTTCCTCCGAAGGTGCAGTGATGATGTGGAAGGGTCTGGTTTTCCTCTGGAATCCAGTGGAAAGGGCTGCCTTGGTGTTCCAAATCTCAGTTTTAAATCTAGGTAGGAAAGGCTTGGCTCCTCCCCCTGGCTGGAGCATCTCCCAATGGGATGACGTAATCTTATCAGTCATGCAGTGGGAGTCAATGGCCCATTAACAGACGATACCTTCCTGGAGGAAGGATGGGTTGTGGAAAAAATAAAGATGACTGTCCCACATGATTTGATCAGATGGCCCATCAGCAGAGGATATCTCCCACAGAGATAAGGATCACTGCCCCACCTGGTTTTAACAGATGGTGATAGAATAAATACTTTTGGGCACATCCTGCTTTGCAAGTGAAGACAAAACTGGTAAAAATTTACCCTGACACAGAGCCTGGCATTTTCCAGTTTCTATTTCCTGGGCAGTGTTATAGCTGTGGATGGGACATGACAGCCAGGTGTCCTGTGGTGGGTGACACCACTGAGCCACCTGCCCTGTCCCCGTTGCTGCCTGGCACAGAGCAGGGTTTGGGGCAGGGGTGGCTGCCAGGCCCTTTCCTGCTGGGCTCTGTGGGGCTGTGACTGAGTCTGAGCAATTGGTGTTCAGCTGTTGGTCCCACGATGGCTTCTACTGCTCGTGTTGTTGTTATTTCCCTAATCCCCATCCCAGGTAAGCATTTCCAGCACAGGACCTCATTAACATTCTCTCACATTGCCAGAGATACCAAGTAAGGATTTATTTTTCTGGTGCGAAGTCAAATATGCACAAAAAAGAAATGAAAACCAACTGTGAGTATTTTAAATCAAAAACCTGCTAGAAATGGCATGGCAGTATTCTGTTGCCCACTTTTATGGGAATTAAATATGGCTCCTGACTTGTAGATACTATTTGAGTATTTCCCTGTGCAATATACTTGGTAATGCAACAAGGACTGGAGCTCAAATACTTTTTCACAGGTAAAGATTTTACAGGAATTTTCTCTGAGAAGAAGAAAAATGAGGCACTGGAGAGCAGAGCAGCCTATAAACCATGCAGAGATGCAGCTCAAAAGTGACCAGTTTTGAAATAAAGGATTTGCTTATTTTCATGAAACTGAATTGTATTTATTTCAAATCTGAGAAATGCAGACACACATGTGGCAAATGAATGTCTTAGTAGTTTTGGACAGGGAAAAAGACAGGATCCTATCTTTTTTGCATCAAAGTCCTAAAATCTGAAGAATTTAATCAAACCAGAAGTGCTCACTGAACTTTATAATTATGGCAAAATAATACCTTCTTTTTCCCTAATAAACCTGATATCTATCAGCATTGTTAACACTTGGCTTTTGATTTATTCAAAATTATTTTAAATGTCACATACTCTCAGAACAGAAGGAATGATTTCTAGTAAGACAACAGGATTGAATCACTCTATAATTGTAATAATTGTATTTACAGAAGAGGAACAATCTCATAGAGAGAATATTTTAATTTGTTCTGCTGTTTGTGATGTCTCCTTTTTTGTTGTTTTTCTTTATTTTTTCTCTTTTTTTTTATTCTTAGTGAGTAGATTAAAAAGTAAAAAGACCGAATTTTCCTCAGGAGACTGATTCTCCCCAGGCAGAATACATATTTTAAAATTACTACCATCAATGTGATATAGTAATAGACCTTCATCCCTAATGCAAGCACTGGCAACAACTGAGGCATCCGAGGCATCATTTACTTGAATATATCTGCGGATGACTTTTTGTGGCTTTTTGTAGCAATCTGACTTCAATTCAAACCATAATCAGCTAATCACTGGCAATTTTCAGATATGAGTCAAGCTAATTTCAAGACAATCTGCCTTAGTTTCATTGAACAGCCCTGGAGATGATGTTTATGTTGATGTCCATTAGTATTCCAACTGATAGTAATGTAAGCTCTGCAAAAAGAAAAAAAAACCCACAAAAAAAAGGCCTCTCTAAAATTTGCAATAACAAAAAGTCTGCCAGCCTGAAGTGCAGAAAATAGAAGTTTATTTTTTGCCCCCCGTGTTCCCCCAGCAGGTGAACTGAACCTGGGATGGAGCTGTGTAAAGAAGCAATGGGTCATTTAGAATACTTACCCTGACTGGAAGGGGTACCTTAGCTCCTCTTCAGCACTGAATATCAAAACACTTGCTGTGCCTAAAATCATGGAAACTAAGAATGGGGCTGGAATCAGGCCTTACGATGTGCCTGTGAGTTTTGAAAGATCTCTTAGCTTCAAACCACAGACAACGTCCCTGCTATGCATCACTGAGGTACATAAATGAGTCTAGAAATTCCTTGATTGATTGATTGATTGATTGATTGATTGATTGACTGATGGATCTTTTTCCCTGTTTATTGTCTCTAACCATTTCTTGATTTTTTTCTCTCTTTGCAGCATATAGATTTAGATACACACAGCACTCCATTTGCAGAGAAATAACCCTCACAACACAGAGGGATGGGTCTTTGAGTCATGCAGCCAAAGTGATGTGCTATGAGACTGAAGTGGGCAACTTAGCCAAATGAGTGTTTTCTTTTATGAAAACACTCTGTAAGTCCATTAGTTTGTGAAGAGGATGGGTAAAGCCTGTCCCTGGCATTGCTAAACACAGAACGGGAGGGTTTGGTATCTATTGCAGGGGAAGCAAACACTGAGGTCCATTTCTTGAAGCAAGACAATATTGTCACTGCAACACGAACCTCGCTAAGAAGTATTGGTTTCATTTTGCCAGTGTGGTTAGCAAATGCAGATTTGGATTTTGCCATTCCCTCGGTGTGCCAGTAATAGGGAATTCAAGTACTGTTGGGTCTCTTGGCCTCTGTTTGGAAGCTGGAGAGAGAAACTTCTCAGTGCCTCTGTGCCAGAAACACGCAGGGTCTGTCCCTCCCACCTCAGACGCCTTAGTGGTCTGGGCACTTCACTGTAGGGAGGAATTTTCACCTAAACCCTGATGGGGAATCCACAGAGAGAGGCGTTGGAGTATCTTATTGAGGCTATTGGTGTCTGATCAAGTTTGAAAACAGCATATCCCAGAAAAACCCATGAAGTATGCAGCACTTAAAAAAAAAAAAAAAAAAAAAAATCTTTATTTCAAATCAATCACCACTTAAGCAGACTGAAATGAACAGTAAAAAACACAACCCTAGTGTTGGGCAATCAGATATTCAGTGCTTCATTCTGAGCAACACCAGCCAGGAAACACTTCTGTGGCCATCTCCTGTTTGTATCTCAATTAACTGTGATCACTGAGGAAGTGGACCTGGAGTCATAAACAGTTTTACTCAGTGTACAAGGGTGGTGGGATGGCAGCCAGAGCAATAACACAGCTAAAAAGGGAATACAGATTTATAGAAAAAGTGCAGAATATCATTTCAGAAATCAGTGGTCTTTCACCCTCAATAGTGTGTTCTGCTGGCTGCATCTTAAAAATCTGAAGAGTAGAAACAGGTCCACAGAAATAAAATGATTGGTTTTGGAGGAAAACTTTCATAAGGAGAGAATGTGAAATGATAGTACCTGTTTATTATGGATGAGAGAGATCAGATAGAACAAGCTCCTGCTAGACAAAGTAATTAATGGCATACTTGTTCTCAGAAAGGTCTTCTTTAACAAGATTTAAAACAAAACAACATCATTCAATTATGGTAGGTAACAGCAGTTGTGAAGCTTGCACTGATCATACATGATCAACATCATATTACATGATGTGTGTTACAGGTCACATGCTACACACTATAACATAACACAATTTACAGAATGTTACCTATCATAGATGTTATGTGGAAAATGGCATAGAATACTTGGATGTATGATATTGGACCACATTAACTTATTGCAATATTACATGGTGATACATTATATATGTATATATCCACGTTACAGTACATCATGTATGATAAGTACAATGTATGCACATGTGCTATAGGTACATCTATATATGAAACAAAATTTTAAATGTAATCAAATGCAGACTTAATATATTAACACCAAATTTCTTTCTGGTCACAAGTAACAAAGATATAGGAGAGAAATTTAAAAAAAAGTAATTTGAGGTGAATGAGAAGACTCTATAGGTATATTAGCTACAATTATGTAATCTCTATAAGACTTTAGATTATGTGAGTATGCATATTTTTATAGAGTGCAGATATTGAACTATATGTCTAAATTGCATATTTTAAAAAATATATACACAAATAAAGCATGTGTTAATTATTTTTGTATTTATAAAATATACAAATCCTACACATATAGAGATTCTTATATACATGACATATATAGAAGAGATGCCATCATTCTCTACAGATACACGGATTGATATAAAAAGCAATTTTTCCCATGCAGGTCATTCCATAATTGCCCATTAGGAAGGAGGTTTCCTGAATAACAAGGACTGAGTAGCAGCAAGGAAATAATTAGTGTGGATTACTGAACACAACTTTTTCTGTGTGTCAGTCTGAGCCACAGTTGAGACAGTTTTACATTGCCACTGTCTTAAAGCAGTTACAGAAGAAAGCTTCTAAGGCCCTTTTTGAGGCAGCTCCCAACACACCCAACTCCCCAGACATGTCTGATTGCAGTGGTTCTGAATGTCATTCCTTTGTCATTGCATGTTGATGCTGTAGCCAGTGGAGTTGATAAGAACATTTATGTGCATTTGACAAGAAACTTCTGCTGCCCAAGGAGGCTCCCAGCTCCCCAGGGAGCTGTGGTGTCCCCACAAGGCACCTCGTGGGGAGTGTGGGACAGTGTAGTGGAAATGTGGGACAGTGTAGTGGGAGTGTGGGACAGTGTAGTGGGAGTGTGGGACAGTGTAGTGAGAATGTGGGACAGTGTAGTGGGAGTGTGGGACAGTGTAGTGGAAATGTGGGACAGTGTAGTGGGAGTGTGGGACAGTGTAGTGGGAGTGTGGGACAGTGTAGTGCCAATGGGACTGGCCCAGAGAGTGATTTAAAATACCTTCCATGCAGATTTTGCACAGCAGCAATGCCAGCTCCATAAATATTCATATGAAGCAAATACAAGAGGAATTTGTACAAAACGAATACATTTTAAAAGGGTTGCATAAAATATTCAGAGGAAATATGTCCAGCATGAGCTAGAGGCCCAAATCTGGGAGTTACTGACACATTCCCTCAGCACTAAGCACCTCATTGCAGCTCCCTGGATTCCTGAGACTGGCCTAGGTCTTGAGCAGAACCAGTACCCATAGTTCAGTACTTTGTGGATTACAGCCCTACCAGATTGCTTGGACCAGAGATATTCTGCTGGAAGCCCTTAAAGTGCTCTCTGACTTCTGGTACTGCTGTAGGCCAAAGTCAGATATTCAATGAGACAAATGTGGAACAACCCCTGATTAAATAGAACAAATGGCAGAATATGAATACAGTTTTGCTATTAAAATGAGAATTTTGTTCCACAGTTAAGTAATTTTTCATTAAAAACACAGCCCAAGCACTAGATCCAATGGTAAAAGAGAAAGGTAATGTAATTTTTGGTTGCAGGAATGCTAAGCTGTATTTATCTGGTTTCCTCTCAGAACTATCTTTTAGCAGGATTAAGATTTATTGAGCCTTGTTTGTTTCAGATGAGCAATGGCTTTCCTTTCATAGCTTTTTGCTGAGGGGGAGGTATTCATTCCAAAGGTGAGGAAATGAATCAATATCTCTTCCATTGGATGTTGATTTATCTCCATTTTGAACTCTTCCTTCCTTGAAAAATGATGAAATATTTTCATCATTTGTGTGTGTGGAATATACCCAGTTAAGCCTCCAACAGGATTAACACTATTCAGGGGTGGTTTTGAGCCATGGCAGACACAGAGGGCACAGAGCTCACCTTGGCCAGGGTGACGAGTGGAGTATCTCAGGTACACAGTGTGCAATACCCGGGCACTGCACCTGCAAGGCTCTGAGGAGCAGAAAGCAAAGGCTGTGCTTCAGCACAGTCCCCAGTGGAAGTATGGGCACAGCCACTGAGAGATTGAAGGGGGAAATTAAACAACAGCAAAGGCCAGTGCTGGCAGTGTCAGCCCAGCTGTTGCTGTGCTGCAGGGAGGGACAGGGACAGTGTCCCAGCCTTTCCCATGCTCAGCTGGCTTGCCAGGGTGCAGTTCCAGCCAGCAGCCCAGTCTCATGGCTGTGCATGGACTGTGTGACCTAAACAGGGGTGAGGAGCTGAGTGCAGGCAGACCTCATTGCCTGCACTGACAATCCCAGATCCAAAGGCTCCAGGTGCTCTGCAGTGATCAACAGTATCACAAAGCATCCTGGTGATGTATTTTCCTGAAAAACACATGCTGGGAATAATCCTAGTGTTCATTAATTTATTAACGTGTCAGATGGCTGTGCAAACACCTGAGTTGAAATCAGGAAAAGTCTTGAGCAAACTTCAGTTGCCTCCAGGCTAAAGTCTCAACTTGGAGTGCTCCTGGGATGTCTGGGAAGGGGGTACACAGAGACACAGTTGTCTCACATGTGCTCTTATTAGCACCCACTCCTCTCCTGCCATATGGCACCTTATGTTGAGATATGCTGTAAACAAAATTGCAGAAGTCTAAATAATATTTAAGTAAAAGCAGCACAGGCCCAAGTGTTTCTTGATACAGCTGAGAGTTGTAATCATTTCTTTTCATCATTACAACTAAGCTGCTCAGCTGCCCTTACAGTGAGTTTCATCTCTGTCTAATTCTTTTCTGAAGTTAGAAGTGAAAGTTCATTTGATAATAATCAATGAATCACACTATTGGCACTGGGTTAGCTGAGTGCTGCTGTGATGGCAGCTCAGCTGGCCTTCTATTGTAGTAAAGAGATTGAATTTTCAGTAAAACTGGCATCCTTGTAGGGCCCGCCGTGAATTACAGCGCCCGTGGGAAGTCATCCTTTCCTGGCAAGGAAAAATGAAGTGAAAAGCAATTTTCAGTTAAGAATTTACTTTCTCCAATACCTGATGAATTCTGGAGCAAGTCTTCAAGTTTCTTTGTGCCAGACACCCACGAACACAGGGCTGCACAGCTGCAGCCCTTCCTGGAGTAATAGGTCAGCACAGCAGAACAAGGAGAAAGAGAAGATGATGAAAGTAGCAGTGGTTACAAACATTATTCACAGAATCACAGAATATTCTGAGTTGCAAAGGACCCATAAGGACCTTCCAGTCCACCTCTAAAGTAAGTGGCCCATAGAGGGATTGAATCCATCTTGGCATTAATAGCACCAGGCTCAAACCAACTGAGCTAATCTCAAGGTTAATTCAAACCACATTTCAAGGAGACTTTTTTTGGTTATTTGGAGACTTGTCTTGTGAAGCAGGACACATAAGTAGCACTTCTAGACAAAAACTAGCCAGCTTCAGCATTTGTTTAACACTGCCAAATCACCAGCTCCTGGATTCCATCAGACACTTCTATTGATTCCTGTCATGCTCACGCTAAACCTACCATTTTCCTGCCTCCTCCCAGTAACTCCTTCCACTCTTAGCATTAACCACAATAAATGACTCTAGTGTAATCTCTGTAACTAAGTGTTATACCTGCATTTAAGCTGAAAGAAGAGACAGTCCAGAAGAAAGTAAAAGAAAATCTAGCTCTAGGTTGGGACTTACCTTTTTCTAAAAAATGGGTCTTAAACTGTGTGAAGTTAATTGCCAATAATTTTTTTTGTTCTGCTTCATTCCTGTAAGGACACTTTTTTACTTCTTCCTGCAATTGACCTAAGCATGCCCTGTTTATACAGTGTATGTGTCAATCAGCTGCACTGACATACGTTTAGTCACAAGTAATTATGTTTGGCCAGATAAAATTGTACAATTAAACTTAATTATCACCAGATGTTTTTCAATATAGCCTTTCAACCTCTGAATTACCCAATACCCTCTCACTCACACTTTTACTTTATCTCATTAATTGACTCAGTAAGTAATCCCAGACAACTGTCTATAGTGTAACCATAATGAGGGAGGATGTAGGACTACAGGCTGGGCTGTGGCTTTGCCTGACAGCTTCAGGATCCTGAAAGCCTGGCTTTTAAAAGGTTCCAGGTTACTCCAGTGCCTTAGGTATTACTTGTTCCCTCCCAGGCACAGCTCCATTGGAATGTGGAGGTGGTTTTGTTTTCATCCCCATTTATGAGTCAGAGGAAGCTGGGGACAGGAGACAAGAGCTGAATACATCACTGTTCCATTCACCCGGCTGAAGAGAAGGCAGAGGAAGGGCTTTGCCTCACTAGACTTTTCAACCAAAAGTCAACCAAAAGCTCGACTTTTGGTTCCCAGGACAGTCCCAAGGACACTTGTCTGTGTGGAGTCCATGGATCATTGCTGGTGTTGGGGTTTTTGTCCCAGAAGAGGCCCTCGGATGTGAGGAGCAGGAAGATCCTTTGAAAAGAGAGCAGCCAGGCCACTGAGACCTTTCCTCTCTCAATACAATTAAGGTTTTGTCCTTTTATTTTTCTATATCTTCCAATCATTTCTTTTCTAAACTTGCATTTCTTCTAGTAATGATGTATCCCACGGGTGGGGGTGGGGGGGGTGGCAGAAAAGGAGCACTTTTAGTGTTTACCTTGGAATCTTTGCTGAATTGATTAAAAGTATGATAAAATATTTTACCCAGGAACCTATAGCCATGATTTATTTAATATGGTTGTATAAAAATAGATATTCCAACACCAAATTCCATTCAGAAGAGATAATTCAGAAGGGATATGTTTTGTTTATTAAAAAGATAATAAAATGAAAGCAACAAATCTTCATAATTCAAAGTATACTAATGGCCGGATTCTATAATCAATAGTGAGTTCTCTCTTCATTTTGTGTGCCAAAGAAATTACTGCTCGATAAGATTACTGCAGCAGATTCATATAGGACATTTCTTTCATCTCCATACCAAGAACGACGTAAAAATGAAGTCATGAAAATTCCCTGCCTTAGAGAAAACTTAAAATTATGAAGGTAACACATTTTTGAAGAGTGTTGGCCCAAAAGGCCTGGGAGAACAAGGTTTAAACTGAAGAGGTGGAAGAAGGGTGGGAGGAGGGGTGTGGAATGATATTGTCAATTAAACTCGGGGTGAGGGAATGAAAAATGACATCACCTGCATATTTCTGACACCCACACCAACACACAGGGCTGATAAACACTGCAAATCCCAGCTTGGTGAAGTGGGACACTTAAGAGTAGATTTAAAGGGACAGTTTCTCAAACATGCTATTTTAGAGGAGGGGAAAAGAGAACAATAAACCATCTTGGCTGTGTTGTATGATGGATGCTCATCCAAAATGATTTTGCCTGGCTCCTGAAATATTAAGCTGCTTGCCTTAAAGGTGATCATTCTCCCCATCCTCTGCTTATTACTTATCCTTTCCCTCCCACAATACGAAGCTCCTTGAGGAAAAAAACAACAAAACTCACCACTTTGAACGAGTTACCTCATCTTCAAGAGACTTTTATAAATGGAAGGCTTAGAGGATTAGAGAAATTAAGGACAGAAAGGAGAGGAAGACAGGCATTTATTTTATTCTGTATGTGCTATGTCATATAAACTGTTAGGTGAGCTCAAACTTCTGTTGTGCTCATGGTTCTCACTACAGACCAGTGGTCTTCCTTGAGAAGGTGAGGAAAAATCTCCCTTGGAAGTCCACAGGATCGTAGAGAGCAGTTACTGAGCCAACAAGGTGGGAGTTCATGGCTTGCCTTTGAGTCCTAACCAACAGAGCATTTAGAAACCTTAGACAATCTAAGCCTTTAGTTAGGAGGTTATCCACATCTGGCTTTCACTGAGTGTGCACAGTCAGACCATCAGGGACAGGAGATGGGCATAGGGTAGCAGTTCCATGCTGAAACCTTACAACTGGAGTAACTCTAACCTTGGGCACCCATGGATTGTGCTGGCAGTGCTGAACAAGACACCTGGGTGGTGCCTGGATGGTCAGAACTTTTCCCAGCTCTGTGCTCACTGCCAGTGAGGAACAGCAGGGAGCAGGGAGGGCCCAGTGCAATGCACAGGCTCTTGAAAATCTCAGTCCTTAGTTTGAGAGAAGGAAAAATCCTAATGATAATTACAGATAAAATGTAGTTTGTTCAGCAGGTGCTGGTTTCCAAAATTTGAATAGGCTCCTTCTCCTGTAGCAAAAGCCCACTAAGATAATAAAAATTTTAAAATTCCCTGTCTGCTGCTCCGAGCAGAGCCGTGAGTCAAGCGTGGTGTGTGCCCTGCAAACCTGTCCAAGGCCCTGGCTCAGGAATCTCCCGTGCCAGGGGCATCCCCTTGCCCCGTGTGGCTCTCACTGTCCTGCCCAGGCTCCACACGTGGCTGCCTTTCCCCAGCCAGGCAGGATCCACGGCTGCCCCTCGTGATAAGGTCTAACACAAAGTGCATTTTCAGCACCATATCCATGGTCGTAGCAAAAGAAAAGCAATTTTCCCCTCAGGAGGTGAGTCCTCTGAGCTCCTTTGCACAGTAACCTCATTGAGCAACTCCAGAAGCACAAGGTTACTGCACTTACTTAATATGCAACCCAGCACTGTGTATTTTCATACTTAATATGCAGATCTAATTGCTTGCTTGCATTTTGATTACCTTCTCTTCCTGGAATTTGCTCTTGTGTGGCTAATCCTAGTGAACTTCAAAGCATGAACTCGGTGGCTTTTGTTTTTTTATTTCTGCAGTTTGTGTCTGAGGCCAATGTCAAAACTCTTTGTAAGGTCCATGAATTAATTTTTTTAGAAAAAAAAATAAAGTCTCTTAGAAGTCAGTTGTCCTCTTTTTTTAACCTCAGGACCTTTACTATTACTGACCTGGAAGGTTACCCATTTGTTCTGGCTTTAATTAGCACTTCCACATAGTTTCCTGCCAGCAGCATCCTCAGTCCTGCCTACCTAATACCAGCTTCAAGAATGGCTCATATCTAGTTCCTTTTAAGAGAAAGGCTATTCTTCATTTCTGAGTGTAAATGCAAAGCAATTTGTCTAAGTACTTCTCTGTCTCAAGCTGCTAAACCCAACCCACACAAATGTATTTCCCTGTAAGTGCCCCCACCTCCCACACTCTCCCTCACTTTTCATATCCTTTCCCATTATCCACCTCACCAGCAATAAAATGCAATAAATTTGTTTGCTTCTTTTAATGTGATGAGTGTCTGCTTTAAATGCCACCTTGTTAAAAGATTAAAAAAAAAAAAAAAGAAAAATAGCCACAGAATAAACTAATCTCCCTTTCCAAATATAAAATAAAAGCTATCTTATTTTTAGGCTTTGCAGCAGCTCATGTGTCATTTTCAACATTTCTTTCTCTCTCGATGACTGAGAAGCAGTGAGAGGAGGCGAGAAAAACTTTTTTATTTTGTTCCCACTGGAAAATACATATTCAGAGCTTTCCCTAACCTGATTTCCTACTGTATTAAATCATCCATAGCCAAAGGTAAAATAAACCTCAATAATCTGACATATTTGTCAACTTTTTGTAAAATGTGTATCAGTGATTAGACTAATATAAGAGCACCAGCAACATGAATCATGGAGGCTGTAATTTTTAGGGTTGTAAATCATTAGATTTGCAGCACATGGCAGCAAGCTAAAGGAAGCAGGGCTTCCAGGGATGGTTGAGAGCAGGCTGTGAAGTAGGGCAATTTGGTCAGAAATGAACCCTCCCTTTACTCCAAGACCAAAGGGAAGAAGTAGTGCAAGAATCAATTTTAGTCAATACTGGGCCCATTCATTATCTTGCATGAGTCACACAGGACCTGTCTCCTGCTCTGTAGGACCAACAATGAGTTGTTCCAGCAGTTCTAAGGACAGCAGATCCAGCCATTAACTCTTTCAATTTCTTGGATCCCTCATGAATAAGAGGAGATTTTTTTTTCCCCTTTTGTTTTTTTTCCAATACCCTTCAAAAGGGAGATACCAACACCAGAGGAGCTTTGAGCTCCTGCTCTTGAGACTTAATTTTCCCAGAATGACAACTAATACCTTTACAGACAGCAGCATTTCTGGCAGGTATCAGCTCAGTGACCACAGGTGGTAATTCATTCTGATGTCTGGATGTCTCTTCACATGAGGTTTTGGTAGCCAGTGTACTATGCTGGTAGAAACATCCAGCTGGGCTGCACAATTACAAACACAACAATCTGTGCCTTAAATATTTCACTTTTAGCTTAAACTGCCAGGAAAGAAAGGTGAAAGCTTGGTTCATACTGCCACAGCTGCTTTGCATCAAAAAGCCTTTCTGGTGTGTAAATACTGATTTTTTCTAAATGTATTAACTACCCTAGGAGAAGAAAGCATGAATACATCCAATAAATACCCTTGAAATCCCTTCTTCTGTCCTCTCAGCTGTGGTGAAGAAGGTTATTCAGGGATGTACATTACAGTGATGTTATTTGTCTTTTGGGACCTTTGGTTGTTGATCAGAAGTTCCAAGTGGAACGAGCGAGGGCAGCTGCAGGAGGGCTGGCTGTGCTGTGCTGTGCTGTGCCCTGGGTTTGTCCTGTGCTCCTGAGCAGCAGCTCAAGACCTGGCACCACACATTGCTGTGGAGGGGTGCTGCTGCTTTGCCCTGACCCTGTGTACATCTCCCCCCTTTCAGCCCTAGAATCAAGTCTATTTGCCTGCCCTGGTAGTGAACCTGGCTATTTGCTGTGTAATCCACAACACCAATTCCTGTTTCTGCCTTAGTCTCACTCCCCAAAATGCAGTCTGAGCTGTCCCCGAGCTTCTTCCTGGAACCTCTGTCCCTGTTTGCCATCAGCCATACACAGCCCTGGTCCCTCTGTATTGGACAATACACCACCTTCCATCACCATCCCACCCTTAAAAATAGAACTATTCCTTTTTCTCTCAAAGACTGCCAATGTCTCTAATAGAGGAGCTGGAATAAATACTTACTCTTTCAGCACACAGCTATCAATTAGAACTGGTGCTTCATCTAGTGTTTCAAAGTCTGATGGATCTATTAATAGTAAAGAGTCAAGGCACCTAATTTCTGGGTACTCTAAAATTCAATTTCAAGCCTGACTGTCCTGGATTTCTATGGAAAATTATCATGAATAAGTGTCTGCTAAGCTGTGTTTCTTTATCCTGGTGTTATCAAGTTTGGTGCTTGTTTGTTCAATGGATAATCTGGATTCTGCAGCAGACTGTCCTCATGACTGATGCAAGATCCAAAAGGATTGAGGAAAATGTCACTCCACCAACATAAAGCCACTGAACCCCACAACAATCTCCTGAGGTTAAAAAAAAAAAAAAAAAGGCAGAAGAGAGAGTCAAAAGTGAGAAGTCTTGAAGGATCTTTTGCAGGACTCCAGTACTGGACATTTAGGAGTCACAATTTTCCTTTAAGGACTGCAATTAACCTCCGACCTTGGCAGCTGTTGTAAGGGTTTTACTCTACTGTGTGTGGCATGAGCCACAGCTGGTTGAGGCCCTGAAGCACAGGGCAGCACAGAATCTACATTTACCTGGTTTTAACTCACAGCAAGAGCATTAGGAGAGGAGTAGGTGCCCTACAGATCTTTTCTTCATATATTGAAGGAGGCAGTTTTCTTTCATTTGAGAAAAAGAGAATATAGAATATATGGATAAATGAGGATGTCTAATAACATGGCCAATTATAATAGTAACCAGTCCCTTCAGGAGACTTCAGGGGCAACATAACATTGCCTCTCAGTTGTATTTCCCTTTAATATTCACTGTTTACCTACTGTCTTATAGAAAGTCCCACCACAATTAGAAATTTCAGTTCTCATTCATTAGTACTTAAAACAGCATAATGTTAATGGTAATTGGACAGAGCAAACAGACATCCTGCTTTTAGAATAATAACTCCTTCTCTGTGCATTACCATTCTTCTCAGAAGTACAGTATGGACCTTATACTTTATATCTTGAAAAAAAAGGAGAAAAAATAGAGAAAAAGCTGTTTCTGAAAGATAGGATAAAGCTTTAACACAATATCTTAAAAAATATAGCATTAAAAGTGAGAAATGCTGAGAGTGAACAAATTATTTTGTAAATTTTTGTATCCGTGAGTGGTGGAATTCACCTGGTCAGCACAGACTGGATTTGTTCCACTGTTTTGCACTGTTCTGGACATAATGCTACAGAAAGTGATAAAGATAAATGGTGATAAAGAAGTGGGACCAAAGAGAAAAACTATGAAAGATGAGGTTTTTATATCCAAAATAGGGACCTGACTTTTAAAGATAATGACACCACATACAGATCAATAAAGGAGTAAATTAGACTTGAATTAGGTCCTGCAATGAATGTGTGGGACTTTGGTCTTATTTAGCTAATTCCAGCCAGCCAGAGGAAGCCAGAACAGAGGTTTGTGTGAACAAGAATCTCCAAGTCAAACCAAGGGCACCAGCTGCATGTATTGCCCTGTTTCTTAGCCACAAAACCAGTACACAGGAAAAAGTGCATTGGATCCTCTGGAAAAGCAGAAATCCAAATGAGTGACAGGGACTGTGGGACCAGAACCAGATGGAATAGATGCTGAAATGTGGAATGATCTCCCCAAGGACAAGATCTTTGCAAACCAACAACCAGGGTTGTGTCAGGACTAAACCCAACTCCTTGTTCAAAGGCTATGGAAGAGTCCTTTGCTATAACTGTGAAAATCCAAATCGCTCTGTTTTATTATATAAACTCTTTTTTTTTTCTTTCAGATGTTACTCAAGAACTATACACCACTGAAATAGATTAGTATATTTCATTCATCCTGAAACTTCTCCACACTCAGCTCTCCCTTATAAATAATGGCTCGTTCCTCTGATCAAACAGTGCCATTTGGAGCACATCCACAACTGTGAATCCAAATCCACTCCTCTTGAGCAGTAAATCATGCCTTGGGAAGTCTCCTACCCATGCTAAGAAACCATTCAGAAGCATAGCTGTCTAAACAAACAGGCTAAATAGAATTTATTATTTTTTAGTATAGTTTAATGCTCTTGTATTTAGCCATTTTTCAAGTAAAAGATCTCTCTACAATAATTAAATAACAGTAATTCCAGGTGCATATGAGGAACAGTGAAAAGTTCGGTACCCAGAATTATTTTGATTTATGATTAATGTGACAAATAGCATACATTTACTGTAGAGAATTTCAAAGAACAGCATATATATAGCTATCACATACACTAGAAAGAAAAGTAAGAAGAGGGAAGACTAGGGAGAAGTAGAATTCTAAGTTTGTTCAAAGGTAGAATTTTGAAATTGGATCATTTTAAAGCTTTTCTCTTTTCAAAGACAAAAATCCATGATATTAATACTCTCCAGCTAAGGTACTTGTTCAAACACTTTGTTATATATCACAATTTTCACAAACAACAACAACAAAAAAGAGTAACACAAAAGGCACTATTCTCCAGAAAAGACACTTCAATAAATTTTGTATATTTTCCACCCTGGACTTCCATTTCTGTCATGCAGTCCACATTCTCTTGATATGGAAAGATGGAAGGAAAAACAACATTTCTTAAAAATGCTCTCTTTGTTACAGTTTCAAATCAAATTTAGTTTGGAGTTAGACAAGGCTTTCAACAAGAAGGTTCAAAAGCAGATATTAGTCACAAAATACCCCAGAGGACTGCTATATTTTTAGTATCTACAGAGGCATCTCCAGGGCAGGAGCTCTTCATTCTTTCTCTCTCAGTTTCCTGACCTCTTGATTGGGAGAGTAATTTCTACCCATCAGGATGTTTTTAATGAGAAACATTAAAAACATCATTACTGTGATAAAAATTGGGGTTTCTGGAAAAACACACTCTGACATTGTATTTAAAACCAAGTCTTTATAAAGACTCTGTTCTTCCAATTCATTAGACATTTCTATTCACAAGACCTAAAAAATGATAATTACCTCTGACATACAATTTGAGTTGAAAATTGAAAATATAAGCTTTAAATTAGGACTACAGTACAGGAAAGGTTCAGTAATAAACAGAGAGTTTATTAAAATAAAAAAATCTTTACAATAAAAGTCATAGAAAAAATAAAACATTTCAGCAGAATTTTTAATAGTATTTTTTCACTAAGTTTTTTGTAAAGAACCTGCACTAAATTTAATCTCCAAAGACCAGTAGTGTTAATCACTGATTGAGTCTTTATATCAATTATATTCAAATTTCCCAGATTGCTTAAAAATATCAATCATTAAACACGATGTCAGCTAATCTAATTACATCCACAGAAACAGGGTTTTCTATTTATTTCTTTTGCCTTTTTCATCTCCATTTTTATCCCTCTTAACCAGCAGTTCGGGTTGACTCTCTCTAAAAACTGTACATGTAATTTCTCAGATCTAAACAGGAAAATATACTCACAGTACACATAACTGCATTTTTTCTCCCCTGTCTGGAGGGTTTGGACCCCATTTGCAACACTTTGCCTCCAAAACCCTCCTACCTTTTCCTCCTGGCATTAACAAATAGACTTTGATGTCATTGTTCCACTGTGACTG
The DNA here is from genome assembly GCF_052056855.1 of Sturnus vulgaris. NCBI lineage: Eukaryota > Metazoa > Chordata > Aves > Passeriformes > Sturnidae > Sturnus > Sturnus vulgaris. The sequence continues at coordinate 10,544,721 of NC_142250.1, forward strand.
AAGTGTGCAGTTCATTGACCTAAGTTAGTTAATTGTTAATTTTTGAGGGCAGTTTGCACACTGAGCCTCCTGGCTTTCCATGAGGGTGAGACTACTTTTCTTTTTTTTTTTTTTAACCTGCCAAAATATTATTTCTATGTTTTAATGACCTTATAATGGGTTCAGCATACTCTGTTTCACATATTGAAGACCAATGGCAAAATTACTACACCGCTGTAGCATGTCTACAGCATGTCTAATGCCAGAGCAGTTAAATTAACATTTTTTGTAAGTATTAATACACCCATGGGTACAGTTGTGCACATTCATAATAGTTATTAACATAAATAAGAAAGAAATTATTGTAACAGTTGAGCTGACCTATGATCGAATTATCTGCTGGCAAGTCCCACCATATATCAAATAACTTGCTTTTATTCTTTAGCAAAAGTGATGCTTAACAGAAGAGCAGTGGATAAAATATTGGAAGAGAAGTAACCAAAAATTCTCTGTCTTTACAAGAAGTAAAAATTGTGCTATTTTACAAAAATAGATTAAAAAAGATATAGCCTGGGAGAAAAACCCCAAACCACTATGATCTTGATATATGCCAGTTAAAATTCATCTGATTCCCCCCACTTTCCCCCATAAATCAAAACTGAATACACAGATCCCAGGGATGAGGAGCAGGTGGTAAAACAGCGTAAAAATCTCTTTTCTATACTTCCAGAGAGAAGTAATTTCATGTTGAAAATAATGGGTCATTTTTACTGCTAGTTTAGCCACATGGCTCCCAGGTACCAATTTTGTGAAGTATTATCCATTTTTACTGTGGGTCATTTGTTTCCTCTGCAGATCTCCTTGAGACTGACAGAACCGACACGCATGGATTTTTCCAGTTCTGCTTTTGAGCGTATAATGATGATTGGGCAGGTTATCTTTCCTTTAATCTGCACAAGTCATGACAGAGAATGCAGGAATTTTATCCTCTGTAACATAAAATGCTTCTCCAATCCCAGCAACTGAAAGAGACACAGGCATGATATGCTGTAAATTGCCCATGTTCCACATTCCTCTAGGCCAGCTGGAGCTGCTAAAACCAAACCTACCAGGCACAGGTATCTCAGAAATAGATGTACACAGTTGGAGATTCGCTATAGAAAAGCTTGGATTCACTTGGGAATAAGAGCCTTGTGCTTTAACAGAAAACTCTTTGCCTTATTAACCTCTGTACTTCTCCAGTTTCTGCCCCAATTACATAAAATCATCTGATTTTCTTAATTTTTTAGTATATGCTCTAAATCTTGAGGCACGTGTCCCAAGTCAAAACTTAATGACATCAAGACTAGCAAGTCATATACCCCTGAGAGCCAGGAGCTGGAACTTGGGTGTCACCGAGTCATGGGTGTCACTGAGACCCTGGACTAAGTAGCAACACAAGAGCCCTCGTGCCACTGCCACAGAAGGCCCCTGGAGATAATCCAAAACAGAAATCTCAGCTGCATTAAGACTTCCAGTTTTTCTTCATTTCTATTTATGTATGTAAAGAGAGCATGGGATGGCTGCTGAGACATTGGCTGTGCTATTGCCAAGGCAGGGCTGTGCAATCCTGGGACCAAGGGCAGGTCTGAGAGTAAAATTCTCCTTGCTCATGGAACATAATGTTCAACCCACAGACACAGGCATGGGAAAAAATCACGGGAAAAACACCCCAAGAGGGAGAAAAGGAAAGCAGTGCAAGGCTGAGCAAGCATTCTGTTTCTATGATCAGTGTGTTCAATCACACAGCACTGGAGAATTAAATAGTATTCAGAAGGCTGAGTGCACAGAATAGAAATTCATATCGAGTTCATTCTACAGTATCAGACATGGTTTGTCACCATGCAAGGAAATGTATTTGAGCTACATGAAGGCTGATGCCTTATGTTTTTTAATAAAGTTGAGGACAGATTACAAACCTTTGCCTTCAGCCCCAGCAGTGGATGGAAGCTATTTCCTCTGACATACTGAATAACTCGCCTTTTTTGAAATTACAATAAGATAATGTAAAAAGCTTTGAATACCACACAATGTGAAGTGCTAAGGTGTTAAGCTACAGCATCTGAAAGAAAATATTGTTAGGTGTTAAAGAAATAGGACACTAAAGCAAAATAGACCAGCAGAATTAAATAAAAAATGACCATGTGGTACCAGTATAAAGGGAAGAGTTGACTGATCTTGCTCCTTTAATTATGGTTTCTTGAGAAGTTCTAACATTTTAACACTATGCTCGTGGATCCTATCTATGTGCTAGGAAAAAAACAACAAAAAGCCAAACCCTTCCAGGGCTGCTAAACCAGGACCTGCTTTTTCTCCTGGTCACATTCCTGAGTCACCGGGTCTCTTCCCTTCACTGATGGCCCAGCCCGAGGCCAGGCTGGCCAAGGCACAGGACAGTGGCACATCTCCCTCCTTTCTCAGTTGTAGTCAGCAGCCAGGAGGGATGCTGCAGGGGTTCAGCTGCATGGACAGCATCCTTCAAGGAACCCACTCTGGAGCACCCTCCCTCTAAGCAGTAGACACAGAAGACAAGTGAGGATAGGAATCAGGAACCCAGCTACTGACCAGTGAAGGGAGTGAAAGATTTTTGTCTCCAGGAAGTTCAGAAGTTCACATCGGTATGGGGATAAAGGCAGGAAGGTTGTAGGTGTCACAGGAATTAAATGACATTGTTACTGACATAAGTCTACTAATCCCTTGAGGCGCCAAGTGTTTTAAGACCTTTGGTATGAGTTATATCCTATGAGTCTGTCTAAAACTCACAAAGCTTAGAGGCACAGCTCCTTATGGGGCATCTGTTTTGTTTTGGGGTTTTCCTTTTTACTATTGCACATGCTTTTATTTAATTTCTTAATTTCAGCCAGTGTTGATGGCCTCTTAAGAGAGCTTTCAAATACTGCAAAGGAAGATTCTGTAGAAGCAGCTTTCAGAAAGCCATTTAAACATCTTTATTTATCTCAGTGGCCCTGGCATCATCCCACCACAAAGCTTTCCAAACACAACACGTGCATTTTTATGGTGTCTCAGAAGAGGCATGTCAGCCTTCAGGGCTGGTTCCTCGCAGCACTGGGGAGGTTGTACAGCAGATGTAGGGAACTAAATCAAGACAGTTGATTCCTGTGCAGTGTCACGGCTGTAAAATCCTCCATGAGGAACAATGTGGAAAGCAGTTGTATTTGTGCATTCATCATGCATGCCATGACAAATGACAGTTTTATGGTTAAATGCACTTGAATGGAAGGTTAAGGTTCATCTCTCTCCTCTGCCCTAGACTTCATATATCACCTCAGGTAAAACTAGGAGTCAAATAATACCTTAAACAGCAGATTTACTTTTCCCTGCCTTGTATTTCAAGTGTGTAGTAGCAATTCTTCCCAACCTTGTCTCTTTAGATTAGGCACGTACGCCTGGAGGTTTGCTTGGGGCTTGGAGCAAGGGGAAGCCTCAGCTCCAGCAGGGACCCTGGCAGCTGCAGTGACAGCAAAACCAGCAGCACATAAAGCAGGCAGTGCCTGAGCTGAGGCCAGCTCCAGTGAGGACAGTGTTGTGCTGTCCCTTTCTGGCGCTGAACACTTCCCTGGGTCAGCTCTCAGCTGCAGAGAGCTCATACAAGACACCAGGCTCTGACGCTATTTCAGAGTTGTATCAGAACTAAGATTGAATTAAGGCACTGACAGTTCCTATGGCATTAGACAGATAACAGACAGATTTTATTTTCTTGTTTAAATGTGTGAATTTCAAAATACTCATAAATCTGTGAGAAGTAAGTACACATATTCTATGCATGCAATGAGGAATGCAATGTGCAATAAGTTTGTTAAAGCTGAATTAACTGAAACAGAAAAATCATTAAATCAAAATGTTTCTGTCATTCTTGTAAACTCAAAGATAAGATTTTTTTATGAAAACTATGAACCTTTATGAATCTTAATATGAACTTCTATGAAAGCCAGAAGGCAGTGGAAAAATGGGGATTTTTGCCAGCTGACCATTTAGCACTTTGAGAAGTTGTTTGTGTCTCTTCTCCGTTATCCTTGCATCTTATGAACAAATGTATTTCTTAGATGCAGAAGTTCATAAGTTCCTTATTCAGTCATGTTTATATGGCCCTCAAAAAACTGAAGTACTGTGCATGTTAAGTACATGAAGATTTCTAGGAAGAGTGACATTTCATGGAGCTGCTCATTCATCTATGGATAAAATAAATTCTAAATTTATTTTTTCCCAGCATGATGAAGATAAGATGGTTGGTGGATAATGATTACACAGAGGCTGGGCTCCAATAGCACTGTGGGCATGATGGAAACTGTAGAATGCAGATACTGCACATGATTTGTAGGTTGTGAAAAGAGAGTTTAGTGGAGTTTTGTACATTTTGCCCAGTGTACTAAAAGAAATTATTTATTTAATAGGCTGATGGGTTTTCTTCAAATGGATGGCATGGTACCTTGAAAGTACTATCTACTTAAACAGACTGAAAATAGGCTCCCTCTCTTGTAACTCCCATCCCAGAGAGATGTTTTAGGGGCTTTGTATGTTCATTCTGCACACACAACTGTCAGGCAGATTTTGCTGCTTTACTTCCAACAGCGAACCAAAAGCCACATTTCTCCACTGGTAATAGCAGCTACAGTTTGGCGTATTGAATAGGAATCAAAGATCACACTCTGGGAAAGCACAACTTCAACTAACAGTACTTACCACAAGAATGATAATCGAACGTATGTTAAATAGAGGTATAATTCAAGCAAAAGAAAAATGCCTCAGCTAGAAAAGATTGGAAGAAACAATCTGGACATTGATTATCTGGCACAAACAGCTTAGAGGAGGAAAGAATCCTAAGTCAGTATTTCCCATGTTATCTCTCTGCTGAATTTCCTTAGTAGTGTAATAGAAAATTCCTGGGTGGCTCATACCCCTCCTCAGCATGTGTTTTCATTTCTGGTTTTTTTGTTTGTTTGTTGCTTTTGGTTTCTTGGGTTTTTTTTTGTTTTGTTTTGTTTTTGTTTTGGTTGGGTTTTTTGTTGTTGTTTTTGTTTGTTTGTTTGGTTTGGTTTTTTGTTTTGTTTTGATTTTGTTTTGTGTTTTTTCCCCTATAATTTTTTCTTTATATCTGTTTTTATCTTCTTTCATGCCTTCACTCCTTTTTCTCCATCTCCTCTCTTGTACATTTGTTTTCTTGTTGGCAGTTCTCTTACTCCCTTTCCTAATGTATTTATTTTTCCAGGTATTTTCCTCTCTCCAGGTTTTTTTTTGGAGGTGATGGAGATGTAGAACAGTGCTGCTAAAGCTCTGGGCTGAGCTGCTCCTTGCTAGGAACAGGGTGAAAAAAAGGCTGAAGAGAGCAGGAAGAGGTGCCTGAATTCTGAGCCTCTCACCTGCTCCTTATCAGCTGTTTCTGCAGGACAGTGCCCTGGGGTGAGGAGAATTCACTGGGCAAGGGGGAAGGATGTGAGAAGCCCACACTGAGGCCCAGAGCCAGATCCAAAAGCTTTTCACAGACATAAACAGTGAACTATCCAGGACTGGCCTCATGCTAAAAGGAGGCAGCAGTTGCCAGGTTTGGGAATTTGGAGCATTTGGAGCATTTTTTCAGAAATGCTGCACTTCAGGCTAATTATTTCACATTTTTCATCCAGAGATGAAGGTCATTTAATGTACTGAGCTATCATCCAGGGACCTGAGGGCTTTGGAGTAACAATTGCCCATTATGAACATCAGCTGTGGTTCTTCCCAATTATGATAAGAGATGTTAAGCCCTAAGAGAGGCCTAAAGAAACAAAACTTGCCAGATTGTAGGGGATTGTATCATTCAGAGGCTCTGATAGTCACCAGTTGGATCAGCCATCATGCAGTGAAGCTCCCATGATCCAGGATTAATCAGCCAGAGCTCAGTCCCTAGAAAACCCCTGCAAAGCAGAAATTGCTAACCAACTTCTCCTTCAGCCCTTCAGCCCTTCAGCCCATCAATATCTCTGAGGCTTTAAGAGTTGTCCTGCTTTAATAAAAATGCAAAGCTATTAATAGAAATCTCCACAAGGAAATTCTTTGTGCTGATTCCATTTCCTAATCCAATAGCTTTATGGAGTCTTGAGAAAAGCAGGTATATCTTGATCAAAATCTTGCATTTTTTCAGAATCAAAAAGATGCAAAATGTAGCAAGACATTTGTCCATTAAAAGAGACCAAATAAATAAAATAATTAAAGAGACCAAAAGATTTAGCATTTCATTGGCCTTCAAGGCTTTTGGAAAAGCCATTCTTGTGGCCAGAGAAAAGCAATGCAAATGTGACTATGTATTTACCCAGCTGCTGGTGTTAAAAAACCCCAGTGTGCTCAAAGTGGCCCTCAGAGCAGAAGATCCTTGTATCACCATCCACTGGCTGATGACAACTCTGTGGCTACAGGCTGTTACAGCAATGGGTGAAGAAAAATATTCAGCACATGGTTTACTGATCTGCAGTGAAATGGTTAATTTTTGTGGGTTTTACTGCACATTCATTACGAGGCAATTTGACTGGAAATTTAATAGGATTATTTTTGACTGCTGAGGTTAATGGTATTACCTGTTTGGCTTTTATAAAATCTCCATAATTTAGCAATATTTATCTAAGTCACCATAAAAGTATAGAAATTGATAGTAAAATTACAGACAGCTGGGTACAGGAGGAAATGAAACAAATTAAACCAAACCTATGCTCTTAGGAAAACACAAATGCCAAATTAAGTATGTTAGGCTAACATTTAAATAATCCAATTTAATGCTAATAAAGGTACTTTAGACCCAAGTTCTGCTTGATTTTCTATGTGAGTGTGCAGAGGAAAATATCAGTGGAGAGGCAGAGAGCCAGGGCCCAACAGGGATACCGAGGGAATGGGCAGCTTGGGCACCTGTAACTTTCCATATTCATTCTTATATTCCTAATAGTTTTTCACTAAAGTATAGAGGCACAGGTTTTATCCTGGAGAATTGCTAAGGGACAACATTTATAATGGAAAAGTATATAGAGCAACAAATGGCTTTGGTGTTTTTAAGGCTTTGTTTGATTATTGTAATATTTCTAATTGGTTTCTGGTTTACACATAGAGGCTATTTAACTCAGAGGTTTGCATCCCTGTCTCATGGCTGCATCTCTGTTTGAAAGTCATGATTCAGAAAATTCTATTTCATGACAAAGTCATTATTCAGATGGAAGCTCCAGCTAAAGCTTTTGCCTTTAATTTGTCCCTTCATTTTCTTTGGATATGGGCAAGCCAATTGAATAGAATACTTACAGCTTTTACAAAGCGGTGCCACTTGGTGAATTTTATTCAATGGCTGTTCAGACAACGTGCAATGCATATAAATCTTCCATTCCCACAAGCAGAATTGAAAGAAAAGGAAATTTTTTTCAAGGTTTAAGAGCTTTGTTTCACAGTACAGTACACATGTACAGTATATGGCCAGGAAACAAAAGTCAAAATAGAATAGAAAAGCAATATAAAAGAGAATTGTTACATGGCATACATCAAAAGATGTCAACAGCTGTTCCAAAATGCAAAATAACTGAATACAACTATCACTCACAAAGGATGATGATGCTGTAACTTTCATGTAAGATGCAATTCCCCAATATCCTTGACTCTTCTTGTTACGTGTAAATGTTTTATACCTTTTCCTGTATTTTCATGTAGCTGTGACACTCTTCATCTCTTGCTGTTTACATCTCAAATGGGTACCTGAGATTTTATAAATGTAAAAGATCTATTTGGATCGGTGCTAGAAGAATGCCCTCACAGGAAGGCATGCAAGAAAAGGAAGCTAATAGAAAATTGACTGTCAATGTGTGAAACCATTCCAATATTCCCCTTAGTACATGTAATTTCACAGACATCAGTAGAGCAGGTCACTTCATGTTGATGAAGAAGATTTTACTGCCAGCACCTTTGATTCAGATCCTCGTGGGTCCAGGTCTCCTGAGGACTTCTGGCAGATTTATGACTGAGAAAAGTTGTATATTTTGGCTTGATGGGGAAAAAAAAATCCAAACAAACCCACAAATATTAATAAAAATATGTTCAACTCTAGAGATATGACACTTGGAGAATTCCTAGGGTGAAATAGCACAAGGAAAAGAGTAGTGATACTTAATTGTAGGGACATTGTAGACTATGCATCCAGGGCTCATTCTATGGCCAACTCTCAGACACAAAGATGAACTTTCCCTTATTCAGGTCAAACTGAAAAAAGTATTTCAAAATCAAGCTAATTTTAAGATTAAGGAAAGAAATTTATTCCTTATAACTGTTTTTTTTACGAAGTGCTTTGTCAAGAGATTTGATACACTTCACGATCTTGAAGAAGGAATAGCAATACAGTCCTGTGCCTAGACTTGTGCCTGGGAAAATATTACCTGTGTGCTGGCAAGTGCTTCAGAGCTGGGTCTGTGGGACTTTCCTGGCTAGTGCCAAGCTGGGAGAGCATCTTCCCTTCTTCTCTTCCTGCTGGAATTCGAGCAGCAAGAAGGAAGGGTAAGACAGGAAAGTTCATGATTGGAAGGGAGACACTCATTAAGTTCAAATGAGTCTTGGGAGATACAGAAAGTGTTCCTTGACCAGACAAAGGGATAATGGAAAGTACAGAGAGTCAAATGCAAAGCCAGGAAAGAGGAAACCTATGTTAGCATCCAGTTCATCCTGCCCTTGTACCACTGCAAATCCCTGTGGTTTGGTTTCCAGCAGCGAGCAGGACACACAAACTGGGCCCCTCTCAGATGAAGTTAAACTGAAAGGTGTGCTCTGCTTGCTCCCCACAGGACCAGCCTAGAAGCTGCCCAAAGCAAAATCTCCCAACGTGTGCACAGGTTGGATTTCAACCACCAGCTGCATGCCAGCTCCTGTTGTCTTCAGACCTGCCCCTTTGGGCTGCACTCGTTTGCTAACATGAGCACAGTCCCAGAGACCAGGACTTCTTGGGATACAGGAATGAGAGGATGCTCAAGGTCGACAATCTGGGACTTTGCTGACTCAGAAACTTGGAAGGGCAATGTCTGGTGAAGCATCAAAATAACAACACAAAAGTTTGATCCCTCTTCAGCCAGTGGAAAAGAATAAAATGTAGTAGAGGAACTGGAGTGAAAGGAAAGAGCTGATGACCTGGCACAAAGCTGAAGAGAGAGAGGGTGGAGAAGGCTGAAACATGAAAGAACTCAGACATTTTAGCTTGAAACTGTGCTTATATTTTACATCACAGTAAGTGTTTTATCAAATATTTCCTTTGATGCCAAAGCAAAAAGTATCATCTCTCTCCAAAAAGCTCTTGCCCTACAATGGAGTCTGTTTAAAGTGTTTTTGAAATAATGCTGAAAATGCTTGAGGTTTCCCTGTGACCAAATTAAAGTGCATGGACTTAGACTCATGGTCTACTAGAATTTTGGTTAGCATGCACATTTTATCTCAGATGTTTTAATAAAACATCTCTGTGTGATGTCATTATTAATGTGTCATTATCTAATGACTTGCTTTTTCAATCACGATAGGTCCCAGGTTTATGACATGCTCCTGAGAGTTAAACAGAAAATAAATTTTCCAGTTCTTACCTGCTGCCCTTCCAATTTGAGTTGGAAGCAGTAGTCTCATGGATGTATCTGATTTGATTTGCATTGCTGAGGAAGTAAATCCTACAAGAAAACTAAGCAAAAAAGATGTGCTACTTTCTTTTCCTTTAGTCAATGTTATTCCATGTTAGATGAGAATATATATATATCTTCAATTTAACTGCATTCTTCTATTTCTCTGCTCCCAGATCTTTTCATCCAATGTCCTAAAAGTGGTTACAAGTGGGCAATATCATGCCTGAATATTACTTGACTGAGCAGCAGGATAAAATGGGATACTTCCCCCATGTCTTGGAATGAACAAGGAAACCAATTAGTTTACAAGCACCAGCTGAGAAAAAATAGGGCAAGTTGGACAGCACTCAAGCAGAGATGCTTGGGAGGAAGAGGAGGTGCAGCACCAAGCACCTCAGGAGGACAGCAGTGTTTGAGAGGTTTAGCTCAACCAGCTGACAAATTAAAGGTTTCAGGACACTGGATGGAGATAAACTGAGACTGATTCTTCTTCAGCATCCAGGAATGCATACCAGAGAGCTGCTTTGGTCATTGGTGATTCCAGGAGAGCCCTAACTCAGGCCATGGCCTCCTGGCAAGGCAGAGCTCAGCCTGCCTGGCCCCAGTAGGCTGTGGCTGATCCCAGACTGCAGAGCTACACTGCTGCTGGGTAACAGGATTTGGTACACATCAGGAGTAACACCCCCATGGTTTATTGTCTGATGACAGCTCCATCCATCACATCCCATCCATCTGTTATTGCCTAGAGGTCTTGACTCAATAAAGGCAGTAAAGAAGAAAGCCATGGTTCCTTAGTCTCTGCATTACTGCTGGTAGTGTTGCAAATGGAAAGGATTTCTTTACATAATTAGGGTATTTTCTGAAAAGTTCCCAAAAATCAAGAGTTCTGCATACAAGAGCAGTTGAACTCACATACTGCTCCCATAGCCAACCTTTACAGACTCCCAGAGAGGCAGATTTCTAGCAAGGATTGGATAAGAATTCACATAGCCAGATTTCAAACATTTTTTTAAGTACTTTGATGTCAGCCATCAGGTACTGGTTTCCACCCTCTCTCCTTTCCCCACAGAAATATGGCTTTGCAACTCAGAGTCCCAGCTATGGGGCTTGCACTCTGCTCAGCTGCCTGCCTGGTGCAAGTTCAGGAACGAGAGGCACCGCTCTGCTGAGCTGCAGTGAGGAAAGCTCTCCTGCCAGGAGGATTCCTGATGGGACACCCTCACCGCAGGACATCTGAATATATCTGTGCCCCACTCAAAACCCAGGCTTAGTTACTGGTATTTCGCAACACTGTAACATGGAAAAAGAAATAACATATAAAATGTTATACAACCAAAATAAAGAAAGCTAGAAACTTACCAAAAATACAGAGGCAATATTTGTGTGTCTCATCATCCCAAAACTGTATGAATGCTGTCCCCACCAGAGCCCTAGAAAATTCAAGAAAATAATATCATTTGTGTTTGTTTACCAAACAGTTTCGATTTATCCAGTTACAGTGATTTTTTTCCTTTTTCATAAAAAGCACATTAAGGGAGGAGCCCATTCAGAGTGTGCTGTTACAACATTCACCCTAATAGGGCAACGGAAGCTACAGTAAATTGATTAGGGAATTCACCATTCAGTGCTCCCCTCAAGTGTTGCATCCATCTTTTACTGATTAATAATGAAGCATTAATGAAAACGCTTCTGTGTCTCCATGTTCCCACCAATTAAACATGGTGCAGAGAAAAACCATACAGCCTGTGGAAATTTTTATTTGTCTCACTTGCCAGACAAGCAGTAAAGTAGTTCTTAACTGGGAATATTGGTAAAACAAGATTTGCATTTAGGGGTTTCAGGCTGGTAAAGATGGATTCTTAAGCTGACATTTAAGAATCACTGACTCTCAAATACCACATTAGCAATCAAGAAATCAACAATGTTTAGAAGAAATGTAATTAGCTCAGCATGCTCTGCTTGAAGCCAACACTGTAGCTACCAGCTGCACCAAGTGCCAGGAGAAAAGATATGGGGAGTTTGTTTTCCATTGAAATACATTACATTTTACTTTACTAGGGCCATGAGAGCTTGAGACATTAATATTTCTGAGAAACTACTGGAGCCAGCTTAGATCAGGGTGGATTTTTCTCCATTAACTGAGCGAATTCTGGGAAAGCAATCTGTCTTTCTCTTGCTTGGTCTGTACTAAATGCATTGCCATGACACTGGGTGAGACAGCCAGGCAGGATGTATGCGAGGTTATTAATGTGTTTTCATTTCATTTATGTACAGAAGTTCCTGAGATTGTGTTTGAGACGTAATTGCATTAGGCTTTATCTAAATTGACCTTCTTAGTCTAGACTTAAGTGGGTAGGATGTCAAGCAAACAGGCCACAAAAGCCAGTGCTTCTGGCTACAGATGGCAGAGCTTACAGGTAGGGAGAGAGGAGTAATTGGAATCAAAGCAGTAAATATTTACTCAAAGCCAGTCAACATTGGTAGGGCTTTAATGTGACCACTGCTTTGAAACTTGTTTGAGTGTATGGTGGCCTCAGATCACTGCAGGATTGAAAGCTGCCACCTTTCCTGGATTTCTTAGCAAAGAAGGTGTGGATTAAAATCCTAAATGTGTTTGGGAATTAAACTGGACACGCAAAGCTGATCCCTCCAGTATATAACATAGGATGACCATTAGCTCCTACTGTACCTCTTCTCCCAGCAAAAAGGGGCTTTAAGTTCCTCACTGTCTATCACTTTAGCACTTCTCACAAGTATCTTTAGTGCATTTGGAACTGGAGAGAGAGCTGAAGCATGAAATCACACTTCTTTAACTTACTCAGTGCCGACACCACACTTTTCTCAGTAGGGAATAAGAAGGAAGTAGCACCTTCATGCCCTTGGACCTCCCGAGCACTAAAGGCTCTGTCCCTGCAAAAACCACGGGGTGCAGTTCCCCAGGGGAAACAGGTCACCCATCACTTGCTGACAAAGCCCCACTTCACCCAACAGGTACTGAGAGAGTGAGAAGTCTGTTGATAAAAATTTCATGTGACCAGAGACTGACAAGGAGTTTGCTAAAATAGGCAAGAAATATGAAAGGCACTGGGTTGGAGGAGAGTGACAGAAACAGGAAATGTGCACTTTTAGGCGGAGGGCAGGGACAGAAGTTGAAGTGAGTGCTGTGTAGACTGAGAGCCAATGTTCCTAGTTGCCTTGGTCAGATAAATAGCAATGCATTAGTTTTAAAACTCTGCTCTGAAATGTCACCTTCATCTTCATTGATCTCTATTACCAAACAGGTCCTTCACTGTCACTTGTGACAAAAGGCATTAGTCAATGAAAAGCTCTAAATAACTTGAGAAAGACAAGAAAGCTCTTGTCTCTTAGCCACACAAAATAACATTAGAAAAAAAGGCTAAGAAAGTAGGGCACTGAAAAAAAGCATCTTGTACTGAAACTAAAAATTGAAATATTCTATTCTAATCCTGTCACATTTATCAAAAATATTTGGTGGTAGGGTTATTTTTTTCTCCTCTAGAAAGGAAGTATCTGTCAATGAGGAAATAGCCTAGTGAAATGTTCTTAATATTTAATCCCCACACTACACCAACTACTACACCAACCAGGACAGCTGGTATCACAAATCTACTGCAAGACTGAAAGTTATCCAAGATGTCCCAAGGCTGAAGTTGCATTTGAGCCACTGAACCATCTCCACTGAAGCACTGAGGAAGCGCTGGTGGCTGGCAGACAGCAACAATCCAGGCTGCTTCAGCAGTGTCTGCACACTGTGCATCCTCTGTCCCCTCTTACTGAAACACAAGTACCATGCTCGCTGGCATCCCTGCTGCTGCAGGACAAGGTATTTCCCCAGCATGTACCCAGCAGGATGTGCTGCTCCTCTGTGTGCCTATGAGCACACCCTTGATTTTAGGATAAGCAGCTCTCTGGCTTGTCCCTCAAGCTGTATGTGCTTCCCAACTTCAAACCCAAGCATGCATGCACCATTCATGGAACAGGCAAAAATTGTATTTTGGGTGAGACCAGGAGAAAGGCTTGCTCACAAATCACACCGTGGGACTCTGAGCTTGGGAAATGTATCAGTGATGTTTAAGCACACCTGCTTATGCTGGGCAGGGGGCACCATTTAAATTTATCCAAATTGCAAAGTCAGTGCTCTGTTTTCTTACTCTAATAGCCTGTTGCAATATTTGTTCTCTGAGCAGCAGACTTGTTGTGCTTGGTGTTCAGTCCAACAAACATTGTCAGCAGAACCAGGGCGAGTCAGTTGTAATGTCCCAGCACTTCTGTCCACCTGCCTGCAGTCAGCCTCCCCCAGGCTGTGCTCCTCCAGCCACGTTAGCTGTGTTACCTGTCTGCCATTGTGCAGACCACGCCACCATTTGGGAGGCACATAAAGTGAAAACTTGGTCTTAGCAGAGTTGTCCATTACAACCAGGTAGGTAGGTAGGTTTAGGCAATGATTTGGAAAGCCAGTTGCAATAATTCCTGTGATCATTTTGGACAGGCACAGCTACATTGGGGAAAAAAAAACCCCAAAAAACAAAACACAAAACAACAACCAACCAACCAACCAAAAAAACCCAAACGCAATCAGTTTTGAAGACATTTTTGTCATTGCTTTAGGTCTATGTGATGAGCTGAGAGCAAGGGCCCTGCTGTAACCACTAACATATCCATGAACTGCCATCACATCCATCTGTCAGAGCTCGGTGTTTCAGAAGCTGTCACCAGAGAGGAGTGTCCAGGGGAATGATGTTTCTCTGTTCTTCCCTTAAACTGAAGGCAGATGAAGGTGGCTGTAAATCTCCCTGGTGCTGTCCAGTCAGAGGGACATCTCCACAGAGCTGAAGGCTGAGGCACAGCCCAAAGCAATCCTTTCTGTGACACAGCCCCGAGACTGATTTGCTCTGCTGACACATCCTTCATAGCAAAGAAGAGAAATGGAAGCAAGAAGATGTTATGAGGGAGGGTGTGCATGTGCTGACTCCACATCACCCAGTGGGATGCAAAGGGAAGGGCTGGGCTCCCTGAGGTGTCCCCAGAGTCACCACTCTGCCCTACAGCTTTTCTTAGATCACTCCTGTGCCCTTACATACCAGCATAAGTGTTGAACTACAGCTTTTGTTCCTTGTTTTCCATAAATATTGCAGTAATTAGCTGAATTTAATTACAGTTATCATGAAATAACAAGCATTAATCAGATTCTAGTAGCAGCTGTATTTTGCTCTTTTGAAAGCAAGAAACTATTTTAATACTATTACATTAAAAGCATAAAATTATTTTAAAATCAAAGCAAAAAGCATTCTATATATAGAGTGACATTATTCCAGTGCACACAAACATCTCAAAATAAAAATAAAAAGGCCATCTTGCTGGGATGAAGAACCTCTTACAGGGACAAAATCTAAAGAAACATTTAGCTGGACAGTGCACTGGACCTAAAAGGGACACAGAGAAAACAACATAAAATACAACAGTTTTCTTATCTCTTCTCATTAGGCTGCTGAGATGTACTTTCTGTAGAGATGCCCATCTAATTACAGCGTCATAAAGTTTTTTAAATGTGCATAAATTGCACTAATTCACACATCAGCTCCTCCTTTGCATTGCAAGA
This sequence comes from Sturnus vulgaris, assembly GCF_052056855.1. Taxonomy (NCBI): domain Eukaryota; kingdom Metazoa; phylum Chordata; class Aves; order Passeriformes; family Sturnidae; genus Sturnus; species Sturnus vulgaris. Next base: position 10,559,970 of record NC_142250.1, read on the forward strand.
AACATGTCAGTGCAATGTGGATCAAGCCCTTTATAGATAAAAAGCAGTTTGCTTTTGAGATCCTCTGCTCATTAGCTTTCCATTTTCCCTCCTCCTCGTGTAACGTGGGATCCATCTGGGATCAGACCTGAAACGCAGAAGTGCTGTGGGAGGTTCCCACCTGCAGACCCCTGAGGGTGGTGGGCAGGACAAGGTGTCTCCAGGGGGTTTCAGGGAAGTGCCTGCACATGATCACACTCAGCATGGTTTGCTGCTTATCTCCTGCACAGCTTCGGGGTTCTGCACCCATGGGATTCTCCTGGGAGGATTTGTATGCAAAATATTACAGATGTGCGAACGAGTCCTGATTTAGGCTCAAAATTAAGATACTGCAAACCGCACAGCATGTGAAGCATCAGCTATTCTTTGTTATTCACAAGAATTAGGATTTAGATCCCATTTTTGAGCACCCCTTCCAAGCTGAAGGTTGTTATGATACAACTATTACTACTTATCATTAGAAAATGTACCAGGCAGTGCAGCAGTTCCAGAAAGATGTGGAATATCATGCAATGACCTGGGCAGCTACATCCCAGGCAGTGGGAGCACCCGGTTGCTGTACCCTGCACATCACCACGACTGGGTGCTGCCCCTCACTGTGGTACAGCCCCACCGAGCACAGCAGCCTGCAGGACTTCTCCACTCACAGGACAGCCCACCCCTCTGCTTGTCCACAGGATTGCAGAAGCATTTTAACAACTCCCCTGCAAGCTGAAGTGTCCCATAAAATGTGTCAAGGCAGGGTTTCAGTGCTTTACGGACAGGCAATCTGGGGCACGAGGCCAAGGGAAGTTATGGCTTTGCACAACTCTGAAGCTGTAAAACAGCTTACACAGATTGCTATTTTAGCACTGGTACTTTTGACTCTTGTCCTGCCTTTGAAACTAATCCTGCTGCTTCCCAGAGCTTCTCAGGAGAAACATCCCAAGCTGTAATATATTTCATAAGTGCAGAGATATTAAAATGTGAAGTATCAAGTCTCTTCTTATCCCAGGTGAAGAAACTTCCTGCGATTCTTCACTACAATGATACAGAAAGAGAAATACTTATCATTAGCAGACGAATACCTTGAAGCAACATAAGCAATATAAACTCTCTTCTCCCCCTTCCAAGTTGGAAGTTAAAGTTTAAATCATACTTTAGGAGCTCATATAATATATTTATTCCTCCAGGCCACACACTTGCATTAATAGTTTTCCATTTCTAACTCCTGACACACTGTGGAAAGCACTTTGCAGTGGTTATTTCCTCCCTATCTTGATAAATGAGCCTACCCCATAAAGAAAAGTTTGAGACACAGTCCTGTTTTCCCAATATCCAGTTACTAGCTTCTATACATACTTCTTAGAGACTACTAAACATCACGAATTCTTGCTGGGGACACAGGTGGCTTTGGCAAGTAACAGAAAGCACATGCACCCAAAACCTACATAGATTTGGGGGCTGGGACTAGATGATCTTTAGGGTCCCTTTCAACCCAAGACATTCTGTGATTCCACCAGGATGCCAGGAAACCTGCCTGCATTGAATCACATTTACATAGGGAAAGGGGACATTAAATATCTCTGTCTTCCAAGGCAAGAAGGAAAGGGTGCATGCACACCCTTATATATACACACAGACATATACACATATGTATATATATATATATATATATCCATCCTGTACACACACACCATCAGCCTCCTCCACACTGTGCTCCCCTCTCTCTTTGCCACAAACAGACCCCTGCTTCCCTCACTTCCATTGCAGAAGGCTTGATCCAGGGCCCAGTCCAAAGTCTTGAGAGCCTGAAAAGTTCAGACAAGTGTAATGGTGAGGGCGAGATGCTAAAGGAGAACTACCCAAAAATACACCTGCCTTCTGATGCAAGTCCCACTGCCTCCTGTTCTTCTTGGATGACTCCCCATGCAAATTCGCACGAGCAGAGCCTTATTTAGCAATTAGATAAATCCCAATTGTCACTGCAGGAAAACAAAATGGTTGATTGAAGTAACTCCTCTGAATTCTAAAAAAAGTGCCTGGGACTTTGATTTTAAAATGTCCTGTGGTGGGTAAACAGAGAGATGGAATAGGTCCTTGGATGAATGAGTGCTGACAGCCTTAAAAAAAAAAAAAAGTCAAAATCAAGCTTTGGTTTTTGAGCCTGCTGTGCATCAGAACATTAACCTACTTTGAGCAAAGTTTGCTAAGCAAGCAGCAGAGATAGCAAGCAGGGCAAGCTAAAGGGAGCTCCAGGTAACTCCTTTCTCGTTCCTTCAGACCTGCAAGGCCTGAGCACAAGGAGAAAAACCCAGCTGAAAATCTGACTGCCATGAAAAAGTTTAAAGCTTTTGAAAGAACCCTGTGGTGAAAACGAAGGTAACTCAACATTTTGGTATTTCCCCATCTGTTTGGAAAAAAGGAAAAGGCTGACTTTAATTACATTTAGTGGTCAAAAATTGAGACATTTTATGTGTGTGTGAATTTTGGTATTGGTGACTATAAAAATCTCCCCCGGGTTATTTGCAGGGGCTCACATACCAGTTTGTCTCTATGATGAGGTATCAAAAATTATTACTTATTCAAATGTGTAGTCACTGCTGAGAATGGCACTGCTGACATTTCCATCTCCTTCTGAGTACTACTGACATTTCCTAGCTATTGGAAGGGATAAATGAGTATGGACCCCAAAAGATGCTGAGCATTTTTATCATGACAAAAGAAAAGCATTGGACTGTGAAGTGGGAAACAGTTTTTAAGACATAATTTTCCAGGAAAAATTGCTTTCTTTTATGGATTTTTTTTATAACTCTGCAATAAATGCTTCAAAAAAGGACTTTCCAACTGCATCTGAAAAAACCTTATATGCCCCTTTAGCACAACTCCAGTGACTTTTCATTTGTAGCTTGCCTCTTCACGCTAATTATCATGTGCCCTTTAATTATGGGAACAAATTCTTGCAGGGGATGCAATTAAAGATGTAAAAGATACTTCCACCTAGGTTTCCTTTTTCCCTCATGGAGTTTCTAAGTTCCTGGCATTTGATTTTTAAGAAAGCTTTTAAGTCTGACTGTGTGGCATCATTTACAGAGCAGGAGTCTCTCTCATATCCCAAATAGCAGCCGATGAATTTCAAAGGCTTCCTTCAGAACAAACATCTAAAACTCTGGATAGTTATTGAGCTTACACAACCTCCTTGTCTCTGGAAAGCAGAGAGCTGTGTGTGCAGACACAAATTGTGTCACACTCTGTCCAGTAGCTGAATCTCAGGCTGCTGATTTTAGACAGGTGAGAATTCATGTATGGAATTTTGATTTTCTATTTCAGAAAACTTAGATGTATGCAGACCAGAGAACACAGAGCACCTTTTGGCTTTTACCCAAAAACTCTGAAGCCCCTGAAAGGCTTACTTTTGGTTGGGAGCAATAGTCAGATATAGATGCTGATTGCATTTTATTTAGCCCACTCAACTGAAAGCAAGCCCAAATATTCTGCACTAAGCTTTGTCTCTGCTTGAAGCCTAGAAGATGACATTTCTATTTAGTGCATACACAATTTAAAGAAGTGCAGTGATGAAAAGGAACGAAACAAAACTCAGAACTGCAGTGTTCTTTGTAAAAACTCTGTCCTTATAATTTTAGACTAAGATTTAAGATGGAATATATTAAGGGTTGAGGAGGAATGATAGACCATAAATTATTCTGAAGTTTGGGGGGGAGGAAATCAGTGTCATTGGCTGGACAGAGGCCGAAATAAATGAAAAGGGAGCTGCCTGGGTCCATGTACAAAGCACTGTGCAGACACTGAGCTCTGCATCCTGTCCCCAGCAGTCCCTGCTTGGCTGTGTGGGAATACACACACTGAGTTATCTCACCATCTTCAGGAGAGGGATTTTATTTTCCTTTTTTTGCTTCCCTCTGACATCTGTGTACATTAAATCTCAAACACCATGGGCTTCTTTGGGAGCCAAACAAGTACGTGCACATTGGGTGCACAGGATGCCTGTGCCCTGCAGTGTGCAGTGCCCAACACTCGATGACACATTTGGTGGGAGGATGTGAGAGAAAAGGCTGCTTGGTACTTAGATGCTGCCTGGGGTTAAACCACAACAATAGTGGGCTCTTATTTTACTGTTTATAATACGACTGAGATACCAGAAGTGTTTTCAGATCATCTGCTGCAAAGGTGCTTTTTGGAGATGGGTTTCCATCCTGCTTTGCACAGCACTCAGTAAAACATTCCCCAACCCCCTCACTGCAATGACTGGATGTGTGACAGAGAGAAGTGGTTCTTAGAGAAAAAAAAACCACCCTTATGAATGTTGAATGAGCAACACCATGGTGACTTTAGCAAAAAGCCATACAATCACTGTGAAAAACAATCCAGAATAATGGTATTTGTGAAATAACTTGTCCCATAATATGGGGAATTACTCAGTGTCAGACTTTCCCTGGGAAATAAGTTTAATTCCACTTAAGGTTTCCATCTTTAATTGCTTCCTCAGGGGTAAATGTTGTCCTGACTTGGGAGAGAACTGCAGGCACCAAAAGCAGATCTGAACAGAAATTTAAACACTTAGAGGGTTTCTTTTTTTCTTTTTTTTTTCAGAATGGACCTCTCTTTTTGAATCTGAATATCTTTCTGGGGGTAAAAAAAATTAAAACATTAATTTGTGGTGATTCTCATAAAATAATGTTTAACAAAAAAGAAGATTTAAAATGAAGGGGGAAGATGGGGAAGTTTTTGAAATGTTTAAAGGAAGACCCCTTTTCAAACACGACGGAATAGGAAGAGAAACAACAGGGAGGCAGGAAGAGATAAGGACAAAAGCTCTGGTCCGCTCAATTTTTGTGCAAGCTTGTAATTATTCTGTTGTATGTGGGGAGGACAATGGGACACGGAGAAACCTCACAGATAAATTCTGCCATTTTCCTCTGTGCAGGGAGAAGCTGCTGCAGTCAGGCTGGGCTGCTGGGGAGCACATTTGCAGGGGTACACAAGTTTATCTCCCCAGTTTTCCTGGAAGCCTATCACCAAGGGACAAAGCAGAAGTTGTTCCCTGTTGGAATTTCCCCATGGAAGGGTGTTCAGGGCTTGCAGTCCAGATCAGGAGCTCGAGGTGAGGAGGAGATGTTCTGCACCACGGCTGCACTCCTCCAAGCTTAGGGGTCAAGGATGGAGCTGGGCTCTAACCCATCACTCCCATTTTCATGTGATCTCTAGCTGATATGCTAAAAGGAAATGACTTCTGGCCTCCCCAAGAGAGAAGTCAAATTCAAATCACACAGAGTTGAGTTCACCCATCAAGGGCATACAGATCTGAAATTTTTCCTTCCTTAGCCTTGAAAATGAATCTGACTCTGCTCTCTGCTCAACCTCCTGAAAATACCTTGCTCACACCATGCTACGCACAGAGGCTTCATGCAAGATCAGGATTGAAGCCAGAAGTTTCTCACTAAGTAGCACTTCACCAGACTTTGCAAATCACTTCCAGAAATGTTTTCTTGACTGAATTCCAGGGCTCAGAGCAGCAGCAACAATTAACTTGCTGCTGTGCTCACCAAAGACTCACTGTCAAGGGGACAGTGGTGGTCACCCTTGGGCTGCTGCTGAACACATTCTGGTTTTTTTACTTCCTGCTGAGCTAGGAGGTGCAGGTCCAAACCACAGCTTGTATGGAGATGCCAGGAATGGGATTCCTTCCCCAAACACTTCCCCAGGACTTGGGGAAAGACTGAGCTGTAGTGCTGGCTCACTCCCACCTCACCAACTTATCTGGGGAAGACAGAGGACACTCTTAATGAGGGAATCAAGGGAGTTACTTCTATTCTTTATGATCTTTATTGAATGATTTAACTTCAGAGTAATGGAAGATGGGTGGCTTGGGAAGGTAAATTGTGGCTCAGAAAGACATAGGAAATGAAGCAAATGTGCTGTAGGTACCAAAAATCCCTGAATTAATTAGACCAATAAATGCATAGTGCAAGCTAGTTTAGACTTAATGAAATGGGAAACCAAAAGTAGAAGCAAAACAAACAAACAAAACAAAACAAAACAAAAAAAAAAAAAATCAAAATTTTATTGAATTCAATGCATTCCCCTCATTGAATTTTTTGGGGAAAAAATTAATTGACAGAAAACCATTCAATTAGAAATAGACAGAAAATTACCATCTTGAGCAGTTATGTAAAGGTTTGCAAGTTATGCAATTCTGGTTAATTCATTGCTTTAAAATACCTTTCTAAACTGGAAAAAGTGATTTCAATTCTTTCCAGTGTAACCTTTACAGCTAGGGTTCATCTAGAAATACATGCTTTAGTATTTCCGGTTAAATGAAAACCTGTATTAGAGAAATTTGGGAAGTGAGGTAGGGGTTATTGCAAATAATTCTGGGGTAAAGACTGGCAGCTCTCCCATGTGTTTTATATGCTATTTTCTGGATCAGAAGCAACAGTCAAAAAAATCACCAGCACAGTAGCTTTTAATTATATCAGAAAAAATATATTTCTTCTCCTTTTGTAAACAGCATGTTGAGTTCCTTTCCACCATTTAAGTTTCTCTAAGAAGACAGCAGAAAACACAAGCACAGTATTTTCAGATGTCTACACGCATGTGTCAACATTTCAGTTCTTTTAATTTCTGATAAAGTGAATAGATTTTATTTTCAAATATTACTCTTCCAATAACAATTTTTTTTTTTTATAAAAACAGGCTCAATTGTGCTTTCACAGCAGGAATGAACAGAAATGACCTTTAGAAGTTGAAGGGAATGTGTCAAGTTTCAGTCTAAGGGTATAACCATTCTCTCCCTACTGAGAGGAAGTCCCACCCTACAAAGCATGGTGAAATGTGTTTAACCCTGGTAAAGAGAGAATGCAGAGGAGTAAAACAGAAATAGGGGAGGGTTTATGGCTTCTGGAGTTCATGTCAGACTAATGACAGCCTGTGATTGATTTCTGGGGTCCTTTCACCACAGAGGTCAGCAGTTGTAACTCACACCACACGTGTGCTCATGACAACAACTGGCAACAAATATTATTTATTTTACATACCCTGGCACCACTAGATAATGGTTGGCTGTTCAATTGCACAGCCACATTAAACAAATGCTTTAGCATGAATTATACAACAAAACCACCCATTGGTGATTTTGCAATGCAATGCAATGAACCTGGTAAATTCATAACCTGTAGCTGTTTGAAAGATGACATGGTTGAAATAGCACATTTTTTTTACTAGAAGGTTGAACCTACTTTCAGTTTGGGAAAGGGGGTATTTGTGGAGTTTTTTCCAAAAAAAATTCTCAAAAGTAGGAAGCCAGAAAATTACTAGTGAAGCTGTCAAGCCCTGTTGCAGCACATTTATTGACCATCCTGCTGCACACACATTTGTTTGGATTCTACCCGTGCTGGGTTTACAGTGTTACTCATTTCCATACAAGTTTCTGAAATGGCTGTAGGGCTTTCTGGGCCAAATCCACAATTCCTGCTGATTTCAGTGGCACTGGCCCAGCCTCTCCAGGGTCTCCACAGCCAGTGGAATTCACAGCTTACCTTGAACTCCACTGCAAAGTTCCCTGTGCATTTCCCATCCCCGTCCACCTCATCTCCACGGCACCAACATCGCAGCAGGAGTTGTCTCTGTTGCACAGCTCTTTGAGTTTTAGCAACAAATCATAAGCTGCTGTAGGTATGACTATTAGTGCATGAATAGAATGGAAATATTAGATTTTGTCATTAATCACCCTGTTTTTATGTTGAGGTAGGGAAACAAAACAACATACTTATTGCTCAGTAATAAGCATCACTGAATCATAATGTTACTGATACCTAATGTTTAATTTGCTTCTTTCAAAGGCTGTTTGTTTCAAATCTTTGTATATCTACGACTGTTTATGCTTAAGGATATGAAAGTAACAAATTATGGCAGAATGAGTGCTAGAAATCCACTGGGATAATAATGAATGATCAATTACTATGTGGTTGTGAGGAATTTGTTGAACTCTTCAACTACTCTGAGGCATGCACCACTCAATTTACATTCACTTAAGTACAATGAATATTAAATTTTCCTGTACAGAATCTCCCTCTTCTTCCTTTTCAGTATGTAAATGAACATGCACTCCTCTCTGAATAGAAGTTCTTACCTAAAATAGTTTTCACAGTAGTGACCGAGTTGAGCTACAAGTTAATATACAACCTACTGTTCTTGAACAATCCAGATCTTTCTCTGAATTTAAAACCAATTTTGCTTCATAAATTACATGAAAGATAACATTTCTACAGTATAACATATGAAAGTAGACTTAATGTGCTGTTCAAGTGATTGTATAGGTCTGAACACTGGAGCAGAGGAGTTTTATGAGGCAGAGAATGCTCAACTCTAACAAGATCTGCCTGGCTGTGGTTTTGCAACTGGGAAGATGGAAGAGTCACAAAATAGGTTACACATTGGAAGGGGCTCAGCAGCTGCTGACAGAATGCAGGTCAGGATCTGCTGCATCAGGATGTCAGAGGTTGCTGTGTCCTAACAGCAGGGAAATCTTTAAGATGGTCAAGGACACATAGTCAGAAGACATGAAATACCCATATGGTGCTAAATAAATGAACTGTGATGAAATTTATTACAGCAAATAGCAAATTAATTAATAATAGAGATGCCTAAAATGCAGCAAAGCGTTCTGAGCTGGAGAGCCTTTCACTGGAGGGAGCAGTTAATGGAAAAGCCGTGTAATGGTAGAAAGAACTTAGCTACAGGCTACAGTGATGGCTGGTCTCTGATGATAATAATAAGATTAAGTGTCAGAATCCTACAACTAAGATTGATTCCCCCCTCCCCCCCCAACAGAAAGAAGGTGGAAAAATGCAGTTTCTCATCACTTTTCCAGGATGGTCCATTACACCAAGAGGAAACCAAGTTTGCATGTCAAGGGGAAGGGTCAGCTCTTTCTCTGCCTGAGCCAGCAAGCAGGAGCAGCAGCAAGCAGCAGTGGCAGTGCTCTCACCATGCCTGACTCATGCAGTAATGAATGTGGTGTGTCACTTTTGGGGACTGCACAGTTGACAGCCCTGCCTGCAGCTCTGGCTGCTCCTCAAAGCACAGAGAAGGTCACAGTCAGCGACTTCCCAATTCCAGGTCACTGTTGCGCAGAAAGCTCCCCTCCAGCAGTATATGCATTTCACACCTAGCTGCTCCTTTTGTCAAGCTGTCATATTTAATTAAAATGCTGACAGCCTTTAAGGATCTCTACAATGTGCAAAAAATACGTAAGATCAACACTTCACACTTTACCAGCAACTATTCCAGTAATTTAATTTGCTACCTCAAGAACCAGGGGTTTTAAAATTATTTTTTCCTTTTGCTGTTCTTCATATAAGGCAGAGGAAGAGCCTTCTAATCAGTGTCTTGAACTCTTTTGTGCTGGTCTGCTCTCAGCCAGGTCATTCTCCACCCAGAGAAACTCTCCTGCTGTGAAGAGCTTGGGGTGATGAGAATTCTCACTGTACACTCTCTCTCCAGTTCCCTGATCAGAGAAAGATTCTTTTTTAAACCCACAAGTTCTTTACTTGGCATTAAATCCATAGGTGGTTAATCTATCTGACTCTTTATCTGACTCTCTTTGGGATCACCAAAAGCCTTAATCCACTTCTGTGGTATAAATTCAAGTGCTTGGTTTCCCTGACGTTGTTCTTTGGGCTGAACCATGAGGTGATGACTTCACCCCTGTGTGTAACCACAGACAAATCCTTTCACATTTCTTTCCTCCAGACACTATAAAAACTCAAATTTGTCATCTATTATATATGACATTATATAGCAACTAATCACCATCTCTTTTTTTTTTCTTTAAATACAACCATAAGATGCTATTGTAATTACAAATCATTTTCGAGAGCTAGAATTTCTCTCTGCTTTCAAGGAGATCTATGAGATATTAATCTCTACCTGCACAGGGCTATCAGCACTACAATTCTATATGTGTCCTGCCCCTGCATTAACTCGTGCTTTGTTTTGGACATTGATGCATAGCTGTGGGGATTAATGACACCTTGTGATATTGGGTCCCAGTTGCACCAGATGCTCTACCTCAGTGATTTTTATTACAGTGCACCTCTGACCATGCAGATGGACAGACAGACAGACAAGGCAGGCTGAGAGGAGGAAAGCTCTCCCCAGCATGAAACCAGAGACAGCATCTGAAACAGGCCTGATCCCTGTGAGCTCCAGTAACTACAAGTCCATCTACCCCCCTCTGATTCCTGCATCTTCTCATCCATGTGCAAATTTATTCAAATTTTAGCTTGCTCAGGCCGTCAGCTCATCTGCTCAGGGTAAACTTATCCCCAAAAATATGACAGAAAGCCTCTAAACTGAAGACAATTCAGGCAGAAAGCACTGATGAAATAGGAATATTCAGTCCCAGCATCCCCTTCCCTGAGGAAGTTAATAGGAAATCACTCCCTATGCTGTGTTTCCATTTACAGGAGAATGAGCATTGTTACAACAGCCTTCCTCACACAATTTGGGAGCCCCTCTGGAGTGGGTCAGTGCCCAGGCTGTGGGGTGGGGTGGGATGGGGTGAGATGGGGTGAGATGGGGGGCGTGGGGCAGGTGGGCCCTCTCCTCCCACCTGATCATCTTCCATTCCTTCAACTCAGACAAGCAACACCTATCCCCAGCCCCAGCTCCTTTGCTCCATTGCAAATCAAGGGCAAATAATTTCTAAAGCCATTCAAGGGAGACACCTAAAAATGGCCAACATACACAAAAATAGTAGCTTTCAGCAATTCATCTCTATAAAATATGCTCAAGGGAGCATTATGGTAGAAAATGGATTTTGCTTTGCAAATGTAATGATTCATATCATGATTATCTGTGCATTCATCCAATCATAGCAGAAGAACAATGTCATATTACACATCTGACCAAACACAACTAATCAGTATAGATTGAATAAAAATTGAGATACTCACAGAGGGGTTTTGTTGTTCTTTTCTTTTCTTCTTCCAACTCAATCTGCAGAGTTACATAAAAGAAGTATAAGATACCGACCTGGTAATGAAAATTATGATTTTCTAATGAAATTTAAAGTAGAAAATCTGTATAAATTACTCAGGTGTAAGAGCTACTTATTCTCTAAACACATCTAATATCTATATATATTTCTGTAGACTGAGACAGTAAAATAAAACTGGCTAAAAGGTCTAAAACTCTTAGGAGGATATAGTTCAAAATTATTTATATCTGTTATTTTAGACTATAAATACATAAGGATTATTTAAAGCTCCAACTGCTGATTTTAATGGCCATTTTTTGTGAAGACGCATGTTAAAAACTTGGTGCAAATACATTCACATTCATGAAAGAGAAGTCAAGAGGAGATCATTTAAAAGGTCATTGCATGGGACCTGAATGGACATGCTTAAAAAGAGGAAAAAAGATGAAGGAGACAAAGGAATGTGCTTCAGCCCAGTCTGCTTGGAAATACCTCCCTATGTGAAATGTTTCAGGGGGCTTGTGCCTGCACAGTTCTGACTCCTGAGTGTTCCCACAGGCACTTAGAGTCACGAGAATGTGGGGTACTTCACCCAGCGACAGGTCTGCTTAAAGCTGGCTGAGGAGGTACCCCCAAAGGCACCCTTGCAGCCTCTGTTCAGAAGCAGCAGAACACACTGCATCCCTAAAACACAAAATAAAGTCCATTCAGCTCTGCAACGGCCCAGATCCAACTCTCACTAATGGCTTAAACTGATTGTGTCATAGCTGAAGTTCTACATATGTTAGGAATTAGGAAACACGAGGCTGCCAAGCCCTTTGGTGGCTTGTCAAGCTCCAGGATGCTCGGTGCACAGGCACTGGAACAGGCACAGGCAGGTGTTCCAGATGGCATCTGGGCACCCTCCTCAGGGCTGCTCGGTGGAGGGAGTCCACTCACAAAGGCTGCTCCCCTCTGGGGACCTGCAGATTCTGATCCTACCACTTAGAGAGAGGCTCAGTGAAGTGCTTCACCTTTCCTAGGAAGGACATTTTTTTCCACACCTCCTGTTTTACACAGCGTCAAAGCTGGTGCCTGTTCTCTGCTGCTTAGAGCCCGTGAGTTTGGCTGCACCTCCGGCCAGCTGCAGGGTGGAGGAGCTCAGAGCCCTGTGCTGTGCTTGCCACATCTGCTTCCCGATGTACCCAGGTAATGAAGAGCAGGTTGTTCTCTCTCCTCACAGATTTCTGGCTGACACACAGGGCTTTGCTGCCTGGCAGAGGTCCTGGCACTGCTGTGAGTGAGCTGGCGAGTGGCACTGATCCACAATGTCCCTGCTCCCAGGGGGACATCCCAGAGCACGTCACCCTCCCCACACCTGCCAGCCATGCTCCCAGGCAGAGAGGTCCAACCCTTCCTGTTCCAAGCAGAAACCTCAGGCAGAGACAGCTCTACTCGCAGTATCATCTCCTCAACCTGGACTGTTCACAGAGATACTGCCCAGAAAATGCCCTAAGAGCCTCATGGCAATCTCTTTGGCATGTACCCCTGGATGGGGGCTGCTGGCCAAGAAATAATTAAAACAAAGGGTATTCGAGATATTGGAAAGGGAAGGAAAGGAGACCTCTAAGTCATTTTATACACTGTCAGAAATTGGATTTCTGGATGACTCCATTGTTTCCTCAGATAGTTTTTTTCATTTGTTTTGGGTCTTTTTAATCATTAAAGAGTGTCATAACATAGTCAAGGACCTCAAAACACACAGAACTATACTTTGGCATGATTTAAGCATGTGCTCTTAACTATGATTACATAAAATACACATCAAAAAGACCAACTTTCATGAATCTGCTTTTTTTTTTTTGTTTCGTTTTCTTCTTTTCCCTTGAATATACTGATGTCTGTTCTCAGAATTATTCAAAGTCATTGAGAATCCCAGTGACGTGACAGAGGGAATTGAAAGTGATTCCTACCTAGCACATGTCAGGTCATTGTCAGCTACCTGGTCTTCAGCTGAGCACGTGTTACTCCAATTTCTCTGTCAAGCCCTGCTTTTTTATCTGCACATCTCAGCAAAAGCCTTTCTTTCCCCTTCTCTCCCACACTGTAGTTCCATCATAAATCTCAGCATACAATGAAGTGTCACTGTGTTTATCCAGAACGAGTAAGGCAGGAATATATCACAGCATGCAGAACAGGCTCTTAACTCTTCACTTGTTTATTAAACTGCTTGAAATGCATAGGGAGAACACATCGATACTGCTAAGGTTAATGACATTGATTCATAGCAAGAGGGAGCCAGCGTTTACAGTCAAATGATCCTTAGTAATTGTTGTAATAAAGTCTGCAGATGAGCTCTCAAGGTACATGGTTACGTACAGTGTCTCTGTTCAGCTCAGCTCAGAGGAGGGACATCACTCGGGGACCTCCTAGAGGAGTGGCAGGTGCTGCAGGGAGTGGAGGAGATGTCCAGCATTGCCACCAGCCTAAGCCATCCTCTCTCCTGTGATACCAAGCAGGGGAAAGCCCAATGCTCTTCCCAACAACCCTCTGATGAAGAGATTAGTTCTTGTTCCTCCCACACCACAAGAGATATGAATCTGAGGACCAGTGCATGCTCCATTTTCTGTGTGGTTTATAATAGAGATATATGGTGAGGAAAAGAAAAGTTGGCTCTACAGAAACAACCATTCTTTAGAACAGATTTGTGTCACCAAGCAGCATGTGGGAATTAACAGCACTCGCTGTCACTGTTCAGATAATAATGCTGTCCCTTTCTGTAAAAGAATATTCTAGCTATGTAGTTTGTGTCAAAAGAATGAGATTTGCTGGAGAAATGATTTTTAACCTGTAGCTTCAAATGCAATGCAGACAAAATTATAACAATTCCCACCAGTGAATGAATGACATCACAGGAGTTGTGTGAGGACAGGTCAGGTACAGGTGAAAGAAGCAGAAGCAGCTTCTCATCTGATGGTTTAAAGTCAACAGGAGGCTACATTCAATAGTGGGACTGTTTTAAAATAACAACACCTAAAAATTGGGGCTTTTGGTGTCCCTAGCTTTCCTCTGCATAAATACTCACTGAATCACATGCTGCTTCTACCACAAACTAAGCAAGCCACCTGAACTCTTCCCGTCTCAAAGATCATTGCCTTATTTTAGCTGAAATAACCACTCTGAGTCAGAGATGAGATTCAAATCTCCCTTGCAGATTCCTTTAAGCTCTGGACTATTAAGTGAAAGGAGAGCAGCTCAGGGCTGCTCTGTGTGACAAGAACATGCTGTGCTGGCCTGGCCCAGAAAATGCCACAGTCACTGCCAAGACAGCCCTGCCATAGCATCCGAGGGTGTAGCTCAGTACTCAGGCAATTGTGTGTGTGATGAAACAGAGATTGAGGCACTTGCTTTTCTGCCAGCAAACTTCCCAAGTGCCTTTAGAGCAGATGTGTTTCCAATGTGAGGCATGGGAGAGCATCACACTGCCAGCAAGTGTGTGCCAGCCTCACTGAAGGGCTTCACTACAGCACCAAGTGGCAGTAACTTTGTGACAGGGTGGGGAAAAAACTCTCAAACTCTGACTGCTCTTTGTCTCCTGAAAATTCTGTGGTTTGCTGGGGCTTGTTTTTGTGCTTCCCAATCCATCTCCAGATGAGAGAGGCAGTGGTAATACAAGGCTGCAGTGCACCCTCTATGCTGGCTACAGCCACATGTTTAGGCAAGGTAACCATGGACTGGTTGACATTTCATTTAGTTGGTCTTAATAATTCAACACCAGTTGTTCTGGAGTCACTTTATATAAATAATTTCCATCTTTTAATTTTTGAAAGTTGTATTTTTCAACTGTTTCCACAACAGACTGCATAGAAAATATCATTTTGCATAGGACACATGGAGCATTACTGTGACCTTCACTGACATCAAGTCACATGCACTGTTCTCAGGAATAGAATCTCCCTCAGAATAGGTATTTGGAAGGAATATCAGTGTCACCCTGATCTGCTCAAGCCCTAGAAGAAATAGCGAGCCTGTGATAAAAGAAAGGCTTTAATCTCATTTTAGGCTTTAAAATGGGATTTTTTTTTACAGGTATCCTCTCTGCCTCTGAAAACATTAGGAACATCCTTCCTGTGCATTCCTGCATGAGCCAGTCTGGTTGTGAAGAACAAGCAGGAATTTCTGCTTAATTTCAAGGACAGAAGAGGGAATGGGATTTGGACTTCATTTAACCTGCATCCACACACTGTGCTAAAAGAAGATTTGAGCTCTGGCTGAAAGGGAATAATTAGCAATAATTAATTTCTGCTGCAGATCATTAGCAATTTACAACTCCTACAAGCAAATGAAAGGAAAACCATGGTTCATCAAACTCCTAAAATTAGTCCTAACCAAGTCTCTAACACCAAGGATGGCAGCTCTTCCTAAAGGGCTGCAAGGCATAAGAGCCCTCCTGTCCAGCAGCTGCTGCCTGGCTGCAATCCAGCACACGGAGAGGGCTGTGCTTGAATTGCAGCACATTCATGACAGATTCCCTGGCACTGGCAGCTGGGAGTCAGGGGGATCTGAGGCCTTCAGACACCCAGTTTTCAATACCTGTAACTTTAAACACCATCAGTTGCATTCTTGGTGGTTCTTCTTTCTCTCATTAACAATTTTTCAAAGTTAGAAACCAACTCACTACTCCAATGGATTATGTTAAAGCCCTCCAGATTTAGAGCTTTATTTGGGAAAATCAGCTGAAACAAGAGTTTCTGTTCAGCAGGTCTGAAGGAGATGTGACCTCAGCTATTTTCTACCTGGTTTAAGGGACTTGAGAGTTTTCTTTAAGACTGCAGGAATGTCATAATTGATACAATTTATTTCCCTGCATATTCTAACTTCTCTTGGCAGACACCTCAATTGTAATAATAATTTCCTTCATGTGTTACTTGGGGAAAACCCGCAAGGAAAAAGATAAGTACTGTATAAGCATGAAATATATTGTATTATTTGAAATCAGGTACTGCCAGGATGCTAGAAACTTCAGCAGGGGGCTTTACTGCAACTCTCATTTTGCATCATGCCAAGATTCTCTTCAATTAGGAATTCATCTACTGAAACTGGGAGCAGGTCTTTAACAGCCTTGCCCTGCCAACAAAACAAACAGTCCACATTTCAAGACCCTTGAAGAAAATTTTTAAGCCAGAAGTTCACTTGCCTCTTCCCACAGAAACACACACATCTCCACCTGAGTCATACCTGGAATTTATTACTCATACTGATTTCACTGAAACTCTTACTGAGGCTCTGTTAAAATGGATGGGTATTGTTTAATCAGCCCAGCAATAAGCAAAACACTGACTTGTGGTGTACAAAACAGAGATTCAAGTTTCCTACAGCACAGGCTGTCCCGATTCTTCACTAAAAATGTTGCTCTGGTTAGGCTGACACCCAGAAAAGCTTTAGGCTTTCCTTTGGCACTGGAAGTAGGTAGGAAAAGTATTGTTTGTCTTTAACTGAACTCCTCAGATAAGCAGAGCTTCCCATCCCCGTCCTGTGTAGTTTTCTAGACCAGCCATGACCCAAGTGTTGCAGGGATGGCCAAAGCAGCCCAAAGCCTGCTGGAAGCAGAGAGCACCCCCCTGGGACCCCTCTCACTGCCGAATGGGGTGGAATGCTCAGGACAGGGACTCACTCCCCTGCTTCCCTGCAGCAGCACTGCAGCCCCTCACCAAAGCAGGATGCTATCCTGAAGCCAGGATCTCCAATGCCTTTAATGGCAATTAGTAAAAATGACAGCAGCATCTCAAAACAAGATTTTCCATATCACCAGCTGTTACCCTTTCAAATGCATTCAGGGTAGTCTATATACTGTGCATATATCTCAAGAGTTTGAGAGACTGCTAAATTAACAAATGTAATCTATTTCTGCAGGGCACAGGTTTTAGCTTCAGGTAGGACATATTCATGAGTATAGATCTTCCCCCCAGGAAAGATAACTTGAACTTTTAGCTTGCACTTTAATAATTGTGAAATGCCAGAAAGCACATTTTAGATTCTAGACTTGCAGATTAAAACACTGTAATCTCTTTACTCCAGCTACAGCACTGTTTTATTGCTACTTATGTACATATTTACAGATACTCAGCATCAATATCTGTGTGGACTGTTAAAATAACTGATTGTTTATGGATATGGTCTGCAATCTGAGGTGTTTTTGGCTGAATTCCCAATATCTTGTATGGAATTCTTCAAGAAACGTGGAAAAAAATAATTATTCTATTTCAGGTTTCCCATCTGAAGCAAGAGGAAGAAAATAATGGAGATAATGCCTCTTTAGACATTCTTTGTCTTACAGAATTACATATAATAAGAGTAACCTCTTTGAGAATGAAGCACTTTTTACAGTCTAAGTTTGTGCAGAACTTGCAGCCTTGGGGGATCAAGGATAATACTGCAATATAAATGATAATTAATTTATATTTTACTGGGAAATCTTTACTATAAATACATCCAGAACAGCAGTCAATGGGAGATCATGCTATGAATCCCCAAACTAGATGCAGATCAGCTAATATAAGTAGAAGTACATTTCTAAATACAAGAAAGCAGCAAATCAGCATTGCCTATAGTTTTGATTAGCCAGCACATCTCCAGGCCTGCATCTCCAGGACATGGAGCTCTGTGTGCAGAACCCCTGCCAAGGCAGAGGGGATGGAGCTTGTGCAGGACAAGCACTCAGGGATCCCACACCCACTCCCCAGCCACCAGTGCCAGCAGCCCTGCCCCCAGCTCTGCTGGCCATGGCCTCAAATCACATGTTCCACCTGCATCTGCACAGGGCACAGCTTCCCAAAAGCTGTGTGAGAATCACAGAATCAGCTGAGCTGGAAGGAGCCCACAAGGATCATCCAGTCCAACCCCTGGTCCTGCACAGCACCATCCAAGAGTCACCCCAAGTGCCCAAGGGCATTGGCCAAAAGCTCCTTGAACTGAGGCAGCCTTGGAGCTGTGACCACTGCCCTGGGGAGCTGTTCCAGTGCCCAGCCACCCTCTGGGGGAAGAACCTTTTCCTGATATCCAGCTAAACCACCCCTGACACTTCAGGCCATTCCCGTGGCTCCTGTCCCTGTCACCAGAGCAGGGATCAGTGCCTGCCCCTCCTCTTCCCTCACGGGGAAGTTGTGACTGCACTGAGGTCTCTCCTCAGTCTCCTCCTCTCCAGCCTGAGCACACCAAGGGATCTCAGTCACTCCTCATTTGGCTTCCCCTCAAGGCCCTTCATCATCCTCATGGCCTCCTTTGGACACTCTAATAGCTTTATATCCTTCTCAAATTGTGGCACCCAAAGCTGCCCCCAGCACTCAAGGTGAGGCTGCCCAAGTGCAGAGCAGAGCAGGACAATCCCTTCCCTTGCCCAGATGGAGATGCTGTGTCTGACACACCCCAGGACATGTTGCACTAAAATTCTGCTTTAAAGTCCAGTCCTTTGGCAAGAGCAGTTCTGACCTGCCCATTGTGTCAGCTCCACCTGGCATAGGATTCTCTCGTTTGGGGAGTTTTTTTCCCTTTTTTTCCAGCTTTCCAGCTGGTGTCCTCTCTAAGAGCTAGTGAAAGGAGCCTCAGCCCACAGCAGTGTCCAAAGACTTTCCATGGGCTGTGAGAACACATGGCCACATTTGTCATCACACCTAAAAAGCCTTTGGAGCCTGCTCTGTGCTTTCAGTGGCAGATCTGGTTTATCATTTTTTCTTTTTCTTTCTTTCTAGGGGAAACAAAGAAATGAAGAATCTTTAGGACAGCAGCTCCTCCCCAGTCAGCTACAAGGCAGGGAGCACAGACTCACTGACACCATGCAAAATGCTTAGAAAACCAACATTAATGTTTTTGCTATGGGCAAAGTCAGCAGCCTAAACACTCCTAATTGCTCCTGTGCCATCCCCAGTCCTCTGCTGCACTCAGAACCAGCCATGGCACCTGCAGCACTTCAGGACCACAGTCAGGACACACACCTGCCTACCAACAGCTTTGACACCTGCTGAGGTTTTTGTAATGTGTTATTCACATGCTCTACACAGTCTCAGGCATGGTAGTGTTCTCCTTTCAGCATTTTCCACAGAGACTTTATTTTTCCATTTTCATTATTACTAATTACTACTATATTGGTTCCTAGAGCAACAAAAGTAATTTGGCAGAGTCTGTAGGCACCTACAAAACCTGAAACCAACTATACCACAGTGAAAGAAAATGGTCTTTGTATCCATGCCAAATTTGTCATTGCAAAAAATAAAACATTATATCATACTAAGTTTTTTCTCTTGTATTATTCTTTTACTTTGCATATTTTAAAATATTACTAAAACCATTTCTAATTTAAAGTCATATAAACCTTGTACGTCAATGCATTCTTTTAAATGCTGAGACTAGAGTTTTGAATCTTTCAAAAATAGAAAAACAAAATTACTGATGTCAGAAAGTAATAGCAAAACATTCTATTGTTGTCAAGGTTGCATATTTTGTGGAAAAGTTTCGTGTAAAAAGCTTCACCCAGCCCTCTGCCTCCATGAATTTTCCCTTTACAGTCTGTTAGATGTATATCCTTCATGTTACCCTCCCACAGAAAGTGTCTGTTAATGGGTCACTGCTACAGCTGAGAAAGACAAAATTAGATCTATCTCAAAATTAAATATTTCATTCTTTTTGTTTACCTCCATCAGCCCTATGTAAGCATTTCTGTTCTGCATCCACAAACTCTTCTGAATTCCTTTTCCTGATTTGTATCCATTTCACTCTCCTACGGCAAGGATACTGTCTTTCCTCAAATATTACCTCTGCTAACACATCCTAAAGAAACTATTTGAACAGTGTCTAGGTTGTATAGAAATAAGAAATGATGAGCTGAGTCTCCAAGGAGGGCCTGGAGCTACAGAGCCCACGGCAGTCTGTTGGGCAAAACTTCCTTTCAGAGGGGAACAGAAGCAAGGAAGCTCACTTGGATCGCCACCCTCATTTTTGCTGCATGCTTTCTTTAGCCTCATCAGTAGCTAA
Source organism: Sturnus vulgaris (assembly GCF_052056855.1). Classification (NCBI taxonomy): domain Eukaryota; kingdom Metazoa; phylum Chordata; class Aves; order Passeriformes; family Sturnidae; genus Sturnus; species Sturnus vulgaris. The sequence continues at coordinate 10,579,993 of NC_142250.1, forward strand.
AGCACCACCTCTGGTGCTACCTGCCCTGGTGCTACCTGTCCTGGTGCTACCTGTCCTGGCAGCTGAGCTCAGGCCATCAGAGGCTTGTGGTGTTTTCAAGGCTGATGATGCAGTGGCTCACGTGGCATTTGAAGTCGCATCATTTCTCTCAATTGCCTTACGAAACAACGTGAGCCAAAACTGATTTCAGAGTTTTGAAATCAGATTCTTTCTAATAATTGTCTGATGAACAACATGAAGCAAAATTGATTTTACGGTGTCAGAGACTGATTTATTCAGCGGTGCATGAGTCATCACCCAGTGCCCGGAGCCTGCAGTTAACTGGCACTTTTGAATGTCCTTTCCAAGCCCTTCTTGCATCCACTTGAATATGATTACAAGTGCTACGTACAAATCAATTTGCTTAATTATGATCAAAGGTTTCGAAAGAAACCCTTCTGAAGTGACTAAATCCATCTAAGTGAGAGGAGAAAGGGCAGCAGAAGAAAGAGTTAAAGTAGCAGCAAAAAAGTTCACATCAGCACAGCCACTGCTCTGTAATAAATAGGGACAATCAAGGATTTCCTGTTGGAGTCTAACAAAGCAGATTTCTTTCTCCATTCGTATAGTCTTTTGCACAACTTGCTTTTCAGAGCAGGACTCTTGGCCTGGAGACACAAGGAACATTTTGGATCCCCATCTAAGCCCCATGGCACTCACAGGTTTTCTTGTCATTAATTACAAAGGTTGTCAGCATGGAACAGCTTCTTCAGTGCAACACATTGGAAAGAGATACAGACTGACACCGGATCAAACATCTTTTGTTCATCCTACTATTACAGCATTTCTGTCAAAGCCAATGCAGCTTAAGAGACAATCTCTTCGTTATACCAAGAAAGTGTTAAAAAATTCATTTAAATGTCTGTTACTCTGCTTTTTCATACTGGTTTAAATTAAGTGACTTTTATCAAGTTGTATCAGATCTGCAGCACGCTAATTATTGGTAATAAGAGTATTATCATAACGTTTTGGTAAGTCCTAAATAACCCCTTTGTTTTCCGCATATACTAATTTTAAAATTCTGATTTAAATATATAAATAACACCAGAAAGCAATCAAGATTTCTTCACTGCATGCTTCTCACAGGATAATTTCCTCATGCATATGCATTAAGACCAAAAGATGTGTTCTGCATACTGACAGTAGTGACACAGCTTGGTGTTCTTGGGTGCTGTGATAGGTCAACATTTTTTCATACTGAAAAACTAAGCACTTTTTTTTAATATTAAAAAAATGTTACTTGCTTTGGTAAGTTCACTTTCTTATCAAAATAAAAACAGGAAGGTATTTCCATGTTAAAAAAATCACCAGTACTTCACAGAAAATGAATATGTGTTTCCCTCCTCTCCTTTATCTGCCATTAAATTACAGTCACACTTCTCACACCACACTCCACTAAGTCCCATCACAAGAGAAAAATCATGATGCGTTATTGAATATAGAATCTGAGGATGGCACAGACAAACACAAGGTACTTAAATCATCTCCCCAGAGGAAACAGTGGTAATTCAGAATTAGAATATTTTTTTTCATTTGATCTGGAATCTATCAGGTTTTGATTTGCAGCTGAAAACAAAAAATATTTTTCAGCTGAAGTTTTTACAGAAAGTTCCACATTTTCCAGTAGTCACTTCTATGGATGATATAAATACCAGCTGTGAAGTACTTGTAGCAGCTGAAGGATATGCACAAACATGCAGTATTTCTGGAAGAGAGACTTTCATTCCAGAAGTTATTAATGAAAAACTGTTTTATTACCCCATCCATGATTCATTGTATGCAGACTGCAGCCAAATAGAGCCATGTAGGTAGGGGGAGAGGACAATTCTCTTCCCTGATGTGATTGCCAAAAAGAAAACATGGTTTATAACAAACACTGAAAGAAATGGTCTCCTTGCACCACTGAAGTATTCTTAACAACTTACTAAGAGTGACAATAAAAATAATCTTGTTATTTTTTTCCAGTATCTTAAAGTTCACCTCAGGGCACTTCCTTTCATGAAGTTGTGTTTTAAAAGCAAGTACACCTTGTCAGCAATGACTTAGGGAGCTAGGCCTGATTTTCAGAAAGGACCAGGCATTCTTTAGTGAACTGGGACATTTTTTTGAAAAGCAATTTAGTAATACCAAATTTCACTGAACATTAGTGTTTGTGAGTGTGGAAATGTCCTACCCTGTATTTCCTGCCAGAAGATGAACTACTCACTGAATGCACTCACCCAATACACACGATATGTGCTTCCATCACACAAAATAGAGCAGCTTCAGCAGGCAAATTTGGGCAGGTTTCAGCACAGATTTTTTAGAGCTGGTCAGTAGGAGAGTTCACACAGGGTCAGCAGCCCAGATTGCCCTCGACAGAAGAGGGAGGGCTCTCCAAAGAGGTCTCTCATTTCATACAGGATCTGGCCCTGTAAACACAGCTTGAGATTTCTCAGAGCAGGAGCTGAAGGAGAAGTAAGGACTTTTGTGGGGTTTGTAGGTCCTGATAGTCCTTAGGCTCCAGCTGCCTAGCCTATAGGGTTTTTCTAGGTGTACTCTGAATAAAAACTGTACATAATAAGGGAATTTTGCTAAGAAAACCATGATCAGTAGCACAATTAAAAGTAGTCCACAGTTCCTTTAGGCTCTGTCTTAGGCTCTGTCACATAGAAAGCATTAGAGACAAGACATTTTCTCCCTGAGGATCCGATCTTTGCATTAGTTAGAGAAATGTTTTATTGCCAATGAGGCAAAAGTAGTGGAAAAAAAGGCTGAGGTTTGTTTGGAGGTAAACCTGTGTATGATCTCTGCCCAGGACAATAGCAGAAGATTCCAAGAAAACTCACTTACCCCATCTTTCATTCCCAGAGAGCCACAAATTACAAAGCTATCATTCAAATTATATTTCCCTCAACCATTTATAAAAAAAATTAAATATTCAGAGGAGCAAACAAAAAAAAACCCCACACAAAATGAACAAAATTAATGGGACAGCCACTTTGCTGCTGCAAGTAGTACCCTCATTGCTTACCTTCAGAAGAAGTAGGGAGGAAAGACAAGGAGGTGAAAATTAATAACCCTTCCAGCAGACAGCAGAGAGCTGTCACAAGTTCTGCAACCTAGGAATTTTTATCCACTCCCCCCATCTTCCAGAAAGACACAATTAATTTACCATCATTTTAACCTGCAAATGACACTTGTACAGTTGGAGGACTGAGAACCAACTTTCCAGGCTGCCAGAGGGGTGCAGAAGTCTGAGTGTTGCAGCATTCATGTGGATGCATTGAAAAATATAATTGATGGGACCTCCTACCTTGTTAAGTGCAGTAGCTATAACTCCACACAAGCCATGAGGGATACACACAGTTCCTTGGCAGAGAGTATCAAAAGAAAATAAATTAAACAGTCCTTTAAAATACTGCCTTAAGGAAGATTTAACATAATACTTGCATCTCTGTGTTTTTACTCATAGGATGTGGTGGTGTGGACATACACAAACTGTCTGATGCATAATTTTATCTGCTTCAGATTGCAGTAAAATTGGGACATGATGTACACAGTTTCTGCTAGAACCACTGTAAATTACAAAGGTTAATGATAGTTCTGTGAGGGGAAAAAAGACTTGGAACAGTAGATGTGTGTGTGCATTTGTATAATAATTCAAGGAACCACAGGCGGCAAGGTCCCTTTTGCTGAAAAATTGTTCCAATAAAAGGAGCCCACTTCAACAAGATTGTAAATACTAGACACCATTTTCAACACCTAGAATACCCAGAAAACAGCCTTAAACTTAGAAACCTCTACAGCTCTCATCACAAGTGCACTCAGGGCTCTATGGACAACACTTATGAGTTGGAACTGCCAGTCTGAAGAGTGGGAGAGCCTTACAATGGCTGAGCCTTCTGCTTTATTGAGCCAGACATTTTTGGTGATCCTCCTGGGTTACTGAAGTAGTGTTAAAGCATTTTAGTTAGCAAATACCCTTAGTGTTTTTGTTAATGGAGGGTGTATTCACCAAAAGGTATGTCTTCAATCAGAATCTGCAGTCTTGTCAGGTGACTCCACATAATTACCAGGAATTTTATGAACAGAATTCTGTGAATTCCTTACAGCTGCACATTTTCATCCCCTTACCCCACTCCTTTCTATCTCTTCTACAGCCTGGCCTTGCATCCAGCATCCCAGGATGGTGAAGACCAGGCACTCCAAGAGAACAGCCTCAAGGTCAGGTTTGCTCGAGAGTAAATCAAAAGAGGCAGCACCATTCAGCTCCTTAAGCAAAAATCCTCGTCCCTTTACCCAGGATGAAAAGATTCCTTTATTTACTGGGCAAGGAAGACGTTTTGTACTTTGCAAAAGTACGTGTGCAAGCAGCCTTCTTTCTGCCAGTTCTGCCAAAGGGTCCCTTCCTCTTCACACCCTTTCCCAGTTTTATGTATGGAGTCAGCAGTACCATGGTGCTAAAGGAGCAATATTCTCTTTATAAATGCACCTGCTGCATGATTGTTCTCTCCATGTCAAAGGAAGAGCCTCTGCCTAAGAAATGTCTAGGAGTGGCAGGCAGGAGAGACGCCCACCCTGCTCTAGTTTGGAGAATATGCACAGGAGATGCTTTTTAATAAAAAAGGTTAGAGAAGCAAGCTTAATCATGATAAATATCTGGTTTAAAGTGGTAGAGAAATGAAATAAGTGGTAATCAATTTGTTACTTCCAAGCTCAGGTACTTAAAAAGTTTTCTTGGTTGTAAAATGTGAGGTTAGTCAGGAATTCATTTTATTTCTTGAGCAGCATAGCAAATATGAGCCTGCCTTCGGGGTGTGGGAGCCCTCCTCTTTTGAGGGAACAGCAGATGCCCTTGGGGCACTTTGTCATATGATACTGTACCACAGAGCTAAAAATAGGAAATTGTGTCAAACTAGATTTATAAGAGATCACTTTCTCTGTGTGCAGACAGCAGGAATTTGGATTTATATAGTTGCTTCAACTGCATAGAAGTGTTCCCTCCTGAACACCTTCAGAGGCCATAAAAAAGTCCACTGTAATACAACTTTAGTGATAGAACTGCCCCACTGCCACTCACTAGGATTAGAGGGGAAAAAATTTTTTTAAAAATTCAAAAAAAATAAAAAAGGAAGAAACCACCTGACAAACAAAAAAACCAAAAAAAACCCCATCCTAAATAAAAAACCTAAAGGGAGAAGAAGGGTAGAATATGCAGCAAATGTCACGAGCACTGCTTTCTGAACCAAAAGTACACATAACCCCAGACATTTAAAAAAGTCATATCAATTCTATCAGATCATGCTTTGGTCTTGGCGTTTTTTATCAGCCCCTCTTCAGCTAATCACTTTTCTTTTAATCACAGCTGAATTTAGTCTCTATTTTAATTCTTCCCTTAGAAGATCTAAAAAGTGTTTTCTGCTATGTCCCTGTTTATCTCTCCACTCCAAGAGCAGAAGACATGACAGTGTAGCATAAAAGTTTATTGGCCTGTATTTTGGCTGACCAAATTACTCATGAGCAGTGAACTCATGAATAAGTTATGAAAGTCATTACTACAAGTGCCAATAAAACCTTTTTTATATGGGATTGCCATATATTCTACATATGCAACTTATTTTACAGGACAGGCAAAACTCTGTATAAGACACTTTTTAGAGAGTCTTAAAAATTTTTATGGGGACCATTTCTTCTATCCTTGCAACTTCAAACCAGGCCTTAATTAAAATAATCCATGCTGTACTGTGCTCAGAGGTACAGAAAATTTAAAATCTCTCTCAAACTTACGGCTGTCAGCTTTTACTTTCTCAGAACTCACAACCCACCAGAATCTGAAGGAAGTGCTGTCACCCTGGAAAATCATAGTTTTCCTTTTCCTACAGGTGAAAAACTTCTGGATACAATTCTAGAGGGTCTTGTAGTTAGAAACATTATACTTATCAAAAATCGAAGATCAAATATGGTATATTCTGAACATTAATCATTACAGTTTCCTAATGCAGGGGGATTTCCAAAAAGAAGAGAGTTAACATTAAACTAGTTTTAATGTTAAACGTTAATGTTTAAAGTTGTAGGTTAAACTAGTTTTATCAGAAAAATACCAACAAGAAAATAATCAATCCTCAGATTAGTCAGGAGAGTGTTAATGAGGATATCCATCCTGCTCCATTTTCATTTACCCCATAACTACAGGACAACAAGAGAGGAAGAAGGATGAGTGTGTACATGTACATTTTCCCCCAGATTTACAAACATCTTGATACATGAACCTGTTCAGCATTCTTCTCAGAGTTAAACGCTTGCAAGTATTTTTTTTCTTGCTGAAATGTCACACAAAGGCTCAAATCCCCAGGAGTTGGTAATTGGCATTGTTTACAGGGAAGCTGCGGGCATACAGGGCACAATTAAATATAAATACAGACAAATATAGGTTTTTCCACCTGAATGGGTTATCTACTTTTTTATTTTTGTCAGTAAAGAATGAAACTAAGAATTACCAGCACCTAAGATAGACCAGTCTGAAGTAAACAATTTGAGCTCTGCAAGTGCTTGCTTTCCCTCAGCAGCAGAGGCTGTCTCCACAGCACTCCACCACCGTTTTGGCATTTGCAGGCAGGCAGAGGTGAATCCAGCCCATAGGCACTAATCCTGGCTGTCAACTTCTCCACCAGTTTTCTCCACACACCACCATTTACACACATGTAAAATTAGGCATCAAAGACCTCTTAAACTCAGTAACATTATTAATTCAGATCCTGCCAGATCTGTGACTGCAGAGCACACATCAGCAGTTAATTTGTGTGTGATTTTCTTTCTAGCAAGATTAGCACTCAGTCAATGACAGGGCTTCTGCTGATGTAGGATCTGCAGTGTGGAGCACATTTTGACATATTTGCTAGTTATGTAAAGATATTTCCTGGTGACTTTTTTTCAGTTATCTGTTGCAGTACTGTAATACCCTTTGCTTGCCCATGTTGATTTCTGAAGTGATTTGCCACTGCTGTCAAAACACCAACATATCAAAGAGCAAGAGTAGACATCAGCAGTCCTTGATGACTGCTAGTTCTGTGTCCCCAGTGTAATTCTTTCCCAAGAAGTTTACAAGCACAATTTACTTAAGCTATTAGTACTCATGTTTTGTCTTACTACCTTTCAAACTCTGAGATGTCAGCTGGACTCTTGTGCTCTTGCCCAGGGACTTTCAAGATGTATTATACACAGCCAGTGCTGGAAAGCAAAGAAATGCCAGATACGTGCCGTGCTCCTACTGTTCTCCTGACTGCTGCATGGACAAAACCTCATTCCTCCTGCCAGAGATCCCAGGGTCCTGCTGCAGAAGGGGGCTCCTGTGGGAAGGGAAGATGTGACAGGAAATAAAGGAATGGCACCATGTGTCCAACAGCTAAATGAATTAAAGCTCTGGTAAAGCACTCTCTGTGCCCAGACAGCCAAGGCAATTCAACCCTGGAAAAACTGGGCTGCTCTAAAGAGCCAGCAGTGACATCCTCCCTCAAACCGATGGGAAATGCTCAGTTCACAGCACAGGACAGCAGGGACACGTGGGGAGGGGACATTTTACAGTAGGATTAGTCTGCTATGAAGAGCTAATGAGGCTGTACTGTGTCTTACTGGCACAGGCTGAAACCTGCTGGACAGTCACACATACACTTCGATGGTGTGTCCTTTATGTTTGCAATAGGAGGCAGTTCGGGATTCATAGGCCAGGGCAACACAGCATCCAAGTGGTGGGCACATGGAGCAATTTAGATTATTTTCATAATGGCTGTTCCCACCAGACTCTTCTAAAAATGTGATCTCATCCTGATTTTTTTTCCCCAACCTTCCATCTTCTAACCTGTGCTTTGCCTCTTGATTTCCATCATGTGTCAGTGGAGATGGCCTCACTTCACCCCACAAGCAAGCGGGTTGACTGCTTAAGGAATTTCCTTTTATTTCCAGTTAAAGTGAAATGACAGGGAACTGCACAACAAGGGAACGGAGCAGAGCACCGATGGTGCTGAACTGCAAAAGCTGGAAGCACTTGGGAAGAGAGCTCCTTCAAGCATCTGTCACAGCAAGCTCTTATCATCTATGACTTAGGTACTTACATCTAAACATCTTGGCAAAGGAGAGGAAGGAAAGTAACGTGAAACATCTGAGTTACAGAGCTTTAGCAGAAGTTAAAGGAGGAGGTACAAAAATTGTTAGTGAGAAGGAAAGAACAGTAGGGAATTGGAGAATTGTGGAAAAGAACATTTACGCTAAGAAACAAATAAAAAAAGCTTGTTTTTAAAATGCACCAAAAGTAAAATAAAAAAAAAAAAAACAAAATAAAAAAAAAAAAAAATTAAAAAAAAAAATAAACAAACCAAAACCAACAGCAACCCCCAAAAAAGCACAAAACAAAGCACCCCTCAAAAAGCAACAAAACAACAAGCTGTGCTTGAAAAAAGTAATGTTTAGAACTATATGATGTGACTTATCCAGACATCCTAAATATTAGGCATTTTCTCCAAAACCTGACTGATATTTGGGATAGTGTCTTGCTCTCTAAGTCCCGAGCCCATTTACTTCAATAACACAATAAAACAGACATGCAAGACAGACAACTTTCTTCTTTTATATGCTTTGTTCTGCAGCCCCATCCATGCCCGCTGTTTGTTTTGTTCTGTTCAGATGCAGTCATACCTGCAGCATAGTTTAGCAAAGCCCAGCCTGGCCCAGCAGATCCAGTGCAAAGCCAAGCAGTAATCCAGACACCAAAGCAGGAAGCTCAGCACCAATTAACTCACCCTGGGCTGAAAGTTCAAAGCCAAGCTACACTGTAACCTGCGCCCCACGCATTGCCATTGTGTTTTGCAGTCCTAAAATGCTGTTTTCTGTTTTTCCCTCCCAGTTTTACTTGCACTGATCTGACGTGCAGCCATAAAGATGGAAAATGAGTTGGAGGATGCAGAAAGAATGTTAACATTTTACTTATGCCATTTTTATTTATACACGGTGACCCAAAATAACTTCTGCATATAGATGTGGCTGTAAACACTGGCTATATTTATGCCAATTATTCTGACTTTATTTTTTAAGGTAATTATTCATAGGTTTAACACTTCCCTGACCTTTTCTAAAATCCAAGAAAGTCCTGCCTGTCAGCAGGGGCAGCCACTACTTTGCTTGAAAGGAAAACATACTGAGGGACCAAGACTTAAGTAACAAAAGTGACGGTTGTAACAATAAAGGAGAATCAATATCAGACAGATAAACCTGATCCAGCTTGTGATCATAGTCTGCGGTCAGTCTTAAGCAACGTGTTTCGGGAACAGTCCTTCAGAGATGTCAGCATTCCTTGTCAAAACATAAGCACCCCAGAAAAACACAAATCATTCTTCCAGGAGACTGAAAGAAGACAGTACTGAAAACACCCGTGATGTGCTCCCTATGTAGGACAGCACTTTTAGACTCCACAAAGGTTTGTGCAGCCCCTGGGGCTGAGATAGGCATGGTAGGCAGCAGCTCTGCCTGACGTTTCTTCAGACAAGCAACCAGCCTCTGCTTGCTTCTGCTCTAAATCTGGGGCACTTTATTCCTTCCTCCCAGCTGAATGCAAATCTCTCCCCAGAAAACCAGACTGAGCCACACTCGGCCATGGCTCCCCAAGGTGGTTCATTTGTGATGGAGGGCATACATGTACACGCAGAGGAATCTAATCTCACTTAAGTCGAGGGTCTGCCTCAAGTCTAGGAAGGCCAATGAGTTATTCCAGATAAGGCAGTTATCTCTGATAGCCCATGGAAAGCAGACACAGGCCTGCTGCATCCAGAGCTGCATCCATTGATCCCTCACCCCCAGCTCTGCACTGACCCCCACTGCCCTGCTGAAGGCAGCCCTCCCGAGCTCAGCACAGGCTGGCACTCAGACCCCTGAATCCCAACCACCATCTCTTCATCCATATGTGCTCAAGCAGCATCCCAGACTGTGCAACAGATGGCTGAGAACAGCTGTCCATGAAACACTCTGAGAAACATGAATGAGCACCAGAAGGAAAATAGAGATTCCCAGGGACTTCTTCCTCAGCAAAGGGGTAAGTTACTGCTTGATCTTCCAAGAAGCAGAAAGCAGGCAAGCTCTTCTGCTCTCCCACAGAAACTCCTTGCAAAGTCGTCAGTGTTACAAAGCTATAGGAACGGTGAACAGGCTGTGCAAAGTGCATTCTAGAGAAAATGCGAACAAAAAAAAAAGGTAATCTAAAACCACCACTTCTATTCCACTCAGAATATGATTTCAATTCAAAACTGGCTTATAGTCCAGTACAAGGTGACATAAACCTTGAAAGATATGCCTGAAACATCACCCTGAAGAATATTTTCACTGACTTCATTAGCAGAAATATCTTTTATCAAACATTGTATCAAAAAAACTAGATACATTTACAAGATTAAACTCAAAGGAGAACTATTGATTTATAAATCACCTTTTCAACAGACAAAAAGAAAGATGAAAGGAGAAGAGCAATAGCTAAAATCTGCCTGTGATAGAAGTCCTGTATTTTTTTTTACAGGGTTATGTTATTCTCTGTATGCCTGAGAAAAATATGAAGGTAAACCAATGTTTAACATAGGCAGACGTTTGGCTAAGTCATTCCATGCATTTGGTGACATGCAGGGAATGGCACCTCCTGAGAACTCCAAAGAGTGAAGTCCTTGTGCAAGAAGGACTCTGTGGCAGCAGCTTTGGAGAACCGAGCACATCCAACAGACTCCATATCCAGGAGCACCTTCTGTGTGCAGTGGGGATTTCAGGTGACTCCTAACCCCACTGAGGCACAGCAGCAGGCAGGGATGGGGGCAGGAACTGGCAGAAATGCACTGGCAAAGGCGCTGGCTCCTGGGTGGGATACAAGCAAGGTGGGGGGGTGGCTGGACAGGGTCTGTGGCTCCGGAGCTGTGCCGGATGGGTGGCTGCCACAGGAGACAGCTGAGGCAGGAACACTCACAAAGCTTCCTGCAGCTCTCAGGATTTCAGCAGGGGTAAATTCAGCTGGGGTAGGGTGGCAGAACTGCTGGAAATAGCGGCCAGCTTAGAGCAGGAGAGGAGTCTGCATGGCAGTGGGGCTCTCCCAGCCTCAGGAATTAAGTGCAGTTAGCAAGGTCCTTAGGCAGGCACAGCTGGGGGCAGAATCCCAGGCCAAAGTCCCAGGCTGTTGTGGCTTGGGTGGATGAAATCTGCTCACCTAATATAGAATCATAAAGGCTGTAAAAATATTCTCAGGTCTCTGGTACAACTGTTAACCCCACACAGACATGCTGACCATTAAATCATGTCCCAGGTGCCACATCCACCTGCCTTATGAATAGGGGATGCAATGCCACCACTTCCCTGAGCAACCTGTTCCAATGCCTGACCACCTTTTCAGAGAAGAATTTTTCCCTAATTTCCAAACTAAACATCCCCTGGGCACGACTTGAGGCCATTTCCTCTCCTCCTGTCACCTGTAACAGATAGTGACCTTGACCTCTGGTAGTCCTAGAAAGCAATAAGGTCTCCTCCAGGCAGGAGGAAAGGAGGCACAAAAGGAGCAAATGGAGGCAGATTTCCTGGATTTTAGTGCATTTCTTTCTTTGCCACTCTGCTTTTCTTCCTCTAACCCTTCAATTAATGAATGTGGAGTAGAGAAGTCCTGTATGTTGCTGTGTGTTTATGGCTAGTGCTAACTTGCGTTTGTGTTGACTATTTTCAACAGAAATCCCTAGAAATGGAATCGCACTCATGTTACAGCCAGTTAGTTCCCAGCAAGCTGACAATGAATGCTTCCTCATCTATTAAAAATATGCATTTAGCTAGCTAGCATACATGATTTCCTAAACACAGCAGGCAATAATACATTGAGTACCGGGTGAGTACACCTTACATCTGTGAAGAGATTTGGTGATAAACAGCGAAGCAAGAGTTTCTGTCATGTGCTTTTCTATACAATTTTAATTGACAGACTGGGATGTTTTGTTCCTAGATAAGGCTTGGATACCTCTCCAACAGCTGAGAGACCACAGAGAGCTCAGAAAGCAAAGGGTCAGGCTGTTTAGTTTGGAACAAGCTCCTTGAAAGCTCTTGAAATTTCATTTGCTTTCAAGGAGAACATTCAGTGGGAAAGAGACTGACTTTTCTGACCAGCTCAGATTGCCAGCTCTGCCACCAATCCTGCTGTGAGACCTTTTGCAAGGCTTTGTTTCCCTATGTCCTCTCTGACTCTTCACAAGTTTTTCTTATTTAGAAACAAGTTCTCCAGGAGGCTTTTTCTCACTACATATTTTTGCAAGTCTTGGCACAATTCATCTTCAATCTCTAGATGATGTCAAATAACACAGCTGTGACCCTGCAGTCCTGAGAGCAAGACCCGGGCAAGGCTGCATCCTCCAGGAGCTCAGCAGCAGCCCCTCCACTGCTGGGGCTGGGGCCAGGTCTCAGCACAGCCCCTCTCCTGTGCCTGGAGAGCCCCTGCTTTGCAGACTCAGACCAAACACGCTCTTGGGTGGTGTCAGCGTTTAACCAAACAGTAGAAGAGAGGAAATGGCAGCCAGCCAAAGTCTTCCAAGCTTGCAAAGCACCTCAGAGACAAGTCCTTCCCTTCAGCTTCCCATTGTTGCACTTGTTAATTATCCCATTTATTTCTGTGGAGGGTACACCGGTAACTTGTGCAATTACATGAATGTGGATGATTTTATAATAATAGCTCTTTTCCAGAAATTTGTACATGGCTGACAAAAAAATCCCCCAAAACAACAAAGTCAAAACTATTGATCTGAGTTACATCTAAAACTGAATGCAGAAAATCACAGTGGACCTAATTTGGCTTCATTTAGTGCATGATCAGGCTGCCTTAATTTTGGCAGGAATTAGCCCAGTGCTGGGATTGCTGGAGCCTGTCACTGTGCATAAACAACCCTGGGCAAGAGCCCGAGACTGACATTGCACTTCTGTACTTGACAAAGGCAGCAGGAGCGCATACTCAACTTCCTTGCAGAAGGCACACACAAAAAGACATAGCCTATTTAAAGGAAAATTAATGGCACCTTTTATTCCTGCCACCAGTTCTGTGGTTACTTGAAGAGCAGATGGCAATGCTGTGTGCAACAGCTCTGCTCCTAGCCAGGGCCTTTGGAAGCACATGGCAAGGGATGCCTGCTAGGGTAGGCACACAGCTGCCCTTCAGTGCCATAGGATTCCTACTCTCCTTTGTCCTGCCCAGAGCAGCCCTTTCCCCATACTCCTATTTGACATAAAAGCAATGAGGTCTTGTGCAAACGCAATTAAGGAACTTTTTTATTCTTTTTTTGTTAATAGGACTTTTCATCCAGACAAAGTGCTACTTCAGTAATAGGGACACACAATATTTCTTTAACCATCCTTATCTCTGCTAATAACACTGGTGCAAGATTGCTGTGCCTTCAAATAGCCCTTCCTGAATAAGAGGGAAAGAAAATAAACTAATTTCCATTGCAAGTGCTTTCCATTTTTAATTTTTTTTTAAACTCGAAATGCAGCCTAAATAGTTGATGCAGTTCTTCTGAGAAAGTAAGTATGTTAGCAATGTCTTTCATGTTGCAAAGGTGACTGAGGCAGGATGTTGGATAGCTTACTTGTAATCCAACAAGAAGCATCTTATACTGCAAAAATAGCTTATTGTAGTCCTTGTAGATAGCCCCTGAACCCTCTGAAACCTGAAAAAGCCAAAAGCAGCAAGTGTGTTCTACAAATCTCACGTCCCTCTTTTCTTCATTCTCGAGCAAACTTTAGGAAATCTTCACCTGGGCATTTTTTTCCCCTCATAATTTATGTGACTCAGTGAGCATCTTCCAGAATTCATGGAATTAAAGTAAAGAAAGACTAGACAAGTTTTGAACTATTTGAACATGTGTCTCAGATAGAAATGCAAAAGACAACAAGCTATGGAAGTTTAAAATTTGCTCTTGCAGCATTTCTCTAGGCAAGTCTTCCTTTGCCCCCAGTTGCACTCACACATCTACCATCAAATATTTTCACTGTGTGATCAACAAGCTATGAATGAGGTGACTTGTACTGCCTGCTTATCCTCCTGCTATATTTTAACAAAAGCAGAGATTTGCAAAGGCAACTTGCAATGTTAAATGCCCGTACTTCTTTCAGCTTCCATCATGTAAAGGATCTGAGCCAGACATCGTGGAAATGTATATTACCATCTGTCCTACATGCATGTTCTGAGATGTACTTGCTTGCCAAGATCACTGGATTATTTGCCATCTTCTGATAGCTGCTTATCTTCTGTCCTTGACCACTCATTGTGAAGCCCTTCCAGTGATTTCAGCAAGGCTGCTTAATTAGTCCTTTTACAGGAGTACTTTGTGTGCTAGATGTTTTCTTATAAGTTCTTAACTATATACATTCCATATTCTACTAATTTATGACTGAAGTCCTGGAGGAAACATATACAATTTAACAAAGCCCCAAATCCCCTTGATTTTTAATTTTTGAGTGGTCCTTGACACCAACACCAATCAACATCTATGCTATTGGCTGGGAATGCAGCATAACTATTCTGTATGGTAGTAAACGTTCTCTTATCACTACATTAAATGTACTGAAGGGGTTTGTGCTTTCATCCTAAGAAACAAATGAGCGTGGACTCAGTTGGGGACCAAGTTGGCAACCTCTTTTCCAATATATTCCAAGTACAGAACACCCACAGGGTTGAAATGGCAATCTAAAGCCTTTGGTTTTTTTTTCCCATCACTGCAAATTTCCCCATGACTTCTTTTAAATACATTCCTTACTATAGCAACAATTATTTTTTATGCTTTTCACAATAACTGAGAAAATCACTGCCATTCATTCCCTTTGTGGGAGCTGCACAAGTGGGAAATATTGATTTCTTCACATATTGTTCTGCTTGGTATTACTGCTTGGCGTATTTCTGCTTTCAGCTCTCATCCCCACTGTACTCTACATTTCCAGTAGTCGAGCACTACTGAGCATTGTCATAGCTACATAATCACATTTAGCTCCAAATAAACTTTTTGGGCATCTGGAAAGAGTGACTGCATTTAGTAATGCATGTGCTTACCACAACCCTGAGTTGGCTGAAAATATCAAATGTATAGGATTATAAACATCTTTTGTTGAGCTTTGCAGAAAAAAAAAAAAAAAAAAAAAGCACTAAAATTATTAGCTTCTGACACACATAGAATTCAGAGTCAGGTAGAGAGAAAAAAAATACTAAAACCCTGACCAGCTGTCCTCCCACCTGCTTTGTCTTTTCAGGCAGATTCATTACATGGTTTTATTTGCTCAATAACATTCTGAATCACTAGACAGAGTGCAGTGCACTTTGGACCCTAAATAAAGCTCTGCTGTCACCTCTGAAGCCAATGTCCTGGCTGCCCTCTTCTCCCCACTGAAATGATCTCCAGTAAAAGTTTATCCATCCAGCTCTGCACCATGTTCCTCACATCCTCGTGGACTTTTCTGCCTCCATGCAGGTGTAGAAGATTCCTGGATGCCTGTGGTGAGCAGGAGCCCCCCATGGCACAGTTCAAGGGATGTGCAAGGGATGACAGCAGAACAGTGCCAACAAAACTGTTTCAGCCTTGGTGAGGATGTACTTATCACAAGGAATAACATAGCCTCGGGCTCCTTGTCAAGAAAAAGGAAATACAGCCCACAAAGAGTTTGAAAACCTTATAAAAATTAAATGCAATCAGGAAATAACAGTCTGTTCACACTAGAAAGAAAGAAATCTCCCTTTACACCTCTGCACAGGCCACCCTGCCCGTGCCTTGCCATCTGCACAATAATGAGGAAAAGTTTTGCTCCTCTGCTGCAGCTGCCCCCCAGCATTATTGTGTCTGAGAAATACTCATCTATTAGCCAAGACATGTAGCCTAAGAGGCTGAGAAGTTTTATTGTTGATATTACCTGTCAGCATGGAGCCTTGCTTCCCAAAAATAGACTGAGGAACATCAAAGCTCCTTCCAGTGCAGGCAGCATCTGGAGCCATTTGCACCTATTAATTTTAGAGCAGAGTCAGGAAGAAAGAGCAGGTTTTTTAACTCTCAAGGCAAATATTTATTTGCCTGGATCCTGAATGACTGGCAACTTCAACCAATCCCACTTTGGTCAAGGGTGGAAGAATTGGGCCACACCCAATGCAAGCAGCTTCCTGGGTCAATTGATGGATTTTCTACACATCTCACAATCACAAAATTCTATCTACCCTGGGATGAAACTCACCAGCTGCCATTCTCAAGGATATATGCCTGCTTATCATTTAGGTAATTTTTCAGTTACTGAGCCACATCTGTGCTGGATGCAGCCCATGCAGAGGGACTCTGCTTTGCCCTGGCACCACTACCCAGCCCTGAGCTACCATCCCTGCACAGGTCAGTGCCAGGGTGCAGGTTCATCAGGAGCTCTGCCATGGCATCACATTGGACCAGAACAATTACTAACAGGCACCTTGTCAAGTTGAGCAAATGTCATTGTCCTTGTTTTACCTTGTACTTGACTGTACATTGATTTCTCCCCTTTATTTTAGCAGTTCCAACTAAGCTTTGACTCCCCCCGATTTTTGCTTTCTTTGAACCACACTGCTCCAATTATTGCTACAGTCAGTGATGCTTCAGTGTTTATTTTGCATCCTTCTATGAGCATGTCTTGAGTATACAGTGATTTTCACTGTAAAAGACTCAGCCTTTAATTTGAGAAATGTTTGTGGTTTAGCTTTTATCTTTGAATTTTATTGGTTTCTCTACATTTGTTAAAATAGTTGAAGAAATATATTACCATTTCTATACTTTTATTTACGTTTGGGGTATTTTTATACAGACTGTGTAGCTAGTGTTGGGTTTTTTCCTTCATTTTTCCTTAACCCAAACCCCAAAACTTCCACTTATAGTTCAAAGCGCTGTTTAAACATTTTCCTTATCTCCTTGGCCTTCTCCATAATTTTAAAGATCAGTGAAGGACTTAGAACTCAAAACTCAAACAGACTCCGTAAGAACATCATAAATGAAAGAAAAGAAAAAAAAAAAAGAAAAAGAGAGAGAGAGAAAAAAGTTCTCCCTCAGTGGGAGGTTCATCAAACCAATGTAATCTGCACTCTCTCCCCGGGCACTGCAATTCTTTGCTTCTCCCATTAACAAGAGCTGAGATACAAATAAAGTGGCACATGTTCCATCATTAATAACAGGAAATAACCACAACTCAACTCTACCTAACATTGAAAGCAGGACCTTAATAGAAAAGAGAGTGACCAAAATCAGTCCATCATGTATCACACCAATAGTGCTGAAGTGTAGCTCAGGGTTTCTTCACTCTGTCAGAGCCAACATCCACTGCATACTTTCAAAAGCAGGTACCTAAATTTCCCATGTAGCCAGGAGAGGTATGTAGGAGAAACAGAGATTATTCAGGGCACCACAGTTCAATGCTGACAAGATAAACCCACACTTTTTTTGATGCCATCTAAAGTTGTCATGTCAGTGTCTGCCCTCTAAAAAGCCCTCAAGGGAATGCTCCTATGCTCTTCACTTACATGGGACATGTTATTGCAAAGCAATGGAATATATCTCCTGCTTGTTGGAGTCAGTAAGTCAGGAGTCTCTCTGATTTCTTCAGAGAGAAATCAGAGTGCAGGGATTGAATTAAAGTCTTTGAATGGAATGAGTAAGTGAATAGTGGAATGAGTAAGTAAGTAAGTAAATGGAATAAGTTTTAAGTGCTTTTAGTGAGTAAAAGGTCTTAGATGCCTGAGAAGTAGTACATGTTCTAGTGAAGGTAGAAAAACATGCTAGTGTTTCCTTAGAGGCTCCAAGAACCTAGCTTCAGACATAATAGAGTTAGAGTTAAGAATATTGCTTACATTTTTCAGTTAGAACAAGATAGGCCGTGTAGTCTATACGTAGCCTGGTGTGCTAAGAAACTAGAATTCTAATAGGTTAAGGAATAGTGGTCCGAGTTTGTGTCTTGGCTATTTGGAAAGTTTCTATAAAATAATATGTATCAGGGAGAGCTGGTGCTCTATGCCATGTGCATTTTGCCATTGCATTTTGCTACTGCAGTCTTGCCATTGCTTTGCTTTGTTTTTGCCTTTGAGACTGATGTGCTTCTGTAATAAATAACTTTATAGCAACTATTAACTTGCTTGGCTTTTTAAAGAAGAACATAACCCAGCAGTGTGGGTGCCCAAGAGCACCCGGAGGTTTTCCTAAACCTCACACCTGCTTCTAATGCAGCTGGCCTGGCCAGAAACACCATGGAAGTAAGATACTGTTCTTTATTAAAATAAGAAGTTCCCAGATGCCATGCCTCGTGTTAAAATTTCTTATGTGTGGAATTCTCCCATGTTATTTATTCCATGACTGAGCAAATCCTTCTGTACAATACCACAAGATATAACAGTGCTGGCCCTGGGTCAGAGATGTGAGGAAGAGGAAGTTGTGCCTTGCCCAGCACAGACCATAGCATGAGGACTTGCCAGTTTATGTGTGCCTTCTGCAGGGCACCTTTCCCCCTCAGTTTATTTTACACCTGCACCTGTGCCAAGGAGCTTCTTTAATTCTGTACTGGTCCTAAGTTCTGGTTCGACAGCTCTCTAAGCTGAAATAATTTATTTATCTAGAGAGCAGCTCTTTCTGCCCTGTTGAAAACATTCAGTTCCTACCTGGCCTTATCCTGTAATAGGGAGGAAAGGACAATTCATCTCCTGATTCATTAGTCATAGATCTCTAATGAGATTCCAGTTGAAACAGCCAATCTGCATCAGGTGAGACAGTGACTACTGCCAGGAGAGGACCCCTGTGAGACCAGGGGTTCATTTCACACAGTGCCCAGTGCTCAGCTTGTGGCTACAGCAGCACTAGAAGCTGAATTCACACTGAAGATGCTGGAAGTTAATTCAGCTCTGGGGGCTTCTAAAGAAGAAAGAGGAAGAAGTTGAAACCAAAGAGCCTGAAATTAATTTTCTAAATATATCTGTGAGCTGTGCAGAGAATGATAATTCCCAGAGAGCTGAGGAGTTTTAGTGTTTTGCTTTATTCCAGTTTGGAAATTTCGGGAACCTTCAATGCTTCAGGACACCAGAGCACCAGTCACACTTTTTCAGAGGTTTTGGATTTTTGTTTCCCCTTCAATACACTGATGGAGTGAGAGGACCCAGACAGACAGCTAACCTGAAAGTCTTGGTCAAGGAAATAATTCCAGTCCCTGCACAGGCATTCAGAAACCTTCCTTCCAGTGCCAATGCTTCTGCTTGGTTTAGGTTTCGCTATCAGGATCACCTTAGACAGAGAAACAAAACCTTGAACACAAAGGAAAACTCCTGAATCTTTCTCACTAATTACTTATGAGGTCAGAGTGGAAGGACCTCTGGAGCACCTCAACTAGAGTCTCATTTCTCCATGCCCAAGACCGACCCATTTGAAGTGCTGCCTCCCTTGCTGCCATTCCATTTCATTTGATAACTTCTGACCATCAGTGCCACCATCAGAGCACCTTTGGAGCCACATGCTGTTCTTGACAAAATCCCATAGCACTATCAAATGCAGCTTATGAAAGCTATCCCAGTAAACACAGCCATTTGTCACTGCTTTCCCACCAATCAGCCATAGCAGCAAGTATTTTGCTTTTCGCCTTCTCTTTCAAAGAGAAGTTGCAAGCAAAAGTGTGAGGCTTAACTGGGTTAATCAGGTCAAGAAAAGCAGAAACAACCACAACAGCACAAAAAGGGCACATTTATTTGCCATGGCCAAAGGGTAGGAGCAAGGCTCAGTGACCCCCTAAGGCAGAAGGGGGACAGGGAAGGGTAACACTGAGCTCAGACCCTGCTTTCAGGTACAGGTGAGGCACCTGTGCTGAACTTCGTCTGATTTGCCTCCATGGTTTAAAACCTGCCAGGCTCTGGTGGGTACTTAGTTCCTGTGCACCCAAAGAGAGAAATACAGTCAGTGCCCATTTCCATTTCATTCACCATCGTCTGTGTGCCCAGGAACTGGTTCTGAGAAGGATCAGATCAAGGCAGGTCAAACAGGGCCCAGAGACCTCTGGAGTTACAGGGAAATCTTTCACACTCATGAAAACCACTATAGAGCCGCTCTTCAACATGGATTTTCCTTTGTTCTTTTTCCCTGGAAATTAGCATGCACCAAGCAACTAAGTCTATTAGAGAAAATTGACCTTGGAATCATTTAGCTAAGGATTTGCCAAATCCCAAAGGTATTTATTATTCTTATAAGCAATGAGGCATATGGTTGACTTTTCCAAAGGCCATTTCAGAAAGAAAAGTAAATGACCATTTCTTGAAATGGAAACAAGAGATATTTAAGAACCTTTAGTCCAGATCTGGGGCAGGACGATTTCATCATAAGGCTATGCATAAATGCACAAAATGTGGAAAATTAGAACTTGAGAGACCCCGTGCTGTGGTTCTCAGAGGCTGCTGCCATTCCACCCATACTGCTAAAGCACTGGAAGGTCAATGTCAACAGATGGGCAAGTGTTTGTCAAGTGGCTTTCATACCTCTGCTCCAAAAGTTAAATGGAGACAGTCTAGCAGAAACAGAGAAAGTTCTTTATTTAAAAGGGGCCCAAGGTCTAACACAAAAGCCTGGAGAAATTTCAGTTTGAATGGAGTGAAGTTTGTAACTCAGATTTGAATCTGTAGGAGGTCAGATTAGATAGTGGGTTCTGAATTTTCACTTTCTATTTTTCTTTACCAGAGATCAAATGTTGTCTATAAAATGCTAAGACAGTTCTTTGGCAAAAGCACAAACCAAAAAAATATCATTGACAGAAATTTAACCGAAGCCAAACATCTTTTTTTACCAAATAACAAAAGAGTTAGCAAAGGAAGATAAAAGATTCCATACCATCAGCATCAAACCTCAGCAACACCTCTGTATTTGACAATCTTCTAGTCTTAGTCAAGAATGCCAGATCTTCTATGCACAAGAACAAGGTAACGAAGCCAGATTTAAGGGGGAAAAAAGTAAATAAAAATCCTTTTGTTCTTTCAGCACTATTCTGATTACTTATCTCTGCTTTGGAAGTCAAGGAAGGCTAAACTTGCCTTAAAGAAAGAGTACAATAGACTTGAATAGTAAAATGCAACATCTGCATTTGAAAAGAAAACAGTATATTTAATGGACAAACTCATTTAACAATTTCATGAGCGTGGGCATCAGTGAATTTTTTTTTATTAGTAGAATAAGTCATAAGTCTCAAAAAAAATCCAGTGCTAGATTTTTACATGGACATAGAATAATAGATATTCTTCAGGTATACTGCACTCAGCTGACTGCTTGTGGCAGGAGTTGGTGCTGCCAAATATAAAGCCAACTTTCCCAGAATTTAAACAGCCCTGGTTAAATAAAGTGGGGCAATAATATCCAGACTAGAGAATTCTACAGAAGAAGAAAGCATGAAACGATGCAAAGAATCCTTCTGCTCAGGGGAAATCAGAGCCCTGTTCCTCCACATAAAGGTGTTCCGTGTACTGATGTTGCAAATTTCATGGGGACACTGAAAGTATATTTGCAATTTTTTTTGCCACGTACAAAGACTTCTATAAACAGGGTTTGCAACCTGCTTGGCCAGTCAGTAATTCTTAAGTTTGGAGCCCAGCTGCTGATGTCTTTTCTAACAAATAAACTGTGCTGCTCTTGTGTTTCCAGTCCTACACTCAGGCATCATCAGCCACCAGATAATCTTCATCGCTATAGACAGTGACATTGACCCACCTTGGAAGGCAGAAAAAGCTCCTGAGCTTCAAGCTACAAAGAATTCTGGTTTGTCATGCACTCAACAAGAAAGAGCGCCAAAGCATTTCAAATACTACAAGAAGAAAAACACAAGCATTGTGGTTCTATACAACAGAAACATTCACATGCCACAGAATATTCCAGGCGTGACATTTTGCTTCACTGAAAGCATTAAAAATGCACTGGGATGCCAAAACAAAATGCACCAGTTCCTATGAACATCATTTGCTGCTTTTACAGAGACATTTCTTCACCAGAAAATAACACTTGGTTAAAGCTCAGCTACTTGTGGAAAGAGGCACTTACAGCAAGTTTTATTTGCTAGATTTTTTTGAAATATTTAAGTTGAAAGAGTGGAATATTATGACCCTGCTAAACACAGCTCCTTTCAACGAAGGAGAACATTTTTCTTTCCCTCAGAAGATAGGTTAAATTAGAGTTAAAGAAACTAGAAACTAAGTGCTGTAAATGAATTTGACTTATGTATCCGTTGGGCATCTTGAACTCCTGAAAGCTTCCAAGACAGGCTGTTCGTGCTAATCTGAGATCCACAACTAAAACCTTCTCATTTAAAACATTGCTTTGCATTACAGATTCATTTCAGCAACCAGTTCTGTTGAAAACAGAACCAGGCCAGTTTGTTGACCTGAGAAGCAATTCTCACGCACAAGATTCTGCATGGCACACTAAACTCATTTGATCCCATTTCCTCTGGAACAATTACTTAGGTTTTTTAGGAGTCACTTCCCCTGCTCTGTGTTCATGATGCAGAGTCACTTGTAACTCGGGATTAACTTTCTTTGACTCAAGAAGCTTGTTAGGTGCGAGTATTACAGTTTTCTTTGAGTTGCTAATATAGTGATGCTAATTAAGGCTTCCAAAGACTGTTGCAATATTCTAATTACAGCAGCTACATGTCCTTTAAATCCATTTACTGTAGAACAAAGTGGGGTTTGCGATCTGTGTTTCTTGGCACTACATTCACAGCAGTATGCTACCACTTCCCCATGTCAGGATTATTTTAAAATTCCAACCATTAGACAGACAAAAGAGGATGAATTGAAGAGGGCAGTAGATATTGAGTATCAGGATTACTTTAACTAACCCTGCTCCTGGAAAAAGCATTCTTGCAACTATGCATCAAGCTACTGTACCCATTAGAGGCACCTCCTGAACCCCAAATGCTCCTGGGATGACAGAATATTTTCCTCCCATCTCCATCCTCCTCCTCTAGACCCAGCCCCAGAATTCCTCCTGGTCCTTGGATTATTACCCATGGCAAGAATAAATTGGTCTTTCCTGGACCTTTCCAGCAGTTCAAAGTCACATCTCTCCATTACAAAAATTTGCAATACAGAGTCAGTTCTCTGTCCAGACAGCTGGGTGCATGTACACTTCCTAGGAGACACAGCTTCGAGGAACAAAACATTCTTTCTTTTCTGATATTTTATTAAAACATTTCATTTTGCAATTTCTGGCTAAACATAATGCTCCCGGGATCTAATATATTCCAAAGCCTCTGGTTTTCTTGCCCACAGTGCTGGAAAGTGGCAGGTTCTCAGTTATTGGTATGTGATTTAGTTTCAGCTCATGGACTTTTAACCATCTTCTTCATATCTTTTGCAATCATTTCTAATCTGTCAGAATTCAGAAGGCTTTATGTTCACTTTACCTATTTTTGCCAAATAGGCCTTGCTCTCAGCACAGTGAGCAACAAGGGAGCAGGAGAATGCAGACAGGACAGGGAACTTCATTCCCTTATTTCTATCACTGTAAGCCTGCATGACCCATTTCAGCTCACAGACCTACAGAACAATTCTGCAGTTTTTGCCACTACGAACCGGGTTAAAAAAGAAAACTCTCAGAGGAGCCAACTGAGAATCCAAAGAAAAAAACAAAACCACACCCCAGTGCATTCAAAACAATTTGTTTTTATTTTAGCTTTCCAATCACAAATTCACTTATTTTTCAAATGGAAAGCCCTCTTGAGGTCCAGAAGCTTCCTTTCCATATGTGCTAGAACTAAAATAAAATCCACTACAGTGTGAAAAGGAAAATGACATGCAGTGCAAAGCGTATGGCTGGTGACACACCAAAGGGCTGGAAACCAGCATTTGAAAAGTTTTTTAGCAGTGCTGAAAAGGGGAGGCAAGATAAGTTTGTGGAGCACCAAAATTTTTCATTCACTACCAAATAAAATTATTACCTGGCACACAGCTGTGAGTAAAGGATGAGGTGAAGTTGTAGGAAGGTATTCCTTCAACGGAGCTATGAACTCATCTCATTAGCTAATGGCAGGACAAAGGGTAAATTGTTTCTAATCTTCTGATGTAGAGCTGTCAGAGGGGGAAAAAAGGTGTAAAACTCAATGTTGGTAATGAGGCTCCCCACACGCCTCAGCACAGAACAAGGGACTCACAGAGAGCACTCCTATATGTCAAAGCTATTAAAATAATATATAAAGCTAAGTATAAAGAAAGATGGGTTAGTCAGATGGCCACTCCATGAATATAATGACACTTGTCTTTTAATATTTCTCTTACTTCTCTCATTTACAGTGTTTTCAACCACGCTATTTGGAGAAAGATGAAAAAGAATAAAGAAAGAGGGAAAGCATGCAAAACCAAGAAAGTCCTCGGCACTATTTCTATCCCACAATTAATATTGATTGCTTTCTGATTTTCATAGGAAATTGTCAGAATCCTGGCAGTGCAAGACTGATTTCTGTACTTCTGGATATGGTAGATTATCAATATAATTGCCACCATCAGAGCTTTTTCACAATCCTTCCTGACATTTCTGCTCCAGGGCCAAATTAGTGCCATGTTGACTATTTCGTCACCTGAAACAGCTACCAATGCATTGGGATTTTATTTTTATTTCCCTCCCCAATAGCAAAGGTGACACCCCAAAGCACCATTTTTCTATTATTACTAAACACCAAAGAATCATTAGCCAAAAGCCTAAAAACCCAAATATCTTCCTGGCACTTATTTCTGCATTTGAATTTTTTCCAGGTATCAATTCTGCATGCAGAAAAATTGCACCTTTACAATTCTTGCACCTCCTTTGGGAGCACAGGGAATTTAGGGAACCCTCAAGCTTATGCTGCATTACTGCACTTCACAGGTAGATAACAAAGCAGTGAGTCAGACTGATGCTGGCCTTGCAGATAAGCACCTGCTGCAATCAAACCTTGGAGATGCTGAGCAGATCCAGGCCAAAAGGAGATTTTAGGTGCTCATCACCTTTCTGCATCTACCTACCAAAATGTGCTCAATCCCCTATCAACTCACACCTCTGAGCAGGGATCAGGTGATCTTCATCACCACCCTTTCATACATGTGACACCCAGATTTTCATCATCCTCAGTGCACTGTGAGAGGAGAAAGCATTCTGCAGGAACAAGAGCACTCATCCACACAAGAACCGAATCCAAAGTGGCTTCCTAAGGCCAAGCCAAGTTATTTCTGACCTTCTGTCCCACTCCCCACCAAGAGCAAAGCACACCATAAGGGCTAACTGGGGACATATTGAAGTCACTGGGCTTTGGAGAAGGCCTTGAACCATGACAGCTTACACATGGCTTCCAGAGAGCTGCCTTGGAAACATCACACCCCAAGTAGCAAAAGCCTCAGACTTGCACTTCAATTGAGCTTTGATTCACCTCTCAAGTGTTAAAGGATTTAGGATCTGCATTGAGAAGCAATAGCAGGAGTTTTACTTCTGTGGTATCCAAGCCTTCATAGTAGTACATCCTCTGAAATACAGCAGGTCAAAAACCTTCCACAAAAAAAAATCAAAAAGGAGTTGCTGTTCTTTGCCTTTTCAATCTGAGGATTTATTAAAGCAGAAGCTTTCTGTGAGAAAATATCAGTTGGAGAACAAAGTATTACTCAGGTCTGAGTATTTCTCAGCATTCTAAATGGAGACCAGTGCTTACACCTCCAAAAAAGTCAGGACATACAGCTGAGTAGAACATGACTTAAACCCCAGCCTGCTTGCCAAAAGGGTGCCTGCAAGTAATGTGGCATCTCTATCCCTGGGATGCTCTAAACTCCAGCACTATTTCTGGAGACCATCCTCAGAACTTTGAACATTCACGTGCTTAATCTCAGTTCCAGAGAATTCAAAAAACAACAGGTGAAAAGTCTGTATATTTCTGTTGGTTCAGTGGGAGTTTGTTTTCAAGCCAAGCCCAGCTCTATAATTCTGACAATTCTCTGCTTTCCTCAGAAGCTTTCAGGCTCCTCCAGCAGCCCTGTCCATGTGTGGCTGCAGCCTGGGGAAGGTTAGGAATTCATTGGATGATAACAGGACTGGCAGCAACACCTTACTGTGGTGAGCAGGAACTCACAAAGTCCCTGATAAAACCCTGCTTCATTCTGTGAAGCACAGGTTTGCTGTAAATCTCTGTAATTGGTATAAAAGTGGCCTGAGCCAACTCAGATAATAGAGTTTGCTGGCAGCCTAGGAGACAGGCTGAGCTGAGGCTGGACACAACACCAAGCCACTGTCCCAAGGTGGACATCGTCCCCTCAGCTTTCCTGTCAACATGTAACCACAAATAATTCACCGTGAGGTCGGCACAGAGACACTGTTTGTAAGAGGAGGCTCATTTGGATGTTAGCAGGGCTGGGGAGCAGCACTCCCAGCAGCATTCCAGCCCACAGACACCTCTGTGCCCGAGCACTGATTTGGCAGCAGCTGTGGCATTGCCAGGTCAGATAAAAATTCTCCTTTACTGAACCCCTGGCCCATCAAACACACATTTACAATGGATAAATATGTGCAGCACAAACAAGTTGGAGAGATTACCAGGATTAGCCAGAGTCTCCTGCTGCCAACGTTTCAGGCAATCCCTCGAATACAGCGAGGGCAGCACAGCACAAATGCACAGTACCTATAAAACACATCCACTTGAACTGATGCACTCACTGTGACGTGTCAAAGATACATGCAAAAAAGGTTTTGATATCTGCTCCTTGCCAAAAGGAAAATATTGGAAACAGTGTACAACTATGCATCACAAGGTCAGCCACTGCCAGGTCCAGCTCCCTGCTGGAGATGACAAACCAATTCCAGCATGCGAATTGTGGGCACACATATTGAGAGAGCAAGAAAATTACAGCCCAAAAAACATTCCAGGCTGGAGCTTCTCAGCTCTGTTCCCAGCCTGATAAGCTGGTCCAGCTCAAGGCTAGGGAGAATCTCTCCCAGGATGATAACTTGGTCAAAATAGAGAGGAATTAATAACAAAGATAGAACACCTGTTGTGGTGTGTGTCCAGGCCCTGGGAATGGGGTGTCTTCTCTCTGAACCAATCATCTTTGTTCTGCCCTTGGAGTTGCGAGTCATGCTGTAAAACCAAGTGTGTTTCTGAATAAACTGGTCTCTTTCTTTCCTATCATGAAAGACGACCATGTAGCTGTGTGTTTTATTTCTACCACATCTAAAGGGTTAATACCCCTTTACACAGCTACATTGAATCTCTTTCAAGTGAAGCCTTGAACATGTTAAATTATTCCTGTTGGTTCTCCAAAACACTGGAGGCCCACTCACTTTGGAAAAGCTTACAGAAGCATCTAGTTATTGCACCTAGTTTCTGCTGTCTGGAGCACGCTGAGGGTGGAGAGCCCTGTGCCACCACTTGGCATTTGATGCTTCACACCCCAAACCACAACATCCCTCTCTGTTCTGGAGAGGAAATACCAGAGGCTACTCCCAGCATTGGAGGTCAGCTTCAAACCAAACAGATTTGGGGGTTGTTTGTTCTGGGATTTTTTATCTTGGTTTTTTGGGGTGGTTTGTTTGGTTTTTTTTGGGGGGGGGGGTGATTTGGTTTTTTTGTTTGGTTTGGTTTTTTTTTTTGTTTGTTTGTTTGGTTGGTTGGTTGGTTTGGTTTTTTGTGGAGGGGGTGGGGGTTTTTTTGTTTGGGTTTTTCTGACTTGGAGAACTTGCCAAGTCTTGCTCCATTATTACAATGTTTACAATGTGAACACTAACTCAGGGAAATATCTCATAGTATTTGGGGTGACTTTGGGTATTTTTGTAACAAGTGACTGTGATCAATTAGAAAGAGGCCCATGTTCCTGAAAACTAGAGGGGTTTCTCTTCCCTAAAATAAAATAAATGCTCTTCTATAATATGCACACACATATCCACACCCACTCACCATATATTTAACAAATAATGCCTCATTTATTAATGCTCTACAGTAGTTAGGCTTCTCTAGTGAAGCACTAATATAACATTTCTCAAACAAAGTTCTTGTTCTGCTTGATCTATTTGGGAAATGTTTGGTAATCTATCTTGATACACTTCTGTCTGTCAGGGGCTGCTGCCTCATTCATGCTTTTTGCTAGACAAGGCAGGCAGCAGCACTGGGAGGTACCTTCCTAGGACACAGTAGCCCTTCTTCCTTAATTCTATATGAGAACAGTTTCATTGATTTTGGAACTGATGTGAAATATGAATAATTAGAACTAAAATGAAGTATCTTTGGTCTGCATTTAACAGTACATAAAGAAATAGCAATGCTTAACATGAACTGGAAATATTGCCAGTCTTGATTCCTACACTAAGGATAAGTAGAAAGTTTTCACCAAGGATTTCATATTGTAAAGTCACAGTATAACTTGCAAGGAAACATATGGCTTAATTTTTGAAATTTATTTCTGCTTCTCTTGGGGTCAAATTTTTGAGTATTTTTTTTCTCCTAATAATTCTGGACTTCATAATCTAGGTTAATTTTATGTCTTCATCCACTTTACTATAAATGAATAATAATTAATTAGATAGACACGTAACATGATTCGCCAAGCATATTTTCAAGGAAAAGACTTCATTAGATTCCCTCCATGGGGTTTGCTGTTCATTTTCCAAGATGTTGGCTATCAATATATGTTTTATTCTCTTGAGAAAATGATAAAAAATTTTGTCTTTTTTTTCTATGAAAACCACAAAAAAGCTCTACATTCCTCTAAATCAAGAAATCTCTACTTCACTATTGCAAGACTATAGCCAAAAGCAGTTCACAATGACTACCTCTGCAGTCACATACACAGAGGTCCTGACACAGCACCCCATTCAAAACCAGCAAGTGACATAATATTCACCGTGCTTTGGGAAGCTTCTGGAGTAGATATTCCTTCTAATAGGTGAATTCTAGTACACCAGCTGTGCAACTGGTACCATCCACTCTGATATCAAGGCCTTTGTTTCTGACCACACAAACCACTTTCAACTAAAGGAGCAAAGCCCAAGGCAAATCATACTAGCTACAGAAAGATATCAGCACCTGTGGTGGTAGGCTTGGCCAATGGACAGGGCACAAACAGAACTCTCACAATGTCCCTTGTCACTGAATACTTGTTAACAACAGTCTAAAGTTCCTCACAAGCATCCAAGTTCCTCTGAGCAAACCTAAAATACAAATCCAGACATTTCAGCACACTGGAGTTTAGGGCGGATTAAGAAAGCAAGAGACAGAAAGAAATTATTTCACTTACATTTTTCATGCTGCAGCTTCAACCAAGACCAAATATTAGAGAACAGGAACTACTGAGACAAGTTCTCTTGGACAAGCACAGCTGTCCCTGCACAGGGAGGGGTGGCAGGACAGGGTACAGCCACCAGCACCTCAGCTGCTCACGCTGGCACAGGGCTGCACAGCTCCAGCCAGGACCACTGGGGGCTCCCCCAGGCAGCACGTGGAGGGAGCACTTCTCCCTGGGAAAGGTAAAACAAAGGTACCTGCAACAGTGCAAAAGAAGGCAAGGATCTGGGTGGGGAAGTCAAATTAGCATGACACTAATGCAAAAGTGTCACACTTCCCCCAGCATAAGTCCTTTCTCCAAAGGGCAAGGCATTGCTTAGCTACTACACCTGTGTAGGCACACATATTGAGAAAGCAAGAAAATTACAGCCTGAAAAATATTCCAGGCTGGAGCTTCTCAGCTCTGTTCCCAGCCTGATAAGCTGGTCCAGCTCAAGGCCAGGGAGAATTTCTCCCAGGATGATAACTTGGTCAAAATAGAGAGGAATTAATAACAAAGATGGAATACCTGCTGTGGTGTGTGACCAGGCCCTGGGAATGGGGTGTCTTCTCTCTGAACCAATCATCTTTGTTTTGCCCTTGGAGTTGCGAGTCATGCTGTAAAACCAAGTGTGTTTCTGAATAAACTGGTCTCTGTCTCCTATCATGAAAGACAACCACATAACTGTGTGTTTTATTTTCACCGGACCTAAGGGGTTAATACCCCTTTCCACAGCTACACACCTGGACTTTGTGTATCTCCTAATACTCCACTGCCATCTGCTACTGGAATTGTAGTGTAAGTGTAAGAGTTCCTAAATGGCCATAAAGTGCTGCAAATAGTGTCTTTTCCATGCAACTTATTAGCACAATCTCTTAAAAACCAAACTGCACTTGCTATCTAAGTTTGAGTGTGTTGGCACGTCCCGGGGTACAATGCAAAAATGTGTATTCTATCACCATCTGTTGAAATGTGGGAGGGGTGGTGATCCTTATCTCTGTGGGAGATATCCTCTGCTGATGTGCCATCTGATAAGATCGGGGGATGATCATCATTATCTTTCCACAACCCATCCTTCCTCCAGAAGATATATTCTGTTAATGGGCCATTAAGTCCTATTGTGTGACTGATAAGATTACATCACCCCATTGGGAGATGCCCCAGCCAGGGGCAGGAGCCAAGCCTTTCCTACCCAGATAAAAAACTGAGGTTTGGAACATCAGAGCAGCCTTTTTCCACTGGATCCCAGAGGGAAGTTGGACCTTTTCCACATCATCGCTGGACCTTCAGAGGAAAACTGCACCTTCTACAGGAGCACTGCTTCAACAGAACCACATCTGTCATCCAGGAGGACTGCAGCCACATTTAATGGGACTGCTACCAACACCCTGACTGACAGGGTGTCAGGTTGTATTCTGACTCTGTCAGTGGTTTTCTTTTGTGTTATTGCATGTATTTTTTCCTCTTTTTTCCTATTAAATTGTATTACTGACTTTGAGTCTCTCACTGGTTTTGCTTTCAAAGCAGTACATGGCAGCAAATTGAAGCTAACATATGAAGCCAGGGCTTGTGGATTTAAGCAGAAGGACTTTTGGTACACAAGAGATAGGACTGTTCATGGTGTTCTGCTGAGCATGGCCTGCATGGAGCACATTCTCTGTTTTTTTTCCGCCTGCCCTGATAAGGCACAGTCTTTGAGTCCCTCCTTTTTGAGGAGAATAGAACAGTTTCCTCTGGATTCTCAAACAGCTTGCCCTTCAGAGACACAAGTGCTCCTACACAAGAAAATAGGGATGGATTTTTCAGAGGAGTTTTAGAGCTGTAGACAATTAGCCTCTCTTTCAGAGAAAGACAAGTCTCCTGGCTGGAAGCCAAGGTCATTGCTAATCAAAGAACGAGACACAATGTTTGGAGAGAAGCCTACTTTTCAGAGAGTCAACACCTCTTGGCATATGGAAATAAACAAATAGGGATTTCATTTGACATCCCCACTTTTTAGTGAGGGGGAAAATGGACCCTTTTTCTGTAAGAGGCAATAGATGCCAAATACTTTTTTCCTCTGTGCAAGACAGTTCCAGGTGAGGAGTTTTGCTGCACAGGGATGCAGGTAGGGATAAATTCTGGAGATCACACTTCCCCAGCACATTTCCACACAGGAAATGTAACTTGTGGTTAACCCCAGACCATGGAAGAAGCAACCCCCTGCCCAGCACTTACACCATGTTCCCCCATGTCTTAAATAAGCTGTGAGTGTGTGCACACTGGCAATCACATGCACAGGGGAAAGACAGACTCTGCTTGCTGGCTGCTTTAGGGGCAGAGGTTCCCCACGAGCTCAGTATGAAACAGTCCCATGTTTTCCATCCAGAGACATCCACATGATATTAATAAGCACTGGAAAAGCAGAGCAGAAGAGGTGGATAGCCTTTAAGATTTTGGGAAAGTCTGAAGGGTAGGGTTTTTTTGTCAGTGAAATAAGATCAGTGTTTAGAAGATACATCTTCAGATCTCAGGCCTGGGCACCTTGAAACAAGAGCAGTTCTTCTCATTTCCGTTTAACCTTGAGATCATAATTGCTAAAGCAGCATCATCGTGTTTCTGTTGGTAATTGGCAGTCACTGAGCTGAAGATTAAACTAGCATGAAGACTGAATTACTGCTCAAGTCTTATAATAAATTGGAAAAAAATAGCTACCTACTCTATATTAGTGCATAAGAACTAAAGGTTAAAAATGGCAACTTCTGCTCTTTGGGTTCATAAGTTACCTGATGCACTGAAAATAGGATCAGTGTTGACTTTAACATGATACAGCCTTCAGCAAAGACAGGGAAGACTTTTCCCAACTACATTAATAAAGGAGTTCTGACTTTTTTTTCTGTATTTTAAGTGTTGCATAAAATATGCAGTGCATAATGAAAGGGTACTAGGAGATTTTGCACTGAGCTCCTTGCTATTTCTGCAGTTTTCTAAGGAGTATTTTACAGCAGTAGAAACTGAAGTTTTTGTAGTTACATAACTCCAGGAGTAGAAGGCCTAGGTCAAGACAATGGGACACATTTTGTGGAATTGAAGAGTGACTCAGATACTGTTTTCCTCTCTCATGGAGTTAAGCCAGCAGTCACCAGCTAAAACCAAGAAAGCTTCTTGAGCAAGGCTAAAAGGAGAACCGATGGACTCCATCAGCTCCCTACTCAAATCTGCTTGTAGTTGCAAGCTGTAATCTACCACAAATAGCCACATTTAGAGAATGCAATTACATGGAACAAAGCTGATGACTCTTTCAGTGCACAGAGATCATTAGAAAATGGTAACCAGTTGCAACCTATTATTTCTTCACACCAGAGAAATTGATTATGCGTCAGCTGATTTTCTGTCACACGTAAGTGGAGGGGTGCTTACAAAAACTACTCAAGCCTGCCAGCTCTAGCCCTGATGTTCACAGGGCAGGCATCCAGAGGGAAGATAAGTTGGTTTGAGGATGCCAAGGAGGCCCAGAAAAACTCCATTTGCTACTGCAGTCACTAATACCCAGCACAGGTGAATACAAATTACAGCATCACTGGAGCTGCATAAGCTTGCCCCAGAAAGCACATTCCTGTCCAGGGCTAGGGCTGACAAATGTTTTAACATGCTATTTGTGCATTAAGGCCTAATAAGACAGTTCCTGAATGAGGCTAAGCTTGGTACACCTTCACTTTTTGCCACCCTTTTCCAGCAAAAGTACTATGGTTAACAATGAAGGACCTCCTGGCCATTTTTTGGGCAGTCAGTCTCACTGCAAAGTGAGGCAGTCAGAGTTCACAACAAATGCTGTCCATCAGGTGACTCTCTAGTTCTTTTCCTTTTTAATAATTAACTTGAAATGTTCATTATGCATTCATCTCACTCAAGAGAGGAGAGCCTAAAGAAGCTTGGACTCACTTCAGAGAGTTTTCTGTGCAAAGGTTGGTGACATCACTGTGGGTTTCCAGGGTAGCCAGAAAAAAGTTTAGGCTCCAAGTTTTACAGCATCCCAAAAGAATGTGCTTAGGTGATTCCCAAACCATAAGCTGTAGTAACTAAATTCTGAGGTACTTGCTACCATTGTTCAAGCATCTGTTCCATTTCCCAGGAAGCAGCTATTGAATCTATTGCTGCCAAAAATGACTCCACTGTCGTTTGCCACGTAGTTCATCTGTCCTAAGTGATGAAGAGCTTTTGTCATTCAGAATGAAGATTCATTGAAAGCAAAGATTTTGCTGCAGAAAATATTCCAGCAAAGTTTCATTTATTTCAGTTATATTGTTAACTCTCAGTACGGGAATAAACGAATATCCTTTATAAAAATTTCCCAATAATTTTCATTCTAAGAAAACTAGATTTTCTCCCCATTTTAACTGGGGGTAAGGGGGGGAAGTCCTCCAGTAATGATAAAACTCACATTTTATCCCCAGACAAACTCCAGAGAGCCATCATTTATTTCAAAAATTCTTCACTGGACTTGTAAAACTTTAAATAGAGAAATTTATGACCATGAATTGAAGTATCAAGGTGTTCATATAAAGCAGAAACAAACCAACTCAAGGAAACCAAACCACCCTCAGAATCTCACTTTAAAAATAAAACCTAAAAAACCTCCCAAACTCACAACAAACAAAGAAGTCAAAGTTTTCCCTTCAAAATAGGATAAATCTTGTGTTACCCATGCAGCTCAAATTAACAAAGCCACAGGACTGAAATGCTCCCAGACAGTGTTGGAGTGACCTGACGCCCTCAGGAGCCTCCAGCCCTCTCCCAGGATATCCTGGCCATTGCTCCACCTGCCAGGCAGGTGCTGCTTATCTCTGGTGCGGGGCTCTGCCCAGAGCCATGACCTTGAAAAGCAATTTTGCTGATCACTACCTGTCAGGGCTTAGATTAAGGGAGAGCATGTGCTGGTGGGGAGGCTACAGAAATCATGATGGGCATTTCAGAGATACCAAGGAAACCTACTGTTTGCCTCAGCCACTCACAGAGAAGGGACTGTGGCTTAGGAATCTGCAGCTGATGCATCTCAAAGATTCCATTCTTTCCTTTAACCCGCCTTCTTACTTGCAATAAAGAGTTAAACACAGTCTCTTTTGGAGCAAACAATAAATTCCCCTTTGGGTTCACAGAAAAACTTATTTCAACTAAGCAATTTCAAGCTTTTCAGACAAAGGAGTTATAACCAGAGGAAATTTTGCAGCAAGTAAAACCTTGGGAAAAATAAAAAAGCATTGCTTTCTAAAAAATATTTAAATAAATACCTTATATAAAAAGCTCTCAAAGAACAAAGCTAAATAAAAGAACACCGGAGAAATTTATTTTCTAGATATCATAGTGGCATGGTCACAGCTTCATTACTGTCAAAAAAAGCTTAATTGCTATTTCCCAGCTCTATCTACCTCTCACTTCCCATATAGACAGCAGTATTAAACATAAAATAGAATGACTTCTCTTCAGGAAGTGTAATTAAATAAAATTGGGAATATAACTAAGGAAATGAGCCCTATAAGACTCATTTAAGGAACAGCACACTGGTACTGGGAACCTAGCAAGGACTGTAAATCCTGGCTGAAGAACAGGCACAGAGACTTCCAGAGATATGGTTGGGAGTCTTCCAGAGGCAATACGTGATTGATAAATGCAGACAGAAAATGTTATGCCCACAGAGACTTGAATGCAGGATTTGCTTAGGGAATTTTAACCCAAAGATGCCAGGTGACTTCACACAGTTCCAGCAGTTGGATGGTCAGAGAAGGGAGGCCCCAAAGGTGGTGGCACCAGGTGTCCCACCTGGTCACCAAAAATCTTAAGCAAACTTCCCAGTGTGACCATTCCCAGGACTCCCTGGCAGTCACACTCCCAACTCCAAGATTTTCACTGCTGAGGCTGAATCCCCTTCACATCAGACAGCTCCAGTGACTAGACAGGTCCATCCCACACTCACAGCCAGACCAGCTTTCCTTACCAGCTCAACCCCATCTTTTTTAATCCCAAATTGCTCAAGCAACATTGCAATAATAACAATAGTATCTAGGAATATAGGCAGAGTATTAGGTATTAATTACTTCTTTCTCCAGGAAAAGTTTCTTGCAAAGAGATAGTGCCTTCCAGAAATACCAGGCTGAATTAAGAGATGTTGGTGCCAAAGCTTTTTCTACCCTTAAAAGACTTCAGATTCAATTGACCATTAGCCTTACTACAGATAGAAGAATAAGGGAATCCATGCCATATGTTAACAGAAGGTGCCTCTGGTATTTTGTCACTCTTTCACCTTCTGAGGCAAGAGCCAAAACCTCTATTTGTGTAATCCTCCAGGGCATCTTTCCTCATTCTACACACAAATTGTTGGGGTTTTTTTTCACATTTAAAAACGATAATACCTAATACCCTCTCTCTGTATGCTAGAAATGACTGCATTTTCTTACCATTCCTAGCCTGTAGAAGTACCCTGACTGGGGCTCTGAATCTTATAAAAATTCAGATTTCATAGGCAGCATAGAAATCCTTTCAGCAAGATCACTCTGAAAATAGATTTATATTAATATACATCTCTATCTCTCTCTCCATTGACAATCAGCTCCCAGTGACTAAGCAGTGACCAGGAGGGTCACCCTTGCAGTACTCTAATTGTGACACCCATAATGATTATTGGCATTGCAAAACCCACAGTGACAGTAACTGACCTTTCATCTCAAACAGGGAAAGGGTTTCCTGCTTTGAGATGCATCCAGGTGGTTTGCACCCATGAGTGCTCAGCATACACATAGACAGCCTCAGCTTTTACAGAGCTGCCCTGGGATATAGAAGGCAACAGCTATAAACTGTTTCTAGCTGAAGGAAACCTGAGCCAAACCAAGTGACAGATGAGGCAATGATTCTTTATCCTGGCCAGAACAGCCAAATTACAGCAGTTAACAAGCTACAAAAATGGCATTTTTATTTTTCATCCTGAGCAGTAGGTGGTCCCCAGGCCCAGCTCCTTCATAATTAACCTTTACAGCAGGGTAGGCCTTTTACACATACCTCAGACTAAAACATCTGGTGACTTTGGTAGGCAAGAAAGGCAATGCTGCAGAGGATGAACTGATATTCTAGAGTGGATTCATCATTACATTGGACTAAAAATATTTTATCTTCCATCCATTAGAATTACTGTTTCTCAGACAGGCAGTGAGTCTTCAGCAATAGGTGTCATTAAAGAGGTTTCATTCCCCTAATTAGCTACTGCTACAAACAAAAATATTTTGCCTAGGAACTGGAAACAGAGTGTTTACCCAAAAGCCACAAATTATAAGATTTCATTTTACCAAAGAAAGTATTGAAAGGATGTAGACATATAGTTGGTGACAATAGCTAAAAAGACAGCAACGTATACAAGGTGGGAAGGGGGAAAAAGCTTTGAATCCAAGCAGACTAAAAGGGCAACAAAAGCACTCTCTAGCTTGCTCAGGGTTTTAACAGCATCTGACACAGGAGCTTTCCACCAGATGACCAGCAAGGGACAGATAAGCTTCTTGCCATTTTCCCTGCCTCAGTACCCTTGGTAACTCTTGACTCAGGTGCACAAAGTGAGCTGTGGGTCAGATTCCAGCTGGAAACACAAGATCATTACCCCTGCACACTCCTGGGGGGAACCTCCACCTAGCAGCAAGTTCCTCACCACTGCACCCCACTTTGTTTTTGAAAGCACAGATAACAACATAACAGGCACTGAAGTCAGGTGAAACAAATCCACTTTCTCCCCAGCTGTATAGGCTGGCCATAGCTGAAAATTGTGCAACCCAAGTTTTCAGACTTTGGGCTTTAAATACTGCACTGGGGAGAGCACACCACTCTGGTGATCCCTTGGGCTCTATCCTTAGCACACATTATTCCCCTGGGGAGAAGAGCTTCAAAGCCTGCCTGTAGGGGTTTTAACTATGCTGGCACTTTTATATGGGTGTTTTTATTTCAAACACCGACATCACCACAAAACCATCTGATTCTGGCTGGACAAATAAGTTACTGCAAGCCAATGTTTGCTTAAAACAGTTTTAGTTTTATAATGAACTTTACTTTAAAAAATAATATTCAGTACATCACTCAAGAAGTGTGGTGAAATATCATTACTCTCTCCAAAATACAGAGCAGCTCTGAGTGACAGGGAATTATTACATCCTTCCAGACAAGAACACAGACAGGCAGCTTCTTTATGAAAACTCTTCTCACAGAGGCACTGGCTCAGCTCTGAGCCAAGAAATATTTTGGACCAGAAATCTCCAAAGGAAACAGTAACAAAGTTCAGAGGATGGGAACTCACCTGGGCAGAAGCTGTATGGTGTGGGAGATATCTACAGCCAGGAAAAGCAGAAATGGTGTCAAGTAATGGGGATCCTATCCGGTAGGGTTTGTTGCACATTCATCCCTCACCAGAAAATTTCTGCATCAACTTCAGACCCAGCAATTGTGTTTCACTGACCCAGACAGCCCAGGGGAGCACAGCACCAGGGCAGAGGGGAGCAGGAGCAGAGCCAGGAGCCTCTGCACACCCTCAGCCCCACTGCAGGCTGGCAGGGAAACTCAGGGAGCAGAGAACCACTCAGGTCTGGCTCTGGTTCTCGTCCCATCCTCTCGAATTACCAGCACAGCCCATGCAGCAGGGTCTGTGCAGGAACAGGTGTTCGAGGCGGGACAAAAACCCATGCCAGCTTTCAGGAGGAAAAAGCCACACTTCTTACACCTCGTGTCCTTTAGAAAGGGTCACAAAGGATGAGCCAGTTGACATAACAAAGGTGCATTTTCAAAAAAACATTTGAAGCTGTCTCTGGAAAGTGCTTCTTAGTGTAAAACTCAGTTGTTAAGAGATAGCAAAAGATCTTTTCTTGGATTAAGAATGGATTAATCTTTCAGCAACTTACCTTTTTACACGACTAAAAAACAAAGAAATAAGGATAAGCCAGTGGTCAGTTTTCAAAGGAAGCACATTCCAAGAAAAGATATTTCTTAGGTTTCTGGACAAAAATAGTCCTCATTCCAGCTTCATACTTCAAAAACATGAATATAAATTCTGAAGGTCTAGAGGAAAACAATAGCTTTCTTTATACATAAAAACCCCCCAAAAATATATCTCAAATAGAGGTAAAAGATGAATCCATTTTTGGCAAAGGGAGGTGTTTTTTAATATACCACAACATCTTTCTTTTCTTTATTATTTGGAAGGGAAAGAAGAAAGGCCTATACTGCTGTATAGGAGTAAATATTTCAATTAAACTCCATTGGGATGTGTCAGAACAATCCCAAACACATCTATATTTTAATAATGTATCGGTGAGATATCAATTATTACGTACCAATAATCCAATTAAAAATGCACTCTGAATAAATAGTCTGGCCCAAATCCAAATCTCCAGACTATTTAAACAAGCTAATGGAAACATTAGGTGTCAGGCTGCATATTTTGTTTTCTAATTAAGGTAGGTTTTGGCTGACATAGAACCAATTTACATGTAAAAGCCAAACAATTAAAAAGGTCACACAACTAAAACGTCGACATTTCACACGTCCAAATTGAACGACGAAGCAGAAAACAAATCCACACAGGCAAACAGGGATGAGTTACACTGCACGTGTAAGTTCAGAAAAGAGCCACAGAGACATACACTGCGATTTCATCAAGGTCTGATAATTGTCTGCAATAAAACCTAAGAAGTTCTATGATAAGATTAGGGTTATGAATGGTAGATAAAGTTTCCAGCCAGAAGCTGATTGCTCGTCCCCTGGATCAGACTGACCACTGAGGCGTTCACAGCTGGATCAATCCTGGGTGCCCCGGCTCAGGTGTGAGCCCGTCTGGGTCTGCAGGGACACGGACAGCTTCCAAGTGCCTAGAGATGCTCCAAGGAACGTGAGACACCAAGGCTGCATAGAAATCAGACCCCAAATGCCTCTGCCCCAGGGTGAGGAGGAGAGTTCTGGTCTGGAGCAGCATCCAGACTTAACTGGGTCAAGTCAGCCCTGCAGAGCCCCAGCAAGGACCAGCCTCTGCCCAGGCACCCCAACTTTCCAGCCTGTGGTGATGCTCAGAACAAAGGGGACTGTGTGATGGCTGAGACGGTAACTTACTGAGAGGGGGAAAAAAGAAAAACAAAAGTAAAGAAAGCAGCAATTCTCACGTCACAGAGCATGACAACTTCCTTAGTTTGCCACTTCATCCAGCACTGACCCCGTGGGTGAGGCCACGCTCTGGTACAGCTTTGTACAAAACCAGCCTCAAGGAGAAGCACAGGCCAGGCTGAGAAATCCTCTTGCTTACAATGATGATTACTTTAATGCAGAGCTGCTAATATACCATACTCAAGGGACAAAGTTGCAAACCTCTACTGGCTAAACAGAATTATCCCCAGACACTGAAATTTACATTTTGAAATTATTTTGCTATTATTTTCTGCTTAATTCTCCACACACACCCCTCATCATTTTTCCACTCCGTCAGCTGCACAAGTATATCAGCCAACAAGAATACAGGTATTCCTAAATCCCCAAATTACTCTGTGAAAAAAATAAGTGACTCCAGTGGAAGAAATATTGTTTATAGGAGCCATGTCAAATATACAGCAGATCACTCCTTCAGGAAGGAAAAGGATTTTCATGCAAGCAAATCCCAAAAAGAGAAGCAAAGAGCAGCTGGAAAGCATGAATAAACTCTCATGGATAACCACAACTGGAACTGTTGAAGTACGTGGGAAGGACAAAATAAATTCCAGCTAGAAATCTCATCTTTCTGGGGCAACAAAGCAGACGTCCCAGCTAATCTTGCTGACAAATAAGTCATTGTCCTACATTGTACCTAGAGCCCCAGTAAGGAGCCACGCCTGATGTGCAGGCACACAGGAAAGCAGCAGCAGCACTGGGAGGAGTGGAATGCTTCTGTTTCCCACTGCTTTGCTTTTCCTTCCATTATAACCAGACGAAGATTTTCTCTGGCTGGAACATCTGAGAAAATTGCCAACTGTGCCTGTGACAGTGCAGAGGGGTCAAGCCTGAAGGTGACACAATTAGGCACTGCATGATAGATCACAATCCACAGAAAATTATCCTCATTTACACCAGCCATAGCAATACATCAAAGCTTTTAGTTCTCTGGGAAGTTGAGTAAGAATTGATTATGACTGAGTCACAGAGAGGACAGATCCTGCTAGGCAGAAAATAATTCCCTGCTCTTAAGGCTGAGACCTGGTGGCCATTTTCTTCACAATGAGAACATTTATACAACGCACAAACAAACAACAAAAATCCCAACCTTATAATCCCCCACAATCTTCATATGCCACATGTATCACAGCAACCTTAAAAATAAACATGCAAAGGAAAGCCAGAGAAAATCCACATTTTGTCTCTTCTCATCCAAGATTTAAAAAAAAAAATTCAAACACTTGTCAGGGAAATTAAAAACCTACCTAAATAACAAAACATTTTAATTTCAAGGTTTCCAAAAGGCAGAAGGACCCTATTATGTGCCCCATTACTCAGAAGTGCTTTTGCTTTTTCAGCCGAACTGATTCACTTACACGAGACAATTCTTTATGCTCTTAAAATTAGTGCACTTTGAACAATAGCCACAATAGAGAACAGGTAAAAATAAATATTCCTTCCTTATCCCATTGAAAGAGGTAACATCACCTTTGTGTTTATACACTAATATAATATTTAAAAAATCTATTCCAACGGAAGCTGCAGAAATTATTGAACTAAATTTACTAAAGAGGACTGAAACGTACAAACAACATTAGTATTAATAGAATATAAGCAATATTTACCATAGTTTATTTAATGGCCTCAGCATTAATAGTCCTTGAAATGCACTTTCTCTCTCTATACACAGCATTAGGAGTGAAGTAATAGCTGCTTACAGTGCTGAATGGCTTCTATACTGCTTTTATTTTTGAACAGTTGGGTTTTTCCATGGGATTTAAGACCTCTAGCCCACAAAGGTGGGCTATACATGATGTCTAATGGAAGACATATGCAAACATTAAGCCTTTGAAGATTCAATCAATCTGAAATATTTGACATTATCAGAATTCAAAAACGCATGTCTTTCTATATTGTGTATTGTACCACAACAGAGACCAAAAGCCCCATGGCATGAGCCTCTGCCCAGACAGAATAAGGCTGAAAGTACTTCAAGAGTTTGGGGTAATAATTATGATTTAAAGCCCTCTTTTCTGTATTCTCTTCTTGCTCGTGGATTCAAAACGTGTCTGAAGTTTTCCAATTATTAAGATGAAAGTGTATTCAAAATAATGAAACTTATCAAAGCAGAAAAAAAACAAACACAAAAACCCAAAACAAAATTAAAAACCCCACCTTCCACAAATATTAGGGTGGGGGTTTGAATTATTCACCCAAAATAGTGAGACAGCTTGGAAGTCTCAATCCACGCATCTGATGTGACAAGTGCAAGAGAACATTGAACTGACTTCTGCTTTGATCAGGGACTATCAAAGGGGCTCTGTAGAGTTAAGCTTATAAGTCCCATTGAAATTTAATAGTTAGGAGATTTAAAATGTTTTTGACTCCATCATAGCATTAACTTTTACCTGTTTTTCTCGACTGTCAGAAGACTTGAGCTATTTCTTCTAGTGCTTGAAAAAAACAAAGGCAAGTGACAGCTAAATATAATCAACATGTGCCAGCATTCAATCTCTCAATAACAACTTAATAAACCCATCATAACTAAAGCCAGGTGAGTAATTTAATGCTAATTATTTCCAATTAACTGCTTCTTTTAAAAACAAAAGCAATGTGAAATTTTAATGTTTCTTTATCAACTATGAATACTTCTAATTTGCATGCAACTCACAAGAGCAATCATTTTGACTTTCGCTGGTGTTTATATAATATTGACCAGCTAATTTAAAACCAAAATCCTATACAATTCTCAACTAGATGAATTATAGATCCTCAGTTCTATTGTAACCGTTGATCAAAAAAAAACAAAACCAAAAAAAAAAAAAAAAAAAAAAAAAACAGAAGCAGAGGAGCTGCAGAGGAAGAATTTTTTTCTGATTTTTTTAAAATACATTGTTATTTTTTCATCAAATCCCACATATACAGAAGCTTTTGTCTTTGAGAAAATAAGCACTTCATTGGTGAGGAAAATAATTCTCCCTCCTTAAATTTTATTAAATATTTTTTTAAAAAATATGTCTTAATGCTTGTTCTTATAATAGTTTGAGGTCAAACAAAAAAAACAACTGAAGTCCCAGCCACTGAAGTGAACTCAGTACCAGTCTGAGTGCCGAGTGCTGAGCCTGTTCCTGCCCAAGGCACCAGTGTACCCTGACAGGCACTGCTGACTCCGTGCCAGAGTAGAACCAATTCCTATTCCCCACCCTCAGCCAAACTAAACCCCAAGATCCCAGTCTATGAGAGGTGGAATTCCCAGCTGCTGGCACTGTGCCTCACACCTTGCTCCCACACACGGGAAGGGAAAGCCAGGCTCACTGCTGGCCGGGCTTGTCTGCTCCACCACAGCTGTGTCTCTCAGCCCTGCTCAGGTCTGCCTCCACGCCTGTGTGACAGCATTCCCCAATCCCCCTCCTTCCCTCTCCCCTGCAGGACCTCTGCAATTCTTCCCTGAAAAGCAGAGAAGGGATTGCCTTTAACAATCCACACAGGTAAAGGGATTACCTGATAAAGAGTAATTAAATTGACAGTCTAATTTAACACTTTGCATTTTGTGTGCTTACACTGGGTGCTGTTTGAGTTCTTAATAAAAGGTTTAATACACTTTTCATGGCACTTAATACTGTGGAACTAAGCAGCTTTACAACTAAAGGTCTGGGACTTGCCCAACCATTTAATATCCCAGCTGGCACTTCAAGGATGTTTCTTTTGCAACCCCGTGGCTTTTCATGGCAAAATACCTCTGCCCTGGTGGAAGCTTTGCTCTGGGGCCAAGCAAGCAAGCTCTTTACCTGTCCCACACTCTGCTACCAGCTCTCCCTAGTTGGGAGAGC
Source organism: Sturnus vulgaris (assembly GCF_052056855.1). Lineage (NCBI taxonomy): Eukaryota > Metazoa > Chordata > Aves > Passeriformes > Sturnidae > Sturnus > Sturnus vulgaris. The sequence goes on from NC_142250.1 coordinate 10,623,340, forward strand.
TTTCCTCTATCCTACCTTACACCACCATTTTCTGGATGTGATATTCCAGCCCTTAGAGATGTACCTCCATGTCCAAATTTTACCAGGAGGGACACAGGGGAGCCTTCACCTTCTGTGCTCCTACAGAATGTGGTCAGATACTCCCTCCAACCCAAAGCCCTCTTTCTGTCCTCAGGCAGGTGGTTTCACTCTGAAACCCTGGAAGTTGTTTAGGCATTGTCTCACAATAACTCAAGTTATTGACTGCACCAACCTTCAGAGGAGCCCAGGGAAGATCAACAGCTGCATTGAGCTGTCAGGAGCCCAAAATGACATGTCTGTGGATTAATGGCCTGGCCTGTCAGGATGGCATGTATTTGCTGTGTGCAGAAGATGAAACATCTACTTTCCAAAAAGCAGGATTTGCTTTACAATAGACCTCTACATTGCCCAGAGCAGTGATATTTTTCTGTCACTGAATGTCAACAAGCTACAGTCTGGAGTAAAATATGGTTTACTAAGCCACTGAATTGATAGAGCTTCATATTCCTCTGTGGTAGATGTTACAAATATGCAGACAGGCAGTCCTCATTGATCCAAATGGTCTGCAGAAACTCCATTTGAAAGCATATGTTTCTCTGCTTGACATTTTGACATGAATGACAAGACAAAGCTAGGAATGCAAATGCACAAGAAGAAACTGTTCTTGTGTTGTAAAAGCACATTCCCCCTGCCAAAGAGCTGGTAAATGTTGCACAACTAATCACAGCCCAAAAAGATGTGTGAGCTGACCTACAGACACAGAACAGGAGGGGAAATCTGACAGCATGGACTTAAAACAGCTTGATAGGATCTGCACAGCCCAATCCAACCACTACTTGTTCTCTCCGTGTGCCAGGACCAGCCTAACAGCAAGTCCCACCATGTAGAATCACATGAATTTCAGGAAACCTTTATATAAACAATTATAGCAGCATCCAGCAACTCAAGTGCTCCCCAGTCCATAGGCCAGGGTGCATTCATACTCCAAACACAGCATTTTCACTGCTTTATTTCCAAGGCTCACCAACCCATCTCTATGGGCCTATACTCTCAGCACTCCTCTCTGGAGTCCTGCAGCCCCCCAGCTCCTCCCCCTGCTCTCCAGGGTTGTCTCCAATTCCCTTTCCCCAGCAGCTCCCCATCCCAGTGCTCTGGGGTTCCCTGCCCTCCCCTTCTCCCACAGCAGCAAACACTGCCTTTAAATTCCACCTCACTCCACTGTGAGTGGAGCTGGGGGCTGTGCTGCCACATTAGTGTCTCCTAGGCTGGCAGCTTTCATGACCAAAGCACCCTCCAAAAAAATTCTCACCATCATCCAGTCTGGCTTTAGAATCAAGCTAAACATTGCAACATGTTCTCCTGCCCAGCTCTTAAATGGCAGCTGAAATGCAGGAACTACTAAATTTCAGCAGCCTGTAAATGCTCTACCTACCCACACCCAGCACTTGTCAGGAGTTTCTCCTGCCTGCAGCAGCAACAGAGCCAACACTGCACAGCAGCATCCTTCTGCATGGGCAAAATGCACAGCACACACGGACAGACTGCACTGCCTCAGCCCCAGCAGGACACCCCTGTCCTGCTTCTGGGGACAGTGGGCAGCAACCAGGACCAAGCCCACTGGAATCCCTAGTAATGCCCCAGGATGAAAGAGGGTCTTTGACCTGTAACTATAGCCACTACAGCAGACTGAACATAGAAACATCACAATGTCTGCTTAGATTTACTTGCAATTATGCATTTCAGCACCTTGGTGGGCTGGCATATTTTGCTTCTGGTAAGAATTGAATTTGACACAACTGCTTCAATATAAATCATATTAAAACACATTAAATAAAAGCAAATTCCCCTTCTGCTAATATATAGAAAAAGCTGTACAAATCTGGGATCTCTCTTCTTCACAGTTGTCATGGTGTGTAGACTTGTAGCTCAGTGTAGACCCCAGTGCAGCAGAGCATTCAAGACTTAAGGTTAACTTAGAGCAGCTGAGTAGTCCCAGGGAGTTCAATGAGCTCACTCACCTGATTAAAATCAGGCACATATTTAATTTGAAACATAGATTTTTAACTCCACCATGAATCCCTTTTATTCTTTTAGCTGCAGTTCTCATCCAAAGTGTAGGATTCTGTTGTGCTCTACTCCACTTTGGAAATAATTCCATCAGGAAACAAATATGCACATTTTATACAATGAAAATAATTTTAGAAAAATACTGAAACATAAAAGAATTTCCAGGATGCTTCCTTTCATGAATGAGTGACTTTTTGAATCAGAGTCTAAAAGCAGCTTGATGATTACCTACAGCTGTAGGTAATAAACCCTCAGCTTCCATCTCCCCTCCCATGCACTCTCCCTTATAGCACTATAACAAAACAGTTAAAAATTTAATCAAAATTCTTTATCTCGAAAACAATATGGGGGCACAATGAGCTATGTTGTGGGGTTTGCACCTAGAAATGTTTCAGATGGTATCTACACTACAGTCACATAGAGCATATTATTCAAAAATCAGAATCTGTCCCAGCCACTCATCCAAGCATTTGAAACTTCAGCAAGATGGGCAGAGATTTTTTTTTTTAGTTTTTTTATTCAAACTTTTTCCTTACCTTTCTGTGTGTATTTATGATTCTGAAGACTCATCCTCCTCATATGATATAGAGGCCAAACAGACCTCCTCAAAACTACAGAGCTTTGTAACTGCAACAACAGAACTAATCACTGAAAGATAAGACACCTTTCAAAGAGGCTTACAAAAATAAAATTAAAAACTCTCTCCTATTTGTGCTCTACTACAACACAACGTGAAGTTCCTACCTATATTAATTGATTTCAAAGAAAGCTATCAATTTCAGTAGGAACATAAGAAAACAATTTCGGTAGCATACTTGAAAGCACACAGCTAAAAAAAAAAAATAAATCTCTATTAAGGCTGACAGTAAATTTAGGAAAAGACAAAACTCAGTAAAAAAAACTGAAGCTTAATACGTTATTTGCTTCTCTTAATGGCTACCTTGCAAGCTTGGAGAACCCACATTTCTGTTCTACTCCCCTCCAAAACAGAAAAAGCACCATCCATCTGCCAGGAATCCAGCAATACACACAGCACAAAGCCGAGACTCTTCCCCCCAGCCGGGGAAGTGAGAGCTTTATGGGGAGCTGATTGGAGCTGATTGAGGCTGATTTGTCCCAGCTGCAGACCTAAACAGCCCTTGGGAGCGTCTCCCAGCAAACAGCCCACAGCTGCTTTGGGTGAAATCACTCATTAAAGCTGATTCTCCCCAGCTGAGCAACAATCAAGCCAAGAAACAGGAACCGTCACACAAATAATTTCAACTCTTAAATAATATAACAACTGTTTCTGGTAGAACAAATGCTGTTTTTATTTGTTTCCTAAAAATTAAGAAAAATAATAATTAGCTGAGGCAACTGCTTGTATGGTGGAATTGAGGCTTCTCATACAAGTAATAACAGCTTTACTAAATATGAGTTGTAACCATCCTTTTCTCCCTCCCCCTTCACCACATGTCAGTTTTTACCTTTTCTTTTGCCTTTCTTCAGAGTTTTCTTCTGACTTTCTCCTTGCCTTTCCCAGGACGATGCCAAAGGATATGATTTCTCTGAGAAATTTCCAACAGGGTCCCCCAAATATGTTGTGTTTAGATTTATGTCACTCTTTAGCTGCTCACAACATAAGTTCAAGTCAGTAAAACAAAATAAAATAATAAGGTCTGAACACTGTGGTTGCTGTACCATCCCACTAACATGATTTCCTCTGAATGCTTCACTTGTCACCAACCCAACAGCTTTAAACCTATCTCAGAAGAGAGCTATTCTGAAATTAAAAACAGATTTTAGGAAGAATTTTCTTTTTTTCAGCAATCCAGCAATAAAGCTTAAACTGTAATCCATGTTACAAGCTCAAAATTTTAATAAAGTTCCTCTTTGAGATTAATTTTTGAGGCATTTTCCTTTCCTTTATACCCCTGAATACAAGCTTATGGAAAGCAGTACTCTTGAGACCAATATTAAGAGCTAAACCTTCACCTGCTGAAACTCAGTATTTTTGACCCATTCCCTGGAGGGAAGCTGATTTACACAGGTGAGAACCCAGGTTTAAGTGGTTTATTCTATCAGCAAACTAAGGAAAAGTGAGTTGTTTTGCTGAGACTTCACCTACAATGCAGCAATGGTTATCAAAGCAAGGCAGATATTGGGAATTTCATTTTGCAAGACAAGTATTGCACACATGTAGTTGTAACTCAGCATAAAAACATTCTATCAAGTTTCAACTCTGAAATTAAAAAGCACAATTACTCTTTTTTTCCATTGCAATAGGAAAACATGACATACTAAGAAATAAGAGCAATGCATTCTTCAGATTGAAAGCAGGTTGCTCATGGATTACAAGCAAATAGAAGAAACTGAGTCACATTTTTGTAAGAAAATAATTTCTAAACTAATGGGTTGGTAGAACAAGACAGACTAGAAGTGCTGTGCCACAGATGTCACTTTTGTGAAAGCTCATCATCAAAAGAGCACAATAAAAGGAAGGTACATTTCATGTACAATCACCTTTGCAATGTAAACATTCCAGAGGAGTTGGAATATTTGGGATCATATGTTATTCCCTATTTTAAGTACACTCGGGGAAGTTCCAGTTGAAAAAACAGAGCATAGTTTGATCTTCAAAGTTTTCAGAAACTTCTGTAGTTTTTTTATTTTAACTTTCCAGATATTAAAGGTGAAGGGTCAAATCTGCAGGTGGTGTAAATAAGCACAGCTCTGTGAGAGCTTTCACCTTATGCTCATTTACATCACATGGAAATTATATTTCTCACTTCTTCTGTGAGTAATTGCTAATGTATATATATATGCATGTGTGTGGTGAATACATATTATATAGAAGGTGAATGCTTTGATCTGTCAAAAGGAAGATACAAATATAAAACAGGAGACAGGATATGAAAATCATACATTCTGCATTTACTTTGAAAACGGAAAGTTATGGGGAAAGAAACATTGTTGATGCTCAAGGAGAACCTGGTGATTTGCTTAAATAATCTAAAACCAAACCACTAGAACATGAAGGATTTAACAGCTTCAAGCTATGCCTTGCTACCTTTTATATAAACAAATAATTACTAGACAGTGAGAGATCCATTGCAGATTCCTAGTTTTGCAGTATAGACCCTGGTGCAGCAAAGCACTCAAAACTTAAGGTTAACTTAAAGCAGCTGAGTAGTCCTAGGGAGTTTGGCCAGCTCACTCACCTGCTTAAAATTAGGCACATATTTAATTTGAGATGTGCAGTTTTCACTCCACCATCAATCAGCAACGCACTTCTGTGCATAAAGCAGGTGCTCCCTATAGGGCTCACACATGCTTAAATACTTTTCTGAAAGAGGGCTGTGTGGTTTGATTCTTCAAGATTCTGCTCATCTTAGCTGTAGTCATGCAAAGCATTCAAATAGGTGAGTCATATTCTGTGCATGAGAATAAAGGAGCTCTAACGTCACTTATAAGTTAAACCACACTTCTAAACTTTACAGCACATTGCAAGAGTAAGCTAGGAGGAGGACACTGAATATGAAGAATGCTAAAGTTAATCCCCAAAATATTTTGTATTCACAATTTATTCCACAAATGCAGGTCAGTTAAAATTACAGTGTTTTAGTCCATAAAATGAAAAAGATCTAATGTGAAAGCAAAGATGCATCAGTAAAAGAGGGTTCCAAGCCCCTGCTTTGGGCTTTGCTGCAGCGAGCCAGCAGCATGTTTTGTGAGTTAACAGCAGGGCAGCAGCTCAGCAAACCTTCAGCAGGCTTGTGTGCCACATCAGATTGCACCCTCGTAGCCACTCAAGCACCTCCTTGCACGTCCTCTGCAGCACATTCCTCTGCTGCTGCTAAAATCTGAAATTGGTCATGAAACGAGAGATTTTTCCAACACAAATCCTTGCACTCTTTCTCCAAAGCATCTTTACAGGTTCCTGTGTGTGCGTAGTCTTTTAGTGCAGCTATTTCTGCCATAACTAATTAGTGTATTTATGGAAGATTTTTTTCCTGTGGCCATAGATTTGTAAAGACAACAAAGAGAAAAAAAAATGACAAAAGAGAAAAAAAATCAAAAGTTTTTGTGGACTAAACCTCTAAATAGCATAAATTTAGTCAGCTAGTCAGCTTTATTATTATTTTTTAATTAGTGTGAAGCAAATAGTGCAATTTGTGCCAAGCTACAAAATTGCACCATCTTTGTGAGGAACCAGCTTGACAACAGAGACAAACTAATTATCTCCAAGAGTACCCCTTCTCTAAGCCCACCATCAATATTCCTCATTTAAAAAGTGGTAGGCTGAGTATACTCTTCCATAAGGCTGGTTTTATGCACAGTTTGACTTTTCCTCCCTACTGCTTAAAGTAGAAATGTAAAAATGTGGGGACTTTAATCACCCTGTAAATATACGTGTTGTGTAATTATGCAAATCAAATTAGGAGCAGTGAATGGAATGTTTATTTATCCAAACACCTGACCCAGAGTGCCTGCTGACTTTCCTGGGATGTGAATGCATTTTACCTCTTTCAAACAGAATTTTTCACCCTAATGTAGACAGTGATTTTGCTGCACCAGGATCTACAGCCTTTTCCAAATAGCAGTGTTCTAATAAAGTGAAGAAATCCAGCTACAAAGGGAAATTACAACCTAGTCTTAGGGCTACATTTGGGAAGATACTAAACTATCCTAATTTGGAAAGAGAGCGATGGTCCATGAAGAGTAGGAGGGGGGATAGGGATCCGTTATATTTGGCATTCAAACTTCTGTTTGGGAAGGAAACAATGCCTTAGATTTTTGTTTGTTTTTTTTCCTGCAATACGACATTGAACTGGTAATATTTGCATGACAAGACATTAAATAAGCTATATGTGTTGCTCTATCTTTGTCCTCCGTGTTTCACAGACAAAAAAAAAGGGTTTTGTATAGCCATTTCTACCACAATTATAGACGTGGCCATTAAAATACCTCTCTTTATAAAATCAATGGAAAAAAAAGCTGAGCTGTGCTTATAGTCTTGTCATACAGGGATATGACTTCAATAGGGGGCATTGCATCTATTATGCAACAAATTCAGTAAAATCTTAAAGAAAGAGATGGCACCAGAGGGCACAGTCACTGCAGTGCCATTTTCTCCTGCCTCACTCCATTGGTTCCTCCCCATTTTCAGTCATGTACATGAGAAACGAAAAAGAGCTGAGCAGTTTTCTTAAAAGCTTTCCCCTTAACCTAAAACCTGTTCATCAAAGCATTTATATATATAATATATACGTCATAATATATATAATATATATTATATATATATAACAAAAGACAGAAAGTTAAATAAAAAGAGCCACACAGCACAGCAGACACATAAAAACACAATTCAATAATCCTGTGCTTAAATTTAGAAACTGTGTGGAAGCTTAAATCCTTGTTAGAAAGAAAATGTTCTCTGTTTATTGTTTGTTGGATTTGAGTTATAATTCACCTTTAAAGCATTTTTTACTGCTATGCTAATACCAGCTGCTAAGGTCTCTGAGTGAATTGTCATCTTAGCTATAAAACAGGGTTCTGGGGAAAGGAGAGATCTGAGCACGGTGAATTTTTCTAGCAAGAAACAGATAAATTTTTTGCTCTTAAAAAAATCATACCTGTAAGGGAATAAGTGTTTAAATCCATGGAAAAAAAAAAAAAAAGAAAAGTATGGCCCTCAGTCCCAGTAATAGGTCTTCTTTGGCACTTGAGAACGACCACAAGTAGTTTGCCTTTTTATTCATATAGAACAAAATTTACAAAGTCATTCATACATTTTTGTTTGTTTTTTGTTTTGTTTTTTACTTACTTCGAAAATTGGGAATATTCAAAATACACTTTTACCCCACTTCATTCTTTCGTTATTTACAAGTATATACAAGAAAAATGTAAGAGTTTGTTTTCTTTTCCTTTTTTTTTTTCTTTTAAATTTTGTATTAAAAATCTCTGCTGGTTGTTTGTACTGTTTGTTTTCGTCATATGGATGTTCCATGCGAGGGCTCCATTGCTTCTGGAATGACTCCCCCCGGCACGGACTGGAATGACATTGGGATCGGGGTTTTCACGGGGCTCTGCCGGAATAGTCCTCCGTTGGGTGACCTGTGTTTGCACTGTATGGAGGGCATGGTGGCTGAGCTGCTCAGGGGCAGCGGCAGGTTGCTGCCTGAGGCAGCTGTGAGTGTCCTGCTGGCACCATGAGTTGTCTGTTCTGGTAAAAAGGTGGTGACAGACAGTTGCGTGTTCTGGTACTCGCGCACCGGCTCCAGGGTCTGAGCTGGCTGCATGCCACCGATCTCCAGCGCTGAGATCTCGATGGACGCTGGCGAGATCTGCTTGTGGGCAATGTCTTCATCAATTAAACTGTTCATGCGTCTGTGGACCTGCTCCAGATTCACCTCTTTGTCCTAGTAAGGAAGAAACCAGAACAATCAGTCCAAACACAGTCTCCAACCCCATCCGGACCCCCTTCCTCTCCTCTGTGTGACCTGAGTTGCTGATCACTCATTACATCACTTGGATTTCAACTGTGCCTGTGCAAAACCTCAAGGTCTGGCAACATCTCCAAATGAAAAACCTGCTGAAGAAAATGCTGAAGAGAACACCGGCTCCATCTCAGCTTGCTGGAGCTCCTGATGTTGTCAATCCCATCCTCCTGGAAGGTAAACTGATGGCTGTGCTTCAGCTAACAGGGGCTGGCATCAGGGACCAGCACATCCCTCACACCCTTGGCTCACCTTGCAAAAGCTCAGAAAAAAGCCTATAGCAGGCAAACAAATGACCTGGGACTCCAATTCCAGTGGGCAGCTCAGCCCCTTGTCACCACATGACAGCTCACCACTATCTCATCTATCTGCAGAGCATTTTCTAAAGAACACATCAGTAAAAACCCTGACTTCAGGGTAGTTGCTTCATGTGTCAAAATCTACTGGCCAGGGGTTGTGGTGGTGATGAATTCTTGCCTTCCCATCAGGAAGCCCTGGGTCACCTGTGTGGCACACAATATAAACCTACTGGAACAGCACTTCTCTGGGAGCCCTGGGGAGGGGACCACGCACTTGTGTTTGGAACAGTTACATGACAGACCATAAGCTGTCTGTCACCTTGGCATGTCATCTGGAAAAGTCCGTCTGTGGTCAGAGCTCAGGAAAACAGTGTTGGTCTTTAGAAAATGCATCACCACCTTCTGAGAATGTGTTTCCTAAGGTTCCCAGAGTGGTCTCTTCAACTGACTGTCAGAACCCCTCACTCAACACATTTTAGCTTCCCTGAGGAAATACAGCAAAAGGAGTTGTCTTTAAATCCTGAAGTAGCAAAGATCTACAGTGGGCTGTTTATCACCTCAGCACCACATTCAAAATGCTCAAATTGGGAAGCAACAAAACTGGCAGGGTGAAGTCAACCACCTGGGATGCTGTCTGACTGAATTTTAACAGCTAACATTGTATTGCCAATAAAAAAGGTATTACATTATATAATTTCTCTACATTTCATAAAGCACAGATATGATTGCAGTTGTAGTTATTTGATGCAAGTGTAACACACAGCAGAATAGCAGCAAAGCATTAACAGCCCAACAGCCCTGGAACTGGAGAAATTCCCTGATCCAACAAAAACTTCTAATTACTTTACTCAGACAGCAAGACTCCAACCCAGGGAGCAGGACTACCCAAAACTTTTGTGTTCCAGTAATTCCTGACTGCCCAAGGTCAACCTGTGCTTAAATGTTGGTTTTAACCCAACACCAACAGCATTACTGATTCATACCAGGGTCTAGGCTTGGGGAATGAAGAAGTACAAAGTATCACAGCCACTCACTCCTCTTAATCTTTCATCAGTGGTGTTCAGGTGGAGCACAGAGAATTACAATCTTATTCCAGTGGTATCCTCTGCCATGCAACTTTGCTTTCCCCTGTAAATTGACAAGCCAACTCCAAAGTCCTTGATTCCAGTCAACGTCAACTACGGATTCAATTCTAACCTTGTGATTTAACACCCCTTCTACATTACTCAAGAACCGTTGAATTTGCTGATCCCTGCATGGGTTTGGAAATGAATTAGTTTTACATGATATACAGTCCAAACCTCTGTCCTTAGTTTAGGCTAAATCCATATTGATTTCTACTGGAATACAATTGCTCCACAATTACAGAGCTGAGCTGCATGTTGCAAATTCTTTGCTAATCAGTGGAAAATGAATTCCTATTTAATTTATGTTATAAATTCACCAAAATCCCAATGCAGCTCCCAGATACCTGCGGGATATAATCTTCCTCACCAAAGAAACAAATAACTTTTAAAAAATCCCGCTTTTTCAGCCAAATCCTCTAACCCAAAATTATCAGATTAGAGAAAAATCAATGGGTAATAAAATAAAAAATAAACTTATTTGACATGAAGTGATCACACAACACTTGATCAGATAACCCCTGCAGCTGCATTAAGTCCTTCCTGACAAAAAACACACCTGACCTGTCAGGCCCTTCATCCAATACATTAGACAATGCACTAAGCTGATGATAACTCAAAGGCTCTTTCCTAAATTCTGTAGCTAGGAAACTTATGGATTTATGGTACAGTGGCCAGAGGATTACATGCATTTAATTCATAATTTCCTCAGTTCCTTTTCTGGAAGTAAAATTGTAGACCTGGGGCAAATGTGAGAAAAGTTCTTACGTTATTCCCCGATGGGAGTAAGAGCTCGACCTCTCTGGGTGGGTTCCTTTGGAACAGATGTCCAACCACTCACTGCTGCATTTTCCTCACCTGTTTGCCAGCAAAAGCTTGCTGCAAAGTTCTGCTTGTCCACAAACTTCAGCTAGCACCATGTATGATGATATTGTGTCTAAGGAGCTAACTCCTAGAAGCCCATTGTGCAATGCCTCTTTAGGTACCCTGTACTATTTATTTTCTAAATGATGCTGCTAGTTGGGATGTAGACTCCCAGCTGGCATTCTGGGTATCTGGGGTTCATATTCTTGTCAAGCCTCCACTACAAAATAAGAAAACAAAAGAGAACTCGGGTTAGAACTGAGCAAATATTAGAACAAATATTCCTAAATGAGGCTTTGGTGAAATGCTCATGACTCATTTACATTTTTTTGAGCTTTTGCCAAATACTAATGCCTTCTTCAGATCATTTCAAGTGAAAATATACACCAATGTTTTATTTATATTTTAATTTTTTTGATTGCAAGTACACCCTAAGTGTATTCATCCTGCTTTGCAAGTGGAACAAGTAAAATGTGACTTGAATAAAGCCAAGCCAGAGGGAAAGGCAAGGTTTCAATAATTGAAACAAGCAGTCATGAATTGTTTGCAGAGCAAAAATAAATTCGTGAAAGAAGCAGGATCTTCATTTGGAGCATCTGGGCACAGAAAGTCATAAAATTCAAAGCATGAATTAATCTTGGTTACATATTTATCTGAGCCCTTTTAAGATGCAAACATGAAGAGCCAGAGCTGAGATGCTCTTAAAACACATCTCCGGGTCCAGACCATAGGGATTATTAAGAACCACATCCTTTGGAAAATTCCCTTATCCTGGCCCAACGGGCCTTTTCTTCTGCTATGCACAGTCCATTCTGGGACAGCATTCCTCAGGAAACGGTGGATTTGCAGTTGCTTATATTTCACACTACAAACTCATGTTTCAGTGTGCTAAAATTTTCATTCTCGATAAAGATTAAATCCAGTTCCTGCACATAGACTTCACATTCTATCTACATGAGAACACTGTATGAAATACATAGAGAAGTAAATGCTTGGGATCTCTTTAAGGAGCAGGGATGATGATTTCTTTTGCCTACTTCTTTTTCAGCATTAAGGACAACTTGTTGGCCTTATTAAAATCAGAGAAAACTTTTTAAAGGCTTTCAACAGACCAGGAATTCACATTATTCCTTCTTTTCATTGTCAAAATAAAATGTTTGCAAAGGTTGTGGAAAACAACTTGTCTCTGAGGAATTATAAAACCATATTTTTAAAGGTTCTTCCCTTTTTCTTTGTCTTATTAGACAAAGAGCAGCTAAATAACTAAATGTCAAGGTTTGTATGAGATTATCTTAATGATGAATGAATGATTCTTCAAATACTTTTAAAAAACCCTAAGATAAAATTCAGAAACCCTTGAAAATATTAGTTTGGCATTGCACACCATAAAACTGCTTTGAATCCCAAGATTTCTAGAAGTGCAGGTTTTGGGATAGCTTTACATGACAAGTCAACCTTTCAGAATCTGTAAATTCTGTGAACCTAATCTTTTTCTTTTCCTTCATTGCTCTTCTGAGAAATCAGTAACATAGCATATGTTACTGAAAACTAACAAGTTAAATGGAAAAAGGTTTAAATGGCAATAAAGCTAGAAAAATAAATCTTAAAAGTTATGATGTTTTGCTCCATTGTCAGCAACATGTTCTCCTTTATTTTTAGTTCTGTGCTTCTTATTAAATATCAAGTAATTTGTTAAAATTTCTTTTTTGCACTTAATATATAAAATTTAGTTAATATTATAAATATGTCACATCTCAGACACTTCATGCCAATTCAACTTCACTTCTCATCTACAGCTGTGTTGGACACAAGTATATGCTTATGTTGCCAGAGAAGATAAATATTTTTCCTTTGCTGGCTTCATAAATATATTTTCAATATTAATGTTGTACTCCAAATAGATCAGTTGAAGAAATTAATCAGAGGAAAATTGATTATACACCCAGGCTTATCCTCTGCAGGCTCAAAGAGAACAGCTAACCAAACATTGTTCCTGGTCAGGAAATTCTCTTATTCATAAATACCAAGTGAAATGTCAATGTCCCCCAGTGAGTTTGAGTGCTAGCAGGGCGTTTGAAGGGCAGGTTTCTGATATGCAAGCACTTGATCATGAGCAACAGGTTCAATGGCCTATGACAGACAGCAGGAGCACACCTTGGCTTGGAGTGGATCTAGAGGATGCCCACCAGAATTATCTGGGAATGACTACATCTGCATGGCCACACCTGCAAGAAACTAATGACTCCCTTCCAGGAATAACCAAGCCTGGCTTTTCACACAGAGTAAAATTATGGCAAGATATAAATGCTGACGCCACGATTTACAGAGTAATTAATATTTTTTCCCACCTTCCTTGACAGTGGGTTCTAATAAAAGCCTGTGGGCAGTCATATTGAAAGAATATGCTACTAATTGGGAGGTTTGGAGTCAGTTAACCTGATCAAATTCAAGGGTGTTGGAAAGGAGCTACTGGCTCCTTTTGTTTTTAAGAAATTGCCTACAATCACTCTAAACACAATTAATTAGCAGGTAATATGGCTCAGCTGACTGGCTTGCAACACTTGGGATTTTCCAATGGAAAAAATTTTTGAGAAAAATATTTTAATTAAAGACACCATTGTGGTGTCTGGTTTTTCACTTGTGATTTCTGTGAGCTTATCTCAGAGTTCAAGAAAAGCCATTTCAAGACATAAAAATGCTATAAGACGATGAAGCAGTTCCAGTAAGGCAAAAAAGGAAGACAAATGCCCAAACAGGAAGTCTAATATCTGCAAAAATGTGATGCTAAAACTATGCCAGAACTGCGATAAGTTGCATTGGCATCTAACACATGCAAATAAAAGCACACTAGACTGGAAAAGAAAAAGATTGATGGCCCCAACCCCAGAAGGACTAGAATTTCAGAAATGTAGTCAATATGGGCAGACAGGGTGATATAGGGAGGGAATATCTTGCATATGTCAATACCTCCCAGTCAGATGCTGGAAACTGCCAAGAATTAAAAGCCTGTTAAAGTAGTTAATAAGATTCAGGAGATATGCAGAAAACAATGCTTGTAAGGTAATATAGCCTTAATCATCAATCAGGGCACATTTCTGATTTGGTTTTTTGTTTCCTGTTCTGGGTGACAACATGAAGGATTATCTTTTGGTGAGTGAAAGAAACCAAGACATAAGTACTAATATAAGGGTTTCATTCCATGCAAGAAGTATTTTTAAAAGGTTAGGTAATTTTGTGATTACAACTGGGTTTCAAAATTTGACACAAACCCCAGTGTCAGACAGACATTTCCTCTTCTGCCCTTGACCAGGAAACATGCTGGTCTCTCTCCCAACCATATAAAAGTCCTCTTGACTCATACATGTGTGTTCATACTGACAGGTGTCAGAGGTCATGAGACACAGGTGCTGGAAGGCAGACCTCTACCCACTTAGAAAGGAACACTCTAAGGCATTTCCAGGCACAGACAGCCATACTGCTAAACTGAAAAAGGAGGCAGAGAAAAAAACAGCAAAGTTTCCATGCTCAGGTACCCACAAACTATTCTCTTCTTACTCAGGATCAAACCCCACAGCTCCACCCAGCAACCGACTTCAGCCTGTGGGGTTTCAGACATCAGGGACTCCAACATTTAGCTTGTTAAAGAGAAATAAAGTAGCAGTAGCTCTGCATATGTACAATTGTTTAGGATTATTTTGAAATCCTGTATTCACCCAGGGTCATTATCATTACTTTCTGTTATAGCTCCTGCATATGCAAAGCTGTAATTTTAATTTATTCCAGGAGGCTCTGACAGACTGGCAAAAACAGGCATAATTGGCTTGCTCAAGAAGAAAAAGCAGTGATGATATATGTAATAGATGTGCTGCAGAACAATGACAATACAGTATGGTGTTACATTAATACAAATAACCCCTTTTTAATATGACTCACTGTGTGACACTCATTATTCCGGAGATTCCGCAGCCGACAATGCAGTGAAATGCAGAGAGACGTGTAAACAGATGCAGTGGTGATGTATGTCTGCTGTCATTAATTTAACACAGGCAACTGACCCCGTCAAATAGCACTTAATGTTACAGAAAATTTGCTGAGTGGTTTCTGAGTGTGCTCTGCTCGAAGCTGGTTTGACCATAACAGAATCTTATTAGAAATATGCAGGGATGCACCTCAAGAGTCTACTTGAAAACCTGCTTTTAGAAATAGGCCAAATCCTGCAATCAAGCTTCTGCTCTTACAAGTGGAAGCTCTACCATGTATTTTAAATTAGCAATTAGCTAAATTATCGTCCATAAACCAGCTGTTAGAAGAAGGCACTGAGACTGACATCAGGTGAGGTCCAGTTGGCTGTTACCTAATTGAAAGAATAAAAGAAAGTTTTGCAGTATGTTAATTTAATTCAATGTGGAATCATCTGCAAAGAAACAAAACTTCATAAAATTGTGTACAAGAGGCCACCTTATTCACTAGGTGATGCTCTCCTTCATCAAGAGAGCAGAAATTCCTTTATGAAGAGACAGTAACACTCTTTTTCCTTCTAAGTAAACCTGGAAAAAAGTGAGATTTTACAGAATACTGCAAAATTGATGTTAATGTGATAGAAAATTGTTTCAAATGCATTGCCAAAGCTTATTTCCAGCTATCCTCAGCCAGAAAACAGGTGTAAATAAATTATTACCAAAAATATAGACAAGTAACAGAGAATTGCTACAGAGCTGGTGCAAGTAGCAAGAACCTTCATGAAGCAGTTCACATCTTCCCACACTCCTGTTCAGACCTTACTCAGGCTGGATTTATCTAACTTGAAATCACATCTAACCAGGGCTCTAATACAGGTCCTGCCTGTGAGCCTTGCCAGGAATACCCCAGACAGTGATCTCTCCAGCAGGTCAGTGAAGCTGACAATGCACACCACTTTAAACCAGCTAAACCTCTCTCTTCGTCTTATTTACCTTTTCAACTGCATCCCAGTCTCTGTGAATAAATACACAGGACACAGTCCTGATGGGGGAACAGCAGATTGCCCCACAGTGTGTTGCAGTGATCTGCTCCCACATTCACCACCATCCATTAACTAAGTGCAATCAGCAGTCTAGACCTCAAAACTCACAACAGACCCAAACCAGCCAGGGAAGAAGCTGTGATAGCATTTTCATTTGTTACTAAATATGAAAGGGGACATTCAGCCTCATGCTGAGACAGTCAAGCTTTAAAATCCTTACCAACCTTGTTTCACCAGCTGGTAACCCAACGACAAAGAGAATGAGTGAGTGGTTCACATGGTACAGATGTTTCCACAGTTTTCATGATATTAAAATAAACAGGATAATAAGAGAATGCAAAGAAACACTTCTCAACACAAGCAGCAAAATGCAGTACAGAATGAGTGCTGGTTGATGAGCATGCCAATGTCTCTGCAAAGGAACTCGGGAGAAAGGAGAAACCTCTAGTGTGAACACACTACAGACTGCAGTTACAGGCATTTCCAACACCACGGAGGGTAGGATCACAGGGAGTTCCAGGGGAAGGTAAAGATGAGGAGGAAACTACGAGGATTCATCTGTGCAGGCATTTTCAACAGGAAACCAATCATCTGTATGTTTATTATAAATTCTCACCATGCTTCTGAGGCCCAGCCTCACATCATTGGCCATCTCCAGATGGAAAGGGAAAGGAAGATGTTGGGAGAAAAAAAAAAAGGATCAAGATAGTGAGGCTAATAATGTAATTAATATTTCACTCTCTTTAGCAAACATATACTAATAATTTCTTACACTTCTGGTCTGAAATAGCATTGCAACAAGACAGGATGGCCCTCAAGAGGGTGGTGTTTTCAGAATTTGACATAATCTAAAATTACACTGTGATGTGACAGATTACTCTTTTATGAAGAAAAAATTAAATTCATGGAGGTTCTGTTACAAAACTCACTAAAACTTAATGGTTTCTTTACATTTCTTTGCACATTTTTTAAATCCTAAATTATAATCTAGTCCATAAGGGATGCAACTTCTAACTCTAGTGAGCCCAAATCAAAGCAATGCTCTTTTAACAGACTGAATTACTCGACTGGAGCATCAGGCGTAACAGATTGCTCCACACACCCTCCTTCTTCATCATTGCTCTACAGTCACATTCAAATCTCAAAAGTTCCCACTTTTTCCTATTATGCCAGGAGTAGAAGAGAGAGTTGGCACAGGAGACAAAGAATTGCTTCTACAACCTCTTTGATGCCCAGAGTTAGCTGACTTACAAAGCCTCTCATCTCCAGCTATATGAAAGCCTTATGAAATCCTTACTCCTGACTATTAGCCACAATTTTTGCAATGAAAAACCGAATTTTGAAAAGGTTTCTGTGCCCCCATTCAGGGCTGTATTTTGGAAACTGCCCAAGCTCCTATTTTGACATAAGACAAGACATGACCAGTCAAAATCATTGAAACAGCTCAGAATAATAAAAATCTGGCCACCAGTTTCCCAAAAGATAACTCTTGCATACGGAATAATTCTGAAGAAATAGTGCTTGTTATGTTGAGTGAGTTCGTGCAGCTCTTTTTTATGTATGTGCCTATAAATATGGGTCTGGACTTATGGAAAATCTTAACCAAACCATTGATTAATTTAGAAAAAAAAAGAAGAAAATATTTCCCACAATATTGGTATCTGTGATACCTTAATATTTTGGTTGTTTCAGGTACTGTAAAATTATTTAAATTCAATTGATAAATAAGTTTAAAAATTGCATGTTAATCGCACTGCATGGTAAGGTCAAACCTCACCAAATAACTTCAATGCACCTGTAACTCCCAGTTCCTGCTTCATACATGGTGGTTTCAAAGCAACTGAAGTTTGGTCCTATGTCACTAAAAGGAATGGAAATGTTTTGGTGCTCTGGGTGAGATTAGAATACACCTCTTATTTAATTTTTTGTACATGCTTAAATTCTTAGTCAGATCAACACCTAAGGCATTCTACAAACCACAAAAATGCAAAACAAATTTGAGAAAAGTCACATTTTATGCTATTTTTTATTTTAAACTTTTACTGATTTTGTTATTTTACACCCCCTTCAAAAAGTCAACTTTAAAACACCGCCATAGGCTGAGATAAGACACACAAAAATTAGCTCTGTAAACATTGTGTGAAGAATCTAAAAGAATCTGACACATTAAGGCTCCAATTCAGTAAAATACATAAGCTCATGCCAAGCTCATGAGTAGCCACAGGAATTCTCTGGGATAGGCAATGTAATGCAAATTAAGCAAGTACTTACACTCATCACCAAACTGAAACTTTAAACAGGTTACTTCTTTTTGATTTTCCTGCATGGCAACACTCATTTTTCAAGCTTATTTCTGTTGAATAATTTTCTTGCTCCCCCCTAAGGTTCATGCCAGGTAAATTCAGATAATATCCCTAAGGATCCCATTAGCAGGGTTTTCTTACATGACAGAGGAAAATTAAACCAAACACAAAAATCCCTTCCTTGCAGTTAGGAAAATATGATGGTACAAAATTCAATTGCTTCACCACTGCTTTGGGTAGCAGAAGCCTGGGCTCAGTGCCATAAATCACAGGGATGACATGTCACTGTTAAATCCATTACAGCCTTGACCAAAATCTATGGTGATCAGTAGCAGGAGTCGAGTGATTTCATTGGATTCTGGATGTGCACCCTGCCTGGGACCAAGAATTACAGAATATCTGCTTCACTATAGGCACCTCCAAAGAGAAAATCTTGTTTCTTCACTCACATAAAAAGCCAGCATGGAGTTAGTCAAGATGCCCTTCCAGCTATTACTAGGTTCTGTACAAGGTAATTTATATATTATATATTATATTGGCCTATTTTTTTCCTTTTTTTTTTTTATTTTTTGACTCGTTTTTCCAGCTTACACTTTATCATCAAACAACAGTAAACTTTGTATTCTGGGTTGACTGATTCCTAACACTGCCTTGCTGATTTAAAAATGCTAGTTAAATGAAGTTCCTCAGCTTATTACATTCAAAGCTGGTTTGAAACTGAATTTCTAGATGGCATTAAAATGTATTATTTTGCCAATGTTTGCATGATTTATTTCCCCCAAACAAACCTTTATTTATTCTTAGAAAAGCAGAATACAATACAGTAGTACAAACAAATGATAATTTATATGCAACTGAGCAAAAAATGTACAAAGATTTCAGACATGTCATTAAAATACAGAAAAAATAATTTAAAATAAAAACAAGATAAAATATAGAGAACATGCAATGAAGGGAAAATAAAATATCGGTTTGATGATCTTGTGTTTCCTTTCACTCTCAAAAGGAACCATCCCAGGGCAAATCAAATTATCACATAAAAAGATAACACCACAGAGGAGACAAGGTAAATGAAGTGACAAGGAAAAAGACAAGGAAAGTGAAAATAATGGTGAAAGCAAGAGACTCTTTAATAATCAAAACCAACACTGCTGACACCATGCTGAAGATACAGAAGCCTTGGTTGCCATGGAATAGTAACTGGCTGGAGAACTACAGTGAGATGAATACAATGCAAATCACAATTCTTAGCAGTGACAAATTTGGATCCATTGGACTCATGTCTGCCAGCTCCTATTTCCATTGCTAAGGTACATTGGGATTCCTGCTCTTCTAATACCAGATGAGAGTCTTAGTGGGTAACTTTCATGACTGCTAAAGTTGGAAGAATGGATTTCTGAGGTAGGCTGGGATTTGCACATCAGTGGACATGGAAACAAGGGAGTTTAAGGCAGATCACAAGAGGCTGCCCTGGACAGAGATACAGGGTTTTTTCTTTCACCCTGTGTACTGCCAAAATACTTGTGACAATTTTTAGAATAATTTTGCTACCTCCCACTATCTCATTGAGTTCACAGAGTCTAGAGTTTTTGAGATTCAAGACATTATTAAGCTTGGAGTAGTAAGAAATAGGAATTATAAGGTGCTGTTACTAGTACACAAGACCGTTCCCACTCTGAACAGTACCTGTAATGCTGCCCCCTTCTAATAATTTAAAAATAAGAAAGATTGAAAAGTGAAAAGAGTCTATTGAATAAAATTATTTTGCAGAAGCATGAGAAAGAAAAGAAATCACAAACTAAGCTGTGAAGACTGTGATTGTTAATGAATTATAAATTTGACACAAGTTATGAGACAATGACTAGAAGCAACTCAGGAGGTGGAAAATTATGCTATGCCTTAACCAATAAAACCCCCAAATCTTCTTGCACTACAGATTCCCAAAAACACTGGGCCCAGTTTCTGAAAAACTCACATTGCTAAGAATAGCACAGCTGGTTTGGAAAAATAGATTTTTGATTAATCATATATGTTATCTGTGCAAAGAAAAGAATCAAACCAAGAATTTATTTGGGTTATTCTAATATTGTCTTTCAAGAGCTGTATCAAATGTAAGCGAATCAATATCACCTCTTATGAGAGGTGTGTAACAGGTATCAGATCCCAGAAAACAAAAAATCATCCTGTACAAGTGACTAATTTTGTTTGACATGGGGTTGCCTGTTAATTTTTTTAGTGAATAATCTCATGCACAGTGAAAAATATGAGAATTTAACTTTCTTTCCATGAATAGTAGGATATTTTATCTTTGCATATAAGTTTCCATTGTTTTGTAGTATATGGAAGAACTTGTAATGCTTTTTTCATAGTTCTGACGAGATCTCAGAAGTAATAATCTTCAGAGGAATAGCACATCACACAAAGACACAGCTGATAAAGCACAGAGGATGCTGGGGAGCCCATTGCAGGAAGCAGCCACGCTGGATCATAGTGACAACAAAGATGTGAAAACTGCCTTTCATTCCTTCAAAGGGGATAAAAGATACCTACAATCTGATGATGTGGCAAAGCCCTTGGCTGTTAAATCATCTAAATTACATTATGGCTTACTGATATTGTGAAATAAATGCATAGGACTTACAACAAAAAGAAATCCAGAGGCAATTGTCAAAAGTTCAACATTTATATGGTAACCAGGTTTTAATAACTTTATCTGATTGCTCAGTCATTTAAAAGGGACATAAAGTGACTGAAAAAAGACTCCAGAATAAATATTAGTTTTTCACAACTCCCTAATTTTCTGAAGCTTATCGAAGTCAAAAGATTAGGTATCAGTATTTCAGGCTGAGTAGCAGCTGTGTAAATTCAAGATTTTAACACATAGAGATAGAGGTATGAGCTGACTAAATTTCATTGTGGGTATTGGATGGCTGGGTACTAACAATGAGTAGAGGGTGATTATAAATTCCAGAATATCTTTTGGAAAAAAGATGACCTAGTGCAAGTTTTTCTGAGTTAGAAAGTAATAAGGCAATTTTAACATCACCAGATATTTTACAGCTTGAAGAGATTGCAAATTTGAGCCCTAATAGAAGAATATGGCATGGTGTTGCAGCAGTACATTTTTTCCTGATGCTGGAGTTAATCTTTCTTTTGTTAATCTGATCTGATAAGGATTAAATAGGGATAGTATTAAAATTTGTACAGCAGAACTCATTAGAAACATTTTTTTTTAAATCTCCTGCAAATAGAATAAAAAATATCTTGTATCAACATCCTGAAAAAGATCAACCCAGCCGTCACTCTTCTAGCAAGAAATTTCACTATTACTTGAAAGATACAATTGTGAACTAATGGCAACATGGAAAAATAAAGGGAATTAATCTCTCCTGGAGGTTTGTCTTAGTGAACTGACTTAGTGCATAGGAACAATACTAACTTTTTTTTTTAATTTTATTTTTGTAGTATTGAGTTTCTTCATATGCAAAAAATGTAAAAAATATTCTAATTGGAAGCAGTGTCCCCTTGACATAACTCTTCCTATGAAGTCTACAAATGTAAATCAGGTTAATATCAACGTCCAAGTTCTGTTGTCAGGTTTCAAAAGAGGCTTCTGTTCATCTCATAGTTAATAATACATTCTTCACACTCAGTGTAATTAAGAACTGTGATTTATACCATGCAGACATCTGAGTCCTTGGACATCAATGTATTGGCTCAGCCTAACCTCCACAAAAGTCTAAGGAATACAAAGTGGAAAAAGAAAAGACAACAAACTAGCAAAAAGCACCGCCTTAATGTCAGCTGAAAACATTTCTCCAATGCCCATGAAGGCAATGCACATTTTTCTAGCCACAGACTTCACAGGCCCTCTACATAAAAAATAAGAGTCTCTAAAGAATGCTTTTTCTCTCTCTCCAGCAAGCTGCATGCCACCCAACCCTGTCATAGATCTGCCATAGTAGTCCAAACATTTTTTATTTTTGAGTTGGCAATTATTGAAATGATACAACCAACCAAGTGGATCATGCCAAAGTCAGAACGCTACACGAGGGCTTCACGAGTCAGGACAACTCCTCGTTCAGTTCTGGTTCTACTATAATTTTTTCCAAGGGATTTCTAAAGCTCCTAACAGGGTGAAGGTCACAGAAGCCAAATGTTGCCACCTTCTCTTTGCCTCAAAGGCCACATCAAAGTAATCTCAGACTGCAAGAAAAACTGTTTTCTGTGACCCACAACAAGCTCTGCTTCACAGAAGAAAGTGGCTAGGAGACATCCCAGTTCACACCATTTTTAGGTGATATCACAACATTTGTGTTTTGCCAAAGCCTTCCCAAAAGCAGAAGAAAATCAGCAGCATGACTTGAGTTTGCAGCTCTTACTGAACTAATGACTTGGCTGGAGCACCAGACGCAGCTAAGAGGGAGATTTTAATGTTCTGTGTATGCTATTCGGGCTGTAGCTCTGTCAGTAGAGGAGCACCCAGGACTCCCATTAGAGCAGAGGAGCACACAGGACTCCACACCCCCTCACCCCTGGATCCTGTCTTTACCATAGTTTTGAAACTTGGTTCCTCTAAACAAGTCAAAAACCTGCAGCCTATATTCACCATCACTTTCGAAACTTAGTTTCCTACCTTAATTGCAGTAGCCATCAGATATCCCACTTCAATCCCTCCTCACTGGTAGTACATAAAATATAAAATATGTCAGGCCACTAATCTGCCAGGAAGTACTGCTACATTCTTTTGCTAATTTAGTTGAGTGGATGTTGGGGCCACTGCAACGAAAGTCTCCAACCCCTGGTGTGCAGCAGGGCCAGAGCAAATGTGGCCATGTGGCACGTGTGGCCACTGGCCTAGGCAGAGGGTTCCTGAGGATCCTGCCTGTTCCTGGCTCTGGGCAGCTCCAACTGCTCTGATCGACCCAAAGGTGCCTCTAGCTGCCTGCCTGTCACTGCACCCAGCTGTCCCTTTCACGGACCCTCATTCCATCCCATCCTGCCTAGCATACCCTCCATCCCCCTTCCTCCAGCCGGCTCAGCCCGGCGCTGTGCCCTCTCCCTGGGAACACACACCTCCTCGTTCAGCCTTTACACCTGCAGGGCCAGGGCTCACTCTGCTCCCCCTCTCCCGGCAGCAACCCCATCACTGATCTTTCTGGAACCTCTCCATGCTCTGTTTAAGTTTAATTTGCCTCTAACCCAGCCTAGTTGTGCTCCAAGGGCAGGCCCAGCCTCACAGACAGCGATCTCCGCAAGCACAGCTCTACCATGAGAGTAATTTCAGTTTACTTTAAAACACAGAGAGTTAAAAGTACTCTATGTTTGACAAAGAAACTGCCAAAGAGCAACCTTGATCAAGAACACACTGGAGGAAAAGGGGAGGAGAAGGATGGGAAAGGGAGAAAAGATGGGATGGGATAGGCACAGATATGCAATAATCCTTCTTAGCGTTAATAGTAAAAGAAAGGAAGGGGATGGGTGAAAAAGAAAATATTTAAACTCGGGAAGACAGATCCTTTTTCAACAATGGAAACTGAGTATTCAAACTCCTTGCAATAAAAGAGTGAATTATTTCACCTTAGCTATATGAAACTGCCTTTAGGGCATATTCTCATCTCACTCTACAAAGATACACAACAGCAAGTCCCTGAGCATAGAGAGGGGAACACACACATAGCATGGCCAGATAGGTGCTTGTGCACACAGCATGAGGACACTTTAGAAAGCATCCCTGCCTTGCCCTGCAGGATTTCACAGTGGCAGTGAAACACCTACTGCTGGGCTGTAGGCCTTCATAACACTAGCATGGGGGCACCTTTGCAGTTACAGCAGGAGCAACATCTCCAAGGCAGCAGGGAAAAATCATAGGATATGGAACTGTTTGGGTTGGAAGGGACCTTTAAGATCCCCATTTGCAACCCTCTGCCAAAGGGAGAGATGCCATCCACTAGACCAGGTTTCCAGCTTGCCAAAATTGTTTACAGGTGACAGGTATGTCAATTAGTCTACTGCTTCTGCAGCTTGAGAAAGAGAGATTAGAATTGGTGGGCTATGTACTGTTTTTGAGCTGTAGTGTAGTAGTGCAGCTCACTGCTATTATTTGCTTGTAACAAACACCTGTTCCAAGATGAAAGCACCTACAAATGCCTCAGTGTCTCCAAAATTGCAAGAGGTTAGTTTGTTAAACATTAAATCTATGTAAACAAATACGGGCTTCATATAAGACAGATCTGAGAATAGACTGATTATTCTACCTTAGAATAATCTAACTACTACTGGCTGCTGTGCATGGAAACTTCAAACCCAAGAACTTCTCAGATATAATTTCCTAGATAAAACATGTTATATGAAGGTCAGCTTCCTCAGAGGCTCCTACTTTTAGAAATAAAATTGACTTCAAAAGAAAGGACACATTTAAACAGTGTCATGGCAATATGGCTTATTCAATTATTAACTAGCTGATTTATTTTTAATTGTTTGTGTACCTCTTCAAACCCAGCCTAGGTCAGCCATGAAGGAGAGCAGCTACCAGACATCTGGCAGCTGCAGAGCCTGTACAGGGTGGACATGGATGTCCCAGCCAGTGGATGGGGGCTCAGATCAGAGAAAACATCACCACAGATGGCACAGCCAGGTGCCTGTGACTGGCCTCCCGTCACTCACAGCAGAGTGGCCGAGGGCATGTTTCTGAACCACTCTCTTACCCCTAAAGGTGGTCTCTCCAGGTCAGGGCTGAGGCACATTGGTGGGGCAATGAGGGGAAGTTTGCACTGCTGCTGCCCATGCTGTATCTGCTCTACAAATAAATAGAGGACTTTAGTCTCCAGGGCTGTCAGTTTGGCACCTTCCATGTGCACAAAAGACACTTCTGTTTGTTTGTTTTTATTTTCTTAGAAACAACCACCCAAAAAGTTATATGCAAAGCTTAGTATGGCAAATCAAAATAAATCAAATTTATTGCATGAGAGCACCTAAAATCCCAAAATTTCCACTTGCTCTCTCTTTCTTTTGTGTTTTCTACTTTTAATTGTGATAAGAATAAAAGTTATGGACCTCTTTCGGTGTTTCTTGATGACAACGGTTGCTGTTCCACCACAACTCCAATGCTGCCACCAAGCAAGCAAGAAGAAGGCCTATTGCTAAAATGCAGAAAACGCCTGCAAAACTGTGCAGCTTGAGTGCCTTCCCATCTGTCTGTGCATTGGTATGGCTATTCAGGTCACAACGTCCCATCCGTGGCCACCACTTCTGTTTAAGAACATCCAAATCTCCACTTTCTTGCAACTCTAGGATCCTGCAGAAATTTCAAAAGACAAGTATTATTTGCAATGATACTTTTTTACAGTTTTTTTGTCTTTTCCTTATGCTTCAAAGCTCTTAAATCTACCATCCCAGTATTCAAAACTTCATTCCCCACCACCAGAGTGATCTGAAACTCCCTTATAACAAGATTTCTTTCTACTCACAGCAGCAGGTAAACTCCATCGGGTAACTTTAGGAAAAAGAAAGACTGTCAAAAATTCCACTCCAATGCAAACAGCATTTCCAAGGGAAATCACCACTGTTAGTTATGCCTGGTCTGGCTACATTCAGCTGCAGCAGCTGGTCCCACTAGTGAAATGCTCAACTCACTCCACTGCTACTCTCCTACAATAATTCCAAAAATATGTGAGGCTAAACATGCTACTGTCTGTGCACCACTTAGTACAAATCTGTTTAAGCAGCGACCAACTCATTTACTTTAGCAGATGTAGTTTATTCAAAAGGATTTTACTTCAATGCTGTTACTTAATGCCTGAATTACTGTGTTAACAGTTGCTAATTAATCATTGTTTTGTCTCTTGTGAAGTGTCCCTTCTCTGCATGAATGATTCATTTTGGATTTGGTTTGATAACTGTTTTAGCTGTTTACCAACAATCTTTTCTCTTGAGGCAGCTTTGTTTCTAGTTATGCAGCTGGAGATTTCCTCCTTTTTATAAAAGAGTAGCAAGATGGGGCAATCTTGCTTCTGTTCCCTGCCTGGAGCAGAGCACCCCTCATCTTCTGCTAAGGACACAAATGCCTGCACAACCGTGTGTCTTTGTTTCAGAGTACATATTCACATGGACAAGAGATACCCAGCTGATAGCTCAGAGATCACTAAATGGCATAGTTTACAGTCTCCTGGTCTTGTCAGCCTCATGCAATTCTCTGCAATTCTTGTTTCCCTGCACCACTGTGAGTCCCTCAACCCTAAAGGATAATCCAGGGTGCAGGGAGCAACACACTGCTTCAGAGCCTGCAGAATGCGGCATGAACTCAAGACCTCTCTTCAATCTCTCCTCTTCCTCACACCGAGCTCTGAGGACATCAGTCCTCTCAGCCAGAGGCAGTGCTGTCTGAAGGTGTGAGGCCACACATCACCTCCAGTCCCCTCCTCCAAAACCAGATGCACATGGAGCAGAAGGAGCAGCAGCTTTGCTGGAGCCTGAACTCATAACCTTTCTGTTGTCATGTATTCATTGCTCTTTATTAATTAAATGCCAAAATTAATGTGAACAGTTGCTGGCTATAGAGAGAGATCCTATAAAACAAGCTTTCTTTCAGTTTACCTCTGGGAGAAAAGATCTCTGTAGGGACTTCCATGCTGAAGTGCTATCCCATATCCTTTGCTGCTGATGCTGTTTCCAATGACTGTCACAGAGCATTCATCATCTGTCAGTGCAGCATATTCCACCACTGTCACATCCCACAGGAAAGCATAATTTCCTTTCTTTGCCTGCAAATACAACATGAACACAATACAGTCTAAACTAAACTGCATTTCTAGGTAGGACAAAACCTAAGCCAGCAAACAAATCCAGATCCTGTCATTATTCCTTGGTGGTATTTCATTAGGTCACAGTTTATATGTAGACCTTCAATATCTTAATACATTTCTAACAGTCTTCTCTCCTAGCAGGACCTCACCTACTTCAAACCTTGCTAAAATATCTTCCTTTTTTTAGTATGCACATAGGAAAACACAGCCAACTATAACTGTAAGTGAGGCTTATGTAACAGGTTATTAATTATAAATGAAAGCTATTTCTTTAGATGACGAAATTCGATGCACGTTTTGTAGGAGACAAGGAATGGGACTGGTTCCATGCATTCATGTGACAAGACTGGCATAGTATGAGCATTAAGTGATGAGCATCACAGGCACCAAAATTGTAATTTTGCAGCTTTGCTCATATAAACATGTAAATAAACAAATTTCCCTTGCAAGTAAACACAGCTCTTCTGAGAGCTATGTTAGTCCTGTAACAAAAGGCATGCATTGAGCTGAAAGAGTTCCCTCTTTTCTTCACAGGTAAGAAGATCCATAAGCATCTACTACTATCTCAGTTTTAGGATAAATATTGTTTTATTTTAACACATATCCATGCAGATATCCTTAAATATCACTTTTAATTGGGACTGAAACCAAGGCCTGCACACAGTGTATATAATGAATGTAAATCACCTTACTTAACACAAGATCTAAGAAACATATTTGGATAGGGATTCAATAAAGTAAAATAAAATATTGGGTTTTGGTTAAAGGAACCATTGGTTGCCTAATATATTTAAGTAGCTGAAGTCCTGTATATATTTCTTTATGGGAACTGATTCACAAAGCTCCCCTAGCAAATGGCTACAGCTCTGGCTGTATTAGTTCATCCTTCTGCATACTTTCAGTTCTTTTCTAAGCTCAGTTTTGAATTCACCTGTACGTTTGTAAGACTCTATCAGTTATTTCATTACTCTGGATTTCTCAGTTGGGTAAATAAGATAATTTACTTCACCATAGTTTGACATAAATCATACTTTTCTGAAGTCCCTTACAATTGCTTACACATGACAATAAATCAAATGGCTGAAGTATCTTCTAGAAGGCAGAATTCAGGGAAACAAAGGTTAAAATTATGTTGCCTAGACCTCCACCTCTTTTCCCTGATTCCCTTTTATTCACATTGAGGCAGTCAAAGATCCACAAATTCATTTGCTTCTGGGTTAAAACAGAGTAGAAATGTCATATCCTTTCTCTTTTGTAAGATGTGAAAGAGTCTGTACACTGAACCCTTGAAAAATATTATTTTTATTACTCAGCCACATTGTGGTCCATGATAAATAATAATACATAGGATTTTGCTACCTATGATAGGAAACTGTCAGCATTAAAAATATGTCTTTAGGGGATAAAAACCAGCAGCACTTGTTACTGCACACAGAATTTATTCAAAATCCATTATACTAGAGAAGTCCTGCCTGATGGATACATAGAAATCTGACACCCCAGAAAGATTTGGCCTAAGTCACTATGGTAAAATGTGCTTTACATTTCTCTGGGTATTTTTGTTGATTGGTTGAATTTTTGTCTTCTTGTTGTTGTTTTGGTGGGGTTTTTTTTGTTTTGGTTTGGGTTTTTTGTGTTTTTTGTTGGTTCTTTGGGTTTGTTTTAGTGGTTTGTTCCGTTTAAAGAGCTGTATTTGTCTTCTTTCAGAACTGGTCAGTAAATCATCTTTTCAAATTTACAATTTAGAAAAGAACACTGACAACACAATACATTCCTTATCTATCTCTTACTAATACTTGGAGAACACAATGTTCTTCAAATATTTGACTTCTATTACAATGGACTGGCTAAAGAAAAGAACATTATTGATTCTACTTTTCAATCCTCAGATTTCAGTATGTTATCTCATATACAAGAGCTTTGTACACTGACTTTCAATGCTGGACAGCAGATCTTATGTAAAGGTCTACTTTTCTTGTGTTCATAGTGCTGCTATCCTAAATCACATCCTGCAACTGTACATGGTCAATAAACCAAGTCTGCCAGATCTCTTCACATCTATTTTACATATTTTTAATGACATAAATCAGTCTATCCAACATCATCACATCTGCAGAGCATTATTTCTCTGACAGCATGATCATTTTAGCATAATCAGGAATCTGACTTTTAAACTCTTGGTTGTGCATATGTCTCAACTCTCAGAAATCCTGGATACAAGGCTGTGTCCGCTCCCTCTTTTATTGTCAAAACCAGACTCTCCAAAGATCTCTTTTTCCTAAGGGAAGACTCAGTTCTTTCCAAACTTCTTCCACTTGTGAAATTTTCTTCCCTGAAGAGTGAAGACCTCATACTATTAGTGTATTCGTTGTGTGGAAAGTTTTCTTATAACAAAATGTTTATTTGCTGTCTAAATTCGGCATCCTTCACTTCCCTGTTCATATCTGTTGTGACAGCTAAGCACTATCATTTGTTCAATTTAAGGAAAAGCTGTCAAACTTTGAAAAACATATGTACAAGATACGTAAGTGCACACATACATGTGTGTTTGAAGTAGGCTGACTTTTTATATACCTTCACTAGGCAAGCAGTAAAAGCCAAATAAAATCAAACTGACATTTATTTTCAATGAAAAATCAACCTCAATTTTTAAATGTAGTTTTAATTTTCTTTTTTGTGTGTTTTTTTTGTTTGTTTGTTTGTTTGTTTGGGTTTTTTATTAATTAAAGAGTCCATGTGTGCACTTCCAGACCATGAATGCAGGAAGATTGGCAAAAGGGCCTGTGGCAAATGCCAGCTGAGAATAGGTGAGATAGCTTGAATAAAAAAATGACTGAAATAAACAGAGAATAATGAGCTCAAATTTATACTGCAGTCTTACTAATTGCACGTCATATTTTGCTCCTTTGCTGTGGCCTTACTGTAACTCTCAGCATAGAGGCATGCTGCCCAACAAAACAAAAACCTCTGCATGCTGCACAAACTTTCAAAAACCTCTTTATCAGAAAGTCAACTAAAGGTAGCACTCATTTATTCCACCCAAGTAGAACAACTACTACGGTTTACACCAACACCAGATTTATCTCTGGTTTAAGAGATTTAAGAAAACAGATTTAGGAAAGAAGAACCCCCGGATAATATTTACATTAAAAAAAAAATTCTTCTTCGCAATCTTAAAAAAATTAAAAGGCCAAAGAAGATTGCTTCCTAGACAAGACAAGGACCACAAAGAAAATAATACTCCAGGAAAGCAGTAAACAACCCCATAATGTCACTCTTCAGCGTGGATGGAGATAGAGGAATATTGTTCAAAAAGTCTTGGCTTACTGATGGTTAAACAATGTTGCTTCAAAGAAAGCATGATAAGAAATAATAATAACATGAAAAAAGATTGATTCCAGATTAATCATTGATATATCTGTGATTTATCTGAAATGTACGAAGAAGCTATCATACTTAAGACAGAAGTGCCAGTATAATGAAAAATTCATCATTAATTTACTGCCAGAACAAAGTGTCAGTGTAGCTGATCCCATTTTATGGCTGGTACCACAGAAATATCAAAAAGTGACCTTTACATTGGCATTAGTGGAGTAGTTCAAAAACACAGTTGGATAACATTTATTATCTATAAAAAGTGCTTTAAGAGAAGCAACACAGTTCTAATAAAAAGAAAACATGCCATTTAATCCTGTTGAAATGTTTCAAACATTAAAATAATTAAGGAACCACCACAGGATGCAATAGATTCAGGTTGAAGGAAGCATTTGCTTCAAAGGCTGATGGGTCAAGAAATGAAGGAATTTATGAAGCTCTATGAGACCAATCACAATTCACAATATAAAATTCATTGTGGACAAAGTTTTAAAAAACCGTATTAAATGAACTTCTAAATTACTTCTACTCTCAATATTGGAATGAAGAGAGAAGATCGCTCTGATTCAGTGCTCAGTGATCATTAGAGAAGCAAAAAAGAGAAGGAATAAATTCTTACTGTGCCATTGTCTAAATCAATGATCCATTCTCATTTTGTGCTCTACTTGGTTTTGATCGTTTTTGTTTAAAAGTGATACACAGGAAGAAAAGAAACAATTCAGAGAAATTTTGGCACCAAATTGATTGGACAGGGGAACAAAGAATCTCAACCAAAGCAAGGCATTATAAAATGCAATAATGACTTTAATTCTCCTATCTGTATATATAGCAGATGCAGAATCGCAGGGGGATCATATTATTTCATTCTTTCAAAGCAAACATGGGAGCTCCCAAAGGAAATAAAAACCATTTATTACATATGTTGGTGCAATCAAAAATTACCCTGATTGCTAGTGGATGTAAAGCAAACAGTTCACTGAGATGCTGGCTGTAGAAACTTTCCTGATACAGCATTAGTCAATCTTCATCTGTGATAGTCCCAGACAGCTCAAAGTGGCAAAACAGCATTTTGTATGAACTGGTAGTTTCTGCTCCTGTGCTGTGCAGAGGTACTGGTGAATAGGAGGAGGTTTTTCATCTCCAATGATCACTTTCAACTATCTTGGGAATACAGCAAAAGCAATCTTCACCACCCTCAGCTCTCAAGAGTTCTCCTGTCACTTCTGTGACATTGAACTGCATTCCTGTCTTTTCCGTGGCTCTCCCAGTGCTGCAAAAGCCGTGCCTTGCCCGTGGGAGACGGTCACTGTGGCTGCAGGGACCCTGCTGTGTCTGAAGAGACATCTCTGCTGTGGCAACCAAACGCCATGAAAGCTCACATTACTTTCTTCCACTGCCATCCCTTTGTTTTCGGACAGTCAGAGGGAGTAAGAAAATCTCCATGAAATGGAGAAAGATAAATGGAATAGGGACAAACACCTGAAATACCTGTCTGTGGCATAAATAACCAGCACTCCCTGTTTTGCACTGAAGTGGCATTGCTTTGTTTGTAACTGCAGCTTAACTGTGATACTGTCTGAAAAAAATGGAAAGGGGAAGGAGGGAAGAAAGAACAGGAGTGAGTTTTTTCTGTTTTTGCATTGTATCAGGCAAGTCCTCATTCAGAAAAATGCTTTATGAATCTTTTTATGCTGGAGAGATTTAGAGTCCCTATTTCCTATGAAACCCATTTGTAAGGCACACATACATCTCTTTCATGCAGCAGTATGTGTTTATGGATAGAAACTCTCATTTCCTTGGCTGATATCTATTCTCCTTTAGAAAAACCCCAGAATTTCTAGCCATAATACTTGACATAGATAACTTGTCTGTTTATTCAGAGAGTTCAATGAGCTAGGAAGAGTGACACTTAAACACAATAGTTTATTTGACAATGTTATTAAATATTAATGCCAATTTATGTAGGTGTCTAATCAAACAGCAGCCTTGGTCATCTTTGGGAACTGAAGTAAAATTTACTTGTTGTTGACATTAATTGAATGAGCTGATCTAGTTATATAAAAATCACCCTACAACACTGAAATCAAACTTAGTATGAAAAGTTATTATCACATAGATAGGATAGAGCTGCCAGCTCCATACAGACAATATAATTGGTATTCTCAACTGCCTGCCAATCTACAGTTACATTTCTGGCTTGGCAAATGTAGCTATCATAAATGGCAGCATGCACTCGGCTTACAGAATAAAAGTATTTACTATTTCATGGATAAAGAGCATCCACTGCCATAAGAATGTTAGAAAAAAGAAAAGTAAAATACAGTATATTTTTCTAAGGAAAACTGTTTTATTATTGGCTTAAATGCTAGGGTACATAGAAAAGTATTTAATGTCTCTATTTCTACTTCAAATGCTACCAAATCATCTCAAAAGAGGCCTCATTTTCATAAAGTGCTGAGCAGATTAAGAAAAAACCAACAACCACTGCAGACTTTGCTATTGCCAGAGCCCTACCTTGTCCCCAAGGAAGAAAGGATTTTGGAGCTGAGGGCAAAGTGCTTTGGGGAAGCTCATCCGAGGGATGGGCAGGGTGAACCCAAACTTTGGACTGAATACTCTTATGCTAAGACACGAGAGTGTCCACATAAAGGTTTTGTCCAAAAGTTGAGCAAAGAGTTGGGAATCTTTTGCTAAAGGAATTTGAATTGGGAAATGGGATGCCTTGCATTACTTGTGTTCAACCTCTTCACGGCACTGTAAAAACAGTAGATTTTGGATACTGTCCCTCTGACTGTTCAGAAAAGGTTTCAAAAATTCAAAATAGAAAAAGGAAATGCAAGCCAAAACCATTTTATTATGTCCCATGTACAAAAGCATAAAGAACTAGTAAACCAGTGTTTCACTGACAGGAGTATCTCTGATCAAACATTCACTATGGTAATAAAAACTGTTAACTTCTTTTAGGAAAATAATCAATTGACAGATGAAGAGAACACTTTTCACTAAAGAAGCAGCACATCAAGGCTTTCAGCATGTCTGCATCCCTTCGTGTAATGTACTCCTGGACATGTGTTTGATGTAAGGTACTGCCTGTTTTTGTTGAGATTCAAGATGGGGAGGAGAGGGGAAAGGCAGGCTATGAGAGAGAGAGGGAATTTGTAATGGCCAATACTCTTTATCACAGGACTCAGAACAAAGATGCAGCATCCTAAGCTGTTACACATCAGTCCTTGAATCCCACATTAATTCTCTGTTCCACAAAAAAAACCATGTAGTTTTTTCTGAGAGAAATAACATTTTGGTTATTTATTAAAACTCAGTGTCATGTGAATGCATTTTTCAAGATCTGGACTCAACAAAGAAAAATCTTGCATTAATTTTCTGTTTTAAGAGAAATGAGTATGTGTTCTGTGGATCCCTTAATTCTTACTCATGTTTCCAGTAATGAACTAAGAAAAAAAGAAAACAAACTCACATGAGAAAAGGACAGGAGTCATTACTGGATAATGTAAAAGAATTACATCCAAAAAGGCATTATCAAAGCTCCCAGGAAACTGAGAAACCTTATGACCAGATCCAAAGGACTTACATACTGAAACTTAGGCAGAGCTAAAGCACTTAAATTCAGAACAATGATACCAAAATATGATTCTTATCTGCCATCGAAGTACTAAACATAACTTTATAGAGGAATTTAGGGGGGGTTTAAATGACTGTAATTTCTTCCCTGTAACTTAACATTAACTCCATAGAAACAACATTGATATAGAAATTAAATTAAAACCCCTGTGATCCAGTCTTACCTTCCTGATGCCTTCAGAAGGGTTTGATACGCAATTATCTGCCCCATTATTCTTACTGATAGTCCTCCATAGTTCAGCAAATGTGTTATCCTGCTCCAAAGGGTTGGTCCCTTTTGCTTTAAAGTATTCATATACTGCTGAATCCCTGACTGTACCATAAGATATATCCATTTGTTTGGA
The DNA here is from genome assembly GCF_052056855.1 of Sturnus vulgaris. Lineage (NCBI taxonomy): Eukaryota > Metazoa > Chordata > Aves > Passeriformes > Sturnidae > Sturnus > Sturnus vulgaris. Next base: position 10,657,661 of record NC_142250.1, read on the forward strand.
CAGATCCTGAAATGTTCTGAAATTCAAGCGATATTGAGAAATTAGTATTATGTAGTACATTAGCAAGATTTCATTAATTAAAGGTTTCCTTCTGTAGCCGTCATTCATGAGAAAGCACTTAGCCTCACCAAGTAACATTTCCATATTTCATTCCTCATCGTAAAGGAAAGCCAAGTAGTTATTTAATTGTACTGAGATCATATGATTTTAACTACATCCAAGCTGTGTTTCACCCCAGTGAAAGATTTTTTTTTTTTTACAGATAACATTCATGTTAAATATGCCACCAAGATTGCACAAGAATATAATGTGATAAAGACTTACCTGAACACAGGAAGAACTCAGATTATAAATATAAATTTCCAGCCCCATCAACTTCACCAGAAATACCTCGCAGAAATCAGTGGAATTAGTTTGCAGTTATACCAATGCTCCATCTGACTCCAAATCAATATGACTCTTTTAAACAAACAAATAAAATCTTGCTTCCAATTTCCACTAAGTCTTTCTTGCTCTCCCTTTTCACAGCCTCTGGTAAAACAGGCATTTTTCATTCACACAGAGGCCTAACTTTCATTTACTCATCATATACCACTCTGGAAGTGTAAATGGGCCTCACCCTGAGTGGCTGTGAATGCACAATTTATTTTCAAATTGTACAGAATGTAATTCACTCCTGTTTTACAGCCTCTTCTGCACTGGAAGGTGTAAATCACTGCCTGCATCAATGAAAACCAGCCCAAGCCTCCAAACATTTCAGGTGGCATGAGAAGCAGCATCCTGGCTGTTTTCCCTCTCTCAGAGGTTCATTCCCATTCCTGTGCCTTCCTCCTTTGCCCTCAAGTATCACCTCTGTGTGATGCCACCATTTTTACATCTGAGCATAGAAATATACAACACACATTCGACCAGTGACAACCACACACACGGCAGCAGGGACCAAACTGAATCTCATGAATAATGGCCTATTTTCATTAAAATGCTTTATAAATGTGTGACTTCACATATTGACAACATGCTTCTGATATAACCAACTAACATTGCTTGACATCTATTGAACTAAAGTAACCCTCCCTGCCTCACCCCATTTCTTTTTCCCAAAAACAATCTTTCAGAAACAAAAATTTCCTGATCAATAGATATGAAAAGCCCACTCTTGACACCTCCCCCACACTTCCAGCTCCTGGAGCCACAAAAGCAGAACATTTTTGCTTGCAGCTTGTGCACATTTCTTCCCAATGCTCCTGAGGAGTCTTCCCTTGGCCCACGAGCCAAAGCTGTTTTCCATAGCTGAAGACTTGTCATATACAGTATTTTTCTGCCACCCTCTTCCCTGTTTCACTGGGGAGATGCCATTGCTGACACATCACATGCCTGTAAGGTTCCCTGCTACACTATTTAAAGCAAAACAATCTAGGCATATACTCAATGCCACATAAAAATACGTAGAAAGCTCTTCCCTCTTCTCCCTCACATCACCCCCAGGCCTCCTAAGGTGCCCTTCTCTGGGACTCCTGGTGTGGGAGCCCTGCCCCCAGGATGGAGCTGCTTCTCAGCACCACCCCCCTCCCCAAACCCTTCGAACTCACAAGCTGCTCCACACAGTTTAAGTGGTTTAAGTTCTTAAATTGTGTTAAGGACTTTTTATCATTTTAAGCTGTTAAGCAGCTTTAAGTAAGACTGTGTGAACAGTTTCTATATACATTGCATACTTGTGGATTTGGGCTAACTCTAGGAGTTCCACCAAACCCCAAACCTCCTGTTATTTTCCCAGCTCTGTATACGGCAATTATTAAAGTACAAAATAAGCATCCTGGAGGCTGTTGGAAATTCAAAGTGCTAATGAAAAATGGCAGAATTTGTTCCGATTTTATTTCTTTCTTTAACGACCCTGAAAGGTCTATTATGCCCTGCTAAATGTTTCCTGTATATTCTATGGAACTACTTTTCCTCTAGTCTTGATCGACATGATTACATGCCACATATAGTTCGGTTTTTAAAGTAAGTTTCATCCTATCCCATGGAATTGCTTAAACCCCAGGAATGGATCATTTTTGGCTGTTAAAAGACACTTTTCTGCCTATAGAGCAAAGAAAGGTACTCAACACACACAGGAGGGCCTTCTGTGACAACTCTTTCCCACCAGGTTTAGTGTAGAGATTTTGGTGTGTGTAGGGAAGCATGTTTGGTAGAAGCACAGTAGCAGAAATATGTTTAACTAAAATACTTTAACACAGGTTTCAGCTGGTAACAACTTTACAAATGCCTACTGCTGATACCGTTATTCTGTTTGAAAGTTTGAACATGAGGGTTTGAATAGCTGAAAAAAAATTAAATTTGCAATTTTAATATTATCAGTATTTTTTCTTTTCCTTTATTGCCATGGAAGCTTTTATTCAGGAATGTGCATTTTGTTTTAGCTAAATTGCACTTTATTGACAATCAGTATTTTTATTTTAGCTAAATTACATTTTATTGACAATCAGTACTGCACAAAAGCACAGTACATGTTGCTTTACGAGCAGCACAGTTTGTTCAGTTCTCTAAGCATCACAGGGCAGAGAGAGCAAGTCTGGGGTTTAAATCAAGTGCTTGCAATAAACAGACAAGCACACAGGTGGCAGGGAGGGAAGCACAGTGTTGCCCTGGGTGTGGGAGTAAGGTAACCCCTTTAGCTGGCAGCATTTCCTTGCAAAAGAAAATGTGGAGTATTACGTGTCCTAAGGATTTCTTGCAGTGCACTGTTTGATATTTTGGGCCACTTAGCCAAAAACCTATCCCAGAAATAATCCTGACAGGGAGTGGCCTCAGCTACAGTTCTAACTCTGTATGAAAAAATATGTCTGCTGTATTTCTGCACTGAAAGTGGAGATGATGCTCAGCACCTCTATGGCTAGAGAAGTGGCCAAAAGATTTGGCCATGGTGGGCATGGGCACATACATAAATGATATTGGAGGGAGATGAATTATCTCCTACTTTTTACAGGGTGAAGTGAGATAATCACAAGGGTAGGTTTTAAACACCATTATTTTAACTCCCTCAAATTTGCCTTTGCAGACAAAATCACTCACAACTACATTTCAGACACTGGCTGTATCTTACAGTTGTGTCATTCTTTAAAGGCAGCTGCTGTCATTGCTCTTAAGCTTTATTTGTGCAACCAGCTGTTACCTGGACCCATCTCCTTTAGCCACTCAAATGCTTGTCCTACTTTGCTATGGCAAAGATTTCATGCATTTAATATACAAAATTATTTGCAACAAAAATGTGCAGCATAACAAGATGCCCCATTAACCTTACCACCCTAGTTATTGGATCTTACAAGCCATTAAAGTCTCTTTGTAAGTGTGATTAAAGATAAAGCCAGTAAAGCAGAAAAAGCCAATGTCCCTCACTTACAGGAGCTGCAACTTCAATTTGTAAATACATCCATGGTGTGATTGCTGTAATTGACAAGTACATGTAAACCAATTGATTTAAGTAAATGTATCTGCAGTCAATCTAAAGAAAAATGTTGTCTTTTAAACCTGTATTACCAGCCAAAATATTTAATGCCCATATTTATGCCTGCTAGATGAATGCAACAACTGATACGTATTCTGAGTGGAATTGCAATTACTTCATGCAGACTCAACTGAAGACTGGGCTCTCTGCTTGTTTTGTTTGTTACAAACTTATTGACATAAAACAAATGCTGCAGAAGACACAGACAGGCAACAGTGGGATTTGCATTTATAATTAGACCACTAGAAGTAATTGCCAGAATAAAAATACTGGTTAAGATACACTTTTTGGAGACGTTTTCTTACTTGTAAAAGCCTTGTGTAGCTGTAGATACACAGACTAAAAATATGCTGCCAGTACGGGTTTATTTTACTCTGTTGCTGCTATATACCCAAGATTTCTGGATGAATAATAAGTGACAGACTAAACTTGACACCAGGTGTTTTGAGGTAACTGCTGATCAATTAACTCAGCTGGAGGCACCAGGATCATCAGATGTGATCAAAGTATTTTTCAAAAGAAAAATATGATCCTGTCATTAAAAAGAAAAAAAAAGGGTGGATTTTTGTTTGTAGTGACCCTGAGATTTTTGCTCAGTGCATCAAAATATTCTAGGTGATGGCTGCCAACAAGATAAAGTGTCTCAGGGATGATGAGACTTTTTAAGCTGCTCTGCCTAAATGAAGTCTTAAAAATTCATACATAAAATGTATAGTATAAGTCCTGAATTTCTATCTTTAAATGCCTTGAGGCTAATTTATTTTCTTTTAAACTTTTTTTTCTCCAAAAGTTAGGAATTCATTACATCTACAGAATTAAATATAAGCACAGCTCCTAACAGGAACTGTTTTCTCCATACAATTATGTGAGAGGGAAATACGTGTCATGCACTGGGAAAACAGTAAACCTAGTAAATTTCAAAGTAAAACCAGAAGTATCTGAACTGATTTTACAAGCTTATATCACCACTGTAAGCCTAAGAAACACCTATGGCTGAAACCTAGAACATAAAATCCTATCTGAAAGGAGATTTATGGATAAAGGTATACCCAGTGGAAAGCAATGAGTTGAAAGCGAATTCTGCCTACTGTGAACTGCAGAAAAGTGCCGAATTTTGAGACCTAAAATTGCTCAAAACTCCTCCCTCCAAGGGAGAATTTTCTGTGACAATAAGAACAAATAAGAAAATGTTATTAGTTGCTGTTGACCTCATTAATCCACCCACTAAGAGATGAACTTGGAAACCAAGCAAGCATTGCCAGATCAGATTCTCATTTGTAGATGTCCCCCAAGTGAAAAGTCTGCAAAGCTGAATCAATGTTGAAGTAGGTACAGACAGTGTCTACGTGAGCAGATCTTACCATTCAGAACCTTAGTCCTGACCTGAGTCCTGATTAATTTTTATATCCATTTATGAATGTGCAAGGCAAAGGATCTGAGCCTCAGACCATTGTTCACAAATGAAAAATCTTTGAAACTCCAGTTTTAAGTAAAATTTATAAATGGGTAGGGTAAACCTTGTCTTCAGACATCTGAAACTGAGTTCAAACTTTCACACAAAGACATTCTGTAGAGCTGGTCTACCCAAGTTGAGCAGTTTAACTGGCTGAAGAGCTGAAAAAAAGAAATAAAAATTCCCTCCGTTATGGATATAAAATACCACTAGGGGATGATAGTCTCATTGACTCAGAGACTTGCATGAAGAGTTTCACTGTGTTGCTAAATGCAAGTTTTAAAAGCACAAGCCCACTTAAAAATGGAAGAGAATAGAAGTTAGTGTCTCTAAACATTATTACAACTGATATTTCATGAGCCTTCAGGTATACAAGAAAGGGGGATATATTGGCTGAACAATGAGGTAACATTTGACCTATCTTTAGCACCTACAAGACTAAAAAGTAAATATACTTTAAAAAATAAAAAGTATGACGACATATTTTGGTACAATTTCAATGTTTGTTCTAGGCACACATAGGAATGTTATTAGTGTGTGTTAAACTGGACATACAAAAACTAAATGATGGGCTACTTTAAAGATTATTCTTAGTGGGGCCAATGAAACTGTTCAAGGTATTCTTAGAACGGCACTACCCTTAGTACAGAGAATTAAAATGAAAACAAGTTATCTCCACTTCTTATAACCTTAGGCTTCAGAAGAACTGGGTCCATGATTTTAATTTGGGCATCTCAGATTTTCTTTGAAATTATGAATAATTAAACCAAGATCTTAAATCAATCCTTAAATTGTCAGCTTCTCTATAGTGACATGATCGAATTATGCATTGTTCCATTCCACGGCAAGTCACTTTAAATGCTCTTAATTCTGTCTCAGTGCCGTGACATGCAGAGCAACAAGTTTCTTCATCAAATACTCTAAGCAAGATTTTAACTTTAGCAACACAGGTAGTCCAGTAGAGACCAGCAGCAGAACTTGCATGCTTAGGATACACTTTTCTGAGTTAAGTCCTTCACCAGCAAGCATATACTGCTTTATAATTCATATAAAATTCATTTTATCTGCTCTCCATGAAAAATACCATCCACTTTAAACAAAAGCCTTAACAGAAAAAACCTCATGGGAGTTTCTAGAAGGGAAGCCGTAAGTATTGACAGATTAAACTATACTGAATCAGTGGAGTTGCAGCCCTTCACACCAGGACTGAAGCTTTCCAAATCACAGCAGGAGACAAACAGAGCAGACAGTCAGGGCTGTGTCTGCTCCTGTCCTCACCAGTGGGGCAGGAACAGCTGCTACACAGGATTTCAAATAAGCAGTGGCAAAACCAATCAATTGACATGTGTCACAGAACACGTTGCCATGTCAACCACCTACTCTTCCTATAGTTAAAACAAATAGTGATTGAACTCCTCAGCAGGTAATGGCACTGCAGAGCTTTTTTCATGATTATAATGGTCACTGCTGCCAGTGTGGTGGCATCTCTGAGACTCTGATTGGATTGGGACTCACTGCCCTAAATTAGGTGCAAGCAAAAGTAAAATGTAACATTCAGTTCTAGGGAGAGGATGCTAAAGCCAGCTTTATTTCTGTCCCAGGATAAAGGGGTTTGCTACACATCCTGCATGCCATGTGTGATGGCAACAGTCACCCACCCAGCCAGTGCAGCATCAGGACCCTCTCTCTTCTACTGCTCCCAAAGAAACTTCTTTCATAGGCTACCTAGCAGACTGCTGAGATCAGTGAAAATAGGCATGCACACAAAAGCACATGCTCAAGGTTCCCAGGATTAGGACAAAAATACAAACAGTAAGAAAAATGAAAAAAAAAAAAGGCCAAATAATACATACACAAAGTACTAGAAGCACTGAACTTGTACAGCCTCCAAACTGATTTCATTTCTTTCAAACTACTTCCAGTAGCCTCTGTTGTTACATGCAAAGGGAAAGACAAGTAAACTAAACTAAACTGTTTTCTTAACTCCTGATGAAGCACTGGCTTCCCTGCAGACTGAGTGTTTTCACTGGAGCTCTATTCCTGCAGACCTACTGCATGATTAAATTTTAAAAGAAGGGAACAGTTCCTTTCTTTTAGGGAAGGGAAAGAAGGGAATGTAAACTCACTGAAATCCAAAGACAGTCAAGCCACTAATAAATGATACACTGTCGTGTTTATGATTTTAGCAGCAATTTGTTACTAACTACAGACATCGTATTGGCAAAACATTTTGGAGGCTTTGTGTACTTCCTAAGAGTCTGTGATGCAGCAGAAATACATTCTATTAACAGCACTTGAAATTCCACTTTGCTCTGCCAATCTCAGAACAATGTGCAGCACTTTTGTTGAAGTCAAAGTGTGGAGGATGTAGGACAAAACCCCTACAAGTAGGCTGTGCCCCATTGCTCACAGAAGTTCTTAGTATCTTCCAGCAGTTTATTCAGGAAACATGCCCATTTTCAAAAAAGGACTTAACATTATTTCTGGCTATGAGACTCAAATTTGGATTCAAAAATCAAATTGGATTCTCATCATAATCAGTAAAACAGGTTCTTCTGTAAACAAAATTAAACCTCTGGGTATTCCTATCCATTGCTATTTCTAAATTACACCCTCAGGACCACCTCGGCAACTCCAATCATCTGCAGTGGTCTATGTGAGTGTGACTTGACTTGTCACTGGATCCTAAAAGTTCATTTTGCCTAGAGCTGATGCTGGCTCAGCTCCAGCACTGCACATAAAGAAATCTGTTAAACAGCTAGAAATAAGCTAAACATCTCCTGATTGCCAGTCCAGTGTTTCTAACTATACTTCCAACCCTTCTCCTCTCCAAACCTCCTCCAGGCAATAAAAGCATAAGTCACTTAGATTGCTGATTTTTCTTCATTATGTTATTTGTAATTTATTTTTTCGGTCTGGATGTCCCATGTTTTCTGAATTGTTAACACTTTGTAAAGAAACCACGATGGTCCTTACAGTAGAACTTATGATTGTTTTGCTTGAAATGTTTTCAAAAATTTAAAACAGCATAATAAACTATTCCATTAATAGTGATGGCAATGGAAACTAGTTTCTGAGCATTTGCATCTCAAAGATGGATTAACTGGGGCCGCACAGTTTGTGATCCCTGGATGAAGTTTCTCTCGTGGCTGAGCATTTATGATTGCATATGAATTCATCTGATGTCTAACTAAGGGAGTGAAGTCAGAGGGCAATCTTTCCTTTATATTTACAAGGGCTGTTTACAGGACCCCTCTTCACCACCACATTTTTCCATATTTTAAAAAACTTAATAACCTTGAGATATTACCAGTTTTCCTACCATGTTTGCAATTTAACAATGAAAAGTATCAGACTGACAAAGAGACATTCAGAGCGTCTAACACATTAGAGTCTCTTTTAAGATGCAGGCCCAGATTTTCAAAGTCTGGAGCTTTAATTTGTATTCTCAGTTCCACATTTAAACTGCTACATGACTGGGCAGATCTTCAGAACAAATCAAGAAAAGATTTGGCACAACAGCACATCTGTACAACATCGGCAGATTCAGTTAAAAGTCTGGAAAGGGATTCAGAGCAACTATGAGCAGTTACTGTTCACCCTGCAAATCCAGAATAATCAGTCCTGCTAAAAAATCTGAGTAATCCTGCATCCTTTATCCATACTCTATATTCCATTCAACAGTGAGAAGGAAATTAAAATGCAAAGAAAAACTTGGGAAAAAAAATAAATTCAAGAGCATGTTTGGAGGAAAAAATACTCCTGTTTGGATTTCCTTTGAGTATTTTCTTTCTTTACTTTTAAACCACTTTGTCATTGTGGCCTTTCTCTGAGTAGCTCAAAGGGTTAACATGTTAATTAAAGCAAGGTATTCTACTCCTTAAATTATTAATTAAAATAAAAACTGCAGCTGGTGTTTAACAGCACCTCGGTCCCAACAGCAGGTTTTAGTCACTTCACCTAAATCAAACATATCATAAAGTTGGCATGAAAATCATATTGTCTGAATCAAACACATCTGGCAACTGACACATGCTTTTACCTATAATGAAAATAACAAACTACCTATTATATATGCAGATGCACTTTAAATTGTTTGCTACGCTGATGTCTTCTACCGCTCACATTCAGAAGCTAAAAATCCTAATGAAGATTAATGATTAAGATCAAGAGGGAAGAAATTGCTTTCTTCCTTTTCCACTGCTGTTCTAAGTACTGATAACACAGCCGTTCTGTTTTGTGCTCAGATGACAAAGAGTAGCTTTTTATTAAACAGAGTGGGCAACAGATAAGCTTGGCTTCTTGGTGCTGGTTTATAAAGCCTTTACTCAGGTTTAGAGGTACTTTATACAGTGACTATTAGGATATCATTAAAGTCCATGAAATCCCAGTGTGGAGCAAGATCCTACATAACTGTTTATTAAGTTTTGATTTATCAGGAACCCTGCATGTCAGTAGTCTCATAGCTGGGGTGGAGGGGCTGGATGAATTCAGATCTGTCAAATGTACAATGTGATGCTGGAAAGCAGCTTCACACCCTTCCCTTTCCACCGGGAGCAAAGCAGAAGCTATCACTGTTGACAGAAAGAAGAGAAGAAAACAGAGGGGCTCTGAAGAGGCACCTTGATTGCTAGAGCATGTGCTGCATACTCCTGGGAAATCAAAATATAGGGATCATCATTAATACTAAAAGCACATATAACATTCATCAGTTATTATTGATGTCTAAAGTGCATGCATTACACATGCATATTTTAAAGTCGGGAGGCCCACATGCCTGTATCTCAGAGGACCCAGACTGAGCACACAGAGTATGGTGCACTTCCCATCTCATCCTGATGTGCAGGAAGTAACCAGGAAGAGAGACCTTACCCTTTGTCCTGAACACAAGTCTCTCTGAATAGTGAACCTCATACAAGAAAGCACCCAAAAAGCACATCAGAAACAACTCTCTACTCGTTATATTGAGATTAATTAGTTTATTTGGTAGCCTAATTATATACCTTGAAATATGAGCTTGGAAACTGCATTATTGCCATACGTAAGAAACACAGTATTTAACATCCACCCCATTCTGACTGATGGTTTTCTATTCTTTTGTAGATAGACATGACTATTCATAAATCAATTAAATTAAATCAGTGGCACATTCTCTCAGGCTGGTTTTAATGGTTTAGAAGGCAAACAACTTCAATGCTTGTGATTACATTTCTTGTAATGTAAGAAACTTTGTCAGCTGTATCAAAACAGCTTTTCTGAGGCAACGCAGTTCTCTCCCTCATCTCCAGGTGAGTCTGGAAACACTCTAATATATTATAAAGGGGGCACACATGCAGAAGAAGAGAACATTGCTCAGTAAGGCAGATGAGCCCAGGAAATGGAAAGAACACATGCAACCCTTCTCTTTAGCAACACAGTACTATTCCAGAAAATTTTTCTTTCCCTCCAGAAAATATTTTGCTATATAAGAACCAAGAGGATAACACTCATGCTAATAAACAGTGGTATCTTAGTTCCCAAGGAAAATAAGTTCCTTTCTCCCCCAAATATCCATAACCTGCTTTGATTAAAAATGTTTTGCTGGGCTTCTTTTTTTGTTTGGTTTGTGGGTTTGTTTGTTTTGTGTTTGTTTTTACATCATCAGGAATAGTTTCTAAATCTCTTTATAGAGATACTAAATTTTTAAAGCCTTTCTTTAAATGGCAAGTTTACAGATATCCACTTCTTGGCAAGATGGTTGATAAATATTTTAGAATGTATTGGAACAACTTTTTTCAGCAGATGAAATATCATTCTATATATCAGTTAAGGTGTTAAGAGTGTCTGGTGGGAGAGTGAATGCTTTTCTGTCATGGAAACAGACACTTATGAGGGGAGTGGCTATTTTAGATCTGATAGATTTAAATGGAAATATCAAAGAGAAAAGCATCCAGTTTAAAAGTGTCCACAAATTGTTGGAGTTTAATATCCTGAGGCAGAAGAAAAACCCAAACAAGATTAACAACATAAAAATAGTACATTTCAAAAGACCAGACTCAACAAACATCCAGAACTGGAGAAGAAAGTCTCTTGGGGTGTTGCTTTAAAGGATAAAAGATACAGAAGGGCTGGAAATTCCTGAAAGATACCATTTCAAAGACACAGATGCAAACTATCTTAACATGAGGAACTATTAAAAGAAATTGTAAGAAGCTGCAAGAGCTTCTGCAAGAGCTCTTTCAGACCTAGAAAACCAAAATCCTTCTCTCTAAATTTTAAAGAGTAGTGCAGCCATTGGACTAACTAAGCGTACATACTATAAATATATAGGAATTGTGCAAATGCACGAGATAAAAAGGATCAAGAAGCAAACAAAAATCCTCCTCACAACACCAATAAATTTAGTTTGCATGATTTGTCATTGCAGAAAGTGATTTGTGCCATCCCTTAATTGAGTGTCCGGACCAGAAGATGGGAAAATTACCTTTGCTGTTAGGTGGGTGAGAAAACCTAATGCTGAACAATCATGGCACAAAAATGACAGAACCACTGCTCATGTGGGAATGTTGGTGAGGAATTGTGCAAGTTGAAAAGAGAGGCTTTTCACATGAACAAATGAAGCAGTTCCCAAAGTATTTCAAGAGATTAGCAGAGTTGGAGTCCTATGTATGCCCTGTCTGAAGTGACAGTAATTAAAAAACCAACTTTTTAGAAGTGACAACAGTGACTTTCAATTTCATCTCATGGTTTTGCAGGAATGAACTTTCTGTGATTAAGTGTTTACTACTAGTACTTTTGTGAATACAATTTACTTGTTCTGGCTTCAGAAATGCTCGCAGAGAGACCTGCTGGCAATTTGGAAACCTATGCAGTAATATTCACTATACTACCCTGAGAACCTGCATAACTTCTATAATAGGGCCCACTGTTACACTACGGCTCTGACCAGTACTGATAAATGATATAAAATGCACCTTATTTTACAGGGGGTTTGGTTTGGTTTGCAGGCAGCTGCTTCACTTCACAATGTCATTAAGATATCTGCCTGAAAACGTGGAAAAAACCCCCCAGTGGCCAACCTTTTTAATGGCTCATACACAGAATTATTTCCAAAACAGAATTCTCTATGGATTTTTATTTCTTCCTCCTGTTTTTGTCTTTAGAGATGATGGATTGAGCCGTTAGGAGATGTCTGAAGCTTTAAGGCCCTTTCTGTTTGATTTGCTATAGTAATAATTTTTTTGCTTTTTTAATATCCTGCTATATTAGATAGTATTATCAGTTCATATAAGACATTAAATCAGCTTCTTTAGAGAAAAAGTAATAGAAATCTAAGTATCCTATTGAGCAAAAATCTTCTATTATTGTGTTATGTACTGTTTATCCCTTAGGAGTCAAATAGAAAATCTAACCTGACAAAATAAGTCATAGGTGCTACCCATGTAATAAAGAGAAACTTCATCCTACAACAAGGAAGGTGTAAGTCTGGGGCCAGTGGGATTTAATGCATGCAGAAAGCATACAGCTACTATGTGGACAGCTGAGGAATATAACCTATATTAATATGAGACTACCTGACCCAAAAGGTGACTCCAACTGTGCCAAGGAGAGTCTGCTTATCGAATATCAGATTTAAACCAATCCTTGTACATTTTGATGGGCTGTCCTGAGGGCTGCTACTCTTGTTAGATTTTTGTCCTTTCAAAGCAAAAGAAAAAAATAATAAAGATTTTATTACCTGCACAGATGGTAGATTTTGCTAATGTTATATCCAAATCATTTTCTTCTCTAAACTGCACATGCATCTGAATTTTAATGCCTCAACCCACCTCAGTCACAGAACTTCTCAGTAACCAGAACAAAGGAAAAGATGCTATGATACAGGTCTCTCAAAAGTCAAGTTGGAGATAGCAAATCTCTTGATTTGCTATTGATCTCCAATCTACGCCACATTTTTTAATGGCAACTGGAGAGATGGCATGCAAGCTTGATTTTCAGCTGTGCATTCCCTTTTTTCTCAGAAAAATGTCCCTGGGAAATATTTGCACTTAGATGCTTGCCTGCTTGTTCAATTAGAGTAATTAGGATCCATTTTAAACTGTGCTTGAACGGCATATGCCAACATTCAGACAGCTTTTCAAAAGGCTCCAGACTCTGTGGCTTTCCCGGCAGCACCCACTGGGCAGCACCATCAATAGGAGTGAAATGAAAAGACAAACAACGGGGAGTTGGAGCACTGGCAATAGCCCAGTGCCTTGTCCTGAACAGAGCCTGAAGGCAAATGCTGGCAAGCTCTGCCCCTGAGCACTGCTGCCCTGCTGTACAGAGCATTTCTCAGGAAACTTCACCCCATGCTCCAGACAGGGAATGTTCTGGAAAGGAAAAAAAGTTTTGAGTTGTTGCATCTTTCCTAGACTCTTTTTTAGCCTTTGTGTTTATGGAGGGACTTAATCTAGTTATTTAATGATTGAAGCTTTTGCTCACAGGCCTTTAATAATAATCACAATACATTTTTTTTATAATGTTCATTCATACATGCCTCCTGCCAACAGGCCTGAGGTGCTGCACAGACACTGCAAAACATAATACAAATTAAACATAACAAAAGAAAATCCAATGAAATATTTTAAAAGACACATCTGATATTAACGAGAAAAAGGTTATTTTCAAACATGAGGAATATCAAGACAAAATTGCTGTGAATACAGAGGGATTCCAGTGACGTTCTTGCCACCAACCCTATCAAATCCACTTAACTACAGCAGATGAAATGTTTGTTCATTTCCCTCTGGCTGGCATCTTCCAAGTACTTTTGTCATTTTATTTTAAAATATTTTGAGATCGCTTCTGTTTTGTATGCAACCCAGAAAATCTATCTTTTTTGATACCTGCAGTGCTACTATAATATGGTCATTTATGGCCATCATCTTTAAAATAAACAAACTAAACTGACAATATGCCATATAAGAAAATATTATTACTGTATTATACAGAAAGAGAACCAAGACAGAGAGAAGGCTAAGCTTGCCAAGATCAAACAAAGCTTGTGGTAGAAAAAGAATCTGCACTCAAGACTTCCAAGTGCCAGCCTATCACCCCAACTAAGCTTCTCTAAATCTTCAGCTGTCACTAAAACACAAGAAATTGCAGGATTAAAATACAAATAAGGAAATCTGAAATTATGAAACAACAGCTGTGATCTTAAAGCAGATATATCATGCATGTGCATGCAGTCCATGAACACATATAATACAGATGCCTTTCAAGGCATCCATAGCATGTGCAAATGTTAAGGATCAATTTGACAAAATCTTAAATTTAAACATTTTTGAATTTGCAAATAGAATACCTTTTTTATGTCCTATTTTTCTTGCATGATTCTCAACCTCTTGTCAGACAAGCTCTCCTAAACCTGAGTTTCAGAATATCTGTGCAGCTATTGAACTGTGTGTAGTCTGCTTGTTAACAAGAAATGAAGCTGGAATGTAAGTCACTGCTAATTAAACTCATAATTACAAATGGAAGGTTAGACAGCAGATCCAAGAGCTGTTTGAAAATGTAATAAGACAAAAGAAAGAACAAACTCACATGTAATAATTCTGCCTTACTTGGCAGACTGACCCATTAGAAGACTCCTCAGCTGCACACAGTACAGAAGGCAAATATTACAATCGTAAATGCAAATCGTTTGGGCTTAAATGAGTTTGTTGAGGATTAGCACAGGCTCTAAACATTACCTAGATTTCTTATTAAAAACAAAAATTGAGGATTGATCATTTACAAAGTTAGAACATGTATCATACCTTCCTGACCTGAGCTCCAAAGTAGTTGCCACCAGTAGTTGCCTTCCTTTCTTCTTTCCTTTTGCTTTCCCTTTTAACTGGATAATGTCTCTCTCCTCTGCCCATAAGGGGCCAGTAAATCTGCTTAATTTGTCACTGCCCTGCCTGTGGACCTCCACAAACACAGAAATCCCGAGATAACCACAACATTGCTTTTGCTCCCTGGCTGGGAGGTGGGGCACAGAGAACATGAGAAGTGCAGGAGGTAATTTGGACAAAGGGATTAAGAAGCAGCATTAAAAGATCAATGGGGAGCAGAAGTACCAACCACTAGCGCTGAAACATTGAGGGCAGCCAAGGAATGGACACCATATTTCCTGTCAGCTTTGATCTCCTGAGGGCATAGAGGTTTTCATGTGGGTCTCAAACTCTGTGTTTGGAACCATCCCATCACCATGTGACACCAGGATGAACGATGGGCATGCAGGACACGTAAGGAGTAAGGAAGCATGTGCTGTCATGCCAAACCAGAAAGCCAGTGCCTCTTCTTGTTGGCACACTTGAGATGAAGCCTTTGATGGTTTTGGGGAAATCCAAGGGGAAGAATAGCTTTTCTTTCCCAGTTAAGCCCGTTTCTTACTTGGGATCTAGGTAGCTGGACAAAAAAATCCTGTTCGGGATTTACAAAGTATCTGTCAGGAAACAAATACAGGTGGCAGATCAAAGCTGCTTCCTGCCATTCCTCCTACTCTGGGTATTTCACCTTTCTGTGAGCCACAGGAAGCCTCTGAAATTCCCAGCAGGGTAGAATAGCCTTGTGAGACCTGCCGATGGGAGATTTAAAAACCTAAAAAAAGTATTCCCTTATCAGCAGGCTTTCATCTGACACGATAATTCTAAAAATCTGCCTTCCAACAGTTCAACTTCGCTTCAGTGAATGTCTCACCAAGCCCCTTCTAATAAATACTGTTTATGATTTCTATGACACACTTGTTTTGCAGTGAAATTGTGGAGGCAGTGATCACTGGGTTGATTGACACCTAGTTATTCAATCAAACATACTTCTATTTCACTAGTCACAGACCACACATGCCAAATTTGATACTGAAACAACTTCTATTAGGTATTTTGGAGAAGGTTTGGGAAGAAAATCAGTCTTGTAATGAAAATCTTAACTTAGCTGCAGCTACTGCAGCACCATAACACTTATTTCTCTCCTGCTGGCAATTTGGAGGCAACAGCACTGAACACCAGAGGACTTCTCTATGGAGGGAGAGATAACAGCAGACATTTACTGAAAGGATGGGGATTGTTTTCTTAACAATGGAAGTGTACTAAGATGGATTTGGTAGTTCTCAGCTGGTGAGCAAATATTCAGCTCTAGCTCATTGTGGCTCTTTGGGTGGGAAAAATAGATTTCACATAAGTATTCCTTTCTGCGTTCATGAAAGACAGAATGCAGGCAAGCTGAGTGGCAGAGTTAGGGAAAAACAGCCACTGCACATCATATGATGTGAAGCCAGTTAGAGTGGGGAGCTGAGGCACAAGACCACAATTAAGTAATGAAAGGCAATAATTTACTTTGTCAGGAAAAAAATATTTGTTCTAAATCTGACAAATCATTTTATAAGCTGTTTCCCATAAAGAGTGGAGGACATGAAAATCACAGCTCAGAGATGGATACAGGTTCAACAAGAATTTCCAAAGAAACTATTTCTTTACCCCACCTCCTCTCTCCAGGACACTTCAGGAATGATTAGGGAGCCTAAGCCACACCATCCAGGACCAATTTTGACATATCAGGCAATATGAACAATCCACATTGTGGCTGACAACACCTACTAGAGATCCCTGCCCTTACAGCCAAGTAAGGCAGCTTCACATAGGCAGTGAAACTTCTGGCAACTTAAATTTCTTTTGGCATTTATGTTCTGGCACCTGAACGACTCTGCTGATATTTTCTTACTTCTACATCCTCATCTTGTATAAGGGGATGTGATAAAGGAACCTAGGAAGTGGCAGCTACCATTATTTATAGAAAGGCATTTAATTACTATTCTCCAGCTGCCATCTCTATGCCTGAATTCTATACTTGTGAGACAATTCTGAGCAGTTCCTTTACCCAAATAACTTCTCTCCTCCCCAAGATTCTTAGTAATGTTCTTTCATTTTAATAAGAAGGGGATTTAAAATCCCTTGTAAATGTTTTAACAGCTCAGACTCAAAGGCCTCCTCTAAAAATCCATAGTTCTGCTCTTAAACCACTTTTTTTGGAGATTACTCATGTAATTACACTCCAACTTTTGTCCTCCACTGAACTTTGATAAGTTTTGGAAAGTGCTGATTAGACCAAACAAAATTTCTTCTGCAGTGAAGGAAATAGAACCTTCAGAAATTTTTAAGAATATCATTAGTCAAGCCTTCTGGATAGCTATTTGTGTCTTGCTTTTCAAGAGCAATTTATTCACTGAGCTTAACCTTATTCCCAGTACATCCAGGCATCACACATAGATAGTTTTATTCTACATAGTTTCCCATGTTGTTTCCAGAAATTACTTGGAGTACTTATTTCTGTTACTGTTAATACCCAATTATTATGGCCAAACTAATAGAAAGTGAATTAAAAACCAAAGCCTGTTAGGGTATTGGCCTGGTTAGATGATGATGATGATGATGATGATGATGATGATGATGATGATGATATATCCACACAAAGCATTACATTATCTGCAAGTACACATTGGCAAGCTAAAAATTGGAAATTGTGTTGAACTCATGTTTAGAAGAAATGGACTTATGTCCTGTGCAGAAACCACCGACAGCAAAAGCCACTTTTTAAGTGCCAGCCTCACCTCAGTGACAATTCTGCTGTTTCAGGAAGTGAACACAAACATTCAGTGCCAGTCTTCCCAATGCAATCCCAAATGAGAGCAGCACCTCAACTGTGTCACCCTCTAACACCTGAAATCCTTGGCTCTGCACTTTCTAGAAGAAGAACCTGTGCTGCATTGCTACTGCTCCACTCCATCACTACCACATCAAACACGAGATATCAGGCTCTGACAAGGCTCTAACCTTGTCAGCACCGAGTGTGAAAGTTCAATGGCACTCCCAGTACTCCACACCAATATGAAGGTGGAAATTTTGTCCACATTTTGTGAGAAAAAAATTGAAAACCTTTAGTCTTTAAATTTGTAGAAAAAACCCCAAACACATGCACACACGAACTGCAGCCAAATAACCAGCAGTACATGAAAGACCTCTCTTCTGGAAAAATACAGAATTAATGTGCCATTGTCCCCTCCATCAGAACTGGTTGAGGGCTGTTGGAGAGAAGGTGAAGAGGGGGAGAGGAGAGAAAAACAGCCACTGCAAATAAGCAGAGTATTTTATTAGAGAGTTATCTCCTTCTTGCAAGAATGAGTGCTCAAATGGATAATACCTTCCTGTGAAATCCAGGTTTCCAGCTTCGTGTTAAGAAGAGGCTCTTACCTTATGGGATTATCCATCCTTGATACTGTGAGAAACGCTGCTAAATTTGCTGTGTAGGAAGAGCACACAATAAGGGTGAAGAGCCACCAGCTTCCCATTACAATGCGCATCGCCACAGAATTGACAGTGGATTCACCCCCTGCAAATAAACAGATAAATGAAGGGTCTCTCAGCAGCTTCCATTTACCATCACCCTCTGTGTGCCCTGGTATGTTAAACTTTGTTGGAGTTCCTCTCTGCTTCCCCTCCAGTCTGCCCTTTCACTGTGGGAAAAGCACTGCTTGTGTTAAGGCTGATAATTCACAAGTATTTTCTCCAGTCAACCTCTTGCCCTAGACAGTATTCTAGAAAAACATATTTCAAAATATTTCCCTTGAGAATTATTGAGGACAAGTCTAAAGAACATGAAAAGTGTTCTAAATAAAGTTGAATGGTGAAGCACAATATGCAGGAATTAAATCATTACAGTGTTCAGAATATAGTAATATTCTGTTTTCAATTACCCTTTCAGAATTGGAAGCCCCACAGAACTGCCTAATGGTTTATGTACTATCTTTGCTGTATTTAAATCTGCAAAGACTGAAGCATTAGTGTCATTACTTGTTATCCTTTACAAGATTTCAAACCATGTGAAGATTTCTTTCCAGCAGTCTTCAAGCATAGTTATGCTCCAGCATCATTGGAGACTAAACCTTACCGTAGAGCTGGTTCTACTTACTTCAGCATATGTTTGTGCTGATTATATTTTACTGCACTTAAACCCATCAAAGCTGTCACCTTAATGAGATCAGGGACCAAGTTTCATAGCAACAGGATGGATTCTCCAGCTCAAGCTTTAGAAGCTTGCAATCACAATGAAAAAAATGTAGGAAAAAAGTTAACAACTTTACCCGTATGTCAGCATTCAATAAAACCTGCCTTCCAGAATACAACTAACATTATAGATGTGGCACAAAAACTGTGTGGGCAGATTTTGTAAACAATTAGTTACAAAAATAGCTTTGTTAATGGCAGCAGTCCTACTGAATTCTGTAGGATTAGCCCTATGCCTAGAGATTCCTGAGTGTAAAGTTCCTGAGTGTAAAGTTAGTTACATACTCAGTTCAAACAAACAAGAGATGAACTATCTCACATGAGTTCAAAAACATATATGGTTCTATTTCTATTTATACATTAAACAATTGAAAAGGTGCGAGTTTTAGAGCTGGAGAAGTGTTGCAATTCTGCACCAAGCAGCTCTGTAGTTTATTTCTAGTGTAACAATTTTCCCAAAGAGGAAACGTCTGACAGTGCTTTTTCTGGACTTACTGAGAGACAGAAAAGGCATAAAAAAGACTTAAAGCCCCAAACTTGCCTCTCTTTCCCACTTTTGCTCAGCTGGGCTAATAAAACATCATATTTCCCCATACAGGCCTTTCTTCCATTGCTAGCCCACTGAGGGCAGGATGAGATGCCCTGCCCGCTGGCACTGAGGCAGAGCTGCCAGCAGAGCTGGCAGGGGAGAGGTGACATAGGGTGAGGTGAGGTCAGGTGAGGTCAGGTGAGGTCAGGTGAGGTCAGGTGGGGTGAGGTGAGGTGGGGTCAGGTCAGGTCAGGTCAGGTGGAGTGAGGTGAGGTGAGGTGATGTGGGGTGAGGTGAGGTGACATAGGGTGAGGTGGGGTGAGGTGATGTGGG
Source organism: Sturnus vulgaris (assembly GCF_052056855.1). NCBI lineage: Eukaryota > Metazoa > Chordata > Aves > Passeriformes > Sturnidae > Sturnus > Sturnus vulgaris. Next base: position 10,677,547 of record NC_142250.1, read on the forward strand.
GTGAGGTGATGTGATGTGATGTGATGTGGGGTGATGTGGGGTGAGGTGAGGTGATGTGATGTGGGGTGATGTGGGGTGAGGTGAGGTGAGGTGATGTGAGGTGATGTGATGTGGGGTGATGTGGGGTGAGGTGAGGTGAGGTGATGTGGGGTGAGGTGATGTGGGGTGAGGTGAGGTGAGGTGATGTGGGGTGAGGTGAGGTGAGGTGATGTGATGTGGGGTGAGGTGAGGTGAGGTGAGGTGAGGTGAGGTGATGTGATGTGGGGTGAGGTGAGGTGAGGTGATGTGGGGTGATGTGGGGTGAGGTGAGGTGAGGTGAGGTGAGGTGATGTGGGGTGAGGTGAGGTGATGTGGGGTGAGGTGAGGTGATGTGGGGTGATGTGGGGTGATGTGGGGTGATGTGGGGTGATGTGGGGTGATGTGGGGTGATGTGGGGTGAGGTGATGTGATGTGGGGTGAGGTGAGGTGATGTGAGGTGAGGTGAGGTGATGTGGGGTGAGGTGAGGTGATGTGGGGTGAGGTGAGGGGCGCACCTTGCTGGACGAAGGCGCCGTACACCACCCAGATGGCACTGTGCAGCGTGGAGGACACCGAGGGGCTGGGCTGGGCCGCGCTCTGTGCCCGCACGGCCTGGATGCGGTTGAGCACAAAGATCAGCACCCCCACGATCGGGATGGCTGCGGCGATGCACGCCCACACCGCGAAGTCGAAGGGGGCGAAGAGAGAGAAGATGTTGATTTTCTCCTCGGGCTTTTTGATTAAGATCCCCACGGAATAGTCCATGTAGCGCTTGCTGAAGTCCACCACGCTCTCCCGCTCGGGCGTTATAGTGATGGCTGAGATGGCCAGGTCTGCTCTCTGCAACACAAACGCAGCACATCACATCGCTCCCTGCCACCAGCAGCTTGGCCAGCCTGAGCCTTAAGGAGAAGCTTTCTAAGAGCCAAGGGACTCCATGCTTTTCCTTCTACAATTTAAAACATTTAGATGCATTTATATAAATTTTCTGAAAATAAAACCAGAATCACCTTTTAAACATTAGTTAACTGCACAGGTCTAAAGAAGAGTAATGAAACATAACCTGTCAAGGTACTCTTGAACAGAAAGCACGACCCTGAGTCCTCTCTGGAAAAAGGATATCTTATTTAACCTTTATCCCTCACTTGTTTTCCAATGGAGGCCTAAAACTCCAAACTATATTAACCCAGTGTACTGCAGGCAATAAAGAAAGAAACACCATTTATTTAGCTTGTGTATTTGATAGCAGGGTGGGAGAGTTAATGTTTGTTTTTCTCCCTGCAGAATTGCAAACTTTCCATATTCATGAAGAGATTTCATAGGACAACTTTGGAGATGATTTTGTTTGTTTTTTAAAATGAATAAATTGATGGAAAAAGCTCGTAACAGGAAGACTGCACAAAGGCAAGTTTGTTCCTGAAACTGTTTTGACTTCAATATTTAAAACAAGTAGGTTTTGCGTGTAGATAATCCTTAAAGAGTATGCACACTTGATGAAGGGTGAGATAGGAGTTAATAAATAAGATTCCCAAAGCTTTTGAAGAGCTTCAATTAGATTTTCAATATTTTCTGTCTTAATAAAAAGAGTTCTCTTCAAAAAACCAGAATATACATTTGGTTTCCTACCCCTAATTGTGTTGGGAATGTAAAGCAAATATTAGATGAGGGAGGTTTGCTCTGGAACCCTTTGGAGTCTGTGGAATAAATGGTAGCAGACATACTATTTAAAAAATACCATAATAGATATTTTATTGCTTCAAAGAAAGCAATTTCCAAAGAAATTTAACAGGAGTTCTTACCTTATTTTTAAATCCATGAAATTCAAACAGTTTATGTCAATGCAAAATAAATTAAAAATTCTTTATGCTCCCTAGCACCAACCAAAACATCCAATTATAACACGTTTGCTATTGCTTTAATTGCTTCTATTTCTTCCTAAACATCTCCTTACAGATACTGAACCACCTATTTACAAGATAATAAGAAAGCTTTCACTTTTAGTAATAACCTCCACTGCAGATGAGTAACCTTTTCTATAAAAAGCAGCAACATGGAATATCAATTCCTTTGGTTCTTCTTGATTAACTCTTATCCCATGTCAGGTTGCAAGAACATGAACAAAATATACTCATTTCATTCTCTGGTAGATTCAAACCTACAAATTCCACAACTACTACCATCAACTTACTCCTGGATTTGCAATACTGTAATTAAGAAATGTGGTCTTCTCAGTTTTAAATGAATGAATAATCTTGAGACCAGTTTAAATTCTGATCCCCTAAAAACAACCTTCAAAGACAAAATGACAAAAAATAAAACACTAGTAGCTAATATTTTAAGGGGAATACCTTACTTTTTCTCTATTTTCTATAGTCATTCCCTCATACACACAAATATGACCTCTATTCTTATAGCAATGTAAACGCATAGATTTATACCAATATAATTTATGTTGAGAGCAGCTGGGAACATATAAAACAAGAGGCTCTCTAGTTCCTGTTCTGTATACAGAGTCTTAAATTGCAGCTTATATCACACTCAAACCATCCACAGCTCAGAATCATTCTGCACTGGTTCCTTCATCCTTATTCATTCTCCTGTAATTTTTTTAAATTCAGCTTCTTCTCTGTGTACCTTGTTAATGAGTTCTCCAATCATGCCATTCCAGGAGCTGTTTTGGAGCTGGTGTCCATACTTGCCATCAGGAGCTTGATATATCTCATATTTGAAGCCCAGATTCTTGGCCAGTGCATCCAGGACATCAATGGAAAATCCTTTATATCGTTTTGGCTGCCCAAGGATGTTCTCTGCCACCATCACAAAAGGCTCTTCCTAGAGAACAAAACAGTATCTTAACTGACACTTGAAACAAGATTTTTAGTTTGCTTCTCTGAGCAAAAAGGTGCTTTCTGAGTTAATTCTGGACAACTTGGCACAGATTTTGAGACATCTGTAACCTTCTGAGGCAAAAACTGCAGGTCACATGTGAAGTTTCCCAGCCAGACACCACTGCCTCAGCACTTGAGTCCTATCCATAGCCTTGGTTTTTCCATAGTTCTTGAGATGAAGCCGAGACTACAAAAGAAATTCAACCTCAGATTTAGAAAGCCATCTTTTACATACAAGGCCTCATTGTTTTAATCCAGGACACATACTAAAACACGAACTAAAAACACTGCAATTTTGTGAACATTTAAAATTTTGAAAATTTGAAGAACAACCTTCATGGATACTGGTTTCTGGAGTATTTTCATTTAAGACTAAGGAAATGCTGCATTTTATCGTATGTTTTCTGTTGGAGATGGGTGTCCTGCTCTCCTACAAGGGCATCCCAGGGATGTTGGTGGCATGGCCACTGCAGTTGGCTGCCTTTGTAGCCTGATACTGTCACAGAAGGGATCTGCTCATCTCTCACACCAGCTACAGCATAAATTGAGAAAAGAAAATTGGGGACTGGAGGGAGTGCCTTCATTCTACATATGTACTCTTAGGTACTGCCTATTTGTACCATGATTCCAAAAAAGAGAACTGAAAACAAAAACCCCCATCATATTCTGCAATCTGCAGACTATAATATCTTAGCCAGGAATGCATTCAAGCCCTAATTTGCCCCTAATGTAGCACTTGGATGACAGGAGCTCTTAACTACTCCAGAGAGTAGTCCCAAAACCGTAATGATTTTTTTGGAAAGATGACACCTTTCTAAAAGATATAGTTTATCTCAATGGGAATTTATAAGCTTGATGCAGGAAACACTTGATTAAATTTTACAGCCTGCAGTGTACAAGAGCCAAGATTAGATTATCATAATTGGCCCATCTGATCTTAAAATCCATGAAATGCTGAAAACTGCCTATCCAAGCTGGAGGATGGTATCTGGAATGTACCCCTGTGCACTCAGGCCCTGTGCTTCTATGCCTGGTAGGAATTACAAGGCAGAAAAACAGCATAAGCAAACAAACAAATGTTCTATATCACTGACAGTGCACAGCTTCACATAAAATAATAAAGGGCCATCATCTATGCCATCATTTATCTCCCCTGCTTATGTAATTGATCATCCAAAAATACAGAACTGAAAACGATAGGGGGAAAACACTGCAGGAAGTGCCCAGAATATTCAGTCAGCTCCTTTTTCTTTTGACCATTTTGTTTCCTGACTCAGGAAGGGTCATACCAAGACAGTCACCACTTTGAGTGTCACTCCTTGCAGGTCGTTGCCCAGCCGCCGCTCCTGGAGGCTGCCGTTCAGTCCTTTCTCAGAGTCCCACGTCGCCAGCTGGAACAGAAAGCACCCAGAGGCTGAGGCATTGCCAGGCAGGAATCCTTCAGCATTTACAAAATGTTAACAGCAGCTGGGCCAAATCCAGAACTGATAGAGAGGGGTTGAGAGGTGTGTGGCTTTTTTTAATGTAGAATTAGAATTAGTGTGATTCAGAGGACAGACATAAACAAGTACCTTGCCTGAATGTATGTTCACAGACCGGTGCAATATAAATGCTCTATTCTCTGTAGTATTTATCATATCATTTCACTTAGTTCATGTTGACATTACATTTCTCCTCAGTAAGTTTATATTGCCTGAGAGGCCTCAGGATTACCTGTGGTTGCACTATCCCAGATTTCCCTCTCTGCTCAGAACCCTATTTTCAAATACCCTATGTTTATCAACCTTTTTTCCCATAGTGTTTTAGCTCACCTACAGTCATAAATTCTTGACACAGGTTCTATGGTGTCAAACTGTCTCAACTTGCATTTTCTTCAACTTCTATCTTAAGTCCTGTTTTCTCTGTTCTTGCCCTACTTCTACCTGATCTCTAAAACAGTTACAGCCTCTTGAGCTCCCACGCTCCTGATGAACAAGTATCTCATATCTACCAGATGTATCACATGTATGTTTTCAGGATATCTCTCTGGAACATTACATCTAAATATTTTATTTTTCAATTAAATGTATATTTTAAAAATTAATTTTACTGCATTTTCTGAAGAGAAATACAGTCCAATTCAATAGAACAGGTTCAATAGAAAAGTCAATCTTAAGTGACCTTTGGATTATTCAAACTAATGCTCCTGAGCAGCAGCAGCAGCAACAGTCAGACACTCCTTTTGCCTTCAAACAGAATCCACAGTGTCATTTTGTTCAGAACAGACATAAATAGTATCAAGTAGAAACTGTTTTCTTCGGGTTTTTTTTTGTTTCAGATGTACGCTTAAACACCAATATTATGCTCACATATTTGGAAACAGTGTTGTTAGCTGAAGGCATGCCCTGTAGAAATTAAACACAGTCCAAGATCTGTGAAATATGGATTCCTCCTGCCAGAAGCTAATTTTCATGTAACAAGTCAAAATCTTCTTGGAAAGAACTTATTTCACCGAAAATGCCTATGGCTAGATGTCTTACATGATTTATTTCTATGACTTCAGTTTTATCCTAAAGCCTCACAAATCAAATCAACAAATAAAATGTGATGGAAGAGATCTGTATAGTTTTATTTCTGTTTTGTTGCATTCAACTGATAAACAGGGAACTAGAAAAGAACAAGACATTCAGTGAATATTCAGCAACTATCACAACTGATGAAAATTATTCCAGTGACTAAATCTTCAAAGCTGCGACGCAGGAGAGGAAAGACTTAAGGTACACCTCCTTTTATCCAGATGACCTGGAGGATGGAGGACGAGAATGTATGAATAATTTCCAGCTTTCTAATGACACTCCTGAAAGCTAAAATATCTCAGATTGAACACTCTCCTCCTGTAATGGCAGTTTGGAGTGACAGAGGAGCGTCTGCACATCAAGTGTCTGCAGCAACACAGGCAGATAAATACCTGTAGCCATGGTATCTTTTGAATTTGAATTTAGATGCTTGCTCTAAAATGCTTCCAGATGTTTCTCAGCCCTTGCTACTGACAAACCAAATAGATCTTTCCTTTGACATAAATCAACATGGTTCAGCAGACTTCAAAGATCCGTGTAGGTGTGTATAGCATCTATTGTGTCTCAAATGTGTAAAGAAAATTTACTGTTTAAACCTTCTTCTCTCGTCCTAGGCATATGATCAAGTTTTTCACCAAAATGGCTTGCAAACGGCTTGATGATTGAATAGTAATTAAAAATGGGAAATGCAACACATTCAAGTTATTACTACATCACTGGTGGACTGACAGGTCAATTTTTTCTCCTACACATGCACCTTTCAAAATCTGATTCCATATAAGGGCTTTAGACTTCTCGAATACTGTCTGTTTCATATTCTGCACTACCTCGGGAGTTCCAAAAATCAAAAAATACCAGAGACAAGACAGTGTAAATCCATTAATTTATTCTTCTTTTTTTATTTTATTTTTTTTCAGAAGGAGCAGACAAAGATTCTTCTTCTATGCAGAAGGGGTAAGTGCAAGGAGAAGGAGCATATTTTGCTTCAGAACAGTACTCCAGAGTACAAACTTTTCAGCCTCTTAAAAGCAAACTAAAGAAATAAAAATCATAAATGGAACATAAGGAAAATTATTTCCAGAAGGGATTTTCCCTGTGCATCCTTGTGCTTTGGAATACTTAATTTGTTAAGAACAGTGCCAATTTTATCCTCCACTTCTTTCAGACAGACTTTTGTTTATAGGAATGATGTATTTACAGATATGTATGTCAATTTGTGACAGCTGACCTGTCAAGATCAGTGCCTCAGAAACCAATTTCCAGCATGGTTACACACCATGAGTACTCCTGTTAAGGCCATTAGAGTTTCATTCTTTGTAGAAATATGTACAAATTTCCTACCAGAAGTCTGGAGCCAAAGGTTAAAGCACAGCCATCAGCTGATAGGAGATAAAGGGCTTTTAGATCTGATTATGAGAACTGCTTGCAGAATCAGCACTTGCAGGATGTGTTAAAAAAAAAAAATCAATGGTCTCTAGAACATGTATTTAATGGCAGTCTGGGTGGGATTTTTTTATTCTCAAGTTACCTGGTTATGCGAGTTCAAGTTTTGAAATCAGCTACTTTATGAAAGACTTTCAACTTAAAGCTTCCTAGCTTTTCTTTCTGAAACAGCCCTGTTGCTGGGACTCCTCTAGTTCTAGTCATACAGCAGAAGCTAAACTATCCAGTAAAGACTATCCAGAGGAAACAAACATGGAATTCAGACAAAACAGTGATTTGTTGTAAAATTCTGACTCAAAACATGCTTCCAATTTTAGTCAATATTTACTGCATTTTCAACTAGAACTGCAAGGAAAGGTTTGGAGAGAGAAAATAACAATTTTAACATTGTTTTCACCCTCCACAAGCAAGGCAGGATGAAACAAAGACACTCAAAACACAAGCAAAACAAATGTCTGTCACAGGCCCAACCAAATGGAGATGCAAATTATCCCAAACTACTAGTAAATTCAGTCGAAAATAGACATTAGCAAATAAAGTGTTCAATGTTGCTATTACAGTATTGAATGTGATTATCTCCATTATTTTAGTTTACAATGCAGTAGTTACTGTACAAATAATGCATATCACTGCTATCACAATTTTAAGTACGACACCATCCTAAACGTGATATACTTTTTACGAAAAACGTGATTCACATAAAAAATAAAAAAAGATAATTCTCAGCAGATGCATATTAATGTTTGAAATGGTTACAATCTATCTAGAGTATATATCTTCTATTTCACCAAAACCTAAAAACTTTGATTGGGTGACTTCATTGGAGCTAAGGTTACACTATCCAAGAAAAGTAAACTTGGGAACCCCTTACTTGAAATCTGAAAAACTTCTAAAAGACAGGAAAATGAAAAGAGTGTAAGGCAGGCAGTTCTTACATCATGAGACAGAGACACATCAACCAGAGCACATTTTCTGTGAATACAAAAGCTGTTCTGTCCACGGAGTTAAATAAATTAATCTATGCCGCTCACAGTCAAAAAAATGCTTTTAGATTAAAGTTAGACTCAAACAGATTTCATTTCAATGACAACTTTTTTCTTAACCTTGAAGTCAACAGAGTTTATGTCAAGTATGATGTCCTTGTACCATGCAAGTGTAATTTACACTTTGGTGCCTCATTCCCTTTGTAAGCCTTGCAATACAGCTAAAAGCAGATTTTAAGTGAACCAGATAATAAAACAAAACACAAACAAGACAAGTAATGTTTACAGAAGACAAATATGAAATAAGGGAGTGTGCCATAAAACAAATTGAGTATATTAGACACTTTTCTGTTACAGTTCTAAGGAATAAAAATAATTTCATTTAAATCCTAAAACAAATATAGGTACACTTAAAACATTTAAGTCCACAATTCCTCTTCAAATGAAGTATAACAGTAATCTACAGAATTTTCTGCCATTCAAAGGAAGGTAGTAGTAGGACTCACACTTTGAATTAGTAGTAGCAGTAGTAGTAGTTAAGAACTCTTTCACATTTGTGTAATCCACAATAATATAAAATAAAAAGGTATCAAATCTTTTACTTGCAAGCAAATCCAAACATTGGTACAATTTATTTCCATCAGAGCTACATAATTATTATGTAACATTTCTAATATTTCTACTCTAAAATAAGTTTATAGTCAATATAGGGATAAGATACTGCGTAAGATCACCAGGTGAACTAAGATTTAAGATACATTAAGATAATTTAAGATACATTCTCTGGTCCAGAATAACTCACCCTGCTTGCAGTAAAATACCAGCAAGTCATCTACATCCAGACATTCTAGTTTTATATTTTACATTTGTTTGGATTAAAAACATATCTTGCTTCCAAACATTTGCAGTGTGACTGGAATATCTGTGCACCCACAGCCACAGAGAACTCCAGAACATGTTTAAACTATGAAGCAGAGTATTGAGAACCACGTCTCAAACAGTACATGAACTCCCAGTCTTTGGGTGAAAATGTTATGCCATCCTGCTCAATGCTCAAGAGGCTCAGTTTGCCATTAAGGGGCACGAAAAGGATTGCATCTACTTGATAAAAGGTCAGAGAATGGCAGGGAAACCATGGAAAGCTGCATAAAGTCGGAAAAAGGACACAGGCAGAAAGGCTGCCTCCCCTGGGGTTGCTTTGCCACTGCTGCTTCTACAAGGGGACTCTGGTCTTGTGTCCAGGACAGCAAAGGACATACATGTGGCTGTTGATGCTTTAATGGGTCTTTAAGAATGCAAGACCTTCAGGAAGAAGAATTCCATTTACTCCAATTTCAGCACAATTTTTTTTTGCAAATTTATGGTGCTATATTGAGGTTAATAAAAATTCTGCAGAGAATCACAGGAAGATGAGCATGAGGCAGTAAGACCTAAAAATTACCAAGTCATTCTGGAAAAACTTGACTGCTTTTTCAATAGTACTGCAGAATTAATAGGTAGCTGAAATGTAGAGGATAATACGCTTGTAGCTGAATTTTAGTGTTATTTCATACAAGGTCTTATGAACCCTCACCTAGGGCAATTGGTTTCCTAAAAAAAGACATTATCACATGATTTACAGATTAGCTTCTACGAAACAATGAAGAATGATGTATCAAGATGAGAAGAAAAGTTCTAAATAGGTCAGAGCAAGTCAATATTAAGACTTAATAGCTTTTTTACTGTTTAGAACAGGAAATAGGGAATTACTAATACTAAAATGTCTAAGATGCAAAGATATCTCAAGACTGGGGAGTGCTGGAAATATATCAAACTAGTACAGTGAGAAAAATAAATAGGAGTGGTAAGAACTCCGACATGAAACAATAATATGCATCTTGTATAAGTAGAAGTGAACACTCGTGGAACAGAAAAATGGGAAATAGGCATACTTCAACTGACGAAACAATCACAGAAATTAATGAAGTTGTGCAGGGTGATAATGAGATAGAAATGATGATAAGCTCGTAAAACAATACTGCTGCACAAGTGCCAGCGTGGTCCTGGACTCCACATCTCATGGCACGGGCTGAACAGAGCTGCCACAACACAGCTGAGAGGAATGTACAGTCTTAACACTGTGGTCAGCATCCATCTGAACAAGAGCTAGGCATGCTGGAAGAATAGCAAGGGAGAACAGGACAACTGCCACTGTGATGGAGAATTCAGTTCATACAAAGAGGACGAAAGATGCAACTGTGAGTATTTAAGATAATGATAACTAAGAAATGGGAAAATTAGAAACAAAATTAGATACAAGACAACAGAACTACTGCTGCAAATTTCTTGTAATCTACAGAGACCCTTTCACAGGAAATAAAATTGTTTCTAGATTCATACTCAGTGCAGACTGTTAAATGAGAAACAGATAAAAGGGCAGGGATTTTTTCAGTCTTTCTAAGACAAACAATTTTTCATGGGAAAGGCTTGGCACATCCAGGACATGAGGAAGTACACAGATAAAGGAAATCAAAGAATCCTCTGGTGGTTCTTGAATTCACCAGAGATACCAAATCCAAACAATTGTTTCACACAATACCAGATCCCAGCAAAAGGTGATTAGAATGGTTTTGTCCCATCCTTTGTTCCATGTGGAACAATTTCATTAAAGTCTCAGAGTGCAAAATTTAACCTGTGATCTCCTCAGTTTGCTGTTTCCCAGGTGAGTGGATTGACTGCCATCTTTACAGCTGATATAGGGGCATATCACCCACAAAGTTAGAAGGTACTGGTGTAATTTTTTCAAAGAACATCGTAATTCCAGAATACTTGAAAACCTCAGCTACTTTCATCTCCAAAAGAAAAAAATCACTCCCTACTGCTGAAACGAAACCATTCCTAGAACTCTGCCAGAGAGAAATTCTGTCAAAAGTGCACAGGAGCAATTTGAGGTTCCAGCCTACAACTGTTAACTTCACAAGCCTACATTAACACCACTGAGTCCCGAGAGCCACACTTATATAAAGTTAATTGAGCATAGACCTAGAATAGAAAATAGAGAAAGTTCAAGAACACTGAAGGAGGGATTTGAGTAGGAAAGAGCAATTGACCTGAACTGACATATCTAAGGAAACGGATATACACCACTGCTCGCCTGAGCAGCCAGCGAGACAAATGGCAAATGTCTAGGACTGAGATGCCACATGAAGTCTGCCCTTCAAAACTGTGAGGGAACAGGCTCACCATTAACAGAGAAAAGCTGCACTAACAGCGTCACCACCACAGAGACAGTCCCGTGAAACTCTGATGTGGATGCTGGTGAGAGCCAGGGAAAACAGCAGTTTAAGTTTTCCCAAGCTACTCAAAGGAAAACAGAAAGGAAAGAATTAATAACAAAGTTTAGCACCTGGTGTTGTGGACAGGAGGAGTGCATGAAGAACATGATGTTTTGGTAAAAGCATGTTTACAAGAGGTGTTGCCTTCCTTGGACCAATGAGCTTATTCTATCCTTGGTTCAGTGAACCAGTCTATAAGAATGTGCCTACTCCTACAATAAATCACTTCTTCTGCTTTCTGGATGAAGCCTGTGTTGCTCTATTTTTTTGCCACTCTCTAGCCTTACAGTGACACTCTGATTCAGAATTTAAGAAAACAAATCTCCAGTTGTGCCAACAAAATGTACTTTGTCAAGAAGCTGGATAGCAACAAGCAGAGAATAGGACAAGCGGAGAATATTCCACAAATTGGAATAAAAATTTCAAATTAATTCAAGCCGCTCAAAACCAAAGCAAAACACTAAAAATTACATTGCATTGAAACAAAATGAAAATTAGTATCAGAAGAGTATTTTTGCCATGTAAGATCAAAGACAGTATTTAATTGTCATTATCTAGAGAGTAACTAGATAGGATATGGAGTCTCTCTCTCCATGTCATTTACAATAATTCCTACATAATAAATAGGGAAAACCGAGAGGGGGAAACCTACATTAGTTAGCCCAAAACTATGGGGATAGTTTGGGACAGAGGACTACCAGCAGAGGCATTGGTAGAGGTATTTCAGCATTAATATTCTTATTCTCTAGAAGCCTGTGTATTTATTCAGGTCTTGCTCTTCAAATTCTGCCATTTGCTGCAGTTAACAATTTCAACCCTACCTATCATAACTCCGCAGTACCTTGCTCCACTATTTTTATGGTCCTTCATTGCAGAGAATATCAAATATTTTGACGTGAGACTAAATGTTTTCCCTTACGTTTTTCATTAGCCAAAGAGCAATTAAATTAAATGTAATGACCATACTATTAAAAGCCAACTACTTTACATATAATGGAGCTCTACAACATAAATGAAGATTAGACACATTATGCCTTATACTACTAATATTAGGGAAGCCAAGGTAGTCTCATAGTCTACAGAATTGTGACTGAGAAGTTTCATGCAGAATTGGAGCAATAGTTTTCTTTAACCCCATAGGTCTTATTAACACAGTGTCAGACTTCTTACACACCTTGGGAGTAGATCCACACCATATACTTTATACTGCATATACGTCATGTTTAATATTATGTTGAAGGATTACGAGAATTATCTTTTTTGCTGAAAGAAGATACTGCTCCATTATGTGACAGAATGAGACATTATTTTGCTAGCAGGTAATGAAGCACCAGGGATACCAATTCAGGGCTGCTACTCTTTCCATATTGTGATAGCTGGTAAACAGCTCTGACCCCCTATGCAACACAGAAAAACACCTGTGTTCTACTGTGCTGAGCCTGGACAATACTTGTGTGGGGCAGCAAATCTGCACTTGGTAGAAAAAGGAGCTGAAAGGACATGACAAGATAAATGTATTCTGTAATTCATTGTATAAAAGTATAAATAGGCCATCTTCAGCTCTGCTAGAATAAATTGCTTCAATTAATACTCGTCTTTGAAGGAGCAGTGACTGCAACATGCTGATGTTATTAGTGCTGCAACACAGACACTGAGAAAGATGTAGTACTAAATGAAGCAATCATGAGAGTGATGAAAACAATATGAACAAGAATCTTATCCTCTCATGGCTTCTTTATGAAGGGCAGGGAAGTATTACTCCATCCCAAAATTTTTGTATTTCATTTCCCTGACATAAAATCAAACTGTGGCAAAGAAGGTGTTGAAAGGAAATTGCAGGTATTTTCTTCTTCTCTCACAGGCTTCTCTCTTGAAAAGCAGGCAAGAAACTTCCACCCGTCCTCCTGCAGTTTTGCCACTTTTCAAGGCTCTAACACACAAACAATGTGCCATAGTGTAGAAACGCTCTTGTTGAATCAGATGGCAGCACTGCTATAGGAAAAGATGTGTGTACAGCACTACAACTCTTTTAAGGGTCAAATAAATTAACTGTGAATACCCAAGATACTGCTGAATCAGGCACTTCCCAGGGGCGTTGTAAATTACCCTTTGATATGAACAATCAGATCTCTAAGCATAAAATTAAAACTGATAAGTAATCAGAAAAATTAGCCCAATCCAGGTATAAAGTCCTCAACAGCTGTCACAATTAATTTGCTAAAAACACATTGCCACTGGGTTACCTATTTGAAAGACAAGCAAGCCCCTCTTCTTTTTCCTGCAGTTTAAAAGAGAAAGTCATTGTCCAGTGAAGTCCATCATGTAATGGACTCCAAGGATACTCTGAATGCTACAGCCAATTACTGAAAATCAGGTAGCTCAGGAATAGCTGCTTGTGGACAAAACTGAACCAATTCCCTTTACCACTACTCATTATGTGTAGGTAAAGTGGAAACAAATCCGTTTCACACAGAGAACAGATTGTTTTCAAAGCTTCCAAATGCTTTTTGGTAGAAAATTACTAGTTTTTGAGAGCAGAACTATCCTTGTTATTTATGCCATTGTGACCTCAGCAGACTGTTTGTAAACAAAAAAAACCAAACCACCTCATCATTGAAAAGCTGGATCTTACAAGTACAAATTTATGTTCATTTCCTATAGGTTCTTGTCATGCTCTACAAAGTGTAGTAACCAAATAACTCCCTGCTGTGCTGTTCTAAGAATTTTACTGGGGAGGGAGAGCAAGAGAGGCTTGTGCAGCTGTCAGGACTTGTTCTTTCCAGTCCTATGCAAGGGCTCTGCACGTAGGAATTAACCAGCATGCTACAACGGGCTATGTCAAAACTGCTCTTTTTTTTTGCAATTCCTTACTAGGTTTCTTGGATATTATCTGAGCTGAATGCTTTTGATGTTTCACATTCAAGAATCCCATCCATATTTCTGCAGCTCTAACAACATAACTTTTCCTAGCCTGGCCCCAGAGGTACAGACCACTGTGTGATTTCACCAGCTGTGATTTTCACCTTCTGAAGCCTGGCCAGCATGAATTCACCTGATTCTGGTTAAAGGCACTGAGTCATTTCAGAATGAAAGCAAAGTTCAGCCCACACTTTGGTATCACCTATCAAGCCACTTCTCAATTCTGTACCGAAAACTGCTCTCCTCTCAAGCTCCAGACACCTATGAAAAGCTCCACAACATTGAGTAATTTTTTTGCAGAAACTTATTTAAAAAATAAGTATTGGCATTATCTAATTACCTCATGATATTTTGATGCCTTGATATAACAAGGATATTTTTTTGGAGAAAAAGATAGCCACTTCCCATTTTAGTTCAAAAGGTGTGAATTCATAAATGTAATTTATAAACCAAATTGAAAACTTAAACACAAAGAGGTCAAAGTCTTAGATGAAATGTTGATACTTAAAAATGACAATTAAAAATGCCAATAATATCATAATTACTGTTAACACAAGTTAACACTTTCTCTTGACATCAGTAAAAACTCTGAGCGCCAAAGCTTCTGTGCTAAAGTTTTTAAGTGAATTTTGACCAGCTCTGGTTATTAGCACTGCAATCTACATCCACATCGATGGAACACTGAAAATTCTTGTAATAAATTTTAAAGTTCCATTTTTACAGAACTTTTGCTTATTTTGATCTTTACAGTATGACTTCATCTTTATCCTAGCTTCTCACAGAAGGTGACACAAAATAGCTTAAACAATTTGCAGATATTATTTTCCTCTACAACAAAAGCCACTGAGTTAAAATGGCATAACTTGGTGTTTGGTAATGGATAACTGCCTCTCCAAGAAACAGAAGAATTGTAGATAGTGTTAAGGAAAACATTAATTTTCTTCTCTGTAATGACAGGCATTTAATGTTTTTAATTAACAACAAGCTATATTGAGACAGCTTTCAGAAATGTATTTATCCCTTGGGCTTTTTTACATACATAGAACAGGTTTTGTAAGGCAAATAAAATCATCTTGCTCACAAAGCCAATTAGCAGAGAATATACAAACACCAGATCCACAGATATTATAGTTTATATCAACTATGTACCGGTTGCTAAGTATTCACAAGGAACATAACAATACACTTAGCTAATCTTTGCATAGTCTTCATATAGACTGTGGTAAGCATGAAAAATACTTTTCCATGTTACTGTTTACAAAGCTTTTGCTCACAGCCTATTTCCCCGCTTCATTTTTCCCTGTTTCAAATCAACATTCAGGAGAATTTTTAGCTTAAAAAAAAAAATACTGGACAATGAGAACTTCTGAGCAATTTTGCACAGTGACAGGCACTGCACACAGGGTATATAAGAAAGATTACAGTAATAAATACTTTCTCCCAGCTCCACAAACTGTCACATACCAGCAGAACTCCATCACTAGAAAGGATGGGGTAATTTCAGCAAAGTAGTCAAAGGTAAGAAATAAAAGCAGGTAAGAAATACAGCTTGTACTATGTGTAATGCTTAAAGGGTCTCCTTTCAGTTTCCTTACTGCAGCTTTAAAAATAAACACTGATCTTCAGGAAGCTTTATTAGAGTGCCCTACATCATTTGTTTAGGAGGATTCAATAATTTAGTAGGTTTATGCAATTACTACAGAGCTTATTTAATATTGCACCTGATGCGTTGTTGTTTTCCAAGTCTTGAGAAAAGCTTCTAGAAAGGTCAAAGCTGATCAAATTAGAAAACAAGACATGATTTATGCATGGTCCAAACTTCTTAGTGGAGGGAGAGAAACACTTTGGGCCCACGGAGCGGCACAAATAAGCAGCTCTCTGGGAATGACCCAGCAGTCAGACCTCATTTGAACACCAGCCTACCTTAAAACATTACCAAATTTATTTCTACACTCTAAATGGCCTTTGGTCACTGCAGGGCAGGTGGTTTTTTAACAATGAACAGCACAGCATTTGTACATAGAATTAGGGCTAAAATGGGCAATGCCCTCAGAGAAATACAGATGCAGAAATATGGCAAAGAATTACCACAAACACATCTGAGGAGGAAAAACCATACACGTCACATTCATTAAATCCCTTTCTTACTGCCTTAACTTGATATTCTTTCTGTTGCTATGGTGATTGTTATCCAGCCATTTATACATTTAAAGAAAAAATCAGTATTCCCTCTCATGAAATTCAAAGTGTGAGAAGTATCTCCTTAATACAATGTAAAGACTATTTCCTCACTGGACCCATCAGGCATTCATTTTCCCAAGTTCTTCGAGTCCATTCAAACTTCTCTCTTCTACACATTCTGTGGCAATGAATTTCAAAATATAAGCAGGCAGTCTCTGAAAATGTACTTCCTCTATAGGTTGCAAGCTGCCTACCAGTTCATTTTATTAAGTATCATCTAGGTTTCCTTTATGAAAAAAAATGAATTATTCCTCCCATTTTGTCTTTTAATCTCTTTATTTCCTAACCTAGACACACTCCTTCCTTTTGTCTCCTTACTGAGCCGAAAAATTGTAGGCTGTATGTCTCTTCATATAGAAGCAATCTGATGTCTCTAGGAACCCTTCTCCCTCTTACATCTTTTCTAGTTCTTCCACGTATTTTTTGAAAGGGGAAAAGAAATAAAAATCACAAAAACCCTAACTCAATCCAAATTATAGAGACTGGCCAAAAATAAGCCCATGGAAAATTGGGAAACTGACTTAAGAAAGCCAACTTTTGAGTGCATTATTAAGCCTATATTTTAAAATTATCTTGGAAGAGTTGCCTTAGAAATCTTCAGCACTGCATTTCAGCATTAAAATGCAGAAACAGCTGAACAAGAAAAGTAGAAAGCAAATGTCACCAATAGAAATTGTATATATTTAGATAATATATACCTCGAAAATGGAAAATAAATTCTTACCTACTACATGAATAGTAAAAAGCAGAATTATTTAATGTTTCTTGGAAAAAAAACCACTTTCATTTATTAGAAGAAAATGCTAACACCAGCCATTGTATTTGTTGGGAACTCTTCCTAAATCCCTTCCCTTGCATAAGCAGAAGGTGGTACATACAAAGTAGAAAGCTATGAGCCTGCAGTAATCTCCCTCCTCTCACTACAGTAAAATAATTTGTTGGTAATTACTTCCCATAACTTTTCATAAAGTCAAGGGGAATTTGCAGCAACTGCTGAATTTCCAATTTTTCTTTTCCATAAAGTGCATCAGGCCTCTACAAGTGGTCCAGCCAACGTGATTTTTTTTGGTAACTCACAGAATTGCCTCATAGCTCCCAGAATGTCTGAAGGGTACAGACTTTGCTCAAAAATCCAATTAATTAAAGGAAACAAAATTAACAGTGTGTTAATAATTATGTGGGTTTGTCCACATCTCCATGGCAAAATATTCCTAGCTGCTTTGGAGCAAGCTTGGGACAAGCCCTGATGGCTAAAAGGCCCTACAAGTTGATGGGCTGGCTGCCATTGTGATATTGAGTGAAAACTTGGCCATTACTGAACTCTCAGGGCCTGCATTAGAGACTGACAACCAGCTTCACTGCAAACTTCAAACTGCAGCAGCTGCAGGGAGGGATGGATAAACGGGTGACAAATACAATCATCACATCAGCCCAGGAGATGTGACTAAAATGTGGTTTATTAGCACTGCTAAGGTGACAGTTGAGAATCTGTGCTCTGATGGACCTACAAAATTGACACAGTCCAGAACTGGGAAGAAACTCCAATAGCTGAGGTCCTTGCAGAACAGGCAGCTCCAACCATACAAAACTACATCTGTTCTTTGCTCAGTAGCAGAAGAAGGCCTCCTACACTGAGGACTGTCAGGCTGGTACTAGCAAGAGTACACAATAATTTTTAGAATTCCAGGAAGGGAAAAAGATT
Source organism: Sturnus vulgaris (assembly GCF_052056855.1). Taxonomy (NCBI): domain Eukaryota; kingdom Metazoa; phylum Chordata; class Aves; order Passeriformes; family Sturnidae; genus Sturnus; species Sturnus vulgaris. The sequence goes on from NC_142250.1 coordinate 10,695,610, forward strand.
TGACTGTTTCTCATCCAAAATATACTGAAAAGCCTGAAGGCCAGAAAGATGGGTACCAAGATCACAGACCCTGCATCCCAAGAGAGACAAGATGAAACTCCTCAGGAGGTCCTTCAAAAGGCAGATTAGAGACAGCTCCCCCAGTGGGTAGCTTTCCTTCACCCTGCTGAGTAACACAGGCTTAATCTAAGATCATAAATGAATTAGCTAAAATGTACTCCTGTAAAAATATACTGCTTCCCACATTCACCTAGGGCTGTCATAAAAATGGCATTTCTTAAGAAACATACAGTTGTCATTAAATATAAATATGATATATATGATATATGTAGACAGATATATACGTATATATGTATGCATAAAGAAGCCTGTGCAGTTATCCCTCATAAGAATCTGGCTGAGTTTAAATTGCCTTTCAATACTAAATGTCACAGCCACTATAGAAAGCTACAATTTAAAAAATCTTACAGGACTGAAAATATTTTTCTCAATACTCCTAACTAGTTTTTTAAAGTTTATCAAACCTAGTTACTTGTCCTTTTGGGATGCTTCTATCTCCTTATGCCAAATCTCCTGGTCTTGAATTGGTACTGCATCAGTTAGGATAAAGAATATCAGATCTCTCCAAAGCAGGAGTTGGCTGTTATTGTGAATAAATCTCATGTTAATGACTTTCATCAGGACTTCAGTCTGTGTTAGTCTGGCAAAATTACAGAGGCTGCATGTGCACACAGAAAATCAAAGAGAACCAAGGTTTAATTGTATAATGGGCTGCACAGCAATATGTCAGAACCTTTTGGTTAAGGAGTCTTACAAGACTAAGAGACCAGCAATCACATCAAACAATGACAGCCACCAGCACATCACCCCTATCCCCCTAACAGCCCACCATATCAACACAGATTTCTTCACAGGCACGTTAAAGGTCACCTCGTGGATGCTGGACAAAGTGCTGACACTACAGCTCACGCAAGACTTCACATTCAATATTCTTCACTGAAATAAACTGACACTCTTCCCATCCCTGGCAAAAAGGGCTTAGGATCTGATAATCATTTCAATGATGGTGTAAATTACCACAGCAGACTCTCTATTAACGTGCTCCAGGCTATCACACTAAGCCGAATAGATGTAAAAAGACTAACACCAGACTCATATTTTGACCAGATTTCCTACGTAACAAAGCAGTTGCATATGAAAGAAATAAGGTAAAAACAAAAAGGAGGAGGTATATTATACTGGCTCTCTTGCTCTTCACAGATTTTCTATTTTTAACTTTTTCCACTGAAGTGCAAAACTAAATTGAAGCCTGCTGTGAATACATTCAAGAACTTCAACAGATCTGCACTCATTTTGTTTGGGCTGACCTGTGGTCCTAACCCTTTTTGTTGCTTTATAATGAACACCTTATATATTGCAACACAAGCCAAAGGCATCTACCTGTCACTGCCACCATTTCTGTGTCATAATTCATGATATCAATGCTCCACATCTTGTTATCTTTCTCCCAGGATACTTGCCCTAACATACCATGAGCAGGACATTTCTCGAGCTTACTGCACACCATGCCATTCCAGCTGTAGAACTGCTCCCCAAGCATGGGAACTCATTTTGTTTATGTATGACTTACACAACTTTTGTCACGGCCAAGAAAAGATTCTGGCTAAGCATCTTAGCATCACTAAATTTGGACCAGCTCTGTTAAGACTGTAATCCAGCTGGCTCCCTCAGTTTAGGGAGCGCCTTAGGCTCCAGCCTGCCACGAGGGTGGAATTGGAAACAGGAGCAGTGCTTATTTTATAGTTCAAAGGGCAATGATATTTCATAACTAGTCCAAATCAAACATGAAGATGGATGCATAAGTGAGGAGAAGAGAATGAAATGGGGAAGTAGGAGCTTTAGGTTTTCATGAAGTGATTATTATGAAATATCATCAGCATATGATATATTGATATATGTGCAGTTCCTGCAGCTGAAATATCAGAATGAGCAACAGTTGTTCTTTCACTACTGTAACCATTTGATTTCCCCCATTTTTAATACGACAGTGATGTTGGAATTGACTTAAGTGCATTAATGTCACTGGAAGTCATAAGGGCTTTTGGCAGAACCTATAAAATGGGAAGAGTTCATTTGTTTCATTATGCTGATGATGTTGAACAGCAAAGTGTGCCAGCCAGAACCCACCCCACATAACCCCAAACCTTTAATTAAGAAAGCCTGATATTAAGTTGTACTCAATTACAACATCTGTAATTTGGCACTGTGCTCCCAGAGCTAGTCCATATGCTTGTGAGGCACCTTTTCAAACCCTCTTTTGGGCACACTATGACTATCATACAATGCACTTGTATTATAATTAAATTTAGTATAATTACTTTACAGAGTGATCAGTGACACTCTATTGTGCAGGAGGAATTAATCCTTTGAGCCTTCCAACATCATTTTAGTTCCTGGTTCTAAATGAGATTTCAAAGAATGTAATTTATAGTAAGCAAAATCCCCAATGCATACTTTCACATAGCCTTCCTTTGTTACAGCAGCTCATTACAAAAATGCTCCTGAGTTAGAGCACTCCTGGTGTACTGATTTACCTACACTGCACAGGACCACTCACACAGGGAGGAAAGCAAGCAGGAATGCTTAACTGATCACCTTGATGCCTTCTCGTTCTTCCCAGAACATGGGTGCTCTAGAACCCTTTCAGAACCAATTCTCTATTTAAATAGAATCCTCCCCTAGGAGAATGCTTGCCTTTCCAGAAGCAACCCAAGAAAACCTCCCATCTGAAATATCACACTAATTCATGAATATATTTAAAGGAGGTGTGATGACTGGACTTGAGAAAAAGCTGGAACAGCTATCATACAAGAAACCAGGAAGTTTGATTTCTTCTGAAATGAGATACTTTTCCATGGAGAGGAATCTAAGTTGGGCAGTGTCAAAACATTTTGTTTAGACTTTTTAAATTCAAGTAAAATGTTTTGACAAGTGGAATCCTTGGAAAAATCCTTTGCAGATCTCATCTATTCCAGTATTGAAATCTATTTCCCTGTTTTGTATACTTTGCAATCCTGGTTCTCAATTTCTTTCTCTGGACTAGTTGTTAAGCATATTGCATATCCCACTAAATAAATTCTTTCAGTTGAACTCCAGTCCCTTAGGACCACCATGCACAGGAAATATATTAGAGAACCTGGCCCACAATACAAGGCAGAAGATATTAAAACAGGCCAATATTGTGGTGTTTTTTAAATTATCTTGTCAAAATTAAACCCTTCAGGCCAGTTAAAAAATTCTAAATTTCAATATAATATTTTTAAACCAAAATAAAAGCTTTTCCTGAAGCAACTTTATCCACCACAACATCTTTTCAATGAAAAATTGCCAACTGTAGCTATCACTACGGCTGAATTTCTTGATGTGATTTTTTTCTAAATACCATGTTAAAAAGCTCTCTTTCAGTCTACTTGACTAATTAATATTTCCCAGCTATTAAGGCTCAGTCCTTTCTATTGTCAGCAATGTTTGTGCAATCAAAGATGCTGGCCACAGATCTTCTGGAGGTGATATTCCAGGAAAATGTCACTGTTAGGATGATCAGCACTCAATAATATGTGGGTATTGAAACTGCATCAAAAGACATGGCAGAACACATTTTGGGCAAAGTCTGAGAAAATCTGCGTATTTCACACTTCTGCCACCTAACAGATAGAAAAAAAATTTTCTCAGCATAAAAATTCTTTTTTTATTGGCTAAAGTAATTTAGCAAAATAAGAGAGAATCACTGACAGTCGTTCTGCTCCTGCCTCGTGCATGACGTTAGCTGGTTTATGAGTTAGTTTGTGAACCCCAACTGCAATGCCACTAGCAAGTGAGAGTAAAAGCTTTAGAGTCTCCAGTGCCAGTGTAATATGATCACATGTCCATCTTATCTCTAATTTTAAAGAGACAAGTCCAAAATCTCTTATAATTATCTTCCTGTCGTTCGTTCTGCATGGAGCTATGAAGGGAAATATTTGTTGGAAAACATAAGAGGTATCAAATGCATTTGCTGGGAGAAATAGAAGGTTTTAGATATTGACACTCAAAACATGATTGTTCAGAGTTCAGCTTACCCTCTTCCCTATGGCAATCTATTCAATAATGAAGAGAGGGACATGAGGAAAGTTGGAGGAGAAAATAGAAATGCCACTGGTAGCTGACTTAGTGGCAACATCTGCAGGTCCTATCTGACTTGCTGCTGAGCCTAAACAGTAATATAATCAGATTTATCAACTTTCCCCTCCATAAAGATCTGGCCACTGCTATCCATACATCAGAAAAAGCACTAATACACAAGAATAAATGCAGAGAACGAAAAAATGTGGAACCTTCAGCTGGAACAAAATCCATCAACTCTGCAGGTTAAATTTCAGTTGCACATTATGTGCCTTCCTCCTGCAGGTTCCCTGTCAACTCTCCATGATCATTTTAAAGTTTCATATTAAAATATTAATTTCGAATATTCTTCACAATTAAATCATTCACTGTGTAAAACTTCAAACATATTTTCATCTATAAAGTAACACCAGAGGCATTCTTCTAAGACAGTATAGTTCACTAGACTTGGGTCACTTCCCAGAAGTGGTGATCAAGCACTCTTCATCATGAAAATTGAGCTGTAAGACAAGTTTCCCAGGTGAGCAGTAAAAAAAAGTAAATGCACATTTTAAAAAATCCAAAACAAAACCACAAACAAACAAATAAACACACCACTTCCTTTGAAAAGTACACTGACAAATTTAATACTAATTCACTATAGAAACAACACTGAAAATGGCACGGCTTTTAAAAGAAAAACAGCTAAAAAAGAAAAGGTGACAGGAAGTTTGTGGGGACCTGATAAGCTGATGATACTATGGAGTGGATGGATGTAAAAGAGAAAACATGACTGTTTGTATGGACACAGTTTAAATCCCACAGAGCAGTGGCACAGAGGGTTGAGAAGAAGTGAGAATAGCCAGGTAACACTGAATAAGAAGGCCAGGAGGTGGAAGGAAGATGCAGAGAGGGAGACAAAAGGGGAGGCACTAAGGGCCGAATAGACAGAATACCACAGCACAGGAGAGATGGCAGGCAAGCAGGGACAGGCAGCTCATTTTCCCTGATGGCAATCAGCAGAAGCATCATTTACTGCTGCTGCACCTGACAGGCAGACCAGCTTAGTAACCAAATAGGATCCTTTAGAAAGAGAGGATTATTTGTTTGTTCCTCCCAGAACACCCTCCAGATGTCATGGCAAAATATTGTTAGTTGTGTCTCTGATGAGATATCTAATAAAGACATCCTCAAGGTTCTTCTTTCCACCATTATGTCACAAACTTCAAATTACTTGGTAAAGATGCCATATTTTAACAATAAAATCTCTCTAAAGTAGAGTAAGCAGAACTCTAAAATATAAAATATCAAGTATTAACATCTGCAATATGTCTCTGATTTGTATTAGACAATATCAGTTTACTATTGCAGAATAAATATTCAAAGGAAAATGGTCACAATTAGACATGTCACAATTATACTACTTCTGTTCATTTTCTCCTTTCTTTTCTTAAAAATTGGAGATGTTAGACTGTTTTGAAAATGTCTAACTTATGAACTATAACAGTAGCACTGACATTATAATTTCATCCATGGTACAATAAACAAGTTCAGTAAATTCTCCCACATTCATAAACCAACATTATCTTTTTATATTATTATCTTTTAATATAAAGAAATGCTAATGCATGACAAAGAGAGCAACAAAGTGATTACATTGTACATTGACACAATCATCACATTCACTCCAGATTTTCTCTGTGGGCTGGAATTCAGGCATTAGCAGCCATCTCCCCTAGGAGACAAGCATGAGGCTCTCACTGGAGTCAGCAAGAACTGAGGATGTTAACAATGGGCAAAGTTTCAGTCCCAACTCAGCAAAGAAATTAAACATTCCAACAGTCACTCTGAATTTTTAGGTTAGACTCAGGTTAAAGGCCTGGCTGAATCATGACCCCTTCCATCAAGTGTTAAACATCATGAGAAATAAATATAATTATTAGCATCTTTCATAAGCTGCCTACATAAGTCCTCAGCTGTTCAGAGAAATCTGACAAGAATAAAATCCACAAAATAAACCTTGGTTTGGGTAGTCAGAATCCTATGAGCAATATAAAATCAATTGGATAAAAAAACCCCAGCCCTCACTTTGAATTTGGTATGCTACTGCTTTCTATGCTTACTGACTGTGAGCATGACTGAGGTAAAATGTGAACACAAGAGGCTTAAAATAAAGCCAGATCAGAATTCTAGTCTTCAAATCCCCCCAGAGTCTTGAGAAACCCACCACAAGAGATGTAAGACAAATCCCACAGCTCCAGGTTTTCCAGAGGGAACATAATCTGCTTAAGACAATTAAATATTTTAGTAGAACACTGCTATTCTCCTACTTAACTCCCATTTATTAGCAAAATGCCAAAAAGAACATAAAATTTCATTAATATGAGCAGTTAATATAGCAGTCTTGTTTACAGTAACTGCATTTTATCTACTGCATCCACATAACTGTACTTGTTAGGTTTTTAGCAGGAACATAAGTGGATTTTGCAGTCTTTGTATGAATTTTATGTTGTTGTGGAAATATGACTAGCAATGCCTAAACTAATTTAAAGCTAGATTAGATATGCCTAGGTGAACTCTTATTACACAGCTTGCAGAGCAAAGAGAAGCTGTAATTCTACTGGGAAAATATTCCAGGCAAGATCCTTAATTGCCAAAATCAGATCAATATCCCTTGACTTGACTGCTCTTCCATGACTATACAAAAACTGAGGTTCCAGCTCACTTTTTACAGTGATATCTTTTCTAAGTGCTCCTAGTAAATTTCCATAGGTGGTAACAGGAACTGGCTCTTAAATTATTGCTACAATATTCTGGACATCCATGTCATAGATTACATTACCAAAGTATCATAGTGAAATCTCTGTGAAACTGCTGTCTTAGAGATTATTTATCTTATTTACAACTTTCTTGTTTTGAAAGCATTTTATTGGCCTCATTTGGTCATTCTTAAATTACCACTAATACAAGTGAATTGCAAACCAATCTCTGTACACCTCCTAAAGTACAGTAGGAGCCTTAAATTGTTTTAATGTAATGAAAGTTGTCAACATGACATTCCATTTATAGGAAAAGGACAGTTTGGAAGAATAGAATAAAATTAAAATGCATTTAACTTTACAAATCTAGAGACTTTTCTAAAGGTTTCTATGTTAAAGGAAAAATAATTTTTACAAATATAGTCTTAAATGTAATGTTTACCCAGCTCAGTATATTGCTCAAGACATACCATAGACTCACAGAAAAATAAGAATATTAGTGGTCTTTTTTCTTTTCTATTTTATGCTGTTCTCCTCAGTTCTGCTCTCAATTCATTAAAAGATGTTAAATATAGAAAAAGCATCCAAACATCTAACAGTGTTACCCACTACACCAGCAGAAATATGACAAGGTTAATAATCTGATTTAAAGGAGTCTGACTTCCCCTTGCAGGAGATTGCTGCTATCAGTTTCCTTATGGAAGAACAGTCAATAATGTCTTCTAATCTCTAATAACAGACACGGGACAAACATTCTATTACAACCTAAATAAATAAGACAAACTTTAATTTTAGACCTGTCTATCAAAGGGTTATTCCAGTAATTATTACTGCTATGCTTGGCATATTTTTTTTTTCTTTTCCAGGTTAATGTTTTTTAGATACTGCTTCAATTAACTGTCATTACAGTTACAAACAATGAGATTAAATTATATTTTGGTTAAAAATACAATTATTTGCCACTTATCCTCTCTTTTCCAAATTTAATTTTTTCCAACTCTGTTCTCCCCTTTCCAGTCACTTCTGTATCTTCCCCCAAAAAGCTCTCTACTTATTCCCCAAGTCAATTTAAGATCTTGTTCTCACAAAAAAGGAGGGGCCAGTGGGGAATGTGAAGCTCCAGAGCAGCCTTGGCCAAGGAGTGACCATGACGTGGTGGAATGTTCAAGTGTTGGAACAGAGAAAAGGGTGCACAGCAAAGTCACTGCCCCAGGCTTGAGGAGAGCAGACTTTGGCCTCTTCAGGGATCTGCTTGGTACAGAGCCATGGGCTAAGGTCTTGGAGAGAAGAGGGTTCCAAAAAAAAGGTTACTATTCAAGGATCACCTCCTCCAGGCTCAAGAGTGATGCATCCAAAAAGAGGAAGCCAGGCAAAAACACCAGCAGGCCTGCATGGAGGAGTTCCTGGACAAACTCAGCCATTAAAAGGATGCCCACAGAGGGGCAGAAGGAAGGACAGGGAACCTGGGAGGGAACAGAGAAATTGTCTGAGCAGCCAGGATCAGGCTAGGAAAGCTGAAGCCCTGACAGAATTAAATCTCATCAGGGACATCAACTTCTGTTGTACTGCTGTAGTGAAGCAAGTTGTTTCTGAATTTCTGAACAGTCACATATAAATGGTATATCACCACCTCACTTTTACATGTATTACAAAGCAAGATATTCAGGGCAGATACAACACACAGAAAAATAACTGTAGCTCAAAATACACAAAACAATCAAAATTGTCGAAGAGGATATAAAACACCACCAAGGTAATGCACCAGCTTTTCACTTCCTGCATTTTGATATTAAATATGTGTTCTGCAATGTGAAATTAAGACACATAGATCAAGTCTAAAGGAAGAAGTCAGCAAGCCCACATTTTGTTTTCACTATTTATGTCCAGATATTAGGCACTGTCACTATTGTGTTTCAGACTTTTCTGTCACAATGAAAAGGAAAAAAGTGAACTGAACAGATTCCAAAATTCAGAATTAAAAACAAAAATGTAAACATATATCTACTAAAAGAAAATTCCAAGTATTTCCAGTGTCACACTAGGACAAAGAATGCCTATTTTTGAAATTAAGTTTTCTATTTAGTAAGGAAAAAAAATCAGAAAAAGAAATACATTTGGATATTAAGGGGTATTTCCATGTACTTCTAGGTTTGAACCTGATTCTGAGCTGAAAATCCCAAACAAGGTAAATCAGAGGCAACTGAAACCCAAAATATGGGGCTTTTTCCCCATGAGGGAGACCAGCTGTGACAGACAATTCCATTACCAGATTTTGGAGATGTTAAACTTGATTTTAAGACCAGAAGAGGTCACTATAATGACTCCACTTTGGATTCCTCTAGTACAAAGTTTGAAGATAAACACTTAGGCCTGTAGTCTGTATTAAAATAATAGCATGTCTCTGAGATATCTAACTTTGTCCTGATAAATGAACTCATGAAAATTTCTTGTCAGTAAATAGGTTACTCTACCATCTATTTTACCTCATGTAGAAAAACTGAAGAGGAAATTCATGCCCTTTTCTCCATATTAAAAATAGAGAAAAAGACACACACAAATTTGAAAGTGCCACTGCTCTGCAGTCTTTGTGCAATATGAATTCTAGAATACAGAATAATTATTATGACTGTGGTGTTGATAACATTGATCAAATCACCCTGAGCATTAACAAAACACTGCATTTTCTGGTAATGAAACTGACCCCATGACATCTTTTCACTGCCATTGAAGTAAAAGGTGACAAGAGAACAGCAGTGAGAGAACACAGATCCTTTGATTTTAACCACAAATCTCCCAACAGTACAAATGGCACCTATTGTTGTGTAATGAAAAAAGCTCTCTTATTAATAATTTCACTCTTTTCATCTTCAACCTACTAATTTTCATGTTTCCTAGAATTTATTTTGCCTTTATTACAGTTCTTGATTCAACCCAAAGTTAGTATCTTGTTTCAAAGATGCTGGTTCATTCTACCTCATACTGGCAGAAAGCTTTTAAACAATCATGAATTCAGTATTACATCTACTGTGCTATTAGCATGGAAATATCTTACTGTTCAAGAATATTTCCTCTGGGTCATAATTATAATAAGAATAGATTCCTGAGGGCATAATCTAACAAAGTACTGAAGTTGAAAGATTGTTTAAAATCTTATTGAGGTAGATGTCTACCATTTTCTTTCAAAAAACATCAGAGGTTTATAACACATCTGAAAATTTTAATATTTTTATTTTTTCTTGTTTTGAAGAAAAAAGAACCACATGCAGTTGAGAGTTTTATCAATCGGCATAATCACTGTAGCATACAGATTTTCATAAAGATTTTTTTTCCTAAAGGGCTCTTCATCATTTTTTTGCACATGTATTCAGTAATTTTTGCAGTAGAAAGTCACAATGTCAACAGTTTGAGATATGACAGGTAAATCATTTCAAAGTACACAATAGTTGGGGAAGGGGAAAGTCAAGGGAGTTTTCAGGAGGATGGGAACTAGCAGCTTACATTTATCTCAATATAAGTCAATTTGCATCACAAATTAATAATACAGCTAAGAATCTGCTTCAAACTCAGAGAGACAACACAACTGAGAATAAACTTCAAGAAGAAACTAGCTAGGCATAAATGGGCTAATTTGCACTGTAATACAAGCAGAAAACAAGAACAAGAGATCATGGCCAATATTATACACCTAAAGGAAACACGATCTAGGCTGGAAAAGGGATAGAACCGGACTGTGATCAGATCCAAATCAATCTGCACTTCATTACAGGATTCCGGCCACCTTAAAGGCACCGAATTTTCACAAGAAGCCAGGCAGCTGCTCTTCCTGGGTGTCCTTTCTCCCCACCCCACATTCTCCAGACAAATCCTTCAAAACATGAATAAAAAAGCAATATATAGTACTGATGTAGTTAGAAGTTGTTTTGTAAGTAATGTGGTTTCTATATACTTGGTTCCATATATCCTGGTTCCCTTATATTTAATTAATCATTTAGATTATATAAGTGGGTCCCTTAGAACTCAAGATAGTCTATAATTCAATATAAATCACTATCTTCCAAACACATCTATTAAGAGAATTAGAAATTATCTAGTTGGGAGATGTCCAGGTAGAGCATATCATCTGTCATTGCAAATAAACAAGTTTGGGTTCTTTTAAGCAGATTACTACAAAACAGTAACAGAAAATATTTATTAAAAGCCATTAAATGATACAGAGTGAAGCAATGCCACATTTGGAGGAAGAGGGAATTTAAAAAATCCATTCAAAACCCATTTTTGAGCCTCATTTTCTACTAAGGAAAAATAAAGATCTGCAGATGTACAAAGGTCTTCATATGAAGGTAACTTTAGGGAGACCATGCTTCTCTGAAGACAAAAGGCAGCAGCAGGAAGAAAGACATCAAAGTCCAGCTAGCTAGGATTCCAGCTAGCCAGAATTCAATATATCAGACTTTGCAAAAGAAAAATTAAAAGGAAAAAACAGTTTGTGCCTTTTCTCTCAGATAATTAAAAGAAATGCCAAGTGAGAGAAAGCTTTAATAAAGGAGACCTTGTAAATTAGAATCAGAGACACATTCATGAATAGAAAATACCTGGTTTTAATAAACTCTCAGCTGAGACATATGGATGCCTGGTAATGATGCACAGCCAATCAAAGGTGTCTGGAATGATTGCAAAGAGAAGCAACAGGCAGAGAAAAACCAGCTAAAGGACTGCTGGTATGTTTGGTGTGTTTATCTGGATGACCTTACATGTGCTGCCTTTCTGAACACAGAACCCCCACTTGCACTGGTTGTACTCACTGCCTGCCATCTACAGTGGAAGGAATTATTGCTTGTTATTGGTGAAACTGGGGTAAAATTTAGTTAGGTTTTTACACTAAAGCCTTATATTTACATGAAAGAAGGTAATATTTGTATATCTACACATAGAAAAAATTCCCTATACGAAATTAGTTCCTGAAACTGAAAATCACATAGATAAAAATGATGGCCAAAAGATTTCATAGCTTTCTGAAAATGAAGAAAAAAAATTGACCTGGAAGATTAACTATTTATTATGCCTATGAAATAAATATATTATTTTTAAAAATGACACCTGATTTAAATAAATATTTGCACAGGCGCTAAGCTAGCCTGCGTTTTCTTTATATCCAAATTTGCCCTATTTTTTATTCTAAACTAATACTAGACAATCTGTTGCCATTTTTCTGGGAATTGTCTAAAAATATCTATCAAATCCTCATCAGCTGATAGGTGACACACGAACATACCAGTTTCCTGTACTGGAGGCAGCTGAAGCATCCCAAATATCCCCAGCTTTCCAGTTTTCTGCACTCCCTGAGCAGACGTGAGGCTGCTCTCCCTGTGCAGTAACCAGGGGTGTCACCCTGGCCTGAGCTCAGATCCTCTGCAGAGTGGATGGGTGAGAACTGAGCCCTGCCTGTGCTCCAGCCAGGCAGCTGGACCAGCCCAGAGAACTGTGAGGGACACTGCAGGACTGTCTGCAAAACACCATGCAGAGATAATACAGAAAAAACTCTTCCTCACAGCAATATTAAGTTCTACAATATAATGTACAGTCTGGAAAGCGCAGCTGTATTTCTAGCTTGTAATCAGCTAAAGGAAGCACTGATATTGTCTGTCAGGTTTATTGATGACTAGTATCCATAAATTCTTTTTGGTTTTCTCATATCCTTGCATTTCCACTGGGCATGTCTTGTTTCTCAACACTGAATTCTTGACAGCATTAGTGAGCACACAAAAGTAAAATAACGAATCCTACAGCTGTGCTTTTTCCATCCTAAAAATGTGTCCTTTAAAATGCTCCCAGAAGAATTGCTTTTTATTGATTTGTATATTTTTAAGCAACTGACATGGAAATCAGATTCTAGTACGCCACAGAAAAAATTAAGAGACAGTGAAATCTATAGATGCAGTATACATCTGTAAGAGTTTGCATGCTTTATAGACCTGCCCAAAATTTAAAGATTCAGAATGTTTATGCAAATGGTTAACAGCAACAAAAATAGGGAGACCATTTGGATTTACAATCAAGCACACTGGGACATAAAAAAGTCTGAGACAGCCAAGACCAGACATCCTTCAGTACAAATACATCAGGAAGGCAACAGAACTAGTTCCTGGAGTGGATTTCAGCAGAGATGCTGTCAATCAAACGAGTATTTAAATCAACAGATTTTGTCAGTTTACTTAAGTTGCAGGCCAGCTGGAGGTCCCTTCCTCATGAATCACTGCATCCCCAAGTTTCTGGGATTGCTCAAATTAACAGCCTGTGCTCCTGGTGTACTTCCACACAGAGCACTGTGCTGCTGCCTGGCTGACCTCTGCAGTGACAGTGACAGGAGCTGAAGGAATGGCCTGAAATTGTGTTGGGGAAGGCTTAGGTTGGATACCAGAAAAAGGTTTTTTACCCAGAGGGTGGTTGGGCACTGAACAGGCTCCCCAGGGCAGTGGCCACAGCACCAAGAAGTGTTTGGACAACACTCCCAGGCCCATGGTGTGATCTTGGGGCTGGTCCTGTGCAGGGCCAAGACTTGGACTTCATGATCCTTGTAAGTCCCTTCCAACTCAGCTCACTCTGTGATTCTGTGATTTTGAGATACTAACAGAAAGGTAAAGAAATTCTGGAACTAAGACAGATCAAACCAACAGCCATCCCAATTTCTATGCTGGAAGACATTGTTAGTGCTTATTTTTGATGACAGGGAGCATAGGGAACAGGGAAGGATCTGAAGCAATGATCGCAGGATCGCAGCTGTACACAAACAGCTTTTGGTTTAAGATGTGTTTACTTCCAATGGAAAGGAGGAGAAAAAAGTCCTTCCTTTCCTCACTGATATGGAGCAGTATTAACCCATGCACTGTCTTTCTGGACTGGACTATGAAATATCTACTGAAGAAAGCCAGAGCTACAGAAGAGAGATATCCTAGAGTGGTGTTTCAAAATCAGAATTAAAACTGCTCACTTCAGCTAGAAAGTCAGGCTCTACCTACTACTAGTCAGCCAGAGAGGTAGAAGGTACATTGATGTACCTCTTTTATACCACCTACATCTAGAAAGATAATTCAGCTACAGGAAAGGACAATTAATCTTTGTTTCGGCCTGACTAACTGCCATGGAACAATGGAGATTTTTAATGTGCCAGGCTGAGTTGGGAGACACAGGAGGAAGGAAGCTGAAGAGATCCTTGCTGCTCCAATTCTTCTTATCCTTCTAGGGGATCCTGCTAACTCTAGTTCTTTGCCAAAAAAAAAAAGAGCAGCTTATCTTCAAAATACAGTATCAATACTCAAAAGACCTACCATAAATCCTCCTGTACAGACACAAGCAAAATGAGTACAGGTTCTTAAGGAATATTTTGCTCAAAATCTGTGAGAATAGAGAAAGATAATCTGGCAGAGAGCAGAAGCAGCAGGCAGGTGAAGATCCTCTCTGGAGTGCTGTATATTATGAAGAACAGGCTGTACTGTACCTGTTCTTGGCAAAGAACAAAGATGTATTTTCAGCAAGAAAATTTGTTTCGTGATAATACTAGGATCCAGCCCTGGGGTCACCAACTTAAAACAAGGATATGGACTTGCTGCTGCTAGTCCAGAGGAGGCCAAGAGGATGATCAGAGGGCTGGAGCACCTCTCCTAGGAAGACAGGTGGAGAGAGCTGAGGTTATGCAGCCTGGACAAGAGAAGACCTCAGGAAGATCTTACAGCACCTTCCACTATCTAAAGGTGGCTACAAGAAAGTTGAAGGGGACCTTTTTACCCTCATGGAGTGACAGGAGAAAGAACAGTCCCTTCCAATCCAAGCTATTCTGTGTTTTGCCTGCAGTGTTTTTGCCTTGTTAAAACAGTTGTAACTCTATCATGAACTTGAAAAATCATAGTAAATTATACAAAAACTATTGTAATTGCAATAATTGTTTTAAAGGCAAAACTACTTATTGCCTTAAAATTTTGATTAGTTCTGAAAAATGCCCATCTAGTGTAATCTGAGCTCCTTTCCTTATGACATCTGACCCTTAATGAAAAATAAAAGAATGTAATAAAAAAAGACCATTCAATCCATATTTCCCATTTGGTCTTCTCTACTGGCTACAACAAATGCCTGTTTCGCACTGCAACTTGGGAGTGGAAGAAATAGAAAAGGAGCATGGCATGTGGATAATGAAAAAGATTCAACAGGAGTCATCATGGATAAAGTGTTATCGGTGTTAAGTCCTGTCTGACACAGTAGAATTGATAATAAAGTCTTGTAATACCACCCGTAGGAAAAACATATAGAAACACACTACATAAAGAATGAAAACATATATGAAAATTTCTCCCTTTCTTCTTCTCCGATTAAACACTAGGCATTTTATGGTTTTTTCCTTACTTTTCTAATAAATCAAACCATAGTTAGCTATAGATCTTTGAACAATTCATCCATCATTCAAAATAGAAACAGGAAGGAAATATTTATAGATTTGGAGAATGGATGGAATCTATTTAATTTTCAGTTCAAGTATGACAATATGTTGCGTTCTATTAAAAAGCTGTGCTTGGGCAGCAGAGGAGGGTACCAGTCTTTCAGAGTCAGTCTGCATACAGAGTCACCTTGGATTTCTTGCCAAAATGGGGGCATTGTGGCTCCTCTCC
Source organism: Sturnus vulgaris (assembly GCF_052056855.1). Taxonomy (NCBI): domain Eukaryota; kingdom Metazoa; phylum Chordata; class Aves; order Passeriformes; family Sturnidae; genus Sturnus; species Sturnus vulgaris. The sequence goes on from NC_142250.1 coordinate 10,711,166, forward strand.
TCAACAGAGAGACGTTTATGGGGCACAGAACACAACACACAAGTGAGAATCATCAGCCGGGTCTGAAACTGGGGGATGCATGAGAGGAAGAGAAGCAAACCCAGAGAGCATGCCTCTGACATAAGAGACCTTCTTGAGATCCCAGCAGGACTAGACATTTTGTTTCAATTAAGAAAGGAACTGAAATGTGCTGTAATAAGAGCCACACTAGAGTAGCAGAGTCTGTGGGCTGTACTCTAGATTCAGATTCGGTTTTTCATTTTAAGCCAACTCAGCCAGCAAATCTGTGTTTTTCGCTTCACTGTTACTGTGTTCCTATTTGTGTTCAAAAAAAGAAGAAAGCCCTGAATGCTGAATGGTCTGTCAGTGAGTCTATCGAGGAACAGTCCTCCACTGAACACTCAGAAACCAATCAGAGTTAATGAAAAATAACAACAAAATCTCAGTGCACTTCCCTCATGCTCATAAAGTAAATGTTTTGTGTTCTCTTTTGTCCTCTCTTGTCCTAGAAAGAAAACCCAAAAGTCATGCAGTAATAACACTTGTTTCTCTAGTGCAATTACCTTGTAGTATTACTGAGAAAGTTTGGAAAGCCTACTATGAAATACTTCCTATTATTTTAAAATTTAGGAGAAAAGAAAGAAAATAGCAGACACAGCTTCAGATTCTATTCCAGAAGGGAGCTGCTTTCTCTGCAAGTTTGAGCCATGAGCAGCCCTGTTTGCTATACCTAACCTGAAAGTCACACCTTACACCTGATGCAGAGAAATATTTATCCCTGTCTTGGCAAACACCCTAGAGAAGTCCCCATACTGAATGTTCTCCAAACTTAGATTATGACAAGATTTTCCCGTCAGAATGGCAAAACAGCAGTAGCAGATTTCTGAACACACAACCACATGGTTTACATATTACACAATAATTATACATTTAATTACCTGGACATCTCTTGGCATAGCAAAACCACAGCCTCCAGGTGCTACTGAAATGTAAATAGCTACAGTGGCCTTGTAGTTTAGTATTGAACAGCATCTTGAGAGCATGAGCTCAGTTTAGATTCAATACGGCTCAGACAGCAATCTTGCAAAGCAAACTTGGGCCTTACTGTATTATTAATCCTATGGCAGAATAAATTGCACATAAAACTTTAACAAAATTATAGAAGTGGTAGAACTACTCAAACAGAAATGTTGTCATAGAGTTAAACATCACCCACGCTCCTAGTTACTAAATATTAGCTTTTTTTTCTCCCATGTAAGCAATTGCTGATTGTTATACTTGTCTAGGAGTACTTTCTGGTAAGGCTGCAGGAACTAGTCACCTCCCTGGCCAACCACAGTATTTAGAAAGCTTTAGACTGCTTTGTAAAAGCACACTTGTTTTTTAATTTCACCAACCTCATGTGTACTTAGATAACAATCCTTACTTAAAAACAGCCCAGACAAATGCCCAATAACTGGTATGAGCCAGATACCATCCCCAAATTTTGTTATTTCACTTACTTTAATACCCACTTCTCTCGGAGCAATGTAAGAAAATATTACCAATGCATAACTTGAAAACTTGAAAAATTTACAATGAACAGTGCAGGGAGATATTGTGGGCAACCTGCTGAAACCAGCAATTCCCTCGACAGGCTGGTGGAATCACCAGTGCCTTAGCCACCTAACACAAAATGTCATTGTCCACCCCAGACACGGTATCCCAGCATGTAGGAGAAAGAATGTGACTCCCCATTTTTTCCCAAAGTCCTGTGATGGTGGGAGAAAGGGCAGGACCAGAAGACAGCACAAGAATTTAAGACACAGTGAGAACATGGGTAATTGTTGTCCTAAGTAAAACATCCTTTTGGGACCTTTTGGTGGTATTCCAATTGAGAGGAATTTACTGCCTCTCAATAGGCAAGCAAGCTCTCTTTCTTCTCATTTTGCTCATATTCAAGGAAACTGATCTTGACAAGAAAATTAAAAGCAAATAACTGGTGTCAGATTAAACTCTTTTTTTGCTGTTTCTTTTCCTAAAAGAAAACCTGTATACCTGGCTACCTGCTTTGGTTGAACAGCAGGCAATTTCCCTGACACGTTCACTATGACAGAGAATCCCTGGATTATTTGCTGTTTTTCCTCTACTCCTCATTTCATCTGCTTTCCAACAAAGCCCAATGTTCTCAAGTTCTTCAGGCCTCATCAGTAAAGTCTGTGGGAGTCTGTAATTTAACTTTTCATAGGAAACATACTGTTTGAGTTAAGTAAATGTTTGTGCATCACACTCATTAACATATTAAAAATACAGACATACTACAGCATGTTCAGAAAGAATATGCCATTGCAGTTTTTATGTAAGCCTGTCTTCATTCCAGTAAAATGATGTTGTCTCAAAATAAAAAACAAGTTTCATTACATGTCATCTGTGTACTTTACCCAAATACATAAACTCATTCACTCCTATTGCAAGACAGATTGTGGTACTGGACCAGGCATATTTTGGAATTATTTCCTTGACACGGGCTCACACTGATTATAGATTGTACCTATTTTAAGGTAAGACTCAGTGTTTCCTGTGTTGGTTGAAAACAGGAGGTCCTCAATTTAAAGGTAGTTCTGTGAGGAACTGGAACAGCAGCAGGCAATCTTTGCCAAGTACTGTAATTGCAGTGAATTAGACAATAAAGACAAAGAAGCTTAATCAGAACTCTGATGCCCTTTTGAAAGTATCTTTCCAAAAAGATAAATTCAGGAATTAGCATTATTCGTTTTTTAAGCATAACTAAATTAAGGAAACAAGTCAAAGCAAGCCAGATAGTTCCTGCCACTTGGTAATACAGAAGTTCCTCATGTCCCACATTTGGACTGAACACAAAGTAATCTTGTCATTAAGCCTTTCTTTTGAAAACCTGCATGTGAAAATATTTATTCATATACAGTAGTGTAATCTGGCATGAAATGGCAAAAATAAAAACATAAATAAAAGGGGAAATTTAGATAACTTCTATTTATGTTGTTTATTTTAATAAGACTAAAGAGAAACCATAAAATTCTTTCATTCTTCTTAACTACGATAGAAGCATGAGCAAATAGATTAACTACCTATATTTCACGATCCACTTTTGGACATATTGAATATATCAGAGCAATACACACAGGCAGGCACCAGATTTTAATAGCCTGGATTTTAATATTACTGCTGAAATAAATTACTTCATAAATTATGCTCGGCCTAAATGTATTTGCAGTTTATCAAATGATGCAAGGCAGCAACCATTAGAAGAATTAAATACATTTTTCAAATACTGCAGAGAAGACACTGTGCATGGTCTCCCTCGATATACAGTCCTTGCAACTGTCCCTGACACTGAGACCATGCTGTAAATGAAGAGATGTTAGATCTCCTTACTTTATGTCCTTATAAAAGCCAGGATGACATCTATTCCATCTGACAGTTAAGATAACAGTATTCTGGCATTATTATTGTCATTATTATTATAGTTTTCTTTCAAAGCAGTTTTGCTAAACAGACATTATACTAAAAAACGTCATGAATGTTATTCTAACATTCAACAAAAAGTTCTAGATTTTAAACAACAGTCAGGGATCAAAGATATTTCTCAGGGCAGGAAATTAAAAAAGACAGACTGTTCCTCTTTTCTGGAGTAGAGAGCTTGTTGCCTTTGTTCAAGCTTTATACCATGAAAAAGAAAATTGTAAATAATTTCCATTTTTGGATTTCCAAAAAGGTAAAAATAATTTGTGCAGTTTTTTCCCAAAGACTTTTTCTTTGTTAAGCTCAATAAAACTTGACCTGTTGCTGTATGAAAATACTTCTTTTTTCATGGTGTCCACACTTTAGCACAGATTCTTCATGAACTGAGCTACAGAAAGGGGCTTTTCTTGTACTAGAATACCTAGGAGGAAATACCCTCCTAGGATTCATCAGTAAATTACAGGAGCTTTGGTGAAAACTCCATAATTAAAGATGCAACTGTTTTTACAAGGCTGATTTTAGTACTCCTATTATCCAAATTTTATGCCCTACAGCATATGTGTGAAAGAAGGAGAATGTTTTACCACCATTCATTATAACCTGATAGGTATGATATAATATGTGACTTAGAAATTAAACAGAATTTCTAAACATACAGGTAGTGGTGTACGTGGCTGTGGAAACTTCTCCAGCACCCTAATTGTCCTGGCCCCACTCTTACCTCACATGTGGCTGCTTTGTAAAATCTACCCTCAAGCTTCACACTGTGAAAATGTCATAGAAACAGTCTTCCAAAGGGGAAGACCAGCACAATCTTATGCTTGGAGAAATTCCAACTCAAATTTGCAAGACATCCCTTTTCCTTGGTGTTGACACTGGCACAATTTGCAAATATAAATAACAGTTTATGCACAAGCATAGGTCCCATTGGCAATGCTTTCCAAAAACATAATTTAGAATTAAAAAAAAAAACCAACTTTTAAAGAACTATGTATCACATTCCTGCAACAGAAAATATGTTTTAAAATTGCTTATCCACTCTTCAGTGAAATAATTCCGCTAGAATTTTACAATGAATGCATACACAACATTAAGTATATGTCAATTAGAAAAAAAAAAAAAAAAGACCAATTTGCAGAAATTGGGCAAGCAGCGACCCCACTTTATTTCAGGGAAAAAACAAACCAAGATGCTCAAGGTTATTATGTTTCTTCTATGATTTAAAAATTTATCATAGCCATTTCCTATATGTTAAGCTGTATTTTTCACCATGAATAATTCAACTTATGGAATATGCAAGGCATGCATTTACTTTTATTCCTCATACACATCATGCACAGAAAATCAGAAATAAAAATTTAAGGGAGTTTATTATTTTGAGTAAAATACTTCCGTTTTTTTTTCAGTTTGACACAATGTGGTTATAGGATGAATCACAATGCTCTTTTTACAAATTATTCCACCACTCAGTCAGCTCAGGTAGAAAGAGAAAATTTAACCAAATGTAAATATGTGGAAAGTGCATTCTACCTAGAGGGAGAGGACTATTCACTCTTCCCTTTGCAATGTAACAGAGGGATTTTACTGATCAAAAGTAGATACAAGTTCTGTCTTACATTTCTGCTGAAAGATACCTTGGCCAAACAGCTAAAACTGAAATACTACATCCAAGTGCCTGCTTATGAAGTGTTCAAGCAGGGGGCAGGAATCTGTTTTGCAGCTAAAGCCACGGCAATTAAGTTATGTATTTTTCCATGTAAGTAAAACTGGTTCAATTATGGTAGGAACCACGTAATTCTTTTGGTGTAAATATAACTTTTAGCAGCATATGATGGGATTTGGCAATATTATTGGAGGTGAAAGTACTTGATACTGCAGATGTCTAAAAATACCATTCATTTTTGCAATGAACAAGAAGCATAGGACTTGTCTTGTGATAATAATGAGATATTTTCTAAAAGTAAAAATCCCAACTAAACCATGGTATCAGAATTCAAAAATGTGGTTTCAACAACTGTGAAACATATCACAAAAACTACTTACAGTGACTTCTGCAGTCTGCCTCAGAAGTGCTGTAGGAAACAACTATAACTGTTTACAAAGCTGATGATATTTCAAGAAAATCTAATTTTGAAAAAAAAAATACCAACTGACAGAAATGAATAACCAATCATACCAATCATAAACATCATTTTGCACAGAATGCTTCTTATGAAACACAAAATGTGTGCAAACCATTAATTCTGCCTTCATTACAGCCAGCATGGGAAAGAAATGCAGATTGCTTTAGAAAAAAACATGTTCCCTGTCATAAAGTAAACTGAATACCCACATCATTTCACACTTAAAGAAGATCTTCCTGCTAAAGATGAAGATTATCATAAAGCTCCTTACAGGCATTGTCTAACTTAGCCTAATCACATCCCTGTAAGGTGTGCTAGCTGTTACAGTGATTTCTGCACATGTGCTCAAATAAGAATAAAGAGGTTTGCACCTCGAGAGCTCACAGTGCCCTGGTGACTCGCTGGGAAAGCCACCCTGGAGCTCCAGCTCCCTTAGGCTGGCCCTCACAGCTGGATTCTCCAGCTCTCATACTGTGTAGAAACTACCCAAGTGCAGGAACATAAGAAGTATGAAGCAGCCCAGATGTTCTGAAAGTTCCATCAAGCCTGTCATTAGTAAGAGCTAATAATACAGACAGTCACTAAGGAATGAATTGCTGTAGTCCTGCCTTCCTTTCCCCTTCTACAACCATTGGACTATGAAAGTAGGACATCAGCTTTATTTTTGCTTTTTCCTATTTGATATATTCTGTTCCCTTATCAACTCATTAACTTTACATTCACTTATTTTTCTTATTTATTTCAATATACAGATACTCTGGTTGCTATTTCTGAAGGTGTTTATAGACACTAGGAGCATAAATCATAGTGGTAATCGTCAAGCAGGAGACATTTAAGCCTTTTCAGTTTCTCTAGCAATCTTCAACTTTCAAATGCCCCAATAAGCCACAACACAAATCTCTATTTTAAGCATGAATACATGACACTTTCTAAACTTTGACATGTACACAGTGAATAGAAGGCAGTTACCTGAGCCTTCTGTAAAACAAGGTGATATACCTTAAGGGACATACCCAGTCCTTAAGGTATGTACCAATCTTCCTTTTGTTGATTTTAAAATGAGCATGCATGAATTTCACTACAAATGTGAGAGGGACAACAATACAAAATGATATTTGTAGTAAAACTAAAAACTTATAATCAGGGATAATTTAAATATAACAATCAACAGTATTTTAAATTATAGAGACACATATATAAAATTAGGTAATTATAATTCTTTAAACGATTATGTTTTTAGAAGAGTATGTTTAAAAGATTATGTTTAAACCAAAGAAATTAGAGCATTTTCTGAAGTTTCCCTTTCACTAAAGTGTGCTCAAAGGAAAAACAAACAGTAACACACAAAATACACAAAAGCCTCTGTGAGCCTTTACCAAAACCACATAGTGTTAGACTTGAGTAAGAAAGAAGACAAAGTGACTTAAGGAATAAAGAAGCTACCCTGAGCAATGAAATACATATATTTAGGTGCAATGGTAACTAAATCACAGCTAGAGGAAGGAAAAATGGTCTGTGGAAAGACCAGATCTCAGGACAACTGGAGAGTCAAGATGCCTCTGCAAAATAGCTCTGAAAATTTCTGCAGATTTGAGTTACTGACTTGGACAACCTCCCAGGATCTCCAAGAAGCTTTGTAAGGGATGCTGAGTGTTAGAAGTCCAATTAAAAGCCTTTGACTGGATTCCCTCTAAGGTTCAACACTCAACATTATAGTCTTTTGCCCTACCCTACCACTGATCCAACTGCAAAGATTTCTTGTAGGATCTGGACAGGGATGAGTAACTACAGATGCTCTTTATCTATAAATAAAACCATGCAGAAAGGACTCTATTTTCTACCCAAAATACGTGCCTCCACAGCTAAATCTGACCAAAGGCTGAAATGGAAACAACTGACAATAAATCAGAAACTGGTCTCTCACTCAAGTAATATAAATAAGACAAGGATGAGCCTTTAAAACCTGTAACATATTTTTGCTGCAATAATAAAAAGTCAGGCTGCCTAAATAATTGAATTCCAATAGTTACATGGTAATTTTGTTCTAAGAGCTATCATCTCTTCCAAATTCTCCAAATTTCTGTAGCATATTGCTGACTTTTTACTCTCTCTATATATTAGACTGAAAGGATGATTTCCAGAACTTCATTTTAGCTCAGAGCAGTATTCCACAGCCATTAGCTTTTTACCCATTTAGAATTATATTCCCTTTCAATTTTTGGGAACTCTGTAGTGTTCTGCATTTAACACCCAAAGAGCCTTCCTATATTAACCACCTAGCAGCACAACCTCAAAGTAGCACACTAGGGATCAAAAGCAATCAGCAGTATACCAGGGCAGCCATTTTAGTAATTTTCCCATTTAGTCATTTTACCTATTTCTTTGCCTTGTGGTCGCTTTTGAGTGATATTTTAGTTATCTCCACCTCACACCTTTGGATTATGTGTCAATTTGGTCAGTGAGCTGCACATACCAAAGTGAGAGAATTTGTATCTGTAGTACCATATTTGAAATGCACATTAGAAAACACCTAATAATGTACACTCACACATCCCAGTTTGCCTCTAAGGCTCAAACCTGTGTTCTCTCATGTTCATGCCAATGTTTACTGGAAGGTAAATATTGAAGCATCAAGCAATTATGTGACTTAAGCAAAATCACTTGGGAATTCTGTTACAAAATGGGACCAAACTTAAATGTCCCATGACATCCATGTGCTAGGGATAACATAGCACTGACAGCACACTCAGGCTTTTCTGGGCTGGCAGCTGGGAATAGTGGGGTAGTCCACAGCATCTCACATGGCACCAGATCCTTCTGTTTTGCATACTTGTGTATGTAAAAGGAGCATACTGCTCCCTGAGAAACAGGATTGATTCCTACACCTCCTAAACCAACCTCGTTTTATTAAACAGGCCACACTTTTTCCAAAATTAAGACAATATGATAATCTTTTATAATTCACACAGTGTTTGAAACTTAAGACTCCTTCATTTTCAATCTTCTAGAAATGAAAGTGGACTGAAAAGTAGCCTTTCCTCATCACCACAATGTAAGAGCCAAACTGAAGTGTTCGGAGGCATACTTTTGGCAACAGAAAATTTTCAATTATATCTCCTGGAACTTTATGCATTTCAAATACTTGTCTCCCTTCTGTTGAATTTCTAATAGATACTGTACAACTTTGGCTTCATGTCCAGAATCCTTTTGCCAAATTAGACTCTGAAAGAATCTCATGTTTAGCTGATAAAGATGATTATGTAAACACAAGTTCTTTGCTTGTTTTTCCATTTACACTTCTCTAATTCAGACAAATCAAAGCAAATCACAGAAACCAATGGCCAAATGAAAATAAGAAATCATATATATTTTAATTATTTGTGAATTCCTCTTTGGTCAGCTCTGTTTAATGTAGGACCCATTGATCATACCATGGTAATGTCTGCATTTCAACCATCTGAGCAGTTTAGAAACTATTTATAGCATGGGCTCCAATCAGAACTTCACTGTTCAACTGAGAGTTTCATGTATTTTTGAAGCATCTCCTCTGCCTGAGTATGTTCAAGGTAGCCTTTGCAGAATAAGACAATTTATATCAATAATCCCATGGAACCATTTTAACTCCTTCTAATCCTTGGCAGACCTTGTTCCACCAGCTACCACTGATAGGTCAATCTTTACTTTTCATAACAGAGCATCTTTCATTTTGGAAATTATTTTCTCCACAATTTTTAATTTATTTATCTCAAATTCTTGCAGCAGCTATAATTAAAACATCCTAGTATGTTTACGTAATTTATATGCTCAGCTAGCTTCCTTAGTAAGACAAGTGTCACTTGTGTTGTATCTTCCATATTCATATTATAGCAATCCTATCTTAATTAACAATAAAATACATAAGCTAAATGGTGCAGTCTTCACTATTATATTCACAAGATGCTTATGGTATTGCATTGTTACTGCACATGAGAAATAACTTGCAAGATTCCTGCCTACCAATACAAAACCATTTTTCAAGATTTAAGTGTGTAATAAATTAGAAAATATTTCTCATAGAGTAAATGTCTTCTGCAGCATAGCACTAATTCATTCTTGAAGATTAACACTTTCTCCTGTGAGGTAGGATGTATATTATTTAGAGGAAAACAAAAGGGAGAAGGAAGCAGCATATCTTTACCCTCCGCACGTCTTTGCCAAACGTTTCGCTGTAGCTGGTGCCCAATATTTCAAATTGGACATAGGGGTTGGCTCCATCTTCTCTGAACTCCATGACACCAGTTAGCCCAGTTATATGACCCTAAGGAAGTAAGTTGGAGAAATTTCAGAACAGAAGACATTTGCCTTCATAAACACTCTTCTGCATAAAATGTGTGCAAATACGCTTTAATCATGTTTACAGAGAACTTAAATGTAGCACACATGTTCTTCAGTAGCTCAAACCTGGAACCAGACAAAAGACTTAGTTTTTAAATTATTTCAGACAATTACTTTAGCACTAACACACGCAGTATTTATGGCTGTTAGGTCATTATTCTCCACAGAAACAGACCCCAAAGAAAAAGAGAAGGGCTTGGTGGACTCTGAGACAACAGCCCTCCTGGTGCAACTGAGGGCAGTGGGCTCAGTTCTTGGCTTGAGTACCAAGGCATGAACTCCCAGCCCAAAACAAAGGGCATGTCTGCTGTGCCCTCAAAAGAAGCATGAAGGAAAGATAAAATTGCATCTCTGTGAAACTATCAGTTTGATTCTGGCTTTGTAGCAAAGAGGCTTGAAATGACACCAAAGTTCGAAATAATTTCGCAGCAAAGGATGACATCATTAGGACTTGTCAAAATGATCAAATTGCATCATTTTGCTAAAGGAAAATTATTTCATCAATATATATTTGGGAACAGGGGGTTTCTTCTGAACAATGCAAAAGTGAGTATAGTAAAATTAGGTTTTTTTCTACTAATACTTGTGATCAAGCAACTTTTATACAAGAAGTTGTCAGGTGTCTGCAAAGCCACAGTTCTGTCCATATTTGAGTATTTCAGCATGGTGCAAGACAGTGTAACTACTAGTGATAGCTTAGCCAAATCAGATCCTTTTTGTTCTGATCTGGGCTACAGTACACAAATAGATCCTTACCAATGCTCAGCTAACTTACAAAGCTATCTGAACTGTAGAAAATGGAACATACGTCTTCAAACTCATCATTGGTTTCCCCCCCTGACCCCCAAGCTCCTTAAGTTATCCTTTTGCAAAAATGCATGAATCAATTCCTATAACTACTCCTGATCCTACTTCCTCCACAGAAGGCAGCTATGAGAACAAGAGAAGCAGAACACACACCACTGGACCCACGCTGCACTGTGTGTAACTTGTTTATCATAAATCATTTACTTGTTTAATAGCTGTGGATTGTCCTTGGTCGTTGCAGATCACTTGCTTGTAATACATCAAAGAAAAGTTGAATAGAAGTTAAAACCGTCTTCAAATGCTCAAGCAGACATGAAGCAACTCTTTCAATTGCTCACACAATAGTGGTTTGTCTTTTCTCACCTTCTTAATAGTCTCTAGCATGGACCTTCCTCCATTCCAAGGTTTGGTGGATTTCCTCATGCAGTTCAGACTTGCCATGCTGTGCCATTTCCTGTCCTCCAGTTTTCTGTGGAAAGCATTGGCCAGCATGAGCACACTGTCATACAGGTACAGGTTGGAAACCTGCAAACAATAATAAGAATAAACCTCTTTTTTTTGTGAGCACCTTTCAAAGAAACGATAAAAACCAGCAAAGAAAACAAAAGAAGGCATAAGTAAGAACTAAAAGCTGGGTATGTTTGACATGTTCAACAGTCAAAGGATTTGAGACAAATGCCCATGCTCCTGGGTCCCTCTGTCCAAGGGATTCTAGCACACTGGCACTGCCTGAGCATTACTGCAATGCAGTGCTGTAAAGAGAGATCACACTCCACATAAAAACTCAAACTATAGAGGGAGTACAGCTATCTGTCAATGAAAGACAAGGATTGCTACTTTGTCAGTCCTTTCAGCAAGGAGGGAAAGATAGAATGGAATTAAGTTCTTGGGGATTTTATTCATTTGAGCAACTGGTAATTCCGGGCACAGCAAAATACAATATACACACAACTCTTTAGAGGAAGGAGAAATGACAGTATTATTTTAGTCTTAGTATCTCTTTCCACCAAATATACATGAGACTGGTCATGTGCTACTTTTTCTGGAGCTACTGAATTTAGTCTTTTTATTCTACAATTTACATGAGAGATACAGAAATAAACAATTGATGACAAAGACTCCAGTAAGAACAGAACACCACACTAGTAACGCTGAGATATGTATTTAATTTTTCCAACCAAGACATGTCTAGCAATATATTATTAGATCTTTGACAGGCAGTGGTATCCACCTCAAATGGTAAAACTTCAGCAGTGGAAGTTGGCTGAGACAAGTGTTTTTAAAAAAAAAATTAGATACTCTTCACCTGTTCCCAGAGTTCACATGCACTCTTCATTAAACATATGCACAGGGGTTAGATTTAGTCTTTACTAAACTCAAATCTTCACTTTACATCATTGGCCAGATACAGCTTTTCCTATTAATACAACAACAACGATAATCATAATAATAGTAAAGAACAAGAACAAGAATAAGAACAAGAATAAGAATAAGAATAAGAATAAGAATAAGAATAAGAATAAGAATAAGAATAAGAATAAGAATAAGAATAAGAATAAGAGTAGTAATAATGATATTTCTTCTAGCTGTAGGTTTTAAGCATGGTCATCCCTGACTGTCATTTATCTCCTGGATTTTTCTAGTTCACCTTAGAAAGTAATGCCTAGAGATGAGGAAAGGGTTGTAGGTGGAAGTTAATTCAGCTGCATACTTCCCATAAATGTCACTTGCTTGGTGTCCCAATAAAAGTGTCACTCTGTGAAAGCTTAAACATATATTACTATTGAATCACTGGCTGCAAGTAAACTTCTGATGGCTGCAAGATGCTAATCTTCAGAAACAAAATGTTTCATGTTCCATAATCTGGACTTTGACATAAACTGAAAACCTAGGCACTTTGAAATATCTTCTAGTATAAGTAAATCTGAACAAAATATATGTAAGCAAAAATTAATTTTGAAAGAATCAAAATACAAAGAAAAAAAAGATGATTCAAATACACACTTATTTAAGTGACTAAGCATAAAAAAGGATCTCAACATGAAAACAATGCAAAACCTGCGAGATACTATCAGAGAGAATCTCTCTCATCTGGCATTGCCATCTTTTACCCCTTCTTTTCTTTCCAGCCTGCCAAAAAAGCATTCAACAATGCCTGTATTTGCTGTTTTATCCATTTAAACCTTTTCTTCTAGAATATTTTCTGAAGTAGCTATATGCCATACTTCCTCTGGTTTTAAGAAAAGTAGTTAAAGAGTTAATAAGAATCCCAGCAACCAAGTTTCTGCTGCTCAATTGCATTTGTTTCCCTATTCTGCAGATATTTCCAAACAACTTTCAAATAAAGCAACCAAGCAGATCCTTATTATTCAATATTATTCAGAGGGCACTTCTGGGTTAAACAACTCTTCAAAGAAAAAAAATCAAAACAAACCTCAGATCCCACAAGATACACCACTCCAAACCACATGCCACAAAATCTACTTTCTTAGAAATAGGTTTTACATACATAAGGAAAAATGTCATTTCTTACAAGCCTTCATGATCCTCTTTGCTCCCAACTGAATTTTACACACTCACTTTTAACTGACAATAATTGTCTGTTGCCTTGGAACTCCCACAGATCAGAAATGCTTTGTGTTTTCTCCATTTGGCACTGTTCTTGGGTAGTTCTGGGAAACTGCAGCTTCATTCCTAAAAACAGTGCTTGGTTTGCTAGCAGAGAGCTCTAAGGCAAAATATAAGAAGCACTTGGGTACACTGTTTTCTTCTTTTCATGTGCTTGGAGAAGACACCACAGTTTTGCACATGTGACTGACAGAGCTTGGGAGAAGTGCACTGAGGATCTCAGCCTGCACAACCTTGTACCCAACTCAAATTATCTCCTGCTGCAGAGCAAAACAGAACAATCCTGTGTTTACCAACCTAATCCTCATAGTACAGCTAGACCTTTAATGGACTTTGCATCACCATTGTTCCATTAATTTCTTTTGAAAGAATGCTATAAACAGAGATAGCAAGATGGGGTCTGCACAAGAGGAGTCTCCCACTATATTTGTACTTATTCTGCACCTGGAGATCTGGACCAAGGCAGAAGAAAATGTTGCAGAGAATACACCAAGGCACTTTTTCCCATGGAAAGAATATTCTGCATGTTCTCTTGTACTATCCACTGGTATTTTGCTCCTCTGGTTCTCTTCTGCTGAAAGCTTCATCCCAAACATGAGTAAATGGTGCTTTTAAATCAGCAAAATTCCTTCCCTCATATAATCATACTCTATTTACTCCAGTAAAAATGACATGCATGCAAAACTTCATTTTACTCATTACTCACTGAAGAGTCAATATGCTATGGAAGAGTAAGTTCCATCTTACTCATACAATCAACATTTCTATTTTAGAACAGAAAACATGCAAGTTTGGGAAAAAACAACATCAAAATTTCTACAAATAAGCCTGGATTTGGAATAGAAAGAAAAAAAAGACACACATTCTGGGCTGATCTCACAGTAAAGTCAGGGCTATAATAAATTTTAAAATTACATTTAAATAAAGAAAAATCTCTGCATATGTCCTAAATAATAACTGCAATAGGAGTTTGCTGCAGTCTCCAGAATAGTGATGCTGTGAAAAGGATTCAGTAGACATGGCCTGTACGTCCTTATTACTGCACCTGTGTACATGTTTTAATTTTCAGTGATCAGTCAAATTCCCTATGGGTATGGACATGACCATTGAAAGCAAACTTTTGAGATACCTAAAGGTTCAGCTGTACTCTGATTCCACCAGCACTGTCAGAGGCATGAGAAAATAGTTAACTTTAAAAATTCATTTTCAGGTAGCATTCAGAATTGGTAGTAAAATAAGAGACAAGTGAAACAAGGCAACATACTTTGGGATTTCAAAGCTCTGGAGCATTTTTTAATTCCTCTATTTGGAAATTCACAAGAGAACAGAAGAGGAAAGAACATATATCTGTCTGAAGAGATTCACCTTAATAGAATAAAAATTCCTAGACTAGAACAAAGTACTTAATTTTGGTCATGTTTGGAGGAAGTGACAGTAATTTTTAATTCTTCTTTCTCTCTATTGTTGACAATGAAAGCACTGGAGGAACTGAAATGGTTTTTGATCTTCTATAAGAATGATTGTGACTGCTTCACCAATATGTTAGAGAATATACTCTGTGCGTGAATAATTTTAGGCATGTTCTGGTTTATCTTCTTGAAATTATTCCAGACTTTATGAAGCTCTTTTTTGCACTAAAGAAATAAATCCACCATACACTAGTAGAGCACGGCAGAAATTTTCAAGGATGGAAATCTATCACAGTATTAAATGTCATTTTATAGAAGTTTCTATGTGAACTCCATGAGATTTTCCAGAATGATTTTACTTTTAAAGTTATGTATGAAGAAAGCTCTTAGCTCCTTCAGAGGGACTAATCATAGACAAGTGCTCTTCTGAGAAGGCCAGCAAGCCACAACGACTGACCCCAACTCCTGAGTAGCCAGCAGAGCCAGGAGTCCAGCCAGAGGATGCTGAAGAGATTAGCTGGAACACAAGCTGACACTGAGATGCCACTACTTCAAAAACTCATTCCCAAGCTGGGCAGCTGTGCCCTGCTGCTGCCAAAACTGCTCTGTGAGTGGCCACAGCAGTCAGCTCCAAGGATGAAGCAGATGGAAGAGGAGTTCAGAGCAGAGCAGCCTGCCAGAAACGCCTGCTGCCTGAGGAGAGAGATCATGGTGACTGCTGTGCCACCCCAGCGTGCCCTAAAGCTGTGGGTCAACTTTCAGAGCCCAGGTACTGCCCAGTGCAGCTGCACATTTGTGTCTCTAATGACAGAGTGCATCTTAGCAGGAGCAGCAAAGATTGATGGTTTATTCATGACATAATGGTGTGCTAACAAGGATATTGTTAGAGCAGAGGGACTGAAAATTTGACCTGTTTCATTTTCTTAAATACTTTTCAAACAATGGCAGAATTTCTTAGGTTGGAAGGGACCTTTAAGATCATCTAATTCTGACCCCCCTGCTGTGGGCAGGAATGCCATTCACTAGATCAGGTTGCTGAAACCCCTGTCCATCCTGGCCTTGGACACTGCTGAGGATGGGGCATGTGACTGGAGCACTTGCCAGTGAGGACTGAGGCAAACAAATCATTGAGCATCTCAGCCTTCTCCTTATCCTGAGTAACCAAGTCTCCTATTTCTATCAGAGAGTGTTCATATTTTCCCTCATTTTCCTTTTATCACCAACTAACTGTACACATAGAAGATTTTGGCTTTTTCCTTGACATTCGTGGCCAGACAATTCTATCAGGGCTTTAGTTTTCCAAACCTGATCCCTGACTTCTCAGACAATTTCTCTGCACTTCTCACCAGCATCCTGTCCCAGATTCCAGTCTCTGTAGACTTTCTTTTAGTGTTTTGAGTTTGTCCAGGAACTACTTGTTCATCCTGGCATTTTTGATTGACTTCCTTATGGATCCTCCTCAGAGCACTCCTGGCTGTATCACTGCCACTGATGACATGGATCAACAGCAGCAGAAATGGTCTGTGGGCTGTATGGGGTCTGGTAGTCTCTGTCACACCCCTGGTGCACAGTGTCCTATCAGAACCGTGCGTCTCTGTGTTTCTCAGAAGAGTCACTGCTGCTCTCACCTGCTGCCTTTGCTTAGTGGAGCTGCCTGCTACACAGGAGCAGATGAGGCTGCCTTACTCAGCTCCAGCCTCTCTCCTGATGGGAACAGTCTTTTCAGCCTGCAGAGGGGTGAAGTGGCTCTGCAGGGGCACTTCAGGCTTTGGGGAAAATCTCTTCTTCCTGAAGGTCCTTGTTTTTGCAAATTTTCACTCTCCTCATCACTGCCTCCTCCCCCCACTTCGGGGTGTACCAGTGGGAGATTTCGGGTCTGTTTAGCTGTAGGTCCACTGCAGACTGTGCTTGCAGCCAGCTCTCCAATTCCTTCCCAGTCTCCCTGATGTTCCTCCCCCCTTTCCATGGCTCCTGCAGCTCAGCCAGGTATGTCTGGAGGTTCTGTGCCTGGACACACTTTCACTGCAGACCCCTGCACCAGGAGATGGGGCCCGGCCATTCCTGGAGACTGAGGCTGCCCTGCAGCCTCTCCCTCCAGAGCCCCAGCTGTGGCACAAAGAGCCACACCCCATCCCTGTCCTGGTCACCACTGTCCCCAGGGTGCCTCGGGAGCCTGGAGCCGGCTGCTGCTTGTCCTGGTCCTGCCCACCCATCAGCTACTGAGAAAATGCACCGGTGCCTGTGTTATTATAAATACACGCTTGCTGCTCAGGGAGAGCAAAATCATAGCCAGCAGTCCGGCATTCATGGGAAACACAGTCAAAAAACAAACGTTCATTTAAGGCTCAAATGTCAGCTTCAAACTTCCAAAGGGCTATTTATTTATTATCCCTTAGGCAAATGAAATAAAATTCTCCTACAACCACTAAAAAACAGGCCTCAGCTGTATATTTATTCAAGCTTTCTGACAGTAAGGAATCTAACTACTGTATTATTTAATGTTTTGCCAATTCTAGTTTAAGTATCTCAATGAGCTTTCCAAAGAGTGCTTTGTAAGACTGCACTCTCAGAATCTCTTTTCAATTGATAAGCAGCTCTTCTTTCCTTTCTAGTCTTCTCCTGTTTTTACATAGTTACACATATCACAATACTCTTCCCTTCTTACATATTCTATTCTCTGAATGCTCACTGTCCTTCAGCTATTCATTACAGGCATTTAACATCGTTAGGAGTGTTTTCTTTGCCAGTATGTTTTGTAACAACATGTCAACAATAATACAAGGCCTGAATTACCCTGTAATGCTCAAGTTTGTTAGCTGGAGGCATTGGCTTCACTCACTAAACATCTCAGGAATTTGGCACAGCTAACACTAACTGTGCAAGGGAAGTCCGGTAGGAGTGCCTTGATAAAAAAAACTAAACACAACCAAGAGGCAAGCAGGACAAGAGGTAAACGCTGGAATTGCAAAACAGTGTACAAGATTATAATTTTGTCCTAGCTCATTTATAAATAGATATAGGTATAAATTAGGTTTCAGAGGCAAAAACAAACGAAAAATGGAGGTACTGATGCTTTCCTTAAGCCAGTACTGTCTGCTTCCTGACTGAGCAGCGAACAAAAATTCATTGAAATAATTATGCAAATAGAGAAATCCAGCAGTCAAAAGAGGCAGAGAGGAAAAGATCACTGCAGAGCCTACCTGGGGTTTTAGCCTCCAGCATGATCACAAAACCCCCCATGGCCACGGGACACCCACAGTGCTTTGGGGTTTTTAATGAATTCTTCTGCAAACACACCTTGTAGAAAACATGTCATTTGGCTTCAGGGAGAGATTTGTGCTGTGCAATGGGCAGTAAAGTCAGTTCAAGGATATTTTACATTCACATTGTACTCAGAAACAATTTCACCGTGACTGAACATCTGGCCAAAAATCCAAATTAAACTTTGCTAAAAAGACTACCAAATACAGGTTTGCATTGAAAGAAAAGGAAAAATGTGCCTCATCAATCCTTTATGGGAGAAAGTGAATGCTTTAATAGGGTTCAATAAATATTTACTGCTCCTCAGTAGGACTCTACAGTTGTGTAATAACAGCAGTGTTAACAAGCCAAATGAGAATAAGGCCATTTAGTTGGACAAAACTGCAGGATCAGGCCCTTAAGTTTTGGCACTCAAATACATCTAAGAAAATAACTTCACTTACAGTAGTTAAATTGTAGTGACTCCTGAACAGAAACTAGATCAGAAATAAAAAGCCGACTTTGCAGGAGCAGCTGCTAAGAGATGCCTACATAGCTATCTGATGGACACATCATTGAAGAATGGAATTTTTACTCAAGGAGAAGATCAGCTCTTTCAAGGAATATCCTCCCACACTTCTCGACGTCTCCTCAAATATGTCCAAGCAATGCCTGGAATACTTCTTCAGTAGAGAGGCTGGACTCTTAATCAGGAATATCCTCATTAATTTTCTGACACAGGATGCTGGGGTTTTCTTTTTACCTTTTCAATCCTACTATGTATTTTGGGTCATGCTAAATGATTTCAGATACACTGTGTCCTTGCAATCTATTTTAATATCTTTAGATTCTTACATGGATTGAACTCATCAACTACACAAATGGTAAGCAAAAGCAAAAACAAACTAATGGGAATTACATTTCTGAAAATAAATCTTTCTTAAAAAAACATAAACAAAAAAAAAATCTGATTTTGAATTCATGAATGCATTGTGACTAAACTGATGAAAGAAAAAATACCTTCATCAAAAATCAGGTTTGTAGAGTACCATCAAAACTAGTACTTAATGGAAAATATTCTGGAAAGAAGCAAGTTATATGGCAAAAGTTTTTCAAATTGAGTCTGTAAGAACGTTCCTGAAATAATCTAAAAAGTTTAATAGCAATTATACCACTATATGCTATCCAAATACCACGTGGGGATACATACCAGGTCTGGCTAGGACTAACTAGATTTAGCTATAAATCCTGAAGTGCTTCAGTGCTTTCTCTCCAGATGAGGCAACACTGATGGCCTAAACCACAGGACATCAAGGGCCAGTGGAAGAAAGCAAGTTCTAAACTGTGTCTTTTCCATTTACCAAAAGTAAATGAGATGGACACAAAAAATCCTACCTGAAGACTAAGACACAGAGAAATGCAGTCCTCTGAAGTCAAATAAAATGATCAAGACAAGGAACTTTATAAAGCTTTTTCTCCACTTGAAGCAGAAACCCAGCTGAGTACATTATACGTGCAAGAAATAAGGGCATGAGCAAAATTTTGACAAGTGGGTTGATGGAATAAGATTGGATTTCCACAAAGCATTCAGAACAGATGAGTTTTTGGATGAGCTTGCAGAACAGCCTGATCTTTAAAAGGCTTGTCAGAATGCCAAACTGGGATGATCACCCACTGAAAAACAACCTTCCAGGATATGGTACTAAAGACACAGAGAACAAAATTGTTCCAAAAAGATTTTCATTAATTTAGCCAGAACAAAGTTAATAATCCATGACGTAAATGTTTCTTTCTTCACTAGCTTGTTAAAAGTGCTAAATTCTCCCCTAGAAAAATACTACAGCTAGAGGTTGACAGAGATTAGCTTATTCTTCTTCAAAGTCATTAAATAAATAATTAACCAACAGTAGCTGGTAAGTTACCTTGACAACAAACAATTATTAATAAGAGACTGCCCAAGGGAGAATGAGGCAGGGATTTCCAAACTGTGGTGTTAATCAAAGTACTTCAAAGCAACACAAAGACTCGGTGCTGGCAGGCGGTCACTGCCTCTGGTGGATTCATGGAGCCTGACATGGAGCTTGGAGCTCCTGCAGCCTTTGGCAACGGGGGTAATTCAGTGATGTACTTCTGTACAGCAAAAGGTCACCACTCTTTTTTTAAGCAAGAAAAATGAAACAGAAAATTGCAAGTACCTGAATTACAGGACCATTAATAACATGTCAGTCACACTCAAATTAATATGAGCAGTATGTCCACCAGGTGTTATATAAGATATTTTGGCAAAACCTATGAAAAATAAATGCAGCTAGGGAGCATTTCAGGTATAACTGTGCATGATAAAAGCATCCTGTATTCAATCTATAGACACTTAAAAATATACTGGGACAGCTAATTTGGAGAACTCTCACATGTGCTCTTTTTCATGCCAATGCAGTCGTACATGAAAGTTATGGAATCAGCTGCTAAAAACATTTTATCTCTGCACTTCTTTATCTCCCTTGTTTTTAAGTTCATAGAGAAGGAACTAATGGGCAAAACATAGCATTACCACACCATTCTCTCAAAGACAGTTTCTAAGGTGGTATAATATTTCTGGAAGACAGAAACTGAGAGTGTTTTATTTCCCAAAATCCATATCTAGAAATCAGCAGGAAGAGTGTCGTTATCTAAAGGTCCTTATCAATGAAATTTAGTAATAGGACATGAGGCTGCTGGTGCTAGCAAACCGGTTACCAGTTTGCAAATTTGCAAATTAGAACTTGCTCACAGGCCTGTCAGAGCCCTTCAGAGCCTCTGAATTAGATTATGCATAAACCAGCATAGGCAGCAATACTCAAAATGCTGTAATGGAAGATTATTCCCCAATGAGTGATTTGTTGGTGCAGCATAGATAATTTTTCATCATACTGGAAATTGCTTTGATCCTCTGAAATGAACGGCCTTTGTTCTCATTACAGCATACCTCAGAGTTACTAATAAAGATCAAAAATGTCTTTTCTTTCTGAGCCAAGGCAGACATACTTTCCCCTGTGCAGAAAGAACACAGCCACGCTTAGAACTACAGGGGGTGTGTTTGGCTTTTCCCAAACTCTGCCATGGCTAGGACAGAACCTGAGCTTGCAGAGCTTCTCTTCAAGGAGGAACTGCTCATATCTGTCCCTTAAAGAATATCAGTCTCTGCTCCTACTTTTTAGTAGGGTGCAAGTAAGTAAAATTAACACTCCTATCCCTTGGGAAATCTTAGTCCACTTCCCTTCCTGACAATCTCCCTGCCTCCCCTGGTCTGAAACTCTTTGAAGCCTGGATAGGAGTTCCACCTTGCAGGAGTTCTGACCCCACACCACCCTCCTGAGCAGGATGCAGCAGCCCAGGCTGGTGACAGCCCCTCCCCAAGCCCTGTGGATACACATTTAAAGAGCTAGGAAATTACAGCTTGGCAATTCCTCTCAGGCCTGGATTTCTCCTGACTCTCAGGTCCATTCCCAGGCTGACAAGCTGACTACAGCTTCAGTTAAGGGAGGCAGTCTCCCAGAGTGATAACTTGGTGAAAAACAGAAGGGAATTCATAATAAAGATTAACACCTGGTGTCTTTCCCATGGGACATCCAGACATGCTGTCCCAGGAGATGTTTGTCCCAGTCGTCCAATGAACTACTGTCCTGTCCTACCTGCACTTAACACACTTTAAATACGGGCTGTCTGTACAATAAAGTTGGCCTTTTTTCCCCAAAAGAGGTCCGTGTGTGTGGCTGTCTTTTCTCTCTCTTTGCAGCACAGTAACCACAAAGCCCCTTCTTGATCACTCCACCACACACACCCACACTGGACAGCCCACAGGCTCAGCCACTGTGTCCTCACTCAACCCATCTCAGTTTAAGACGAAGTTTGCAATTAAATGGTTTTAAACAAGTTTATATTCAAAGTCCCGCTACAGTTTATAGCTATGTCCAACACCTTTAACAGTGATACAAAAGTGATTTTTTACCTGTGTCTAAAGTAAACCAAAATACACAAGTCTCATTGAAAGTCCAAGACCTTTGTTTTTGAATGATTGCACTGTCATTGGTAAATAGCACCTATTAAATAGTATTTAAATTACTGCATGAAAAATTCTGATATCTGGGACAAATTGCTAAGAAATGTCAAGATGTTGCTAACACCAGAGTCAAATGTGTTACCAAAACCTGAAACTTGAACTAGTAGTGCATATTTTACACACAGACAATTATCAGCTGCTGGAGACTTCTGAACTATTGAAAAGGGACAAACTGAATACATCATCTTGATTCAGTCCATTACCTAAATTTTAAATGCTCTGCAACACAATATTTATCAGAGTTTTATTATCCTCCCAGATTAACTCTTTCACAACAATTAGATGTACAATAAGCAAGCAGTAATACCACAGGACTATGATGATACAACGATTTTCAAATATAAAACCATTCTTAAGAGAATGAAATGCAAAATCAGCTCTGAGTTAGTGCAACTGCTTGCTGCTACTTCATGGATGTAACATCACACCTAAAGCACTCAGCACTGGGAAATGAAATAAAGTCAAGAAAAGTTGACCAAAGGTTACATCCTCAGATTTATCTGTACTCATTTCCTTCCTCCTCCGAGTTAATGCAGCCACAGAAAACTATCCCATGGCAAACTTCTAAGATGGACTTTTTTCTGCTGTGCACAGCTACTGACCTGCAGCATCTGAAGATAGCCTTCCTGTGGATCACACAGCAGTGATGATATCCGGTGGTTGTTCCTCATGCACCTCTGGTTGTTGTCCCTTGACAGAGGGAAAATTTGCCGGATAACTGTCATCCTCCCCAGAGCACTATGCACCAACTCTAGTATCTCATTGTCAGTAATTTCCTGTGAATGGAGACACAGCCATTTAGAAACATTGATTTGTCCAGACATTTTATGTATCTCTTTCATTATTGATTAAATGTTTTTTAAAAGACAATAGAAGAAAAATTTTAGAGATGCACATGCTTAGTCCAGGCCAAATGTTATTTTGTGTTTAATGACAACAACGCTATTTTTTAATACATCATTTGAAACAAAAGAAAACACGGTATCTAACACGGTAAAGTCTAAAGTCTAACACGGTATCATCTATCTTGGCAATACTACAATTTTGCAGTTGTAGTTCCTCAAAGGAAAGCACCAAAATGGTCTCAATAGATTTCTTAAAAACAAAACAAAAAAGAAGCAGCTTTGAAATGAAAGTTATATAGGAAGACCTTTTGTTTGACAGACTAGAACCTCACTATATCCTCAGGACAAAAATAACAACTGAAAAACATAACAGTCTTCAGGAAATATGGCTCTTTCACCTGTGAACAACATTAAAAGAAAGCACTTTTCCCATAAGTACAGTAGATCATTTCTGCAGACTAATCCTGATAATGACTCAAGGAAGTCTTTTGAGGTTACCTGTATTACAAAATAAAAAATAGGAGAAACTTTATGGAGGGGTCTGACACATTTAGGAACATCAGGCTGTGCACACAGAATAATTTGGGAGAAGATATAAGAGACTGCAAGGACAGGTTGCTTTTTCTTTCCAGGCTTCACAACTTCTAAAGCTTCTCTGCAGACCTTCACATACCCCAACCTCCTAATCCATCCTGGGATAAAGCCTGCATCTACTGCTCTTACAGGGAGACTGAAGCCAGCTCAACTCCATGCTTTACACATTTTATGTTTAAAGAAAGACACAAAACCAAACCTCTTTTTTTTACCCCAGTTTGAAAAACACAGGCTTAGCTGATCCTGAAATCATAATAAAGGTGCAGCTTGTGATGTTTTCATCCTGGCAGGAGGCACTGCTGCCTGCACTCACCCCCCAGGCACCTCTTGTACATCCCAGCTCCTCACCAGGGCCACCAGCAGCATCTGCAAGTCACATCAGCCCATCCCCAGCACAGCTGGACTGCCCTGGCTGCACAGCTGGCCCAGCCCAGTGCCCAGCCTGCACAGGGCTCTCTCAGAAATTTGCAGCTTCAGGGGGCTGCAAATACTCGTGGTGCTGCAGGTACTTGGTCAACATGGCCCACACCTTGTGATGCATCAGCAGCAGAATTGAACCTGGCCGTGGACATTTAACATTCAAGAAAAAAAAAATTATTTTGTTTTCTTGCCATTTTCTCTGTCAAGCTGTGAGTGAAATGACCATGGGGTTGTAATAATTACTTGTTATGGTTGACTAGTACTGTACCTTTGCTCAATTTAGTTCTTTGCCAATTTATCTTTTTTTTTAGGAACATGAATTTTTAACTTTGAAGAAGGTGAAATTCATTGCATTAATGACAGACCAACCAGTGTGGCATGAAAACAGTAAATCAGAAAACAAATATATTCTTATAGAAGACAAAGATTTTGAGGTTTAATAGAAAATGCTATTTCGAAAGCATTTTCTAGCCTTGCAAGGAGACAATGTAGCAGACCCCCAAGCTCTACAGACCCCTCCTGATTTCCCCTCTGTGGATCTGAGGGAATTTAAAACCACACACTATATCTAAGCTCAAGTCTGAGGGAGAGACAATTTTATAGCGTAGCTTTAACTCATAACCTCCTCAGCTGCATCCCTTGGTAGGCACACAGACCAAATGGCTGAAAGCCAAAAAAAACCATAATCACAATTTATCCAAACCTTCAGTTCAGCTCTCACCGCACACATTTTGTGTCCCCTCTAAGCGATACACAGCCTTTCAAAGATGTCTCAGAAACACAAATATTGGTCATTTGTGGAATTAGTTTATCTGTTTATTTATCTGCACACACAGAGCTCCAGTTAGTTTGCAATCCCACGTCATACTGCTCAGGGGAATACTTCAATCCGCTTTTGTTGTGCTCAACTATCATAACACAAATCGCAAAATGAGACAATTATGTTTCACATTACAATCTCTATTTTCCTAGAGGTAATGACAGAAAATTATAAATTTTAATAACATTAATAATTTACAGAACCAAAACATATTTCCAGATAATATATATCCCTGAGAAAACTGGAGGATTAAACAGAACACAGTGAGAATAAGGATGCTCATTGAGACAAGCTAGAGATTTATTTGGATTTTTTCAGTAGTATCAATGCTGTTTGGTGAGTTATTCTAACTCCCCTCAATGCACTATTTACATCTATAAATGAACTTGTTTGAACTTGTTGAAAATCCAGAAAACATCATTCAGTTAGCTATTCATTCTAGAAGGTTCACCACAGCTTACCCTGTAGACAGATTCATTTACATATTGCTGGCTTCTCTGCATCCCACATGAACAGATACACACACACATATATGTAAATAAGAAGATTAATCCTTTAAAGAAAGGACACCAGCCACTTTTCTTACCACAGGAAATGTTCTAAGCATGCAAGACCACCTGTCCAACTCCCATCCTCATTGTCCTCCCACACATTCAGTACTACACCTCACTTCTTTTTACACAATGCTCCTAAAAGTCTCTACAGGGATGTAGTCATAATTAAATTTAATTAGCTCCACTTCTAGATATAATGACTCTGCACTGGGTGTCCGGATGTCTTTCTCAGATCATAGTGAGTGCCTATACAGTAAAAGATCCTCTGATTTAACAAAATATTATTCCATACTAAAATTCTCAGGGGAGGGAGGAGGAAGCACACAAAATGATAGTTAGTAAAAGCTGGACAAAACAAGCAAAAAGCCCACTATTTATATTACTGTGGAAGAAATATCCACTGACAAAACAACTCATCACAGCTCATCGATGACCTTGCTCCTAGCTGACTGAGACTCTTTTTGTGTAATCCCACAGCATTTGAATCAGGCCAGTCCTAAACTCTACAAATGTCTTCGGGCAGGATACAGGTATCTATCCAGCTTCAAGTTTATGTACAACTTTCAAGCAGTTATCAGAAAAAGAGAACCCAGAGATTTTTGTGGGAATAAATAAATAATATAAATGCTGTGTTAAAGATGGCAGCCAAAAGGAGAGAAGTGAGATTTCCTTAGGCAAGTAATAAATATAGAGTACCTGGAATACAATTAGAATAAATTGTAATTGCAAATTGCTACATTTGGCATTGAAATGTGTCATTTCCTAAATCTTACGAAATTTCCACACTGTGTTCCTTGTATTTCTATTCAATTTTTAAACTTTTTTACGCTGTATTTTTGTATAATTTGAGAGTATCTTAGAATGCTTGCCCCACTTGCATTCATAAATGATCATTAAAAGGTCTGAATTTTTTAAAGAAAAAGTAAGATATAGGGAAGTATGAAAGGTTTACTAACTTCTGCTTATCA
Organism: Sturnus vulgaris; assembly: GCF_052056855.1. Classification (NCBI taxonomy): domain Eukaryota; kingdom Metazoa; phylum Chordata; class Aves; order Passeriformes; family Sturnidae; genus Sturnus; species Sturnus vulgaris. The sequence goes on from NC_142250.1 coordinate 10,737,527, forward strand.
AAGTAAACACAAATATTATAGCACAGATTGGTGCTTTAAAATGAAGCAAAGAAAATAATCTTAGGTACTTCCATTTGAAGAGAAAGAGTAGAACCCCAGTCCTGGCTCTACCCAAGCAAAAATTGGGCCACAACAATCTGCACAGGGACTAACTGTTGATCACCCAAAATGCATATAACATAGGCATTTCTGGAAAAATATTCTCCAAAAAAGTGAAGAATAACCACTGCATTCATAAGTTTTTTTCCTCCCGAAGTGAGCTGTCCCAATATTGCTCCACAGCCATGTGCTAAGAAAAACTCTGCTCATCATTCATTATCTTACACCTTCCTACATGCTGCCCTTGGCAAAAAAATATCTTGCTGAGATAGAGAATTTATCTGATAATTATTATGCTATTTTCTGCTCATTTTTCTCAACTTTCAAAAAATATTTTATAAAGGAAAATAATGAAGAAGTGCCCAGATGACAGCTGAGAAGCCATTTGATTCTCAAATCAAGAGGACCAGTACCTACAGACATACTGAGCACGTCTGATGTGGTGAAAGGAAAGAAAACAAATATTGGCAGAAGCAATGGAAGTGCAGGATGAAAATGGAAAGTAAGATATACATCACATCAGGGGGTTCATGAGACACTTTCTTGTCCCTCATATAGAAAACTGCCTCCTGTAGACAACAGTGGGGAAGAGAGACCTATAAAAACAGCAGAAAAAAGAACTGAGCTTGAGTCCAGAGAAGGATTAGCAGAAAGATGCTCTGAGTGAATGTTCTGAGAGGGAAAAGGAAAAGCATCAATAGCCATTTTTCTGCACTATGCTCTGACTGATCACCTGGGCTGAGCTTGGGAAAGTTTTATCTGTCCACTGAAGATCTATAAATTAATCTGCTGGCAGCACCACCAGCATCATTTGGAAAGTGTCATCTGTCCAAAAAGGAAGAATAAGGTCAACTGCTGTCTAAAATTTTTGACTGGTATTCAAGTGATGAGGACAATGTCATCTCCACATGGGCCAGAGTTCCCCAAGTCCCTTAGCACTCTAACTTCCTGTCTAAGGCTTCTCTGATGAATTGTCTTCTCTTGCTATATTTCCAAAATTTTTTATTACTTTTCCTTCAAAAAAAATTCCAAGAACTTTTCTTCCCACTTTACTTTTCTCTTCTCTTTCTCAGCTAAGAGGCCTTTTCTGACAAATATCATCATTGTTAGGAAGAATTCAACCAAATACATTTGAACTGTCTTTGCTTTAGTACTTTCTCTGTGCTTACTGACTCCATTTTTTTCAAATCAGGATCTTTATTGAGGATTGAAAAAAGAAAATATTCAAAAGCAACTTTTTCTGGGTATTAATCAGAGTTTAGTTTTATTTTTTAATTAAAGCTTACAAGAGTTTCAGGGGTTTTTTTTATTACTGAATACTTTGCTTTCCTATGGACTTGGAATTTGTCTAATACTCTATTTCTACATCTATTTGTTTCTTATAAGATTTCTTATTGAAAACACATTTCTACCAATAACAGACTGGTCCCTTATTTTTTTTTCATTTTATGCGTGTTTTTGCTTAGCACTGTAAAACCTATTGATTATTTTTTAAAAGCCCCAGTTATTAAGCTCAGCTTAGTACATGAGGATCAACTGGTTTTTCACATTCTATTAAAAAATCTTCTTTTTGCAGGGGTCATTACAAATACAACTTACCTTTCCCCTATCCACCCCACAATGTTGCATTGTAAGCTGTTGGATTTTTGTTTGCTTGCTTTTAAATGGGACAAATAACAGCACAACTTTTTCTACAAGATAAAGAAATGAGCCCTTTTCAACCTTAGATTCAAGTTACTCTGCATAGCATTAAACTCGGTTTAAACACAGGAATACAGAAATTCAGTCACCCACAGAGCAGTTCCTGTGAACACCTCCTCACTTCTTAAACCATTGCACCATGAGAAATACCCACAGGGGGTGGCACTTAACCTACAAGGACTTCTTTACCCCATGGTGCATTCCTTTCCAGTGACTAGTTGAATTTCTAGACAGTAAAATACTAACATAATGAAATTTCTACTAGTTTTCCCCACTACTGCTGTGGTTGCAGTTTGAGAATTTAGAAGTGAATATTGAATTTGAGCATTTCTTAATCCATATGGCACAGAATGTGGTGATTTTAAAACTAAAAAAGAAGTTATTTTGTGTTAATGACAAATGCTCCTTTGTATCTGCTCCAATGTGGACTGATCCAAATCAATGAGAATTAATGTAATGTAAAAGCAATAAATGAAAACCGTAGTCAAGAGGGAGCTCTGATCTTTAGCTTTCAAATTTATTTTTTCACCTTACATTTAAATATATTTTTAAAACACTAAAAGTGCAAGTAATTCATTACTAGGCATTCTTTTATCCAACCCAAACACAATTACAACATAATCCTCCATTACAAATGGCTGATATCAGGAAACACGATGCTCAGTTCATCCCTGGCTAAGTCAAATCGCTGAGGCGGCCCCAAGGGTGGATTTGGCTGACAAAATCTAATCAAACACAGTCATTCCAGCTTATTCACTAGACAGAGAAGGATGGAGTTCCGTGATGGCTGGCAATCAACCATGAGTCACAGATCCCATACATTCATGTCTACCACCGAAAGCACTGAATAAATGGTTTGGTAAGAAGCATATGCAGTGACTCTTTGCATAAACAGTCACTGTCACAACCATACTGAAAAAAAGATATGCGGATAGACCTGGAGCAGGAGATGCAGATCAGAAAATACGAAACACAGTTGTATTTGTCTTTCCATACTGACACTGAAATTATTTAGCTGACATATAATGTGAGTAGGATGCTGAAAAATGAAGAATACAAAACAAGAGCAGAACCAGGTATGAAAAGAGATAGATGATGGGACGGAAGAAGGTAACCAAGGAAGTTGTTCCTATACACTCTCATACTTAGATCATAAACCATTTTCCAATACTAGATCTTATTTCCAATGCAGAAGATTAAATTGTATTTCCCTTATATTTTCAGATTGAAGATGTGATCATATTCTTGTTTTATTTGTTCCCAAGTTTTTCAGTCTTTACACGAGTCATATTTTACCAAGCTTTCATCACACTAAGTGCTTTCCTCTACATTTTCAACATTGTTCTGCATGTCTTGTTCTGCTTTAAAGTGTTTTGCCTAAAACTTGCAATACTGTTCCAACACAGCCAAGCTGATGTCAAACAGAGTGAAATAATTGCCTCCCTTATCTTACAAAGGATGTTTCTGGTATCGTATCTGAGGACTATATTTGCTAACTCAGCAGGTTCACAACAGCACTGATTCTTATTCTGTTTTTTATCCACAAGGATTCTAAGCTCCTCCTGCAGATGCTCACCACCTATACCTCATTTTATAGCCACAAGCAAAAACACTTCTCTATATTAAATCCCACCCAATGGAGTGCTTCAAATTAATCTAAAACAACTGGAACTACAACAATCTGTTTTTAACAATTTTATCATAATTAATAGTTTTTATAAAGTCAGAATCAGGGAACTGACTAAAAATATTAAACCCCCATTTTTCAAGTAATCACCTCTCACTTTTCTTTATCTTCTGCTATATATAAACTTTCTCTTATTACTTTCCATGTTTCTCTTATTACTTTCCATGATCTCTGGTATGAGTCATTTTGCAACACAGCCTTATTTTATAGTCCCTTACTTTTTTACATCTTTACAGTCTTCCCTAGCCCTTTTCTTAAACAACTTTTGCTTTAGAATTCATCTCTGATTTCAAGTTCTGTGCCGATAACCCACTGTCACCATAAGGATACATTGTTATGCCTTCATCTTCAGAGAATCCCACAGTTCTTTAGCCACTCTTTACCTACTGTGTTATCTTTCCAAAAGCATTACGAGTTTCCCAGAGGTGTGAAGTTGGACAATCTTTAGATGTCCATTAGCCCCATGGTCCTTTTCCCACTTCTCTCTCTTCTCCAAAGAGTGCATGTTACCATGGCACAATCAGTCTCACACCAGCTATCTTCTGGCTTCCACAGCCCATTCTTCCTTGGCCATAATGAAATCTGAACTGATGGCTGCCTTAACATTTTAAACATGTACAGAAATGCCAGTCAAAGGAAATTTGTGAAGCCCTGTCTGTATCCCAACCCTAATTTCTTGTCTTTGGGACATTTCTGTCAAAAAAAAAAAAAAAACCAAAACAAATCAAAACCAGCACTTTCAAAAATAGTCTTCCTCAGTGCCTTCTGCATATTTCCAGGCAAAGGTTAGTGCCTCACCTCTCCTCAGCTTTACATGGCTACAGATGGCCTTCACATGTTACACTACATTGCATTTTTTTCATCCCTACCTACCCTTCACAAAAAGTGTTCTCCTATACCAATGAGTAGTCCTGTGCTTTGCCTGACCATGTCTTACAGCTTTCAATTAAACTACTGAATAAAAAAGAAGTTAAAAAAGAAATTAAAGAAATTATGTCATAATAGTGCAACAACTAATTTGAATTATCTGTTGAATTCTGTACCATTCCACTTCCAGGAAGAGTAGTTCATTGCTCTTTGTACTGATTTATATGTAAAAACAGTGAATGTGTAGAAATCTGGAATTAGAATTAAATATTTTGATATAAGGGAATAAAATACTGTGTTTAATTTGATTACATTTTTGTTCCATATTCCAGTTTTCTAGAATATTTATCTTTTCTTTACCTTGGGATGGAGACAATTTTAAAACCATGAAATGTCCCACAAAAAGGGAAATATGGTTTCTAATTCTTTTTATAGTCCCAGCCCTACTGCTGCTGCTAATAAAGAAAGAGACACAGGCTCCTGGAGCACTGCTCCTGGTTACAACCACATCCAAATTCAGTTTCAAGTGTTGCTCTTGTACCTCTCCCACAGACGCACGCCCTGGGCAAGGCACAGCATTTTCTCAGAAAAGGCAGAAAAAGAGAAGGAGAGAATGAAAAATGTCATGAGGAGCCAACAGAGACACTTAATGCCAAGTATGAAAGAGAAAGAAAAGTAAGAGAAACATCAAAATAATAAAGAAAACTAGGGAAGAAAAACCCAGGAAATAAACATCCAAAAAACAGGGGCCGTCTGTAACTGTTCCAGTCTTGCCAAAAGGAGCAGCAGCACAGGTCTATCAAAGCTGGCAGGTCACTTCAACCATCAAAGGTACAAACAGCAAAGGTTCAAGCAGAACACCAGATATGTTCTAAGAGATCTTCCAAAACTGCAAATCATTCACAAATGCCCACACAGTCAATGATAATAGCGTTTTGGACTATTTTGGAGACACAGATAAGCATGTAGTAGTCATTGTTTGGAAGAGTTTGCTTTTACACAGATTTATACCGGAATCACAAGTGTTCTTGCTTTTAAAAAGCTATCTGGCATGTTTAACCCAGAATTTAGGTAGAATCACTACCAAAATGAAAGCAAAGAATGATTTAGCATTTCTAGATGAATAAAAACAAAAAGTGCAGATGATGAAATATAAATCAAAAAGGGGATGGTTAGTTAGAAATATTTCTCTTTTTTTCCCCTTCTAACCTCCACTACTTTTGACAGCTATTGCAATATTGAAACACAACCTGTTTGAAACCAGAAGAGTGGACACACAAATATATATATTTTTAAGCAGTAGGTATTTCATGACTTTGGCTGCAAAGAGGACATATGAGGGCACGATACTGCCTGAAAAGATCCATCTCTCCTACCCTAGAAAACCTGCCGGGTAATGTTTCAACCTTCCAACTCCACACAATAAATTTAACTCCCAATTAACCAGCCTTCTTCTAAAGATGACCAAGTCCTTTCTCACCAGCAATGGCATCCAACTGAACAGATACTTTTGCACAGACCTGGGTTATCGAAAACTAGCAAACAGGATTCTGTCAATACAGCTGTTTGTTCATTTGCTGTGTAATTACCAGTCATATAGATTTACAGTTAGCTCATCCAAAGCTTGGTGATCTTGCTTACCTAACAAAATTTAAGTGATAAAATTCGTTCTACCTCTAAAACTTAACTCCTATTCAACTACATGGGAAGGTGCCCAAGGGAAAAAAAAAGAACTGAACACAAATTTTTATTGGATTATCAGTGCAGAGAGAGTAAAGTAGATTTAATTAAAGTAAGAAGATAATAAAATCTCTTATTGAAATAATACCATGCTATACAGTCATTCTTACTATAGCAAGGTAAGTCCAAGTGTCAGGTCCTCGTTAGTTTGACGAGAGGTGGGAGACAGAGCACACTGTAAGGTGCTCTGGGTCAGCAGATCTCAGTAGCCCAAGCTGTCCAAAGCCCTTCAATGGCTCCCTGAAGTGCAAAAGGCCTGAAAAGCCTGTTTACAATCCAGTGCTCTTCACATCAGGAACCTCCATGGAAATAATTGTCTGTGTGTTCTTTTCCTGCTACTGCCTCTTCAATCTGCCAGCCCTACATCTCTCTTTCCTTGCAATGGGATCATTAGGTCCCAGGATGAACAGGGAAGTGTAGGGTCCTCAATCTGCCCTGGACAAAAAAAGGATTAGCTAAGGTTTTGGTCCATTTGCATAATGGACTTCTACTCTCACGGAAACACATCAAAAAGAACTGATTTGACTGTAGGGAATTAAAAGTTAATTCCATTCTGAAAATCACAGAAGAATCAGCATCATCTTTTCTATCAAATACTCACGCAGTTCCCACTACCACTAACTGGAAACATGTACATGGAAAGCTTAATCAGTCTGTCCTCTTGTTAGCATGGCGGGGATGCACAAATAAGAAGCAAGCCCTAAGGAACCGCCATCTTTCTATATATGCATCCATGGAGATGCTCAATGCACCTTCTTCTCACAGTAGTTTAAGCACACACACAAACTCCAACACTTCTCTGAAAGAAAGAACAGCCAAAACATTTCTGCTTCCTATTGCCTGCAAAGACTTCTCCAAAGTGTTGTGAGTCTGAAAAGCTTCTCTAATTGTTTGGACTTAATTGCATTTTGAGATATTTATAAATTATGTGCACTGATATTTTTCACTAGAAATTTGTACTCTAAATTCACATGCTGCTCTCACAGCTTCCCTACCCAGTCTTTAGCCACAAAGGAGAAAAAACAAAAGCTTCCAAAGGAGAAGCAGAACTGACACTCTGTGTGATTTGTGTGTGTACGAGTGTGCACACCTTAGTGCAGAGTGCTGAAGGCTTTTATCACAATGTTACAGATTCAGGCTCCGTGAAGTGAATTTTAACATGTGAACAGTAACAGCAGTAGTAAAAAATTCACAAACAATCCCTCTCTATAAATGTTTAGGGAAATATGCACAGTATTATCTTTATGTGAATATAAACACTGACTCTCTGGGCATCTTGCTGCTGTTTTGTAGTGGGTCATTACAGCAACTGACAAGCCAGGAGGTACTTAAACGTAACAAGGACTAGAAAGAATTTATAAAGCCTTTACAAGCAGGGATTTCACTTGCTTTCCCTAACCCCCATTTAATTACAGAGCCTGTCTAATGCCACACAATACAATTTAGAGTTACTATTAAAAGTTGCCTATCCAAAATTATTAGTGAGGTGCAAAGAAAGGAGTAAGAAATTAACAAAGGAATTGGCTATTAAATTAGAGGCTATGCATTTATAATATAAAAATAGGACAGTGAACACTGTTCTTTTCAAATTAGATATTTTGCTATCTTTAAATAAATCATTATTAAAACAAGGAATTTATAAAATACTGCCATTTATCAGTGATTTGTAAGTTACTATATATGGTACGACATTTCATTGTTTTTTAAATACGAATCCGAACAGATTCCCATTAGGGCATCATGGCACTAAGGTAAAATAAATAATCATTGTAGCAGGACAGGATCCCATTTGCTGCAGAGGGGAAACATTACACTTTGAATTTAAGCTATTCTGGGTCTTGGCCAATATATCAACACAGTTCTGCACTAGAGAAAAAGACTGTGTATCATGTAAATACGTATTTGAATGGACTAAGCTCGCAAGCACTCTTTCCTCTCCTGGCATCTGTGTGCAGGCTTTCACAGCAATGGAGGATGAACTTCTGCCAGAGATGCCTGTATTTGAGATTTCTTTTGAGATATTCTCCTCTTCCTAAACAGCTAATGAAATAGTGCCAGCAGGAAGGTAAAAATAAGTCTCCCAGCTGCTCTGAGGTATATTGGAAGTTTTATCTTGACCTCTGGTGTGCAACCTATTCCAATTTAACTAAGACAGACAAGCAATGACACCACAGAATTTGAACCTTGTGCTATTCAAAAAGCAAAAATGTTACATGTATGCTCTGTTTGGTGTGTCAAAACACATAAAACAAAATATGGTGATGAGTGAATGTAGCAAGCTGTGTTTTCTCTTTTGACTTTCTTACCTCATTTACATAGACCCAGTGACTATCCTTTGATGCAAGGTTGGTTTCCACAGCCTACAAAAATAAAAAGAAACATAACAATAAAAATAAATAAAACATGGAAAATATATTCCAGAAAGAACTTATATAAAAATATGCTATTAAGCTCATTTGGACTGTTTTCATTGCTACTGACATTATTTCAGTATAGTTCATTTCTTCCTCTGCTGCTTCATGGAACAGTAACTAACATTTCTCTGACTTCAGTTCTTAAATCAAAGTACCCTCACTGTGTTCATGTACCACAAAAGCACTCTGGGGCAGGGTGGTACTTCAGCATAAAGGATCCTGTGATAAATAACTGCATGGAACATGCAGTTCAGGAGATCTAACTTCTTTATTATATATCTAATGCATCCTATTCAGCTGGATTTCTTTTCAATATGCCTCCCAAAATATATTGTCTCTGGCCCATTACACCTCTGATAGTTTATCTGTTAACTAGCCTAGTTAATTAAAAACATGACAGTGAGATGCTCAAGGGAAGTTCATACATTTATATGAGAGTTCATTCTCTCTTCATATTTACGTAAGGCTCAAGACAAAAGTAATGATCTGCATGGTCACTTCTTTTGTATTCCTGGCATGAACTTGGATAACCGCTACATATTATAAAGAAACATCCTGTCTAAGCAGTTTGCATATTTATCTATACATGTATAACCCACTGGGAAGCTAAAACCGGAGAAGATTGCACTACTAGTTTAGAAAGAGAATCTCAGTTGAAGGCTCTCACAATATATATAGAAGTTCCTCAGTATCCCCTTTATTTGACATAGATAAGCTCACTTCAAGACATTTAATAGTCTAATAAAGTGATAGCAAGCATGGAGAGATGTACACTACTGATATTGTTAATGTCCTGCTTAGTACACGGTTAAACAATTACTACATTGTGTTCATCTCTCCTAATAAAACAGTGCACACATGTATTTCAGGAGGCAGTTTATTACATGGTTTTGAATGTTCCTGCCATCAACCACTTCTTTTCTCTGTGCCAGTATGACCCCATTTATTGAACAGATATTCTTATCTCTCTGTTATAAATGGCCCTATGAATCACTGAAATGAACCTAGTTAAAAAAAACCAAAAACGCAAACAAATGCAAATGAACAAAATACTTCCAGTTACTGTTTTTTAACCTGGATAATTTCCACAGTATTTCAAAAATGACTGCAGTGGTACTGAGAGGCTCTGTAGACTGTAGCACTGGGCTGAGCAGGAACATCATCAACCACCTTCCTCTTCAGAACACATTTGCATAATAAGCCTCTCAGATATTTAGTGTCAGATGGGATGAATCACCTTCTCTTATGACACTGACTACAGATGACTGGCTTAGAATAAACGCCCACAACTTCTAAGGCTGCAGTGGAATGACAACAGATCCATCCTTAATACAGGCTAAGGGATATCTGATTCCTTCAAAAAAAATGAAGTTAAACTTCACTAAGTAGCCAACACCGCATCTTTAACATTAATCCTAGCTTACGCTGTGTCCTTAACAAAGGTATAAATTACTTGCCTAAGTAACTGTGTTTTAAAATTTTGCTCATTTGTGTACCCCACACAATCATAAGAGAAAACTGTGGGCAACACGCATACCTCCATCCATTTCTCACATCCACAAGCTGAAATACTCCTTTAAAGAGACAAAATCCCAAGAGAAACTGCAAACTCATCAAAAGAGGAAAATCAACACAGACAGAACACAGTAATTGTCTTCATCATGAAGAACATTACAAGAAAGCAACAAAACCTGGTGTCAAAGCAGATAAGAACCACTAGAGATAACACTTCTAGCAACATAATCCTCTCCTAAACATATAGTAAAAACTGTCCCCTTGGTAACTGCCCCCTTTGCAGTTCTTTTAAGCTGGAACATTAAGCTGACCACCTGAGGAGCAGCAGCACTTAGGAAAGATAGCAGTGACGAACAGGAGGGGAAAAATATGTGCATTTTCTCCCTATTCACCTCCTAAATATATCCAGACAAAGCCAAAATACCCAGGTGCTGTAACATATAGAGAAAGAGTAAAGTGCTGCTAGCATTAGCAAAGCAGAATTAAATAATGCTCAGGTGCAGAGTTATTGCACTGGCTACATTTAGTGATTCATCTGCAACAGTGAGCAATTTGTATGAATAAATGCTCAGTCTGGGGAGATGCAAGAGCCAAGGAATTTGAAATAAATTATCGTATCTCATTCTTCTGGGTTCACATATCTGGGCCAAAGTTTTTAAAATGAGGTGCCTAAATTTAGGCTGCTAAGAGTTTATCTTTAGTCATCAGAGTGCCAGACCATTCAGCACTCCTCCTACAGAGCCAGTGGCTCTGCATTCTAATAGCTTGAAATGTATTTAGAAACATCACTGTAGGTAGTCAAGTCTAAATGGCTCTAAACATCTTCTGTTCAGAACTGCAACACATAGCATGAACCATTACTCAAAATGAAAACGTGCTGGGAGGAAGCTGAAACTTTTTGCATTTTGTGCTTCAGATTTTGCACCATATATAAAGACTTGCAATCCAAAAAAACCTTTTAAATAACTCTATTGAAAAACAGCTCTCAGGTTTCAACTTTCTGGTATCATGAGTCTATTGCCTGCTCATGAAAGTTAAGCAGTGTGAAAAGCAAGGTCCTGGAGACCTGTGTTATCATAAGGAAGTTTATTGAGACTTCTCAAAGTAAGAAAGAATTTAATGTTTGTAACTTAGTGAGGCTTTTTACTTGAAAGAGGAAAAAGATATCAACACTTGAGAGATTATGGCCACCAATTTTTAATTATTCAAGCTGTTCAGGATCTTGCCAATTGCTTGAGATTGTGTCCATCCATTAAAAAAAAACCAACAAAACAAATTGTCTATGAAACATCCTTGAAAGACCTATTCCTCCTACTTGATAAATGTACCCTCTACAGAGAAAGTAGGCTATGAAATTGTGAGATCACTGTGCCTGAGTAAAAGAATTGCCATCTATTGGGGAAGGATTCACAGGTTAAAATAGGCAATAACTTTATATGGAAAAATTATTAATATAGGTGTAAAATGTCCTAGTTCTTTTTCTACTTTCTATGTAGATGGTGTCTAGGTGACAGTTGGGAGTAATATTCAAAATATTTCTATCAAAACAAAATCTGTTTTGGAGAAAAAAAACACACTGGAAATTAAAGAGCATCCACCTTTTGCTTGTTTTATCTCAGAGTAGCAAATAAATTCAATAAATTTTGGGGAAAAAAAAGGTTTATTTGAGATTGTGCCCTTCTTCCTCCCCAACTACTTTTCATGAGTCAAATGTAAAATGCAGGACCTAAACAAGAGAATAGTAATTCACTCAGTGGACCACTACAAGTGGCAACATATAAATGACAGTATCAGAATTGGGCCAGAACTGGAAGATGGGAAGGGAAGCAGTGAATGCAGGAAACTGTTTAATTTCTCAGTAGAAAGCATTTGCAATAGAAATTAAAAAGAAAGAAACTGAAAATCAAAATACGAGCATTAAGATTTCAGATTTCATAGCAACACTGATAAAAGAAAAGAGTAAGAAGCTTCATGAAAAATAATCAAGGATAGTTTCACATATACAGTTTTGTTTACTCTTAAATGTATGACTTAAAATAATTTACTGCCAATAATCCACGACAACATTATTTTATTGGAATATAGTGGAAAACAAATATTTACATTGCCTTCATGAATAAGTAACTCGGTTCATTATTTTATCTAATGGCAGTTGCCAAGATTAAAAGGAGTTAGGAAAGTAAGTAGTAAATACTGCTGTGTTCAGAAATAATTCTGCAGGAAAAAAAACAAAACAAAAAAACACAGAAACAATCCTTTCTTGACCTTCTCAAAAAATCTGAAACTGAAAACCTCTCCAAGCACATAATGGCTGACCAGTAATAGGGAAGGTCTTTTCCACAACACCTGGCTGCTTTGCCAGGACCAGCACCTTGCTGTGAACAGCAAAAAGCAGACTGCATACGAAGGGATGCAGGCACGAGTGCCCAGACACAACTGAGAGGAGATGCTGTGGGTGTTCAGACAGACCTGGGCAGGCTGTGTTCCAGTGACAGCAGGATGTGCTGAAGAGTTCAGAATTACATGCAGCAGTATTATAGTTAGAAACTTGTTGTCTCCTCCCTGTGCACCCAGGGGAACAGGCACTAGGAATGTCTGGAAGCCCTGCAACCAACCCTGGTACCCTAAATGGAAATGGCTTGCAGATGGCAAACACAGATGTTCCTGTTGTCTCGATTTTTGAAAACAAAGGCTGCCACCCTGAAATCCATGCTATAGAAGAGCCACCAGGGAGCGGTGTTTTGCTAGGAGGGATACCAAAGGAGCAAAAGTTATTACTTGTACATCCTTTAACTTAATGATGAGGACAAAGAGCATCATAGCTTTCCACAATGAAAAAACAAAGCAGAGGGCAACTGGGGAGTTCACAGAAAATAATTTGAAAAGGATGTCCTAAGAGACACTGGAAGAACTCAAAACCAAATCTCTTGCTCACTGCAATGGTTTAACCACAGTCAGCAACTAAGTACCATGCAGCAACTTGCTCACCTCCCTCCCCTCTCCCAGTGGAACAGGGAGTAGAATCAGGAAAAAAGAAGGTAAAACCTGTGGGTTGAGATAAGAACAGTTTAATAACAAGAACACCACAAAAAATCTTTGAAAAATAACTGCAATGAAAAAGGACAGAACAAAAAGACAGAGAAAAATAAACCCCAGAATGACAATGATGCACGATACACTACTCCCTACTTGCTGACAAATGCCCAGTCCTTTCCCAAGCAGCCACCAGTGCTCCCAGCCAACTCTCCACAGTTTATATACTGGGCACGATGCTCTATGCTGTGAATGTGTCTTTGGCTACTTTGGGTCTGTGTCCTGGCCATGCTGCCTCCTGGCTCCTTGTGCACGTCCTCACAGGAGGAAACTGAAAAGCCCTTGATTTGGAGTGAGCACCTCTTAGCAACAACTGCACCATCAGGGCGTTATCAGTGTTATTCTCCCAGTGAATACAAAACACAGCACTGAACAGCTACTAGGAAGAAAAATTAACTCTATCCCAGCTGAAAGCAGGGCACGAACCGATGACTAATGACAGCTGTCATCAGGGAGCAGATGCACCTGCATTGCAGTGAGCGCTCCGTGTCACCGACTGTCCCTAGACCAGAGCTCTGGGCCTCAGTCTGTCACAAAGCTCCTCCTCCACAGCCGTATTCCCATTGCAAGACCCCCCACTGTAGCCCCCTACATGCAGACAGACAGACCATGGCCAGCCCAGGGTGCCTGTGTTAGGAAATTCCCTGTCCGAGCATCCAGGACTCCCGTGGCTGTCACCCTCGCAGCACCTGAGCTGAGGGACAGAGGCCCCGTCACACCCGCACCCCTGCACTCACACACACCACATTTCTCTCCTGGCTCAATCCCAGGTTTCCCATGGCAGTGACTCAGGCATCTCCAACCTTAAAATAATTTAATCTTAGTATAGTACAGTAACAAAATAACAACAGCTTGAGCTTGTGCATCTGAGGAGAGACGACAAAGAAAGGAACCCCTGAGTTGTATCCCCTCGCAGTGTAAAGAAGGGGATATCTGGGGGTCATTAGCTTCTGCTACATCCCTCAGATACCCTCAGCTGGCCAGGCCACAGGTCCCTGCGCCCCTTGGCATGCCAAGGGTTGTCAGTTCAGGGCCTGAGTCTCGGGCTCCCACGCAGAGCTCCGGCACTAAATATTCCCTTGGCACTGAGAGCAAAACCCAGCACAGAACTGCTGGCCACGGAGCACCTGAGGATCCAGCCTGCAGAAGAGCTGAGCTCTTCCCAGAGAACAGCATGACAATGACTGATAAACCCATTCTTTACTTTTTAAACTTATTTTTACTTATGTTTCATAAAGAAGGTGTGAAGCAAAGGAGGGCTTGGGGAAGTAGTCTTGTCTAAATCTCAGCTCTTTACAAATCTTTCATAGGGGATCAGTCTCAGTAGTTCATTACCTGCTTAATTTACATTTGCCCCTGAATAGCTTTCGAAAGAAAATTGTTGCCAGCTCTTGTCCCAAGTAAGTTTGCTTCCAAAGGAGCTTTTTTTTTCTTTTCCCTTCACATCTTCGGAGATATTATTTGCCTACTGTGTTTTCTTTCTCCCATCCACCAAGATTAAGGAAAAACTTTTTAGAAATATTTCTTTTAGAAAGAATAAGAAAACTTTTAAGATTTTGAAATATACGATAGTAAAACTGCAGTAGGGGAGAAAAAAAAAGTCACTATTTTCTGTATATCATTTTGTAACCTGAGTCAAACATAGGTCCAGCTGTCAGGTTTCATTGCAGGAGATACATCTGGATTCTTAAAAATAGCTTCGTTCTTGATTTAAATGTCCAGGAAGACATCCTAAGAATCAGGAAACTGGTTTTGATCCCAAAAAAGAGCTACAGACCAAGTTTCCACTGCAGTACAACTGACAGTAATTAATTGGACAATATCAAAGTGCACCTGTTTATCTGAGAAGCTTTGTGTATGTCTTGGATACAAATAAGTTAAGATAGCAGATATGAAAAAGTCAATTTTGGTAGAACAGATGGGTTCATTTTATATCCCCTAGATACTAAACTTATATTTAGAAATCTCTTCAATTATAATAGCGCAGTTCTTGTCCAGGTGTGAATTGCATAGGTAATAGCACTTCACAGAAAAACAGTTTTTCTGTACCAGTAACGGAGATTTTTGTACTTCCCTAGAACCTTCTTTCCTTTGTATTTTAAACAAATACCTCTTGGCTCAGTATCTCCAGAGGAGCATTACTAGATTAAAAATAAAGTAAGCACTACTAGCCATAGTAAATCAATTATTTATATAAATACTATAATTCTTATAACATACTAAAGAACACTCCAAACTGATACTATTTCTAAAGTTTAATTGTTAATGGTACCATTAGAACAGAAGTTAAAGCAAAAATTTCTAGTACAACATCCCAACTCTAGATAAAACTAAGATAATTTAGACTAAGAATCTTGAAGACAAACACTCAGTTGCAGTAAACTATATCAAGCCTGTAGGTTTATTTTTATTATTTAATAGAGGCCAACTGAAATGTCTAAATGTAATTTCAAAGTGAAATATGAAAGGTTTTCTTCTCTAAATGGTAAAATGGGAATTCAAAGAGTTTCTATGACGTATTTTTGCAGACAGAAAATTCAGTGAAACTGTCTCTTTCTAACTGAACCTCATTTTCCAACGATTTGAACTTTTACTAAAAAAGTGTTGCCAGAAATTCCATATTCTTCTTTCTTTATGAACTTATTCCCAGAACATGTTACATGTACATGTTTTCTCCAAAGCACCTAGCAGGCTCAGCTGTTTCCCTGATCACCACACCTCATGTCAGTGATGGAGTTCATTTTACTGCACTTACACCAGAAGCTGTCAGTTCTGAATCCTGGTACATAGGAGCTTCCTACAAGCCATTAATGAACCACAAGCATAGCATGCCTTTAGCATCCACATTTTTTGGTATTTCCTCTATGTGTATGACTTCATTCTTGGGCTACACTCTATAAACACATTACTGACGGCCCTCTCTCAGCGGGGACATTTTTTCAAGTTATGCACTGTTACATTAAAACATAAAGCCTGATACTTTCTGCAGAACTGCACTGCTGAGAAAAGCTGTTCTTCCCTCTGTGGTCCCAATGAACCACAAATAATAACCAAAAGGCTATCACGAGATCCAATGGCATTTTAACCATTCCAGGCTCCTCCATTAATACAAGCCTATAAACCTGGCATGTTCAGCCTGAATCTCCCACAAAAGAGAGGCCAAGTCGGTCATGGAGATCTCTGTACTCTCATTAGTCTGAGTCAGTTCTCCAGGGTTTTTGCTCCCCATAAATTCCATAATATTTCATTTATGTTCTGTCCAAACGATATGCGATAGTCCTGTCTTGACCTCTGTCTCAGTTCCTTCACAAGATAAAAAACTCAGCCTAATGGGGTGGGGAAAAAAATAAAGAAGGGTGGGAAGAAGGAAGAAGAAAGAAAAAAAAGGGGGGGGGGGGAAAGAGGAAAAAATAAAATACATTCCTGAGCAAATTCCCAAATACCATCCACAACTGAATCCCATTTTTGGTTGCTAACAAGAGATTTCACACAAAGAGGAGTAAATATAACCCAAACCTTCACCCACTTTTAGCACACACCCCTGGAACTGATGAGTGCTAATTAGAAGGTGTACCTGAAATTTTGCATTTATCAATATAATTTGGTAACAGCTGAAACCACAAGATACAATTTAAGGTTTGTACTGCACTAGTTGCCTGTTACTTCGGTCATAGTTGATTAGAAAAAAAAATACACCGGAGGAAACCTACATAAAAGGTAAATGTTTATCAAGAGAAATACTGGAGATGAAGAAAACTATAGGAAGATTATGGAAGACTAGTGAAACTTCCTCTAGCTACACAGCTGTATTGTTCTTGAGTAACTACTCTAATATATGTAGCACTGCCTATCGTTTTAGCCTTAATCATTTTGATGTAATGCACTGGGATTTCTGTTTAATCTGATTCCCATTTCATACGTAATGCTTATTACCGTCAGT
Organism: Sturnus vulgaris; assembly: GCF_052056855.1. Taxonomy (NCBI): domain Eukaryota; kingdom Metazoa; phylum Chordata; class Aves; order Passeriformes; family Sturnidae; genus Sturnus; species Sturnus vulgaris. The sequence goes on from NC_142250.1 coordinate 10,754,583, forward strand.
CTCTGCTGTCATTCCATTTAGTGCACATTCCACTGAACAATGCATGAAAATACCGTACATGGAACTCTTCCAAAAGCATTCAGTAAGAATGTACTCTTCAAAGCTCAAATGTCACACAGTATTTATAAACATGGTAACTGCTGACCATTTAACTGCATGGCACAGTAGTGACACGGGATAATTGCACAGCTGTCAGAAAGCAACATTTCCATTAAGACATGAATCTAATGTTAACTAAAGAACAAAACCTCCCAGAAATATGGCACTTAAAATTTTACCACAACCACATGCCAAGTTGAATTTGAAGACCCAATGGATACTTTTAAAAGAATAACTAAATTTTGCTCACTTTGACATCACTTTTTTCTTTTTGAAAATAACAGGCTTGTTTATCTACATTCGATTAAAAAGCCTCTGTTTTTTAGAGACATTTACAAAGAATTTTGTAATGTTTTGCTGAGAACTGTATACCTGAGTCACGCTTCAAAGAAATTCCAAACCAAAATTCCCAGAACTTCCCAGCACGTGGAGGTTGGCTTTTTTGTTGCTGTTTGTTTGTTTGATTTGATTCTCCACCTACCTTCCAATAAGAGAAGAAATTCCCATTGAAACAATATAGCAGTTTAAGTCTTCTGTTTGGAATGCCTACAGGGGATTGACTGGACATTGGTCTGAAGGTTGAAAATGCTTTTACAGGCACAGACTCTGGACAAAGAAACCAATTTCCAGAATGGAGGATTGCTCTCCATCCTCATAATTACAACACTTTAAGTGCATACCACCAGTCCCATTCACTGTGCTTTCTCAGCTCTGCTCAGAGCAACAGCTTAACTCCAGCTCCAGCTTGCACTGGAAGTTCAACTATGCAGAGTTTGCATGGAGGTTTCCAGAGTCTGATCTTTTTTAAGGTATAAACAGCAGATGGTAGCTATTCCATTAAAGATGGAAACTTCTTACCTCTCTGACATGCACCCAACACCAAACAGTGAAAATACACCTTAAATATTCCCAATTTCCCCCTTCAAAAGGCTCATACTTCATGCTGATAGCATGATAGCTGAAGCTCTGAGAGTCATGTACCACAAACTTTGAAATGAAAGAACCAGCTATAGCATGAAGAGACCACATTGATTTTCAGGAACTTACAGTTTAATACTGATTTACTGCCTCTAGCACAAAGTTGCCAATCACACTGCAAAGCTGTTATTTAATGTAGGTTATGGGGGTTTAAACTCTGTGAACTTGGAAAGGTATACCAATATCAAAGGTTGCCCTGTCCAATACCCATATTTTCATCCATTCACATTTATTCTATCTCTTCTCTTAAATTTTTTAAAAATCATGTCTGGTTTTAAAGGAAAGATGGCAATAGTCAGCCATAAACACAATTCTTTTCAAAACAGTCCTTTTCTGCCTACAGCACTCTTCTGCTTTAAATTGCAAAATAAATACATAAATAAAGCAAACTCCTTACAGGTATGAGGACCTTCTTGTCAGTCACAGGGTACTTTACATGCACAAACAGTGCCACAGGCTGTGTGAGCATTAAAGAACACCTTAAAGATCACCTTAACCATCTCAAACCACAAGACTTTTGCTGACCAGCCCTGCCAAGAGAAATGAATATTTGCTGTTCTTTACACTGCCTGAGGATACAGGCCTGCTGTGCATTTGCCAAGAGAGAACTCTCAGGATGCTGGAGGAGGATGGTGACCCTTGGGGAGCAGCAATGGTGGTGTGGAAGGGCTCCCTCTCCCTCGGTACGCCCACAGTGTTGAAGACTTTATGGAAAGCCTTATGAGCTCATGAAGGGCACACAAAGGCAGCAGTCACCCAGCACAGTGTGCATGTACAGCTCGTGCCAACAGAAAGCAGACACAAATAAATTCACTTTTTGTTCGCAGATTTTTCTTTCAAGCAGATGTTCAAATATTCACCACTTGGGTCCAATCCTGTGATGTTTTGCACCTATACTTTCTCAAAGCTTGCAGAGATACACTGGAAGCCCCACGGTGATCTCATTACTGCCAGTCTGCATCAGCTTTATCTTTGGCAGCAAGAATAGTATTAAAAATATACATTACAGTAATGGGGCATGAGCAGATTTGACTGGAAAACATAATTACTTTTCCTAAAGGCTTGCACACAGTTATTCAGAAGCGTATGGCAAAGTTACTAATTTAAAAAAAAACAAACATATTTCATCCTTGGAAAAAAATTCTGCTTCATCTAACTAACACAAGCTCACACTGTGTTTGCAAAGTTATAGACTAATGGAGTTTTGAGATCGAACTCTTCCACACTATCTGGAGCAACAGCTTATCTTCTGACTCAAGGGACACCACCATACATTACAGACTATGCCATGATTCTGCTCTTAGAACAAAGTCATTTTGAGCATTTTAAGTATTGCAATTTTCCCCCCATTGTTTCTGAGGCAGAATTTAGACAAAACACAGATTTTTGTTAGAATTTCCATATGTCTGAGTCTCCCTACAAATCCAGAGGAGGAAGAAAAGGCAAACTAATAAGTTTCTTATTTTAAAACATGAGCTGGTTTGACTTGTGATATACTACCCTTAGCACTGATTTCTATCATTCCATCTACGCAGGTATGAAAGGATGCACAAGGAAAATTTCTATTATGTTTAATTAAAGTGGTCTACACCTCACTGACAAAAAAATAAAGTCCACTATATGGTACATCATTTAGGCAGGATAATTTATGTAGAAGACTATCAATCTATGTCTTAAACCTCTAATGATCTGCTTAGGGAGAAGAAAAGCAGTCCCAAAATATTATGAAATGCACAGAGTTTTAATTTAATAATTACGTTTATGTTTCGAGCTATGACTCGAAAACACAAAAGTATTTCAGTGTTTATCCCATTAAAATGGATTAAAATTTCAGGCTAATGTATGGAAGCATCCATCAAGTGTTAATTTCTTTTTCTGAAGATGAAGTGACAGCAACCTGTTGTGTAACAATACAACAAACAGTGCTGAACAAGGAATTTGGCATGAAATCTATCCTCCTCGAGGGAAAATCTGTAGGAGATGGAAACAAGAACCAAGTCTATTAGTTGATGATAGCTCTATTCATAAGATTTGTGCTGTGGAAAAATTTCTCTGTTTGCAGAATCTACTGAGGCACACCCCACTTCTGAACAAGGCCACACATTTGACCACATATCACAGGTACCTTCGGCTGTGACTGATGCTCTTGTCTGCAAAGAGAAATAGAGATGCTGCAGGGAGCAAACAGAGAAGCAAACAAAGAGACCAAAAGAACTCAGCAAGCACAGAGGAAGATAAAATCCAAGAACTGAGACCTATGGGTGGTGAGGACAACACACAGAAGATTAAAAAACATAAATGAAGAAGAGGGAAAAGAGGACAGGGGAGGTAGGAAGTAACCACAAACCACATGAAGGAAAAATAAAATTGAGAAGATTGGAGATTCACACAATCCCAGGAACTGTTGAATTGCATGAGGGACAAATTGACTGGCCTGCCATCAGAGAGCACAGAGGGAAGAGGTCAGCTGCCTAGGACAAGAATTACAGTCTTGAGACAGAAAAGAAATAATAAAGAAAGAGAAAAAATAGCTTTTCTTCACTTAGGTCAGGTGTCACTGTAAAGTTACTTCTGGATAAAGCAAGAGTTATATATAGGTGAGATAGATGTACAGTGTAAATTGAAGCAGGATGCAGCTAATGAAGAGGAACAGACAGATAAGACTTGTGATAGAAAGAAATGGTCAGCAAATGAAACCACTGAGAAGTATTTTCATTAAGTGAACATTTCTTAGCTGATTATTTTAGATAATACTTCAGTGTTGGGCTAGAGAGACTAAGTCTGAAACTAATAGAAGAAGATTAAATATTGAAAAGCATACAGGGCTTGCAGTCTCTAAAACTACTTTTAATTTGTAAGACTATAAAAAATTTTTAATGAGGATATACTAACAGCCATTTCCAGAGAGAGCAGTGCAAGATGTAAAAACAGCAATAAGAAGAATACAAGTGTGGTGACATTTTATTCAGAAAGAGAATGATACTTACACAGTAAGATAACAGATAAGAAAAAAATTAACAGGGATATCATTGAATCTATGTGAGAGAAGTAAAGATGTCTTGGGACAGCAGCCCTACAGTCAAAGCTGAACATAGAAGAATAAACCTTATCAAAATGTTCTGCAGGGATGGTGTGCATTTAATAAAACTTAAATTCTTGAAGTCAGAGCAAAATAATAACAATAATAATAGTAATAGTTGTAATAGTAATAATAGTAATAAATCTTGTAACAAAATGCAATCATTACTTAAATGAAGCTAAGTACAGTCAAGTTTGCTAGCTTCACAACAGAGGCTGTAAGAAATTCCAAATTTCCTCTGCCATCCTTAGATTTTGAAGTTTTCACCTATCCAATTTACTCAGCAGGTAGTCCTCTGGAGCCTGAGAGCTTTAGTTGCTTATCTAATATTACCAGCAATGAATCTGACAAATACTATCAAAGGAATTAACTACAATAGAAAACTAGGAAGTATGATAAATACACAGGTATTTAGAGAGCATTTAAAAAGCGATGATTTCTGAAGCCAGATAATATAATTGCACTTAAATTCACTACTACGAAAAATAAGGTCATGCACTCAGATAACAAAGAAAAGTCTATTATGTGAAACCTCATCAGTTTGAGAAACACCAGGGGTGTTATTACAGGTTCATTATTTGTGGTCTAGCAATCTGTACACCATGAACAACTAGACCTTAAGATATATATAGATATAGCTGGATAGATAGGTGTAGACAGATATATATGTATAACAGATGATATGTCATCAATAGAGTAAGAGAGTATGCATGCCAACACAGAGAGAGTCCTGAAGTCACTGGTAAGTTGAGAGTAAAGTTTAAGTTTGGACAGTTGAGTAGCAGAATCATAACACAGAATGTTTCCTGTATTTCAAGTACTACATTAAAGACTCCAAGAGGATAAAAAGAAAACATCCCACCTGCTAAACTCACATGGCCACACAAGCAGAAAAATATATGGATACAAGTATTATCATAGATACATTCTGGTCAAGAATAACAAGGTTTCTTCTAATTCTTATGTGGAGATTCTACATTCACCTCACAATGGTAGTGGCAAGCCAAAATACACAGTTTCATGCCAGGAGCATGACCAGTTTATGAAAGTGATTATGGAACACATATTTATATATTTATGGCCTCTCTTCTCAGGAGACAGAAGCATGCAAGCCAGGAGTTCACTTCTTATCTCGTATTGCTGAGTCAGTACAGAAACCCAGCAGCAGCCTCCTGGGTTTTATGAGAAAGATAGAAAAATATCCACTCTATGTGTTATTTACTACAGCAAAGAGTTAATACTGAGGCCCTGTTTCTATTAGGAACTCAGACATTCAAGGTTTAATATCTCAGATGTCGTAAATTGCATCTCCTGGAACTTGGCAAGCATCTTGTCAGCTTCAATATAAGTTGTTTTTCCAAACCCAAATTGTTTTTAGAAGATTAAGGTGTACTAATTTTTTAAAGCATTAAGTACAAAAGGAATAATCCTTTACCATTGTGATAAGGATTGTCTACCATAATGTTTATTATTTACTAAAGCTTGACTGCCAAAGAAAAGGAACTCATTTTTCAAAGTCCATTTTTTAATGTACCTGAATTGCTATATTCTGAATTTAGGCTGAGAAAAGAAGACTGATTACTTCAGTTCTAAAGATGTTGCACAAAATAAATGCGATTCAAGAATTTATAAAATAATATGGGATAAATATTAGCTCCATTCAAGTCTAAGGGGGCAAGGTTTCATCCTCAGGAGTCTTTTGTCTCCCAAATATCACTTCAAATCCTAGACAACTGACAGATTTAGAAGACTATTAAGACCCAGTTTGCCCAGATATTTCAGTAAAGTAAATCAGCTAATAGGTCCTTGTAAAAGACTATCTATTAATTTTAAAAAACCAACAAAACAAAACAAAACAAAACAAAACAAAAAAAAAAAAAAAAAAACAACAACAAAAAATTTTAAAAAACACCAACACACACCAAAGCTAAGTAAAGAAATCTGGGACTTTGCTCTCTTGATAAAAGTAGGTATGGCAGAGAGTTCTGGGGAGGGAGAAAACCCACCCACCACCATGTTCAATCAGGTTGATACTGTTCCCACTGGAGAAAACCAAGATGATAAAGAAAGAGGTTTCAATAGAAAAGAGTAGGAAAAAAACCCATAAACCTTTTCTTGCAAATTGGAAATTAGGGCAGAGAGAAAAAAATGCATAATAAACATCACCCGCATGTGACAGAAAAAGGAGCTCAAGTCACTCATCCTTGTTCAAGACCTTCAACAGTATCCTTGCTTTAAAAACCTGGAATCCTTCTTGCCTTCAGCAGAAGAGTTTGTAAGAGCAAAGGATGTGCTGAACCTGCTGCTTTCTGCCCCACAAGAAGAGAAGACAGCACACTCCTGGAGATACACTGCCAGTGTCCCAGAGGCCCTGACCAGAAACACAACCTTCCTGTGGCTCATTCGGTATCTCTGCTTGAAAAGAGCTTTAGAGATGTGCTCTCCTGGCTACACATATTTATCTGTGCCTTTTACCACTTTCTCCATTTCAGCATTCAAACTGAAAATGAAAGCTTAGCTTATAAGAATATCACTGCAAGTTTGCACTGCAAATTCTACCCTTCTGCATCACTCCTGCAGCTGCTCCTAAGTCTGGGGCTTGATTGTTAATTGAACACTAGAAGGTAGCAGAAGGACTTTTCCTTCATGGATCTGAAGCTCATAGCCAGAACTGTCAATCCAAAACCCATATCTTCCCCTTCCCTGGGTAAATACACACATTTGTGTATGTACATATTTGTGTGGCTATGCTCCCAAAAATATATCTATATACCCACACATCTGTCTGGGGACAGGCACATAAAAGAAAAAAGGAAAATGGAAGGAAGAAAATCAGGTCAGCACTGACATCCAAAGCATAAAAGGGTATTTTAAACAAAGTCTTCTCACCACACTGAATGGAGACTCAAAAATTTACTCTGGGATTTATCATACAATTCCTGGGAAAATATGAGCAAATTTTCTCAAGTTTGATGTACCTTGATAATACACGTGTGCATTTTTATAGATACATACACATATACTCATGCATAAAATATTGCAAATCTAGGACTGACATGGGTAGAAAAACAACTGTTGCAACTTTTCAGGGATCATACAGAACAGGATTGTATTAATAGGTATGCTAACAGGTAAAAAATGTTTGCATGTGTCTTGGCCACTGATTTTAAGTTTGGCTATATCTAAGTAGGATTTATTGCTCAAACTATGCACTTACCTGGAAATCCAATGTAAATTATTAGGGTACAGAGTTTGTTTCTGTTCTACTTATGTGTCATGCATTCATTCTCTTCTGTGGCTTTAGGAAAAGGAAAACAGAGGACAGTCTTTTTGAAAGGGTTTGAATAAGTACATTTTTATGTCATCATTTGTTGCCTTCTGGGAGAGAGATGCCTCTCCTATCCAGGGCAACACTTCTGGGACAAGTGGCACGGAGCCATTTTCCCCACTAGATTTCCTGGTGCCTTGCCTTTGCGAGCACATTTCAGCACTTCGGTTGGCTGTGTCAGATGAGATAGCACATGGCTGAGACCTGTGCAAATTGCCTTTCACAGCAGCCTCGGACCATGCTCAAACATCACCTCCCTCACCTCCCATTGTTCCCTGTTTCTTTTCATTACGTCTATTCAGCAATTCTCTCTAAAATCTGTGTCTTGGCTGTCTCTCTGTCAGCTGATTCCTTCCTGTCCCTCTCAACAAGCACAAGACATTACTCACCTGTCTGTGCTGCACAGCTGAAACAGAAAAACTATCAGTCAAGTGAGAAGACTGCAGCACACTCCTATACCATTATTTTGCTGTCCCTTAGCTACTCTGTACTTCTATTCCACAGGAAGATTTATTTCCCAAATTAATTAAAAGTACACAGCCTGTCTTCATGCTGAAACTCTCACCAGCTATTTACTCCATTCCAAATCCAGAGACAGATGGAGCTGTTTGCCCCTAGCTGTAGATAAACCTCTGCAAACATAAAACTCTTCCTCCTCCTCTACAGCAGCTCTGGCCCCATGTGTCCACAGATAGATTGAAGAGTCTACTGCAGCTGTGTGAAAACTCTAGACCATTGGTTCTCCTACTCTTTTTAAAATGAAAGGCCACTTGGAATTTTGAGCCACGTGCCTCTTGTTTTCTGGGTCTTGCCTAAATAAGGTTATTAGGCTCAGTAAGATGTACTCAAAAAGATGAAATTGTAACATAAACTTTCATTTACTCAGTTTTGGTTACTTCAACACGTGTTCTCCTTGTACTCAAGCCTTCTCGACCAGAGACTTCTGTCTCTGTTCTTGGGATGGAGACAAGACAAGATTCCCCACTCCTCACACTTTTGTTAAGAGATGTGACCTTACACCCCCTGAAACTGCACAGTGAGAAATGAACAAGCAGAACAAGTGTTATTCAGCTTTCAAAAACCAAACAAAATTATTTTCTACTCCATCTACCTACCTAGTTAAAAAATGGGGAGGACATTTCTTTCCTTGGGCTCAGTAAACAGTAATAAATAGCCATTGCAGTTTGCAATTCTCATTTAGCATAATTACAGATACTTAGACTTACCTGAGGAAAAGCTATGCTAATATGGGTTCATACTCTTCCAAATACCCTCTACAACAGGGTCCACCTTTCAGCCAAGCCAAGTGCCAGAAACTTGCCAGAAAAACCCTACTTGTCCAAAAACCCAAAACAGTAACAGCAACCAAAACTATTCTATGGCACTGTTACACAATTCTCATTTAAAATTCCACTGCTAGAACCTGTGGTAGACTAAGAGCAACCAAGAAACAATCTCGAGATGTATTTTTAACTGTTTTATTTCTGTAATTTAAAAACAACTAGAACATACAGCTTTCACAGCCTTCACATGGGCCTGAATCCTTCTCTCTGACTACTGAGCATTATTGATTAACAAAATTTGAACTTTCACTTATTAACTGATTATTAATTGCTCAATATACTGATGCTTCTCAAGTTCTGCTTTTGAACTCCATGCCTGTGCAGCTTGGGAAACCACTACATGAAATCTTGAGCTTTCCTATTCTATCCTATTTGCCAAAGAAGGCTCAAAACCTGTCGCAGATGAATAATTGTAGTAATAACTGAAATAAACTGAAATGTCTTGTTTTTTATCACTGCTTGAATTACTACCACAGAAAATGAGGAGCCTTGGGAAAAAAAATGTTAGAAGCATTTGTCTGATGCAAAAATCAAAGTTCCTTCGACGTTTTAAGTAAAGTGACAGCAAGTCAAAAATGGCTATAAATTTTCAGTGCTGCGCTTTTAAAATCAGTAAGATTTAAAATGCATGACTAATTGGGCTGATACAAATTCCTCTTTTGAATTTACATATGTAAATGTTTGCAGAATTATCCAAGTAATTATGCCACCCTTAGCTACATGATATACATCATATACGATCTGGATAAGATAGAAACATTGATAAATTAGTAATCAATCTTTACAACAAGCTTTTCTTTTCAAGTAATCCTACGACAAGTATGGGTACAAGGAGGAAATCAGAACACAGCACCACCACTCCTTCCAAGTGTGTCAAAGGCACAGTGTATAATTACCATGTGGTATTTTCAGTGCAAGGCAAGACCTGCCAGCTTTTCCTCAGCCTCTGCCCTCTGACAGAGCTGACAATGTGTTGCTACCACCAAAGTGCTTCCAGAAGACCCATCATCTTCCCTCTCTCTCCCAGACAGGACTGCAACACTGAAAGCCTTTGTGCCACATACAACTCCAGGCTGAGGAGACAGACTCGATATCAGGAGCTGTGTTTGATGCAGAAAGAGCAATTAATTGAAAATTTCACCCTTGTTTAAACAGAGACAAGTGGGGATGGCTGAGAAGAGAGCAGCAGGAATTCCCTTCCACCTCCTGTGTAAGGTTTCAGAGGAAATGCTGCAGGAATATCCACCATAATTCCAAAAGCTCTGGGGGCCTGATGACTTGTTTGCACCTCCCTGCAGCTGCTATACCCTAAATTCAGCCTCTCTGACCATGTAGCTTCCAGTTTGCTCCTCAAGGGGCAGTTTTACAGCCCTTTCTGACACATCTTCACTGAGGATGCTTTTCAATGCATCTTTGTTCCTTTTATTGAGTATAACGGGAGTTAAATACTAGAAAAATGACTCCCCTCAGCTTTCTTGAGATATTAGTGCTTTCATCAGAAATCTATTGAAATTAGTGGGTCTCTCTTCAGTTGTTTTCAGCAAACATGGGACCAGACTTGGAAAAAAGAATATGAAAAAAGCAAGAGTTAGCTTTTTTCATTAGATCCTATTATAATCATCTTGGCAGAAGAAATAATCATTTACACGAGAGGACAAATTAATATCTAAATAATAAACTCTCCATGCTCTGGAGTCATCTCTTCACAACTGAGCCCTCTATGCATAATGTAAGACTGCTGAGTTGATTACTTTGAATAATCACAAATGACCTGAAATAACAGCAACACAGAGAACCGAATCTTTACAGTTGTCTCCCACAGGGACTAGAATCCATTGTTCCACACTGTAAAATGTTGTTTTGTGTAGATAATAATTTTATCTTGTCTAACTTTAAAGTTCACATTCATAGGCTTTTTTGATTAATCAAATGTCTCTGACAGCCAGAAGCTTCTTTCCAATATAAGACAGAAAGTGGTGGATTCCAATTTATGATTATTCAAACCTCTAATCTCCTGTGTCTCTGGCTGCTATTATTCCCTTGCCTGTGACCCAGCCACTTAATGAAGTGAAATTAATTTACAGTAATAGGAAATTCTCAGAACTACATGGAAGCACAAGCTTTAATATGAGAAGAACAAATGGCTATTTCATGCAAGGCTGACCACAAGCATTGTAAAGAAATTTGAAAGGACTTTATACCTTTTTAAATAGGTATGGTATTAGCTGGAACAATATACTGCAGTAAATATGATAAATCAAACGCCTCTTCAAATCAGAAAGCACCAACACAATTTTCCCCTTTTGTCACACAGCAGAATTTTCTCATTTACATATAAATATATGACACACATATATTTTATAAAGGTAAAAGCAAGATCTTATCATCCTTCAAATCTCTTTTAACTCTTCTATCATAATACCAATGACAATCTCCCAACAGTAAATCAGTAACAGGGAGATTGACATTTATTTTGCTTACTCGTCCTTTACAAATGTATGTATGGGTGTGCATTAGCACTGAAATAAATATCTTAAATGGCAAAAGAAAGCTCTCATTTTTGTCCAAAGATATTGTTTATCTACAAAATTCTACAAAAGCATCAAACTGCAACTCAAATCTCTCACTTCCTTTTATTTCCTTTCATGTAGGAAAGTATCACTTTCGGATCATTTGCTAACTAGCTCTGATATTTGTTTTGTTATCCCTCTGTATTCTTATACTAATTTGTCAAGCCTTCTTAGGTCCCCTGGGGGAAAGAGTGGTTTTTCATGCAGCAGTTAACACCATGATCCTTCGGGGTAGCTGGGGGCTGTGGGACAAAAGGCACCACTCGAGTGCTGATGTATTCACATGCTCTCATTGCACACATATGGTGGGGATGCTCGAACAACACACTGAGAACATCCTCTGACATTTCCCATCACCCTCTTCCCCAGCCTGACTGAGGCCATCTGATTCCTGGTATGTTGTCACAAGTTTCACCTCCTCCCCTTTCTATTTTGCTTTTCCCTCATCCCTGAGCTTGGGAGAACAGGATAAATATTTTCCCTTCAAAAAAACCAAAAAGTGGCAACAAGATGCTGTGGTGACACTTCTGCTTCAAGTGGCAGCTTTTCTATTTTGCCCAAAGTTTCAGATTATCTCCATCTGAAATCAATTTATCACTGCACAAGTCTCGGCTTTACAATTACCAAGGTTGGAAAACAAGCTGTTTACCATTGTTAGCAAAACTCTGCTCCAATTGCTAACCCTGGATGGATCTCTTTTTTCCCCAAGGGACTGTTAATTTATAGATATTTCATGGGAACAAGGTTTACTTCCTACCAGACCTGGAGGTCTTTATGCAAGGTCTGGGCTGCTACCCAAGGTGTTATCAGCACATGTAATAGGTCCAAGCTTTCTTCTGTATTTATCCTTACAAGCAGGCTTCTGTTCAGGGAAGTATCCAACCTACATCGATAAGGGGAAGGGCAGTCGTACTCCTTGGCAAACAATGCAAACTCCAGCCTCTTTCAGGTCCTTCAGCAAACTGACTGTGATTGACAGACAGCCACAGAGAGATACGTGAAGAAAAGGCTTTACCAAATAGAAAATGATTCATATCTAATGATAATTCAAAGATTTTTCTTTCTCCTCTCTATTCATTTACTTGTTCAAATAAACTGAAAAGCTCCTCCATCTCCTTGATATTACAAATTCATCCTTTCAAAAACTGCTTTTCAAAACTGCTATTTAATTTCTTTTCTGGCAGTGCATCTAAATCTTCTGTAACCCAAACACAGTATACACACATTACCTCACTAAAGCAGAATGGGATGCATTAGTTTGGCAATGTGTTCAAAGTAATCTTTCCTCAGGAATCTTAATAGATAAAAATGAAGAATCTTCAACTGCTAGTCGATGGATGCTCAGAAAATTATGCAATGAAAATATTTCCGTATTACAAATAAATTAAAAAATACAAAAGAGAATATTAAAGGAGTTAACTGACGGGCAGCTTAAACCTGTAATTTCAGCGTTTAACAAATCTCAAAAAGCCCAGAAAAACCCAAAGTATTAACAGTTCTAAAACATGCAAATATAAAACAGTTAAGGGGTAAAGAGAATTGTATGCCATTGATCAGTTCTGATGTTCATGTCAGGTAACAAAATAAGTTATCAATGATTGGTCAACCAATAATTAGATATTTAAGAGTATCCAAGAATTTAGGTATTTAAGCATTTAAATAATAGATATTTAAACCTATATAGAGGTGGTTTTTTTCCTTTAACAGAGTTATTGGCAAGTGTCAGAAAAATAATTTACTGATACAAATTCTTCAACTATATACAATATTTATTCTTTTAAGAGAGATTTTATATGGATTTAGGAGAACAAACATTGGAAGGATTAGTGACTGGTTAACTCCCCTTGCCCTACCACTGTGCTAATTCTATTAAAAGTGTGGAATAATTTAGACACTCTGCAATAGTCACAAAGGCTAGATTATCTTTCTCTACCCTTTAGCATTATATGTTGTGAAGTTATAAAGTATTGAGGCAAACTCAGAGGTAGTTAGAAATGCTTTAACCCAGACATCTCTGACCATTTGCCTGTCCAGCATAAAGGTGTTATGGATTCACAACAGCTTCAGGAAATACTTAAAGCAGCATTTACAAAGGTACTTCTTGACACTTGTACTTAGAAAAAACATGTAGCTTGTTCAACAAACAATCCATGTTTCTGACACGTGAAGACTAGAGGTTACAGGAAGGAAATTCAGTTGAATTATTACACTTTAGAGAAAAAGCAAATTTTAGGCACATTTATAAATGTGCCTAAAAATACTAATTGCAAATTTAAGCCCCATTCCAAAGCACAGTGCATTCATGAGGGAAAATCCAAACCAGTAGTCTTCAATTTACCTTCTACTTTCAGTGTATCAGAAAGCATCTATCTCTTCTACAGAAAAAAAAAAAAATTACTGTAGAGGCAGTATCTTGGAGTAGTTTTACTGTAAATTTTTGTCTATTTAAGCAAAATACAACTGTATAAAAATAAGTAACTGTCCTGAGATTAATATAGACTACTTTAAAACCCTTGACCTTCACAGATTTCATTTGGAACCCTGAACAGGTGATTCAATACCAAATAATTTGTCGGCCAGAGCAAAAGAGCATAGAAATGCTTACTTAGATCATATGGTGCTGTGTGAGTAAAATTTATTTTTTCTAAGGGGTCAGAACCTTTAAGTGCAAAACCTCAGAAAGTACACAAGACACGGATGCATGGTAGAAATTTCTCATTTCAAATATAAATATAGAAATGTTAAATCAAACTCAACATTAAAAAAATAAATATTCAGCTCTACCAACTGATGCAGTCTGGAAATTTGTGCACATAAAAGTTAAAAATATCTAACTACTGTTATGATTTGCCTTATAAATTCCCCATATAACTGTATCTCACTATTTGAAGGTTGATCAGAAGAATCATGAGACACAGAAGACTGGAAAGTCTTGGAAAAGCCAAGGTCTTTTCTGAGCAGCATGCGAAAAACAAGACTGGACTGAAGAAAAGAGAATCCCAAATCACGAAAATACATGAAACTCAACTGTCTGTGTCCACAGCTCCTTTGCAGGCAGCTGCACATGATTTCAAATGGATAAAGTGAAATGTATTTAGAAATCCATCTGTAATTTGGGGAGTTAATGGTTTAAACCTTCCTGCAAAATTCAGACACTGCCTGAATACTAGTGAGGCTGGATCTTAGTAATACTCTGAGACTGTGACTTAGCTGCAGAGAGAAATGTTAACTCAGATCCTGCACAAGGAAAACCAGTGTCAGGGTGTGAACCTCTAAGCAGCAAGTATAGGTAAGGTCTGCCCCTGAAGTCTACTGCCTTGGACACACACAGGCTGGACATTAATACATTTTTTAAAAATATCTTGCTTTTAACAACTAACTCAATCCATAACATGTGCAACAATTAGTAACAACAACAACCTATTAAGGGATGGAATTATTGTTTCTTTACTTCTCCCTCCCTCTCCTCAGCATTTACTCAGCTGATTTAGAATAGTTAAGGCGGGAAAAGGCCTTTAAGATCATAAAGTCCAAATACTTCATTGTTAAAAGGGCTAAATTATGGAGCAGATTTTGGAATCAACAATTCTTAATGACTCCTTCAGCTACAAAGTTCGTATTCAGACATGAATTTGCAGTCTCTTTTTCAGTGGGGTTTGAGTGTTTTCTGCTCTGGGTGTTCCAATAGCAGCTGCCTCAAGAGCATTAATCTAAAGCTATATATGTGCAAAGAGATCATCAGAAGAATGTGTAATAATGGATCTTTCAAAAACCAACTCATTCAATATATGTGTACTCAAATCCAGAGCTAGAATACTATTCTCATGAAAATGTTGCTCAGAAGGATTACTGAAAAGAAAGGCTTCAGAGAAAAATCAAGAACACCTGAAAAATCGTCTGGAAGTGGACTTTTACACATTTAAACACCATCTAAACAAGTCTTTCTTTGCCAAAAGGAATACACAAATTCCCTGAGAATTTACTCATGGCAGGAAATGAAAACAGACCTTTTGTGTTCCCCTGCAGACTTGGCAGCAGAGACTCACAGCCAATTCACACTTGAATGACTCCAGAGCTGATCCAAAGCTTGCAGTCCCTCCAGCACTTCCAATGTGCTCTAAAGAAAAGCTGACTACCCCATAATTAAGTAAATACACAAAGGTAATGTCTAATATCTAAAAGTGATGGGATGGGCAGGATCTGTTGATACAGGATATAATGGCAGAACTCATTAGGATCACTAACAGCTTAATTTCAGAAAAGATGTAAAAAGCAAAAAAAAAAAACAGCCTGCAAATTTTTTTTATTTGGATGAATCATCTGGAAGTGGAAAAAACTGCATGACATTTTCTTGGATAAAGTAACCACTCTGTCTTGTTGGTCTACAGATTTTGAATAGGTCTATGAATGTTGATACATTATGAGACGGGTAAGATTTACCACCTGTATGCCTTCCTACTCTGAAACTGATATATTATAGCAATTGCAAGACCATGGAAAATTTAGAGCTTGATTACTCATAAGTGAATATAGAAATTATATATATGTATTATTGATTTTTATATAAAAATATTCCTCTAAGTGTGAGTTTTTGCCTTTCTCCAAATCTCTGTATTTATCAACTAAAAAATCATCTTCATTACTTCAATATTTTAACAAAACATGACTTCACTCCACTTGTGAACAGAAAAACACCATTGACCCCTTCACATCTGATTGATCAAAATCAGTCTTGGTCAATACTGATCACTGAGCACATGTCTAGTAATATTAAAATCTTTGCTGGCTAAAATTTTATCAAGTCATTTGCTGTGAATAAGTATCTACATTTTAACATATATTTAAATCATATAAGGAGAAACTAAGTAGAGTTTGGGTATGATGGTTCCTTGGTGGAACCTGTAGATTGTCTTACACAAAAATGAAGTTCATTCAATAATCATCTTGGTATAGTATTTCCTGTGACCCCCTAGCACTGTATGTCAGTGCTCTGGCACTTGGGATACACAAACAGAGCTGGAGCAAGCTCACTGATTCCAAAAGGCACATGGTATGTTTAAAATTACTGAAACACTATCCCAGTTATTCCACTCTGTTCCATTGTTGCTGAGGCTATAAAAGACAATGTCCAAAACTGAGTAACTTTCTGATTCCCTTGCCATGGTGTTGCTGAATGCCTTCTCCTACTGATACCATCATACTTGGGAATTCTAACCTCTACTGCTGTTGGTACAGGATTTTGGGAAACAAGTTTGAAGTCTTTGAGACAGGACAGACATTTCTGCTATTGGGTAGCACAGCTTCCAAAATCCCTTTATGAGGTAATGCCACTAGTTTCCTGGTAAATTGATATACAGACTTCTGTGGGCATCCTGGAATGGTTCCACATTTCCACAGTGCGTTGTAGAAATTCAAAGTAGTAACAGTGGAGCCAAGGACACGGGCAAAGACAGGAGGATGGAGTGTTTTTCCAAGGTCAGAGATAGTCAGTGTTGGATGTATGAAGAATGATAGTTATATCTACTAATGGAGTGGTTTATGTTTTCTGTTGTTTCTTTTCCATTTCTTTAGTTTTGTTTTGGCTTTTTATGTTATTTCCTTTTCTTTATGGTTTCATCAGTCCATCCAAAAGGCCCTAAGAGTAGTTACATTGAAGTGCCAATTTCTGACCCATAAACATTGGTTTAAAGTAACAAATGACATTCAGTTTGAATGACACTGTAAATGCCTTTTGGTCTTAACTTCCTGGTTCTTTAGTTCACAGGAAAATAATATCCTTTCACTTGAACAGAAAAGGGAAAGTTTTCAAAAGACTGCTCAGGAAAATATCACTAATGACTCATAATATTAAACCTCTTTTAAACCCAGGGATATTTCCTTGATGCGCAATTAGGTTTTTTATATGTTTCATGCAGTCCTATTTAGTGTTTAAGATACTATGACTCCAATACTTTGCTTTTTGTAAGCAATTTTCATGAAATGATCATTACTGCAAGCCTGAATATCCCATGCCACTAGGTGTCTAAGCTCCAGTTCCTTACAGAGATCTGTACAGCACCCAGCACCACCTAATGGCTTTTCATTTAGGTAAGAAAAGTAAATGGGGTAATGAGCAACATTTTACTTTCAGGAACAATTTTCTCAGCATTAGAAATGTTAGTCTTTGCTTCTTGTGCACTTCTAAGAGACTTATCTCAGCTAAGTCCAAGTATGTAAAATTAAAGCAGCTCACAAAGTCAATAGGTCCAGAGTGACTTATCCTATTAAAGACAGGCCTAATGAATCATCCTTTGAAGGTGTCTCTCTCTCGATCACAAAAGAAACCTCGCTGATAAGTTTACAGAAGACCAGATTACTTTACATTTGCTTTCTTTGTCCATCCCTTGTGTTTTATAGCTCCAATGAAGACTGTCAAGTCAGCACAGCATGAGCAGTAGAAGCAATAAGTACAGCTTTCCCAAACTCTTTTCCATTATGGCTCTTCTCTTTTTCCACTTTTAATGACAGGACCTCTGGCTCTGCATTGCAGCCCCTAAGGTACAGACCCAGTGAAGACCAAGGGAGCAGTGCCAACAGAAGGCAAGAAGAAACCAACCACCAGACTTCTAGAGAAACTTGTAATGCAGGGGCCAAAAGGTCTCTCAAAATTAGCAAAAATGTGAAGATCATTTAGAACAGATATTTGCATATTTATGCAATGCACAGTAGAGAAATCTGTGAGCAGTCTTCAAAGACTGAGTTGCTTGTTGAAGTTAATATACAATAAAAAAAGGAAAAAAATAAACTGAAGGAAGAAAGTTGTCCAGTTTGTGATTTCACAAAGTGGACAGCTTTTCATTACACAATGTTTTCATGGGTGTGAATCACACTATTAAGGAACAACTGTGATATGAGTCATATAATGGAAATCTCACTGTAACTCATTTCTTGTGACTGCCTGCACTACAAAGGATACAGAAGAAATGTATTCCTGCTTCTACCACACCAGAACTGCCAGCCATGCCCTTGATCCAGAAATTAATCATGATTAATTCTGAGTAGGTTATCTCTTGGTCCTGTTTCTGAAGATATCTCTCTGTTTATTTTCAGTTAAATGCACACTTTGGTACTTTCCTGAACAAGAATCTGGTTTTTAACTGAAATTCCTGGGTTATGTTTTTATGTGTTAGTACAGCAGAAAATGCAAAAAAAGCATATGATATGAATACCTGAATCATAAACATTTAAAAACATAAATTCCATATTAAATACTGATTTAAATTTTAAAGTGCTATATTGTATAATCCAAAGGCTCTATATTTGCTAACTTAAGAATGTAACATTAAACAGGTATTAAAAATGCAAGAGGCTCCTGGAAAATAAATAATCCTACTGTTGTAAATCACGCAAAATATATACAAATCCAAACTAAGAAACAAAAGTTTTAGAGTTAAAAGGCTAAAATTAAGAATCCTTAAAAAAGGCTTCAACATTAAAATTCCACTAAAAAGAGCAACACAAGAAGATTTATGAAGAAAGCTGTGAAACTATTTCTTTTTGTGTCCCTCAAGATATGTCCCTCCTTAACACTGTGTAAGCCTTTCTGCAGTTTCTCTCCTTTCCCTGACCATCTCTGTAAAGGCAGAAAGATTTCCAAAGAGATGCCTCCACAAAGCTCTACTTGGATTAGAGTGCTGTTTTTTTTAAATCCTATTACAGAACAAATAAAAGTGAATCATATACATAGATAATGGTGCTATTAACATTTAAAGTCTACCAGGTAATACAATGCCATGTAAGCCTCTGAAGAAAATATCATCTTGCAAAACTGGATTTGAGATGCTCTATGACAATGCAATTTCTCTAATACCATTAACAGCTTGTGCAGTATCTCTTCCTGCCAGCCAGAAAGCAAATAATTGAGGATTTCATAACATCTATGCTAAAATTTTGAGAGCAACATGGACCATGTGAAAACTATGTATTTAATACAATAGTTTTCTCATTTAATAGGTCCACAAAATAATTGGCTAATACACCAATTAAATATATTGATGTTTCCACTCCAGGAGACTTAGAGTAGAAATTTTAATGAGTAACGAATCACTCATATGAAAACTCGGGTTTTGTTTCTTTGTGTTCAAAACTCTTTTATTTCAAGAGTAATGGCAAAAGAAAGAAAAGCACCCCCATTTATCCCTAATTTAACAGTAGGATTCTCCCTTCATAGTAATTAAAGAACACTTTCCAGAAATCTTATTGCTGAGGAAGACAGAGAGGGGGTTAGGTTATATATGATTAGGGACATCAAATATTTTACTTATGTGACATTTGAAAATGCTCTGTTCTTTCATGAAATCACACTTTTTGTGATTGATGCAAAATCTAGTTTTCACACTGATTATATATGAACAAATATACCTTATCTACAAGGAAAGTTACACACTGCTATAATTTCTATGATTAAATATCTTTACTTAGAGCTCAGTTAATAATGGTGGGGTTTTTGTTTGGTTTCCTGGCAGACAATTTTAAAATGCATAAAACAGTTTCAACTTAATTGAAATAATATTTTCTTTAAAGAAGTTTTTCTGGAAAAACTTTTTTAAAATAATGAGAAATTCAATTTTAGGTCAACTGACAAAAGTCATTCAAACCAAAAGATTTGTTTGTGTCCTAAAACGTCCCTGCCTTTCTCCTTTTGACAAAATGTTCTTTTGAAATGAGAGAGAAGTCAAAACTGCATTTAAAAAACATCAAAGCATTTTCTTTTCTCTGAAATACTCTTTTATTCTGAAATGACCAATAATGCCTGTATTTTATGCAGAGGGATTGACTGTAAAATGGTTGGAGGTGGTGCTTTAGTACAGTTCTTACTTAGACTTAGCTACAAAAAGTGCATAAATTAAAATAACAATAAAAGTCCACCAAGCAGCTTGCAATAGGGCTTTGGAATGTGAAATAAATCCTTTCTATTCCTTTCCCATCTCTGTTTGTGCTGAGCTTAGCCATAGTGTAATACACTGCATTAGACAAGAGGGGAGACATCAGAATAATTATCAGAGAATCACCAAATATCCTGAGCTGGAAGAGACGCACAGGAATCATCTAAGCCCAACCCCTGGCCCTGCACAGGACCCCAAGAGTCACCCCAAGTGCCCAAGGGCATTGGCCAAAAGCTCCTTGAACTGAGGCAGCCTTGGAGCTGTGACCACTGCCCTGGGGAGCTGTTCCAGTGCCCAGCCACCCTCTGGGGGAAGAACCTTTTCCTGATATCCAGCTAAACCACCCCTGACACTTCAGGCCATTCCCTTGGCTCCTGTCCCTGTCACCAGAGCAGGGATCAGTGCCTGCCCCTCCTCTTCCCTCACGGGGAAGTTGTGACTGCACTGAGGTCTCTCCTCAGTCTCCTCCTCTCCAGCCTGAGCACACCAAGGGATCTCAGCTGCTCCTCACATGGCTTCCCCTCAAGGCCCTTCAGCATCCTCATGGCCTCCTGTGAACACTCTCTGATGGCTTTACATTTTTCTGATGTGTTGCCCCAAAACTGTGCCCAGCTCTCGAGGTGAGGCTGCCCCAGAGCAGAGCAGAGCAGGACAATCCTCTCTCCTGCCTGCCCAGCAATGCCTGATGCCCCTCAGGACACGGTTTGCCCTCCTGGCTGCCAGTATCCATTAGATACTGTGAGAAAAGCTTTTAAAAAATGCCTTGTACTGAGCTTTATCCATTGATGAATGGATGTAATGACAAATCAACAGAAGTCCTCTATAAGAAACTTTTGGAATTGTTATAAATTGCAAAATCATATCAATATTAATTCAAAAGGCTGAAAGATAAAAGTTTAGCAACTGAAGATGCAATAACCAGATGATGAGACTGGGCCAGGCCACAGCATTTTAAAGAGTGTCAGTAAAACCTCCATAGAAAACTTGAAATGGGTCAGTATTTCACCCCTGTGGCCTTGTTCTTTTTGCAATGGTATTCCAGTCATTCACTTTGGCACAAATTATTATTAATTTTCTTTTCTTTATGAAAAAAATACTAAAGGCTTCAAAAGAGTTTAGCAAAAATTTAGCTCATTTAAATGTCCTCTTTTTCATTTTCTCATTGTCACTTGTGTATTTGTTTATTTAGCATCTCTTGCCAGATTTTAATTTGCAGTGCTGATACCTCATTAGGCTGTAAGGATTTCAAGGACAAAAAAAAATTGCAAGTTAAAAAGATTACAGTTTTTTGACCCATATTTATGACTGAAAACCACAATAACATATCATCAATGATTCTGGAGAGAGGAAAGATTAGGTTTCACTGCTGTTGACTCTGTAGTAAAAGTCAATGTTTCTTCTGGGGAAAAGCTTACCAGAATTTCCTCTGTATTACTCTGTAGATCATTACTCCTGTACAACTCCTTAATGAAAATATAATGCACAGTTTTAAACTCCTCATAAGGTGTTCTCACTTGCTGGGTTTCAATTAAGAAGCCTCGAGTAACTGTTGATAGGCAAGTGCATGCTCTGGGCAGTTTTGCCTTATATTTTGTTAGTGTTTGCTTTTATAATTTCCAGGGATAAAATTTCAGGATGCAGTACCACTTTGTAAACTGAGAACTTCAGGAAGCCTCACACTACAAAAAATGACCAGACCTCTTAATTTTTGTTTCTTCAAATGAGACTTTAAACTGCTCTGAAACATTTCCTTCCCAAGGGCTAGCACAAATTCTCCCTCAAGCATGTAGGAAACAAAACCAAACCTTTCAAAATCTAAATCTTCTAAAGAGAAAATTTCACATTTTGCCTGGCAATAAACAAAATCCCTTGTCTGTTAGTGACAGGAAGAAAGATTTTGTTGTATCTATTAGCATATACAGATTTAGAATTAATACTTAGCACTTTTATTGCACCTGAAATGTAAAGCTCAGAAAAATTTACACAGCTTCATGACTAAAGTTGAAGCTAGGACTTTTTAATGTATGTTAAAAAAATTATTTACTTTGATATCATCTTTTCCTTCCTGTGATGGATTAGTGGCTTCATTCCAACAACAGGGCAAACTCGAACATTACCAACATTGGAAGTTTTCCTTTCCTGCAGAGGCTTTGCTAATTCCAGAACAGGCAGATATGCATTTTGTGTCTGTGGACCAAATGCATCCACATTACAAAAATCCAATGATCACTAGTATTCACTATTTCAGATTTCTTTCCTCAAAGATATGATAACCAAAACAGAGCTGGGAAAAGAGAAAGCAAGCAGAATAAAAAGCATGAGGATACAACAAAAGAGAAAGGTAAAGATTCTTTCCACTTTATTGAGTCTTAGGATGCTCCCACAGTCATAAAAATCAGGTGTATTTAGAAAGCATTACTTGTCCTATAGAGGTCACATAGGGCACCAGCAGAGATAGGACAGGTGCTCTTTAGCTTCAAGCTAAGCTTTCCTACCCATGCTGGAAGTTCAAATTTACTGCTTTTACTACTGAAGGGTCTTTATTAGTAGTCAAGATATTTAGCAAATTCTTGCAAGCAAAGATTCCTACTGATATATAACTGCCAGCAAGATTTTACTACCCATATTTCCCACCAAATGTTCAAAAAGTTATAGTTATCTAAAATTATCTTGCACATAGTGGAATGATGGATCTTAATGCTTTACTACTTTACTGCAGCAAATATGAGATAAGTGAAGGGATTCAACATTATTCATTGAGTAATTCTTAAGAGGGCTTTTACTGTGCATCTACTACTGTGCAAACTACATAGGCTTGAATTTGTAGTTTCTTTCTGCTTAACTACAGGATCAGAAAATGCCTTTTTTTTTTACTATGAAACAATAAATAAAACTTTTCTGTTTACAAAATACGTATTCCAGACACTACTATCAAACCACAAGGAAATCAGCTCTTTTCCAAATCCATGAATGATATGTACAAATGAATAATAATTTTAGTTATGAGAGGGCTACTGAAAGATTAAAATAATAAAGAGAAGTTAGAGATGCTGGGAGCAAAGCTTTTGTTGGGAGTACATTGTACTCCTACCTCATATAGCATTAATTCACTTTCTTGGTGCTGTGCATATCCTAGAGTCTTGATTAAATTACTTTATTATCTCATATGAAAATTTAATTTCAACTTTCTCCTCCCTCCTTTCTGAAGTTTGTAAAAATATTATTTTTCTAAAAATATAACAACTAATTTTAAATACGAGGCTTGATTTAGCAAATGTTAAAACAACTAGCTTGATTGCTTTTCCAGCATGAAATTCTTAAAAAAAAAAAGACCCTGAAAAATATTTTAAGCTTTAATTTAATGACACAGCTTGATGAAAAAGTTAACATCAGAATATTGCCCTACATCTCTAGTGCTGCACACAATGCTGTTAATCCCTAGTAGGCTGCTCTTGAAAGTTTTTTAATGCTTTGAAATATTTTGTTGAAAACCTCAGTGTAAGTGCCAAGTGCATTATTTTCAATGCGGTGTGTGATCAATTCAGCAATCATGCAACACAAATATGCAACTGCAAGCCAGGGAGCCCCCTGTCCCAGGACACACATGCCAAGAGATTTTTGTCCCAAGCAGAGGATTCATTCAGATCTCTAAGGCCCTATTTGTGATAAGGACAGACAGACACTCAGGTTGTCTGGTTTACCCCAAATCCTGTACCAAGCACTTAGGAGTTCTCAGTAGCCAGAAGTCCAAACCTCTGGTAAGAAAAATCTTAAGTACCAGAATTTGCATCGTACCACTTCTTCAGAAGACTTTTAACTCCAGCCATCCAAATGTTTGTCCAGTCACAGCCTAAAGTAGATAAGGCTTTGGGAACAAAGGCAGGCACTATTAGATGGATGGGGGTCATTCCTTGCACTGCTGTTCTCACTGGATATAATTCAACTTAACTACACAGTGAGGGCGTGCTTGCACTGATCACAAAAGTCATAACTACCAACTCCCATAAGAATAGAACAAATAACAAAAATAAAGGATATATATTCTTATTAAGTCTGGAGAGATTAAAGCACTGCATTATCAGTAGTGATAAAGCTTCTGATGAAGAGGCATTTCCTGTTCTGTCGGAGGAGCTTTCATTTGCTGCTCATCACTGTGAAATACTACTGCACAACCCCAAATAAAAAGACAGATCATCTCCTAAGCTCACCCTAAAACAGGTACAGTTCACAGTAAGACAATTCTGATTTCTGAAAACAGGAAAAAAAATTTAAAAACAGCTTTTTTGAAAGAGTATTATTTACTCTGCACATCACCTATATATGTACTTGTAGTCTGGGATGTTTCTCATTACACACACCTTCCTGAACTGCAAGGGGAGTGAGGCAACAATAAAATGAATGTCTGAGAAGACGTTTTCACTTGACTCTCAGGAACAATATTTGAAATCAAGAAATCCACACTGTCAGGAGCAGCATCATACAAAAAATTGGTGTGAATTGGATGTCCAGAGAATCAACACCACCACCTATTAAATCTTTGCCTACCCCAACCCACACTAATTTGAGATTCTTTTATGATTAAAAAACTCAGTAATTTCAGAGTAGTAAAACGAGTTGAGATTGAGCACCAGCATGTTACAAACACAATGAATGTAAGTGTAGCAAGTTAAAAAACACAGAGAGAAAAAAAAGGCAAGGCAGGGATCTAGCAGTTTTAGGAGTAAACTGAAGAAGCTAGTTCCTGCTAGAGCTGAAATCATTCTTCAACACTATTTGCTAATATTGCAGTTATAGATAAAAGGAGATTATTTAAATGCTGCCTGGCTGATGCCACTGCTAGCACAGCATCTGAGACATGGACAAACTTGTCAGCTGCATCACAACCTCACAGATACCAGAGAAAAAAACCCTAATATGGTTAGAACACATTCAGGAGAGAAAATGGCTACAAATAGGATGCAAATATGTCCTTGATAAATGGAAATATAATGGACCTTCATTGTGCAGAGGGTGTAGACTGCTTTTTTTTTTTTTTCATTGAGTATATTGAAGTGAAATAGGACAGTCATTCACTCAAATTCTGCAAAATGTCTATTCCAGTGAAGAGCACAATCTTATAAATGTTTTTAAGTACTTTTGCAAAGGAAATGTTAAATAACACCTACTGTGCTTCGGAGAGTTGTGACTCATACTCCACCTCCAACAATCCTTGGTTTCTGTTATAATTAGGAAATACTATTTGTTTTCATGGAAGTGCCTAGAGACCCTAGTCCCTGGCACAAGGCACCACAGGAATATGTAGGTGACCTTTTTAGTGCAAGCTCACCGAAAGTACTCTAAAAATAGAAACAGCAATATTTCAGTCTACCACTTTGCAGAGGGAACATAAGTAGCACAAGAGTCTCTGCATATTAACGATTTTATAAACATCCTCAGTGCTAAAGATGCTGAGCACTTCAGTGCAGGAAGACCTCCACAGCATATGGCAGTCTGTAAAAATGCTGTTTATAGTGACCACAAGCTTCTTTGTGCTGGGAGCAAATGCTGGTCTGGGATTGAAAAGGCAGCCTGAATCCATAAACTGCAGCTGTGCTCTACATGATTCATTTCGCCCGAGTCATTTGCTGTCTCTGTCCCCTACTTCCCCACTGAAGAGGCAGGAATCTCTGTCAGGCAGTGAATTCAGGACATTTAGAGTAATTTGGATCTCTGAGGGGAGGTGGGGTGTGAGGAGTGTGTGCACAGAATTATCCTAATGGGAGATGATTTGAGCAGAGAACACAGAATTCTTTAGCAGTTCTCCAGTCTGTGCTGTTTGTTTCTAGCCTCTTCCTCCACTGTGCAAAACCTCCTGTTTTAAAAGGAAAAATAACAGTTTCTCTGTGCTGTTTAAGCAACTTTGATCCTTACAAAATACCAGCCCAGGACAGCTTTTAAGTCACCAGAGCAATGGGAAGTTAGGTGTCACAGACAGCTGACAGTCTCCCACAAGCAGCAGAGGGGATGGCAGCGGATCAGGGCGATGGCAGAGCCATGGCAACAAGTGATCTTAGCTGGAACACTGACCCCCTTGTAATTGCCAACCTTAATTATAACACAGACAACACTTTAAAGAGTAAAATCTCTGACCTTAACATTTGTTTATATCGCCTGCTTTAGAGTTTTCTGGAAAAAACTTCCAAACACTTTTGCATTCTTACAAGTGAGATTCACAAAGGGAAAAAAAGAGAAAGGGAAAAATAGAATACAGTAACAAATATAATTTGAAAAATAAAAAAAAAAGAAAAAGAAACCCACAACAAAAACACAACAAGCCAAACTAAAAAACCTAGACAACAACACTCTGGCTCAGTAAAATATTGTTGATTAAATATTGTTGATTTCTACCAAGCTGCAAGGTTTCGTTTAAGTGAACAAAAGCAGCATATCCCCATCACTACTATGTAAGTCTTTTATAACTCTGCATTATGCCCAAAATCTAAGCAGGTGCTCATGTTATGTAAGTTTTATATAATTTTTCTCTCAACTCCTGACAAAAATGAGTTTTCTAAAAAAACATGCAAAGGCTTTCTGAGACTTTGCATAAACAGTTCTTATTTACTGACTTTACAGCCATTATGCAGAACTGTGGTTTCAAGTCAACCAAGACATCAAAGAACCAAATCTGCCCACCAGCCAAAACTGCCAGCGCTAAACTGGAGTAAGAATATCCTCACATTGGTAGCCCAGTATAGAAATCACATGACAGACAGAATTTAAAGTTTCTTACAGACAATGCTAAAAGACAAAGACGTAAAGCACAAAGGGACATAAAAAGTTCACACGTTTTCACATGTTCATTAGCCAGAGAATTTCCTTTTTCCCATTTTTATCCTACAGAAGTCAAAATACAGCGATGACTTGCAACCTTTGAAGCAATGGGAGGGATAAATATACTCAGAGCTCATATCAATTTTAATAAAAATAATTTTCTGTGGAAATTACATACTGAACAAATAAAGATAAGAATTAATGGGTTCTTTCTAATATTGCAAGAACTGTTTTCTGAACCTTCTGTTTTCTCATAAAGTGTTTTAATAAAAGAGAACAAAAACTCCATGTTGTGAACACTCCTGAAGGGAAGTGAAAACTTTTTAGATGTGAGAATACAGTATTTCACCTATGCAGATAATTTTCAAATCTCTTGGTTGTGTATTTAGGCTTATTTTAAATGGAATGCTTTCTCCATAAGATTTCATCTCCTCCTTCTACTTATCCCCTTGACATTTGTGCTCTTACTATAATGGGATTTAGTAGCACAAGTGGGTTAAATTCTTATGAAATAAAATCCCATTTCATGGAAACTTTCCTGGTAATTAAAGCAAGGACAAGGAGAAATACAGAAAATGCATTGTTTGTGGCATGCAAAGAAAATGTGTCTGCCTGGAACATTACACAATCTCAATAGCTCTAATGTAATTCTGAGACTGAAGAATTGAGGGAAACAAGAGAATAAACAAGCCGTAAATTCTCACAGCCTAATGCAAAAATAATAATGAAAAAGTAAATTTGATTCTTTGATTTCCACTGAATTTAAAAGAATGGTGACATTTAAAAGTCACACTGTGAAGAAATAAATATAATTCTATGAACTACTGTTAGTTTAATTTGTATTTTATTCTTGTATCTGGCAAAGAAAATGAATCATATTAGGCATGTTTATGTTCTGTGTGGTTTTCTCTAATGCTGTGCTGGATGGCAAAGAATTCAGGCATATTGTATTGTTTTAAAACAAACTGTTCAATTTAAAATTAAAAAAAAAAAAAAGGAAAAGAAGAGCACAAAACATTTCCATTCATGGTAGGTTTTTTTTTCAAAAAGTTTGAGCTATCCATAGCATACACTGTCAGCCACATCTTGACACATTATTAGTTATTATGATTGTCTCCAGTTTTATTAGTCAAAAAGTACATCCTGCATTTACAGAAAAACCACTGCATTACATTGAATGAAAAGAAACCTACTTATTCTTCAGCACTGCAGTGATGGCAGGTCATATCCTACCTCTGTATCATTAAAAATAATACCTTCAAGCAACTGGCAGCGTGCTTGGCTGAATATTTTGTGTAAATGTTGCATAATCAAAATCTCTGGACTTTGCCAATTTTGTGCTACACAGACTTAAATACTGAACAACCAACTGTCTCTGCAGTATCAGAAAAGTGCCAGCACATCACCATTTATGGCACGAATTAGGAGTGAAAAAGTCAATTTATGAAAATCAGATGTGATACACGCAGAACAAAACTACCTTAGGTAAAGCAATAAACTGGGTTTTAGGTAAACAGTTAAGTTTAGGTACAAGACTGAAACAGGAACTATACCAGAATGATGGACTTGAACACGATATTTTAGTCAAAGGAAAATATTGATATTCCTCCAAGTAAAACAAACCAAAGAGATCTAGATAAATAGCCAAACTTCAATATGTTTATCAAGTTCAACTTTTACATCACCTTAAGTCCACTGCCATAAATTTACTGTTTATTTATTGTATGCTGAGGGGGTAAATAGTCTCTCCAGTATCAAACTTCAGGGCAAAACAGACATAAAGTCTGTCTCATCAATCCAGATACATATTAGAGAAATTCAGTACCCCAGTACATATGGGAAAAAAAAAAAACCACACTAAAATCTCTGATGCTTTGTCATTTGCATCTGTTGTTTTGCAGGGGACTTCTGTTCAATAAACTAACTTTCATTCTCTTAAAAATACAATTTTTAAAGTTAATTAATTCAAGAAAATCCCTTGTCCACATTTTCACCTTTTAACTGACAGCAAAGCCCATTTAACAAAATAGGAGAAAAAGAAAAAGTAGGTTATATAGGCTCCTTAGTATCATTTAGTCCAAGTGTTTCAAATACAGCTGGTCTTTTTGATACCGGGGTTCTAGCATTTTTATAAAGCATTATTAACCATGTGCATTTAGTATTAGTAGAATTTCAGCTTCCAAATGAACACCAATAACAGACATTCTGCATAGAAATCCTGTTTTACAGGACACTTAGGAGCTATGTGAGACCAGACCATAAAAATTATTAACCAGAAATCATGTTCAATTTAGTGTTTTTCCAATTAGCAATTTAGATTGTATTACAGTTGGTCATACTCAACACTGTAACAGAACTGTATTTATTTTAACTCAGGAGCAGTAGCAAAGGACAATTTGGGCCTCAGAGAATGAATCTTTTATCAGTAGAATCTGCACTTTGGACCTTGTGTCTCCTGAAGGAAATGTGCGTCTAGGGACTTCTCCCAAATGGGATGTTGTGAAAATCCAGCTTCTAAAAAACCAAAAGGTGATAATAAAGTTAATTCCTTCTTCTCTGTTCTCAGCCCAGACAGGAAAGCACTTGACTTGGTATCTTACTGCCTTCAAGAAAAACCAAATTGTAACGGGGGGTGGGTCACAAAAGGACGCACCAAATACAAAATACATGGTAGCAGACATAGCAGGCTTGTCCCTCTGGAAGCTTCAAAGCCAGATCTGCTGGAGAAACAAGGAATGAGCTCCTGCAGGGGGGGATCAGCTCTAACAGAGTGTGGCAAAAGACATTGAGCTATCCCATTGTAACAGAAAAGGAGTGTAAAACCTTTTGGGTCTTTAGCTCAAAGGAAAACAACTAGAGCTGGGTTTCCCTTTCTTTATTACCAGAAGAAAATGCAGAGAACCTGATTATAGATACTGAGATGTATCCATATATATATATATATATATATATATATATGTAGATACATATCTAGAAGCTCAGATATATGACAACTGTGCTGCTGCCCTCAAGATTTAAACTAATGGTGCTGAGTTCTCCAAATATTAAAATAAGAAGTATGCATTAAAGTTTGAAAATACTTAATTAAATCTAAAGTAGCTGATTGGGCACTAATGTTTTTAAACGCAATTCAAAACCCACAGACTGTAAAACCATTATTCAAGCAAGGAAACACAATTTTATTTTTTAAACATCAAAATCAGAAAAAAAAGAAAAGACAAATACAACCCAAAAGACAGTATATACACCAGTGGGCCAGTTCATGAGAAAGCTGATCCATCTTTCAAGTGCAGAGCTGGCTTCTAAGTCAAGCCTGTTCTGAGTCTGGGATTGGATCAGAATAGAACCACTAAAACATCAATTCTCTTATCATCCCGTAATAGATAATTGATGTTTTAGTGGTCGTTTTCTGGTAGATTATAGAAAACGTTTACTTTGCTTCATCCATAAAGAATGTACTATAAAATTGTTGCTATTTTGCTTCAATTGGAACTATTCTGCTTCAACCTGCAGCAAGAACTTCTGCTAAATGTCAGTGTTAGATGAATCTGTCAGAAGGAAGGAGCAGACCTGATAGAATAGATTTCCTCAGTGAATTACTGTACATAAGACTTCCTTTTGAATTACTGTACATGAGGCTGTCTTTGGATTTGGGGATTTCTTGTCAGAGAGAGATGGAGGAAAGCAGAAATTTAGCATTGTACACCATTTATGAAGCCTTTTTGTTAGTAGAGTAAAATATTTTAAGTAATTGCAAATACAACCTGCTACTTTCCAAATTTCTAATGACCAAAAATAGTTCCAGTATGATAACTTCTTAGTGAAGAAAGCTGAAAGAAGTCAGTCGTGTCAGTCAATTGACTCCTCCACATGAGAAGAGGCTAAATACAATGTAGCTTTTCAGCTGGAAAATACATGAGTAAGGGGATGTAGGATAACTGCTCTAAAATTTTAAACAGCCTGGAAAAGGTTATAGGAAGTGATTATTCACAATTCAAGAACCAGACAGAGCCAAATGATGTTATCAGCCTGTAGTTTAAAAAAAAATCCAAACCACTTCTCCATACAAAGCGCATTTGTAACTCAGCTCCAAAGAATGAGTAGAGATCAAAAGATCTGCCTGCAAGTCTGAAGGAGACACGTTCCCAACAGTGATACCTCCACCATCCAGACAGCTTTCTACTCAGCAGAGTCACCTGTTTAAGCCATGATCAGCCGGTTTCTCCAGGGGAATGTTGCAGGAAACAGTCTCAATGACTTTGCTGACGTCCAGGTAGACAACATCTACAGCCTTTCCCTCATCAACAAAGCTTCATGGAAGGAGGTCAGGTTGGCCAGGCGGGACCTGCCTTTCCTAAACCCCTGCTGGATGGGTCCCATTCCCTGGCTGTTGTGACTGTAAGGAAACCTGTCCTTCTGCTGCTTGAAATAAACTCACTATGAGGGTGAAGAGAGGAGCACCCATTCCGAGCCTCTGAATCAGATTTGCTGCAACAACTCCCATGTGCAGGGGAAACAGAGCAAGCACAGCCAGCACCAGCTCCCTGCTCCCCGCTCAGCACTGAGAGCGAGCTCCATCAACAGATGGCAGCCCTCATCTGCATCTCGTCAAGATTCATGGCCACATTTTTCAATGATTAAACTATCAGAAATATGTAACAAGCTCTTTAATTGGGAGAGAGGAAGGGGGAAAGAATGCCATGCTTGGCCTCTGTGTTCTTGACAGCCTGACATGATAGTTGTTTAACAGGATGGTTATTTCCAAAATGTGACTGCTGGTGGCTGGAAGCTCAGGGAAGGATCCAAGAGTACCCCCTGAATACAGAGCACCCCAGAGAGAGAAGAGAGACCCCAGTGCAGCCTGACTCTAGCCATGGGGCAGCCCACTCATCAGCCACACTCTGCAGCCTTCACACTTCTCCTCACTTTGAAATTTTGCATCTGCTCAGGACAATTTTAATGCACCATTCCTGCCCCAGCTAAATCCAGGTCCTGGAACCAGTCTGGCTGCACGAATCTCCCAGACCCTGCTCAACAGAGCTCAAAAAAGAATCTCCAGCCAGTGCCATGACCATACTTGACTGCCAATGCCTGGTAACATCATCCCTCTCCTTTTCTCTTGCACCTTTTCTCTGCAGGAGGCATTCAGGTGCTCAGAAGAACTCTAGCATGAAAGACCCACCACGCTTAGCAATGACAGTCTGCCTTTAAGTCTCTCTCTCTAAGTGTGTATTTCTAATTCTATCCTTAACTGTAGCCTTCATTTGAGTTTTTCTCCTGTTTTTAAATACAAGCTTAAAGCAGAAGTGGAAATGTGGTAAGAAAAGTTCTGAAAGTCTCTTAAGTATATCAGTCATGAGGATATATGAAGATGAGAAATCTTAGGTTTCAAGAATGAGAAGAATTTTTAATTACTTGTATTTGAAAAGCTCGCTAGTAAGGATCTCAGGTATTGCCAAAGAACATAAACCAACATATATGATACACATGTATAGGAAACTGTACAGACAATGAATATAAAAGATGATACAATATACATCAGGCATTTTTAAATTTATTGTGCATAAAAAATGTTATAAACCTATTATTTTTACAACTATCAATGATGTTCTGGTATCACTTCATCACCTTAGCAAAGCTCCCTTAGAAATTAGGCTTGATTACTCCAAAGTCTCCTGATGGATACAGAAGGAAAGGACTAATACAATATGTATGGTATTTATCTCGTACTCAAGAGATTTAACTTCACTACTTCTAACTGATAAACATTTAATGTTAGAAAAATTTCCTTCATTTCCATTTTGCCTAATGTTCCTCACTGTAAAATATACAGGACACATATTAACTATGCATAAAACAAATAATTGCATAGTAAGTTCTTTAACCTGTCATTTTAACTCACCTGACATGGTAACAATGCTTAAATAATTTGCATGATGTTATATTCTAATTGTGTATTTCTGCCTTTTCCTAACACCCACCTTGCATTTTAATACAGGCAAGTTTAGCATAATAAGTCGCATGCCATTCCTTAATTTAGAGTGGTAAAAGATGCAATTGTCTTTTATTTTAATGCAAATAAAGCATACAAAAAATAGTATGTGCAAAGAGACCATGTCAGTGAAAAGTTTATACCTACAAAATAGTTACAGATGAGAGGAAAACCACAGACATTTTCCTAGTCCAAGTCTCAAGTAGTTCAACTTCTTAAACAAGAAATATTTACTGCTACCCGGGAAGCTCCAGAATCACAGTATATCTAGCACTTCTGGAGACTCAGGTTTGTGTGCTGGGTCACCAGTACCACTCCACATTTTCAGCTGCTGAAAGCAGCAGAGGCCACTAGACCAGTTTACCCTCCTGATATTCTAATGCTGTCTTTGTCAGCGGAACTAAATGTTTATTGCAAAAGAGGATATAAACTGCCTACCCTCCCTGACATTTATTGAACCAATATTCAACATTAAATTTCCTCTCTGGCATCCTAGAGTAAGATAAATAAGGATTAAAATGGCAGCAGAGCAGCAGAGGAACAGTGGATTTTTATTTATGCATTCATTCTCCCAGAACTAAGAATAAAGATATACCGGAAAACAACATGCACAATGAAAACATTGCCATCAAACTATTGGATTTCTAAAAGAAAAGGGATAAATCAGGTTTGATAATCCCTAATACAAGTTGTCCAATACAGAGCAGCTAAGGGAATTTCATGCAACAAATTAAGCACGTGAATTTCTTTTCTCTACAGAAACTAAGTGGCCTCAGGAGTTTCTACCTCCTATAAGACAAATGGACCCTAGATCTGTGTCTTCCTATAGTCACAGATGATATTTTCCTTTTTTCTACCATGCAATAATTAGATAGATTTTTTCCCCCTGTTGCATAATGGAGTTATGTTGAACTTAGCTATTTCCAGAAAATTCAAAATGTTACCAAAGACTTGTTGAAATAGGTTTAAAGAGTAAGGAGAATCAATCAAGACGTTGAGGCAATCTTCAATTAACAATAACACATACTGCACAGTGGGGAAACATAACTAAAGCATTTGCTGGAATAGACCACTTGCTCTGAGTCATTTACAACAAGAACTAACTGAGCAACTAAAAAGATATTTCTTTCAGATGAGTACTTGAATTCAAGATAATTAATATTTTTAATCTACCTGCCACACATACTGAAAGATTAACTCTCTGGTTTTGCATCCCTGGAAAACAAGGACTATATAATTGTTTTTCATTTATAACTTTGCCAAAAGATACTTCTCTTTAAGCTTCTGAAACAAGTATGTGATGATAGGTATGTCTCTCCAGTCAGCAGGTTGACTGCTAGGAAATATGCAGTTGTAGGAAAAATGTGTTTTAAGAGTCACTGTTATCCTAAGAATCTCCAGAGTATCATCAGAATTTGTCATCTTATAGATTGTTTCTTGGCCTTAAATCTTTAGGAAAAGACAAAGATATGGGTGCTTGTGATCTTTTAATCTGAAAAACCCCATGAGACTGCTCAAGGAATCTTGAAGTGCTGCAGTCAACTTATCCTCAGCCTTCAGCTCCACCATGTCTGGAGAAAGAGGGTCCAACTCATCAGTCCACTGCCACTCACTGTCCACTGTTTTCCTGGAGAGCAGCTAGATGAAGAGGATCCTTCCAATGGAATTGGTGTGTAGGGGGGAATTACATCTACAAACGGTGTTACAGATGTGTGAGAGGATGGTGACACACCTCAAATGATTGTTTTCATTTGGGTTTTGTTTGTTCAGGTCATTGTGCCCTGAACACAAGTACTGCAATCACAACATCATGAGGCCACGAAAGGAAAGATTCTGCAAATTCAGATTTTGTGTCTCAGATTCCATTACTGACAGGATCCCCACTTTCCTTTGACTTCAACGTAACTGGTTCTCAACTTGCAGTTTTGTCATGTGCAGCCTAACATAGATCTGAAATCAGAACTGTGATTTCACTGAAACACAACCATACTAATTGCACTGCATGCTTACTTCAATCTTCATTCCTTTAAAATGTCATTGTCTAATTAAATTTGAATTAAAAGGAAATAAAAGCACAAAATATCTTACTTTGTTTCAAGAAGCATTACCCACCAGAATATGGTTAACTTCAAGTCAGACCTTCTAGAATGACTAAATATTTCTGAGATGCTGATATATATTAAACTAATAGGGGTCCCTGCTTACTTCAGCTGGTGGCTGTATAATTTTTTCCTTCAAATAACTTTAAGAATTGCTGACACACGCAATAATTCTCATGCTCTGTTCTCTTTTAAAGATTATTCTCATTTAAAAAGTATTTCATAACATCACAAATATTATACAGATTCTTTTCTATGGATCCTGCCTTCCCCAGTGAAGAGCAGTGGTCAATAATCAACTCAGAACACTGCTACTGTAAATTCTTTTTGACTGTAAAAAATTCATCCCATACGAAGAAGTTGACAAGTGCTCTTTTTAGCGAGCAAAGCTTTTAACTCTCTACTGGTGAATAATGGAGTAAAATAGAGGGCCCACTGCAGAGATTTTGTTACTATTATTATTGTATTACTGGTCATTTAAAGATAAAATCTAATTTTAAAACTCCAGTTGTAAGAGTAGCTCTAAGTGGCCCATATATTAATAGCCATAAAGGGGCTGCTCTGCCTGCTGCTGGCTGGCATGGAGCCACTGCCCTTCCCAGCCCACAGCCCCAGGACAAGGAAAGGCTCCCTGCCCTGGAATCAGCCCCCCTGCTGCAGAGCTGCTCCATTCCAGGCACAGCAGCACTGCCACAGTCTCAAAACACAATCAGGTCACAACCCAGTTCAGTATCTTGGTATAATGAGATATCTTTCTGTAGTTTCAGTATATTCTGTACCTGAACTAAATCTTGTTAAAGCCAGCAGAAAAGTCCATTCTGTTGCCGTTAATGAGTTTGTATCATACGCTTTGAAACGTCTGCAGATACAGCATACCACAAATAAAACGAGATGATAATGTTTCTCAAGTAAAACTGAATCTGGATGAAAACTAAAGAAATAGCAACATTTTTCTAGATAAATGAGGCTTGCTCAGATTTGGACACATTATATATATTCAGTATGCTGCACTAATCAATAGCAGCTAATTAGTAAAACGAAAAGAGCCAAGTCTACCTAAGGAGAAACAGTTCTCGTGCTACCATTTATTTCAAAAGTCAGCTTGGAAAAAAACAACTACTTTGAGATTTATAAATATTGAGATGGAATTGAAAAAGCACAGATATTATTTTTATTCCACATATGATAATGAATGAAGCTATCAGAGCTGGTTTTGTCTAAATACAAACAGCTAACCAATGATATTTTAACTTATTACTCATAACACAAGCAATTTCTATTTTCCACAACCCATAACGAACAGGATTCACATAACTTTTTTTTATAATTATGGTTGTTACTTTTCCAAATGCCTTTTCCATAAATGATTTGACAAAACATTTCCATGGGGGAAAAAAAAAAACCCAACAAACAAGAGAGTGTCCCTCAGCTAGGGACTAGGTCTCCAAATGAGTCTAAAAAAATGGAAATATTTTCTTCAAAAGGAAAAGGCAAAGACAAGTCTAACTAGTTTATTTCTGTGCTTGTCAGCATTTTTCACCAGAAAGGGTTCCAAGTCAGAACTAGTCTCATATGAAATAAAAAAAACAAAACAAACAAAAAAAACTAAGAAAAAAACAGACCCAAAACAATCAGCTAACCAACCTCAAACAATCCAAACGAAAAAATCCCCACACTTAGCAATATGAGCTCAGATTCAAAATTACAACATGAAGGTAAGAGGCCTTACATGCCTCTCTCAGTCAGCAAGTTAATAGGACTGGGTAATTCTACATTGAGATCAATTTCATGTATTTATAATCTCCATAATGGAATAATAAGAGGAGGCATAGAGTGAAAAAGAGGCAACCTATTAAAAATGTGATGCATGTGACAGGACTGTGTCAGCCATTGCTCAAAGAGAAAAGTGTGAGCAGATAGGGGAATCAGCCACATATTCTGCAGTATGTTAAAAATAGCCAGGTAGAACACACCAGATTTTTAATACATACTTTCTAATCTGATGCGTGTTCCCTCAGCAGTCACTGCAAGCCACCCTCCACTAGATATTTACAACAATGTTGATTTTCTCCAGGACTTTTCTGCTGTTAATAATCCTCACTCCCCCAAAGAAATCCTAAACCAAATGAAGGGTTACAAAATGAAGAGACAGGCAATCACAGCAGTGCATTATGCTGCTCAGGCTCCCAATAAAAAGTCCAGGAAATTTACTATCAAAACTGTTTTTCCAGGCTTCCAGTCATTTAAAAACTTCATATATTACTCTGGAGTTACTTCCAAAATTATTTTTATAATTTTCTTTATTTCCTTACAGCATAACTCTTTGTTTATCTCTTGGTGTATAAATCCAACTTTATTTACATATATATACTGCATCTATTACTAGCTGCCATGCTGCAGGCATTACTGTGCTGCACTTTAAAATTCAATCAAGGCATCCATTTAGGTACACAACTGGGTTCTCTATAATTGGAATTAATCTATAGGAAAAGGTTCTTCCCATAGATACACTGTGTTATCATGCATCAGCCAAATACCAGTAGACATTGCCTTCAACATAAACAATTTTTGCGCATTTATTTTTAAGCCCTACTATTTCTGTGATATAAATCTTCAGGTGCTAGTCAAATTTTCCTGCATGTGAGACATTTTTGTAGATTTATAATAGAAACTATGTAAATATTGAACTCTTTAAAGTCTTTCCCAATAAATTCCTTCTACTTTAGCCTCCCTGTCATGTACTTCTTCAGCTTTCAGCTTATTTCTTCTCTAAGCCATTATGAATTCCTGCAGCAATTAAAATTATAAAAAGAAAAAAACCAAACCATTGACCACAAGATCTACGCATATTTAGATGCAGCCCAAGCATGCAACACTTTC
Organism: Sturnus vulgaris; assembly: GCF_052056855.1. Classification (NCBI taxonomy): domain Eukaryota; kingdom Metazoa; phylum Chordata; class Aves; order Passeriformes; family Sturnidae; genus Sturnus; species Sturnus vulgaris. The sequence continues at coordinate 10,792,685 of NC_142250.1, forward strand.
CAAAATGCTTGCACACAAATTACATTTTGTGAAGATACAGTTTTATACATGGTAGTGGAATTTAAAAGGTATCCTGCCTCTTTTAAGCTGAAATGGCATTTTCCCACCACTGCTGCAACTGCACCGACCATTTAACAGTCTGCTAATTTTTAAAATCTCCATCACAAAATGTACTTTCCTTAAAATGCAGGAAATTACAACCGTTTACTGGAGAAAGCTATTGTATACCTCAGTGGGAAGCTGCCTATTTTTCACTTTTGTTTACTCTGCAGAAATTAAAAACTTAGTGCTGAAATCACGAAGGTGACTTGGAGACCTAAACATACCTTTAGCTACTGAGGTCTGATGTCTTGTAAAACTGAATGTCACCAAATTGATCCACAAACCTCTGTCACCAAAAAGCTCAGGACACCTTATTTTATTACAGAAGATGGAAATTAAAGCCTCTAACGAAGGTTCCAGTTAAGCACCACACTATTATTCACATTATTAGCCTTATTTCTTATTATAGAAAAATGGTTCTGGCCTGCTTCCTGACCGTATAGGAACTACAGCAATTTAACACTGCCAGCAGCAGATCTGCTCAAAAACAGAATTGCTACTCAGCAATCGAAGAGGTTAAATAAGCAAGGGTGGCAGAAATGCCCTGAGTAGGATTCTCTCCATCAGGAAATAAACAGACCCGCAAGAAAAGCATGAGAAGGTCACCAGAAAGAGAAAAAGAACCCCAAAAATAAGCATTAATTATTTCAGCAGAGTCTCAGGTCATTGAAAACAAAGAAAATTTTATATGTTACAGAATTTATGCTGTAGGAGAGGCAGGACACAGAACAGGATGCAGTTGGTACCTACAGCACATTCCCAATAAACAGAGTATTACTCGAGGAAATGTCACCCAGCTTGGCTCACAGGATCTTTTAAATGTCTTGATCCATCTTAATAGCTGATAGCAAACAGTCACTGTCCTCTTTTTAAGCAGCTGGTGATTACAGATGGCACATGTTAAACTGCTGCTTTCAGAAGCTGGGGACAGATGCAGAGCATGGCCAGTGCAGTATTAGTTCTGCTGTTCAAATCTACAAATATTCAAATTTTTATCAACAGGATTCTCATTCTCAAAAGTTATTAGTATCTGACAGGGCATCATGTAACTGAATAAATAAATCTGAAAGATTTCAGCTTCCACAAGTTTCATACCAACAACATTGTTCATCAATGTGCTTTAAGAAAAGTAGTGACAATAAACAACAAAGAAGTCTGAAACTTATCTCTTTGTTTCACTACTTTGGTAGTTTTAACTTCTGTGGAACAATATAAGCATTTTAACAGAAGAAAAATCTTGCAATTTCAAAATCTTCTGAACAAATTTTCTAGGTGTGATTGAAGCAAGGGCAATATTTGAAACATTTGTATCTGACAGCCTAATGTTCAAAGCCATTAATTTTGCATTATAACTGTAAGATTTAGAGTCCCTGATAGTGAAAAGATCAATATGAAATTACAAATTGTCACTCCTTGCATGTATGCACGCCCCCCTCCATGGAAACCACTAATCTGACAACAGGAGCGCAGCCCTTTCACAAATCATTTCCCATTAAACACGAAGCTCACAAGGCACAATTAGTTCAGCGCAGCATTCAGGAAAGGAAAAATATTTTTAGACATACACTTTTCTACCTGAATGCGTGTACCAAATTACATGTTATAATTAGTCACTAATTGATGAGGTAATTCACAGTATTATGCAGTGACATTTGAGAAAAAAGTATCTACAACATACTGGTTTGGGAGAATGTTCTCCTGTGACAAGCACCCAAAAAGTAAACAATACAAGTGCTGCACAATACAATTCAGGACTTTGCTGTTGTGAGCCCAGAATCACCTCAGAGAAAACTTGTGAAGAACATAAAGAATGAAAATTACTGCAGAATATTACAGTGAGATTTGAGCACACAAAAGTTGGTACAGTGGTAGCAAGAGCTCCCAGCCATTCATATGAAGCAGAAACACTGTAGTTTCAGCAAAGACCAAATAACAATTCAGTTACCAAAACTCTGTTCTGTCTTTCCAGCAGTGAAAATTGTCAGCATTGAGGTTCTCTGGAAACTTTTGACTGAACCTCAGGGTTTTCTTGGAAATTTTTGTTCATAAAAATTACTGATCTTTTACAGCGATCTTCAACTGTTCATTTAAATTCTATTAGCTAATAAAAAATGAAAATTGTCCAAAGCATGCTTGGGGAGGGAAAACCACCTTGGCCTAACAGACTATTCCTGGTTACATCCTCTTGTGAAGTTTTAACAAAGACATGCTAACATGCCAAAGTGAACTTTCTTCAAAACCTCTCCAGGTTTTGAAAAGCGTTACCAAGTATTAGATTCAATCCTGCTTCACTGCACAACCAGGCTGCATTCACATGCAATTTCCATGATCTTAAGCAGAAAATTTCCCAGCATCACGGGAGATTTCCATTGCCATGTAGGAATGCAAATCCAGACTGATTAAATCAGCCCTGATTTAATTTCTAATCCAGTAAATTAAAAAGTCTGATTCTGAAAACACCTGCTTTTCCAAGATGCAGTTGTATGTCTCAGAGTAACATATTGGAAATTTATCCACCATCCGTTTAGTTTTGATTCAACCAGCACCTCTATCAGTTGAAATCCCACTGACTTTTATTCGAGAAGCACTTTCAGGTCGCAAGTTTACTAAGTTATCCAAATATCAGCAGAATGAAATTATCTTGGGCTTTAATACTATTTCTGGATTTGTAGTATCAGAACTTGACTCTATATCTCAATCAGATAAAACCAAGTGCAGCAAGTTCTGCACAAGAAAAGTCTATAGGGATCAAAAGAAAATATAAGTAGAGCAAATAGGCAAATGAGTCCGTTTTTAGTAATTTTTAACTTAAGGCAAAATTTCATGGCTTTTGTACTAAAATAGCACCAGCACAAAAATGTTCAAAATTAGGTTTTCATTAAAGACTAAAGCACAGCTTACCAAAGCACCTTTCAGGACACTCATTTTAAAGGCTTTTAAACCAAATTATGTTTATATTACATATCCAGTTTGCCTCAAATGCCTTAACAGGATTTATATCACAACCCTTAGATTTAGGAACCTTCACAACTTCTACAACTACTTCCTAAAATTTTTGTGCAAATTTAGCAACAAGGCTGTCAAATTCCTGCCGATAGTGATGACTTTTCATCACAGCTGCAGTGGCTCTGGAGAGTTGCAACTGGGAGTTTCTGAGCAATCCAAATTTCCTCTTTCTCCGAAAAAACCCAACCAAAAAAAAAAAAAATCACAGAAACAATTTGAGCAATTTTTAAAACTCATGAAGAAAAAAAATCGTTTTTAGTCAATGACTGGGCTCCTTATTTTTTCCTGCAGATGAAATAAATATAGAAAATTCTGCTGGACAAATATTGCTAGGGAATACCAACAAGCTGATGGTGTAACTTGGAATTGTTAAGGGAAATGATACAAAAAACTGTAGTTCATTAAGATTTTGTCATTCCAGCTATCAAAAATGAACCGTTTTTCATACTTGGACAAAAAAGTAGGGTTCAAGAAAAAGAACCGCAACAGGCAGCTTAATGGTACTGTAAAATGTAAAAACCAAACAAACATAAACCCCCCCACAATAAACCCCTACAGTCTATCAATACCAGGACTGTTTCAAGGGTACTTTCCTTAATGTACCACCACATGCCACAAATGGAGTAGGCTACCATGATCCAAACTCTTTCTTTCAAGCCAGCTATTGAGGGAGAACAGGAAAAGCAAGTCAGATATGAAGTGTCTAAATGGGTCAGTTTTCAGATGCTGTTGATAACATGTGAAATCAGAAGTATATATACCACAGATGTGATTCATCTCACTACCCCAAAATCACTGAATTTCAAGATTGAAAAGCTCTATTTTCCCATTTCATCTAGTGCTCTGCACTGCACAAGTTTTACTCTACAGACCATTTTCTAGTGTTTTGTCAATTCCAGTTATAAAAGTCTCAGGTGAATTGTTCCCTAAGATGACTCTTTCACAACCTAATGTATCTCTGCCATAAAGCGTTTTCTGCCATACTGTTAAATTTCTCCCTTGTTTGCTTTTGTGCTATGGGAATAGTTCTCTGACCTGAACATAGATCTGCACATGCTTACATTTAAACATTACATTAAGATACTGGCAGAAAACACCTTAATATATGCAACAAAATGAGGTAATGGAACAAAGCTGGCTGGGAGGGAGAATAAAAACGATTGCATTATTAAAGAGCAATTCACCAGCACGATAAAGTTCAAGTATATAAAGAGAAAAATGCTGCTCTATTTAGCCTTGAACAGAGAAATCCATTTTTTACATCTAACGACAGTAATGAATTTACTCAATTCCACCAGTACAAGAAAATTCATATAAAACATCAGGAAAAATGATTTAACTTCTGCTTCAGTTTGCTTTGTAAAAGGGAGAAAATGCTTCCTGAACCAGAGATTGCTATCGGCTTAGATTCAATGGCTATCCATGAGGATAAAAATTATACAAAGAAATAATGTAACTCCATTTCTTTGAGGAGTTGCACAGAATATTCTTATTCACACTTATTTATAAATGCATACAAAATACAAGACTGCAATTTTGCAATTCTGTTCCACACTTTTGCACAGATAACTAGTGTTCACACAAAACCATGCCATTAGCTATTTGATTATTCATTTATTCATTTTTATTTAAAAATTGGTCTAGCTTTTTATTTTAATTCTTTTTCATGCATTTTAGCAGGACTTGCTAAATAATTTGATTACAGCAAAAAGAGTGTTGCCATTTTATCAATATTGAAAGTTGAGCAGCAGATGTGAACCAAAAAAAGATGACATTAGAGGAAGCCATAACAGTAAAAAACTTCATTTCAGACTTTCATAAACATATTGCAGGGAGGGAATCTGTACAACACTCAAATTGCATTTGCTCATGTGCTTAGATTCAACAGGCTGCTTAATTAACATTTTTAACATATTTTTAGATATGGATAATCATAAACAAGTTATTGCAAAAAAGTCTACAAGCTTCTCTTTGGGAGTTTAGAACTTCATTTTCTGTTTCTGGAAAAACAGTACAAATATTTGTCTGAAAACAAATTAGCCACAAACGTTCCAAAATTTGGACTGAATATTGGAGCTACGAGTAATGCTCCGGGTGTTTGACCAGCCACTCTTCAGATAACATAACATTAACTGAGATTTCAAAGCCAAATCTTTCAACTTCAGAACAAGCGATTGACTACAGCTACTTAGTATCAGCTTCGCTTTGTGGAATACACAGAACATTTTCTACTGGAGCAGAAACATGCAAAATGGCTTTAAGAGCTAAATAATTTCCTGGGTGCAGATAAACACTTTGATATGGAGAGAGCTCTGGAGAACGGCTCAGTGCCATCCCTGGTACACACAGACCTGGGCACGTGGAAGTTACAAAATCCAAATTAACGTGCAGATAAGTTAATGTACAAACATACAGGAACAAGTAAAGTGGAAGGTTCATATTCAGGGAGCTGAGCACACATCATAAAAACACAAGCCTGGAATCACTTATGCTGCATTATTGTAATTAACGATTTTGGCCCTTTGCTACAGTATTGCAGCAGTTCTGAGAAAGATGGAATTACCTCTTTTGAAGAATGAAGTTGAAAAGACTTGCTCCTAAAGGGCAGTGCACACATTCTGGTGCTTAATTAAGACTCTTAGTGAACGTTTTCATTACCTTTCTAAACACCATTCTTAGTCCCACTAATTTTCCAACGTTTCCACTGTTACAGAGTAAATTACAATTAGTAAATGACTAACCCACATTAATTAAAGATGGTTGTCATGTAAAGTCTTTCAACCACCTCAAACCATCCCTCTGAATCTTCAAACACCCAAAACTTAAAAACATTATGAAAATTAGATAGGAAATACTGTGGAGGCCTCTTAATTCTCCCTTTGACAGTCATTACAGTTTTCCCCACCGTTCCTGGCAGGACCACCATAATTTACTTTTCAGCCTAACAGTCTTAACTTTTTATTCTACAGCCCCCTATTTCTCACTTGTCAAAGGTTTTCCCTATTACCTTTCCTTCTATTTACCAAACACAAATCTGTGGAAAGTGTCAGAGCAAAAAAACTAAATTGCATTTCAAATTCAACAGTCTGCCGTTTATGTAAGTGAATACAAATAATTCTATGAGCCCAGTCTAGTAAGGAAAAGAGATGTCTTCTAAATTAGTATAGAATAATTTCACATATAAAATATTCAGTAATTTAACAACCACTGATGATCTATACAGACAGTCTTGTTAACCATCCGCTTGTTATAGCTTAGCTTCATGCACCAAGAAGTTATATAAGTAGTATGTTAAATATTACGTATTTGCACCAATCGGACCCATAAGAAGGAAGCTTGGGTCAATTGTTATTTGTGAGCAGCAGCACTGCATTCAACCACTGCCTCTGTGCCTTTCAAGACAGTGCAGGGGTGGGTGAAGGAACAGCAAAGCACGTCTAGGAAAGCACTTGAGCTCAGTGTGGGAGAAGGCAGAGGAAAGCACTCAAAGCTGACAATATCACAGAATCTTTTCTCCCTGTCCCTTTTTCACAACTATCTCCACAGGACAACAGGCTTTTTACATTCTCTGAGTGGTGTTAAATGCACATGATGCGCACCTGAATTTGTATTATTAGCAAGCTAAATGATCTTTTCCTTCTTTTTTTTTTTCCTGTAAGACATAAGCATACATACAGTAATGCGAGAGGAAAAAAAAAAAAAAGAGAATCCCCCAAATACCCAAACCCAGCAATTCTCAAAAGATTATAGAACAATGAGCAAGCCAGGTTGAAAGCAATCAGTGAGAGGGAGCACATCCTTAACTGCACAATCCAGCTGATATCAGTTTCATTATACTACACAAGTGCAGATCAGAAGTTGTATCTTCCCTCTGACACTGCTGAAGTTGCATGTCCAATCTGGTGACAGCTCATAAAGAGCTCAGAGAGGCAGTACTTTAGCTATCCCAAAGAAATACACACTGAGGTTGACAACTGGAAGCCAATCCATCCCAAGAAAATTCCAATTATTAAGTTGATTTGATTTACTCTTGTTCAGTCAAGCCTGTCCAATATCGTAGAAACCTTCTCCAAATGTTACCTAACCAGGAGGGACTATTCAAGGAGTGTATGTAAGACTTGACTTCTGATTAATGAAATTCAATCCAAACAATAAAATTTTGTTTCCTTAGTTCAGAATCCTCTATTTCTGGAGAAGTAATGTATATTTTTCTTCAACAATGTTTTCAACTGACAACTTAAGTTTTATTTAGTATAGAAAGTATTAATTCACATAGGAAAATTTTAACATTCCATTGTGTTGGGTTATACAAGTGTTAAGCTGGTCAGTTCTCACTAAAAATCTTTTCCATGAGAAGACACTGATGTAATGAAATGTTCCAACTATAATGGTTAGTTAAAAGTTGTTAGGTTCCCTTGCCCACAGTTTCTCATATAAGTTAGACTATCCACCTGAAAAGGAATAGATGCTTTTTGTATTCCACTTCATTATAATACTTTAAGTCAATGCACTTGATCAAATTTAATGTTAAGTTTCACTCTCAAAGCATGATTTTAGAAAAGTATAGTACTTTGAAATAAAAATGTAGAGGACTGGAAGGCAAAGAGCAATTTTGATTTGAATATCAGCTGCTGTTGTTAATATTAATAATTCAAAATTACTGACTTAACCTCTTCCTATTGGTTTAATAAAATAACATCTTGAAACTCCTCTAGACTGGCTGCAGATATGCTGTCAGTGGAGCATTCAGATCAGGTGGATATCTGCTCTTAGCTTCAGCTTTAATTCACAGACCCACTTCTGGCCAAGACTGAGCCCACCAGCAATGCTGGTGGCACCACTGGGATAACTGATTTAGGAAGAAAAACTGCACAATTGCAGCCAAAGACAGGACTGGGATTATGTGAGAAAATAGCTGTAGACACCAGTGTTGGTGGAGAAGGAAAGGGAGAAGCAATCCATAAGAGACTAACAAATATCTGAAAACACATTTGTGGAGGAAAAGATATGCAGGTGGGGCCATATCTACAGATGATATTGAATGATGCCATGAAGGAGACAGTACTGTTTTTTACAGAAGTCACAAGTTGGTTGCTTGGGACTTGGGCATCTGTTTGATGGGCAGCACTGGGCACCAGACAAGCATAGTACCCACAGTGGAATCTCACTGCCCTGAGAAATTAACCTTTCCTGACAAAACCAGTACTGGGCTGATCCTGGTCTCTGGGCAGTATTGCCCAAACCAGTTTCCCAAGAAGGATGAACTTACATTGCAAAGCAGTCAGCAGTGTCTGGGGGGAGCAGGGGGCACTCTGTAATGTTAAAAATGCCCACAGCTCTTGCAAGTGGCTGCTCAGGGAGGACAGGCATTAGAGGAAACAATTAAAATAAGGAACCCTTTTATTAGGGCAAATTGACTGAATTGATTTTCTGGTAGTAGATGAAAATCACAGGGAAGTTTCTGTGATGTGTTTCAATGCTGAGTGAACTGAGAGTCCTGCTTACAAACAGGGAATCTGGGGTGAGGCCGTGCTGCACAGTGGATGGCACATCAGGGAGATCCAAGCTAATGCAGATGGAAACATAAGCTCAGTAACACGAGAATAATTCCACCTGGAGGACGCAATTGCAGTGTCCCTTGGGACCATCTATAGTGCCTTCCACTCCACAGTAGGAAGGAACACGCCACAGCTTGCTCCCAGGTCAAGGTGGAAAGACTCTATTATGTGTTCAAAATGACTCAAATATACTAGAGAAATAAATTTCCCAGCAATGTAGGTGTGCCAGTATGAAAGAGTAGGCCTGGTCTGCACTGGGATTTAATCTGAAAACAAAACATTAGAACTGATGACATGATCCAAACCCAAATCTGCTCTATCCACTCTCCCCAGAAATTTCACAGCCTGTGCTATATAAAGGCCATGCTCACTTTCTGGGAAGTGGGTGTTACCATTAGAAACACACTCATCCAGTAGAGTCTAAGAAGGTAACATAAGACAATACTGTCTCACAGCCTTAATTAATTTGATTTTTTCTATAGGAACCAGAATTCTTCCAGAAATTGAAATTGTCATAAATTCTATGAGATTTTACCTGTTACCACCATAACTGCTTTTATTTACACTAGCCTATGTCTGCTAAGGTCTTTTAAGAACCAGATTTAAACAGTGGTTTAGATACCATGCAGTCTCAACTATTACTACAAAGTAATACATGGCTTTTTGTTTTTCACAGCTTGAATTCATGGGGAAAAATACAGTCCCTTAGCTTACCCACAGTAATTGCCATTACCCAGGGCAATAAATATGGATTCCCTCTGCAGCCACGACATTGATTCTGCATCCATCCCTTACTGCAGTCATACACTTAAAACTAAATCTCATGGTTTTTTAACACTGCATGTTGTTGATATATCTGACCAATGTCTCCCTGACAAAGCTCTGAGGAGCTAATGAGCCACAGAGAACACCTTAGCTTAGGCTGTTTTCAAATTTCATTAAGTGAGATAAAGCACGGGAGGAGTACATGTGTGCTGAGCCTTCCAAAGTCCTGATAAGGCATTAATAAACTTTATCAAATACTGATTATGGTTGTCTCATTATGGATATTGTTACACTTTCTACAGATAGCACTGCTGGTAAATTAAATGCCAGAAGTGCAATGTTTGAGTCTGCTCACCTGAGCGAGCAATGATAAGTAACAAAAGGCAACAGACAGAATCTCCCTATTTTTCCAGTGTTCACTGGACCAAAGCAAATTTGTAGACGTTTAACTTCTCTATTTGTTTCTAACAAGTACGTGTCACATTTTAGGATGCAAAAGTGCACAAAATACAGCAGTTTATTATCTAAATTCTTCAAGCACTTCACCTGAAAGCCCAAGTGCCAGCTCTAATCATAAAACAGCATACACTAAGCAAATTCTTTTGCCAAAATCTCTCATATTCTTTATTATTATATCGTATTAGGAAACTGCTGATTCAACAGCAGCTATTTTGCTGCAGAATGGATAAATTCTTAAGTAGGCACAGATGTGTCATGCAGAAAATATTAGTAAAATACTTTACTATTATGATATACATGCAAAGATAGAAGGAAATGCATTCTTATTAAACAGTCTTGTTCATCCTAGGGAACACAAGCTGTGTCAAACATTAAGGTACCTGCCTGTACACAGACATTTTCATAAGCAGGCCAAGCCATGTGATTGCTACCAGCATTTTAGTCTGCTGTTATTTTGGCTGTGTGACCCTGGGAAGTCAGCCTGTGTTCTCTGCACTGCTGTTATGACACTGAGAGACAGAGATGGGAATTGTTAAAGGACTCTAGATCTACAGATGAAAAAGCTCTACAAAAAAAAAAAAAAAAAAAGGAAAAAAGGTATTTTTAGTTATTTCTGCACATGAGTGGAATGCTTGTTGACAGCAGTGTGGCAGAGCCAAGGGAAGTGGATCTTCACTGATGAGTGAGAAGTGGCACTGCAGTGACTGACAGGACTGACAGAGGTATGTGGGACATACCAAAACTATTAGAGAAGTTAACACAGTTTCCCATTAAACAAAAGCCCTAAGGCTGCAGCAAAAAGGGCTGGAGAGGAAATACAAGAAAAGATTGTATTTCCAACATCATGTAATAGAGAAAGTAAGGGAAACAGAGCCTAGACCTTATGGATCTAGAACAAGAGCCTATCAGCCTGGATTTCTCCTTTGCCCAAAAGCTCATTAGCTTTCATAGAGTCATTAAAAGGACATAAAATTAAAAGCCATGTATACATATATAAAATAGATTTTTCCTTTAAGTGGTAAAAAGTGTTTTATGTACCACCATGAAAAAAGACAGGTAAAAAAGCCATATTTTATTACAGCTGATAACTCTCCTCACCCAAACAAAACAAAACAAACACACACACACAAAAAAAAAAACACCTCCCTGGGTGCTCTTTTGCTTTCTTCCACAGCAATTTAGATATTTTTTAGTGAGAGGGTCCTTAGGTATGTCCAGTTACTGCTACCGCAGTTTTAGCACCTCCAACACTTACTGGTAATACTTAGGTTTAATTAAATCATGAGGCTTAATGAATGTTTAGGGGAATGTAATACTTAAATAGTGTCATTCAAGGACAACTTTGTTTTCCAAGGTGGCAATCAGTCTACTCCAATCAAAATAAAATCAATAAAGTGGAACTTAGCAAACCAGACACAGCATTAATAATTACAACAGTAGTCATCCTGTGCTAATAATGAAAGAGTTAGCAATGGTCAACTATGTGAGCAAATCTGAATAAAACATTTTATGCCATCCCTATATAGAAAATCATTGCACTTCTGGAACATAAGGAGCATGCTCAATTACCCTTTGTTCCAAAGACTGCAAGAACACACCACTCCCCACACTTTTACCTCTTCTTGATGTGCAATGACAATTTCCTGTAGAAGGGGACAGAGACCTGCCAATACTTCTTTGGGAGATGTTTGGGGGGGGCTGTGAGGATATTTTTCTTTTAATTATATCAGCAATCAGATGTTACCTCAATCACTGGGCTGCTCCATCCTGGTACTACTCGAGCCTCCTGTCTCTGTAGGTGATGTGATGGCTGCAGAATGTGGCAGAGGAATGTGAACTGAATCCTAAGCAGGACTGGGCTGTTGCTAAAGCTTATGAACAATGTGGGTCCTGAGCAGAATATCAGTAGCACAAACACAGCTGTCCAGTAGACCACATGCCAGCCCCCCCCCCCCTTTTTTTTTTTTTTAGGGAGGCACTGATTTTTAATTCTTTTATTACTGGAAGAATATTGGGAGAATTACTCCACGCAACCTAAGCTTCATACCATTGGTTTTCTATTCAAAACACTTTCCTCCTCAGCTTTATTCATTATGTTCTAGTTAAATCTCTGACATTTCTTGCAGAAGCTTTTTTATTATGGACTTACAACAATCATAAAAATCTGCCCTGGGCAGAAACTCAGCATATAAAGGCTCAGTCAGGGAATACTCACACCATTTAAGGTGAATTTAGTATTTGTAAAGAATCTGTAAATGAAAGAACCCTCAATACCTTCAGTAATTTTATAGTTCAAATGATAACACTAATACAAAATGTCTCCTCTCACTTTTCCCTCTCCTCCTTCCCTCTCAGTACTCTTGATAATTCAAGATGATGGGCAGTTCATCACTCAGGCTTTCTGCTGAACCTATCATTGAGGAAGGATCCTTCTCCATCCAAAAGGGACTCAGCCACAGGGAGCAGAGGGAGGTGCATCAGCTCATCTGTGTGAAGCCTCTCAGAGGCTGTACCTACTGCTCTGATTTTACAAGCAAGGAAGAGCCTTCTGCTGCAAGAAACAAAGTGACCATAAAGAAAAAGGGTTTTCAAAGGCACAGTCAGGACCCTGAACAGGTCTGTGGGTTCCTCTTATGTCCTGTAATCCTATTAATTACTGTTTACATGGTTTAGTTCCTCTCTACATCCTGTCACAAACCTTTTTCAACTGTTTTATCTTAAAACCCCTGAAAACATAGAAACATTAAAAAATCAACACCCTGCCAGTAATATTATGCAAGAAGATTAATTTGACTGTTCTTTCAAAAGTCAAAGTCAGGACATTGTAATTTGCCAAGCAAATGGTCCTCAGCACCTTTTACCAGGTTTGACTGCATGAAACAAACTGGAAAAAATTGCTTAAAATCCATTTTGGAAACCCTGTTTGATACTGAATGATATGTTTTGTTAAATATATAATGTTTTATATCTCTTTACACAAAGTATGTTTTAAAATGTTATCTTTTATAAGCTAAAACAATTACTAGAAAATCAAGCCCTTTTTTTTTCACTTATTCAGCTCCAATTAATGGCATTTAATAATAATTATATAAGCTCAATATACCTAGCCACACACCACCCAGAAGTGTGAGGAATAACTGATTTTAAAAATCTTAAGTGTGAATACTATTAATTGATCGTTTAAAGATTACTATTAGTGGTTCCTTTCTAAAGAGTCCAATACTGCTTCATAGGGGAAATCTCTATTTTACTGGAGACTATTAAATAAACTAAGAATATTACTATTTCTATGGTTAAATGAAAAGTGAAGAAACACAAACATTCTGTCTGCCATAATTTATTGCATCATTTTAATCTATTATCTTCATTGCAGTGCATGAAAAATGGTGACTTTGAAGAATTAAGCATTTTTGTTGTTTTGCATCCCAACTTTATTATCCTCTCTTAGCCCTAAAAGAAGATAACCGGGATCAGACAACAGATTATACATAAACAGAAGTAAACAACAAATGGGTATAAATCAGATTATTGGGATGCAAATCAAGGGAGTGATTCATAGCATAAACCTTAAAAATAAAAAACTATTTTTATGCCTCAAGGCATTCTACTTATTTCCATTATATTTTACAGAATATTTTATAAAGAAAAGCTTTCATACATCTCTGTCAGCAGAATTACTGTAGAGAGAGTGGGTCACACGTAGCATCACTCAGTTTTCATTATAATGCTAAAATACTTCATTCCTTTTGCAACACCCCATCTGACCTAGGGAGGGAACTGGTGACACCACCAGGAATGATTCCTATGGACTCTCAATGCTAACAAACATCTTCACACAATCCCAAATTGTGTGGATGTGTCCAGAACCCAACACCTCACCTGCTATTAAGTAATTCCTTCCATTTGCTGCCAGCAACTGATGAGCAGCTCATCCTTGTAAGCCTCTGGTGTGCTCTAGCACAGCCTCTGTCGTGTCCTCAAGTGAGCCAGGACCCCCTGTTCCCTCTGCTTTTTGGGTATTGCTACTACACCTGACCACCAAACACCTGCCTCCAGATGTTTTTATTGGGTCAATCTATTGCACAGGAAAATGACAGAACCTGAGACAGAAAACTCTTCAATTCTGCCATAAACAGCTGTCAAAGGAGGTACAAGAATGAAGGAAATGAAAAATGCAAAAGCCAGAGAGGGTCATGAAGACCTATATGTTGCTTGATATAGACGCAGGTCAGTTTCCTTGCAAGCAGCTTTTTCCAGCCTGCAAAGCCCAGCACATGCAGTGGCTACTGCAGCAACTCCCCAACCCCACCTGTGTCCCTGTGCAGTCTGCAGCTCCGCCTGTGTTGGGGGTTGAATTGCTCCCTTTTCTTTCTGTGGAATTTTTCCCATTGTTATGTAAGTATTTGTGGCTACACCTTAGTAGTAACAGTTTCTCTCACAGGGAGGTGGGGGACAGGGTGATACCGAAAAATGAAAGGTGGGACAGGGGGAGGAAGACGGCCGGGGCTCCTATCTAGTGTCCCCCCGCAATCCCAACACCAGAAGCCACGTTCCCGGCTGTCAGACATCGCTCTGCTGCTTTCCCATTTCATCCTGCTACCTCCGGGCACTCTGCCGAGCACCACGACCGACACCGTGAGGGGGGAGTGGCTCCTCCATCCCTCTCAGCCCTGGGCCGCCGCCGCCATCACCCAGCGCCTTCAGCTGCGCGGGGCCTGCCCTGCCCACAGCACCGGGAACTGAGCGCAGGGAGAGGGAGCCTGTGGCCAAAAGGGACTGGAACTGAGCTACACTGTTCTGCTGACAATTTTTATAGCTGCTGTTGTTTCTGCTGTTTGCCTTGTTCGATAAATTAGTAAAGAACTGTTATTCCTATCCCCATATCTTCTGCCTGAAAGCCCCCGATTTCAAACTATAATAATTGGAAGGGAGGGGGTTGCACTCTCCATCTCAGGAAAGGGGTTCTTGCCTTTCCTTAGCAAATACCTGTCTTTCAAATCGAGATACCCTGCCAGTCATGCCAATCCTTTGAAGCCCCCAGCAGCCTGGAAATGTACTGAAAAAGTTGGTAACATCTTGGCTCATGACTTTATGTCCAGAAATCAGAAGGGCAAATAAAAAATATGTCCTTAATGTCAGTGGGGATATTCTGACTCCCTGCCCCAGAGAGATTCTCAAATTATAATTTCTCATGGGTTTGATTTTCCAATTTAAATCTACTCATTTTTTGTTGTGAGACAGAACCAGGAGCAGAAGCAAGGCAGGCCTAAAACTTAAAAGGGTATAAAAAGAAATTTATTAACTACACAAAGAAGGGGAGAAAAAACCAAATTCAGAATAAGATTTTCATACCACTCCTTCCTTCCCTCTCCCAACCTTCATAAAAACAAAACAAACATACAAAAAGCTACTTCAGTCAGTTCACTGACTCAGGAGAGAGAAGCTTCCTCTTGTCAGACCACAGGGATTTTTGCCACAAGAAGGAAGAAAACAGTCCTCTCATGGTTTCATTTTCACGATTTGCATCTGCCTGGGAACCTGCAATCGTGGCACTCCTCCCAACTCCACAGCCTTCCTAGAGCTGTGCTTGTGGGCCATGTCAAACTCATGGGGTATTAATTTTAAGAATGAACTGTTCCGAAGCAAAGGTTCTCTTCATCTCTTTTTCCTCTGTTCATGCTTCATCCTCAGAAAACCGAGATCCCCTTCTTTCCTCGGAGCAAAAGATTCTCAACGCAGGTGCTTTGGTCAAATGATCTACCAAATGGAACATCTCCAACCCCCCATGTCTTTCTCCATGGTTTATAGGAATATTCAGTACATCAGTTCATCCCTACAATCTTACAAAAGAATTTTCAGCCATCTTCACAGCATCTCCTCATTCTCCTTCCATCTAAAAAACTTAGCTCTTGCTTCCTGACTTCAGAGGATGTCCTTCTTCCCCTCTCATATTCAAAGGAAGGCTGGAGGTTTTGCAAATCTTATCTGAGCACTAAAGACTTAAAGTTTCACACAGAAGTCACAGGGCTGGGCCAAGCCCAGGCCGTGCTGGGTGAGGGGGCGGCTGAGATGTCAATGAGCCTTTCTGGGGCTTGGCTGCAGCCCCACATTGCCCATGGCCACCCCTGCTTCCAGACAGGGCCCGGCTGCCTCCCCCCCAAGGCCGTGCGGGGCTGGGCAGGCCCGGCCCTTCTGAAGCTGCTCCGAGCCAGCAGCAGGAGCCGGGCCCCACCCGGAGAGCCGCGGGGGAGGAAGCAGAGCTAAGGTCTTATCAATGAGCCTTTCCTCCCCCCGGCCATCGGGTCCCTTGGTTTGCAAACGGGGCCCAGCGGCCTCCCGAGCCCCCCCCCCACAGGAGGGAGCCTGGGCCGGTGTTACCTGCTCAGCCACCGGAAATAAAAGAGGGCTTTTTCCCGGGTTACCTCCTTCAAAATGTGTGTTCACGGAGCGAACTAACTTCTCTAATTGGATTTTCAGGCTGTCAATAACCAAGACAGCCTCCCATCAGACTCAGAGCAGGCTTTTCTCATAGAGAAAAACCTATGAGTCTGTCCTTCCTCAGGTAAAACTAGCACATCATTTTAAGGTACAAAAAGCACCCTTACAAGCCTCACAGTTTACAGCTGACACCAACAAACCCTTTCCTTGCATCCCTTGACAGACACTCTCCACTCCACAACAAACAGCAGTGTGGACTGAGGTACACATTTATCCCAAAAGGTCTGAAAGAGTATCACAGAAAGCTCCTAGGTCTCCATGAGACAAATGAGATTCCATTAAAATCAGGAAGGGAGAAGGATCACTGCTGAGCACCATCTTTAGAGGATGTCTTTATACAGAGAAAGATGCCATGTAAGAATTCTCAAGACAGCCAAGGAAAACTAAGGTTTCCTTAGGAGCACTAAGCACAGGCAGCTCCTGACACCTGAACCAGAAACACTCAGCACTGTGTATGTCCCAGGCCAGAACAGACTGCCAGGCCTGTCCCTCACCAGGGAAAAGTGCACATGAAAGCAGCAGATGCCTACAGCAAAAAGGATGGATGCTGTGAAAAGGATAGAGTGAGATTGCAAGTGACTTTCTCTCATTTTTCTCCTGAAGGGTCCAACCCACAGCAGATGCCATTAGTACAATATTGTTATGCGTTTCATGTTTGAGTACATGCACTTTTAAACCTTTGAAGTTCTTCATTTTTCTTCAAGAAAAAAAAGCAAACAATACCTTCTGATCAGCTCCTACAGACAAAATAATGAAGTGCTCAGGTTTGCACTGCTGAGTACTTTGTTGAGATAATTTTTTTTTTGTCAGAACTCAAGAAAGAAAAGTACAATCAATTTAATCACAGGCTAATAGTGGGACTGGAGAAGGAAATACAAATGATGGGGAAAACCACTGTTAGAAGGAAAACAATAATCATAAATTAATGAATCAGGGGAGTATTTTCAACTTGCAGCTATTTTCTACACATTTGTTATCATTTTTCCAAAGATACTATTTTGCATTTACAAAATATCTGTTAATAGAAGCAGTCTTCTAGTTTTAGAGGAGTCCTCCCTCAACCTAAGGATATTTTGTGAGATCTTCTGAAATAGATGGAATACTTATAGTATATTCTACAATTGACCAAAAAATTTCCAAGTCTTTGTTTCTCAGCAACTAAAAACCTGTAAGTGTGAGGCTGACAATACTGGGGGGCTTTATAATACATACATACATACATACATACATACATACATATATTTTTGTTTCTAAGAGGGTGGAAAAGACTTCCAAATGCACAGAATTTTCTAATTGCCTATGAAGCTCATCAGTGGCCAGCAAAGAGCCAGAAAAGGGCAATCAGTAATGAACACTCCCAAGGTTTAATACACAGGGGAAAACCACTTCTATGTAGCACCCACAATGGCAAGATGTCATGTGTTTAGACTGAAAGCAATGTTCTGAAAACCCAGCATTTTATCTGGTGCTCCTGCGTTTAGCACCTACAGTGCTGAGCTCACGGATCTCACAGCGCATGGCACGGGACATGGAAAGCTGGCACATACACCTGCAGGTTAAATGCTGACAGGTGCTGCTCTGCTGGACCACTTCCCTGCATTTTACATTTTCTCATGTCTTTGCATAAATAGCAAATTTTAAAGTTCAGCTCTGTTTTAAATCAGACTATTAAACAGGTTTGGCCCTCAGTTCTTATGCAATACTATTGTGATGCATCAGAACAAAGCAGAGATGTAGATGAGCTTTACTTTTGCAGAGAATACAAGAAAATAATTGTGAATTGAATTTTCTCACCATCTTTGAAGTCCAAATTATAGAACAATTTTTGCTGTCTCAGGCACAAGTAGCAAGCTTATAAATACATCAGAAAGAGGATAAAAAGGAGGGTCAGTATGATTCAGTGACTGAATTACAAGCTCACTGAAAAGGCCAGTTGTGTAGTTCGGTGCACGGGGTGCTCAGTAATTAGATAACAAGTGTCTGAGGCCAAACAGAAAGAGGAAAAAAGTGCAGCTACCTCACCTACCTATGGTTTTTTTCAGAGACACTGTTTAACACCGACCTTCTGGGCAGTCTCTGCTGTGCTGCCCTGTGATGGATGTGCACAATTTACAAAAAGGCACAAGGGCAAGGGATCTTCTAGGGACAGGGACAAGTGAGCCACAAGCTGCCAAG
This sequence comes from Sturnus vulgaris, assembly GCF_052056855.1. Classification (NCBI taxonomy): domain Eukaryota; kingdom Metazoa; phylum Chordata; class Aves; order Passeriformes; family Sturnidae; genus Sturnus; species Sturnus vulgaris. The sequence continues at coordinate 10,811,248 of NC_142250.1, forward strand.
TGCTCAAGATGAAACCTGCAGGACAGAGGCATTATTGGAAAATATGGAGGGAGGCATAAAACAAGATAACAGGGGAAACACAACAAAGAAATAAGAAGCCACATGCTGCATCACAGACCAGATCTGTCACACATCAGAGATCCAAACCACTGTCCCCTGCAACATCTGCTTGCCCTTTCCCTGACAGGGATGCCCCTCCAACAGCCTATAGAGAGAATGTTCAGACTGTTATGTGATCTCTATTTCTCATTCTCCCTTTAATCACTGATTCTGCACTGATGCTTCACTTCCCACTGCTATCAGCCAACCCTCTCTCAAATTTCTTTAAACATCCCTCAGCAGGACCTACTGTGCCCCTTCCTCTCAATTGTACAGGATCCTATGTAAGCTTGAGGCTCTCCCTCCTTAACCATCTAATGATGCTGAACTCTCCCTTCAAGGATTTTTTACATGTGTGCACATCTTTCTTGTGCCACCCCTTCCCTCCCAAACCTTGTTGATGAGAATCATGTCCCCGTGTGCTGTGGCAGCCAGGAGGGCCAACCCTGTCCTGGGGTGCATCAGGCCCAGCATTGCCAGTCAGGAAATGGAGGAGACTGTCCTGCTCTGATCTGCTCTGGGCACCTTGAGAGCTGGGGGCAGTTTGTAGTACCAAAATATAAAAGAGATACAAAACTTTTACAGGGTGTCCAAAGAAGGGCAAAGAAAATTATGAAGGATCTAGAGGGAAGAACACATGAAGAGTGGCTGATGTCATCTGGCTTGTTCAGCCTGGAAAGGAAGAGACTGAACAGAGACCTCAGTGCAGTCACAACTTCCTCCTGAGGGGAAGAGGAGGGTCAGGCACTGATCTCTGCTCTGTGGTGACAGGGACAGGAGCCACGGGAATGGCCTGAAATTGTGCCAGGGGAGGTTGAGGCTGGACATGAGGAAAAGGCTCTTTACCCAGAGAGTGGCTGGGCACTGGAACAGGCTCCTCAGAGCAGTGGTCACAGCATCAACGTTGACAGAGTGCAAGAAGTGTTTGACAATGCTCTCAGGTACACGGAGTGAGCCTTGGGGTGATCCTGTGTGGGGTCAGGGGTTGCACTCAATGATTGTTGTGGGTTCCTTCCAACACAGAATATTCTGTGATCATTTCTCTTCTTCCTTTCTCTTCTGTGCACTCCCTTCCACTCTTTAGTCACTCCTATGCACTACGGACCAGGCAGAAACTGTGCCCTTCACTGTGCTGCCCCACGAAGTGCAGCCTCCATCCCCCAGGCCAGACCTGCACCAGGCATCTCCCCCAAAGACAGACCTGCACCGTACATTTGTTTCACTTCTTCTGGCTTCTTACTAAAGCAGAAGTAGTGAAAAACATTATTTGCTGCCATAAAAAAGCCTTAACAAATGTCAGTATGTTCAAACTCTGCTATAAGGTGGGATACCTGTTTTCCCTAGGCTGATGTTCTGATGTTTTCCCAAAGCAAAATAAATACTTTGTCAGAGGTGCTAACATCTTCTAGTGTTAGAGAAGTGATCAGTGCAGCCTTCAAGGGCAGCAGTTATAGACAGACAAATTAGGTCCTGCAGCAAGCTTTCAGACTAGGGGAGCAAGCTCACAGGTGAAATTATATAAGAAAAGAATGCAGAGATGCAGAGAACTTAGCCCTTACCTCCATACTCATAACACCGAGGCAAGTGCATTTTAACCCTCAGCTTTTCTAAATGATGCTTTTCATATGGGGGGGGAATATAAGCTAGACGGCACAATCCTTACTAGAACTGAAGCTTTGCTGACAAGTTTGGGCCTAATCTTAGCATTTAAAAAGTAATCTACTAAAATTATTGAGGCTGATCTAAATTTTATTAAAATCCTGCCAAAGTCTATCACTCCAATAAAGAGAAGGGTCTTAAACAAATCAGGCCACAAACATTTGATAAACAAGACTTGCAAAACTTCAATAAAGTCCAAAGGGTAAACCATGTATACTGTGAGCATAACAAAGGAAACACTGGGCAGAAATTTCAAAGTTTGGTCCTACTCTGTGTAGAGAAGTCTTTAGAGGCTTCCAATTATTTGCAAAAAGTAGAATATTAAAAATGATGCTAAATACTAACAATCTCTAGTTTTCACTTCTGCTACAAATGTTCTCCTGAAGTTCATTCCTCAGCTCAAGTTACACAAAACTACAACTCTCCTATTCATCCTCTGCAGTATCCTCCCCCACGCACAAAAGTTATTACCATTTATATTATGCAGAATTGATAAAGGCTCACCTCAATTAAAAAGTTCTTTTTCTGAAGAGCCGGCATTTCTTTTTTTCTTTAGTCTTCTATTGTTTTGGAGTTGACATAATAACATTTCTAGTCAGCAATTAGCAAAGAAAGTCTTTGCTAAAGACCAGGCCTAAAACTTCCCCAGAGCTATAGTTAAAATGTATATAATTACTCAGCTAAAGGTTTGAGATATGATTGTTTATATATTAAATTGTTCTTACAAAAGGGATAGTCTGTTAGGAAGCAACATAATTAAAATATAAACAATAAACTAAACAGGTAATAAAGCATCAATTGGCTCTCCATTATAGAGCACCCACCTTTTACCTGGTATGTTTTATATATTTTGTTCCAGTTATGTTTTTTAATAACGCAAATTAATTCATTCCTTTAACAAGGCTTGAAAGAACATTATTTGCATTTTTATGGCGTACTGGTAGGGTAATTTTGTTGTGTTCTTTTTTAAGACTAACACCACAAAAAAATCTTTTCAAATCCTTTATAAAAGCAACCCCTTTTCCATTTATAAATACAGCAGTCACCACTTCAAGGTCAGCTTCAGTTTTCTAATACTTATGCAAAATGATCAGAGCTTACAAGGGAATTATCTGTGCGTAAGTTGAAACTCTATATTATAATGGAGAGGCAACAGGGGATAAAAGTTGGCTTTTCAAAGAAAAATATATTTTGTGGTTTTTCTTTAAATAAATGAATCAGTGATTCAACAGAGTAACAGAATTCCTTGTCACAGAGCTTGCACCTGAATGAAAATGTACAGATAAAAAGATCTTGTAAAAGCATCTATACATGATAAATATGAGCCTTCAGCTGGATGAGTGCATGGAAAATTACAGAGGGTTTCATGTGTCCACACATGAAAAGAAACATGCCAAAATGAAGCAAAGGAGGAAACGCTACTTATGAGCCACCCTTCTGGGCAGCACAGCAGGGGTGGCAGAGCAGGGTCCCTTTTGGGACATGGGGCAGTGTCCCCAGGAGTCTGCAGCAGCCTGGTACAGCTGTCCCAGGCTGTGGGGAGCCCGGGGGGCTGCTGCCATGGCTGTGGGACGATGGCAGGCAGAGAACACTGAGATGGCTGAGACACAGCAAACGTGGCTGTGGGACAATGGCAGGCAGAGAACACTGAGATGGCTCAGACACAGCAAACGTGGCTGTGGGACCATGGCAGGCAGAGAACATTGAGATGGCTGAGACACAGCAAACGTGGCTGTGGGACCATGGCAGGCAGAGAACACTCTGAGATGGCTCAGACACAGCAAACGTGGCTGTGGGACCATGGCAGGCAGAGAACACTGAGATGGCTCAGACACAGCAAACGTGGCTGTGGGACCATGGCAGGCAGAGAACACTGAGATGGCTCAGACACAGCAAACGTGGCTGTGGGACCATGGCAGGCAGAGAACACTGAGATGGCTCAGACACAGCAAACGTGGCTGTGGCCCTGCCCTGAGCGCAGCCTCGCGGGTCAGGGGCCTGCTGGGGACTCCTCTCCAATTTCCTGGCAGCCTTGCAAGGCTTTTCTCTGTTTACTCTTAACACAGACAAACGCCTAACACAAAACACGGCCAGGCTTGGAATGAGATCTGCTCTGTGACAAGATCCTCCTGCCACTGCACTGCTTGAAACTGAAGGCCTTGATAGGGGTGAAAATTTCTCCTGCACAAGGCCCAGCAACGCTGAACACGTTTTACACCGTTCTCATTGGCATCTGGGCCAAGGTGCTGAGATAAGTGACACAGCAAACAAAGCTCATTTCTTTTACATTCCCTGCACGGTCTGCTCCAATCTCCACCTATGCACTAGCCCCATGCTGTCAGCCATTCACACCAGCCCATGTTCTACTCTTACCCCATTGCCTGCTCCTCACCTGAAGCTGCCATTCTGCAGCACATCACAGTTAAACTTTTGTAGGAATGAGAATAGCTCACAAATGAAAGCAAAATACAGAAAAGTATTAATTAAAATAAGGGAAGAAGCTCTTGAGAAAGAAAGAGCTGCTATACCAAGCAGGAGTTCTTAAAATAAATAATGAGTCAGGAGAAACAAAATATGTTCAGTTACCAAAATCGTTTGTATATAGACTGCTGTAAAACTTCCCATATGGGATAAACAGATGTTAGCACATACTAGGCAACAACAGATACCCCTTGCCTGACATCTTGCACATTATTTGATTGGATTGTATTTTTATCAGATAAAAATAGTGCTTGCTAATATAATGTGAGGGAGGAGGGTCTATACGTTCAAGGAACCAGCTTCTGATATTTTTGTAACTATTTAGAGCATACTACATTATCTTGGGCATTTCATATTTCTTGTGCTCACACGCATTTTTAGGCTCAGAATGATCATTTTTCCCTCACACCTTTCTTGATAAGCACAAGAGACTCCAATTGCTTTTTTACACCGACTCACAAGTGCCTCTAACATTCAAAGCCTCCACTCCAAAGTGCCCTGTAACCCATTTAATCCCGTATTTGAATGAATATACACTAATTATATTTTAAATACCCAGAGCTAAGTGTCAGATACCTTTGCAACAAACTGATGTTAAAATCAGATAGGAAGTTTGAACTGACAGCTGCTCTTGCCCACCTTAATCAACTGAAGAGTAAAGAGAAAGCTGAATCAAAATCTAATCAATATTCTTCATGAACACTTATTCCTAAGCTTCTCTGAACACATCAGAGGATGAAGAGCATAATAGATTTCTTAATTTTTGAACAGAGCAATGATTAGATTTCACTGTTGACCAGGAGCTTCATGATCCCCTCCTGGGAATACACAAAGAAATTAGGCTGAATTATTTTATTATACCATCATTAATTTCTTTCTTCAAAACACATTGTCAAAACACCAAATTAGGAAAGATGTGAAACAGGGATTGGTTTATGCCTTTTGACTGTGCTTGCCCTGGTGGGCCCTTGCTCTCTCATTGCTCCCTGCAGCATTAACCCACCATATTGTGGGGAGCTCCCCCAGGAATGTCATGCCAGACATTTCACAAAACATTTTAACAGGAAAGCTTCACTTCAAAGTGGGCCAGTGCAATGACAGCAGCTGTGATGGATTACAGTCAGACCTACACTGTGCCTGAAATACTCATGCCTCCACAGGAGGGGAGAGCAGAAGGAGAGTACATAAAGATGTGCCAATCCTTTCCTCCCTTATTCCCGAGTGATCCCAAATATTGGCTTCACTTGTATTGTCCCAGAGCCCCTGCAGGACTGTGTCTCCACTGACCTGAAGGCAGGTTCTCTGAAACATCACTTCAGTGACTGATTGAGGACAGGACAGGAGAAAATGCAGGAAACCTTATTTGCTACATCACAGCAGGTTCATTGTACTGCTTCATTGTACTGCTAGAATACAAAGGAGTTTGTGGCAGTAATTGGAAAGAGTATTTTAAAGTCTGACTGACTGTCAGGCATTGTGGGAGAAACAATTAGCAACGTGGTTTTAAAATGCACCAGAGACTGTTTTGAGTGAACCTCAAAAGAAAAGAAATCCTTTTAAGTTTCAAAATATTTGGATCCCAGGTGAGTTCATCCCAACTTTTCTTCTTTTGCAACAGCTTCATCCCTTTTTTTTTAAAGTGGATCCTGTCCTCCTTCCCATCTGCATTCTATTGGAGTTAATTACCAAAATCATTCCAAAAACTTTTGTTCTTTTTTCCCAATTATGATTCTCCCGACTCATTTTTTTCCTCAGTGATGTCTGCACACCATCAAAAGAAGTTACACCTAGCATTATGTCTCATGACAACAGTAACTGAAAATAACTTACCATCAGTATTATATTTAACAGGTAATAACATTCTATAAATACAATAAAAGCATCATTTTGCTCTCGTTGTTGTTTAATACTGCCACTTGATCTTAACGAATAAGCCTATGGAAAACTGGAAACTTTGCTTCCAGAAATGGGTACCATATAATTCAAAATACCTTCCATTATACTCTTATTTCTCAAAATTACATTTTTCTATTCTGCAAAAATATTTTCTATTCTTTGCAATCTCCAAAAGAATTAGTGCTGCATTCCTCTCTATAAACACCATTTCTGTTGCATTTGTGTTCACATCTGCTTCCTAAGACTCACTCCATTGACTTCTGAGGTTTGGTGAAAGTGAGAAATGGTGTATTTACCCTTTTTAATTCAAAAATATTCGGACCCACTGATCTAAATATTCATTTTTATTTGATATTCATATTTTCTTTTTGCAAAAGTATGTCCACACATACACATTTGTTCTATTGTTAGGCAAATCAGGAAAATGCAGCCTCTGTTTACAAGAAGAGCAGCAGCAGCATCCAGAATTAGGAACCCAACACGGGCAACCTTTGCTTTGGTTGAAAGGAATTGATTGGGATACCACAGCATACAACCACACACAAAGAAGCTGCAGCATACCAGTGTGAAAAGCCCAGCAAGATCTTAGGAGCAGCAGCACCCTTCCACAAGTGCTAAAACAAGCATTCAAGGAAGCTGGACTGAGGAATGTGGCTCACACACAGGGACAGGCACAGTGTACTTCATGAGTACATTAAAATAACCTTTTTCTATTTACATAATAACTTACATAAGAGGCAAATGTCAGGAAGTCACTTAAAACTCAAATATGTCTGTTCCTGAGCAGCTTAACTGACATGTTGTTGCTATTCCCAGAGTCTGAATTCCTGGAAACCAGGAGGCTGACACAAATGAACAATTTACATTTTTAAGCCAATATAATTGGATTAATCCAAGATAAAGATTTTGATTAATTGTATTCATCTCTCCTTAGAAGAAGTGCATTAGGTTACTGTAGCCTCAGCCCTAGATTGATTTGTTCATTTATTCTAAAAGGCAAGTACTATGTATTTAAGTGATACATGTGCTCTGTCTTTAACTTTCAAAGTGAAGGGCCTAGTCTAGAAACACTGCTGTGCCCCTGCTCCCACCCAGAAGTCACACTGGAAAGTAGCAACTGATGTTTCTGCTTCTACCTCAAATCTGGCTAAAATAGGTCAACAAGTTCAAATTTCTAGACTGACATGTCCCACGTGCTTTCATTACACAGTCTTGCTTCCTTCTGATTGTTTAGCATCTTAAAAAATGTGTGTGTGTTTGTGTGGGTGGGGAGAGGATACTGTTTAAAAGGACAAATAGAAGTGTGGAATTATGCTAGATGAAAGAATTTTTTTTGGGGGGGGGGAAACAATTATTTATGTGAACTGCCTTTTTTTTTCTTTTTATGGAAATTTTTAAAAGATTCTTTGATTCCATTTGAAGTGATTCTGTACCTGACTTTCAAGGTACAGATCAAGAGTTCCCCTGTCAGATGGTCAACTGTGTATTGAACCTGAAATAAAGCTGTAAATAGCTGGGTTTTAGGTGAGGTTTGGCACTTTAAAAAATCTACTAATGAGTAATATTTCAGCAAGAATAAGAAAATAGAAGTAGTATGCTTTAACTGTGTTATCCTTTTCAACAGCTATAAGCAGAATCTATTTAATGCTAGAAGGGTCTGAGTTTCCTTCTCCATCAGTGTTTATTTCAATACCATCCAGAGTTTTCACAACTGCCACCTTGGATATTCAGTTTGGCTGTCTGCTTTGAGATGGGTGTTTTGGGTAAGGAAGAGCATAAGGGAAAGACAGGAAGAGAAGCAAAGAAAAACAGCAATGAAGCAATTGTCCTCCTCAACTGGTAACAGCTTTGCAACAAATAAGGTATCAGCCCACGCTCATACAGTTCATGTTGAGATTCATTTACCTGACAAATTACTTCCCCCAAACTTCTAGCTTCATTATTTCCTTAGATAATTATGCCGGCATTTTTTATTTCTGGAGTGATTTGTGATGGTAGTGAGCATCTGGCATTGTGTTATACACAACTTTCTCTCCAATTAATGTGAGGAAACAAATGTCATTTTAGGGATGTTTTGTTTTCCACAAAGGTTATATCCTAGGTAAGCTTCAAGTATAAATATAACACACACTTTTTCAAGCACTCAAATCCAGTCCAGTGAATGCAAAATCAGTTGCATAACAGAGTATGTGTAACCTTTTCACCCCTCTATGATTATTATAAACATGGCATGAGCTCTTCAGAAAGAGCAGTAGGAAAACATTCTTCAGAGAGACTCACGTTTAACAAAAGACAACAGGTACTTGTTGGATCTCAGGAAACTGGAGTTTTTGAGCTCTCTGTGCTTCCAGGCACAGACCCCCTGAAAAACACTGCTCTGAACCTGAAACCTTGGAGAAGACTTGTAAATATGAATAATAAGTTAGAAAGCACAAATGTGTAGTGGATTAGATGTGTGTATTTTCACTGGGTGATGAGTTTTAAATTTGAGGTTTTATGTATAATGGTAGCTATGGGACAAGATGGAGAATTTTGGGTGGTGTCTTTCTTCTTGTTCATCTTCTTCTCTTCCTTCTTCTTCACAGAACTTAGGTAGTTACCTTTAGATTGGTCAGTTGAAAGTCACTCTAAGGATCATGGGAACCTATTATTGGGCTAAAAGTATAAATAATATAGGTGTTAAACTTTAATTGGTCTGTTTAGCTTTAAAAGGCCTTCAAACAGGCTCAGCTTAGAGCCATTTTTCCTACTTCTAGCAAGGAGCTGGAGGTGCTGCTATGCTTTCTGTAGATTTTGATAAGATATAATAAACAACCAAGCCCAAACACGAGAATCCATCTCAATCGCCTTTCTAATAATCCTGGCTCCGAACAGAAACAGACGAGACTGAGACAAACCAGTGATTAGTGGTGCATAAAGCCAAACACACTCTTATAATACTAAGCCCTGCACTTACCTCTACCTGAGCACCTCCCTGCATGCCAGGGCATTGCTCTGGAAGCATTTATTGCATTTTCAATGCATCTCACTTTTTGTCTTTTTTTCTCCTCACTAATTTCAGCCCTCTGGTAGAGATCTTATCCCACTCCTGTTTCCCAAACTGAGGATGGAAAATGTTAAAATGTCTATGGAGATATTTATTATACACAGAGATAATTATGTCCCAGAATTAGCTGTGTGTGTGCTGGAGGGTATCAAATTCAGGTATATCCTCAGTGCAGATATTCTCTGCACCCAAGAAAAGGTATCTAAACTAACTGAGTCAGTTGAGGAAAAGAAGCAAGGATGTCTTTGAATCCTTCAGATTTTCAAATCCTTTGCTGAGATTCATATCTCCTGTTCACCTTAGAACTACATGGACTAAGCAGGCAGTTTAGCCAAATTTCCCGTGACAGTTGCAACTGTCAAGTTCTCTTCACAGTTGCAATGAGCCCCTTCTTTGTCTCTTGGAACAGTATTTGACAGGTGGCTTCTCCTTCTTGTACATTTTGTCTCAGTTTAAGATGCCTCCACCTTTCATTTACTTTTTGTTTTGTGGGGGTAGTGGGGTGTTTGTTTCAGCTCATTGTTCAGACTGTGTTTAAAATTGCTTCCTGCCACCACTCCTGTATTTCTACTGCTGTTTCCCAAGATAAAAATTTCATCTGTTTAGACCACATGCATTCTGAGACTTTATCAAAAACTTGTATGCTAACTGTATCTCACAAGGGAAGATAAAAACAATTCTAGACAATCAAGGAAATTAGTGTTTCTTTGAGGATCTTACCTATTTCCTTAGAGATTTGTTCTACCACCCACCGGATATCCATCCCCTGAGCTGGCTCAGCAACATAAGCACTACCCCGAGCTGATTATTTTTCAAGTGTCAACTCTGAAATTGACCAAAAAATCCCAAAATTTTAAGGACTCAGGAGCAAAGAGCTTTACCTTGGATGTGAATCTCTATGAACACATCAGCCCTTTTGGGCACCTCAGCTATATCAGGCCACAGCCCCTGCCCCCATCTGGTGCACACAAGGCCCAGCCCAGGTCCTGCTGGCTGCTGCAGCACCACAGGACACCAAGACAGCCCCTCTTTAGGACAGGATCATTCACAAAGATCAGATTAATAAATCATTCTGACAGAGGAATTCATATTCTCTGGAGCTTTTGTATTCCAAGAGATCTTTACAGAACTGAGCAGTTGCTGAAGAGAGAAGCCTAATAAAAACAAATTTTGAATTGGCGCTGTAAAACTGTTAGTGCTAAGGCTGAAGGGTTTCTGACCAAAATTTAGCCAATGTATCTATGTCTGAAGCCTTAATATTTGTAGCAAATGCCACCTAGGAAAGCTCATATAATCTACCAGACATGCCAGTGCAACAGGTCTCCTTTCAGTCCCAGTTGAATACAGCTACCTGATAGTATCTGAGCTCTCCCTGGTGAAGTTCCATCCAAATAAATATCCAAATTCAGTGTGTAAGGGTTGTCTACAGACTAATTCCTCATTAAAGTACAACCTGAGCAGTGGAGCCATAGCTACTGACGTAGCTGTGGCATCAAAACAATTTTACTGCATAACCATAACCCCAACTGAACATAACAGGAAGAAAATCATCTGTAAAGATGAAAGATGCACTTTAAAGAAATATGTAATTTAAAAACTGAGGACAGCAAATTGGTCACTGAAAAGAAGTATCTTGACCAAAACTCAGCTGTAAACCAACCTTTGCAATGATGGGCACTACACACACAAGCTTGCAAATAGCAATAAACTCAACTGAACCCCAGCTCAAAGAAACTGCAGGGAGGTTTTAAGTAAACTCGACAGCTGTTCATCCAATGTCTTGTTCCTGACAGACTCAATCAGCTACTGTCTGAGCTCCTCAAGATGTCCAGATCTGAAGCTATCATGTTTATTCTCTATTTTCAGCTTTCCAAAATGCAACTCATGAGTGCTGCAAGATAGGGCTGTCAATCTCTAAATATAACAGGGGATTCATACCCTGTTGTCCACTGGTTTCTGCTTTTCTGCTTACAAATCCATGATATAAATTAAATGCCATGAAACTGCTTATTATCTTTTTGTTTTCCATTCAGATCCTCTAGATGTGTTATTCACAGCTAATTTTATTTCCCCCAGTATTGTCTGAAAGGAGGGAGGCAATTACAGGTACATTTACTAAAACTAGGTATCCTTTTCAATTACACTCATCCTGAGCTTTGAAAGTTGGAAGTTTGCTCTTTATTATAGGAAAATAATTTTTACAAGGACATATTGAAATGGAATGAGTATTTGGGGGGAGAGGAGGGAGGGCTTTTGCTGCTTGTGGCTACCTCATTACATGGCTGAAATTGCAACCATTTGTAATGCTGTCTTTGTACAACACACAGCACCAGTCTCAGCATTGCTTAACATGCTTGGACACAGATTTATTGCCCAGAAACTTTAATAGTGGTAAATGTTTAATTTATGGCTTCATTTAAAAATATTAATCTAATAGCAAGGCAGATGGATGGAAACTAGTTTCCATTTCCTCTTGCAGGGCTTTATGCGATGTCGTGAACATGGCTGTCTTCAGCCAGGAATACTGGTATACTGAGGTCAATACAAAATGCAAATCCACTTCAATGATATAAAAATCAATTCTTAAAATCTGTCATGTCCCCAAACCTTTCAAGACAGTTTATTAATGTCAGTTGATGAAGCCCCATAAAGCTGCTGCTTCTTATAAAGAAGAGATTAAACTAAGGTGGAGGAGTCAAGAGTTCACCAAAGGAAGAAAGAAATGCAAATATGTTCAGCTTTCTTGTGTGGTTGTTTTTATTAGACTAATGACCACATACAGAAGTATAACATAAAATTCAATAGAAACATAATGACCTTAAATGGGATTTTGTCCATCTTTTAACAACCAAATTTTTATCCACCCATGAAGAAGCATCAAGGGTCACACCAGACACAGCTACTGCTGAACATCAAAGGCAATCTCTCAAAAACTCAGTGTGCATCAAACAAATAATTGATGTAAAAAACGAGGACCGACTCATCATATTTTGTTGGAGTAAAGGGCATTCAGCTGAATCCCTGGAGAAATTTTACATTGCAAAAACTGAACTATATTCATTAGTCTCCCCATTTACTTAGTTCAGTCTTTCTACAAACTCCATGACAGCTTAAGCCTTTCAATAAAGCCAAAAGCGAACATAAACAACTGAGTGAGTTTCCATAGTGAGGACACCCACACATGCATTGCATGGTAAGACAGTGCCCTGTCACAGTCAAATATCACAGAAGCCCCCTCTGCCTGTGCAGAGCCTGCAGGAAAGGATGGCATTAAAGTACTTCGATGCTCCTCTAACACACAAACTTCCATCTTAAATGACCTGAAATGACTGAGGTATTTAACATTTTTTAGGTTTCCCTGTCTGTAACTCCTGCATGCATATTTTATTTTCCTTGCAACAGGAAAATGCAGAATTGCATTGACAAGAGTGCCGTGGGAACCAGATAGTTTTTCAGAGGATGGTTATAACAGAGATGATTATTCAGTTGTCAGCATCAAAAACAGGACTTAAAAGAATACACATTGGTGCCTGCAGAATACTATCTCAGTAGCAGCTTTCATGATCTGTCAGGAAAAGAAACATACTCACTGAAAGCCATGGAAACCACTTCTAGGAAAGAATCAACAAATCCTTTTTGTCAAGTCCTTGAAGTCTGCCAAGAGCTCTAATATAATTAGCAAAGGTTTCTTTGAGAAGGCAAGGCAATCTAGGAGTTACTGCTTTGGGCTGAGATGAAATAGTTGAGAGTCGATTCTGTGACTGCCACTGGTCTAGCGAACAATTCTGGGCAACTCCGTGTGCTCTCCACTAATTTTGCTGGAATCGAGGGAATAAAGCCAATTGTGACAGTTTGAGAAACATGCCTGTGTCTGCCCATGAGTTTCTGTGGTTTTTGAACAGCATGTATCTTCACCTCCTTCCAGACAAAGTAAAACTTACATTCTGGATCAGAAACACATCAGAACACAAGGGAAAAAAAGCTTAGAAAACTAAAACATGGTTATTGTGAGGCTGTTGACATCAAACACTCTTCCAAAAGAAGACATAAGCAAGAAGGAAACATGGCTAAAATATCAGCATACAGATATATATGTATTATCTATATGCATTTTTATCCATATACATGGCATTCTGTATTATTTATCCCCTCCACATCCCGAAAAAACAAACTTGGCTGAGTATTTTGCAGGCCCAGTTAAAACCAGTGCTGGCAACTTGGCCACCAGCTGCACCCCAGACAGCCCATTTACAAGCAGCTGAACTGAACCCCAGCTATGCTGTGTCAGTGCTACAAACCCAGATTTGAAATGCCTTGATGAGACTCACAACACAACCACTGCATTTTGTGTAGTGCATTCTCCCCTATATCTGTGCAGAGCAGTTCACAGTTTTTCATGAGACTTGGGATGCAAGAAAAGCCCAAGTGGTTCTTTTTCACACTGTTCAGTGCAGAGCCTGCAAACTGAAATACAGAAAAACCAATAAGGAGGTTTATGGTCTGAAAAATAATGTGTCTTTTAGTTTCATTGCTGCTGTGGATGAACTCCTAAACAATGCCCCTTATTGACAGAGAACCCCATTGATGTGTCCCTACAATAAATTAACCCATCACAGTACTTCAGTGAATGATCAGTCCCTTTACAACTGCATTTATTCTACAAAAAGCTAAAATAAGCAATAAGCTTGTACATTTGGAAGGGCTCTAGACACTGGATACCATCCGTGTGATATATGTTCAGAAGAATTTCTCACAGAATAACCAGGGGAATAGAGGAAAGCACTTACCTCCATTTATCTACTACAGGATATAATCGTACCTCTCTACCTCATCTTTAGTACAGTACAGCACTTAGAAGTAGCCCAAGAGAATAAATATTTTGTCCATTATTTAGACAGAGGATAGATATATGCAAATTTTTCTTTTCCTTGCAGCCAGTCCTACTTTAGTCATGTAAAAACACTTTACAGCCCAATGAGCTAAACACTGGCAGACAATAGCTATAGCTGAAACACAGCTGGGAGCAGCTGGATCCCAATCCTGCAATGTGTTTATCTGCAAAAAGTGAGAAAGTTATCACCCACTGTTGGCTTCATTGTTCTTGTTTCCAAATTTGGATGGAGAGAGCATGATATTATAAGCAAATAGATTTGGAAAAAAAAAAACAACAAAAAGAACCCACATTTCTTGATTCTAGGCATTGGGTATAAGAAGAAATGGCAATTAGAACAAATTATCTAAATGCCTCACTAGTGTAGGGATGTGCATTTTAATATAATCATATTATTGCCCTAATTTCAAAAGATAAATTTGTTCTTTATCACTTCACATTAATTTGGTCAAGTATTACTTCCAATTTGAAGCTGAATTTAAAACATTTGTGGTTTTCTTCCAAAATCTTCAAATGAACATCTGTTTTCCTCAAAGCCTGCTAATAGCAATTGAAGGAATCTCCAGGTATACTCCCTTTGTTCTCTTTTTTTTCTTCACAAGGGTTTTGCTAGCCTAATTAACTCACATGCATCATAGCGTTTTATAAGAATGACAGGCCTCAAAAGCACCAGTACTTGAAAAAATTATAACCACAAGGAGCTAAACTACACAAAAGGACCACCATGAAAAGGTTAGGAGAGACAAATCAAGTATTAAAGCAGGAATGCCCTACAGTTTACTCATGGCAGGAGGTTGAGCTCTACAATAAGGATATTTACCTTTGTAACATTACAAAAGAACTGCACACTTCAAATCCCTCCATCCTAAGAAGTGTCTTTTAAAAAACCATACAAAACTGGATGAGAGCTAAGGCTAATTCTGGGAAGCACACTTGCATCCTATAAATCAATGAAAATGTTGTTTTGAGGTTGGCCATGTAACCAATGATCAGTTTTGTTAATTGTCTTAGATGGGGATAACAACCTGCAGCTCCATTCACCAAAAAAAAAAATTGGCATCTCAAAATCTTCCCACAGATACCAGAATCCCAAAGGCCAATCCTTTTCTTTACCCATCAGCCTCTTTACCATTCCTCATCTAGAGTTAGTCAAACTTTCAAAAGTGGAAGCTGAGCACAAATGAACAGGAGCATACGTAGTCTTCATGGAGCACATGGGGAAATTTATTCCAAATTACAGACAAACTCATTTACATTTTCACAGCTGAACATTATTCAGTATTTGGCAGAAAACTACTGAAATCCATTCTATGTCCACATCATTAACTTGTGCTGGGGTTTTATTCTTCACTTTCTGAATCCACTTATTTCCAAAACCAAGTCGACTTTGACCCTGCAGGCTGGCACCATCTTTAATATTTTTATTTTGTTTGTGTCCAAAAATACTGACTGAGGTCCTTCTGCTAAGTGTCATCCGGCCCATCAGGATGAGACAGCTAAGATCACACACCCATGAATGTTTAACATATCCTTAGGGGCTTTACATCTTGGGTCACAAACTAGAATTTGTTGCTAGGGGAGTCTGTGGAGGCAAACATTTCCAATGGGCTCAAATTAATAAATAAAAGGCTCAAAAAAAGAGATAGATAGAGAGAGAGAGAGAGAGAGAGAGAGAGAGAAGGAGTGAGAGTATTGTTGCCTTTTCTCTTTAATGTTCCTAATCAAACAGATGGATGCTGAAATATTGAGAAATAGAGGGTGGCCAGGCTTGCCTATTGTCCTAAATGCATTTTTTACTTAATTCAGTAAAAAATACACTTTATTTACGTACATGTATCCTACAGAATGTTTAATACATGCATGATGTCTATTTAATATGAAAACACTACATCTAAGAATATAACACATTTTTAAGTATTCTTCCATACATACATCACAGTTTAGGCATATATCAAAAAGAGATATCAAATATCACTAAGAAAATGATGAATGATATCCAAATGTATTAAGCACATTATTACTTCAGATAAACAACCCTTAAATTATTCTGATTTATTTTTTAATTTTGCTAGAAAGCATATTTACAAAAATAAGATAGGGTTTTAAGACATGAAACTGGATATAAATCATTAACCAGACAGCTACACTTTTCTCACTCTGAAACTATTGAACTGAAGTATTAATGATTGCTTAAAAGTATAACTGATGGTGAATTTTGAAACTTACCATTACAAAGAGGCAAAAGAAATAGAGAAATGTGGTATAGAAGCTCATTTACATACAAAGATTTAATATTTGTACATTACTCTGGTATAACTGAAACCCTTATTTGAAGCCTCCCCAAATATTGACAACTTTAGGCCATTTAGGGCACAACACTGAAAACAAAGCACAAGTAAATTGTATCTCTTGCACACTATTTTTTTTACTTATAGGTTCAAAACCACTTTAAAAAGAAGGTGATGATCCCTATTTGGCAGATGGGAACAGAAGAAACAGAAGCAAGATAAAGTAATTTCTTGAAGTTAGACCTTCTGCCACAGCCTGGACAGAAAGCTCTGTTTCTGTGTCACTGACCGACCAGAAAACTTCTGGTGTGAAGATGAATTGTATGGTCTCCTTTTAAACAGAGGTGCAAAGAGCAGCCATTGCTTATGGCTGTCTATAGGAACATGTTTGACCTTCAGTACATTTTAAGGAGCTGGTCAGTATCATTAGGTGAATTCTTACAAAGTGGAGACCAAGGCACATGGCACAGTGATGGCCTGCCAGGCTATGACTGGGTCAGCCAGCAAGTGAGCCACAGTGCTGGGAGCTGAAAACAAGGCAGCTCAGCCAAGTCAAATGCCAAACATCTCAGCTCAGGGACACTTACCAAGGGCACACAGTGCTGAAATAAAATTCCAGATTGGTTATGTATGCCCTGCTCAAATTTGGGTCTTTTTTTCTTATGTACTCATTTATTTTTCAAGTATTTATATTTAAGAAACAGAGGTATTTCTTCTCACTCCCCTCAAAAATATACAAAAAGGAGGGATCTCTATTTAACCAGATAGAGAATTCACAAAAAAGTCCTAAACTGCAAACGAAGCATCAGTTTTAAATATCTGAAACCCATGTACTACCATTGTATTATCTATTACAATGTAATACATTATTCATCTTAATTGCAAGTATTTAATTTCCAATGTAATGCCAATATTCCCATAAGCATGAAATATCCTTCCCTTGATTACAGATTTTAAAATATATATTTTATTGGGTTAACTGATGTCTACTCATCAATTACTCATTCAAATGTGCTGAATAACCTTGCTCTTCCATACTTCTCTTTAGGTCTAACTGGCAGATAATATGGAAAGGAAGATCAATGATGGACAGAAGTGAACTGTTCCATACCACAAGTAGCCCACATCTTTAATCATCACTGTTGTCAAAGACAATGTAACTAAGAAAATCTTCAATCATTATTAGTAAACTCGATGAGTATAGAAAAAAACTAAATTGTAACAGGCAGAACTTGAATAATGGCAACTATCATTCATTAATGTTTCAAAATGAAAGGCATTTTCCATGTATCATATATTACACCAAATTAAATACGTGTCAGCCAGTCAAATAAAGGACATTGATTCATTGATAGAAGCCCCAAAGACAAATA
Organism: Sturnus vulgaris; assembly: GCF_052056855.1. Lineage (NCBI taxonomy): Eukaryota > Metazoa > Chordata > Aves > Passeriformes > Sturnidae > Sturnus > Sturnus vulgaris. Next base: position 10,828,981 of record NC_142250.1, read on the forward strand.
GTACATCTGAATGAGTCCATCAGTCTTTACAGTTATTTAAAACAGAGCCACAGTATTTAATGAAAGGTTGAATTTGTCTTTGGCTGGTTAATGCATGCTGTTCCCAGTTCAAATCAGATGAGAGTTTAAGAAAGTTTTCTGAGGTCATTTCTGCACTACACCGCTTTCTTTCTGGTCATTTCCATCCAGTAATATTCTTTTGTGTTGTTGCCCATTTTGCTTCATCATCTTATGATAGATAGTTAGATAAGTTGCAGACATACTTTATCCTCCCTTTATTCAATTTCTTGGTATATTTAAAAAAGAAATGTCTTTTCTAGAGCTCACTAATGGGGTCAATTTGCAGAACAACACAGACAAAGCCACAGTACTTCTACGTTAAGTAAAAGAATTTGAACTCCAAGTGAGAGAAATTCTCAAAAGCCAAGGAAAACTAGTAGAAAGAAGAGCTTAAAGGATGGAAATCATATTCAGCAAGATGATCAATAAAAGGAGATGTAACAGAAATAATCTGAGCAGCAAAGAATCTAGAGACAGCAGTTTTTCAACTGTTTTTTTGCCTCATAGCATAATAATAGAACATATTTTTTTACATGACATTAGGTAAACTAATTTTTTTTACATAAATCATCAAGATCAAGAATTTTGTGAGCTAGAAAAGAAAGATAACTCACTCAGACAAAATATATGCAGAATTAAAAAATTAATTCTAATAAATATCTTGGAAGTGATCACAAATCTAATATGTTGCAGGTCGTCTCTCAAAGAGTATCAGTAACTTTAGCATGTGGGTTTACCTCCAGAGTTCTCCTGATTTCCTTTGGCCCATGTGGTGCTAGGCACCAGCAAAGTTTCATTCCATTTCATTTTCCAACTGGTACATCTCTGGGATCTGGTGTGGCCAGGCCATGACTACAGTACAAGGACTTCAGAGCACCAAGCATCAATTCCCCCATCCCAGGACATCTGAGGCCATCAGGAAGGGAGACCTGAGATCACAATAATTCATTTCTTGGGTCTCAGCAATTGCTTTATCCAGGGAATGCAGAGGTAATTTCAGACATATGAGGAGCCTGGCACACTGATCATCTCTCAGGAGGTAATTACTTCTGGTCAATACCAACTTATTTGCTGCAATCTGGCAAGTGTTTGCCTAAAAACAGCACACTGATAAAAAAGCAATTACCTTATTTGCCCATTGTTGGGGATGGAACACTGTCCCCACTACACCACTGCTGGAAATTCCTTTTCTGAGGGAACTGAGAGCACCAGCAAGGAAGCCTAGGAGCAGTCATGAGAAGCAAAAAGTTAAGAAGATTTTCAAGGCCTCTAATTTAAACTCCATTTTTAGGAATGAAAACTTAGCTCCAGAAAATGAATGCAGTCTGGCCTAGCAAAAGGTACAGAGTCTGTCTCAGATTTGAGCTAATGTAGATGTCAACATACAGACCTAAGACTGGAGGAGCAGAATTTCCTATGACCTCATAGAAGCAGAAACTCTTAAGTCTTTAAATGTCCAGGGTTTGAGGGAAAAAGGGAATCCAGCCCTCTGCTACAGTTGCAGTGAATTTTTACTTCTACCAGTTGTGACAAAAAACCCCAATCTTGCAGTATGTGACACAAGGGTAAGAGATGTTACAGTGCTTCCCCGAGCCTGCAGTCAACACAGAAGAATAAAGTGGCACTGGGAATTCCCCTGGGGAATTCATATTTCTGAATATGCATTTTTAGAACCTACAGCCCTGGATGCACTGGTAGCAGCACAGGAAAAACTTGATCACAGAAATTAGCAGCGTTACTTAAGGATGTGCTACAGACCAGGTGCCAGGAGTTCAATCACTGACACCCCCATAAACCATTACTTTTCTTCTGCACACAACAGAAAGAAGGTCTTTGTGATGTAGCTCTGCTATGTAAGGCCCTAGAGTCACCATCTCATCTAAATTTTTCCTCCTCTAAGATTACTTTGGGGTTTTCTTCCAATGGCATTTATCTCTGATTGACAAACTGAGTTGATTTTAAGTGGCAGGGAGTCAGATTTAACCAATTTTCCAATTGATATATGACCTAAGCTTTTGCTATAAAATGTACTAAAAATCAAGTCCTCACAACAAAGTAAGCTGCAGCAATGGAATTATAGTGTTCTGCTTTATTAATAGAGGGCTCCATTTCACCTAAATTCTCTTATACAATAACCACATGGTTCAGCATCACAAAGCAAGCCCATTGCTAAGCTGGCCTAAGTCAACAGTCCAGCTCCTTGATTTCCTAGGATCAACAAAAAAAGCCAGTGCGAAGCCTGTAACATTCACTGACAAAGAGATAAGGCATCTGAATTGCACTTTTTTGTTGAAAGAACATGAAATAATGATAGCCCTACTACAGATGAAATGATAGAAAGACCTGAAAGAATATTCCAAACAGCATGTGTGTGAGACAGCTGCATCTGTAAATGACCCTGCATCCAAGTATTTCCTATTGATGTGCTTCTCCCACGACCTGGCCAAGCTACTGTGGGCAGACAGGACAACTAATGGGTCATGGAACAAGTTGAAATAACAAGCCATGAGGTTAAATCAGATATTAGTTCCGTTTAGTATAAACCTAGATATCAACTTTCTCATTAGGAAAAAAACCTCTGTGGTAAAACAGTGAAGTAGGAGAGTAAAATAAAATCTGTCCAATGACTTTGGAGCTCTCTGCACACATTCTTTAAGTAGCTCCATACAGATATGACAAGGTTATGTTGGCTGCTTGGTTTCTTTGATATCTAAAGGCAGAAAGTGCAATCTGATCCTAAGTCGTAGGATCTTAAATGAATTAAATGACTTAAATCATTCATAAATTAATATCAAATTCTCATTATCAATTTTCACTGAGAGAGGCATGGCATTGAGTTCCTAACATTTTTCAATCATCTAATTTTCTCAAAAGGACAATTTTCATGGCTAAAACTGGTTCTGATCCTATAAATAAGGATCATCCATCCAATTTTGAGATCTAGTCAGACAAAGAAAGTATGGAAGTCTCTATTATACTTTGTTAATGCATTATTCCAAACTAAGTATTGAGAACTGCAGAGTCTGGGAAACAAGGATGAACACTGGGACCACTTCAGAGAGGGAATAACTGTAGACCAAACAAGGCAAAGTAGAACCCAAATTTCAGAGGAAAATAGAATACTGCCCTTACCAAAACGCATACATTTTATAAGACAGAGCACTTTACTGGCTGCATTTATTAATTTCTCTATCAAACCCCTAAATTAAAATATTATCTTACAGTCTTTCTTATAGTTTATGCATATAAATTCATGCTCATACTATTTAACTACAATCAAAGTCAAATGCATTATTTTATTATATCTAGAGATAGCAAATACACAAAACCAGAAGTTCAGTTCTACATAAACATGTTTATAAAACTTGCTTGCCAATTTGAAGAAACTCATTTGTAACCTTAGCAACATAGCTAATGAACCAGATTCCTATTGGTAGTATTTTTAATAGCTTATATCATACTTCATTTGCTAATCTTGAAGGGAATTTTCTATTTACTGGCAGAACTTCCAGCTAACTCAAACCCTTCTCATTGAATTACATTTAAAATTCACTATTTGCTTATAAATATTTAAATTAAATACCAACAGGATTCTTGCAAGGAAAACCAAAAACACTTCCAAAAAACAACTACAAGTCTCTGCATACTCTCTCCGAATTCATCATTTGCTTTCCATCATAACTTTGCCTTCCCAATGCTGTAGAGTTGTATAGTAGGAATATAGATAAAATAGAAGACCAACAGTTCCAGAAACATTCAAATTATGAGAAGCAGAAGATTCAAGATGTTTTCTGAACCCCTTCCCTCTGCAATACACTTGTTCTTAGACATCAATGGATGTCTCCAAAATATTCATATCTCTCTATTACTCTTAATGTCATCTACACAAAACAAGTAGCCCTCAATTTTCAGTCTCTGCAGTTTCAGATTTCTATTGATCCCTGAGGGCTTAAGGGTGAAATCCATCCTTGTTTAGACAGCTTCCACTTAATCCTGCTGACCTACTCAAGAAATGAGATATAATGGTAATATTAACATTATGAATCTGAAGATGGCATTTCCCCTAATTCTATCAAAATTCTGTGGCTCTGCAGCCCCTTTTAATGCTCTTTAGCCTGTTATGAACTTATTTTTAAGCACCATCAAGAGCCCTCAGCATCACAATCTGAAATCTCATCTTTATTCTATACTTCCTCTTTTGCTGCTGTCCCATGAGGTCTGATTTTGTCTTTGATGCACAGTCAATTTTTTCCAAATATTTTCTCCCAAATGATTTAGAAGACTTTAAAGGGAACAAGAGAAAAAACAACTCCTTTCTTGCTCTCAGACAAAATCTGCCCTTGTTTTGAAGAAAACTGCAATAAATATACAAGCAGAAGTCTGTTCACATAAATGTCTAAGAGTCTCCTTTGACTAGACACTCCTAATTTGAGCAGGAAAAGACAGATGGTCCTCACCTGTGCCTACAGAGCTCATTTTAGCATCAAATAAAAGGGCTGCCCTCACAGCAATGGAGAACACTTCAAAAGCCCAGTACAGACCGAGTGCAAAGGTGGCAATTTGCACTTTCCAAGATCCACTGAGAAATTTGCTGCCATTCTACACCTTGTTCAGCCTAACTGTGGTCCTTGACACCAGGAGCCTGGTGACATGCCCTGGTGGAGCTAAAGAGACTGAGGGGGACACAGGGCAACAGGGAAGTATCTCTTTTATCACAAGGTTTGGAATCCTCTCAAACCAAGAACATTTTGAGTGTCAGAACAGAGAAGTTTTATAGCAAGCACCAAGAGGAAAGCAAGGTCAAACTCAAATGAGGGGACTGGCACCAAGACTGGCTACCTTTGCTGCCAGAATTCTGGATGAATAGGCTCTACTTTAACCTTTCCAGAAGCTGTACTGCCAATAAACAGCAGCACGAAATGCACAAACCCAGCCATTTTGATACAGTTTCCTTGTGCACTAGAGAACTTCATGTACTCTTGTCAAGAGCAACAAAGAGCTGGAGAGAGCTTGCGTGGGATTTTCTTCAATAACATTTTGACATTCTTTAGCCGATTGAGCCGATGAGTGGAAAATCCTAACCTGAATGAGGGCGAGACACATGTGGCACTCCACCATTCCATTCCATTCCATTCCATTCCATTCCATTCCATTCCATTCCATTCCATTCCATTCCATTCCATTCCATTCTCTCTTACTATTGTCTCACATGATGATGATGCTAGTTTACCCAGCTTTTTAAAAGAGAAACCCCATTCCCTTGCTTTCATTCTTGTGCAGGACCAAGGGAGAACAGCACAAGACTGAGGGGCAACGTGCACAACAAGAAGCAGGCAGGTTCAGGAGAAGGGCAGTGCAGTGTGGAGGCCCATGGGCCTGCCACAGCTCCGCCTGCAGCCTTGCCCTGGAGGGATGTCCCTTGAATGGGCTGTGATTAGCTTATCTCAGCCCTCCTGGAAGGATGCTCCTTAGGCTGGCACATCTTTTCTTTTCATGGTGAGCTATCCCCCAAAGGCTTCAGTAATCCCACCATGCCCCAGTACCCATGTTAATCCTTTGTAACCCATTGGTTTTTCCCCCTTGGTACCACCCTTGCTTTCCCCCATAAAAACTCCAGTTTTTCCCCCAGTTCTTGAGGGAGCTGTCGTCCCTGGCCCCCTTCACAGAGCTGCTGGATAATAAAGGAATTTCTGTGGAATCTCCATATGATGCTCCTGTCTCTCTCTGTCCCTGAGTCAGGCTGGAATAGCCTCGCAAGCTGAGCTGAAATCACTGATCAGAGCTGATCACTTGTGGCCACAGCCACGGCTTGCTGAGGTGTATCTGGTGGCTAGCAGACATGCCAGAGACCCCCTTAGAATGCTGTCCCTTGCAGGACCCTCTCTCTGGGAAGGTTGGTGGCTTCCCGGGAATGGAGCATTAGATCTCCACAGACCCTCCTCGCAGCATATAGGGCAGTGCATCAGAATCACTAATTTTCTTCCTAACATTAACATACTGTATGGAAACTGGTTATTCTAGATAAATGAAGAATTTGTTGATTAACAAAAACAGTTTTCAAAGTTTCCTCAAACACTCATTATATGGATAATTCAAACTCAAGACACTGACACAAACATCTGACTTATCCAGTCATCTAAACTACTCCATCCACTTAGCTTGCCTTTTTTCTCATTACTTTACTCTCTGATTTCTTAGGAACATCACTGGATTTTATCCTCACACTTTTCGTGTGACAGGAAGAAGTTATCCCTGAAGTATTCATATAATTATATATCTACTGCAAATAGAGTCTCCATATCCCGAGTCTTGTTCTAGATTAGCAACTGGTTTTGGACTGCTTATATTAATGAGCAAATAATGAGCATTAGCAAAAGCAGTGGCACACATGCTCTGATTTCCCATACTACTTTGTCCTTACTAAAGTAATTGAAACATTGCTGTATTCTTATTCTTTAAATTTCATTTAGTCTTGTTAAGAACTTAAGTATCAAAGTACCTTTCTAGCTCACAATTTTTTGTTCTTTGTTTGGTGGGTTCCTTTTTTCTTATTCCAAGTCACCGTTGCTCCTTATCCTTCCACAAGCAACTGACATTGATAAACAATGAAATCCAGAGCCCTTGGAAAGTGGCTGCATCTTGGCTGGAATATTTTGCAGAAGTAATGGTGATTCCAATAAACACACAGGCATATTAATTTGCAAATCCATACCAGAGTGGGAAACTGAGAGGTTCCATTATACTCTAGAGCCACTGGTCTCTTGATTTAACTGTTTGCTCACAGCCACTGAGGGTGTTCCCAGCTCCAATACTGTGGTAAAAGACAGTTCACCGTGTTCACTTTTAATTACAGCAGCCAGCATGAAAGCTTCAGTGGTTTAGTGAGGTCTTGTGGGGTTTTGTGGTTTTGGAAAGGTTTATTTTTAATAAATTTTTGGTCAAAGTGACAAGAATTTACTTGAGCTTTATACATAAGCAAAGCTCCTGGATACAGCATAACTGGATCATTGCCTCTCTGTAAAGATTTATATATACTCTTAATTCTAACTTTAGATTACAAATTAAAACAATGAAAATATATCTCATTAAATGCCTATGTAGATAATTTTAACATTAACAGCACTATTATTTACTGCAAGCATCTCTGAAACTCTTTTATTTACCACAAGTAGTGAGTTAATCTATCACAAAGGGAAACTCTAGAAAGGGGAGTGAAATAAAAGGAACAAGAGAAAGACATAAATTCTCTGGCTAGCAAAGCTGAATTTCATTTTTGAAAATAGCAAAAACCAGACCAGAGATAAGGATTGTGCACACCACATTGTGGCAATGTCAGTGTGACTGCTATACCCCTGACATATGAGGCAGCTGCTATCAGCAACACAAGCACCAGCACAGCCAGGTTGATTTAAACACATCCATAGATTTTCTACCTAAAAGACTACAGAGCTCAACACTCCCTTGTACCTGCTCAGTAACTTCTAAATTCCATGGAGCCAACCAGACCTTTCCTCTGCAGATGCCAGGAGGGCCAGCCTTGAAATGCCAGAATTGACTATTCAGCCTCAGGTTATTCACAAATTTGTTGATGCTTTGACACTGCCACTGAGTAATTTCATTCAGGATTGCTTTCCTTATCACCTGGGACTGCAACATTCCACAAATTTCATTTGGAAATCACAAACAGCAGTTTCTGCTCAAGTCACCATTAAACTGTGGAGAGTTTTGTGACCAAAGCCTGGCTGATGTTATCACTCACACTGAAGCATTCGTCACATTCTCTAAGAATCCTGTACTTTGCCAGGATACAGATTTTTCCTGCCCACTCATAATAAGGGTTTGATCTTTTTTTATTTTACTTTTTGTGTCTTCATCATTCACAGAAAACTCAGGGCTGATGAGCCTCTGTGAGGTAGTTTTTCTATGCTGCTCCTGTTCCATTTGGTCAGTGTTGCAAATCCCCTGCATGAATAATGCTCAATTCCAAAAGGTTTTAAAGACACAGTTCTTCACCCAGTTTATGCTGAAAGGTGCCAACACTCTTTGCAAATATCAGTAGAGCACATCAGAAATTTGAATGTTCTTAATGAGCTGAAACAGAAAAACCTTGAAGAGATTGCATTCCTTGGTTCATTTCTGCTCCAATATCTTTATTCTCCTTTTCAGCTGCACAGAACACAAACATTTACTCTCTGTTCTTCTGTATTTCTAGACATACAAATTACTTCTTAAGTAACTGACCTGGGCATGGTATAATCTTCAAGTTGTGCATGTGTGTGTATATACATATATATATATATACACGATACATACAGTACCTACGTATTTTTATATTTATATATATATGTATATATGTATGCATGTATGCACATGTATTTTACTCAAACATGCTTGGCACTAAATATAATAGCTATTAATTGGTACTATTAAGTAATTAATTATAAATTAATTTTATGGGGGTTTAGGGCCCTCCTTTTATTGCTATTTTGTCTCCTTGGTAATATTTTTAGCACTTCTGCATGCCACATATTTTTTCAAATTGGAAAGTTGCACTGCTTATTTGCCCCGGATGCTGTAATCACCTTACTTACCCAGGGCCATTTCCAGTGCCAGGGTGCCTCCTGTTTATGGGAGCCAACAGGGATGAATCTGTGTTGAACTGCACACTTTTATTAAGAATTCGTAACTGAATCCAGGCTGAAATGCTCTATTTCCTAGGTGGTTCTTACTCTCAATCAAGATGCATTCAGAACTGACACTGATTTTTAAAATACCTTGAATGCTAGTACAGTTTAGAAAATCAACACTGTGGTGCAATGAATTTTGTTTGGAGGACTTTTTAATGTGTTGATGTACATCTCAAAATAATCTCTATACTCTTTAATAAAATTATGGAAAAACTTGTTAGGGAACTTGTAACATTTTCAAGTCAATATACATCCATTAAACACACAAAGTCATTGTCATATGCCAAGGCTTAAGATTTTTCTCTTTACAGTATTATCTAAAAATAATTTTAATGTGATTTTTTCCTTTGGAAAGCTGGAAGCAAAATATGAATTATATATCAAGACCAATCACTCAAGGTGCTTTCCTAAAGAGTGTCCTTGGAACCCAGTTGCTATTTGCACACACATTAATAAAGTGCAAAGCTTTTAAATCTGATTGCTTCAACTTAAATGGATGGGTGAGTGCCAAACAAATTGATCTCTTTCACAGTGCAGGGTCTATAGCGAACTATAACTCCATAACAATGAAAGGACTCAATTGAATAAATAAAATACAAATTTTTTAAGTTACCTGAGCAGCCCTTTAAATACTCTGTACGACTGTATGTGCAAGCTGAACTGTTTACCTGAAACTAAAGCCAACACACACTATTCAAAGAGAGTTTTAATATTTGACACAGCGTGTAGGGGTTAAAGGCTGAGTGTCTGAAAAAAGGATCACTGGAGTGACAGGACAATCAGTTCTCTCAAATGAAACAACCAGGGGTCAATGGTGGCAAAGACATACCTGGCAGTATCAAATGAAAGGATGACCTTTTGGGCAAGTTCTTGGTTTGACATTTAGAACTTCAATCCCTGTTTCAGGAGAACTCAGTAAATTGCCTACTTTCTCTGTAACCCCATGCCCCAGCTGGTAAAAAAGGGACTAATGACCCTCTACCTCCATATTTAATGTTCTGTAGCGATAATCATTAGGTACCTGCCTCAACAGAAAGGGATCAACCTTGGAAATTGATCCTTGAATAAAAGCTATGAAAACATATCTTGACAAAACCCTGAACAAGCAGTGAACAAAAAAAAAAAAATAAAAACACAAAAAAAGCAAAAATAAAAAAGCAAAACCAGCAAATTTCTATACAGAAACCTGATTATACTTCCTTCTCTGCAAACTTCAGCATGAAGACCTATTCAGTAAAAAGGTATTACTAAAAAAAAGACTATCAGAAATTATCCTTAGGACACAAAGTCCTTCCCCACAGAGGATACTGTCAGAGCTGCTTTTAATCCCTTAGCCCTCATACTGCAAAGGAAATGCTCCAAGACCTGAAAAACTCTCTTTTCTCTCTTAAGAAATCTTGCACATAGCAGAACAACCAGCAACAAAAACGTGTAATTCCTACTGTCTACCAATATACAGCTTTGACTGGAGGACAGCACACAAAGCAGCTGCACATCTGATAAGAACTGCAAAGACAAACTGAGCTCACTCCTAATTTGTCACCCTGGAGCTCACACAGCGCCCACCCAAAGAGGTGATGTAAACCCCAGCCCACACAAAGTGCTCCCACTGCCAGCCTGTCCCTTCATTCCACATGTCCAATGCCTTCCAGCCTTTGGAACCTTTGAAGACATCTTCCACACAGCTGCCATTATTAGACGATCTCACCACATACCTTTAAAGTAGTTTTTTCTTAGCCTGTTTCTCTTCCCAGAAAGTGTTTTAGATCTCTTCAAGTCCCTATACCTATCACCCCATTCTTCCTCTTCCTTTCACTTGCAGACCCTTTAACACATGGTTCACTTGACTGAAACTGTTCCTACTGACATTCAATTTTTTAGCCACAGTTTAAAATTGTTACTGTCTCCTGTTGGACTTTCCAGATGTTTTTAATAGAGATGATCATATTTCTTCTTGATAAATCTCCTCTTCCCAGCACCTCTCTCCTCGTTTTCCTCTTATGACACTCCAGCACAATCTCTCCAGGGAATACTTTCTGTGAAATTCTCCATGTTCCCAAGGAGAGTCCCACACCCATTCATTCTGTAATCTTCTTTTTTTATATTAACTCCATCCAGCAAGCAAATTAGCAAAAAAATCCATATGTCATTCATATGCTGATGAGTCTTGATCTACTTCTCTGTGAGACATTTTTCATATTCTGGTCAGTCTAAACTGACTGCTTTCAGGATATCCCTACAAGCTTCATGTGGATAAGAAGATTTCTCAACACACTCCCTTCAAAAGGCAAAGAAAATCCTTTTTTTCAGTCAAAACGGACAGCCAGAATATCAGACCTGTCAATTTGGACTACAACAGAAGTGTCATCTTTGACTCATACCTCTCATCCAGGATAAGCCCAAAATCTCAGAGATTCTTTAGACATAGTCTTTCTAATAAACAGGTTTTTTAACCCATCTATAATGCAGAAATTCCTTTCCCAGCTCTGATGATATTACGTATTGATTACTTCCAAGTTCATCTTTCTGACCTTAAGAATCACAAGCCTCTCTCATATCTCAGTGAAACTTCTGCTGCAAAGAGGATCTCTAACCCCATTCTTTGATCATTTCACCCAACTCTTCATATTGCTTCCATAGCTCCCTTGTTACCTGTCACATCAAAGATATGCTAACGATCTTCACTTCCAATACCGCACACTTTTTATTCCAATCTTTCAGCTTATCTCTAACTCATTCTGAAGATTCAGGCCTTAGTGTCAAAATTCTTCATCTACCCCTATTTATAAAAACATTTCCACAAATATTTTAAAATCCTTAGTCTAGTTTAGTTAATTTCTTTTCTTTTCAAGAGGCTTATTTCTAAGATTGTGGAACGAGGACATTATTTGTGCTGCATAACAACATTCATCAGCAGTCCCTTTCACTCCACAGATGTCTCTGTCATTTCTTTAGGGACACGAATTCATACAGCACCCAGTAAAACATCCCAATTCATAACAAGCCACTCAAGTACAACAAGCATAAGCACACCAGTTCTAATAGCACCAGGAAAAATAATTATTAGCAGAGGGCTACACCCCCTTTCCAAAACAGCTCTTCAACCCTTGCAAACTTTGTGGTATTTGCCACCCTCCAAGGTACCAAGGTAAATGAAGTGACACCTGGCACTTTGAGCTGACGACCCTCCACACTATTCCTCTGACACAGAACACTCTCTGCCTGAGGAAAAGGCAATCTCTTTGCACAGTTGCCACACTGTCTCAAGTTATAAGCTTAATTTTATCAGATCTAACCGCTTGTCCTTGATGAACAAGGCTCCCAAACATTTCTCCCTTTGCATTTGCAGAGCACTCCCTCGACCCTCTATTTGGGATTTTTTAGGAGCTCTACCTTTTGAACTGAGAAGGAACAGATGTAACATTCAGTGTTGTCTCCTTCACAGGGGGCTGAGCCCCAGCAAGGCTCACCCTCACACCTACACTGGGTGCTGCCTGCCTGGCACAGAACTGCAAGAGGAACACAGCACCAGCCCTAGGATGCCTTCCTTGGGATTCATCTTAAACTCACATAAATCTCACCTGAGCTCTTCTCTCATACAGAGCACTAAGCTGTGTGCTGCCAGCAATTAGTAAAGGCTTAAATAGATTTTTTAGTAAGTTTGAAACTAAAAATAAGTCTTGGGTAAATATAATTTTATTTCACTGGCTAAAGTTGCTAAAAACCTCCTGTGAAAAGATGCCAAGCAGGTGCAAATTATCAGCAATTATTACTCATCCCTTCCAAGGATAATGGCCTTCTTCTGTAACCTCTGGGGCAACAAAAATGAATCAGTGATTTGCTCAATCCAGCACACCAGGTCTAGAAGTGCATTTTGTGGAAAGATGATTGTGCAGACTCCTGTACTCCCAAGTCATTCTCTGTGCTTAGAAACATGGAAAAATCCAACCTATACCTACAGTGTGTACACGCTGGTATTTTAAGTTCAAAAATTTAATATTGAATAATTACAGTATGTATTTCCTAATCCTCAAAGCCAAGCTTCCCCAGATCAGTCAGCTAAACAATTCACTGAATTTATATGAAAAAGTAAAACTGAAAGATGGTAAATAGCTTTTTTATGGCCATTACATCTTCTGATTTTTGTAAGGCAAACATATTTTCTCATGTACCTGTGCTGCTTCTGCCAGTGCCTTACAATAGGCAAACACTGGTATAGTGATGAAATGAGACTGCAGGAGCCTATTTTAAAATTAATCAACCATAATTAACTAGCACTAGCTCCTTTCTGGTAAATTATACCTAAATTGCAGAAAATTATCCTTGCTGAGAATGATAAAGTCATCCACAGCTTTGCAGTATTTCACAGAAACATTTTGCATATATTTATGTATTGTAATGACCACAGATATGTCAGAATATTAAATTCCACTTTACACTATACTAAAAATACAAATGCATAGGAATTTTATCTTTAAATTACACAGTATTCAAGGGATCACTGAAACAACTAGAAGTGAAATAATTTGGAAAACAGATCCATGAAGGGTAGGTGGAGAGCGGGTTAATTTTTGTTAGCCTTGTTTTTTTAGTGCCCACTAGATTCATCCTGTCCCCAGCTCTTGCAAAAGCCAGCACTGAGTGCTTTAAAGGCAGTACTAAACAAAGTGGATTGTCTGTCTCAGTACAACACATGTCTGTTTCCAAACCATGAACAGATCCTGTTCCTTCAAAAGAGCCCCAAACATAAATACAGCTTCTCCTGACAGTTAGAATCTTCCCTATCTTGAGGTTAAAGCTCTTCAGAGATTTAGATCAGCAAATGAAAAATAACAAAAAATGTTGAAAAAAATGGTAGGTTAAAAAAAAATATTGAAGCTCAGAACATAAATGAATGTTAGTTCAAGATATTTTAACAATTTTTTCAGCTAGATGTTTGGCACAGTTTCATTTGGACTTGACATCCTTTTGTATGGAGAGCAGCTTTTGAAATGACTCATGTTCTAGCAGTTGAATACCTGCAATGAAACAAGGACCCAAAAGTGCACCGAGAATGAAGCATTTGGAGCAGGAGGAATGCCTGGTTCCTGTACATACAGATTTAATGACATTTAAAAATACATGATCTTCTATGTGTATGCACCCAGTCACCAGATTCAGAACATGAGCTGAGAAATCAGGTTCCTTCAGACCAGACATCATTGCTGACACTGAGAGGCTTGGTAAAACTGCCAGTAAAGCAGTTATTTAGACTCAAAAGGGCTTTGTGTACCTGTAAACAGTGTATCCAATTTATGTATGTTTTTCTCAGTTGACCCATAAAGCCTCACAAAACTGCTATCAGTTATTGTTAGATACACAAAACTGGGTACAAGCCTCCTGTCTCTCATGATTTCAACATTCAGGCTCAAAATCTCATGTAACATTCTAGTAGAGTAAAAAAAAAAAAAATAAAATTATTGTCACTTCTACCTGCAGCAGTAAAAGGAATGTCATTTAAATGAAGCTAAATAAGCAATTCTAAAGTAAGTTTTTCATTACTCACCCCCCTTCACAGCGTCTACAAATCCATGTAATTGAGTGTTCTAAACACATTTGATTTGGATCCCTGTGAGAATAACCCCATCCCTTGGATTAGTCATAGTGGAGCAAAATGTAGGAGGGCTTGTGTTTTGGGAGGTTTTTTGGCCCAATGAAAAGAAACTTGCTTCAAAGCCAATTTATCCCAGAATGGGAGGGCTTTGTTTTCACTTAGGTTTTAGCAATTCAATGAGGTTTGTTTGGGCTTTAATTATAATTATTATTCTCTTTAAACACAAAGAGTCTTAGCATATTGAAAATGTCAACAATAGCAGACAAGATTTTAGCTCTAAGGAAGAAACAGAATACCAGAGGAGGATTTAGAAGAAATAAGGCGGGCATAATTTAACTTGAACTATTGAAAGAAGAATGTATTATTTCTACAGTTCTGTTACCAGCACTCACAAATCACTAGCAGCTCTTTAAACATAGAAATTGCCTTCTAAAACAGAAGAGGCATAATATTTTTTTCCAAAATTCTTCAACAATATTTCAAGATGTTTATATACTGCATATAAAACAGAGATATGGACTAATATGCTGAATGATGCAACAAAAATTAAAAAAAAAAAAAAAAAAAAGAAAAAAAAGAGAAAGATGAAGTGCTAAGTGCCAGAAAATTAATATTGAATTTTTTTCCTATTAAATTCTGAGAAGTGAATGTCCCTGGAAAACCATTTCATACAATTGCTTGTGGGTGCAAATTGTTCAAGATGCCATAAATAATTCATTCAGCTCCAGTCAAGTAATAGCATGTCACCAACTGCAGAAGGGAAAAGAGAAGGCTGGAGCACTGTTCCCTAACAAGTGCCAGCTGAGAGTGCTCTGGGAGGAAGGAGCTCAGCATCTTCAGTGACCAGAATTGAAGGAAGGCTACAAATCACTGTGAAATGATCCCAAAAGCCCAAACCAAAAGCAGGATATCTATATTTATTTTAAAGACTCCATGAGAACACTTAGCAGGAACCAGGGTGAAAGAGAAACAGGAAAGTTTTACTTTCCAATGAGGACACTGAGATGATTATAAAAACAGGGCAGAGATAAATTACAGCTGTCTAACACAGTGTTACACTGGAAAATTTTAGCTTCAACTCAAATTGGAATCGCTGTGATTCACATAACCCAGCCGCATTGATACAGCAGTTTTGTACTAATTTTTAAAGGAAATAATCTTCTCTCTTTTATTATAGTCTTCTTTTTTAAAATTTGCTTACTATCCTAGGCATGCAAAGAGTTCTGCTTTAGGCTGCTGTGCTGCAGGAATATGCATTTAACCTTCCTGCAGTCAGCTCACCAGCTTACAGGCAAGGCAGGCTCACAAGGAACTACAGCACTTTCAGAGATCCACCTCAACAAAAACATTTTTCACTTCACTGAAACTGCCAAAAATACAAGTAATGCTGAGTTAAAGGTTCTGTAAAGCTGATAATGCCTTCTTTTTTCAAGTCAATAACTACATGCAACTGGGTTACAGCCTCCATTTCACTGGTGTTCCACAACAAAGGTTGTATATAAATACTGCAAAGAAGGAAAAGTCTATGAAGCTATTGATATCGCCTATATATTTATAAAGACAAATCCTATTGAAATATGTGTTCTGTGAAGAATTAACAAACCAAGCCCTCCACAGAGGTCAGGAACTGCACATCTGCCACAGGAAACTGGAGAAGTGCTGAACTATAAGTTCTTTTCTTCCTCCTCAGATAGGTTGTATATAAAAAGTACAAAGTCTAAACTTATTCACACAACAAATGTTTCCTGGCAGGTCTTCAGAAGGGCTCCTGGGTCACCTAGAACAACCTGCACACCAGTTCAGGACAAACTGCTAGCCTGATTGACCAGAGTGTTTTATCCAGTGAACTCCTGAATGCCTTGCAGAACGATGTCTCCCTGAACTCTCCTGCCCAGCACTCTCATTGTCCCACTGACCTCCCTGTTAGAAAGCATTCCCTGGTTAGTTTTGGGTCATTACTTCCTGTTAGACAACCCATGATCATCTCAAGTAATTCCTCCTCCTCTGCTCATGTTTCCTCTCGAGTACCTGGCAGCTCTATTCCCACTGTCTGTAGGGTGTTCCTGAGGCCTCTGCTCAGAGGTCATGCTCTCCCATCATTTCATCATTTTTGTCACCACTTTGAACTTTTTAAACTTTTTTTTTCCATTTATTCATTTCACTGTACAGCCCTTAATGATTAAAGCAATCCATACAAATAATACCTCTACTTGCAATTGAAAAAAACATATCCATTGCTAAGAGAAAGAGGCAGGTGAATTCTCACTATCTCAAGGAGAGAGCCTTTTGAGTCTCAGACTCCTGTGTCTGGACCTAAGAAACTAATAGAAAATGTAAAAGTGCTAAATCTTCCAAGTTCTGAACTACCAGTTTTTCCTACTGCCTTGCACGTGCTTTTCAAGATATAAAACTGTTTTCCTGGCACACATACACCTGTTACAATTGAGGCAGATATATCTGGGATTTTTGCAGATGGAGAAATGAACATTTTTCTCAAGTGTTTAAGGAGGGACACTCTTTAGATAAGGTTTGCTTCAGTGCCTAAATACCCTTTTAATGCATAATCTAAGATATTTAATATTTTATAAATTCATTTACCATCCCTGTTCTGAACAAAGGCTGATTCCAGGTTTACAGCAATACCATCAAAAATATTTTTTTTCTTGTTCTCTCTGTTCTTACAGTCAAAGCAGTTTCATAGCAAAATACTAAATCTTGAAAACTTACAAAAGGTCAATAATTTCTACTGCAGTAACTTTGACACATGACAGAGCCAGGCACTGATAAATGTTAATACAGTTAAATGAAAACCATGCCTAAATAAAAATTAGAGAAATTGAATTCTTCCCTGATTCAAATGTTTTTCACAAATGAGATGGCAGAGTCCCCTAACTCTGTACATCCCAAATCAGATGAGAACTCTCTGGCCCACCCAAGACATGATGAGACTTAAATCCAGATCTGTATTTTTAGTAAGAAAAATATATTACTTGCATTATCAAGCTAGGCAAAATAGATCTTGTACCAGCTTCCAATGGCTGATATCTATGATTTGTGCTAGGAAAAATCTGTTAAATCTGTTCATTTCAGGTTTCATAATCCAAACACTATTCTTATTTTTGTTCTGCATTTCACCAGAGGGTTGTTGTTCAGCATGCAGTTTTCATGAAGATATGCTATTAGCCAACACATTTTAACAAAAATCTGGTTGAAGTTTGCCAGACATTTCTCCCCTACTACGAAATATCAACCCAGCAAAACTGAAAATCTTAGTAAGAAACCTCTTTTTCACTTGAAATTTTCCATTTCCAGAAACAGAGCTTTAACAGAGCTCCGTTCTTCAATTTTTTTTTTCTAACTAGAGTTAAAGAAAAAAGAAAATAAATATGTGCAAAATCTAAAAATAAAATCCTTACATTTTCTTCTGGCACTGCTACTCAGATTTTTTCAGAGGGCTTTTTTTCCCAAAAAACTGGGGGAAAAAAAACAAAAAACAAAAAACAAACAAACAAACAACAAAAAAAAAACCAAACAAAAAACCCCCCTCAATTTCCAAGGTGCAGAGATTGGTAACAACAGCAGTCAGTATAGAGCTATATGGTACCTATAGTAGAAAATACCAACTGTGGAATTGAGTAAAGGCATCAAAGGCATTTACTGCCACATATTGTGAACAATGCATTCAGTAAAATACATAAAAATGTGTATTCCATTTAAGCTGCAGGTTGCTGTTCTAGACTCCCTGAAAATGTGCTGTAGATGATTAGTTGCACTTATTGACTGGGATATTGAAGAACTGCAGTCATTGTAACTCTCCACACAATATAAGTTCAGCCTCTGTCTGGGAAAGATTCTCCCCTATACTCTGCACCTCGTATCTCAAGCCTTTTGAGAATTCCTTTCTAAGATTTAAATTTTGTCTTATAAAGCTTTTCTGAATCAATCAAGATTCAATATAGGAAGATTGCCAAATAAATTACTTTTCGTTTCTGCCCACTGTTAAACTCCTGCAGGGAGCTGGAAATATATCAGGGTCATTAGTCTTAATGCCTATAATACACAGTGCTTTAAGGTGAAGTGAATAGTAAAAGAGTTTAATACAGTTTAATACTGGCCCCTACCCTGGAGACACCTCAGGGTTCTGACAGAGAACTCACCTGACCACCAAACAATCCCAGAGCCCTGTGCCTCCAAGGGGGACACAACTCCCACCCAGCTGGAGTCTGAATAAAACACTTCCTTTTAACCTGGTTTGGATACTTTGTCAGGACTCCCTGGAAAGCCAAGCAAAGTGCATTTCTGCTGGAGGTCTCCTAAGAAACCAACTGACTGAGCTGTGGAGAGCTGCACACACTTTGAGGGCACATAACATCATCCTTCTACTGGAAATACCTTTGTGTGTGCACAAACCTGAGGAGAATTTATCCATGTGCTTACTCTTTTCTAAACTACCTATTTTCCTCATTTATTTAGGATAAAATTTACCCTCTTATTTAAAAAATCACTGATGAACACAAATGTGGATAATTTATTAAGGCTGTTATGGTAGAAAAAAAACTCTAATGAGCTAATTTGAGTTGATTTTTTTTTTTAATTTAACAGCTTTGATGCAACAAAACTGATAATTGGAAACAGGTCCCATCCACATTTTAATTTCTGGATTCAGTCATATCCCTGGGTTAGTTAAAAATATTTTAAAAACCCCTACTTTATTGCCAAAATCTTATCTAATGAATACACAAACTTAAACTGAGGCTCAAACTCTCATTCTCAACTCTGACATATAGAGCACTGTAAAATAATTCATTATTTAATATTAAGAAAGCTGGATAAAACTAATTAATGCCAAAACTTAGCCCACAGCAAATTAATTAAAAGTTTGCCCAACAGCTACCTCCCTGTCCTAATTAGCATCACTGATTTCAAGAAACCACTAAGAAAAGAAGACAAACATATAATTCCAACTTCATATTTCATAAAAATCTCTTTGATTCAACTTTCAAACATCAATAATGTGCCCCTTTAATACAAATTTGGAGATTTCCACAGCAAGGGCAGCTCTCTCAGGCACATCATGTTTCATTTCAAATAGATTATTGCAGATTTTCTGGTCACTTCTTAACAGTGGTTGAAATCCAGGACAAAAGTATTGATACAGAAGACAACCAGACAAAAATAATTATCCCCCAGAGAGCTACATATTATATAATATCTGGCCTATGCTGCCCCATTTGCATTACCCACAAAGCAAGCATTCCATGGAGCATGTGATCTTTCAATTCCCTGGCACTACAGACTGACAATCTTATTTGACATTAAACAACCAGCACTGTCAAAAGGGCAAAACACGGGTCACAATACATGTTTCTGAAATGTTGATGATAAAAAACACTGTGCACTGACCTCATTAATGAAAGTCTGGGCTCCCCGTGGGCTCAGGAGTAAGATCGCCCTTCGCAGCGTGTCCCGATAGCGGTTCAGCTCTTCTGTTTTCATGGTGGTAAAAAGGTTGGAAAACACTCTGCTGATGTTCCTGTCCACTTTTTGTAATGATACATCAAGTCCCAGTCTGGAGGCCTGATCGAGAAATCCCTGCAGTCCACGTATATCTGTAACACAGAAGGAGAGGAAAATAAAAAAAAATAAAATTGAAAATTAAAGAAAAAAACAAAAGAAAGAAAGAAAGAAAAAAAGAAATAAAAAAAGCCACTGCATCAACCTCCTCCAGTTAGGCAAGCAGCACTAATTAGGTAGAAAATACTTATTTTACTTTTTTTCCTGCAGTGCTCTCTGAAGGGGAGCATTCCACACAGCCATTTTCCATAGCTCCTTTTCATAGTGAGTGCCAACAGGGAAACTCCACCAATTACCTTTCCCCGAGGTCTGAGAAGGCCTCTTAGGAAGAGCCAGTTCATGCATTTGGGTGGCTCTGCAAACCTCCCCAGAGGCTCAAGGCTATGGGGTTTAAAATTGCACAAACAACAAAGTCCCACCCCAACAGCAGCACAGTTCAAATGCAGAAATCCAGGAGCAGATAAATAAGCAGGGGATAAATCACTCACGCCTAAACTTCTCATTTTCTGTAACTTCACACAGCTGCTTTTCCCAAGAAAAAAATACAATATCCAGAACATACACAGCCTTTGTTTTGACTTACCCTTTTTCCCCTGTCCTGGAAATAACCTGCCTAACCAGATGTTCACCATTTATCCATAAACTCATAAAAGAATATACAAACCCTCTGTATAATTACAATGTATTTAAGTGTTTTTAAAATAAATAAATAAATAAAAGTGGTTCAAAGAGGAGAAATCATGTGAACAAGCCCCTTCAAAACATATTTCTTTGAGTTCTGTGCCTCAACTTCCAAATTATTTGAAAAACTATATTTCCTTAACCATATTTTTGGGCATTACATGAAGGAATACATTTCATATGTTCATGTTGAAATCTTCTTGTTCAAACTTTAATCTTCATGACTCTCAGCATTTGTCTGCAATAAATGTATGAGGTTTTATTTTGTAGTGAAATTTAGAACAAGAAAAATGTCAAAGCCTATATAGAGCCAAGTTGCTCTCAAAATTAGCAGTGACTCGATCACAGCTGCACCCTGTCCTTAGAACCCTTTAATTTTATGGCAAAAATGTCTAACTTGTCATGAATAAGAAAGTATTGAAGCATCTCACATTCATTTCTCATACTTTTGCCATTAAATTTCAGCTCATGGGTGAAGCCGGATGGTGAAAGTTAGAGCACACTTACTGATCTCATCCTGTAACTAACAATCTCTACAAACTACATTATAACAGCTGGTGGATAGTTTTGGGGTTTTTAAAATCCTGAAGTAAGCACGTTGTGACACTGCTCCAGTCAGAGGATGGAACCCAGTCCCTAAATGTGGTGTTTCATGGCCACAGAATACACGTGAGAAGTCATTTTTATCTCCCTTAAAAATGACATATGAAACCCAATATAAGTAACATCTTGTGAGTATACACCAATTTAGGCCACATTCAAGTGCTACATATTAGAGTCAACTAGCAAATATCAGATCCAAAAGAAAAACATATTGCCTTGAATAGCTTCACACCTCTATCCAAACATGAGAATTCTTGTTAATGTGATTAATTCAGCTTCAAAAATCAGCTGAATTGCAGAGAGACATCAGATACAGTAGAAACTAAGCTTGGGTTGTGCCAACCACAGCAGACTCCATACTGACTTCGTAATTTTGGTTTAGTGGATGTGACCATCCAGCCAGCCAGCCAGCCACACCACCAGGAAAGGTGCATTCACCAGGTCTGTGCTGATCTTTTGCTGCTCAATTTAGGCAAGTCTACAGCAACTTTGTGCCACTGTCATAAACCATAGACGTGCTCACAATTCAAAATCCCCAGTCAGGGGAGAAGGAAGGGGTTTATTGTTATGCAGGCATTTCTGAAAAGCAACAGAGGACTTCAGCATGTGTATAACTCCTAAATATTGCAGGTGTGTTGAAATAATGACAGTGACAAACAACTATCATTTACAGGTTAAAGCATTTTGCTACAGTTGCCAGAGCAAGTTTGGATTTTGTGGATTTAAATTCATTAGACAGCATTTATTACTACACCCATGCAAACTTCATGGATATGTGCGATACAAAACACAAAGATTTTTCTTTCAGTGATGTTTAGTCCTTCAAAATTACTACATTGCTTGACAAGCAGTAAGAAAATTCCCTTTCTCATGGTTCAGTAATGACTTCTCTTTTTGTGCAAGCCTCCAAAGGAAAGCTGTTTACAAAAGATTAAGTGTGCTGATATTGCTCTGGGGGTTTTGTGCCTCACTTTTCAACTGACCTGATGAACAACCAGTTAGACAAGTGCAAAATACGTGATGCACTTGGTAATAGTATGTGGACTTGGAAGGGCATTTTATATTCCCTTACAAACTTTTCCCCCAAAGAAAACACTCTTTTCTAGTTTGAGAAATAGAAAGGATTCTGAGTTTTTCCAGCTTGGTGAGAAAGCAAAATCTGAGATGGATGAGATTGTCCAAGCTCAACTGTGCAAGCACAATCTGTGAGTATTTCACAGATACAAGTGAATGTGAATTTATTCAGTGTTGGCAATTAGAAAGAACTGTGTGATGATATCTTCCTGAATGCTAACATGCCTGCTCCTACTTGACACCAGGAAAAAGAAGGAAGCTTGGTGGGAACTCAAAGGTGGAAATGGGAACTGAAGAGAATTGTTTGAAGAGGTGACTAACAACTTTAGGTACCTCCATAATGGAATCTTTTTTACACAAATAATTATTCACAACAATTACCAAGAGGACAATCATTTCTTAAAATGTATCAGTACACAAATACACAAACACATGTCCATATGCAGGAGCATCTGTTTATAAGACATAATAAATTAGGCTCAGTCTTATTTTATCTGACATCACACAAGGAAGTGAGTGCCCTCATTCTTTTCCCCTCCATTTAGAAGATCACAAGTCCATGCAGCATTAAAGAAAAACTGAGCTTTGCTCCACAGTAGCTGAAACAGAAATATTCACAGGTACAGTTACAAATTTCCTTCCACTCCTCAAAATCAAGGACAGCTAATTCTTCATTTTCTTCAACACTAAAAGGAGTCTGATACAGTTCACATAAAATTTGATTAAAATAAAGGGTTCTGTAAACAGTTTTGTCTGTTAAAATACAATTGTTTCCTGTCTCTTGTAGTTCCTAACAGTGATTTTTTCATTGATAAGTTTGGATTCTAACATTAGAGAGTTATCCTGGACCATTACTAATGAAATAATTCCTCGTGCCATTCATTTCACACTTTGTAGGCAAAGTATAGCAATCCAAATTCTCACTTCTGTCTAGAAGAAAGGACAGACCAGTTTGTTGTAGGTACACAATCTACAGCCACCTCTGCCTTCAGTCTTACTTGCTTTTCTCAGGTTGTAGCCTACACTTAGCCTTTGAAATCACATAATCATATTTTAATTTTCTAATGCCCCTCTGATTTGTGCATGCTCACCATGAAGACTTTCAGAGGCAATATTGAACATTTCCTCTTGGAGAACATGGCTTTCTTGAAGAGGATGAAACACTTCAGAAGGAAAACTGTGCTAGAGAAAATGCACCTCTCATAAAAGAGATCCGTAACACCATCCAGTAATTGGGTATGTTTACAACACTCTAGTGTCAACCCTAATCATGGAATCAGCAGGCTGGAACTGGAACTAGAAAAAAGTGAGAAGAAAAAAAGAAGGCAAATTTCTTATGAACTTTGTGCCTCTTCTGTTACATCTGACCAGAGAGAGAACAGAATCTGTCTGAGAGCCTTCTTCCTACAGGTGACAGATAAACCACATGTGAAGGTCTGACGACAGAAGAACAGGAGAATTTTAGGGATAGCCATTACAAAGAGAGAAGGAAAGCCTTGATACACTGCTAAGATATGAATTCTGTCACTGTGACTACAAAACGAATGCTTGCCATAAATAAAGGGCTTTATTGTACTCTAAGGAATAATGGAATATATAATTTCCTGCTGGAGGTTATGTTGGATACTGTGCTGGCTGACTGGAACACAAACATGAAAGAACAGTACTAAATGTGGCATTAGCTATCTGTAAAGCTTATTGTCACCTACAAAGCACTTCCTTTTTATTACATTATTTAATTTTTTTAATATACAAAAATAAGTTCCTAGAGTTTACTGTAGCATTCATCTTTCATGAATTTACAGGATCTGATTCTTGGATTTGACAAAAGAGCTTGAAGCTGTTATTTCTGTGTGAAACAGCTGTGTGGCTGGGCACAGCTGGCCTTTTAGGATGGCTCACTGCAGAAAAGAATTTCCAGGAGGTAAAGAGCACTATATCATCTTTTCAACACCACCTCCTAACCCCACTTGACAGAAACAGAGGCAGCACATGGCCAGGAAAAATTTTACTTTGGGTGGAAAACAGCTGGAAGCAAACTGAAGTACCAAGCTGGTGCTGAAAGCAGGGCTAAAGAAGCATCAGGATATAATTTCACACCCTGTCATTCTTATGCAAGCAGATTCTGGGAGGACTAAGTGTCATCACCGAGTTCTGTTTTCAAATAACCTACGCAAATCCTTTCACTGTTACATTTGTAAAGGGGAAGAATAAGTGAGTGTGAAAAACAATGAGATCAGGCAGGAGATGGTGAGGTTTGGAGTTTTCTCATTTGCAGATTGCAGGCTCTACACTTCACAGTTTTTTTCCCCAGTGTTAGTTTTATTTGAGCGTTATTTTGACAATATTTAAAGCAGTGAGAAGAGTATCCAGGAGCCTTGGATAGTTTCATTATTTTAGCATTTATACACTTATAAAAATAAGTTTACCCTTTCCAAGAATTGAGGAAGGGTATTCAAGGCATTGTTCTTTATACATAAGCTCCAAGAGAAGAAAAAAATACTGTTGATTCTTTCTCATTCAAAGATATGCTTTATTGTCATTTTGATTCTCTTCAAATTGGACAATTATTTCATTTCTTGGCACAGAATAAAACACACATTTCTAGTCTTCATTGATTTGAAAGATAACACATAAGCACTCAAACATGTTTCCTAAACCACTTCAGTTTCATGGGTTTCATTCTTTTCATTTTACGTTGGCTGCTGTCCCTAATTCTCATAACTGCAAATTGTTTGCATTAGAAATAAGGGATAATATGCCTGGTGTTAGAAACAGAGACACATATCCTGATGATTAGTCTCCTGCTGTATTGTCAGCTTTCTGAATAAATTATTTTTAATACCATATTTGTGTCCTTGCTGCAGATAATAACTTACTTGAAGGATTTGAACATATTCTAGAATTTTAGAAAACTGGAAGTGGACTAACTTCTTCAGTCAATAAATAACAAAATTTTATTTCTCCAAACACTAGAAAGAAGACTACTAAAAATTTTTTCCAAAGGGGAATTATTTTGTCCAAATCATCTAGAAGAATCAGACTTTCAGCAAGCACTCAAACTTCCAATCTAAAATATTCACAGAATGATCTTAACTCCTCAGATAGAGTGATGAGACCAGAAACTACAACAACATAGTCTGTTACAATAGATATGACTGCATTAATATTAGAACATAAATACTTATTGGAGCCAAGTACAAATGCAAAATGATACTAATATAATATATTTTCTACTTTTTTTTCTCAGCTCTTACAATGTCTCTCCAAGCTTGTCTTTCTCACCTCACCTACATCATTTCCTCAGGTGTCTTTGCCTGCCATATTCTCACAATCAGTGCTAAGATAACTTTCTTCTACAAACGTTAGAACTTGCGATTTCAAACTGTGTCTAATTTAGTTACCTCACTCCTAATTAAGTTTTAGTTCAAGAACTTTCTACTAAAAGGAATCCTTGGCTTCTTGCATGCTTTTAGATATGCCAGAGTTCACAGTAACACCTCTGCAATTATATCCCAATTTCTTTGCGTTTTTTTAATAAAGAAATGAAGTCAGTAACGAAGTAGTAATTATTATAGCAAGTAGATACAATATCAAGTACAATAAATCCATTAATTAAATTGGATACTTATTATTATTCAGCTTAGCTAAGAACAGCTGAATCAAATGAGACCAGACAGGAAGTCCTGCTGAGCTCCATGACCTATCTCTGATACACAGAGTGAAAATCGGGAGAAACTGTGGATACTTCCCTTGAATATTCTCCCAACAATTCCGTTTGCAGTGCAAGGAATTCCTCAGACAGGTGTGGTTTCTCTGTATTTCTATGCACTATTTCTCCTCCACAGAACAGCTCAGCTTCCTTTAAGCAAATGTAAACTTCAAGCATCAAAGTCAGTTGACAACCAGCATAAAATCTTGGGAATTTTCAGAATCCCACTGGATCCGCCATTTCCCAATTTTACCTTTCTCTCCTGGACAGTCCTACTAACAGGGATCAAACACAAAGCAACCTGCCAGCAGCTGCACTGCCTGACCAAACAGAGCTGCATAGTCCCTTCTCAAAGACATGAGAGAAAAGCAAGAAATGAGACGTCAGAACAAAAATAAAGCAGGCTATCAGAAACTTAAACTTTGAAAAACACATAGAATATTGATTCACCATTTAAATCGAGATCACAGACTGACATTTGACCACCTCTCCATAGAAACAGAAAGTCCTACCATGTGTGTTTCGATCCAAGCATCAGGATTAAACAAATGCAAACTTCTACTCTGAACTCCTTGTAATATCAAAGGTTGAAGTTTCTATAATGGCAGCAGAAATTTTTGATACTCTCCACGTCAATATTATTTTCAGACTTTCAAAGATAAAAACTACTTTGAATAGAGTCAAATTACAGGTTATTTTCACTCCCAAACAGATGGAAAAGGGACAGAATGCACCATAAAGCCAGATGCGTTGTATGTGTAAACAGATGCTTCCAGACTCATCATAAAAGGTTAAAAATATTTAAGTTATTCTGCACAACTGATGTTTCACACCTGAAACAGCTGATCCAATCTGAAGGTAACTGGAGCTTCTCAGGAGGCCCAGAAGCACAAAAGCCTTTTAAAGGCTACAACAGCCCTTTTGCATTTAGCATGAAAGGTCAACTACAGGTCTCTCCTGCTCGATTTTAACACTTAGCATTCAAAGGCACAAGGGAAAGCACCCCAGGAAATTCATTACTGTTGGAAAAAAATGTAGACATATGCTGCAATTGATGTAAAAAAAGGGAATTCACTGAAGAACCAGCATTTCTAATCAAATCACCCATTTGATTTTGTCCAAGTGCAATAATTGCCAACTGTTTGCCCAATGGTAAACCACTGAAATGAGCTGTAATAGCTTCTCACCTCACTACTGCTATTTATACATTAAAATACCTTTCAAAACACTACACAGTGCAAATGCTGTATCTTCTTGTAACACCGAAAATAGCTGCATTGGCAGAAAATATGCTTTTGCTGATGAAAATATGCTCAGCTGAAATGAAATATTTTTTCACATAAATTATTTGAATCGTTGCATTAGATTGCTGAGTTTAATATTTGCTGTGACTGAGTACCAGAAATCTCAACATCGACCCACCAGTACCTTAAGAAAACATATCTTTTTTTTCTCTTCAAGAGTTGAGATGCAGCTTTCTGAAGCCATGTTATTTTACGTTAACATCTGAATTAATAGGACCCGTTTAAGATGTTGGGACTGTAAGCCCATCAGCTTTCACACAGAAGTAGCTGCTACCGTGTGGTAACTTTGGCTGTTGTATTTTAACATTTAAAAAACACCATCGAGAAATAAGACCAGTAACCCTAAACTAGGGATAAGCAAACGCAAGGAAGAGCATCCCAGAGCAAGCCAAATGTGCAAAGGGCATACCTGACATAGAAAGGCAAAGGTTCTCTCTTCTCATTCAGAGAAAATCAGAAGTCATCTGAGAAATTAATTCTGTGTGTATAGCTAAGTGTCCAGCAGAGAAATCAGAAGCTCATCCCTTTGGATTTAATGGATTGCAGAGTGAGTCTCTCTCTCTTGTTTTAAGTCAGCTTTAAATACTGCACATTCTGGTATCAAGAGAGACAGCAATGAAATAACTGCAATAAAGAAATTAAATCGCCCCTTGAGGAAAGGCTACTGGCAGGAAGACCTTATTCTTCCACATGTGTCACAGTAATTAATGCTTGTGTTCATACAACACCTTTCAGCTAAGGATCTCAGTGTACTTTATAAACACCTGGACAGTAAAAAAAGTATAAATACATGTCAAGAGCTAGCTGCTCTTGTCTACTTAACTACATGCTGGCAAATTAGAATTCAACTATTTATTCGTACAGACTCACTTTTAATATTATGTGCAGTTTTGGGCACCAAAATATAAGATATAAAGCTATCAGAGAGTGTTCACATGAGGCCATGAGGATGGTGAAGGGCCTTGAGGGGAAGCCATGTGAGGAGCAGCTGAGATCCCTTGGTGTGCTCAGGCTGGAGAGGAGGAGACTGAGGAGAGACCTCAGTGCAGTCACAACTTCCCCGTGAGGGAAGAGGAGGGGCAGGCACAGATCCCTGCTCTGGTGACAGGGACAGGAGCCACGGGAATGGCCTGAAGTGTCAGGGGTGGTTTAGCTGGATATCAGGAAAAGGTTCTTCCCCCAGAGGGTGGCTGGGCACTGGAACAGCTCCCCAGGGCAGTGGTCACAGCTCCAAGGCTGCCTCAGTTCAAGGAGCATGTGGACAATCCTCTCAGGCACATGATGGGACTCTTGGGGATGGTGCTGTGCAGGGCCAGGAGTTGGACTTGATGATCCTTGTGGGTCCCTTTCAAGCTTATTCTGTAATTCTGTCATTGGAGAAACTTTCATTTCTGTAGGTTCAAGTAAAATTTATGTGTCTGGGTACACAAATAGCAGAGAGGCCATCAGAGCTGACAGCTCTAATGCTGCCAGGTTGGCACCCTCCACCCCTCCAGGGATGGAGTCTTCACCGAGGAAACATTCTGTGTAAGGTTACTATTTCTCTACCAGTCTCAGATTTTTCATAACCAAGTCCTTAATGATGTTAATTTTGTACTATCTCCGATCTCCTGTGCTGCCACTTGGGCAGGTGCCACGGTTTCTCTCCAGTGCTCACTTTCCAGAGCACTCAGTACGAGGTGGTTCAGGGGCACTGAGCCCGGTCCCCAGGAGCCCTCCCTGGCTGGGTGGGCACCTGGCTGCAGTTATGACAAAGGCTCTGTGTCACCACAGCACAGGCACCAGATGGACACAGCTCACCAGGAGCCCGGGCTGCACAGAGCTCACCTCTGCCAAGCCCATCCTGAACTTGGCCAATATTTGCTCACGAACTGGCAAGGCAAGGACAACGGTGGGGATATTTTTAGCTCAGAAACAGGAAAGAAGGATCCTTTGGACAATCTTTATTTTATTTACATGATGTCCATCAGGCTGTAAATGAGTATGGTAGTATTGGCAATTTGATTTCTTTGGATAGCTGTTTGACTCACAAAGAGCATTCACAAAGAGCATTTTTATACAGACATTGAATTTGGAAAATGAGGAAAAAAATATGCATCCTTCTTTAATTTCTTACATTTTTTTAAAGCCTATTTTTGCAATATAATTACCATAAAACTCTACAGAAAAATGCAAAGGGATAAAAAAATCAATTGTAGACTCTTCTCCACTGTTTTCTGACAAAAGCAAGATGAGAAGGATCCCTACTGAGATAACAAATCTCTTGGCATCAGAAAGAGGGACTTGAAAATAAAAACTAAGTTTATGTCACATATAATAGCAATTACTCCCTCTTGTAGGAATCTGCTAATAACAAAGAGAAAAAATCAATTGCCAATGATTCATTTGCATTATGACAACTACCATAGCACAACAGCAAATACAAGTACTCCATTCTCTAACAACAGAACTCTAAACCCGAGGGCGTGGTGAAAGAACACATAGCCAACAAGTCAGAGAACAAAACCATAGATCATCTTGGTTTTCTTCATCAGCTGAAACCTCCTCAGGCATCCCTCTCTTAGCTCCATGCTTTAGGAACACAATGAGTAACAATTACTGAAAGGACCCTGGTCACTCTGAGGTGAAACACTGCAGCAGGGCTACTGTCAGAAGATTCTCCACTCATCATACTGTAAACAAAATAAGCACATTTTTACAAACTGAAAAATGAGATGTTGCAAGCCTTAGTCCCACAAACATTCAAGTCTGTATTTTGCTCTGTATGAGGAAACTCAATGCCAAGTCTCCTCCCACGTACAAGATCTCTCAACATATGAATGTAGTGCATAGTTACTACACACTGCAATTTATTCCTTGGATGATGATAATCAGGAAAAACACTTAAAATGCACAGGACACACATCTTTCCAGATGTGAAGCCATTCTTTCCCAAAACAGCAATGAAAAGCACAAGCAAAAAAAGCTTCTCAGCTTTTTAATCACTAGTCCCATGCAACTCTTCTCTCCAAGCTACAATCCTGATAGCTCAACAGCTTATGTTCATGATGGAATATCTGGACTTTGTGAGGGCACTGTAGACTTCTTATGCATTTTTTTTTTCTTTCTACAGAGCAACAGTAAAGAGAAATATCTACAGGCTTAGGACAACAGTGTCTCCTCATTAAATACTCAGCTGTAGAAAAGGATAATGGCAAACAGATGCCTGAGGAGTCAACTCTTCACATCCAAGAGCAAGACATATTCGGGGTTCTCAGTCTGTTTCAGTGGCAGCAGGGGAGGTGTATTTGCATGTTTATGAAATTGGGGCTTCCTAGAGCATCTCCTTTTTGTGTATTTATGAGTAAATGAATTGAGAGATCTATCTGCCTCAGTTTGATTGTAAGACTCGGAGAGGAAGCAACTCCCCCAAAATCTGACAAGCTTTTATTCACTTATCACAGCCATCAATCTGAAGGCCATTTAGGAAGTCCAATACACCCTTAGGTTAATATTTCAAGAGGTCTTACTTTTTCCCTCTAATTAACTTAATTCTTTAGCTAATGTCTTCTAATTTACTGGAATGGAGTTAGGCAACTCCAGAAGTCACCAGAGGAAATGTCATCATGAGAAAAGGATGTGAAGGACATTTCTGGCAGAGCAGCACCATGCAGGTGCTGCTACCTTTGCTGGGTGCTGGCAAATTCACGTATCTGAACACAGCTCCCAGGAGCAGACACTGTGCTAATTTCAGTTACTTTAAATAAAGCAATGGCTTGGAAGAGGACAAGATGTCGTGCCAGAAAGGACAGGATAATATGTTACTGCCAGAAATCTCAAAATCCATCAATCAGGTACAGACAAGACTAATGTAATTACTGACTTCTCTTTTTTTTCTATTCTTGTGGAGAAACTGGAAAGGGGAAAACAGAAACCCTTCCTTAAGAAAAGATTACAATTGCTACAATGCAGTGAAAGAAAAACAAAAAATATTAAAACTATAGCTAATAAATTCACATTACTTTCACATATTCCATTTTCTGAGGGAAAAAAAATCTAAATCTGCTGAGTTCACAGGAACAATTCAACTAGGTGATGTTTTATAAAGACATAGAAAGTCTATTTGAACTCTACATGAACCATACAGCATTTTTATTTTTACATTTTGCTCTTCACTCCAGGCAGAATCAATCTCAGGTTTTTATTCTGGGGCACAACACATCAAGCTCTGCCTCTTTATAGCTTTAAGATAATTTCTACATACTTTAATTAATCATAAAAGGAGCAGATGAGAACTAAAAGTTCTCATTCTATTAGCTCATTTATGCATCAAGTATAGGTAAAGCCTCTTGCAGTTGTTTTAGGGTTTCTGTTTATTGATTGTGACAATCACAGTACTTGGTTCTTACATAATATATTCAAGTACTTTGGCATCTGATATATATTTGGTCAATATAATTAATAACTTGGGGCAGGGGGAAGCAGGGTTAGAGATTTCTTGTCAGGAGAATGTGGCCCAGATCTCTGAAAGGCAACTTAAGAATGCCAACTAAAAATCTTTGGAAGGCAAAATAACACTGAATGGTTGAGGTTTTTTGCTTAGATTTCCTTGTCAATTTATCCTCCTAAGTTCCTCCTTTGAGCAAAAATGAAATTCATTTCAGTTCAGGTATTTCTTCAGATCTCTTCATTCACTCATATAATAATTTTTCTCACTATCAAGAGGATGCTCTTAGTCACAGAGTACATGGACAGACTTCATCTTCACCGTCTTCCTTCTCACCCTAAACATCCCTGTACGGGCCATTCATTAGAGATGCTTGTGGGTCCCTTCCAACTCTGAATATTCTGTGCTTTATTTAGATGCATTTCCTGCCACAGCACTACACTGACTTCTAGAGAAGCAGAGACAATATAGCTGAAAACTTCAGGGAATGAGAGAGCCATGTAAACTGCTGGAAACACCCTGAATTCAAAACCTTCTAGCAAGAGGCTGCAGATACAGTTTCACACTTCATTTCTTCTGACATGTCCCCAGAAACACCGCAGTGTGTATCTGGTGACAGTACTGGAAACCACACACCCCAGCCACCTCCGAGCTTCATTGCACTAGCTACTGCTCCTGAAAAAAAAAAAAACAACATTTTTTTCCCCTGGAAGCAAGTGCTCAGTGTTTGTTTGAACAGAGGTCTTTTGCTCAAAAGAGTGGAATGAATGATCAGCAAAATGTGCTTTAACACTGGAAAAAGAGAGAGCTGGAAGTTGAGCTCTTGAGATTTATAAGGTCACTGATTGCATTCTTTAGACAGCAGGGCCATTTTTTTCTCTCTTTTTTATTTTAAAGTAGAACGAGCGGAATATTAAAAATATCAGGTTATCAGTTTCTGGTTATATTATAATAGAATCCTGATTTATGCTTTCTTTTACCCCCTCTCACTAAATCTAACAAGTAAAAAAAAAACAAAAAAAAAAAAAAAAAACAAACAAACAAAAAAAAAATACAAAAATAAAACAAAAATAAAAAAAAAAATAAAATAAAAAAAAAAAAAACCAAAACCAACCAGACATTCTCCTGTGCTTTCTGAATTTAAATCATAATTTTTCTGATTTATACTTCAATGATTGAGTGAAATAGACCCCTGCTCTCCTCTTACAGAGACTCCACCCATCCCTAGATGAAGTGATCAGTGACTGATTTATTGATTCCATAATGTTGAGAGATTTACTTATATATATAGAATGTATATACAAATGTGCAGGTGTATATACATACAACGAATATATAAATACATATATATATACACATAATGTGTGTGTGTATACATAGATGTGTGTATATATATCCAAGGACTCTTTCCCAGCCCCACAAGGATATGTTTGACCAAAACCATGAAAATCTGTTAAAATCTCTGTTAGCACAAGAGGCAGGAGGGAGTAATAGGATTCCACTGCTATTGTAATAAATAGCAAGCAATAAAAGCATTTCCCTTGAGCAGGCATGGTACAGTTTAGTGCAAAAGCTGAAAGAGGAATATTAGAATGAATACAGACTAGTTAATTGAGGATAAACATACCAGGGAAAAAAAAATAGAGACTTCTTGAACTTTGCAGTATGCAGATGACAATTTGAAGAGACAGTGAGTTTAGAAAAGAAGGGAATGAATCATATGAAATTTGCACTGGATTTAGTGAAGTGCATAGTCCCATGGGCTAAAGACATGTGAAGAAAGATACCAAGGTTGACTGTGAAAATGAAAGAACTGGACATTGAAGAGTGCCATGGGAATATTGAGGCAAATTCTTCCAGCAACTACTAAAGAACAGAAAGGAAAGAACCAACATAAAGTGAAGTGTATCCTCAAGCCTGCTACTTCAATTACATTTTTGACCTGGTTCTGAAGAAAGAAAACAAACAAATGAACAAACAAAATCTAAAACCACCCACAAACCAAAAAGGAGTTGAGAATAATCAAACTGAACTTCTCAAAAGCTTTTTATTTTTTCTGATTTTATAATTCACTCCTTACAAATTACAAATTATTTTTGGTAATGTTTATCTGACACTGTCTTTGATGCTTTATATCTTAATTCCTATTCTTTTTTTATCCAACTATCCCTTATTCCCATTGCAATAAATAGTCACTTTGATTTATATTTCCCTTCAGCCAACTGAGCAGGATTATATATATATATATATACACACATATAAAAAAAATAATAAAAGCAAAATGAAAGTTCACATTTTATAAGGTACTTTATTTAAGACAAGGGATTGAACTTTTTTTTCAATTTCTAATTGTATTTACAATTTTAGTGTGACATTGTGAGTGGAAAGATTAAAGCAAGCTTCAAATATAGCCTTTAAAGATACAAGCAGCTGTTTGTTGCATTTTCTACATAAACAATACCACGGGAGAGTCAAAAGAACAGGTTATACTAAGACTTAAAACTCAAGGTTGAATATCATTCTGTTTTCAGACAGATACTACTACTTTCTCCTTGTTAAAGACTTTCCAAAAGTCTGCATACACACTCAGACTCAGCAGATGCATGATGTCTATTTTTGTTACAGCCTGCACTTCAACTAATTTGAATGTCTCATATTAGTGCTCTAATTATAGATTTCATATAATCTGATTACTGTTACAAACATAAGGGTCAAGCTCCTCTTAAAGTTGTCTGGTTTCTTTTCAGCTCTACTGAAAGTAGCTGAAAGTGATGTTAAAATAAAAGTTATTGTATCCTGCAAGCTTAATAAATGTATTACACATAAAAATGTATAATTTTTATGGATTATGCTACATGGAAAGCAGTAATTTTATCATTTTGTTTTCAATAGGCACACATAACTAATGGCAACTTAAAGTTGGAGCTCATTTTTCTTCACAGATGCAATTATCAAATTTAAATGTCATTTTTTTGGTACAGTTCTCTGGATGCAACTGCCCCCCATCTACTCACGTCTACCCCAGAGCACCCTCACTCTTGTTCCTCACCCACATTTCAGTCATTCCCTCCCATGAAATCGTTAATGGCCTACAACTTTCTCCCCTTCCTCCCCAGAAAAGGCTCTGCTCCACCCTCTGAAGTGTCTCTGAAGCAGAGCATGGTCCCCTTAGGGGTTCAGTGGAAGAGCCGGCAGAGCTGTCCCAAGTCAGCCAGGATGGCCACTGACCTGCGAGGAACCTGGCCAGGCAGGGAGCTGGGGAGCCCCTAAAGCTCTTCCTAACTCCCAGTCTCGCTCCTGCAGGTCTCATCTTACCCCTGAAGTGCCCTTGCTACAGGTGACTCTACAGCATTCATCCAGTGGAGCCAGAATCCCATCCTGTGTCCCTGAAGGTCTCTGCACTTTCTGCCAACTGCACCTGGGCTTTGCTTTTCCCACACCTGCAGTACTGCTGCGGCAGGGGCTGGCAGGGGGCAGGAGAAGGAGACAGGGCCGTGAGAGCAGGGAAGCAGAGGGGTTTATTCTGCCAAGGCACCCCCGGACTGGAGAACCACTGCCTTGTAGGATGGAACTTGGAACACAAACAAGCAGCTCCTCAGTGTTCCACTTCGGCAGCACCAAACTCATGCAAGGAGTCAATAACTCACAATAACCAGACCAGGATTATTCCCTGCAAGAACAAATACATTCAGAAGAGGTGATTTTCCAGGTTTAGCATACTTTTTTTTAATATACTGCGGTAGCATTAGGAAGGTAAGAGTCCGTAGCACACCTCCAACCCCCACATCACTTTGGGTGGCAGGGTTCCCTGCCCTTCACATGGACTCGGAAGCTCCGTGTGTGCGAGTTCTTAGCTCAGTGTCCCCCTCGGCTTCCTCTCCATTTGCCTGACAGAGGCTAAGATCAGAAAAGACAGCTTGGTCTGACGTTTCCAGATGGAGAAAGAAGCAGGCAAAGCCAGTCCGTTTGAATGGAGGTGGGATGACCAGCTCACAGAGAGAAAATGCCAGCTCTCCATAGAGGAGCAGATGATTTTTTTTCACGGCTCCCTGCTGTCTTGATCCTGAATAATCTGTAGCTAACTGTGTTCATCAGCCTGTGCTCGTCAGGCTGACATGCCCTTCCCTGCAGGTGGCCATCCCAGAAAGCATCATCCAACTATTTTGCAAAGGCAATAATATTAGGAAAGCAACGGCAAGGAACCTTTTGGTACTAGCAGACTTTGATCATGATAATGCTTATTAAATCTGATGAACACACACTGTTTTATTATTCAGCTAAGGAATTGTATTATCATGCATATAAATAGTCACGTTCTGACATTAATCTTAAGCAAGTGCTTGGGCAATGGTGAAAGAAATAAAAAAGATGTAGGGAAAAACTTTGAAAATGCTGTCAAGTGAACAGATCCATGATTTAAGTGATAAGAATACTCAGTCTTTTCATCACATACAGATAGAGTACAGTTAGAGAGAGTTGAGTATTCTGACCACAAGCAATAACATGCCTGGAAATGCAAAAATTGAACTTGTGATTAAAATGTGATTTATATCACTGACAGTGATAAGTCTTAATCAGTTTTAATAACTGGAACAATACAAAGCTAAATTCTGTATATTTATTACATGTGATTATTAATAAAAAAAGAAATCTTGAAGGGCATGAGCCAGAAAATAAGAGGGAACATTTCCAGACGTCATTTTTACTCCTAAAAAATGCCTAAATGATGCAAAGTAACTGTGATTTTAGATATGTAATTCCCAACTACTGCTGGGAGAAAAGTAAATATTTTCAACGTTCTAGCATTTAGTTTTATCTTGAAAAAAAAATTATAATATCCACACACATTTGTATAAATAACTTGCCAATGCTCTTCACGTTTTGGGTTTTGTTTTTTTTCATTATCAAGTTATCGTGAATTTACTTCTTCATGGGAGCCTAACTTGCATGTCATCCACCCAGTCATAGGTCTTGTCAGCACTTCATGAGAGAAGATTCATTCTTGGAGGAATTACATATCCAAACAAAAAGGAAAAGTGAGGAAAGAAAAAATAGAATAAATTTATTTAGTCTTTAGAATTGCATTAGAAGTAAACCAGAGGAGGTCTTAGAGGCCTCCTACACGTAAGCTATTCATCTCTGGCTTCTGACAAGCCTCATAGGATCATATTCATTGACATACTTCGAGGTCTGATGTTGTAAAGAGGTGACACTTGTGACAATTTCAGAACTTTCCAGTCTATTCCCCAATAAAACTGTTAACCTGCTGGATGCTTTTAATACTATTCTAAAACAAAACCCTAAAATTTAATTCAGGATATCTTTGTCTCCACTTCCCACCTAAATCATTTAAAGCATTATTTTACATGGTTATTGCAGGGACAAAATGCTTTAAGGTGAGTAAATTATCCAGATTCTACATTAACAGCAGTAACATTCACTTCATTTAAATAGATAATTAAGAAACACATCCAAAGGCTCAGAAATCCCTTGCATTTTATCTTCATTAACATCCAAGCATCTGTGGACCTGGTAGTGTTTGGTTAATGGTCAAACTTGACGATCTTAGAGGTCTTTTCCAACATTAATGATTCCATTTAAGGCCAATCACATTAGAGACAAGGCATTCACACATCAACACTTTTGTCTTCTCTGCCTTATCCACCAACTGTATCTTTGCATTGCCCTGTTAAAAGCTGAATATGGCTTCTCCTACAATGCATTTTACAAAAATATTTGAGCAGCTAGTCCTGGAACAGGGCAATGTGGTGCACTGTATTCAAGAGACATTTAAAAATTAAGTGAGAGAAGTATTTTTCTCTTACCTCAACTTCCCGGTTTCAGATCTGCCCTGGAACATCAGCAAGTGTTGCCATAAGCTACTGTAAAGCAGTGCATGGACTGCAGAAAGCTGACTCCATCCCAGCCAGACTTCAACACACATCATCCACTGCATTTCACTTTTGGCAACATTTGTTGCTGTTCCACTCCCTGTCCTGCCTTAGAACAGCCCCAGAATTTAACCAAAGGAATGGATTTTCAACCTCACAGTACTAAGAGACACTCAAAACAGTGCCATCAACTACATTTTAAAATTAAATAGTAGCTAGGTTTCAGTTATTAAGACAAAATTAAGGAATATAAAAATCTTTAACATCCACAGACTGATAGATTAAAACCATTTGCACCCAGTGACAAAATCTATTTCCTTACATTGTTTACTGCCAGAATGAAGGAACTTAGTCTTTAGAGTGACTTATTAGAAATATTACCAGTGATTGTATTCAAAAATCAATTCTTGCTGAAAATATCAAAAAAACCCACTAATTAAAAAGCTATATTGGCAAAATAAAGTTGGGCTAATAGAATCCTGGAAGAATCAATCACTATAATCATCTGCTGCCATAAACTCTATGGGAAGATTACAAATGTGATGCTTCAAAGGAGGAGAAAATTCTTTTAAAATATAATTTGAACTTTACTTCTGAAATACCATGACCATCATGATCTATCACCCACAGTCACTGCCCAGACCCACAATAAATCAAAGCTACAATTCAATGGTTACAATCAATCTTTTGAGAGCAAACGGTGCTGCCATGTCCAGTACATGCATTTCAGATTATTCACAATGAAGGGTGTGTTAGTAAATGGCAAACAAAAAGTTGAGAGAGAACACACAGGACTAATAAAACCTCACACAACAACCAATTAAAGCAAACTGAAAATGACAGAAAAGCAGCACAGAGATGCAGCTGAAGCAAAGCTGCATGGACTAAGGTGTATGGGAGAGCGTGATCACTCAGACACTGGGAATTAAAAGCTTATTCCAATAGATGTTATATACCACTCTATCAGAGGAAGCAAATGACCTTGGAAGAAGTTCTAGCTGTGAAAGAGTCATTCAAGTAGAAAAAATGACCAATTACCAGAATATAATTGATGGCTGTTTTGCAGGAGCCTCAAAAAGTGAAAGTCCTGGGAATGGATTTTATACAGGAACTAAGTTATTTGTCCATTTTTCAGCTTGAGAAAGGTCCGTTTCAGGCTAATCATACTTACAAACAAGAATTCAATTTTTAAAAAATCAGACCCAGTTAGGCCTATAATGAAGTTTAAGTCTAATGTAAGCCTCTAGCAAAAGAAAATCTCAATATGTATGTCCAAAAAAATCCACA
This sequence comes from Sturnus vulgaris, assembly GCF_052056855.1. Taxonomy (NCBI): domain Eukaryota; kingdom Metazoa; phylum Chordata; class Aves; order Passeriformes; family Sturnidae; genus Sturnus; species Sturnus vulgaris. The sequence goes on from NC_142250.1 coordinate 10,867,873, forward strand.
AGTAACATTACATTAATCAGCCAAGCTATTCCAGAGACTTTTTAACCAGCATTTTTATGTCTACAGCCATGTATCTTGCTACTAGAAAGCATTTTGACAGTCTCAGTTGCTGTGTTGAAGAACCACCATAGACAAGGTCCTTTAGACAAATACCTGATGCAAAGACTTCACCAAGACAGATGATTCCATACTTGCCTTTTCAAAAAGTAAATCTAAATTCAATAATTAGAATAAATCTTCTTCAGGATGTGCTCATATAATTCAGGCAATCTATTTGAAGTCTTCCAATTCCATGCAATAAATTGTGAGAGGCAAATCATGAAGCACAGTTTCAAAGTAGTCTAACCCGCATTCACCACAGAGGCTGAACTTTCAATAGAGGAATTGCTATCATTTCCTGTGAGGAATTAGAATGGCTTTTCTCCAGTAAACTGTAGATGTCTATTAAACAAAGTTATGGTGGGAAACAGGAGACGAACATTTAAATTCAATGTCAAGAGTTTTCACTTCAATTAAAGCAATTTCCAGTTTAAAGGAAATGAATATCCAAGAAAGCATTTAAAATTAATCCTTCCCTTCAGAAGTAGCACTAAAATTCAGTTAGGAGTGAAATATGATTATTTCACATCAAATCTTGTAATCTAGAATAAAAAAATAAAAAGATTCCATTGCGTATTTATTTGGCAGTAGCTCACCAGAGTAAGGTATCAAAGTCCTTAACAGAGCTCTAAAATTCCAATTTCAGCTTTGCTGCTTTCCCTCATGAAGTATAGATCAGTGAAAGTATGGTGCCCACCTAGTTGTTCTGTACATTTGCTTTCTTCAAATTCCAAGAATAAATATCAGTGAGGAGTACCACTATATTTTAAGGTAGGAAGAAACTGCAAACCCTCTGTCTGCATAAAGGTCATCTTAGCTCTTCCTTTTCTAATTCAAAATGAGACATTTGAGAACAGACAAAGTACACAGTTCAAACATAATAAGAGGGCTAAATGCCATTTCAACTCTGTCTCCAATTACTGCACACAATAGGTATTAATATTAATGTAAGTTTAGAGAATCCAACAAAACAACAACCTGAGCATGAAATTCTCATCATCTTTGGAAGGGCTGTCTTGTAAAATTCTGCTTGTCATTTTGACTAGAATAAGAGTGCAAGAGAATTTGCAACCCAAAGTGATACATGCTCATAAATTTAAGCAAATTGGCATGTTCTAATGAGACATTTTTCTGCAGACAAGCCTTAACATTTCTGACCTGCTCAAATGCTAACCCGTCTTCCAGTATCCTTCCCATGTGGCATTTCTTGCATCCCCTTCTCTCTGGCAAAGCTACAGAAGCAGTTTCTCCATCCTCTTTCCTGGAGACTGTAATGTCTGTACATTGGGTCAGCCAAAAAGTAGCTGCTTCTTTCTTTGTAATATTTTTACTGTCCACTGTCAACACTGATTTAGTCTCCTATTTTTCATGTTGAATATGTTACTCTTTTGAGCTTTTCTAACAGCCACTGCACTTTTTCCAGTCCACACAAAATGCTGCTTATTTTCCTGTTAGACTGCATCACCCCTGTGAGAAAACTTTCAGCAGCAGAAGTGATAGCCTGTTAGTTCAAGCTTGAAGCAGTGTCCTTCCTCATGTTGCTCCCTCTCCATTTCCCACTCTTTTGCAGTGTTGTCTTGAATGTGCTACACCAAAACCATCAGTTTCATCTGCCAGTGTGCAAGTTCCTGATATCTACCCACCTGTACCTTTTGCTGCACTTTCAGGAACTTCTAAAATTAGAAATTTCTAAAACTAGAATTTTATCCTCTCAGACTACAACACTTTCTCTACATGAGTCTTGCTTACAGAAAAGCCAGAAATCTCTGAGAATTATCATCATTAATTACAGATGCAGACGAAACAAGAAAATTAATACATTCCCATGTATTTAATTTATACACATCTATTCACACACGGGCATTCTCTCACCACATTTTTGTGTTACTTTAAAAAGTTCAAAAGAAAGTCTGGTAACAGTTATTTAATGTCTGGGAACTCAGTGCCACCCCCAATGCAGAACGAGTGAGATTTCAGCTGCTATCAGTGGGTACCACTTCATGGCCCACCTGTAGCACTGAACAGAAAGGCACCTGAACTGTCTGGGATATGGTCCAGGGCACATCCTTCAGCTTTTGCCATTCTTGCAGAGTGAAGCTCACAATAGTTTTGCACCACAGTGTTTAGACCTGTCCTCAGCAAGGTGGAAACTCAGTAAAGATGCACCTAGGAGAGCATCCAAATCTACAACTCAGAGATGTTTGTAGAAAGGTACAAAGTCTATTTGACTAATCAAATTGCATTAAATATACTAAATGAAGGGATTTTGTGAGATCCTAGCTTTTCAAAAGTTACACGTACCCACTTGGAAAAATAACATAGCAATAAAGTCCTAATTTTGAAAACTACACTGTACAGAATCCAAAAGATCTCTCTGCTAAGGGGAAAATCTGTCAAGGCCTCTAATCTTCCCTCAATCAGATACCATGATTCTTTCATTATTTTTTCTATTTTAGATGGAACAGGAAAAATAAAGGGTAAACTGGACCACTTGAAAGACCTATTATCTGCTTATTATCTTACTGACTTTGGCTCAGTGTGCAATTTCCAGTGGATTTTTCCTGAAAATAGCCCTGCACTGACAAACTCCTGGAAGGAGCAGCAGCATCAGTGAGACAGAACTAACAGTGAGCTGATCTGTTCTTGGGTTACTCTGTAGCAGCCACAGCCCTTCACAACCTCCACATCTCACATCTCCAAGGAACCAACTCCCTTCCTTCAGGATCAGATATGAATCTATCAGCAATCCTGGCCCAGGAAGGTTGTGCTGAGACACCCTGCTCCGTGTTCCATTTATACATTTAATTATTTAAGAATAAATCTATGAGTCAATATGGAGAGCTCACCACTAACTGGAGCCTTTTAATAAGGCCCCTTAACAGTTGTTTTTTAAACTATTTCTCCTTAAAAATCTTATTTATTTGGAAAAGCCTTGCACACTCCAGGAATTCTGCAACTAATGATTTGAACTGAAACATTTATGCTGTCCTTGTCACCATGGTACCCAACATATCCCAATCATCTATTTGATGATTCCTTCCTGTTTACTTATTTCAAGCATGCTGGTCCAACATTTATAAAGCAAATTCTTTTTGCTGGCTTAAACATATAATCCTGAAGATTTCAACACTAGCTCGCAAACACCTAGCTCTACAGATTCCACAGATTTGTACATTTAAAAATGAAGGCAGAGTTTTGAAAATGTGAGGCCAATATCACTTGTCTGACCACATCAGCTCTTACTGCTGGCTGAGAAACAGCCTCTGAGCATGCAACCACTTTCCAGTAGTGCTAGAAAAACACTCTCTATAGTACATTATCCTGAAGGTAAATGGGACCACACCAAATGATTCAGTAAACAAGGACACAGATAAAATTATATTAACCCCTCAGTGCAATATTTTGCATGGGCTTCCTAAACAAATTGTTTTACAGCCTCCATCCTTCCCCCCATCACTCCACCAACTCAGGCTTTAGATCCTTCAACCTCTGCCACCTCACAGGTGCAGACTAATGCTCCCTCAGCATATGGCAGATACACAGAGATTGATATAATCTCCTTTTTCTCCCCATCTCTTTCCCCAAAATGAGGTCAGACTTAACAGAAAAATACCTGGTTTTCTCTCCCGTACTGACCTGTGCAGTGCCTCGGGCAGGACAATATCATTCCTAGAGCAGGGAAGCAGGGCTGTGCAGTCACCTGTCCCAGCACACCTGTGCACATAACTGCTCACGCCCACTCCCCTATTGATGCATTCCACTTCCCTGTGTGGGACTGCTATGCTCCCCATGTGCAGCATGCACAACAGGAGCTCAGAAGGATTCCTTAATCTTTCATATTTTTATGCCCTGTCATAGTAATCATGGAAGGCAGGAACTCATGAGAAAGGGAAAAAGGCAATATGTGCAACTTCTGCCAGATTTATTTCTTTTCAGGCCGGTGCTGAGTTTTAAAAAAATTTAAAAAGCATTATTCACTTCCTATTATTCACTGTGAGATCCATTCAATTACTGCTCTAACAGTACATCAGAGCAAGTATAGCTCAGACACAGGGAAAGGTCAGTCTGACCTCTGCTTCGAAAGTCTGCCTAACACTGGCTTCCAGATCATTCTCTTCCAAATGCAATGGCAGAAAATGCACACACAAGTGCAGAATGCAACTTTGCAGCAGAGGACTCACTACAGGCAAGAGAGGAGCTGTGAATTTTAGAAAAGAAATTACAGAAGATACTTGGGTAATATTTGCTGTTGGAAATAAACTTCATTTGAGGAGCTTGTCTCCAGATACAAAACAACTTTACCAGTTTCCTAGCTTGCTTAAATGCACTTTACTATGGTCTCCAGTATCCAAACTAATTATTGCTATGGTTAAGCACTAGCTTCAATAGCATCTAATGGGTCTTGTAGCCCAAAGAACTCACAAAAGAAAAACTAGCAAGATATGCTGGGCAAGAGGAAAAACAACCCTCCAGCTGCATTTTCTAATTCCCTCAGTCCTAGAAGGAACACACCTTGTGGTGGCTCTTCCCAAGCTGGGAAGGTGCCAGGGGGAGGAAGTGTCTTGCAGCAAGCCTTCCACATAGAACAGTTTAGGTCAGAGACTTAGGGGTCAACTTCTGAACAAACTGGGACAGATAAAAACATCGATGGAGACCCATGAGGATGGCCTCTCAGAGGGAGTCAGAGAATAGATGCACCAAAGCACCAATAACCATACTTGCAATTTTGCAGTTATCTCATATGTGCTCATATCTTCCTCTCTTGGGGCAGGGGAGTTGGCTACAAAAATAAGGGCTAAGTTTTTTCCTTTTCAATGGTGAACCAGCATAGAAATCTGAGGATAAAGGCTGAACAATGGAGACAACCATTTCATCCTGTGGATTTCAGTTTCTGGAGCTTTCTCCAGCCCCTACTAGCATAGTCCCATCTCTCTTTACTGAATCCCATTCTTATCATGCTCTGTGTCCTTCCAGAGATTCCTGGCATCCCAACCTTGCCACCTGGTCCTGCTCTATCTGTATCTTCACTCTCATTCAGGTCCAAAACCACCTTTGTCCCACAGCCCACTGAGACGCTCAAGCCAAAATACAGAACTAAAATTGGTACTGTTATCTCTGTGTAAGACAAACCTGCTTCTCAAGGAGAGAAACTGATTGTGTTAGATATGTTATGATAGACCATATTCTTTGATTCTCTGACAGCATTCAGATTTTGGCCAGATGGAAGAACAGTGCTGACTTCAAACAGAAGAAGACAAGCACACACCATTTGACAGCTACAAATGATAGACATAATTTTGTAAGCTCTGCCCTGATCTGTTTTCATGCACGTGCGCTAATTCTCCTTTGGAGTTAGCAGGCAGCCCCCATAAGAAGAATAATAATACACTTGAGGCAGTCAGAGAAGAACTTCTTCTGTTTTGACAAGACTGTGTCTATGTTGTCTTTTGTAAAGCATCTTCACAGCTGGATTCAAATTACGTTGCCTATAAGGCACCCACCTTCCCGAGCACATAAAGTGTATTTCAGTGTGCACCTGGATTAAAACCTAAATGGAAAAGTTCTTTTTGCACTGCACAAAAAGGGAGGCTCTGTTAGCAGGAGCAGCTCTCCAGCTCAGAGGCTGGGCAGGCCATGATTGACCAGATGTCTATAAGGAAATGACATTTGACTGTCTACCCTGTGCACTCTGAAGGCTGCAGCATAAAGCAGCCAAAACTCTCCCCTCCAAAGACAAAATCCATCAATTTCATTCCACAGCATCCTCCTCCAGTTCAAAAGACCAAAGCCTCACTGAGTTTACCAAAATGCCTCTTCTGTTTGGCAGGTTGACATACAAACACATATATTAGAGACTACTGACAGTTCAAGGTAAACAATTTCACATAAAAGAGTACTTAAGGGTTCAAGCATTCCTCAAGCATTTAACCACAGTTTAGCTCTTAAATTATTAATATTGCAAGGGGCATTTGCAAAACAATTGTATCTGATTTAAGAGGCAAGCTGCAATCTGCTGCTGCTGATTCCCTCCCCTGTAGTTACACTCCTGTATTTTGACACAGTCATTATTTTAGCTATAACCAGTGATACCACTAAGTGACATTACAACTTCAGGTGGGGAATTTAAAACAGCAGCCACTCATTACAGCAGCACAAAACTTTGGAAAAGGATGAGAGGAATTTCTTTTCCCACATTTCAACCTATTTTAATGCTTCAACCCACTTAGTCCTGATCTTGATCCTGAATTTCACATTAACCCACCGTGTCAAAGTGCAACTCTTGCATTGTGCCAGGCTGCTGCACAAGATTAGAGGCAACTACTGAGTTTCAAGTGACTGTTTTAAAAGTCATGACTTCGATCAGTGCTCCTCAAATCTCAGCTAGGAAAAGCCAAAACGACAGCATTCACAGATTAAAGATTTCCACTCACTCCCTGAATAAATACAGCATAAAATGCTCTAGCATAAGCTGCAGCTGTGCTGTTCTCCACGCCTCAGTTTTGATCCACAAGGATCATTTTGTACAAAGTTCATTTATTCAGCTCAGTTAAGGGTTCAATATATATTTAGTTCCAGGTTAATTTCTACTATGAGGTTTTTTATTAAAAGCAAAACTCACATGGATGATTAAACCTGTGTTCACATACTTCAAATATTAGTGTTTACCACTGCCTTGTAAGGACAAGAAGCTAATCAGTTGATAATAGAATGTTCAGTGCTGCAAACAAAAATTTAAAAGCATTCATACATCAAAGAGTTTATATCTTATTTCTAAAATAACAGAAGTACTAAGATTAGATACATGGACATTTGAAGAATATGGAATTTTCTAATTCACACCAATTGCTTAAAGTAGTCAGAATTAGCAGAGCCAGCAATCCACATCAGTAGTAAAAAGTGCTATAGAAATCTTTAAGAGCTGTTACAAACTAGCCTAATTATCAGAAGATTTCTGTACACTATTTGGATGAATCAAAGATAGATAAATGCTTAACCCAAGGTTTTCACAGGGCAGTAAACCACTATTTATCAATAAGTTGAATGTAAGTGACCCCAAAAAAAGCAGGAAAAGAGAAAAAAAAATAAACCACTTAGAAATCAGCAGCAGGAAAAACTCAAAGGCAACTGTATGTATCTACAGATTCTCAAGTGTTTTTAATATTAAAACCAAACACAGCTAAAAGTAAATTGAAAGGGTCTTAACTTCTCAGACACCAGCAAAATATAGTAGGACTTTACTGCATTACTTACACAGCACTGCCTCATGGAGCAGATCCCTACATGTCACTGAGTTTTTAGTTTAACAGCTTCAAAGTCAAACCAGTGGTAGGAATTTCAGTTCACCTCTGAGAGCTAAACCCACAGCAAAGCAAGCAGAGAAGCAAACAAAACCAAATAAAATCACCTTCTATGTCTGAAACTACCTCACAAAATGAAACAACACCCTCTTTGGTAGATGCATACATTTCACATCTGTGTAGATCTCTTCACAGTCTGTCTGATTCCATATTTTAGTATTTAGGAAAGCAGTGTATAAATATTTAGCACATTTGAAAAACACATGTCAAATTTTGTGAAATGTGTTTAGAGAGCTTAAACAAACAATACTGGTCATAAATTTTGGTTTGCTTTATTCAAGCCAATGCGTTCCTCTCCACACCCTACCAATTATTCATCATCCAGATTGCTTGTGTTTGCTCACACACATTTCTGCACATGTATATGCAAGTGCCTAAATGGAAGTTTGTGCTATATTCAGTGGGTTTGTGATTTTGTGACAACTGCTTCTAATCACAGTTATTACCATTATTTATTACTCAGCTCATACCCCAGGTGTGCACGGTGCCTTACAGGCAAACAAGACAGATGTCAGAGCTAGACAGCTGCCTGCACCAGCCTTCCTACTGCTGAGGAAACAGCCAGCACTGAGACAGTGACAGGACTGACAGGGCAAAGATCTCTTTAGTGAGCATAAAGGTATGTACATAAAACTAAATGCAATTTTAACAAACAAACCTTGTTCCACAGCCCACTTTACGTGTCCAGTTACTACAGCAAATGCTCGCAGTGTTCCAAAGGGAACAGGTGGCGGTGGCTCATTGAGGTACAACTTTCACTTTCCACACTCCCACCCTGTAACTCAGAATTCCAGTTTTTCAGTCACAAAAGTTGCTAGTGATATAACTGTGATAGAGCCATGGAAATTGTGGTCAGAGTAAAAAACCAGAGAAATACCCACTACTCTGTTTGTTCTTTAGAGGTGTCAAAATTGAACATCTGGTTTAACAGGTGCAATAAGATTTTTTTAAGTGTCTTTTACTATTGACCAGGGCCTGGCAGGAAGCGTGTCTTCATATGATACCTGACTTTGGAAGCATCCATGGGTGGCCTGTAAGAAAAATTTGTATCTTCTCCTCCTATCCATTCAGCTTCAAAGACAAGGAACAGACACAGATCTCACCTATTCTATCACCAACACTCCTTTCTCTAGAAACTGCCAAATTATCTGAAGACACCCTAGAACTGAGGAAAACAGTGGATGTGTTTTGACTTATGGCTCTTCCCCAAGTCAAGCAGTCAAGAACAAGAGCTTAGAGTGAAGACTGAGTTGGACTGTGGAAAATGTACAGTGCACTCACACTGGCCTCACTGTGGGCAGTGCAGCACCAGCCTTCCTCGGACACCTGCAGGAACAGACATCTCCAAAGGCCTTTGCTTTCAGTATCTCTTCAGAAAATGAACACCTTGCAAAGAGCAAAACAGTGCTTTATCTTGCCAAGCAGGCAAGCATAAGCCACTTTTCAAGGCGATTATTTATATTCATGTCCACATTATCACTAACGTAATGATGACAATGCAAAGCTCTAACATAGTCTACCCTCACTATTAAAAAACATACAGAATATTACCAATCATATATTTCTAAAAAAAAAATAATAATAGAGTACATCTCACCCTCCTTTTAATTTAAGAGATGATCAAAAAACATTGTTGAGTTGAGGGTTTTGGGGTTTTTTTTCAGTGTGTCTCTAGCAGGGTACTTTCTTACCTCAACAGATTCTCCTTCTATTGTGGTTATTAGAAAACAGTGTTTGGGTAGGTTATCACTTCTTTCTTTGTTTAATACCTTACAATGTTGTTTCCAATAAGAATTCAAAAGAAAAATAAAATTTTATGGGACTTTATTATAAAAATCTTCCAATAAAGTGTCCTTGCCTGAGGCTAAGCATTTACCCTGGCTTTTATTCCCCTCCAGATTTTTACAAGATATCTATTCAGCATCCATCAAAATTACACCAGTGAATGCACAACAGCTAATGATCAGGATTAATTCCTTTATTTCTTTATTTTAGCTGGACAACACTTGGATTTAAATGGGTTGTGGTGTGCAAGTGATCTATAACATGACTTTGCAGCAGTATTAATAAGTTGGAGAAGTTTCAAATGCCAATGCCCTCCTTCCTAGTTTGAGCTGTTATTTCCAAACAAATTTTTCCTTTTCGGCATGATGAGCGAGTTAAATTTGTCAGGATGCTTCCTTTGTATTTCTTTCCCTGAGACTGAACAAGGTAGTGAGCCAGCCAGCATCCTTGTGTACAGTGTGTTCTGAACAGAACACACATCAGTGCAAGGATGTAGCATTCTCCTGAAGAATGAGAGCGAAAGACAAAAGAATGAAACAAAAAAGTTAATGTTCGGTCTGACATGTTTACCATTTTCTAGCTTAAATGGCTATAATAAACCTCTTGCTATTTAACATTCTACAGCTGGAAATATTTGACACTTGTCCCTTGTTGTTTGAAAGAATCCCCTTCTATTCTGCTGTTTCTCTCTATAATCCATGCAATTAAATTTCCAGTGGAAGTTACTTCAAGAACTGGAAGAATTTGCTTTTAATTATAGCATTCAACTGCTCTGCATGGCCGGACCTACGTGAACTCCATGCCCTTTCCTACCTACCAAGGGTGTAGAGAGCCACAAAAAGTTCTTTGGAGACAGGTCAGCACCAAGTTATGCTGCCCAAGGTGAACACAGTAGCTCTATTGCATACAATATCAGGACTGTTTATTTAGGATTGCCACATTTCCACTTGTGGACACTCGCTTAAGAGAGCTAGCCTGGAAAATATTCCAGGCTGGAGCTTCTCAGCTCTGTTCCCAGCCTGATAAGCTGGTCCAGCTGAAGGCCAGGGAGAATCTCTCCCAGGATGATAACTTGGTCAAAATAGAGAGGAATTAATAACAAAGATGGAATACCTGCTGTGGTGTGTGATCAGGCCCTGGGAATGGGGTGTCTTCTCTCTGAACCAATCATCTTTGTTCTGCCCTTGGAGTTGCAAGTCGTTCTATTTAAGCAAGTGTGTTTCTGAAGAAAACTTGTCTCCTTGCTATCCCGAGGGATGGCCATGTAGCTGTGCCTATTCTGCCGCATCTAAAGGGTTAATACCACTTTCCATGGCTACACCACTTGCACAGCCATCACCAGAAGAGGCACAGAAAAGCTCTTGGCTTGTACCTTTGAAACATTACTACCAACTTTATCAGGAGTAATGATAAGAAAAAGCCTGGAGATGCTCAGAGTCCAAAACTCAAAACATTTTCTGAAAACGCTTGGACATTCATTTAAATATTACGGGAAAATCCAGCACACCTCAAAGAAATTATGCAATCGTATCTCATCTAAGAACCAAATACTGTTATTCTTGGAAATTTTACCTGTGGATCTCATTCAGCATTTTCTGTAGTCTCTAAAATTAATTTCCACACAAAAGAAAAATCAAAGCAACCAAAAAAAAAAAAAAAAGCCAGGAGAAAAATAAAGTCTAATTAACTATCCTCATTTGTTCCCCATTTTTAACTGAAGCTTTTGATTGCCAGACCCTTTAGTAGCAATTCAAACATCTGTAAATAGGTGTCTCACAACACTTGAGATAAAACACGGGGTCTGCAAGTGAACCCTGCCTGTTTTGAGGCGACCTAATGGAAAATGGTGTAAGTGGCCACTGTAGACACCCCAGACAGCTAAAATCAGCTATTTTTAAGTACAGAGTTACTATCTCCATATTTTCACAGGTTATATAAAACCAGTTCAACAGAACCTCAGTTCACAGAGGTTCACATAAATGACAAAACTCCACTCTATGTGTCCAAGCTTGATTAAACAGTGGTATTAATCATGTACTCAAAGCACTCTCTAATTTAAGGGTCCATGGAAATCCAAATTAAGATGGCGATGGAAAAAACATTCTGTTATTAATAATGTAAAGTAAGGGATAATTAGTTCTCTCCAATTACTTTCAGAATAACGTAATTTTTTCTATACTTGGAAAATAAATTATTGGGAATGTATGAATTTACTTATTTTGGTCTCAAAACAAACCAACTTTATGCAAAATTTGTAAGTTACAAATTCAATCCCCACTTGCTGCCTCTCTGGGAAAAACCAAATTTGTCAAATGTTCAAACTTCCAGGGTTTCATCAGGGTTTGATCAGATTCTGAAGCAGAAAAAATTCCCCCATGACAGAGGGATGTGCAGCAAAGTTGCCATTCTATGACTCATTGCTCTTTAATAGCAGAAAAAGTACTGGAAGGTGAAGAAGAAAAGATGGAAAATTAGTCCAAGTACAGTAATAACCACATGGTTTCTACCTCTACAGATGCATCTCTCCTCTCATTTTTTCCCTATATAATGCAGGCTTTAAAAACTATTTCTTTCTAAAGAAAGAACATGCTCTTGTTCAGTGAAGAAGATGAAAGGAGTGCATTCTAGACTGGCTGATAACCCAGCTAACAGAAAGAAAACAAAATGCCAGATTGTCTTGAAGCTATGCACACCTTCTGAATCTCCAGAGTCTGAACATTCAGGACCTAATCCATCACCATCTTCAGTCCCTTGCTAATCATTTTATTTCATTAAAAAAGCCTCTTGGAGCCAAAAATTAAGGGTTTTCCCTCCAGCAGAGTCATTTTTCATTTGTAGACTTTGATGGCTACTTGTTTAATGAATCAAATCTGACTGAAGAAGAATAACTGTTGTTCTGTTTACTTTTTTTCTGGAACCTCTGTAGCACTCATTTCTGACAGAAAGGTAACTGCAACCTCTTCATCTGCACATATGCACAACATGAGAGCAGAAATGTCTAGCCCTGAGTCTGGAGGTTTAATCCTGATGGTCAGAGAGCAAAATAATCATATACACAAAAAATAAGTACTTCCCCCACCAAGATTTTTGATAGTCTGAGCAGACACTTGGAAGTAATTCAAATACACCAAGAATTTGGCATTATTCATGTTTTACTATTTTCAGATGGGTCACTTTTATAATCTAATCAGCTAAACTTTGTCTTCTGAAATTGTTTCCAGAATAAGAGCTACATAATTCTCTATATTCATTCCACAAGACAAGCCATGTGTCAGCTCAGAGAATCTGTGGATAACAGGGGATAAATCGCTGCCAGGCTGAAGGCAGAGCCGCCCTGTGTGGCAGTGTCACACGGGTCTAAAGGGCAGCACATGGAAGAGAGGCCCCCTCACGGCTGGGCTGCCTGATCTAAATGTCTTTTACAGCATAAAGGATTCTATAATATTAATATTGTCAATACACTCTAATTCTGACCTCAAAAATTCTGGCATGCCAGGCTCCTAATTCTCTTGGGGAGACTTTCATGCAAATTTGTGATGACTTTTAAGCCAGTTTGGGATAGATGAAAGATGTTTGATTGACAGTGGTGTCAATGTTACAGCAGACCTGCAGGGGACACTGGCAGGGGAATTGAAGCTGGAACAGCATGAAGACTCTCTCGTTTGTTCAGATAAGCTTATTTCTGGGACAAAAGATTAGTTCCCTCTAATGCCCCATACTGGTTTCTCTAAACCAGGATTTGGGAGGTATTAGCTACTATGTAAATAGCCCAGAAGATTTTAACTCAACATGTTAGTGGATGTAAAGACACACTGCCCTACCTACACTGAAAAAAGGCAAAGTAAGAGTCATTCACATTAACCTGTCTCTTCCAAATCCTACACAACCTAACTCAGACTTTTCATGATAATGGCTGGGCAGACAGCTGTCCACCAGAAAGGTAACTTTCCATCCAGTCATCTTGCATTTTTACAGCAACAAGTTGATTACTACCACTGCATTTCAGCATGAAAAGAAATGAGAACATAAAGAAAAAAGCCAATTTGAAACTGAAAATGTATATATTCTGAGTATATAAAAATGTATTATCACAAATCAAATCATGCAGACTAAGGCATTATTAATAATGGCAGCATATCTTCTGGTGATTTTTCTAGTTTAAAATTCACAACTCTGTTCCACCTGTTCATCTCTAAAGTCAATATAACTGAATTTTCTCTCCATATACTTCACTAGAGAAATTACTTCCATTCTAATAAAAAAACCTCTGTCCTTAAAAACTGGTAGATACCTTTCAGAAACTGTACTAATAGCAGTATCTGCTTCTTAAAGCATGAATTTCAGTCTGGTGGGGTTCTTTTACCACTGATTTTTATCCTTTAAAATGCATTGATTTCTCTTCTTTTGCTGGCCTTTACAGTATAAATGTCCCTGTCAGATAAAATAATTGAACCCAGTAATCCATGCACAGACTGGAAAAAAACCTTTGACTCATTTCAACATGCTACATCACAGTCTAATAAGAACCCAACTGTATTTCTTTGACAGACAAGTTCCTTTTCTTTAGTCTGATTCAGTTGGTATATGAAACACAAAGTTTCTACTAGGGAGATATTCTGGGAGTGACACTGGTTGCAAGTTTCCATGGAAATAATAAATTATGAACGTGGTAGACAGTACCCTCTCTTCAGTGCACAGGTAACTGTAAGCAGCACACCATTCCCACCATGATGCAGCAGCAAGGGAAGGCACCAGCATTTAATTTTTCCTGAGACAAACACTAAAACAAACTGAAGCCTACATTGCCACCAGTCAGACAAGTGAAAAACTGTTACCATTTTCTGTATGCATCTAAATTTAATACTTGTGCAATTCCATTCCTCTAACCAACCTCATTAGCACAGAACATGGATGAAGCCATGAGATCTCTCTCCTGCCATGTATTTACCTGGGAATGTCTTATTTCCCTCAACACCTATCAGATTAGGTCTTTAAATAATTAGATTCTTGAGCACAAGCCCTATTTTTGATCTGCTTTCTGCAAAGGGCTTTACGGAAATAATAAGTTTGTCTATTCACTGTACAGTCACTGAAGTATCTACACATCTCAGCAGGCGGGAAAGCAACTTCTCAGCCTGCTTGCACCCCTGTCAAGCTTCATTTTTATTGCTTTGGGTCCACCCCCTCCCCGTCCCCTCTGCCAAGGGTGCTCCACTGCAGTGAAAAGTAGGCAGGATACATCGATCCAAAGAGAGAAAACACAAACAGTCATTTTAACCCATCAGGAGGCATAGCTCTAGTCTGAAAAAAGGGACGAGTGATTATGAGTACAAAGCCTGCACAGTTTCCTCTTTGCCAGGATGTGACACCTGCCCCAGGCCTGCAGCCACAGGTGTGCCCTGTTCCTTTGGGAAATGGGGAACAATCCAGCGCCCAAAGTCACAGCACTGGCTGGCACTGCCAGCAAGGCAGCAGCGAGGCTGTGCCTCTCAGAAAGCACTAGTTTGGGACCCCAAAACAAGCCTAAGCTGACATGGGCCCAAGTGCCCAGTTCTGTGAAGATAGGGACATTCTGGGCACGTGCTAGAAGGGAACATTTTGTGCCTGGCAAACTGGTGAAAATATCGGGAGTTTTCAGCATGTATTCCTGAAACAGCATCTATTCTGCCCATGTTGACTCCATCCAGTCCAGAGATTTCTACTCAGGCTTTAAAATAATTCAAAAACCATTGAAGTTAAGGCTGGAACCGTATTTATCTGCTCCATTGGCTCGGTTATGAGCTTAACTGGAGCTTTATGAATGATGTCAGTCCTTCCTGGAGAAGGCAGAGAGGTTGTACAGGGTGTTCAGTTGGAGCAGCTGCTTTTTCAATCAAGAGATACTTAATTAAGCAGAGAGGAAAAATGAAGAATACATAATGTGCTGAAACAGGCTAGCTAAGGGTTTTAGACAGGCATGGAAAAAATAAGTGAGCTTGTAAGAAAAATACACCTACCTATCTTTTGCTTTAAGCTGGTTTCTAACAGAAACCTGTGAGTGCTGTGAAGCAAGTTAGAAGCACAACAATCAAGAAATAAGGAAGAACACTTCTGGGAAAAGCAGTCTAGTGCACTGTGATCAGGAATGTCTGCGCCATGAAATTTCAGGACAACAATTAATGTATACTTCCACAAATATACAGCTCTTTAAAGCAAATGAAGCATGAAGGAAACCCAACTGCACTAAGCACAGGAATGATCTGAACATACAACAAAAGTCAGTGATCTCGCTGTGCGATAGTGCCATGCTCTGTACCTCCTACCAAATTATGAGTCTGTTTAAATCTATTATCACTTTTTAAACACCCTTTTCTACATTTAATTTCATTGACACATGAGAAGAACTCTCTTCTCATTCTTAATGAATTCAGCAGTTTTGCTATTACTGATGAAATGCCTACAGACTCCCAGAGCCCAGGCAAGCAAGAAATCAAATGATCACAGTAGGTGCAGCAGGCTCTCATCTGCCTCTGGGCATTCACTCTTATCACTGGAAATGCCTGCTTGAGGTCGCACCAGAGTAGAGTTAAATCCTGCATTTTCATCAAAACTCACCTAATCTGGGCTTGCACATGGCACGCAGTTCCTCCTGTGTCATGGTGGCTTAGGTGTGCTTTTGGGGACATTAGCATGGGCTGTGACATGTGAACTGAAAACACAGGTGGCCATTACAGCTCATCCCCACAAACCGCTCACATTTGTTTACACTGATGGGGTGCTCAGCTCCACTCACATTTTACTACCTGAGTCCACTAAAGCTGAAAGAACAACTCTAGTTATACTGTAACCTACACTGCAAGCATTCCACAAAAAGAAATAGAGCAACTCCTGTAGCATTAGTCTCCCATACAGAAAAACAGGCATAACCAAGCAAAGAGAACATTCAAAAAGGGTGAGTCTATAAGTAAATTGGTATAGGAAACATTTAAACTATACCACACCATTACTGCCATGACCTTTCCATATCTTCAACATAAAAGGACGGTTTAAAGTAGACAATCTTCCTCTCTACAGAGCTGACATTAAAAGGCTCTCTGTAGCTTTTTAAAATGTTTTATACATCATAGACTTAAATCATATTACAATTGTTTCCAGACAAATTAACATCTGGACTGCCTCTGCCCGTATAACTGTCATTCACTAATTCACAGTTGCTAAAATTTCTTTCTCTACTGTAAAAACTTGAAGAAAAAAAATAAACCTCAAGGAGAATAAATACATCACTTGTTTCAAGTTTATAATATCTGCTTCAAAATCACCAGTGAGGTAGTCACAGTCCAGACTGTTTTGACAACAATTTATCCTAAGTTTGCCACTTCAAAATTGTCTACACACAACCAGCTCATATTCACCCCTCAGAGCTGACTGCTCCTGAATAATTTCAGGTATTTCTAAGTCTATTCAACATATCAGAGTCATCTCATAGATGACTCAGTTTCAGTGCCAATCAATGGCTTCAATTGTTCAGATTGTGAACAGAACCATAAAATTAACATTAACAGATGAGAATCCATGGAACTGATAAAAATCGCTTTGATGTAATGGTGAGTAACCACTGCTGAAACTCTCCACAGGAACAGGGCAGGGAGGGATGGGTTAATCACGTGTAATTTCACTGAGTATTACAGACAAAATACCCGTCAGCCTCAGCAAGCAGCAGCTTCCCATGCGGCTGACTTTCTTGAAGGAATCTGCAAAAGCATACAGAGGTCTCAGTGCTTTGCTGCCCCTCTCCCCCAGCCAGCATCTCAGCTCCAGCTCATCTGGACGCTGCTGAAAGGAGCCTGGGCTGTAATGTGCACTGCCCTAACCAAGGTATGAACACCTGCCTAGAACAAGGTGCATCACTGGCTTTACCTGCAGGCTGCTGTCTACGGGCTGGGCTACTGTGAGCCAGAAACAAAGGATGAGCACCAAGGAAACACAGGGAGGTTTTTACATTCATCAGGAAAATAGGAGCTAATAGCAACAGGCTAAATGATGGCTTAAGTGAAGCCTATGTGAGTTCTGCCATCTTTCCCCCACACCTGTGAATGCATTTATGATGTGGCTACACCACCACCCATGTTTCAGAACTTCTCAAAAGGAAGTGGCTGCAGAGATGCCCAGTGGGTTTTACAAAACCAGAGGAGTACACTGGGTGCTGACAAGCATAAATGCTGCAGTCAATACTCACACTGAGGAACATTCCCTCCAAGCACACACCTAATAAAAATGTAGAGACCTACAGAAAGACTGCACAGCTGTCTGAAAACTCCCTGGTTCTCTGGCATGGCCCTGCCTCACTGTTTTTAACCATGGATGCAGCAAACACCTATGATGTCACACCACCCTCTGGTTACTCAGTGGCACGAGAGATCCCCGAGGTATTTTTTCTTATTGTGTTTCCTAATATCAATATTATCCTTTTTAGCTTTGTGACTTTGTGCAGTCTGTACTTCTAGTCTCAACCATCCAAGAATAAGGACTCCAAAGCCCATAGAGCTTAATAGAAAAACACAGATAGTTGTGGGAGACATGCAAAATTATTTCTACTTTTAGCTTATCTCACAGATAGATTTCCTAGCATTGAAGTTTTTCACTTCCCTAAAAATCGTATCTCACAGGAGATATTCATGTTAGATAAACAACCAAATGAGAGCTACAGCAATCACATTCTGTTATAACTCCTGGAGTTGGAATGGGAAGAGAAGGGACCAAATAGCACAATACCCTTGATGAATTCACAGAGATTGACAATACACTGCTGACAAGACGGGAGACTTTGAAAAAACCAAAACAATTCCTCTGATGATAACAACCTGAATTTTACTGAATCCTCAACACTCCATCCCAAATGGTCGCTTTTAAAATGCATTAAAATTTATTGCAATAATGCCTTGCTGCCCATTCCTTTACTTATAAAGCACAGAGCAGTCATCTAAATCTCCCATGATAACATCTTCAAGACAGGAGCTTATCAGCAGTACAGAGAAGGAAAAATCCCGTGGGTTGGGATTACACTTTTGATTATAAATTTCCTGAGAGAAAGATGTCATCAATCTACATTCTTTATGAACTCTACCACATGAAAGTACTCTTTTACTCCAATAATAGCTCTCAGGTTTTGTGCAAGCAGCACCTGCAACAACTCTCCCACGTGGAAAAGAAAAAGTTGTTACATACAACCCCACAAAAGAAAATCAGTCAGCATTATTTTTTTTGTCATGAAGCTGGTTTATTTTTATCTTTCCATTGTCATCAGTATACCAGCTGTTACACATCCCTTTAAGGAAGATTAGAGATTAATAGTCCTGTTTTCAAAATATATTGGAGTACTTACTTCCTTACTCTATAATAATATATCCTAACACAGGAAAAATGGAAGGCCTATTTCTAGACATCTGACAAAACAGGTGATGGAAAAAGTTCATCAGGATCTTCCCAGGCACTTTTGTCAGAAATCTGTCAGTTCCACATCTTCCATCCTGGTTCCCATTCTGCTCTTCTGTAGATAGCAATGGCAAAGGTCACCACAAAAATTACAAGTGACTCAGAGCAGGAGAAAGCTCAGGAGCCCCTAGAAGGAGGCCAGCTGCCTGTTTCAGAGGCTGGGCAGGTGCTTCAGCCTGGATTTTAAGGCAGGAATGGGTACTGCACACAGTGAGGGCTGTTCAGATACCCACTAACTCACAAAATTCTGCATTATAGAAACACACCACGCTTCCCCTCATGATAACGTCTATAAAAAAAATAAGACTGGTTCCAGAAAGTAGCCTCAGCTCTCTGACCTATGCACATCACTTTCAGCACAACAGGTTACCCCTTCCTCTTGAGGCACTGATGCCATTCCTGTATCAGCCCCCTTCAAAACCAACAATTTTCCACATGACATCGCACAGAAAACTTTGCCAAGACATAGAAATGTAAAAACCACTGCATTTCTTGTACCTAAGCAATTAGTGGGCTTACCAAGGAAAGATCTCAAGTTAGTACACATTGCCTTCAGAAATGTGATCAGAAATTTCTTTTTTTTACATCCATAAAAATGTATGTAAAACCATTTAAAAAAATACACTCCGCCCTCCTCCAAATTCTAACTTTTTGATGTAGACTTATAAAGTCTGCCTTTCTCTGGATTACTATTTCCCTCTCCCCTCTGCCCCTCCACCCCAAACTTCTAAAGAAATTATTCATCCAGGCTAATGTGTGTGTGTACTGTTTCCCTAAAGAATTCCATACTTCCTCCATGTTAAAGGTCTTGAGCTGTTTCATTCAGCAGCATTAGAGAATTACGTCCTTTACTTTCTCAGAATTACACCTTCAGTTACTATTTTTATTTTTGCTTGCTGCCCAAGCTTCTTTCTTTGCCTAATTCCTTTGTAATACATTGAATATTGCTAGAAGAAAATCTGAAGTATTTTGTTGGCCCAGTGCACATGTAAGTAATGTCATCTTTCTTGGGATAAAACACACCATATGGTCATGCCTACTGACTTTCAGTTTGGATGGACCTCAGAGACCCAAACGCCCTACCTGCTTGATCTTGACATGTCCAAGAAAAAGTGAAAAATATGAACAGACAGGAGAATGAGACTGTGTCTTTCTTTAAACTAAGAATATATGAAGATCAGAGAACACTTTGGGAGGAGATTGGCGATTGTGTAAGCTCTGGGCTCAGGGCCAGTCACCAGTTAAATCTGTGCCCTGGGCTTCAGTTGGCCAGGCCAGAAATAGGGATGCTATTCTAGGGAAAGTGCAGCTGGCTTCTTCTCTGTGGCTCTGGTCACTAGCAGATTGCATGAGGGGACTAACACAATTAGCACAACAGGCTGGGCAGGACACCCCCGTTTGTGCACTTGAACAGGAAACCTCAGGCTTCAGTCTCCTTCCAGTAATCTTCGAGTAGTGACGCTTCCAGTGGGACTTCAAAAAAGTTTTGTGCTGAATCAACACACTGTCCAAGCCAGTTTTCATTTCTTTCTTTGATACAGTGATTATATGCAATCGTGTTTTAAATGAGATTGAAATACAGGACTTAAGTGCTTCCTCTCTGCTGTCCTTGAGAAACATTCAGTTACCTCTATCAGGCTCTGTAGCAAAACGCTTTCAAAACAAATCTACACTTTCTATTAATGCTGCTTATTAAATTAGGCTTTAAATAAATATTTTATAGTAGGTATTCTAGTATTTTTACAAAACAACTCTTAACTAAAAGTATCAGAGGGTTTTTAGAGTGTTCACTCAAAATGTCACCTGACAAGTCAGATGATTCTCAAACACGAGGAAGATAAAACTCTCCCCTTCCCCCTACCATCAGAATAAACTCAGTGCTTCTGTTGTAACTTCTATTGCACTTGCTTCTAAACAAATGTGTATTTAGTTTTTCTACTGCCCTGAGTTATGAAATCTGCATTAAATCACTCAAATAATTAAGCAAGCATCAAGGAGGTCCTCATACCTGCATAAGTCTGTATTCAAAGCTACAGGTGAAAAACACTAATCTAATCCATACTCACTCTTTTTAAAAGTTAAGGCACTTTCTGAAAAAGCAGTATATGGACATCGCAGGGGAATGCTTAATATCCAACCAAACTATTCTTGACTCATGCTTTACTGTGTGCAGATATAAGTGATAAGATACTTGGGAAAAAAAGTAATAGCCATTTATCCTTTCAAAAGCACAGTTCCTTCATTCTGTGCAGTTCAGTGCACAGCAACATAACTCACAAGTACAACACTTACCTTGATCTCAGCTAGATCAGTACATCAGCAGCCCAGGAGATCAACACTGACAGTTATCAGGCATCTACATGATGATCATATTTCACAGAGGTGCTCACAAATTATCCCACACATTCTCAACTCCACTCACATTTTTCAGCATGCAGACAGAAACAGCATCATTTCTCTACCTGTACTGCTCTTAGCAAGCTAGGAAGACTTTCAAAGTTGAAATCAAATAATTTGAAGGCGGTCCTAGAACATAAAATACCATTTGCCAAATACTAGCAGCATTTACTGCTACAAAGTGAAATGCTGCCACAGGAAAACTCCAACACAGCAGATCTGCTGCAGCAATCAGCTGGGATGAGAGTCTACTGTGGCATTGCAGTGTGCATTTTACAAGTGTGTTTAGACCAAGACACCTTGTAAAAAAGAATGTGTTTAGTTTCTGGTATCCTGGATTGCAGTTTTGTTCTCAAGCATTAATGCAGCAGCATTTTCTCAAAAGATCACACACATACAAGCACCACATCAGCCTTCCACACACAGTGCTTGGGAAGATCAGCAAGGGTGTACAGCAGGGGAAGAAGCAATACTGAGAGAAAGAAGCAATTCCTATAAGAAGCCAGCTGCAGACCAGCTGGAGCAAGTGCTACAGTACAGCACTGTGTACACAACTGTCACTTCTGCTGCAGCTGCTGTATCTGACCTGATGCAGGAAAAGAGAAAAGTGAAATCAGGACAATAAAAAAGTTCCAAAACAAAACAAACCAGTAACAGAAAGAAAAATAAAAATGTTAAAGAACATACAAAAAAGAACAGGAGAAATATCTCACCAATTTTTTCCCGTGCCATAAGTCTCTTAATTTTGGCATGATAGTGGCTACACTGACTCACTGTTTACATATACAAACTGTATATTTTATACATTTTAACTTTGGGTCTTCTCTAGTGCACCTTTATTGGAAGTTTGCTAAATATGTACAAATAGTATTTCAGCCACCCCAAACCCCTTCCTGACATTGCTTCTATTCTTATTTTTCCTCAAAAGTAATTTTCTTCACTACAACGAAGTTATGACATCAGTTAAGAGACTCTGCTAATAAATCTTTGTGCACAAGATCACTTCTCAGTATAGTTTGCACAACCCAGAAAAGGACATTTCCTTAGTTTCATAGAAGAACTTAGGTCATTGCAAAAGGGCCATGAAAACAACACAAGACAACCACGTGAGCAGAATGATTCATGACAGTATACAAATTCCAAAGACCAGGAAGAAAACAACTCTGTGGATTTTCAGCAATAATGCTGGCAATAAGCTTAAGAAACAAAAATGCTCTTTTGTGGCCTTTGCACAATTCATTTGCTTTTGTGCAGTAAAAGAACCACAATTAGTGGCTCTTGTAAAAGATTTCCAAACTCTTTCTTTGAATCCTCTCACATTGTGATGAGTTTTATGACAATGTTTCTGCCAATGTTCCTTTCATTTCATTAAAGCTACAAGATCCTGCCACACAGTAAGTAGCCTGTAAGTAAGTAGCTTGAGAACAGATGAACACCATTTTTAACAATGCCTTCTTTTAAATCTTTAATCTTTAAAAAGAATGCAGCTGCCCTACCTTGACCAACATGCAAACACAATCATCAAAGAACAAGAGCAGAGCAGAAAGGAAGGGTCCAAAAGGCAGCAATATCTATCAATTCCTCTTCCTTATTGGAACAAGGAAGATAAAAGATTCAAGTAAACATGAGAGTTGTGTAGAGGGGTTAACAGAAAAAGGCAGTAAGGAGAAATTAAATAGGTGAGAAAGAAGACATCATTGTTTTGGTTTGGTTGCCTTTTTTCTTTTCAGGAGAGAACCAAGTGCAAAGTCTAAAAAGGCAAGACAAAAACAGGCAGGAAAAGGAAGCGAAAATCAGGCTAGTGAAACCATGAGAACCAACTCCCTGAGGCAAATGGCAGCTTCTCCCTCATTTGAGACCCTTTGTTTAAGGTAACTCTCCAAGCAATCTGCTAGAACTCAATCAGTCTTCTACCTAAGTGATATTCAAGATAGATCAAATCAGATAATCCTCTCCGGCCTTAAAATGCATATATTTATAGAAGGCTCAGATAAGGAAGGAAGTGAGCAGAGGTTACAGAACAGGAAGGGCAAAACTTATAGAATTATGTAATATATTGCAAAAAGAGTAAGAAATAAATTCTCACTGTTTTCAAGCTTCAAAACAAATGTGAAACTATACCAGGAATTTTAAGTGCCTAATTCTCGTTTTCATATATATCTGTACTCTCCAATATTATTCTCTTCCCAACACCTCAAATAAATACCACTAGCTATATTGTTTTAGCTTAAAAAAAACAACAACAACAACAACAACAAAAAAAAAAAAAAAAAAAAAAAAAAAAAAAACCAACAAAAAAAACCAGATCTAAAATGCATCTTTCTGTGACACTCTTCACCTTTCAAAGATAGTACCTGGAAGGTTTCAAAGTTTTCCAAATATTTCCTATTTACAATTAATCACTTTCTAAAGATCAAGAATATTCCTCTATAGAGAGGACAAACAACTCTGAACAAACACGAGTTCTCACAAAACAGATTTAAGCCTTTGTATTTTCAAATTTAGCAGGTATTTTTATGACAGTGGATTTTTCCAGTCCAAGTTTGTAATTACACAGCTATTTTGCCTGAGAATCCATTGCACACACGATTACAATTTTCATGACAGAAAATTTATATTTAATATAAAAAGACATAACCCAGTGGCAGATACTTCAAGCACACAAAATAGCAATAAAGTAGCTATTACTAGCACCAAAAGTTGCCTCAGAACATTTCATGTTTCACAGTTAATGTGAAGTTAAATTTATATTTGAGTATCTATGTCTTGTAAAGTTACACTACAGCTACTGTATGAGTGCTAATTTTTCAACCATCTTTTTACACCGAGTCTCCCTGTGTGATATTTTGTCTAACAAAGTAAAGCAACAAAACAAAGCCAGAAAAAAGATACATTGGTAGAAATATAAACTCTGAATGTGCAACTGAGATTTGCAGAACTGCACATTTAGTTAGACATGCAGCAGCCTGTTACTCAAACACAAGACAAAGATCAAAACGTTAGAATAATGTAGTCGGCACACAACAATATTGTTTTATTTTAGAGGCACAACTGCACCATTTGAGTTCATTTCAACACAGAACTCCCAACACAGCCATGGATGTTGTTATTCCATGTGTTACCACTGCTACTTGTACTTGAAGTTTCCCGGCCTGATATTGGCATGTTGAAAATTGAGCACTAAGCAATGAAACATTTTAATGTTCAAATCTCCTTATTCACAAAAAGGACTTTCCTTTGTTAAATATCATGGCCACAGTGTGATAGAAGTTCTTTAAATGCATTACTTAAATTGTTGAAAGGCTTAGCAAAGAATATAAGGAAAATATTACCTGGAGTCTAGGAAAGTATATCCAATAAAGCAAACCCTCAATAAAAATGCATTTCCTCTCAAAGTCATTATGTTAGAACAGGAGAAATGATGGCGAAACAAGTAGCACCAAACTGAAACACAATAATTTTCTAAAGAATTTGCCACAATGACAAGAGCAGCATACAAGAAAAACACTAGCTCAATAAATAATACATTTGAAATGACATGAAACACATTTAGAACCTGCCTCAGCAGCAGATTCAAAGCCCCTTGCAGAAGCCCTACCTGGGTTCTCACAGCACTGCTCTGTACCAGAGACCTTTTCTCAGTCCCATCCCAAAGGTGAGGATTGCTGAGAAAGCAGCTTGATGTTTTCAAAAACTGTGCCACCTACTAGAACTGGGATTTAGATACTGAGCACTGGGAAGATGGGCGACTGCCCCAAGGCAGGCGGTACCCAGCCAACTTCTGCCACCTCCCAGCTCTCAGCAGCTGCCCCAGGGCTGACTGTACACCGTCCCAAATTCCAGCACGCACAGAGTAAGAATCCAGACTGCTGTGGGGTTAAGTGGGAGCAGATTGTCAGAGAAAGCAGAGATGATGGAGAGAACATTGAAGATTTTCTACCTTCTTGCATTCCATCACAGAACACCTCAATTACGACCTAACTAATAATGCTCTCCCCACATTATTGAAGAGACTGACTGTGTGAGTGCTCTGAATGAGGACATGTCATTGCAGCAGCACCACATGAGTTAAAACTAGGAGCTGAAATGTATTTGGTGAAAAGCTCACCAAATCAGTTCCCATCTGAGCATGCAAAAAAAAATCCCCATATCAGATTTCACTGCAAATCCTCACTGTGAGTCAAAAGCCTCAAACTTAGGGCACTCTGAATTCGGCTTGGGGCAGCTCAGCTCTCTGCTGCATTGCCCAAACTGGAAAAAGTAATTAATTTAATTTGCATCATCAAAGTAAATTGCCAACATATTATCTTTAAAATCCCTCCTTGCAGTGTTCAGACACATCAACCTGAGCATCCTATTCTTTTGTCTCCTCTTTTCACTGCTAAGATACTCCTTTCAATCTGTAAGTACCTATTATTCCTCTCATATTGCCAGAGAAAAATAATTTACTTGAAGACATAGAAAAAAGAGGTTAAGCAAACATGCACGAAGGAATTGTGGGAAATGGAGCAAAGTAGACTCATAAAAAATGAATGCTGATAAAATTATTAAAAGCCCAACAAGTACTACAAGAAAGATGGTAACTTCACCCTAAGATTTTAGTCTCAGTCCTTGAAGGAGCAGTGCTGCTTTCACACACAGTAAAAAAAAAGACAGAAAAAAACCCCTAGGAATATGGCTTTTCTAAGACTATTCAAAACCCGGCTCAAAGGCCAAGCAATAAACAGTATAATATTTTAAAGGCCACCCAATACACATAGCAGATACTAAAGACATCACAAGCAGTCAGCAAAATGTTGAGTGCCCTTCACAAATTGCAAGATCAAGCTGAAAATATGAAAAGCTAACGTGAGACACTTAATACATGCAACAGCTTTAAGGGCACACTGCAATACACTGAAATTTGTGTACGCTGAAAATCTCCAATTTCCAGCTTCACACTTTCTCTGCTGAGCTGAGCAAGGCTTGATATTGTCGTTCCAGTTTATTGAAAAACCAACCCACAAGGACATATCCTTTGCTTAATATATCTGCACATATAAGAGTATATTTATATCTGAAGCACACATAATTGTTCTATCCTTAATTTAATAATGAGGGGGGTAGAGGGTTACTGAAGCACTTCAGAAGTACGTTTATGTAGAAAAAAGACACACTTTGTTCAAATTGATATAGTTTCATATTATCATTATGAGTAATATGCTCTCTGAAATCTTATCTAAGGAAGTTTTAAACATCTGAGAGAAGTATGATGCCTTAGAAAATTAACTTCTACTTTATCTACGCCACCAGATGATGGCAGTTTTGCGTGAAGAAATACTGTTTATATTTACTCAACCTCTTTCCTGACAACAACAAAAATACCAGTGAGGTTTGGAGGAAAGGTTGATTTTATTTGTCTGCTTTTAGTTTTGCTTTTGTTTAATATACAAGCGATTCATCTGCAGTGCTATATTCACGAAGGAATTGTGCAATCTGGATCAGAATTGAGTCTTGCTGGAGCAACAGACTTTGTTGTAGTCAATCTCAATATAGGTGGCAAATTATCTGGATTTCAAGCTGCTACTGTCACTAAAGCCCAGGTATCTAAATCATGTGCATTCAAGAAAATTAAATACAAAGAAATGCTATTATTTCCATACTTAAGGAAAGCACCCATACTGAAAACCATAAATTCTTTCACAAGAGGAAGACAGAAAAAAAAAAGGCAGGAGTTGGATACTGAAGTATTTGATCTGCTTTCAACTTGTATATTCATTTTATTTTTAAATAAATAACATGAAAGCAACAGAGATCTCAAACATGAAATGCAAATTGACTGATTACAAAAGATTTTTATTTCCCAAACACTGACATAAAGCTCCTACTCAACAGACCCCAGAGCACCTGAAAGAAAATTAAAGTCCCAGTTTTCAGGCAGAAAAGTCAATGCATGACAAGACAGAGAGAGGCTAACAACAGGCCAACCGAGGACCCAAGAATAAAACCCAAACCATTACTTTATATAATTACTTTTACTTCCAGCAAAATATTTTTAATCTGGTGTCTTTTATCAACACAGCACTACAAAGCATTCATTCTAGTTTCTTTTACAATCAAAGCAAAAAATATGCCTGACATGCAGGATTTTTCTTGAATTGTGGTTCATCACAGTGGAGGAGGAGAGGGGAAAAAGTCCCACAAATATTTTCAGCACCGTGTTTGCAAATCCATGCATGTAAGGACATTTTATTCACTTGTACACATCACCCTTCAAAGTTTGTGTTGAAGTGTCTTTTCTAATCAGTTATGAAAGAGGAGGAAAGTGTTGAAAAGGGTGAAGGAGGGAGTCAGCGACAGCTCTGCCTGTGGAGGTGAATGAGCGGCAGCTTGTGCTCATTCCTGGATGCAGGAATGAACAGAGAATGCAGGTTTGCCAGGATAGGTATTTCTGGTTCCTGGCCAATGGTATTATCCACCCTACTCAAATAATCAACACAGGGGATTACAACTGATGATTTCCAGTTCTTTAAATACCTGTAGACCAAAAGGCCCTGCTGCTATGGAAAGCTCAGTGACTGAGGGGCTGATCCCTGCCCGGAATACTCCGGATCGCTTCTGCAGCTCCCGACTGCAACCATCCCAACCCCAAAGGAATCGATGCAAACTCTCATTTATATCAGAAGTAGAAAGGAACGGGGTGGGTTTCACCTGTTCTCTGTTTCTATGTATAAAAAGTACTCTGCTTCTTATTTTCAAAGAATCCTAATAATCCTAATGTAAAATATGAGACAATCTGGTTCAAACACAAGAAGAAAACCTAGTTCCTAACTTCAATAAACACTAATTTCAATGTTAACACATTTTACAAATGTGCAAAATCCTTCAAATTATATTAGATTGTAATCTTATGTTGGTAATCACTGAGGCTGAAAAAAAATTACAGGCACTAAAAGAAGACTAAAATTCCTTGGCATTTCTCAGTGATTTTGCATGTCTGCAATATATCACTGTAATTGTATCACAGTTATGCCAATGACACTCAAGCCTGCTTTTCTATTTGTGGCAATATATCTTGCAAGACAGAATGTAAACTACCATCTTCTAGCTCCAAAGTTGCAATTGTCAAATAATTTTTTATACCAGACACTGACACCTCTAGATATGCCTTCCTGCTCTAGTTATTTGCATTTGTTTTCTGATTGTTTGGGCCACCAATTTGGGACAATAGTGTCCTTAATCTCGGGGACAATAGATACTTACCATCCATGTCCCTAAAAAAAAGGCATAATGTTTTAACCACTGAAACAGCATGCTAAATTCAAAGTTCGTTTCCAAGGCAAATACCCCAAACACCAAAGAAATAACTAGGTCATATTCTGGTAAGATTGAAGCACGACTTCATTTTATGATAAAAGCAAAACTTTTTTTTTTTTTTTTAAAGTATTTAGATATAAAGAATATTTAAAGGTTAATTCTACTCTCATGAAAGCTGATCTCAGTATATATTTGCAAACTTCTCTATCATCCTCCTTTAGAACTTCCCAAGGTATGCACCAAAAAAGAACCTCAGACTTATTCACTGCACAGTCTTTTATTGACAAGACCTTTCTTTCTTTGCATAACACCTCTGCTGTGCTGCTTAATTTGTCTTCCAATAGCACTCCTTCATTTGGTCTTTTTACTTAAACAACAGCAAAATAAAACATAATTTTTCATTTGTTTTCAAATTTTACAGGGCTACAGACTTTCTTTCAGAGTGCTTTATGGGGTTTGAAAGACAGCAGTTCTATTGTCTCCAGAAGATCAAGTTACTAAACTAAAATTTTTTAAATCAAGATTAAAAATATCTTAATAAGCTTTGAAAATATATAAATATTTCTTTATCTCTGTCAGTCATTGGAAGATATTTGTTTTGTATATGGCCTAAAAACTAGCAGAGCTAAAGTTTAAAAAAATTAAAATAAAAATTAAGCCTTTTGATACTATTATAAATAGTGAGAAAGTTTACCCAACCCCTTGTGACAAAAACTCCTGCATGGTGAAGAGACCAAGATGCTGAGGTCATCAGTATGACATCATTTCAGCACATTTACTGAAGAACATGAGGAGATCAGGTTATCACCAGCAAACAGGCTATTTCCTACCTTTTGTTTCTAAAGTAAAGTAACAATAAAAGCTGAGATGAAGTCACTTTCTTCAGAAGAAAAAACAGTGAAACAGTGCCACGGTGTCTTAAGAGACAGAGAAGGAAAGGAGCACTGTGAGATACCAACCATTTGTGATTGTTATGGTGTTGTGGGTTTGTGGCTTGTTTTTGTTTTAAATGAAGTCAGTAGTTTTGCTTCCTAGCAGTGGCAGAGTAGAATCAGTTTGTTCCCTTGCTGTATATCCTCTCACCGGGAGAGAACAGACCTGACTGTTTGCTGGAGCTGTGCTTAGAAGAGAAGATTGATAAGTTGTGGGAGAAAACAAACCACAATGCAGGCACTTGTCACGTCCAGAATGATTTCTGGCTTTCAGCACGGGATTCTTTGTACAAATCAGTGGACGTTCACTTTGCCCACAAGTCCAGCACTGCTCCTTCGCATAAACTATCACCTGGAGAAGGAGTATCAGAGATGGCAAACCCCATTAGACAACCAGTGCTGTATTCCCAACTGGAATGAAAAGCAACAGAATATTGTGAAGCCTCTGAGTATCTGCTCTAGCACTCCTGGGAAGCAAAAGAGTGTAAAAACTTACTTTGCTCTAAAAGTCACAGCACAAAAAAATTTCCATTAATTTGCAGAATAGTATGAAGGAAGACCCTGAAAAAATTCCCCATCACCTTTGGAATTAATTGAGCCAGCTAATCTACACATTCTGTCCTGCTTCACTCAGCCTGCCCCTTTCTCTCAGTACACTTGGACCAAAACATGTGCTTGTGTCCTTGTGGGCAGAAGCATGATAGCAGTGGGAAGCCAGCTATGTGAGTCTATCTGTGCAAGACATTTCCATTTCACAGGAATCTAATTGGGATTTGATCTTCTACCTGCACAGTTTCTTGTAAATGTTTTTGTCAGAGACAGCTAAAAACCCCTTGATATCTAAAGCATCTCCCTACAAATAAAGAAAAGAACAAGCCAAATCCAAATTACACCAACAAATAAAGAAGAGAAGAACATATGGGGAAACAGAGGAGTCACTTTTAGAAGATTACAATCTCCATCATACAAAACAAACCAAACTAAACAAACGAAAGAGAAAAGAAAATAAAAAACAGTTCAAAAAACGTCTTCAATAAACAAAGATGGCTTAGCAATTGACTGTTCAGAATGATCTCTCTTAATTTCCACCTCATTACCCAGGAGAGGTAGCAGAGAAGTTTGACACATATTAATGGTCCTCAGTACATTTGAACTCTCTTGCATTCAATTACAAAGCATCCTGCCTGAAGCTATTACATCGGCTCTTTGTCACAGACACCTAACAGCCCACCCACTCTATATGAATGCCAACGTGCTACTGTAGGATAATTATCCATTCAGTGGGAAGTCAATGTTAATCTTCCCAAGGACACTTCAAGGACTATCTGTGATAACCACCAGCCACTTAAGAAACACAAATAAAACAGAAAACTCGATCTTTGCAGCTTCTTCTTAAACTGGTGAAAAGTCCCAGAGAGTTTTGCCAATGAAATACCCAAGTTTTTGAGGGTGGGGGGGGTGTGTATATCTATCCTAGTCATATTAAGGAGTCTCCACAGTTTTTAGTGTATGTATCAAAGCTATTTTTTCATGTAATGCACTGAAAGTTACTTCATCTAGTTTCTCCAAAGTTTGACTCTCTTATTGTGTTTTGATTAGATTGCCAATGGCTCCAGAGGTTATCAATAATTAAAATCAGAAATGCTCTCGTTGTGCATCCTATATTTTTAAAGGAAAATAAAAATAGTCTTCCACAGAGAGAATGATAGGGATTATCAAAGGATTGATCAGAAAGACTTTTTTTTAAAGTAAAGCACTCTATAGCTAGAGAGATTGCAGGTCAGCAACATCTACATCAAAGTTACATTTCCATATTCACCTGCGAAGCAACTCCAGCTGGCTGGATACAGAAAGGTGCTCCCACTGCATGAACAGAGTGGGCAAGTAAAGTAATGTGTTTCATGGATATTTAGCTATCACATAGATTCACACAGCACATGAACCGAAGCAGGCAGTGAGGGCAAGCTACATCTTAACATATTTTGGAAAACAAAGGAGAATTGCATGAGAAAAGAACACGCAGGGAAATATGACATCCTAAGGCCCACTACTCCTCCAGTGGACTATAAGAAACTCTTCAGAGAGCTCCTAGAACTGCCGATTAGAATTCTGTCCAAGTTATCCCAACTGTAAAACCTGACACCTAACCTTTGAAGCTGAAAATACCGATCTAAATGTCTGCAGATTGAAGTGTGCAATAAATGTAGCCAATAATCTCTTTCCTTAATGTGACAGTTAATATGAAAACACAGAACATAGCTGATGTAGAAATTCAGACTTTGCAACCTTCACAACTGAAGATACACTAGGCTTGTGGCATTGCAAGGTTTTGCTTAAGAGGCCATGGCCAAACGTATATTTTATTCACAGTTTTTCTGAAAAGTAAAGAAAACATTACAGGACTTCTTCCTGCAAGTCTTCACAAGCCAGACATCTGTTACATGAAAAGGGGCTCTCATTCCTGCCTTGTGCAAGCAACCAAAAGCAACACAAAACAAAGAACCAACAGACTGATCCAGACTTTCAACCTTCTTCAAACCATTGTGACAGAGATTGGTCCAGGATCATCATCTTTTTTTTCCTTCTGATAAGAAGTGCTCCTGTACTCTTCTGCTTCCAAGAAGAACAATTCACACTTCTGTACATTCAAACATGAGGGAGCACCCAGAGGGAAACCAAATGGACAACCAAGATGAAACAAAAAACTAAAGCCCAGACATATCTCAAACTTAGGCTGCTGAGCAAGCCTAATTTTGTTGTTCTTCTAATATTGTTGTTGTTCTCCTGTTCTTCTGGCTTCTTATAGAGAGCACAAGGAAAGGCAGTACCTCTTCCTTCAGCTCAAGAGAGAAAGAGAAACTTAATCAATTAATAAAAAGGTTCTAATGTTTGCTCCTGAATATTAATTTCCACACTGGTAGAGCACCATCCTTGGACCACAATTTTCCTTTTAACATTCGATTATTTGACTCCCACCCCTTCTTTGTCTGTGAAAGTATTTTTAGTGACATTAATGCACAGAATCCAGAGTGCAGAGCAGAGGTTCCAAGTCTGGACTATTACTGTGCATACCTAACCCCTACAGACACTGCAGTTGCATGACATTTCTCCCTTACCGACTCCAGTCACAGGATCTGTACGTTCTTGACTGTTTTCATAATGCCTGAAGCTCCCTGCAACATAAGCCATTATCCTCAACCAGCCAAGTTTAGCAACTAAAATTTTAAAAATTAACAATGAGAGCCCTGAAAAAGAGAAAATAGTTCCATTCTATCCTGACACTTTTGCTACTGTTGGGAATCAATCTATGAAAGCAGAATTTAATTATTTGTATCACTTGTCTTAACTGATGGCTACTCAAAACTGCCATACTCAACCTCAAACCAACTTTTAAGAATTATATGCATACATCAATGTATTATATTGGTATTTTCTTTGCCTATCATTTCTTGGAAGTGACTTAGGTAAAGAGGTGCTTTCCTCACATGCAGTAGGATTAAGTCTCACCAACACACCAAGTTAAATTCTAGTTCTGAACTCAGTGGGGCAGGTTAAGAATTGAAACAAATGGCTTCTTTTACCAGAACAAAATTCATCTATCCAGCGTTAAGAAAAAGTTATACATTAACTTCAGGAATAATATTTCCCACTGAAACCTTCAAGGCTCCACTCAGTTTATAAATCACGGAGAGGTGAAGTTCATTCACTGAGGAGATGATCATGATACTGGTTATCTGTCTCTCCCCAAACTTCTCCATTAGAGACCATCTTACATAGCAGCTTTGAGATTTCAAGTTATATTCTGAGAAATATCTCCTAGCATGAGAAACTTCTGTGCCTAGAACTTTGCTTTCACAAACAAATAATTATTCAAGCCATGCACAGGACCAGCTTACCTCTTTTACATTTCAAGCATTTTCTGGGTGTTGGTTGGAACTCCTAAAGTGATTCAGTGAAAGCACTGTTGGGAAGCCTCTTTCTCACACAAGAAAAGCAAGTGACAGAGAGCAATTCAGGGAGCTGGAAAGTGGGGAGAACAAACCTGGCACGTCTAATTTTCCCCTACAGGAATGCTGTGTGATAGCAGCTGGGTCTGCAGTGATCACGTTCAGTTTGCTTGCACTACTGTTAAAGGTGTAGCTGTAGCTCAGTCCTATGTGAACCAGCTTTCAAATGAAAAGCTCAAATACCAATTACACTGTGACCAAGACAGACCAGCTGGAGAAAACCATGCTAAAGAAGCAGGGCACTGAGACCTCATAAAGCTTGTGCTGTTCTTGATATTTGAGCTAATCACATAAAAAATTGGATGTGGCTTCAAAAGCTGTGGTACCAAAAATCCTATTCCAAAGAGCATTTCTAGACACATAGAACCTTTCCCAGTCATTCAAAAAAATGCATTACAACTAACTTACCAAATTAAACAAGTTCATCTAGTGGGTCTTAAAATATATATATAAAATAATTAGAATCACCAGATCATTAACTGATTTTAATGCTGTCTCATTTCTGAGAATGGAGGCAGAGAGGGATTTGTCAGGAGTAGCTCTTCACAGCAGGCTCTCCTCCTGCTGCCTTCCAGGCTGACAGCTCCTTGGCTCCTGGCTCCTTAACCCACAATTGTACCTGTTATTGTGCAAAAGTTTTCTCTATTTCTGGTGATTGCATGGGTGGATGACAACTTTTTCCTTCTGAGTCATTTATTTCTCCTTGGGCCTTTAAGCTGCTCCTTTACAGTATAATCAGTCTCAGCAAATGACTAGTAATTACCATGTTAAAACACACTTTTTCCAATGAAATAATTTTTGAGTATAGGCTGTCCAAAAACTATCTTTGCATAAAACCCCAAGCTTACTCCATTTCCATCTGCCCTCTGAGTGAAAAAGTGGGAAAAACTTATTTTTCTATTTTCTTTCACTATATCTTTACCTAAATTAGAGGAACTTTCCCCCTTTCTACCCCTCACTCTGGGCTCTGGTCCAGAAGGCCAAAGTGTTTCAGTGACATCAACCTCCCTCAGATTGTAATAAAGAAATGACATCTTTCTTAGAAGAAAATCAGTGAAAATATTCTTCAGAAAAAATGATTGCCATTGGTTTCCTAACTATAAGATCTTCTGCATGTGGAGTATTTACAAGAGGACAGTGACAGGACAAGGGGGAAATGGCTTCACACTGAGAGCAGGTTTAGATAAGATATTAAGAAATTATTCTTTACTGTGAGGTTGTGAGGCTCTGAACAAATTGCCCAGAGAAGTTATGGGTGCCCCTCATCCCAGGCAGTGTTCAAGGCCACGATGGATGGGGTTCTGAGTGGAAGGTGTCCCTGCCCATGGCAGGTGGTTGGAACCAGATGTTCTTTGAGGTCCCTTCCAACACAAATCATTCTGCAACTCTGTGTCTTCTCTCAATATCTACTGATGTGTAGGCATGAAATTAAAGGATGGTACTGCTGTCATATCACTCCATAAAGAATAACACCTCAGCATTGTACCTCAGTATTCAGGTCCAGAGTCTTATTTAAAAATAAATATACTTATACACATAGAGAATGGGATCTTGGGATTTCCTGAGGATTCTCTCAGCTAGTGTGACTCACAAAGAACCTCACTGCCTCCGTGCAGAAATCGTAATACACAGAGAGGCTCCACAGAATTATTAAAAGTATTTGTACTGCATTTTTGCTAGAAATCTCAACACTGATTTGATTCATTTTTTACAGTACCAGCAGACTAGTTTTGACTGTGAACGTCAATACTCAGAAGCAGATAGATAATATATGCAAATTGTAGAAGACAGCACAAGAGGTGGCAGAGCCAAAACCCAACAAATTTACAAAGATTCTTCTAATATTATATTCTACAGACTACATTCTCTTTTTTGTGTTTTCTATTTTCATTTTTTTTATCAAAGGCTTCCCTCAACTAACTAGTAATTAGCAAAGAACTTAGTGCCAAACAGTTTTGAAGAATTAATTTCTTTAAAGGACACAGCCCTATTGATATGGCAACAGTAATTTCATCTCATAGCACAGGCAATATCCACAGGCAGCCCTTTGAAACACCCTTTTCAACACATACTTATCCTACAGCTTTATGCTTACCATGTTCGGGGGTTTTGTTTGTTTTCAACACTGAGGTGATCACATTAAAGGGATTGGGCACCACTGCAGTTTTAATATACAAATACTTGATCTCTTTCACAGAGTTATGAGGAGAAAGTTTCCAACAGGTTTCAAATCCAGCAGGTGAAAAAACAACCACGCAAATCTGGTCTGAACTGATGTGGCACATCAGCTACAGACATGAAACACAGAGGTTTCCAAGGAAATGCAGAGCACTCCGGCCCTCTGGATGTGGCCTCCCAGAGAGAGAAAACGTTGGGTGATCTTTCATTCTCTGGCAATAGATTTTGTCTCTTTACAGAGTAATTTGAGAACTGTCGAGGAATGCAGCACTGAATGATCTCATCGACAACAGGTTAACAGCAAAGACTGATGGGCAGGTGTGGAACAGCCTCAATAAAGTGCTCTGCTACAGGCAGAAGCACACCAGTCAATATACTCAGTCCAAAACTTTGGATTCTGCATTGAGAATAAATAAATATCTCCCAGCTCTTCAGAATACCTTTGAATCCGCTTTTATCCACCATAATTATTGGTTTCCAAAGACCAAACAAACTTAACGCCTACAAAAAAAAAAAAGTCACGTACCACCCAAGCTTTTCCTAATAAAGATTTATCATTTCTGAAAAACATAGAAGTATGAGAAAGAGTTTAATAAACACATCAAATCATATCGCTTATAAATACATTCACATGTATATACAGGTTCATAAAAATAATCAAAAAATTCCTCAAATACACATTTAGAAGATATCTATGTGGCTACCTAACTTCAACAGAATTTAAAATAAC
Organism: Sturnus vulgaris; assembly: GCF_052056855.1. Taxonomy (NCBI): domain Eukaryota; kingdom Metazoa; phylum Chordata; class Aves; order Passeriformes; family Sturnidae; genus Sturnus; species Sturnus vulgaris. The sequence goes on from NC_142250.1 coordinate 10,904,126, forward strand.
TGAAAAATTGAAAATCAAAGTTGGTTCTATAAAGATAGGGAAAAACTGGGACTATTTCTAAACAAAAGCAATTTTTAAGTGCTTTTTTAAAACTGTAACACAAAAGACATAAAATAAATAACCCTTTGTAGTCAATGTTTTCTGTTAACATTGAGTCAATACTAATTAGTTGTTCAAATAATTTAAACTGGAATGTCCAAAGTGGAAACAAAAACTTGAACTCATACAGAGAAAATACATTTTCTTCTGGGTTTTTTGCTTGTTTTTTTAAGTAGCAAATATTCTAAACTGGGCATCAACACATTGACAAGCCAGTAGAGCAGGAACTGTGCCAAGGTTTAATGCCTTCTTTCATAAATACCTCACATTATACTCCTGCATAACAATCTGAAGAGTAATTTTCTCATTTAAAATAGAATAAAAAAATGAGCTCTTGATGTAGAAGTCTAGCTGAACCAAGTCCCCAAACAGTGTTGTTTTTCTAAGGTCAGAGATTATTACTATTTTATTAGTAAAGATAATGTCTTGATTTACGGAATGGGCTTTTTAATAAATACAAGGGTTAATAGGAAACAAGGAAGGAAAATTATGTCAAAATGTTGGTAAAGTGTGCACAAAGTGATATAAAGATCAGTGTGCTGACTGAGCTGTGCAGTGCTGAGACACAAAGTGCCTGCCTGTCAACAAACAGAAAACTACACAGAAATAGTTACAGAGATAAAAGTAAACACTTTCCATTTATGTTTCAATTTAACATTTCAAAAATACAGAAAAGCTCTAGAGATAAAACGAGATGTCTGCCTTCAAAACACCACTAATCATTACTGCTGTTCTGGGAAGGTCAACATCCAAAAAAAGGATCTGCATATTAAATTTATTTGGCCTTTTTTCTCAAGTGTTTTCAGAAAGAGAGCATGCATGAGAAATAATGTTTACCTCTAAAGACGAAAACTGCATCTACTGAAACACTTTATTGTATACACCAACTCAAAATGTCCCAAAATAAATCAAAAATTAAGTAAAATACAAGTATTTTTATATTTTGCACTCATGATCAAGGTAATAAATTCTTTTCTTCATGGACCAAATAGGCCCAACTGCCCCAAGTGTTTATCAGCAGCAGGTCGATACTGTCACAATAAAACCAGCATTTCTGGAGTTTCATCTCCTTGCTAATGTCTGAAGACCAGTGTCCCTCCATTTCTCATGGATAAAGTCACTATGAAAAACTATTTCTCACTTTTGTGAAAGAAAAATACTAACAATTTTCAAGACATTTTGCAGCATAGAAATGACCAAGATCTCAGTAATTCTGCAATACATTGTAGCTGTTTCCTCCCTAGCCCTAACTTGCAAGAAATCTGACTGGATGTAGAGACCTGTCCTGTACACATCCCCAACCCCAGCCACGGTCACCACTGGACAGCAGAGCACACCCATTTGTGCTGGCCATTTCCATTGAATCCATGCATCCTGACTATGTGTGCCAGAGGAGAGAAGAGCTATGAGAAGGGGACCATTTTTTTAACCAAGATGTAAAGCTATTTTTCCATAACCTGGTCCCTGCTATTTGGGTCTCCCAGCACTCCTGGAGCCTTCTGACACTGCTCAAAGCCAAACCTGTCCCAGTGCCAAACCCTTTCCCCCAGCACTGCAGTGTGAGGCAGGGTGCTGTCAGCAATGGCATCCCACTTTCCATTCCCAAGGCACCAAAGTGTCCCCCACTGTCCAGGCATAATGCTGTTCAGAAGATCCTAATAAATAAACCATGCTCCATAGTGCTAGGAGACAATTCCAACACCAATATACTCTTAAAATCAACAGACACAAAAATAACAACCCTACTCTCCTGCTGTCTTTCTTCTCCCCTTTCACTGAGAGACATCTTCAGTAAAAAAAAAATCTTTAATCATGAGAAGAAAATAGGAAGATGAATTAAACACTTGCTATCTACACATATCCCACTCTCAAAAGACAACTACCACTTTCATGCAGGAATCCTCTAGATATAAACGTATTCAACTTTCAATCATCAGTATACAAGGACATTAGAGAAAAAGAACATTACCTAAGGCAGAATTACCTTTTAGTCATAATGTTTGCCATATAAGCATCTGGGTACAATGAAACAGAGGCCAATACAATGGAAACTCAAAATTAATATGGCATGATAGGACTGAGATTATGCAATTATTACCACTTAAATACACACTGGAAAGCAGAAACAAGCTCTCAATTATCAAAATATCTCAGGGAATGGGAACCTGCACAGAAAGCCTCACTGATGTATTACACTTACATCTCTTCAGGCCTGTATACCTTTTGTCACTTGCCTTAATAGCAATATCAAACACTACATGTGACAGAAATAAAATTGTGGAGGGCTTTATTATCAATCATTTTAAGCTTCCAACAGTAAACAAGAGTGTTTAAACAGGAAGGCCAGCACAGCAAAGCAAATGTCTCTCCATGGTCTCCCGAGCACTCGTTCTTCTAACATATGGACATTCGGGTTGAAGTCCTTCAAAATGTGATTAAATACACACTAAAATATTCTACACTCTCACAATTTCAAACATCTTAACATCATATCTGATTTTTATATTTTAATTTAACTCAGGAGATATGTTAATCCTTAAAAAGAAGTTGAATTTGTCCTTGAGACAAGTCCTTTAGGTAATTTTACTTCAGTATCATGTAAGTTAGAACATATTTTACCTTGACTATCATCAGGATTTACAGCCAGCCATCTCCAATATTTATCAGCTTGTCTGACTTTAATTATAATACGCATGGAGCTAATGGAGCTAACTTCCAACACCACATCTATCAGACTCAGTTCTCAGAAGCTCTCAGCAAAGCCTAAGCATGAATGCTAACTCAGGCAACACGGATTTCCTTGCACTTCCCAGTTTCTATCATCCACTAATAACAGAGTGTTGACTGAACAAGGAGATGGCAGGGACAAGACACTTCATACATCCAACGTATGGTGAAGGCAGCATTATCTCAGGAAGCCCCTGACAACAGACTGCCTGGCACACACTGTGGGGTGTGATGGAAATCTTACACTTTCCATCTGAGATACCAGAGAAAGAGAAGGAAAAGCAAGAAGAGAAGAAAATACTAAGAGGTAGTCAGCTCACAGCACTCACAGAAACTCCTCTGGGTTTGTCACATACTTGGTGTTTACAAATCAACATCACATTACCTACATAACCTGACCTTGCCAAAACCACTCACTCTTCAGGACAGACCAAAGACAACAAATTAAATCTGAAAAGCAAAATGGTAAACAGAGCTAACAGGGTTACCTGGAAACCAAGTTGTAACTTCAAAACATTTATAGCTCTAACAGCTGCAGGCAGGACTCATTACCAGCATTGGTCCTTTAATGTGTGCACTTGCAAAGATGACACACACACCTCACATTTGTGTGGTGTGCACACAAAGGAAGCAGCACAAGGAATTGTGCAGTTTCAGCGAAGGTATGTTCCTACAAAGACTGAGTGCTGTGCATTAGTTCCTACCTTCCACTGACTTGCCTGGGAGCCTGAAAAGCTAGATGTTGATTTGCAAAAAACCCAAACAACACAAAACAAAGAAATAAAATACCAAAACAAAAAAATTCCAAGAAATTTGTATTCTTTCCCCAGGAAAAAACCAAACTTTTTAATGTGTCTAAATGGTACCAAACCAAACTCCTATTTCCACCTTTTTTTTTTTTTTTTTGTATTTATGCTACCTCTGTATTCAAAGCTCAATTTCTAATCACAGGTAACTGACATTCGTCAAGACAAGCAAAAACTATCTTTGTTCTTCATTTACACATAGATGTACACATTTGTACATATATCTGCACACATATGTAGAGCAGTAAGTGACAACACTTGGTGTCAGCATTAAGGACATGAATACAAACACAAAAAATGCCCGCTTGAAATAGTCTCAGCACATATGTTCATGGGTGTTTCATTGTTTTTCTCCCAGCCTTTACACTGCCAATCAGACTCAGCAGCATGTGGGCAGCTGTAAGGACAGACACAAAAATCAGCAGAGCTCTCCCAAAAAGCTGGCTCTGCTTTATTAGTGCTTTATTAGCTGCCGTGCCACCTTACAGGCAGCTGTTGTGTCCCTAAGTGTGAAGAGTGCAGGGAAGGAAGACAACCAGCTCCTCATTAGCCCCCAGTTAATGCTGCCCAAATGACTCCACAGCTCTTCCCATCATGAGGGAAAGCTCACAAGAGAAGGACAGAGTAATAACCCAGTCCTCACAACTTGCATTCCAGCGAAGCCTCAGACCCAGCATGTGATTACAAAGGGAGAAAGGCAAATAATTTCCAAGGCTCTGACTTGCAGCCTCAGCAAGTAAAGTGAGATTTAAGCCTCAGTGCATAGTGTGGCAGTAGTTATGGTTTTTTATCAATTACCTCTAATAGGGATGGTTCCATTTCCCCATTCTTGTGTGAAGAGGAGAGAGACAAAGCCTGTATCTTAAATAGAAACACTAACTGCAAGTGCATGGCTGTCAGATGGACAACAAATGAACACAGAAGCCATTTCAGACTTACTAAGTACTGATCTAACTTCCTCACCCACAATACAAGGAGAACCAAACTGCCTGCAAGAGCAGTGAAGCCCCTTCTGAAGCTAGCAGTTCAGAAAAAAAAAAAAAAAAAAACAAAAAACAAACAACCATTGGTTCAATAATCTCTTGCCTAATTAAGCCCTTTGAGTCAAGGTGTCAAAGAGAGGAGGAAGTGCCTTCTCCAACAGGAATGCTAACAAATACAACCTCTATTATGAATCAATAATCAGAGTTTCTTTTCAAAACTGATGACAAAGTGGGGCACACCACCTTTTCTTTGAAAGGATTCACATCAAAGGCGTGAATGACTAGATTTTAGGTTGGCTTCTGTTACTAACATTTTTGTATTAAACATTAGGGGCGGGACTTCAGCTCAACCCTCTCCACAGCCATTGACTTCCTTTGTGAAAAACGTTTGCCACTTTAAAAAAAGCAAACAAATCTAAACCACAGACACAACCTGAACATTTTGAACAGAAAAGCTGTGGAAAAGCCCCAGGGATGTGCCCACTGCTTGCTGCTGCAAACCATGTGGTGACCAGAAGGTTATGGGCCACGAGTGTAAAGCCAACTGATGAAGGCCAAGTGCAAATTACTCTGATTGATAAGGACAAGATGCATTAAAGTCTGATCGACACATGGGATCAGGCTTATGATTGATGAGGACACGTGCATTCAAGTGTGCTTGGAAGGAGTATTTATAAATCCTTCTCCATGAGGGCCTGCAGTCTCTGAACAGGTTAAACTGATACATGGAAGAGTCCCTTAAATTTCAGTAAAATTAAGTCTTGTCACATTTTTCAAAAAGGTTCTGGAAAAATGTATTCAAAAGGCAAAACAATCTGTAGACAAAGTTCTAAGATTGCTTTAAAAGCCAATGAAAATCGGTCATCTCCCTGAAACTCCAACTACTTCTTGGCAATTGAAGTTCAAAGCATAGAGATGTAGCATCTTGCCAGCTTCTGTGGTCTTTAAGGTGAATGACTTTTTGGGCTTAATTTTAATTTATACATATATTTCACATCAGTAAGTCAAGTTCTATAAAAGACACCCTACCAAGAGACAGGCTGTGGGCAGAGTCTGGTGTCTGACAACATGGCTACATCCTACACAAGATTTTCTAACGAAACACTCGCTTGTGTTTGAAACATTAACATGTTTGAAATAAATAAACTAGGAATTAACATCACACATTACCACTTCTATACAATTACCACAGCAATTAACAGCAATAAACATTAAATGTTTAAAATACTTCTTTCAGATCGTTATCAGAGTCTTTCGTTTTTCCTTTAAATAAATAAAGATATTTTCCCCTAACCCACATCTCTTTAGCACATAAAGAATTAGCTAAATAGAAAGCAGCCATCCTCCCACCCAAGACATATGGGAAAACAAAGCTATTTGCATATATCCCCACAGGTCTCCTTTTGCTTGCCAATTTCCAGTCTTTAAATGATTATTAAGGGAAAAAAGCATTTAGCTGCTTATTTTGGTTAGTGTGTTCTGCTAAAGAGAATACTCAAATCAATATTTTTTTATCAATTTTTTTTGTTAGATTGGTAACACAAATAAGAACATTCAGGAGCATGTTGATCTAAACATCGCCAAAATCACTCTCACTCACATGCAAAAAAACCATAGGTATTCTTACCTCCTCACTTTCTAATCAATCCATGACAAAAAAAACATGTCTCTACAGATGTCTGCAGAAGCAATACTTGAAAAACAGCAGTGACCACAACCAGTAGGAAATTCAAATAGGCTTTTTGTTTTCTAAACATTCATTCAGAATCCCCAAATGATTGTCTAACACCAATTTTCATCATTATTAAAAAACAAATATTTAATTAGCTATTGTTTTGCTAGACAGCAAGGGTAATCCATATATTAATATTAAAAACCTGGTATGAAAATGGAATTCTCTCCTGCAAAGGGTCAGAGCTCCTCAAGTAGTCCCCCCTGCCTGAGGTGATTATTAGTTTTGTAAGGATGTTCCTTCCCTTCAGGTGGCACTGCCAGCTCCTCTGCAGCAGAAGGGTCTCAAATTTGGTTTTATTATAAAGTGATTAATATATTTTATGAAGTCCCAAGCAAAGGAAAAGTCCACCTTCAGAGGAATTTAAAAATGTGAACAAGAGGAAGTTAGATCTTGCATTAACCGTGATTAAATTAAAATATTTTTAGCAGATCCTAAACCAATAACTACTGTAGACTCAGGTTTTTGGAACTCTTGTAGAGATGTTTTACTCCATTCCAATCCATGATACAATATAAGAACAGCAATGAACCCTCCTAACATCAGCTGAAACACAGAAGGTTAATTAGCACACAAAAGAGATTAAACACTGAAACATTAGCAACAAACCCTTTCGTGAGCAGCAGCACTCACTAGTCCTGTGACTTTGAGTCTGATGTTTGGATTACCTCACGTTTAAAAATGTCTGATTAAACCTTTTAGTACCCTTGGATGTTCTCTAAGACCCTTTTCTTCTGGAGGGCCCTGGTGTCAAACCTAAGCAAGCACCTACTGCTGCTTAGGTTGATCCTTTGCTGTCTAGGAGTCTGCAATTAAGTTCACAGTGCAATCCTCTGCACAGCAGGAGTTTGGAGCTGTCTCTTGCCTTGATGACCTCTATTTCCTAAACATATAGTATTTAGAAAAACATTTGGATTTCAAGGAGACTTTTCACTCATTTTTCAAGTTAGTGGCACATCAGCTCTTACATAATTTGAGAAAAAGAAAGTAATAAATTTTTCCTCTTTATTATTTAAACCAGCTCAGTCGAGATTCTTTAACTTAAACAAGAAAATAGGTCTCAGTCTTAAAAATAATGTTCCTTCTCTCCTTCCCCCCAAAAGTGAAGCTTTTAGCTAATTTCTGCACTGTTGTGGTTTTTTGGGGTTTTTTTGGTTTTTTAATAAAGTGCAGTGGAGTTGCTGAGTTAGTGAAATTAAGTCCTTCTACCATCTTCACCACAGCTAAGCCACAAAGGGAAACAGGCAAATCTCACTGCTAACTTTGTTGTTTTCTATCCTTCCACTTTACTAACTGGTTGGCTGGCTTTTTATTCAAGCACAGCACGTTATAAACCATCAAACACCTTTCTAATGCATTTATCTGAAGAGATCCTAAATGTCTTACTGTTCTCTGGAACAACCAAAAAACATTCAAGATTTCTCTTACTCCTAATTTGTTAACTTGCTGTCTAAACCACATCCAAAGGGACCTGGCTAAATAATAGGAATCTGAACAGAAAGAGGATGATCTGAGGTTCCCCTCAAAAGCACTTCCAACCCCTAGTATCATCATGGCCATTACAATGTCACATCTCCCTGAAGTTTGTGGTTACTGGAGGTTGCTGAACTTGCCAAACTCGCTCATCTCTGGGTTTGCAGGCTCTTCTGCTACCATCATTTGGAATTTTCTTTCTTTCTAATGATTTAATTAGGATTTGAGAGAAAGAAAACTTAAATACACCTGTCATGAGCACTCAGTCAAACCCACTAATTGGCCAATAATCCAGCATTTTAAATGTTCCTCTTTCCTTGCCTCCCACCCTTCCCATTGCAAGGCTGCCCTTGTTATTCCTATTTTAGTACCGTAATATATTATTTCACTTAATTACAGCTTGCCCAGACTTATATGGCTGCAGAAGATGGGACAGAATAAAAGATACACAGCACCACAAAGACTCCCACAGATACTTCTTTATACTGCAAAGCCACAGTATGTCACCAAATGCTCTTCCTAAATAGGGACAGTGCACTTTGGGTGGTCCAAACTACTTTTAAATAATTTGATGCGCTCCTATATTCTTCTGTACATAAGCCAACCATTACAAAGCATCCTTAATGCAGAGCAAGGGAAAATCTTCACTGAAAATAAAAAGCACACTGCTGTTCCTGGAGCCAAGATTTCTATTGCACCACAAGGGCTTGGTGGGGTGTCCAGTTAGGTGTTGGTGCTCAGGCTGTGCTGACTCATGAATACAATGCCAGAATTTGACCTTTAATTATTCTTCCACAGCAGGAGGGATTATTATCCTTATGATAAAAATAAATGACAGTTTCTTCCTGTAAAGATTCCGTCATTTGAAGGAGAAAGGCGATTACAGAGAAATGTTGGTTCTAGTTAATGGGTTATTCCTTTCTCAACATAGCTCCCTTGACGTTACTATACAGCTTTTGGAAGATGAGGTATGTCTTAATTCCTGTTAATGGCAATGTCAAATATTAATACAAGTGGGCCAAAGCAAAATGACTTTGAGAATTACTGAGGAACTGCATGAGGACAAGTGAGATCACTGGGTTATGGCCTATTATGCAAGGAAGGCATTTTATACTTCAGGCACTGGATATTGCCTGGTCTTTTGGTATAAACATAGCAACCATTCTTCTATTGCACAGCTTCTTTATTTTCCTGACTCCCCATGCATGCTTTGCTAGAAGATACTTTGCCGTTGATATAAGCAAACTGGCCAAAAGCAGAGCAGAAGAAATCACTCAGACTCTGGAAATGAAATTCAAGCCAGCCATAACACACACCAGCACTGAATCACTCTCCTGAATTCCCTTTCTCATCTGCTATGCAACAGCTGAAGATTTATCCACCCAAAGGTTTGATTCCTGCTGATGGATGAGGAGGGGTGCTGGGAAGGGGCCAGGGAAGGCCGTGGAGCAGGGATCTTGAGTGACATCATGCAGTGCCCACAGGAGAACGCAGCTGGTGCAGAGACCAGAGCACAAGTGCTATGAGGAGCACCTGAGGGAGCTGTGAGTGTCTAGCCTGCAGGAAAGGAGGCTCAGGGAGACCTCCTCTCTTCCCACAAATACCTGAAAGGAGGTTGTAGCCAGATGGGGCTCCATCTCTTCTACCAGGTAACAAGTGATAGGACAAGGGGAAATGGCCTCAAGTTGCATGAGGGAAAGTTTAGATTGGATATTGGGAAAAAACCTCTTCACTGAAAGGGTCATCAAGCCCCACAACAGGCTGCCCAGAGAAGAAGTGGGGTTGGTGGAGTCACCGTCCCTGGAGGCTGCAGACATGGCACTTAGGTTAATATCTGGTTAATATTTGGACTCTATGATCTTAAAGGTCTTTTCCAATCTAAATGATTCAATGAAGTGGGGACTGTCGATAGTTCCTGACCCCATAAGACATTCCAAATTGATGAACTCAACTGCTGTCTCCAAATAGTGGGACATAAGCTGTTGCTATTTAGTGCTCTCCCATCACAGGGAATATTCAATGAAATTATTGCAAGGGATGTCCCAGCTCAACTTTTGTCTCTTACTTGAAGCCCTCTATAATTCTCTGTTTTGTAAGAAACAGCCAATTTGAGTCTTGGTTAACCAAGAGACACTAAAACAAAGTATCAAGTACTAAAAAAAGAATCTCTGTAGGACTCAATGTTCCCCAGTAGTGAGACTAATCCTATTTACTCAATTTTTACACAAAAAAGAATGCATTATTTCCACTTAAACAAATGCTATAAGATTACAAACATTAACTCACTCTCCAATAGAACTCAGAGATTCAGATTACACTGGTAATGAGCTCTAACTCTGAAAAATCCAAACTTTGAAGCATTTTTTCTTCTGCTTTTTATTTAATTTTTACAGTCTAATGATGCATTTTCTCCTAAAATGATTGAAATTACTCTTAAAAAACTCCCAGAGCACCAGATCCAAACATTCAATACATAAAACAAATGAGAAGGTAAATGCAGAAGGCATACGCAGCACAATTCAATGAAAGACAAAATTCTGCCCCTTTGCACGTCTCTGGCTTGGAGGTGAAATTTGTGCAGCTGTGGACAGCTAGCTAGACGTTAAAAACTATTTGGACAGGGTGCTGAAGAAAGCCAATAAACCCACAAAAAGGCTTAGCCATAAGAAAAAAAAATAAATAAAACACAGGATATAAATACAAGAAATGCAAGCAGGAGAAGGAATGGGATTTCTGTCTCAATAAGGAAAACAGAAGTGATGGGAAGCCACATCAACTCTTAACTGGGTAAAACAAACCAGAAATAGTCTCCAAACAGGAAAGAACCTAAAGAAGTCCTGCCCATAGTGGCATCAGAAAGATTACTGGGGGACAAAGGCACAAAAGGAGCAGAGGAAAGAGGTTTCCTTGATTCTCTATATGGACTCATGAACACGTTTACACACAGATGTATATACGTGCATGTATATAAATACACACACTCCTTTACTATTTTTCTTGAAATTCATACATAAATATCTATCTATATATATTTCTGTATCTAAATCTATCCATATGTGTGTGTGTATGTTTGCAAATATAAGTACACACACAGACGAATCCTCTCCCCTACTGCTTTCATGAAAGCCAGTAGGGATTGGGAACTTATTCAAAGCTCATTGCATATTGAGATAGCTGAATGTATTTTCCCAGAATAATGTCCCTGCCTGAAGCCTTCCATAGATCCTCCAGGACAAACTTCTGCCTTTCTGTTCAATTTCCAGCTATGCTTTTATCAAACAATTTCTAAGTGGATGTATAAACATGCAGTCCCTAACAAATCTGAACTAAAGAGACTCTTTGGGAATGGGGTCCTCAGATTCCCTGCTCAAGCACACTAAATCATCCTTACATTTCTCCTTGTCCTTTTCACACACTTGAACAAACTGCTTAGCTTCATGCCATTGATCTAAATTTAAGTAATTTCATCTATCATCAGTCAGGGAAAGGAAGTCAAGAACTTCCCTTTCTCATAAGCATCCACCCAGATAGAGACTTCTCAAGTATTTTAAGATATTAAGTGATTTTAAAAATATCTATTTTGAATACAGAATGCAAACCTTCTGTTCTGAAAGTGTTAGTCCAAGAGATTTTGAATTTTCAAAAGATCTTGCATCATCTCTTTGCAAAACATTTTTCAAACTATGTGAAAGCTCAGAAGTATTTCCTGAACTTGCCTTGAATTTATGAGTAAGACAAGATGCCTGAAACTGCCCAAACTCTTGGTCCAGAGACCTCTGACTGGTTTTTGCTACCACTGAACTTTACAGGAGAATAAAGGCTGTACCATAACGTCAAGATCATTTGTATACCACATCAGGAATTGTCCTGGAAGCATTTACCAGCATTTATGGGAAACACTGTTTCTCTGTCCATGCTCCCATACCTTGCTAGGAATTATGGGGGACTAGAGAGGGGGAAATCTTACTGCTGCTATTAGCACACACACTCACATACATTAAAAATCAAAGTACTAAAAGTAATGTATAAGTAATAATTTGAAGTGAAATCGACTTTCTTTAATTACATTTGGTGTTATATACTGTGATGCATTACTAAATAAAAAGAAATACCATCACAAATGACAAAAATCCATGCTTAATTTAAGCAGACCAATTACTTTAAGTGCTGCTACAGTCAGAAAAGTGATTCAAGGATAAATATGGGAACACAGAATGCCATTTCTTCAATAGCTTCCAGATCGAATTCAATGTAAAAGTCAAAAGGTCAATTTTTTTTTTCTCTACCCCGTGGTATCACGAACTCCCTGTTGGACTTGGAGAACTTGACTGAAATCTTTCTTTCCTGGCATTCTCTGCAGCTGCAATGATGATTGTACATTAAAAGACTAACTTTTACAGGAAAGTCTTCATTTTTTTCCAGGTAGATTTTATCTTAATCTGGGAACTAGACATCCAGTATGCAGTTATGCCTGAATAACTAGGTAATGCAGAAATTGTGTAAAAGATTCTGTTCCTTGCTGGGTGAAAAGGTGCTTAGCCCCAGTCTATCCCTCCCCTTTATCACCTCATACAGGAGCATCAATGCAGAGATGTCTGAGGATTCCTAAGTGCTTGCTGTTGCAGGCTGAAGAGCATTTTGTTGCAGTGGGCTGTTTAAAATCTATTTCTCTTATTATGAAAACAGCAATCTCAATTCAAGCTTCTCCACAACAGTTCCAGCTGGTATGCACCAGCCAATTGGAAAAACAACAGGTATTTTTAATAACAAATGCAAACTCTATCAACACAGCTCATGCAGGAAAAGGCAGACACTTTCTGGTAGTGTCAGATTTGAAGAGGCACCTACCAATACATGTGCAGTTGGCTCAACACCTCAGGTATCAGATTGCCTGCATTTACATTACATTACATTACATTACATGCTCACTGGAAATATGGCAGCCAGCGATGCAGAAGTGGTTGTCTGACAGTTGAAATCGTGACAGAGAAAGCAGAAGATAACTTATGTTATAAACACACAGGGATAAAAGAAAACTTAAAGCAGGTAAGGTGCAAATAGCTCATATGCAAATGCTCTGCATTGCTTTTTTGTTGTGCCAGTCAATGTTTCACATCACAAGTGATTTGCAGAGTTCCACGTGGACTGTGCAAAAGCATGCATTTCTCAATTTTCATTACAATACTCCTCTGCAAATTAAATAAATGCAAGGGTAGCAGCCTGCACACAAAGGGATCTTGACAAAAGACTGGCCATTCCAGGACCAATATCTTGTAAAATTATTAATAGCACAATTCCTGTAATTTACAATCATGGCTGAAGCCTTTGACAGGCAGGACTCGGAAATGAAATTGCCACATAATTGCTGTGGGAAACACAACTTGCCACAAAATCAGTCATATCAAAATTAAGTTCTTTCCATATAGCAAGACTGATCAAATATTATTCAAAGTTAATGCAGCATCAATGAAAAAAAATAGACCTCTAATCGTGGTGGAGGGGAAATTTAGAAATCAATAACTGTGGCCTTGGAGATTTTCCTCCTGTAGCAATCAAGCTTCATATATAGGTTTGGAAGGTAAAATGTTCTTCAAAAGTTTCTTCTGTAAAACTTTTGTACAACACTTTTCTTCAGCAGACAACACTCACTTATTGACACCAAAACTTAGGAATAAAATATTACAGCTACTTTTCACAGGTCTAATACCATTTTCGTTGACAGTGGACTCATAAAACACCCTTATTTTACCTTACACTTTGTAACATAGATATGCAGACGTGTATGAAGGAAAGCAGAGTCCTAATCTATCTACAGAGATAAAAAGTGTTTTTCAGTAATGTCCTAGGGTGATGTTATGGTGTTTGTATCTCCAATCGTGTGTCCTGATTATGTTTGGTATTATGTCCTGTGCTTCCAGGACTGAGTCTGAGAGTGAAGCTTTGTTTTGTCTTGTTATCAGCCGGCTCACCTCCCCCATGGTCTATGTTTAGGAGAGGTTTTAGCTCGGCTTGCTTGCTTGCCTGCTTGCTTGCCTGCTTGCTCGCTTCTGCCTCTTTTTCTTTCCTTCGCTTTGCCCTTGCTTTTTTCTTATTAGTTAGTTCAGCTAGGCAGTCCAACTTTTTCCCTGGACTGTTTTCTCTTCCACCCCATCCCCTCCCTCTCCTGGATACCATCTGAACAGACGGGGACCTGGGAAACCCCAAGAAACACCGGGAGTCTGCATTCTGTCACCTGCAGCAGTCATCCCCAGCGCCGGAGACTGATAACTGAGCGACCACTCGCCAGAGAGACTGAGTTTGTCATCCCTTCAGAACGGTGAGAGAGTTTTTTTGTCAGCTGGTGTTGTCTTTTTTCCCTGTGCTGGGGAGTGTCTTGCTTGTTAAATAAACAGGTTTTTTCTCCCACTCTTCTCCGAGGAAATTCTTCCCGAAGCCGGTGGGGTGGGGGGGAGGAGTCGTGGGGTTTGCTGTCTGGGGGCTCCTTCTGGAGGTTTTCCCCCAAATTTGCCCAAAACCAGGACAAGTAGTAAGGTTAATCTAGTGAAAACATAGCTGTTACTCACATTTCTCTTCAGAAATATGACTTAATATTCCTCATTGTTTTCATTTTCACATCCAGCCTCCAAAGCCCTTCTCAAATCTAACCACACATCTGTTTATTTGCTCACCCTAGAAGCAGTTTCAACTGTTTATTTCCCAACTTCATCTTCTGGTGGGTGGCACCCACTGCTTTTAACTGATAGTCATTTTACAGCTTGGTAAGATTCTTTATGAAACTTGCCCCACTACCAATTTTTCTGTCAGAAAATTTGATTACTGATGCTTCTTCATCCAGAAGGTCATCAAAATAAAACATTCCCAACAGGCCTGTGCACATTGTTGCAATATATGTAGAGGCACAAAAAGATGCTCTTGCAGAGGAAAATGTAATTCAAAACACATCAGCATAGCTGAAGCTTCTTAGGATGACACAACAGATCAGAATTCTGTTGTGAGTTCTTTTACAGCTGGGTAGACCTGGTTCCACAGAGCACCATTTGAGAGCCATTGGCAAACTTAGGGGCAGCTGGTTTCTTTCACCAAAATATGAATGTCAGTGTCAGCAGCAGCAACCTCCCGGCGTGGTCAATGGGGAGCAGGTTTCTGTGCATCTTCTGAAACCATGCACAAACCATAAATGAGAGAAGTGGAAAAACAAGGGCTAAACCATGAAGATAAGTACAGGGGAACTGAATCGATAATTATCAGCCAACCTTTCCCCTGTTGGGGAAATCTCTCAATTTCTTGTTGTAGGCTTTAAAGCATTTTTGTGAAAGGATCATATCTTTTTGCTGAAGTCATGCATACATTATTATCTGTCATTTCAGTGTAAAACAAGGCACATTTTATTGTAACCACAAGAATATTAGGGGCTTGTTAGGCTGTTCAGAAACTACTCTGTGTTTCTAGCAGGCAAGTCTGTTACTTTTCCACAGAAATTATAATTCAAAATGTGTGTCAGAGAAGGGACAAGTAACAACTTTAATAAATAAATTTTAGCTTCAATGTAACACAGCAATGCTATAAATGTGGGACTTCTTTAAATTGTGCAATGCTGTTTTGTCTTCAGAAAATCTGACAGCTTCCACAAGGAGGATACCAAGGGCTTTTAGAGATCAGCAAATGAGCAAATTAAAACACTACTCAGAGGAACAGTACAACTTTCAGAGACCAGGTAAAGAAGGACCACTTACTATAAAAAACAACAAAAGCCCACTGCTGGAAACTCTCTGAAGTCACAAATTCATCACCTGCCTCATCATGGCCTGCAGAGAACTCCTGCCCATTGGTCAGGGAGGTGCTGCTGGAGAAGCAGAAGCAGGGCACTGTGGAAGCTCAGTGCTGAGGAAAGGGCCATGCCCTGGGAGCCAGGCATCTGTTTTGGAGCTCAGCACACAATATCCTGGACGTGGGTTATTTATCCTCTATTCACCAATCCACACCCACATCTGGCATGGTTCAGTTGGCTTCTTGATGGAAACACCTCCCACCAAAGTCTTATGAAAAAAATTATTCTAAGATGGATGTCACATGCATGAGGAGAAGGGAAGGGAAGAGCACATAGGCAGCTGCAATGCACACCACACTCCTCACTGCAAAGAGCAGAATGCCTGTGGCAATCTTCCATAACCTTAATGTCTTACTGATACAGCCTGTGCCAAATGGAAAAGATAAATTTGACCATAACTGAATTTAGAGGTATGTGAATTAAGGGTTTCAGGATCTGTTACCGAGATGTTAAGTCTTTGCAAAAGACAAACACAGATGCATCACTAGAATAAGGAATACCATAGTTCAGTAAGCAGGTTGGCTAGTAGGGAAAACAGGCAATAGCAGTTTGCACATTGAACATCTGGGGTGTTTCTAAAACATATTCATAAAACAAAATAAGAATATTTTTTCCTCTTCATTCTTGAAATAACTGTTAGAATAATTTTGACTCTTTAAACCCAATCCCCTGCTAAAGAGCAACCTTCTCATCACTACCACAAGACCACCAAAAGAACACCTACAATGTACCTTGTGACTTCTAGTTTCAAAGTATTCACTGTTCAGGCATTACAGACAGTAATTACAGGACAGTTTATTTGCTGGGTTACTAGATTTTTGAGTCTAGAGATTAGCTTTACAAGCATCATGAAAGTCTTCTCACGCTTAAAATAATTCTAAAAGGATGTTACAGTCTCAGTTGATTTCCTACTTAAAACCATCCTCATAATCTTCAATGTTCCTGTTAAAGAAACAGCAAATAACTATCTAGCAACTGAGAAGAGAAATCTGCACCCAAGACTTTCACAACTCTTTTAAACTCAAGATTGTTGCTTTTTCCTTTGTTCGCTTGTTGGATTTTGGGGATTTTTAAACCAGGACTACCCAAACTTCAAAACCAAAGATGATATTTCTCTCTGACTTGCCACTGAAAATCTGATAGTACACAGGGAGAATGCAAATAAAGACGGATTTTGCAGTGGTGGAAGACGCAAAAACTCTAAACTAGATGCACAGACATACATAAGATTATTTTTCCTACTGTGATTTTAACCTTAAGTTTTCTTGTTATATTCTGTTCATGGTAAATCACCATGTCAAAAGATTACGCATCACATTTTAAAGCAGAAGTGTTAGCAGGGTTTTAAAACATACCATAGAAAATTTATTTTCCCCATTACAGATCCTATATCCTAAGACAGATGCACTGAATATACCACAAGATAGACATACAGAATAGTGTTCATATCAGCTGAGCAGGGGCGGAGGGAATATAAAAAAGAAGTATACACAGCTCCCTTTCCCTCCGAGAGCCCGGCACAATGAGGGATTTGGGGTTTTATTATTCTTTACGCCTATCATAAGGCACCCAGGCAGAGATTCCATTTCCTCAAGTTTCAGCTCAAAGGAAGAATTTTGCTGAAGAAAATGCATGGGATTTAGTGAAAATGCTAACTCTACCTTTCAGTTTAATGCCAGGAATATCACTGTGAAATTTAGTCCAGATACAGAATAGTGTGAGGAAGCATGTGAAAAAAGTAATAGTTATTGTGAAAATTAGTTTTTAAAGAGAATGGTACTCAGCTTTGATAGAAAGTGTTTTCTGGAACAGGTAGAGACCATGCCGAACTTCCTTGCACACCTATGTGACCCCTGCTGATCGATGTCAACCCTTGATTAATATTTTACTGGAAAAGTGTGAGATGATTCAAACTTTGTCTGTCTGGGTAGGTGTTGCTAAGCAACTTTGCTCCTTGTCTGAGAACTAGTCTTCACGGCAACCTTTCCTCCAAGACAAAGACCTGCATCCACTTGAATCACTTTCTTCCTCTATCAGTGAAAAACCCAGCCAGTCATATCCCACCCTTCCCTTTACATTTGGCTCCCCGCCTCCCAGCAAAGAAGAAATGGATGTCATGAAGAAACTAACATCATGAAGAACTGCCGCCCTTCCCTTACCATAATCGCTGTCGTAGAAGACGATGAATTTCTGCCAGCGCAGCTCGGTGACCAGCTTGAGCATGACGTCGTTGAGGCGCACGGGCGGGCGCGCAGCCAGCGTGTACTCCTCGTCCTCCAGGCTGGGGTTGAGCTGGCAGGCCGTGCGCGGCGAGCCGCCCGTGCTGCGCTGCACGAACAGGTGCGGGATGTGCATGGCGTCCGTCAGCGACTGCAGCGCGTTGGCCGACGCGCAGCCCGTCGACGTCACCAGGGCTAGGATCCCCAGGGTCATCAGGTCGCAGGCTGGAGAAGACAAAGACGTAAAGCAGAGTTTGAAGGAGCTCAGCAAGTCCTTTGGCAAACCTAGATGCTAAGAAGGGAACGAGGAAGGTTTTGCCCTTGCTGTCAACACAGGGCTGAAATGATTTATGTTACGCTATCAGCTGAAGCCTTGCAGAGTTAGGTCCTGTACCTTTACAGTAGGAGACGGTATCTGCAATCTGTCCCGATATGCCAAAGTTGAGGACAGATAACATAACTACTGTCAGTCCTTGAGACAGCAGCCTGATGTGGATAGAGATTATGGCCCTTTGCTTCAGGTCAGTCCTGGTGCATGCAGAAACTGAATTCTCATTTTTTTAAACTCACTTCACTGCTTTAACCCCTTAATCCTTGTTGGGCACGTTGGGTGAAGATTTCGGACAATAAAGAGCAATTTCCATTCCGAGGATTTGCCTCTTACAGCAGAGTTTTGAAGGACTTTTTTTAAATTGATAAACATTCACTGTGTGTCTCAAAGCAATGAAGAAACAACAAAGGCATTCTTTAGAACCAAGACAACTCATGAATGACTAAACAATTATTAGCAACACTGTAGCTGTCCTTAAAAAGATCTGGAAAAGCACGTATCATTTAAAAATGCAGCATATACATTTGACCGCATCTGTTTTTGAGAATGAAGCATTATTCTCAAGCTGAGTTTGAAACACAGATCATGGAGAAGCCAGGGCAGTCTGCTCTGCTGCTCAGGACACCCCATGTGGAATGTTCTTCCCAGGACTTCTCCAGATAAGGCAACCTGATCTTCAGCTGCAGGTAGAAAATACTTCCAGCCAGGGCCCTCAGTAACTATTCAGTCAGCAGTGGTGAAAAGAAGGCGTAAGACCATAAGGCAGCCAGCGATGCCAGTTTTTACTAACTCTAGTGAATAAGAGGCAGCCAAGTTGGCCCTGGGAGCTCAGCATAGGAGACCCTCATAGGATAGGCTGGCACCAGCCCTGGGGATCCCCCAGGGACACTAGGAACTTGCCTGCTCCAGCTGTGAAGAGGGCTGGGGGCAAGCTCAGGGGTTCAGCAGCTGTTTCATACCCCAAAAAGCACTGCCCAAACACAGCCTGCCCACAGGAAACCCTTCCTCTGCTCCCCCAGCACAGCAAAGCCCGACAGGAGGGGACTGGGGATGCTCCCCAGCCCTGTGCAGTCTGCACAAGCTCCTTAACAGTGCATGAACAAAAAGCCTCTGGGGTGCAATTCGAAGCCCCCTGGGACACAGAGAGCTGAGCAGAAAATTCAGCTTCCAGCTGGAAAGGAGAGGCTGCCCATGCTGGTGCTTCCCCCCGCAAGGAGAGCGCACAGGCTGGGGGACTGCCAGCGCCGTGTCAGGGCTAGTGACAGCAGGTGACCTGCAGCCACACTGCTACTGACCTGCTGCCTTAGCTCCAGTAGAAAGGCAGAAAAGAGAAGACAATCTATTAAAGGCATTTATCTATCCTCCTCTAAACACTTTTAAGTATATCTCCACTTTCAGAAACCACAAAGTTAAAGGAAGTAGGTTATGAATAATTAATAGTAATTAGCAGTTAAGTATCAATTAATATTAATTACATAAAGCCTCTATAATTAAATACATAACTGTTTCTCACACAAGCAATGAACCACTCCACCAAAAATCTTCTTAGACCAGACAGAAAATAGATATATTTCACTTTGATATGGGATAACAGGACGAAAATGTTTGATCTTCTCTGTGCACAGAATGTTCAACATGTATCCTGATGCAACAAAGATGAAGAGCTTTTAAAATTATTTCCTTGATGGTCTTTACAATAAACATATGTCGGCTGCATTATCTAAATTTACTCTGTGTTGATTATAGTTATATGAAATAGTTCTTTGTTTTTCCTGAGAGCTGACCTGATTTAACAGCAGGGAGGCATTGTATTTGCCAAA
The DNA here is from genome assembly GCF_052056855.1 of Sturnus vulgaris. Taxonomy (NCBI): domain Eukaryota; kingdom Metazoa; phylum Chordata; class Aves; order Passeriformes; family Sturnidae; genus Sturnus; species Sturnus vulgaris. The sequence continues at coordinate 10,924,144 of NC_142250.1, forward strand.
TGGAAGACCCAAGTTCGGGAACAGATTTGATTTCCCAGGCTTCTTGCCAGAGAAAACTGAACATGTCATACAGGTAATTTATTTAGTCACAGTAGGGGAGGGAACAGAGAAGTGAGAACAGAGGGAGAGAACAGCAGAGCTGAGCCATAAACCCCTGCAGAGATCACCAGCCAGCAAGCTTTGCTGTCACCAAGGGTGAGAGCAGCAAGCCACACGGGGCTGTGGCAGGAACAATTTACTTGCAAACCAGACAGAAGGAGACGAAAAACAAAGCCCTTTCTGATGGGAGGCTGCATTCAGAGAGTCACTTATTTGTGCAATTCAGAGCTGATCATCAGTTGTATAACAAGAAAAACCTTAATTCAGCGACTGACACTAATCAAAAGCTGCTGCTTATGAGCAGCAGAAAGACCAGAGAGGCGACAGATCGCAGCAAATGGGCCCCCTTATCTCCCAGCACAGCCCACCAAACACAGCTGAAATAGCTCAGCAAAGATCATTGCAGCTGAGGCATTTTCCCAGTGTTTTGTAGTTTGTGTCCGTGGGTTAGACTGAAGAATTAGTCAATATGCTTCCACATTCTGATATTTTTTCCATTGATTATGTTCTGCCTGAAAGCATATGCTACTCAGTAAGTGTGTGCTCCTCTTGCCTCTCTGTTTTGAGATAGCAGGCAATAAAAACTGGAATAACTAAAGAAAAAAAAAAAGTTTCATGTTTTCTGAATTGCTTTCTTTAGTCAAATTACAGAATGTGAAACAGAACATGTCATTTCTAATAGAAGACTTTCATTACACAAAAATACAATGGATTCCAAGAAGTTCAACCTCTCCACAATTATTGCACTGAAGGGTGAGAATAAGCTTTGAGCACAGAAAGAAGGAAAGTATTACTTTTTACATGAGTAACACAATGGGGAACAACAACATAACAGACTCCATTAAAAAACTCATTAGCTCTTAACGCATCTCAAAATTCCTTAGCAAGAGAACGTTCAAGGATTATACAATCTTGGGAGAAAATTCTGGTGGATCACGATTTTTTGGTTTTTGGTTTTTTTTTAGGATTCCCCCCACATTCCTACAATTTCTTGCACATAAAACTAACATTAGAAAAGAGATGCAATTTTCTGTGTAACTTCACAATACCTATAGATTTGCAGGAACATCCAAATATCCTTGACTTCATGACTGAGTAAATGGCTAATTCTGTCTATCAGTTGCAGTTTCATAAGCATTCAAAAGAACCTGCAATTTATTACATAAAAATTTCATAACCCTGATCATGATTTTCTTATGAGCTGAATACATGTGATTTGAAATGTTTTGGTCCACATCAAACTATCAACAACATAAGAGAAAGGGGAAACAAAACACCTTGAGAACTTCAGTGAACTTCAGCTACTATAGTTATGATAGTATACATTTAATATTCTTATAACTAAAATGCTTCCATATTCAATTATGGTGCAGATACCTTTACTTAGATAAGTTTTAAGAAATAAGACTTCTAAAGTATTTGTTTCACAGATGAAAAGACAGCAACGTTCTGGTAATCCTGCCCCAGATTTTACTGCTATTTAAAGAGAAATAGGTATTAGTTTACTGTGCTGAGAATTACTTTATCACCATCAAACTTCATTTTAAGAAGATACCAACATCACACAAACCATACAGTAAGAAACGTGCAGTCTAACATGATGAAAACATGAACATTGTCATACCTAAAGAATACATCTTCATTGATCTATTTAAGCCAATTAAATCATGTCATGGTACTTGTTCAGTGTTGACCTCCATCAACAGACTCTCTCTCAGGCTTATTCTTGGATTTCATTGAAGTTTCCCAAAATATTGACTAATCCTGTTTGTAATTGTTTTGGTGAAGTATCTCTCCTAACCTATTCTTTTGAAGTCTGTTTTCAGAGACACTCTTTTACACAACTGCTTGGTATTTTACATCTAGAACAGTTTTTTCCATCATGGTGTTTCACAGGACATTCCATTCTTCTCCATCCATTGCCTCTAATTCTACTTTCACATCATAGCAATATATACAAAACTCTCATTCTGTGACCCACACCTCTAACTCCAGACACATTCCATTAAGACTATACTTAAGCCTGAAAAATAAGCTATTAATTTTCAGACTTTGCCTTATCCAAACCACCTTTCTCATCAGTGGGACTCCTCATGACAAATGAGACAATGCAAGACTTCTACTTTGCTGCAATCATCCTTCAGGTCTTGCATTTCTACCACTGCTTCCCGTACTTCCCAGTTCTGAAGACAGATGTAGATGGCAATATCCTGATTTGGCACCACCTTCATGGGGATATTTGCATTAAGAGCTTTGTCTCAGATCTCTGTAATTCAACCCTCTCTCTCCAAACCACTGGGGATTAAAACACTCCAAGAGAAACTGTTATCTTGCTCCTGGCAATGTGACAACATGACCATCTCTCAGTCTCCCTTTCAGTGATTTCCTATTATCAGAAAAGGGTAGAAACTCATCCCTTTATTTCTTCCATTATCAATAGAGTAGCTGCCAGTGTAATTTCAGCTCTAACAATATATCCACCTACTGGTATTCACACTGCCTCTTCAGACTTCAATATCTTTATGTCTCTCACTTCTGGGCATCACCATCCTGCCCACTCTGGACACCCTTTCATATTTAATAAATCCTCTTCAAGTTTTTAGTTGAATTTTTTCCTTCTTTTTCAGTTTGACTAACCCTTAGGAACTCTTAACTGCACTACAAATAGAGAATCATTCAAATCACAAATAACTTGCATTTAAAAAAAAAAATCACTGTCTGAAAATTGAGGGGCTGTTGCCTTTCTGCTTGGAAAGATTTTCAAAGGAAGGAAGATAACTTCAGACACGCTGTATTACTCTGCAATGAAGTGATTAACTAAGTTGGCACTTAAGAGTCTGTGATTAGGTTTGAAAGCCACCTTCCTGCTGAGACGAGGGACTTCATGCTTGCCTCAGTACTACTGCCTCAGTCAATCTGGCAGAAAACTAATTTTTCACATTATTTATCTTTGAAAACCAGTAGGAAAAAAAATTTGTCACTAAAACAAGGTCTAGAGAACACAGCAGATTCTGGGAAAAAGCCCTGGTTTTGGGAACCTAAATCCTAATATTCCAGTGGATTATCAAGGCCTGGAATATCTACAGAAAGTGCACAGTTAGCAGATCTACCAACTGAACTAGCAAGCAGATGCAGAATGTCATGTGCTATATGCAAATGAACTATTGTTTTATTTATGGGTATAAAATTTAATTAGCAGTTTAGTTCATTAGTCAATTTATAGATAAACAGAGACATGTAAAATTTTGGGGTGAAACGCTAGAACAACCAAGAATTCAGAGATAAAAATGTATCAGTTTGGAAAATTGTGTCTTGAATCAAGATGTAAGGCCTGTGGGAAGCACACCCATAGAGGTATTTTCAAATTAAATGGAAAAAGTCCTTCTGGGAGGTTTGTTGGAGCACTGAAATGAGATCAAAAAGACAATGATGCAAGGAGGAAGACGGCATCCACCAAGCAATATTAGTAACTCAAGAGGATGATGATACAATTCTTCCAGGTAAGCCAAAATAGCAGAAACCACAGAAGTGTTTTCACACATATCTAAGCAAAACCTGAATGTTCCTGCTGTAGTACATGAGAAATATCCATGAAGTTAGGGCACAGGCCCACAGCTAATTCAGTCATCTCGAAAAATGGCAAAATACTATTAGCTACCTACATTTTACTCCTCTTTAGGCCTCAAAAGGCTTTCAAGTTTAATGCTTTTGTGCAAAACCAGCTGATCAGGCAGAAAAAATTATAGAATAATCTCATCTCTATCACTGAGAATGCTTCTATTAAAATACTGATTTTTACAACGATTCTCCTATTATTGGTGTATTAAGAACAACATTAAAATTAGTTATCTAAGCACTCACTGAACCTCATGCTTCACTAATTGGGGTTGCCTGAAGAGTAATTTATTTCTTGCTTCACATTTTATTATGTTCCTTACTCTTCAGCTTCTCTCCTTAACTGAGAAAGTCAATTCGTAATGAGTTTGCATCATTTGCATTTAATGACATGCTATGTAGTTGTTCTTTCTTTGGATACTCAGCAATAAACATATTTTTATTTGTTTCATTTCTGTAGGCTTTTACTAACCATTATGTTCTATACCTACTATATATACTATGCTTTTACAAATAACAAGGAATTTATTATTTTTATTATGAAATCTATACAAATCTATAGTTACTTGTCACATAATGACTAATACAAAGAAAAGATAAAGGCAGGCAGCAAAAACCTTTTATGTAGCACTTTTATTGCTGTATCACCTTATATGTAGTGAAGTTGGATATTTCCTACTCCATTATTAAAACAAAACACATCTTAGAACAAGAAGGAAAATTCACAATTTCTCCTCTGAGGTATTTTGGGACTTTGGTTAGCTTGATTTTCTTTTTTTTTTTTTTTTAATCAAACCACAATGTCCATTTTTTGGATAAAATGTTTGAGAACAATAAATATTCCCTCCCTCCCCTTCTTCTGTATCTGAGAAAGGGCAGGAGAGGTGTACCAGGACATTCATACATTAGTGTGTGCACATAAGAGTTCAAATAAACACTGTGTCAGAATATGTCTGACAAAGTAGCACCTGAGAAACATCTCAAAAGCAAGGAAAGCATGGAAATTTTAAAATGTTTATTAAAAATAATTTAGAAAAATTGCTTCTAAAGGTCATCCCCCAATTTTGGGGCAGTCTTTCTATTGTTTTTCCATTATTTGAAGAGGAAGAATAAGGGAATAAGCTGCTGGGGTCAGCAGCTGGCTCCATCCCTCCAGGCTCAGGGGCTGTCAGGGGCCTCGTCACTGCTCAATGACATCAACTGCTCAACAGAAGCAGTTTCTAGACCTTCAGCTCCTTTCCAACTCTATGATTTACAACCTGATATCTTGTGGGCCAACTCTCAGCATGTATAGACTCTCAGAGCTCCCCTGGCATTACCAGAAGTGTCCTTTACATCTAAATAATTGCCACTGTGCCTCGTTTGCTCCATTACCCCCTTGGCTCCACATTTTCAATACATTCTCATTGCTGGCTGGCACACACACAGACAACTTTTGGTTTGAAGGCTGCAAAATGCTTTCATTTTATAGGACCTATGATGAGCACCAAAATGGCATACATCCTTTCCCTAACATTCACATTAACTGCAACAATTGGAGATTTAAAGCAATATCACTGGAAAGACAAACCAAAAAACCAGTTTCTGTGCAGGACAACATTCTTTGTGTCAGTGCTAACCCACTAAAACCACTAACTGCCATCCTTGAAAAATTAACCAGGAGCACAAAGAGGAGCAGTCTAGACCACTCTTCTGTTTGCATTTATGCAGACAAAGACATTATTTCAAAATGATAAGTAATATACAACAGAGAATAAAAACAATGAACAAAACTAGAGTTGTGGCTTTCATTTAATTTATGGGAGTGCATTAATAACTCTTGTCACTCTTTGATGGTCAAAAATAAAACACCAAGCACAAGTAACACACTGCTCTACTGACAATTCAGTTTAATTTCTGCACAACTGAGTGATGCCATCAAGTGGTCAACAAATGCACCAGTTGTTTTCCAAGTAAGGTTTTTGGCTTAATCTTCGCTAAACACGCTGCATTTTGCATGGAAAAGCTACTGCCATGAAATCGGCAAAAAGCACACTCCACTGATAAAAGTGCATTAATTGAGAGCACTAGTGACAGAGAGGAGATGGCCTTGTTTTTCCAAAAGACAGCTCTGATACTGCTCTCTAGCTCCTCCTAAAAAGGTAAGAGTCTCTGAGAGCACAAACAGCCTTCTAACTGCTTTAGAGTTGATTTCTACTACTGGTTTTGCAGTTGGGTGGATCTAGAAGACCACACCAGGAAAGACTGCATAATGTAGGTATTAAAAGTATTTCCTTTTTTTAAAAAAAAAAACAATTTAGCATTGTGAGTGGTTAAGGATGTGCAACATTGCAGAATTTAAATCTTTTCTAGTTCTCACAATAATAGAAAGATCCTTAAAGCAGCTAAATAGAAATTTGATGGTGCAGAAATTCTGCAGAATAACTGTACTTCTGTTTTCTCAACAAAATGCAACTCCATTAGCGAAAACTTTATCTTGGAATTGTAGTTTGGCATGATTAAAAATGTGAATAAGCATTTCTGGTAATTTTGAATAGTGCATGGTTCTACAAAACTACACATTAATCACAATGGCATCAATACTATTTTAAGGCACAAGGTGGAACTGAATCAGCTTTGATTTTTTTTTCTTTTCCCCCTTCAACACTAGTTCTGAGGTAGAATTAACTGCAAACCATCTCAATTATTCACGGGACATAACTGCTTTCCTGAACACTGCATATTTGATCTCTGTTCTTTGCAAGTTCTTCAATAATTATGTTTTCTTTTGCCCTTCAACACGGAATGAGCTGCACTTTCTCACCCTCTGCTTTTTTCACTAGCCTTTCATGACAAGCCAATGACACAGGAGTATTTTTTACATCCTTGTTAGCATTCTGCAGGGATGCCTGACTTTGTTCCCTCCTTTGGGACTATTTTACTTGTACACACTGTATTATTTTAATGTCAGTGTGGCTCAGGCTATTTGAGCATGCACAAAGGGAAAAGACACTTCTGCCATCTACAAAAAGCAGTCAAATAGAGTGATTCCAGATAAGCTGATCAAACGTCCCATTCTTTGGTACTGAGGGACACATTTGGGTTGGAGCAGCATTGACAATGAAGGAACACATTAGCCCTGCTTGCCTATCTAAAGATATCTATGCACAAATAGGGCCAACAGAAACTTCCATTTGGGGGGGGAGGCTTAAACTCTTCACCTTTGCATCACACCTTAAGCTGAAAGCAAGAGGGATGAGCATCAGCCTAAGCCTCCTCCACTCCTTCTGCACTTACAGAAGATTGCTGTTGTTTCCCCAGCACATTAGGAGCACGTGCCACTCGCTGCACACTCCCACTCATGTAGACATTTTAAGCAAACCAAAACACTGACTCTCCAATCTGCCACTGAGCTCACTAAAGCGCCTCCTTGAAGACAACAAAGTCAAATAACCCCAAACATCTCCTCAAAGTGACACCTTACCTCCTCAAGGTGTAAAGAAGACTGTAGGGCACACCTAATGCTGTCAGGGCTACTGCATTACCAGAAACAAAATACGAGGCTCAAGGTAAGTTCACAAAGGCTACATGCACAGACAGCAAGTTCCACACTCCAATAAGCAGCTCCAGAAATGCACAGCCCTAAAACTTATCCTTACTGTCCCAGCTATGATCTTCCCCCTCCCACAGCTGTTACTTCTAGCAGCAAAGAGGACAGTGGTATTACATAAGGCAGAGGAGACACCAGAAATCATCACAGAGCCAGGGAAGCACAGCCGTGGTGGAGGAGCCCACTTATCTAAACAGCATTCATTTATTTATGCCAACTGCTGAAAGACTTGTAGTGTTTATGAATCTAGTTGTGACTCAGGATGTATTTATAGCATATTTATCGACAAGCTTTAGGGGTTGATCTATTGAAAGATCTCTGCAATGTATCACATACTTACAACTGCATCCAAAGATTATGCAAATAACCCAAGCCTAGCAACAGTCTAAAGCTGCTATGTCATTTTCTAAAATCAACTTTAAAAGGAACACTTTCTCCTTTCCTCACTCACGAAAGACAGAACAAATGCCAAAATTATTTTCGCTCATTACTAAAGAAAGGTTCCTGTCCTCACTCAGCACTAGTATTCATGATATAAAAACCACTTTGCTTGCAAACCTGAAATCCCCCATGGCCATCCAGTGCTATAAACTGGGTAGCATTAAAACACTGCAAATCTGCATTCTCCAGTTTTCCTTTTAGCAGTTGCCACTGAATAACTTCAGACAGCACACACAATTTTCTTAACACCTACTAAACCTACTTTAAATTATTGGAGTATTATTCTGAATTTCTCTCTCTCCTTCAGCCCTGCATGAGACAAATCAGGGGAAAACACCAAAATTCACAAATTGTCAGGAGTTCTCATCTGAATGCAAGAAATTAGCCAGTTGTTCAGATGTGTTTAACACCTGGTAGCTCCCACTGTGAACCTGAGGGCAGATTTTCAAAAAGCCTCAACATTTACACACTTCCTTACCACAGGCTGCTGCAAGACCAGGCCTCTTGTTTTGATGTTTAAATGAGACCTGACCTCTTGAAAGTTTTTCCCATTTTCAACTAGACTTTTTTTTTTTTTTAGTTTTAAACTATGTCAACCTCTGTCTCTGAGGATAAACAGGTATTACACTGGAGATAACCAGGCTTACCTCAAACCAACAGAAATGCAGAATATTTCTTTAATATTATTAAAAAATGTTTAAAAATCAGCCTAATTAGAATTTGCACCTAAGGTTTCTCTCCACATGAAAGTCACTCTATGGTAGACACTAATTCAGACTCATCTAGAAGAAGTCACATAGAAAAGATCTGCTTTTAAAACACCTCACATTCCACAGGAAGAAATTGCTTCACTTAAAGGCTCTACTTTCAACTGTTGTACAATTCCTTCAACTGCACCTGATTTCAGCAACTACAGTATATATATACAATATATATGTATTATCAGAGTGGATAGATAATACAGGATAAATCAAGCCTTGGGGCATGATCTATACAGAAATATCATATTACACTTCTTATTAGGTCTGACTTGGGCTTCATTACTGAGAACACTTAACTGGATGTTGTGTTTTATGTTTGCATTCATATAATCTCATTATATAACACCTTCAGGTAGCTTTCTTTAGTCACAGACTAAAACCAAAATAACTTTGCCTCTGTCCTCTTACCACTGCATTTGAATGTGTTCTACACAAGACCAAGAGAGCCACTAATGCACTGTGGTCAGAGGAAGAGACAGTGACTGAAACATTATCACAAGTAAGGAATTCAATATTGCCCCTTCCTCAATCTGTTTCTACAGGGCTTTGTAACATCAATAACCAGTGCTCATGCAGAGAGTTAAACACAGATAGAAGAAAAATGCTTAAACTAACAAGATAAACCTTGTAACGAAGAAGCTAGTGCCTAATTTCAAGCTGGGCACTCAGAGAGACTGGTTTAAGGAAAGGAATAGATGAACCTCAAATGTAGAAGCAGGAAAGAGTAGGTCAGAGAAGGTTCCTGCTTTCAAACATCAATTTCTTTTACCAGTTAAAAAAATTATGTAACTTATAAGAAAAGTGAATTTCTAATGAGATGAGGAATTTTTGTTTGTTTGTTCATAGGTCACCAAAGGCATCACTAAAGGCATTGATTATTGAATCCAAGATTTTCTGAGAATATGTATTATGGTTGCATGTTCGAGTCATAAACCAAGTATAAAAAATTCAAATGTTAGAAAGCCACAACATCTAGAGCCCTCTTGCAAGCCTCACATTGTCCCAAGCATTAGGAAATTTTACTGTGAGATACACTCAATTTCTAGACTGATAAAAATCAAGTTACAGCAGGATGCCACAGACAGCACAGTGTCAGCTTGAGAGCCTGGACATCCTGACAAGAAGCACAGTATTCCCTGCAGGGCTGAGGTGAGCTCTCTTCAGTCGTCATTGTACAATTGTTATACTCGGATTTCTTCTTTTTTTACTGCACAACATCTTTATAAAATCACTGTCTCGTCCAGAACACATGCTATATACACCACCTAAATTGTCACATTCTTCACAGCATCTATTCTTTTCTCATAATCGCTGAATTGTTTTCTTAAAGCAACCTGACTATAAGGTATGGGGCTGCAGGGAATCACTGCCCAGGCCTGGCAGTACATCACCCTCTTGTCTGATGGATAATAACCTGCACAATTGACACTGTGGGCTTTTGAAGTTTCCCAAATCTCTCCAAAAGTGAGGTATTGCCTTCTGAGGTTAAATCCCTAGACACATCATGAAAGTACAGCCTCAGAGCTCTAACACTGTAGCCTGGTTCTGCAGACTCCATGGTTACTGTTAGCTCTCCAACCTTCCCAATTTACTTCAAATGACCATTTCCCAAAGATCCAATTTCATGAGCATTAGGCCAGAAGACATTTGCTCATTCAAGGATCTCTAACTGACTAAATACACACCATAGATGTAGAAAACACCCTGCCCTCCCCCACGTCACCTAAGGTGAGTTCCACACAGCTCTTGAGCATTTTCTATAGCATTAATTATGCATGCAGTATTATGAACCACTTGTATTTTGGACCTGATTCATCCCAGTAACTACTATGAAATCCAATTAATTTCTTTCCTCACAGGCTGAAACTATTTTGTGCAACCAGGAAAACTGCCTCCTGGATAGACATGTCAGCTGATTTCTCGGGGGGGGGTTTGTCACAGAGGCTCTTCATTTTCACATGGTACAAATATTTTGGTTTTGTCCAAATCTACATCTTGAAATTTTCTGTCAGACAACGACCTTGCACATTTACTAGTCTCAGAAACCCCATGGAGACCACTCTTATTTTTTATATATATATTTAGACTGACAGCTATTTCTCACTTTTACAAGAGAAAAGTGATGGTTTGTTTTTTTTACTACAACAACAGGTTTCCTTAGCTGTAGAGCCCAAGGCAGAATATATTATCCCTGGCCATAGTACCAACAGAAGGTGTTAATGAAGCCCAAGACTGAAGCAGGGTTAAAGTTTGGGGGAAGTCTGGCTCCTTGTTGTACACTTTACACAATTACATCTAGGTGTAGCAAAGACACGTATCAGATGCTCCTTCCTCACAGCCCTCTCCATACCAGACACAGGCTGGACACCCTGGAGACCAAGGCCAGCATCCACTACAGGGACAAATTGCTTCCTCTGTTCCCTGAGCTACAGCAAAGCACAGCAAGGTGTTAAAGCGAGGGCAGGATGGGGCCCTGCTGAGCAGGGCAGTCATTGCTCTGCACATTCAGGCCTCCACCACACAGAACCTGGCCAGTCAGAGAAAAACACATTTTCTCACTTCCACTCTAAGTCCCTTTCCAGTCTAAAAGACGTTTTTGTGCAATGTAACAAAAGGCACTCACTTAAGACTTTCCCAATTTCCTTGGTTCTCTGTGCATGCAGAAGACTGCATTGTACACTTGCTCCTGCTAGGAAAAGGGAGTTCTAAAGAGCAAAAGTGCTTATCATATTTTCTCCAGTTTAATGATTCATTTGATGAACTGCACTGAGCACAGCTAATCAGGTAACTCACAGGACTTCAGTGCTTTTGAACATCAAACTGAAGGAAAAGGTTTTTGTGAGCAATGAACAAATACATCAACTAAATTGTCAGAAAGACTACAAAACAGAAAGGCAGGTAATGGTCAATTTGTAGACTAATTGTAGAACACATAGAAATGCATAATGAAAAGAAAGGCAGTGTCTTCTATGCTCTCAAGACACTTATCTCAGTTTTGCATTAACTGTAAGACAACTTTCATATTTTGTGAAGACACCCTTCTAATATTCAGCACAAAACACTCAGAATCAACCAGTTGAACTGCACTAAGGCCCAGGAGCCAGCACAGACTCCTCATCAGGGACCTGGGTGCACACAGACTCCCACAAGACAAGCAGCTAAAACATCTTTGTGCCCCACATTGTGCTGACGTACTAGGAATCAAATGTTATCCAAAAAGAGCAGGTAATTTGAAGTAACAAATTAACTATTAAACCTCTACATTTCAATTCAGGCAATGCCTTTAAAAAAATTACAATCTAAATATTTGGGGGGAAAAAAAGAAACAAAAATACATTTTTTTAATACAAAAATTGAAACCCAGCTGAAGTCCAAGGCATCAGTCACTCCTCTCCTCACCAACATCTCCCATTCCTGCCTCCCCACTTCCCTCCTGACAGGACTCAGGTTGAGCCCTCAGGTTCTCACCCACACTTACCATCATCCTGAGCAGGAGATCCCAGGTCTCAGTGCAGTGAAATAACCAGTGCCCTCCCCTGACACTTCCTAAGCACATGTGCAACTTCATCCCACAAGACAGTCACATTTCCCAAGGGTCTGAAAGCCAAAAATATTTGGCAACTGATTGGTCCAAGCTCCACTTGGGATGAGCATCAGCTGGAAACTTCTTGCTTCAGTTCTTTGCTATGAAAAATCTGAGCTCTCAAGGGCAAGTCATACAAAGGCTCCAGCATAAAGCTCTCCTCTACACCTTGGGTACATGCCAGATGAGATGGAGACTGGATCTGTCGAACACAATCCCCAATTTCCATCACTCAGAAACCCTAACCAAGAGTGACAGGCTTTCTCCTTCACCAAGAATGCCAGTGTTTGCTTAGAGTGGAGTGAATGGCACAATTAGCACAACACTTCATGCCACTTACACAAATCAGGAGCCACTAAACTTTTATCTTCAGGGTCAATTGGATTTAGCTGGCAAACTCCATTTCTGATCTCTGCACATTTGACAGAAGGCAAGGAATCACATGGATAATTTATACAGATAAATTAATGATAGCAAGGTCCAATTTCATTTGTATAGTCATTTGCTTATTTCTTTTATTTGTATTCTTTCTAAAGTACTTGCATGAAGCATGCAATTGCATTCTGTTGGAGTGGTTAATACAGCATGAAGAGAAATACATACTTGTCATGTCATTTCAGGCCCTGCACAGCAGAATCACATGTTAAATTATTTTTGGCTACTAAAAGTGAAACAGGGCAGATACTATAAAAAGTAAATAACCAGAAATCTGAATTCTTATAAACTATTTTTAATGCAAATAACTGTCCATGTATCCCTTTACAGTCCAGGATCAGCTCTCTTCTATTACAAAGTATGATACAATATGGATTTGCAGCCATCTGTCACAGTTCCACTGAAAGGCTAAGGGTGAAGGTTTTTTGAAATAAAATTTTGGGGCCATTTTTTAAAGACTTGTTATCCCTTAATTGTTCCTCTGTCAGAGTTCAATGTTGTACTTGTGCAAGCAACACCTTCACTGAAGGTAAATAAAATATTGAATCTACCATGTTAGCTAGCTTGGCTTGTCTAGGCCAGTGTCTTTTCCATATCTGTCACTGACACTACACCAATCTCTCTAAAGCTTTTAACATCTTTTGCAGACATACACAAAACCCAATTCCTTTAAGAGAATATTGTCATATTCACTGGCTTTTGTGCTGAAGCATGAGGATTTAAATTCTTTATAATTTCTTAATCCTATCAAGTATGCTTGTGCATTTTCTAATTATCTGTATAGAGTCTAATCCTTACCAAAAAAAGAGAAATAAAAAAATTCTACTAAGATTCTAAGCACTCAATACGTTAACTCTGAGTTCACAAAGTTCTTGCTGGTTTTAAGTTTGATGCTGCCTCCTACAGAGTTGAAATAAAGTCCCTCTTGCTCTCTTCTCTTTGCATCACCATTTCCCCTCCTCCAATTATGTTTTGGTTTTTTTAATAACTCCAAGTCTCTGCTCTTTTCCACATCTTTAATCAGCTTTTGCTTCCCTGTAAATATTTAAGTATGTGTCACATATATCTTCACAAAAGACAGACAGGAAAAAGGAAAACTATGGCATTCCTAACACATTCCCATTGGTCTCTCTCCAGTGACACTTTGGCCCTTTCTTCCATAAGCCCCAATACAGATGTGAAATTCCTTATTTTCCCATGAGCACATCTTTGCCACTCCCAGCAGGGAGTTTCAGATGCCATTACAGTACCCACTGACCTACTCTTGTTGGAGTCACTGAATTACTGCCTTCCCTAGCCTGGCTGGGTGTCACCCACACATAATTGCTCTTCCCAAATCCAGATTAGAGATGAGAACATTATATACTATTTCTAGTACAGAACTTGCACATTTTTCCTATGCTAACCATTTGTGCTCACCCACCTTCACAGAGCTCTCGACTTACAACAGCTTCTCACCTCCACTCCAGAACTGCTTAGATATTCTGCTAGCTTCTGCATTTGTCACAGCATGATTTTTCCATATGGTAACCCATTGACCTATAATAGTTTTGTCTGAACATTCTGGAAAAAAAGCATACCTTAGAGCAAGTGTTTCCATCTTTGATGAAGATCACGTTGTCTCATGTGTAATGTTTACCGTGTAAACCCCATGTTTAATTGGCTATTGCTTTGGGAAATCGTGTTGCAGCTTCAGCAAAAGCCATAAGCTGTCTCATAGGATCTGAAAGGTATTGTAATGTCCTATTTTAATGAAATTGCCCTTGCAGTGTTGCAGCAAAACATCTTGTACATCTCATTCCAGTCCCTTGAAGAGATAATAAACAAAACCAAAAAATAACAGTGAGCTGATTATAAAGCTACACTGCTTCTTTTAAGATTTAGTAGTACCAGATCTTGCTGTCTCTGGAAAGACAAGAAAAGCCAAACCAACATAACCTGCAAATGGACACTTTGTCTACACTGTGCAATGCACAGTTGCACGAGCTACTGGTACACGAGCTAGGTCATTCTGAAGTCACACAGAAGGTTCTTCTGTGCTACAGTGCCCTGAGCAGTGCAGACAAGCTCTTAAGTGGCACATCTCACAAATGCAAAGCAGGACAGAAGGTCCGACGTTGTGGGTAAGTCCCACGTGTTTCTGACACACTCAGTGCAGTTATTATACTACAGTGGCTTCCTCCATCAAAAATTCCTGCAACACGATCGAATTCATAATCAATTTTGAATAGAAAAAAAATACTGAAAAGATTCAACAGGTCTGCAGAACCCACCCTAGAAGCCTATACCCTTTCTTGAGGAAATGATACCACAAAAAAGGAATGACTCAGTGTTGAATTGGATCTACTTTGAGGTTACTCTTGCTCTAGAATTCACAGGCCAAACACATGAGCTAAATTTTCCTATAAAATATTTGAAAATACTGTACAAAACTTTTCAACAAGGTTTTCACCCCATTAGAGTGCTGAGAAGACAAGCAATGTTATTCACTCCGGTACAAATTTCCTTTATGCAAATTTCTCAGGATTTACTACTTAGAAGTGGAAATGAAGGTTCCTTCTCATGTCTGAGGTGCAAGAAATTACCATGTGCTGTTTATTGTCAGCAGCAGAATCCTTATGACTCATTTCTTTATCCTCATAAGACATTTAAATGGAAACAAAATTTCAGGATGTATGGATAACCCTTTTAACAAGGTGAATAATGTTAAAAATGTGCAGACATACGCATGTCACATACCTTAGTATTGTACCCCAATACATTACTGAAGAACACTAACTCCCTAAAGTGCACTTTTAAGAATAAACTTCAAGGAGATTAAAAACAAAAAAAAAAAAAAAAACAACACTTTTTTTTTTTTTTCTGAACCAAAGAGCAGAAAGCAGAATCATGGTCAGAGCTTTTATTTACTGCCTCCACAAGCATCAATTAAAATCTCTGGGTTCATGTACACCATCAGATAAAATAACAAGCAAATAATGGATAGAGAGCCTTGCTACAGCATCAAGTGTTCCTTTGAAGAGAAGCCTCAGAGTTTGCAGCGCTGATTCTGCTCTGTTTGATCTACCACATACTAGCTTGCACAAAAGTATTCGCTTACCCCTGCCAAAACACTCTTCTGTTTGCATTATCTTTGTTGGACTGTCATAATGCCCTCTCCACTTTGGAACCTCTGAGAACACATCACAAATTCAGACTCAATTTATCTTACAGCACTGGAGACAGGTCTCCTATTCAGAGCTGGAATAAGACATGCCACACTGGAATAAAAACAGGACTTTGTATTAAAGTATTTATATATGTATGTTTGCATGTACATTTTCAAGTCAAATGACTTGCATAATGTTCTTCTGTGACCTCTAATAATTGGCTTTTTCTTTATGGGCTGTGCACTCAGCCACAATCCAGCTATAATCATCCAAGAGAAACAATGGTACTGTCAACAATTACAAACAAAGAAATCAAACTCATTCCAACAAACCCTGCTAATCCCTCTCTGACACAGAGGAAATACCATGGCTAAATGGTGCCACTTTTACTTTTTTTAAATTAGAAAAATAAAACCAGTATCTGCCTCTTAGGTCTTACAGCTAAAAACAGAGACCTGCACTACCAAAGAGCCACAATCACTGAATACAAAAATGACTAAGCTAAAAGGGAATAAGAAAGCATCTATCCCAATACTACCTTCCCTTAGTGAATTAAAAACATGAAGCAGAGCATGTATTGCATGACCCTCCTGCCTGTACACTGACAGTGGTTCCAACAGCTTAACAGAATTAACCTGAGTTAGAGCTGGTTTCCAATCCACTCTTTGGATTGGATGTAGCCTACAAAAGAATTAATTTTGATGAAAATACTTGCATTTTAAGTCCTGTATAATTTATTTTCCTTCATATTCTGTGGCAGCAAGCTCTGCAATTTAATTGTGCTTTCCATGAAAAAGGACTGACTTTAAAACATCTATTTTTATTGGGCACCCCTTAGATCCCATATTACAACATGCAGATAATTCTCACTCCCTACCCTTACTTCTCTCCCATCCACATCTTTACATTCTACTACTATACTGTTATCATATCTTTCCATGCAGCAATCCTAATCTATTGTGTTTCTTCTCCTGCACAGGCAGCTCCACACTTTTAACCATCCTTCTTGTCCTTCTTCTAGATTTTATCAGTTTTACTGTGACCTTTAAGAGACAGGATCATCAGATCTGCACACAGAAACTGAGATACTCAAGTACACTTGAAAAATGAGGTTGATTTGTTCTCCATTCCTTTCCTAAAAATCCCTAAGATTTATCTGTCGTTTCTTACTGTCACAAAGCATTCAAGTAGTAGTTTTTGAGAAATATCCACAATAGACACAAGATCTCTTTCCTGAATGGTAATAACAGTTTTCAAGTTTACTACTGTGTACATGAACACATATATATTCTGTATGGAAACACACACAACATATTGCAGCAGAAAATGCTTCTTGACAGCCCCACAATGCTAAGAAAATAAAATGCCCAGGAAAAAGAACAAACAACCAATCTGTCATACCAGATCAAAATAATTACTGAACTATATGCATCTTCTCATCCCTTTGTCCACTCTGCTTCCCCCAAAATTATTATTATTTATAAAAGCAGACAGCCTGAAAAACAGGAGGACACACATTTGGTATTTGGCCAGTGTCCAAACTGAAGTCAAGCACAGGTATGTCCTCCCCAGCTAACATGCAGATCACCATCACATGCTCTTCCCACCACGTGTTGCAGGGAGTTGTCACCCAGCCAGGAATCTGTCACTGCTCTCAGACTGCTCAAACATAAACAGCCCCTCAGCTCAGGGGCAAAAAGTTGCTCTGAAGGCTGCCCAGCACAGGGGCTGCAGGAATAATGCCCAGCCCGATCCAGGGTATGCCCCAAGCCCCCTGGAAGTGGCAGCCCAGCACAAGAGATTTTGACCTTGAGGTCACTCCAGGGTAGTGTGAGGAGCAGCTGGGCGTGGGTGGTCACACAGACCTTCTGGCCAGCGCCTGCAGGGCAGTGTGTGGGTGTGCCCACATCCACACTCCCACCTGTGTGCAGGATTTTTCTCTTCTGCCAAATTCACACGCACCTTTAATGCATCCACCTGTACTAGGAACAAAACTGCAGCACAACAACAGGGATGAACACATCTAAAAAATAACAACCACTAGACAGATACACTGCAGAGAGCAGACATGAATAAAGTATTTGTTAGGAAAGAAAAACATATACCCTGTAGAAAGACAGAACAGTCAAATTCTCTCAATCTCTAGTAACTGCAAATAAATATGACTGTGTTCTTCTGAAAAGTCTTTCTGTGCTACATGTAAATTCATATTTTTCAGAAAATATTGAGAACATCTTTACCTGCCTCAGTGAAATCAAAGAGCATATTTTGAAGCACCAGAAGGTATTTTCTTGCCAGCTTTTCTATTTGTGTTTTCTGATTGTCTGTGTGTTTTTTTCATTTGCACCCAACTGAGCACTGCTACATCACCAGATCCTTTGTTCTGGCCTGCTCATCTGCTGCAAAAAGTTTTTTGTTTTCCAGTTGGCAAGTCCATCTTCTAGCATGTATCATCCTGCTTGGCTACTTTCTTCAATTTTATGAAGTTGCCACTGCAAATTGTTTGTACAAATGGAGAGTTATTTCTATTTACATGAGGTCTCCCCCACTCCAGACTTGCTCCAGCAATGCATTTGGTCGTGCTGGAGTAAATGGTGGAAAAGAATGGCACAAGTACAAACCAGAACAACTGAACTCAAGTGCTCAAGGAGAACCACCCAGTGGCAAAAGTAATATTCATTTTATAAGGCAAGGAAACCAAGATAGCTTATCTTAATTCTACTCATCTTGGAAAAGTATTTCCTTAAACTATTTTATGATCTGTACATGCAGCATAAATCCTCCATTATGCACAGTTAATTTAAAGAAGAGGAAAGAATAGTGAGGTACTTCACGTTGTTCCAAAAAAATGAAAAATTACACTGCAGCAGCAAATAACAACAGAGACTGTTCTTAACATCACAAAGATGCACAATCCTAAGCGGATCTGCAGAATGGGCTATATGTAATCTTGTCTTCAATTTCTGCTCATCAAATGAAGCACTCCTATTAAATGGCCTTTATATGCTCCCAAATTCAAAAAATGCCAAGAAGTTAATTCAATCCTCAAAGCAGACAGTATCAGATGTGTGTCTGGTGCTGTAAACATATAATAGAAAAAGCATCTTAAATTCAAAAATAGAAAATTTCAGGGTTTTTCCATAACATTAACTTCTTACACTTGCCTACATCTCTTTGGCACATCTTACGCAATTTTCAAAAATTCATACTCTAGCAGGGCTGGAAGCCTGGCAGATAAAAAGTATCCCCAGCCACTGCTTTAACTTTAACCGGGTATCACCCTTGTTTGGAGGAGTTTAAAATACTTTGCTTATTGAAATACTTCTTCATTTGTTTCAGAAGCATTAATTGCTCCACATTAAAAAGTTTAGGAAAGCTAAACTCTTCCTCTGAGCACCAGGATCTGTATATATATATATATGTATATATGCTTATTTTTCCCTATTGAAGTAACATCTCCAGAGCACTTGGCTCAACCCACTTATTGCCCACTGGGGTCAGCCTGATTGGTATCACAAACTGATGACATCCCTGTACTTAGTTCAATGCTCTTTCAAAGAGGGTAAGTATACAAGCAGAACAAAAACAGCCTTTGTCTTTCAGGAGGCTTCACTGGTCAGACATATCTTAACAACAGGCTGAGGCTTTATTGCTCACAGGAGACACCTGCCCAGAGGGTTACAACAGAAGGAACTGGAGGAAAAAGCAGGACAGCAGGACCTGGAGGAACAGCAGGTAACAGAGACAGGCTAAATTATGGCTCCTGTGCAGGGAAGGATGAAGACTGCACAGATGATGCCCAGAGGACACAGGGGTCACTCAGGTTCCAGATGTGTGCAGTAGAACACTCTCAGGCACAGCTGTGTGCTCAAGGAAACACAGCTACATTTTAACTAATTGTGTATCTTTGGACATATGAGCAATCTGTCTCATACCAATATTGAGAAAATTTATTCACAAAAAACATTCATTTTTAAATCCTGATGATGTTAATCCTAGTCAGTGGTTTTCCATCTTTGCAGGAAGGCTTTCCAGTGGAGGGATGGGAGACTGGAAATTCCACTGATGGAAGCACAGCAAGGGTCACCATCTCCTGTCTCCACCTTCTCTAAAATGCTGTGCAGTTCTTGAGGGTCCTGCAAGAGCCTGGGGGCAGTTAACTAAAAGTTAGTCATGCAAGATTTTTTTCCTAATTCATGGAAACAGTATGGAAGTGACAGCAACAATTGCAAGATGAATGCACTGTTAAGCGGTCTACAACGAACAGAAGTGGAATCATGGAATAAATTAGAAAGAGATTACAAGAAACACTCTAGAAACCAGATTAAATTAGTTTGGCTTGAAAAAAATATTTCATTTCTGTATTTGAAAGTTTTTAATATCTGGAATAAGTCTTGCATGAATAATATTTGAAATATATTTTAATCATTTTTATGATTACACATAATGAGCAATATTTGATAATGTCTATACAGTACATACTTTAAATTACTGTTTTAAAATATATATAATAAAGTTGGGGGTGTTGGGTATTTTCCCCACAAGAAAATCCATTATCCTTCTTCTACTGGGCACTTAAGATCAAAAAAACTAAAGTGAGAATGTAATACATCTTGAGGAATCACTCTTCTTGATTCTCAGTCATTCCAATTGCAAGACTCCACTGCCTACTGCATAGTAGAAATCATCTTATGATCAAATCCATAAATGTATGCCTGTGCAACTAAAAATTTACAGCAACGTTTCCCAACATGTGTAGCTTTAGGTGTGCAATTAGACCCACCATAAAAAGCCAGTGATATTCAGGCAGGAGGGCAACTGCGTGCTTTTAAAATGCGATTTTTGCACACAACCACTGAAAGCAACAGCCTAAGAGGCAGGTGCACTAAAAGCCTCTGGAGATATTCCCAGCTCACTGCAGCTCACAAATGTCCCCAGAGGGGACAGCAGCAGCTACCCCAGAGCAGCACGGGCCACCCCAGGGCTAGACTGTTATCAGAGCAGAGCTGGCACAAGCACACCCCCACTGCCTGTGCTCACCATGGTGATGGCACGCTTCAGCCCACCTTTTCCAACCAAAAATCTAAGTTTTAGCTGTGATAACAGGCTACATTTGAGCAGATCTCAGGGAAAGGGCACATGCTTTTGTTCTCAGCCTTTAAAACACCTGGCAGAAAAATTTTTAAAATGACACTGGCTGTTGTAGGCAGCTGGTCAGAGGAGATGGCCAGTGAGACACTGATGATATTATTACAAGGAGATCATGGTATGCCCTTCCAGACCTCACAACAGCAATCTTGAACTCAATAATATCTATACATGCCAAAATAAGCTACATTAAATTTACCACCGTGTCAATGTGGCAGATGTCACTGATCACTTGCAAAAATCTAATAGAGACAATAATAATATAAAAATAACAATAATAATACTTCACCCTCCAAACACCTGACATCTTCATTCCACTAACTCAAAATTACAACAATAAATATAAAGTTTCATATTTTTAAGGCCAGTAGATTGCATTATAGCCATTAACGCTGAGGTTTTGTACCATATTGCTATGAAATTTTATCAAATGACACATCAAGTCTAGACCTTCTTCAATTCACCACATGCTCAGCTTCAGTGATCCAGCATTTTATCACCATAACTTTTCAGAATGTGTGGTTTGTTCCAGTCTCCGTTTTTCCAAACTTCAGTTTCTCTCTTTTGTCAAGACTTTCTACACGAGTATGGAGTAACCTACTACCAGAAATGATGTCTCCAAGTCATTACAGAAAAATTGTCAAACTTTCTTTTTCTGAACTAGGCAAACCATTTTTAAGTTCTTAGAGCACCAGACACAGATGTCAGATCAGCCTTGCAGTTCTCAGCACAGTGACTTTCCCATATCCTCCATAAAGCCCACACAACTGAGAAAAGCTGTATTTTAAGACTGCTTACTGTAACAGTGATACTACTGCTATTAATCAATATTCTGCACTCATATCTGCCACAAATCCTTAAAAGCTTGTGTTTAGAAGCCACAGAAGATAATGACTCATATTGCTTACCAAGTCAAAATACACCTCTGTGTTATGTAAGTATGACACATACCCTGCATTCTTAGAAACATAAGTTTACAGCACTTAATATGACTACAAGACAGAAATGCTCTTTGCAATAACAGTAAATAATTAAATTCCAGCCCAAATTACAAATCTTTAGTTAGTATAGCTGTAAATATTTCCCATGTAATTTACCTGAAAACTGACTTGGTTACTCCTTAATCATTCCTCCTCCTCCTATTTACCAAGATATTAAAAGTTGTTCATGTTCAAAGAAACTACAGTTGGTACCCTCAGATGACAAAAAGCCTAAGCAGGGTGTTAGATTCAGGTAGGCATCTGAATTATTGAAAACATAAGTCACTGTTTTCCCACTCTATGCCAGCATTTATGCATATCCAGCCTTTAAATACTGATTCCCTTCAATTTACAGTAACAGCAGCATCCACCAGTTAGAGGGAAACCATGTAAGGGAGAGAAATGTGAAGCTCAGTTTGCCGTTAGTTCAGAAGGGATGTGAATAGAAATTCTAATCCACAGGATGATCAAAGACCTCCAAAACCTCAGAGGTGAGGTTACATGTTCCTCGAATCACTGCTCAGCAGGTCTGCCTACACTAATTAGGATACACCACCAGAAAAGGTCAATTCATAAAATACCCAGAGAATTAATACACAGTGACCTTGCCATTTCCTTTAATGTGACTACATGCACGCTGCCAGAAGACGACTTCATGGGTTGCGTTTTATTCATACCCACTTTTGTCAAACAGCTCTTGTAAAGAGTTTTACTATCAAGAGGCATCTATTCAGACAAAAAACTTTAAAATTAACTTGAGTTACTGACAACGGGGTTTTATGTTTTGTTTTATTAACAGTTTTCTTGTTTCTATTTTTTTTCCACTCACATGCTTCATAGTAACAATCTGGTTAACAGGATTTAAAAACAATAAGTTGTACAAATAGCATTTTAGTCTTTGAGGTCACACTTTCATGGATAGCATTATTTTCTTCGAAACAGCAATCTGCTAGGTAATAAATCCTGCAAGAACTCCTGAGCAGACTCTTCGGAAGAGTCTAACTACACCTCTCTTAGGCAGTGTATTTTAGTGATGCTAGGTGTGGGTTTTGTAGGTTTTTGTCCCTTTTTACTTAACAAAGAGAAGTCCAAAAGAAAAGTTCTTTCAACTGTCAATTAATCTGAGTTAACTAGAAAAGGAAAAATCTATTTCCCGAGGTTCACTGTTTTGTTCTGAACTTTGTTATGCATTATTCTTCCCTTCAGCCATGATTCAGATGATGTTTTTCAACATTCATCTTCCTATTTTTCATCCTCATTTCTAATAATTCTCAATAGTCTTTTGCATTATCTAAGTATTTTCCTCTATATTGGAGATATTCGTGGTTCAGTACTTCCAGAGAATTTAGTTTATATACTTCATTTTCTGTGCTACTAACAAAGATATTAAACATTAGAACACATATAAGCATTATTCCCCAGGCTTTTTCAAAGGCTCCAGCTTCATCTATTCAAGATTATTCTTCGTTTACACTTGCCCTGTCAACTCTTAGATCATATGGCACTATGTCCATCACAGTAAATTTAAATCAATATTTTCAAGTAAGATTTTAAAGATTTTCAGAAGCAAATGATCATGAAGCATTATTAATGCTTTACTTAAGTCCAAATCCATTACATTTCCTGAATTCCCTTCATTCACCAGATTTGTAACTCTATCAGAAAGGTAATCAAGTTTGATATGCCTTTCACACCATACTTTTAACTTTCCCATTTTCTAGCCAAAAGACATTCATTACACTGTACTTGCAAAATACAGAATCACAATACGTGCAAAGCTGAAAAGAAATAGCTTTGTAGGTTTAAATTTTACCATGTGAGTAGAAGCTGAATTTGTTTAAATTTCATCTCCCATGTAAGAAAACTGACCTCTCATTATGATTCAGCACAAACACAAATAAATCTAGGGCTATTAAGTTGCCTTTGAGATAATTTGTGCAATTGTATATAGCTCCAAAATCCAAATCAGAGTTGTATGCAATCAGCATCAATACCCACTTGGCTCTGCATCCTGTTAATTCCAGACAACAAACGTGTCCTCAAATCAACAAACACACAGAATGTAGGGGTTTTTCCTTCCAAAGACAGGCATGATGGCCACTTCTGAGGTCAAGCTGTGAAAACTGTGGAAGCAAGACAAATTATGGATGGCTGTTCTCATCTGCTCACTTCCCTCATTCTTGGCTCTGAAATGCATGTTATAATGGCTAGGGAATCACCCTTCCTCAGCTTGCACCTGGAGGCTCCTGCATGCATTCAAATACAGAAATATATACAATTCCTTTTCAGCATGTATTTTGCACTGTAAGAGCAACAGGCCACAGCAACTGGACAGAGGCACAGGCTGGCTACTGCTATGCAGGACTTTCATCAATATATCCCCATTTCCCCTGCTCAATCACACCAGTGCCTTGTTTTTAAAAGTTAAAGAGTAGCTGCATAAAGAACGCAAGCCAAATATAATTGTTTCCTGAAAGCAACCAGCCTTTCCATATAAGCAAACCAAACAGGGCTTCAAGTCTCACTAAATGAAGTGGATCCCTGGGCAGGCAGATTACAAGGTACACATTACTGGCTCTTTGTGCCAATAAAAATTAAAAAACCAAAATTTTATGTGAGAATACAGTAGCCCTTTGTCCAGAGTATCTGGGTTCTCTGTCCATTCTGCCCTAGCTGCTTTCTTCTTGATTTTTATATTCAGATGCCCTTAGTGAGAGATACATCTCAGATCCACCAGTGGGACATCACTCCCTTGTGAGAAGTTTATGCTCAGAGAAATGTAAAACACATTGTGATGTGCCAGCCCCTCCCTGCAGCACAGTCAGATCTGCATAAAAATAAAAACGACATTTCACAGGCCTTTAAAACAGATTTCTCCTAAACCATGGACAACAATCCTTGCCCAGCCACAACAACCAGACCAAGATAATCACCTGCTATAGGATTTTCTTTTGCCTTTACTATACTGAATCCTTTGGAAATTTCTCCTGCCAGGCCTCTTGGTGGGAGTTACTTGTCCTCTCTGAAGAGCCACTCCTATACTACAGAGAGAGGTGAGCCACTCCTTGGGCACCCTGGGCTGTGTGGCTGGGCCAGAGCCACCACTCCACCTGACTGAGGCATCCTGGGCAGAACACTCCACTCACTGCAAACATCCCTGCACTCAGATCCTATCCCACTTGAGCAGAGGGGCCAGGATCCAAACAAGGATGTTTGGCTTCCTTCATCCTCACCAGCAACAGGCTAAAGTTTACATCACCACCAGCCTTTTTCTCTGACAGCACATGAGCTCTGCAATGCTCATGCACCAGGTTGCAGCACAAGGTTCCTGGCATTCAGAAGAGCCTACCATGGGCTATTTCAAATTAAATATCCAAAGCTCCTTTCAAACTAGAAACACTCAGATCTGTCTCAAGGATACAATTCCACTTCTCTGCTTTTAAAACACTCATCAACAACACCTTAATGTTTTTGAAGTACAGGTGATTAAGGAAGAAAATAAAACGTATTTCATATACTTGGCATTGGCATGCAGATTGACTAGAGAAGTAGATCTAGCAGCAAAAAAAAAAATCTTTGCAAACATACTGCCAGTCATAAAAATGAAAACATTTTAAAATTATGCACTGGCTGTATTCAGCCAGATGAGTAATATAATAATTAAAGGACTTATCACTAATACAGTTTAAGTAACAATAAGAACCCTTATTAAATGTATACTCAAAACAATTATTTTCAAAAGCTTTAGAATCAGCAGCTGCACAGGACAAGCCACATCAGCTGGTTATTGCCAGGCACTTCTGAAAGGTTCAGTATCCAACTAAGGACAAGCTGAACATAGCTTAAGTCAGAATCATCAGTGGCTACAGAGAGAAACAGGCTCTATAAAAAATGAACTTGTCCATCTAACTTATATACAAGAGTTGTATTTTAAAAAAGAAAACAAGGAAAAGCAAGATTTATCCACTGAAAAGCTCTCAGTTCCTGCAGAGATACAGTACAGATAGTTAAAAAGGCAAAACCAACGGGATGCTGATCAATTCTGTGGTGCCCAGCGGAGCAGTAGCAAAGAAGAACAAACCTCCATCATTTCTGACTTAATCACAGTTTGGTACAAGTCGGACTGAGCCAGCCTCACACCTCCTCACTGGCATGCGGCCACTTCTGTGAATGGAGCTGTTGATCTCATTACAGTTTCTAGTAAATTATAGTAGACACATCGATAGCTATCAGCACTACTGTGACATTCTGAAAGGAAGTTAAGGGTTGGAAAGCTCTGCCCCCAAGCAGCCCTTTTTCCCCCAGAAGAGATCCTCATCACATCAAAGTTGGTAAATACTGCTAGATAGGGTAATACTGACAGACACTGACAGATTCAATTCTGTTTTGATGGCAATCCAAAATCTCTATCAGGAAATTAATTCATGCTAAAGAAATAAATCTACTGTCTTTAAGAGGTCACTTTATAATTAATTATACTCCAGCTTTTACAGCATTTTGCAGACTGCAGTTCTCTCTAACATAATTATCTCACAGGCTGCATTTTATGGCAAATCTGAACTGAGAACTCTACTCTGGAATGCCAGGAGTGAGATTACGTTAATATGAAGCTTCAGTAGGTGTTTATAACAAGTATTGGAAAACCAGGTAATAAAATATTACACAGCCTGGAGACAAAAGTTAATGAGACAATAAACAGCAAGAAATTAGGAAGCTAGCATGTATTTTGTTCCAGAAGCAGAAATGACACAATCAGTTGTCTCTGAACACTACCTTTCATACTGACTGTAATGTTCCAGGCCTTGTTCAGACATCTGAATTATCACACCTGGCTTCCCACAGCAGAGCTCCTCAGTCCCCATGCCATGGCCCTCTCCAGCCCAGGCAACAGCCCAACAGCACAACGTTCTTCCATAGGCAGCTCCCTCCACCCAGCCCAGCCCCTTGTGCCTCCAGCACCATCCCAACAGCCCCAGGTAACACACTCACCACGGCCACTGTCCCCAGCACGGTGACACACTCACCACCACCACTGTCCCCAGCACGGTGACACACTCACCACCGCCACTGTCCCCAGCACGCTGACACACTCACCACCGCCACTGTCCCCAGCACAGTGACACACTCAACACCACCACTGTCCCCAGCACGGTGACACACTCACCACTGTCACTGTCCCCAGCACGGTGACACACTCACCACCGCCACTGTCCCACTGCATGTGACACACTCACCACCGCCACTGTCCCCAGCACGCTGACACACTCACCACCGCCACTGTCCCCAGCACAGTGACACACTCAACACCACCACTGTCCCCAGCACGGTGACACACTCACCACTGTCACTGTCCCCAGCACGGTGACACACTCACCACCGCCACTGTCCCCAGCCCAGTGACACACTCACCACCGCCACTGTCCCACTGCATGTGACACACTCACCACCGCCACTGTCCCCAGCCTGGTGACACACTCACCACCACCACTGTCCCCAGCACGGTGACACACTCACCACCACCACTGTCCCACAGTGCCATGGAAGGCACTGCCCATCTCCTTGGGGAACATGGGGACATTTCCCTTGGCAGAGAGCTCTGCACAGCTTATGCAGAGATTCATCCACGCCTGAGCCCCGCCATGGGAGACTGGGACCAGCTCACTTGGCAAGGGGGTTAAAAACCGAGCAAAAGGTCTCCACAGCACACGGGGCAATCCTCCCATCAAAGACATTCTCACTCCTCTTCCCCATCCCCTCTTTCGTCATCACCTCTGCAACCTGGGTTTTCGGCCATCTTTTTTTCACCCACTCTCTCCTTCAGTATTTCTCTAACTCATTCTCCTTGGCCAGATTCTCACTTTTTTTTTGCTCCACCTTCCCCTGGAATAATCTGCAATGTTCCTTCTTCTCAGAGATGTGCAGCTCAAAGCAATTAGCAATCACTCAAGACTCGAATACGAGTTCAACTTAAATTTTTGAGAAATTCAAGACAGATTGTCTTTCAATTTCAATTCCATTTCTCCTTCACATTATGCTAGAAGGTCCTCCTCTGTTTTGCAGCTACAAGTAAATTGGAAATAATAAGACCAAAAATACATTTTTCATTCTATATGAAATCCTGACATTTCAAATCATTTTTTCTTAATCAGTACAAAAGACTAAAGGTCTAAGACTCCTCAATCATACTCATTTCGCAACATTACACAATGGTAGAGTAAAATAGTAAATCAAAATCTTAAACATGAAATATTAGCTACATTATTTTCAAAAACACACGTCATAATAAAAATAAGCAAAACAATGTAACATATCGTACTGATGTTATTATCAGAACCAAAATTTAAAGATTTTTTTCATCACAATACAAACACTGTGATTATGGATTTTTAGTAAAACTGCATTTATCTTCCAGCCCAGTTCTGAGGCCAAAAGGCACTGCACAGTACTGAAAAGCTCTGTGGGTCTACCCAGATTTCAGGGTGCTCTAATGCACCCATAGCATTATAGTCACTACACATGGAAGATGTGTCCTTTACCCCAGCAAATCAGACCTTTTCACCACACACCTCACCCAGTAGGGCTCTGCATGTGCCAACGCTGCTTTTTCTGAATTTGAATTCAACATCTATTGCAGATGTGAACAGACTTCTAGCCAGATTATAGATTTCATAAAAGATTAAAAGAAAGTTTTGTAAATGATCTCTATAGATAACGGAAAATTCTTCAGTGATGGTAGTAGCCATGTACACAAGAACATCTTGGCAGTGCCCAACCCACACTCAAACACCATTTTTTAATACAGCCATTATTACTAAGTGCCATTTGTTTAGTGTTAGTTCACACTGAACTACTGTCACCTGTATGGCACAATGAAGCAATAAGCACAAGTCCTATAACCACATAGCCCAGCCTTTGGGATGGCATGCTGTCCTTGGCCAGGTCAGAGCTCTGATTCCAGAAGTTTGTCTCACCTTTTCCACTGGAGATACAGAGTCCATGTGCTGGCAGTCTGTAGGATCAGACCACCCAAAACTTATTTCTCTGAGCAGTATTTAACCCACTCTCACCCAACCTTTACATTTAAATAAATATGGCAGCCAGGTTTTATATGGTCAACCCCAAGTAAAGACTACATTATTTTAAAAAAGCAATTTAGAACAACTATTATTATTATTATTACAAATTCCACTGATTCAGAAAAAAAACCCAAAACAGCTGCAGTACAGAATCTGTGGTTTCAAAATGTAATTTCAGAAAAATACTAATGATGATCTGAATCCAATTTTATTTTCTATATTCAAATTTGGATGAATAGATGCTATGAGTATTGTCTATTAAAAAGCCTATACAACAGTTTTCTATATATCTCATTTGCAATTCTTCTCTCATTGAAAATTTCTAGTACTGCAGCTGCAAAGGCTGCTATATCTGCCTGGCTTTCTGACCATTTGCAGTTACACACAAATATGTGTGATGCTCAATTCTTTCAGTTATATTTCTGCTACATTACAGGCACTTGTGCTCAGTCCCCCACTCCCTTTCTCACCGTTGGGGCATTGGGTTATGTAATCGGCTGTGATAGAACACAGTAACATGAAATATAAGCAGCTACAAAAGAAAAAAGAGAGACCTTATCCGTTTCCAGTAGTGCAAAGGATATTCTCTGGATGATGTTTGTTCTGTCATCACGTGTCCATGGGTTACAATACGTTTAATAAAAACACACAGAAATGTCTTAAAAGATGTCTCACTAACACAACTCTAATCTCTTCTGTTCTTCTTGTTTAATCCCTGAAGATCTTCTTTAATAAGCCTCTCCCACAGAAACTGATTAAAATCCACATCTTTCATATCTTCTGAATACAAGAAATAACACAAAGAGTAGTTCATACCCAGTGTTAGTAATTATGCTGAAAGTGCACTTTGACTGTTTCTTTTGATTTATTTATTTCTGGATATCCATGAATGAGCATGGTAGGCCATTAAATGACAATATTTCAGCATCAACAGGAAATCACAGGTATATAATTTACTGGATGACAATTCTAGTATGGGAAAGAAATAAGAAATCAACTATATCAGTATATTGATTACAAAGGAAATTACTTTGGTACAATCTGAAATTCACTTAAAAGCATGAATATTTGCTGCTTATGGTAGGTAAAGCCATAACTCCCATTTCAGGTCTCAGGTCAAAAAATTAAGAATTCCATAATAAATTTAAAATTAATCATCTGTATTTAAGAGTACAATAAATTTCTCCATGATGGGCCATCTTAGCTTTCTGTTAAAGCATCTGCAAATTCAAACTTGGCTCTTTTGCATGAAATCAGTCATTAAAAATTAGGTTTTAACTATATGCTTTGTAGTCCTTGCTTCAGTTTAGCAAACTCCCACAGGTGGGCTGGCTGCAGAATGGGAACATCAGAGGCAGCAGCACAGCCAGAGGGAGTGGAAAGGGGTTTCTCCTGTGCTCTGCTGAGATTTGGAGGAGAATATGTATGCATTAAAATGACAAGGAATGACCCCCTTCAACAAGGAGTGATAACAAAGAAAAACCCTGCCCTTTGCTGTATCTATTATTTCCCAAGGCCACCTGAAATTACAATCTCCAAACAGAAGCTCCATCTATAGGAAAAAGTTGCCAAAGCCCAGAGTTGCAAATCCTCCTGAAGTGCAGAAGCAGTGCCTTGTTCCAGAGGAAGATGGATACCCCAGCCAACACTTAGACCTGAACATATGTGCTGCTGAGGCATCAGGGAGATGTGGCACACACCACTGAAAACATGCACTCAAAATGCATCATTTACTGTACAACCCCTCTGCATTTATAGCTACAGAAAAACTACAAGGGAACAAGTTAGCAGCAGCACCTTTCCCTGCTCTGGACTTCCCCTTTGTTCTGTGAGCAGGGTTAATTCAGCTTCTCCCAGGTGAATTTCTCCAGAGAAATGCTACCTTGAAGGGCATCTTTATAAGACTTTATTTCTTGTCCAGCAAAATAAGCCTCATCAAACAGGTACAATTTAACATGAAACTAAAAAACACTGAAAACTGGACATTTTAAGTACATACAAAGTAAAATAAGATCGTAATGCACACTAGGGATTGTTCATTCACACTTCCTTGGTTCAACAGCTCAAAATGATGAATCTCACAATGAATCCATTGGTAATTATCTGAACCAAATAGGAGCTTAATATGGTCCAGGCTGCTCTAACTTCCACCATTCCATGTCTTGATAGGATTGCATGGACTCTAGCATAAATTGCTCTAATCCAAACCATTTTTTTTTCTTCTTTTCTCTTCTCTGGACCTAAGGTAAGTCCTTCAACATTACTGGGTAGGCAGAAGGGAGCAGTATTAACATAATTACACACACAATCTGGAGTTATCTGCAAAAACGCCAAACCTTTGCAAATCAAGTCAAGTTTAAATACCTGTAGGTAATCTCAAGAGAAGTCCATCACACAAACACTTCACCAATCATTTCCCAATCTCTGACCCTCATCACCAGCTCCCTCACCCCCAAGAGTAAATCTGTTGCTTTCTCTTTGTGCATATTATTTGACAACGAAATAACCAACGTTTAAAGATGTTCAATTCACGCACATGAAAATCTCTCTTCTTTCCATGGTTTACAGCTCAATTTTTGATGGAAGAATAGATTTTGAATAATTCTAACAACTCTAAATCTACACATTAATACCTCATGGACGGGGCTGCCTGACCAGCCATGCCTGTCTCCAAAGAGCAGCTCTGCAGTACCCTGCTCAAGTGTGGGTAGCCATATCTTACAGCACAACCAGCAAAAAGGACAAACTGACCCTCAGCTTTGTGACCTTGTCTGACAATTAACAGAAGGGTAAATTCTATCTGGTTTACTCCTGGTAAGCCTTTGTAAAAAAATTATAAGATTAAATTTCAGGTGGCCTGAAATTCTATGCATTTGTAAATATAATATTCTTTTCATGCTTCATAAAAACTAACAAATTTTGGGTGAATTCACTTGCAAACAGCTGATTTCAAAATTATAAGTTTATGACCTCATTCACAAAGTGAGGTGAAAAATATTTGTGCCTTATTATGAATTGCTTACCTACTATACACAGTATTTCTTCACAATTATCCACATGATTGTTCCCATTTAATACTTGACTTCTCTTCTGAGACTACCACTGAAGCTGTCAGGGTCACAAGGTTTTTTCAGATGTCCTGTAAAAACTAACAAGCAGAATGAAGCACCTACCACTTTTCTTACAAGCCACCTAACAGCTTTATAGCGTGGTTAAAATTTGCCTGATGTGATCAAATTGAAACCTCTGACCTAGTGCAGAGGAGGTTCTCACTCTTATTAACAGTCCCCAGGCACGGCTCCTTACTAGAAAAACAATTTGGTCACTGCCCTGTTTCTCAAATAGTTTTGTCACTGAGTACGGTATTTGCACCAATATTATGTAATGATGAAATAACTCAGTGAGGGAGAAACCCAGAAGAAAACAAAGCCAGACTCAATGGGCCCTGCAAAACAGGCTGCAACTCATAAATAAAATTCTCCACTAACAAATTTCTAAGTCTCTTTAAAATCCCACTATTTGGCAAAAAGCACTCCATTTCCCATTTTAAAATCCTCTGGAATAAACTGTCATGCTTTAATTAAACACAGAATGCAAAACACATCCACAGGAGATAATGCCTCTAGCTGCTTCCCTTTAAATAAGTGTGGAAATCAACTATGGCAGTAAAGGAGCGCAGAGAGCAGGGCAAGTGTGCAGCCCCCGGGGCTGAGCTGCCCAAATGCCACTTCAAGGGGCAACTCCTGAAGAGTTCCTGGAAACTTTGCTTCCAGACAGGCTCCCTGCTGGCAAGCAGCAAGCTGTCCATCTCTGCTGCTGCCCTCCTGACTGACAGCCGCACTGCTGGCAAACACGACGCTGAGCCAGGCTCATCTCACACGCGTTTCGCTGCCTCCTGCTGCAAGCAAAAAAGTCTCTACTCCAAAGCTTTGTCCACACTGCAGTTCCCAATGAGAAAGCCCCCACCAGGGCTGGGAAATTAGGAGAGCTCTTTTACACAGCGCAAAGAGCAGACAACACTTGGTGCAGCTGCCATTTAAAACTGCTCTTTGGAGACAGCACCGTGCCAGAATGGCACTCCCATCAAAAACCCTTTTTTCCAGTCACTGACTACCTGTTTATTGGGGAACTAAGAAAAAACACAGACAATATGGAAACCGGAATCATAGTGGCAGAGAAATATTGTGTACTTCCAAGTACCATACCAGGACACTCCATATGTATTCATGTTCTCTCCTCCTCAAATCTACCAGCTCAGGAAAGTCAGACATGTTCTCATAATAAATGAAACTTGGGCATGGGAACGGAACCAAATTGTGTTTAGCTTATCACACATGGAACAAACCACAATTCTTCCAAGGCAGTTTTTAAAAATAAATGACAAATAAATACAGCTTCCACAGAGACAAGACTTGTTATGTCCATGTTAAGAAAGCTGTTGGTTAACCTGGTCTTTGCACTGAAATATTTCACTGATGCTGTCAGCACCACCTTGGCTGAGACAGACATGCAGTACCACAGCAAGTAAATGGAGAGTGAGGGAAAAAACAAGCTCTGGAGGAAGCATCAATTTCACAGGAGAAATAAACTGATTCCTCTAACAGAGATCAAAAGATGTGAAATGTTACATGTCTTTCATCCTGAGCAGGAGAAATAAAGACATTTTCAATTAGGTGTTGCACAAGGTTCAAAAGTTGAGGAAATGTCACAAGTTTAATCTTTAATGAAAAAATCATGAACATTTATTATTGATGATCCATAGTGGTAAATATCTTCATCTAAAATTCTTAACTGATAGGGACTTTTCAGAATTTTTTCACAGGGCAGCAAGAGGAATTACACTTGGCCATCTGTGGCTGTGTGTCCCTTCCTCCTCACTGGGGAAAAGATTATACAGTTAAAGTAAAATACAAAAACAAGACTATGTTTAGGCAGTCATGTCTGTGAATACTAAACATGGGGATGCTCTGAAGCTGGTGAAGTTCTTGGAATTTCCACACTGGCCATACAGCAGAACATCAGCCCATTATTAATGAGCCAGAATAAGACTGGAGTACCCATGTGTCAGAGTTTTCTTTAATGACTCAGCAATAGAACTGTTCTTCAGGCCAAGATGTTTTTCAGGCTAAGAATCAGCAAAATTTGAATTTCTAAAGGCATTATGTTCTTTTGTATTTGTGGTTTTTTGGTGACCCAAATGACACATGATGATTGGTAGATCCAGGATCTGAATTGCTGTGATTCTAAGCAAAATATTGCAGTTTAAATCACAGTGCAGTCAGCAATACTGGAAAATACACACATTGACCTTTCTGCATATGATTTTTGGGAGATGCTGAGCCTAAAACACTGTTGAGGATTTCAGTAAAGTTCCAGATATTTTGCTCCTCAGGGCAGGGGGACAACAAAACATGACACACAACAACCACCTCATCTAGAGACAATAAGTTTCAGATGCCCTCCATGAATCTTTGGCCTTATACACTAAGAATGAAAATCACTACGTGTTTCTTTTTTCTTTTGGCTTTATTAAGGTCTTACTTCCCTGGAAAGCAAAAGAATCACCAATTACTGCAAACCAAAATGTTTGCAAATGCTAACATTCAGGCACTCCACTAGAACAAACAAGGATGTATGTTCTCCAAGCACATCCAAAATCCCTTTTGGGTGATTAGCAACACAACTTTGCTGGAGTGAGTCACCAAAAGAGACCAGTTTGCAAAACACAAATGCTGATCCCAAACTGCCACTGCTACACATGTAGCCTACTTTGGGCAAATAAATGCTATTACAATATTTATCTGAAAAGATTATACACTTGTTCTTACAGGTTTTGAACTACTTTAGAATTTTCCTAGCTAAAACAAAGCACATGTGCATGCACTTTTTACTTTTTTCTTTTTAAGTTATAATTACTATACTGTAATAAAACCACCCAGACTTATTCTCTTCAATTGTTTGACACTTTGAAAGAAAACTAGAAAGCGAATTAATGTTAAGTCAGGTCCTAGGACTCTGTTTTGTGCAATCTCCAGCTAAAATCCAAAAGCAAAAGATGGCATGCTGTTTATTAAAGCCATTTACTGTTCAGTTCATTTTCTCTTCATTTGTTCACATTGTGCTGTCACATTATGGAGACCTTGCTAGATATTCACTTAAATTTATCTCAGAAAAAAATAAAAATAAAAATTCATCGTTTACTTTGTTTTTATGAATATACACATCTCAAAGCACTAAAAAATATTAAAAATTGAAGGCACAGAAAGTATTTTCTCCTCTCAAATTTGGCTTTTTTCCTACTGGCTTGCTATTGCAAAATACTTAGCTTCTCATCAAAATAACAAAAAGCATGGCTTCTGCACTCAGAGGTTTTCCTTTGAATAAGCAAGGCAATTTCCATTTCAAATATATGTTCTGCCATGCTTTCACAAAACAATAAAGTGTCATTTCTCATTTAATGCAGATGCCAGGTTATTGAGGTTCTTACACCTCTCCAGAAAATCATAAAACCATCTCAGCTTGCCCACTGCTCAGCACAGCAAGATTCCATGTCCAGTCTAACGTTTGCCTGCAAAGTTGAAATGTAAAGCCCACCCAAATCCTGGTCTCTATTCTTAACTCTGACTTGGCATAGAAATTTTCTAAAGCTGCTGCATCTCAGTTTCTCCTCTCATTTATTTCCTCATTCACCCAGGAGTATTTATGACCTGAAGTTAGACAGAGACTTTGAAATACCCAGACAAAAGGTGTTGAGTACTGTTCTTACAGAATCAAGCTATGCACCAGCCAGCACTGTCAGTCATGCAAAGTCTTCTCCACCAGCTCATCTTGTTGGAAGAAATAATGCAGATGTTAAAGTGAAACTACAGATCAAAATTTCATGGTGAAGTTTTTTTTTAGAAAAAATCTCCTAAGAAAATAACTTCTTTAAACGGCAGAAGCAACTTAGCAAAGAGTGATTGATAAGTCACTTTGTTTCATGGTGTAAATCTTTAATTTCATTTGCTGCCCTTGTTACTCTGACCCTAGCAATAGTCCATAAATATTTAGGTAGCTTTCGACCAACATGCTTTCAGCTTTTGAATA
Source organism: Sturnus vulgaris (assembly GCF_052056855.1). Classification (NCBI taxonomy): domain Eukaryota; kingdom Metazoa; phylum Chordata; class Aves; order Passeriformes; family Sturnidae; genus Sturnus; species Sturnus vulgaris. The sequence goes on from NC_142250.1 coordinate 10,960,106, forward strand.
CTAATGCTAGCTGCAGAGAAGAAGAAAAGGAATTGCTATAATGGATCAGGGAACTAGCTGTGAATATCCAACCTGCTGTTTGTAAGGCATTCTGTTTGCTGGAATTAAAGCAGTCATTACCAGCACACAGGAGCCCATCACATTTTTAATGAATGGTGAGGCTGTCTTGGGAAAATAACAAATATCTTTACCTGAATAAGCATTAATGTTGTAACAACCAGAAAAAAAAAAAAAAAATCAATATCTGTATAAAGCCCAAGGCTAAGAACAGAAAAAAAAAGACCAACATGCATACAGATAACCTTACTAGTGAAGAAATCAAAGAGATTCTGGTTTACTCTGCATCTCATCATGCTGCCTGACAGATTATCAACAACTTTAAAAGTATCCTTTGATATAAGTACAGTCAAGGCCCAGGGACATGACCTTCTACCAGCCATATTCCCCCATTCCACAACACCCCAAGCTCATCAGACTTCAAAGAAAGGGTTTGACAAGACCACTGTTGGCAAAAAGTGGCGTGCAATAATGAGGTGAGCCTTCCCCCTCTCCAGCCAGGAGAAATGCAAGACAGAGTCACAGAAATCCCCCAGGCACCAGATGCAGCACCCACCTTCAGTCTCTGAGGGAACAGGGTCATTCAGTCTGTCAGGAGGTACTTCCCTGCCAGCTGGCCAGAACTCTCAGAGACACCAGATGTAGAAGCAATCATTTGCCATTCCCAGCAAAAAAGAGGTGCTGAGCATAAGTAACCATTACTGCTGAAAGAGCAAGCGTGGAAAAGTTACCAAAATTCATCTTTACCTTCTCCCAGCTTCTGCCAGAAGCCTCTTCTAGGCTTTAATTCCTTCTTGTCTTGTACTGAAATTGCCTTAAAAATTACCTTGTTACACTGCTATGCTTTCAGAACTGCAGAAGGGAATTGAGAACACTGCAGCACAGCTCTGGTTGCTCTGGAAAGCTCTTATCTCTTCTTCATGAAAGTAGAAACTACCCTCCTAAGTTTTAGATGCCATCCTTGTATTTTTCTGTGTGTGCAGACCTTGCTCCTTAAATTCTCCTTTCTTATGCTCTGCTTCTTTCCATAGGGGCTATCCAGAGCGAAGAATCACGTACCAAGGACTTTCCTATCTTTGACAGAATTTACCTTTGACTAGAATTCAGTGATGGTGAAACCTCGCCTTTTCCTTTTTGATAATCCTAAGGCTAAATGGAGCCAGGAATTGGGCTCTGCCTTACACAATAGCTGAAGGGGAGCAGAGTCCAACACTTGCCTTTAAGAGTTACTGGAGCAAACTACATTAGTGTTCCCAAATCCTCCATTTGCTTTTTCCCTGGACTGAAAACTCAAAGCTGGCTGCTAAAAATAGATGAGCAATGGTAAAGCAACAAGTCTAACACTAAATCAGCATGTTAAATGAAACTATTTTCTTCACATCACGTTAAGAAGCATTTGCATACGTGGAAATTACTCAGCAAACAACATTAATACTGAGCTCATGTCTGGCCTGTCATAAAAGGCTCAAAAGTGACTTGGCTTGACAAACCCACAGACTCCCAGCAAATTCCTTATCTAAAAACAGAGTGTATTTGTTTGCAGCTTAAGAAAAGGCATACAAATCTTCAAATTCGCCTTCCAACTTCTCCTCCAAATTGAGTTAGCAGGTTTCTGCAATATAGCAGATAGGACTGTAGTTACTAGCAAGATAATGATTCCCTAAACTCTTAAGAATTACAGCTTTTTCTCACTTTACACAACTGTTTCCTGTTTAGTCTGCATTGTACACAACTCTCCCGAGTCCACTACCAGCTGCCCAGCATGCCATGGTGGGGTACCATTTTATCCTTTGAGTTCTGCCACATGAAAGGGAGCAAAGCATTCAGTAGAGCTCACAAACAGCATGGCTCACAATAAAGAAAAGCAGGCTATCTTTACCATAAATTTCAGGCACCACTGAGATAACAAGGACACACTGAGCAGGGCAAAGAGCACATTAGTAGGTTGGAAGTTTTCCTGTTCAAGTACAGGAGCTCTGTTGTTACTGCTGCTGGTTTGCAAGTTCTCTTTTATAGACAATTTAACAGTAAATGTGAACAGCTTTTATTTGCTAGAGTTGCTACTAAAAGGATTTTCATTAAAAGATTTCTTTCCTTGTAAAATGAAAAATCACTTAGGTACTATTTCTCAGAACACATTGATCCAGCAAGGCACAGGTCCTTAATAGACCAGAGCTGCAGAATCCTAACACATCTTTTCAGAACATAAGTCTCTAATATTTGAGCACAAAATCACCTTCAGTGATACATCTTCCTTACAGTATTTACACCTAAAATCAGGGTCTGACATCCACTGTTGCCAGAAGAAAAATTCTAATTATTAACACTGCCTCAAGGCTCTAGGGTCTCTTCAAGGTGTAACTTATCAATGGAGAATGAGACTAACATGCAACCTCTAAAGAAATTGATAAAGTAATCGGTAATTACTGACCACAAGCCAATTTCTTTAAATACCTCCCATTTAACCAGTTTTTAAAGAGATTTAGTGACACACTGGCAAGAGTTAAGTGAGAATTTTTTCACCTTGAACTGCCTAAGCCAGAAGACAATAATAGTGTCAAACCATTAATAATGGGATAGTCAAAAGCACTCAGCCCAATTGTTTTCAACCTTTGCATCCAGAGGTAATCAGGTCATTATGAGGCTCATGCGAAGTTCCCAGCAAAGTATCTATAATATAAAACATATCTCCACTCAAAGCAGTGCAACTTTGCTCACTTAAGTGCTTGAACCTACTCCACAAAGCAAGTATCTAACAAGTGCGTACACACACCCTACCCAGACATAGCATTTTTAAAACCAAAGTCTGGTCATTCAATATTCAACCCTTGGTGTTCTGAACACACATCTCTGTGTTAAACTTTCTTTGCACCAAACCAACACTATGCTGCCATTTCTCTTATATAAAGATTTTGGTGGTTTGCTGTTGGTAATGCAGACTGAACATCCTTTCAGTGCCATATTCTGAGCACTGAGTTGTCAGAGTGAACTGTAAGCCAAGCCTGCAAGTACCACTAGCTAAAAAAAACTTTGTATCACACGTACAGTTATCAGAGGAAGAGTGTCTTTCAAGCCAGTTGCCTTTTACCTACAGTTCTTCAAGTTTAGGGACCCAGCAGCACCAGCAGTGTGGGTACAGAATGTATTAAACACTTAATCAACAACATCAGCTCAGAGGAGTCAGAAATCTGGCTGAACTAGAAGGGAATCATATGTGGAAATCCTCACAAAAACCTGCACTTAAAGTACTCCTGCTGGTGCACTACACAGCATGGGGAAGTTGCACAGCTTAGAAGTGCTGCCTTTCAGGTAAGGACTTACAAGGTCTCCTTTGCTTACCTCTAGAGACTTTTAAAGAGAAATTAAGGACTCTAGGATTCTTAAAAATGTGCAGAGGGAGTTGATCATTATATACTAGCCAACACAGCCTCTTTCAATAAAATGATACCATTAGTCATAGCTTTAGCTATTGCTAACCCTCTAATAGCTGTTGGGACTTGTCATGATCAGTGCAATGCTACTACTTAGCTTTTCATTTTGGACAAAGCTTTAGAACACTTTAGGGACCTCTAGGTTAGCACCTGTAAACTAGAAAGGGAAAATGCTGAGCCTGGCAGCCCTGGCTGGTAGCTATGATACCTTGCACTCAGTGCTGCATTCCATGGGGCAGCTCACTTTCCTCTGCAGCCCAGCACACAGGTAACACTGGCACCTGTGTTGTTTATACCTAGAAGTAAACAAACTATGTGGGAGCTGACATTTTCTCAGAGACTGGGAACATGCCAAAATTCACCCATGGTTCATGGTAAGGCACAATTAACATATCCAGGACAGACACTGTCTCGTGTTATTTGCTCTGCCAGATCATCCTGGAGCTGGAGTTAAATAACTGATTCACCAAAAAGTAATCTCAGTCCTCATACTTCTCACAAAAACAAGGTGCTTATGGTATTCACTCTTTTGATAAAAGCCTGATCAGATGATTACATTCAGGGAGTCAATCTTCAAGGATGTTCTCTGTGATAGCTTGGAAAAGAAGTTGTTTCAACCTTTTCCCTTGCCAGCATGAACTTTTAATGAAAGTAAACCAAATTTGTCTCAGACCTTTAAGTATCTGAACTGCCAGTGATGGTCTCAAAATGTTCAGTTCCTCAACCAGTATTCTTAGAAAGAGGAGCTGTTTTCCCAGCTTATCATTCCTAACCTATACTCCACCGCCAAAACTGCCCTGGGAGAACGAGGTTTACTTTGTCTTTATACTCATCAGCTGCAGCTCCAAACCCCCTTAACTGCTCAGTTAGGCTTGCACAGCCATAGATGGCATCGTCTTCTTTCTTCACCAGCAGCCTGTTCTCCTTGCCTGCTTGGGGATTTGATCACTGGTCTGCAGCCAACTGTGACTTTTACCAAGGCAAAGAGGGTTTAGATTTAGTCTGCTATGTACCAGCAGTTGTGACCAGATTCTGTATCAAATACCTCATTAAAAGCAAACAATACAACAACAAGCCCAGCAGATTTGTCCCATGCTTGGATCAGGCCAGGCAGACTAACCCCAAGTGTGTAATCCCCCAAGTGTGGGATTAGGGTCACTATCAATTCTGTAAACTACTGCCTTCTAAATTCAGAGACTTAAGTTTACTCTAGCATACTATTTTTCCCCCAGAAGACCTGTAAAACCTCAGACATCAAATACAGTTTTAGCATCAGAAGTAAAAGTGCTGTAAAAGTCACTTGTGTCAGTAAAGTGACATTGCAATACAAAGTAAATAAAATACTTGCTAGTATGTTTTTAAGCTTCTCATCTTTTTTTACCAGAAGCTCACTAACTCCACACAGAAAATATGACAATCAGACACGTACACAACATTCATAATAAAGGCACCTTCCAGCTACTTTACATTGATATAATGCTCCTGAAATGGTATAGTGACCTTCTCAGTTACGTTTCAGATCTGATTTTTTATATGCAGCTGCTCTAGTCCCTCAAAGGTGTTTTTTCCACTGTGTTTGTTCTTTGTGGTTTTGCACAGCTGCATCACATAGAACAGATACTGTGATCTGCATCTGTGCTCTGCTAGATATGAGACAAGAGGCACCACAATTCTATTAAACTGATCTTTTATCTACAAGTTTCTAAACACATGGTGCTAGAAGATTGCATTTAAATTCAGCACTTAACTCCCTTAAGTCGGCGATTAAATTCTTTAAGGTGTGAATGAGGTGTTAACTCCATTGCTGAATTGTTCCATATGATATAAATATATTTTTGAGGTAATTGAATTTCATAATGGGCTAATTCTTGGGGAGTAAGAATTCAGTTAACCTGAAATACATTTGAATTGCTATATTTCAAAGAAGCTGTGCCTAAAAGCAAGCATGACACATAAAGCAAAAGGAAAGTATACTGTCAAGGTATTTTACTGAATAAAAGCTGTAAATTATAGATTAAGAAACTACCTTAAGACTCTACAGAAACAAGTATGCAACCAAAAAGTGAACCTATATCTTTAGGATACAGATTTGTTTTCAAGCTGAAATATAATTAAAATTGAAGAATAATTATTTTCTTTGTTTCAAGTATTTGTTTTAAAGCAGGCATGATTCAGGCTGACTTCAAAGCTTGAATTGTTTCTTTCCCTCTTGGTTGATTACTCTTATTAATATTTCCCAGCGCTTTTGTTGGATTTGTTCTAGACTGAATTCAGCCCTGAAAAACAAGTTTAATTATTTTGTGCCTGCTTTAACCAAGTCAAAAAATAATTTCATAAGTTTAATGTAATACATTCACACATCACATGCCTTTACTGGGTGGTTACACATGCAGAAAAAGGACCCAGCTCTAAGGAGAAACTGCAGGAAGGTAACCTGATGTAGTCACAGAGGCAGAGAGAAAGCTGTCATCCCAAACAAATCAGCAACAATCTCACAGGGCTAAAAAGAATTTCACTCATGCTTTAAAACCCACTTCACATGACATAATGGTTAAACCTCACAGTTTCCAAGGGTTCATGCCTTACACCCATCTGTCTTTTACTAAAGTTAAGCTTATACAAGGCTCAATACAAATCTTGAAGGAAAGGCCATCCTGTGGTATATCTTGATGTTGAGCATAAAACTCTCCTGTTAGAATTTCTGAATATTAAAATGAAAAATAATAATTTACTTTCCACCTTCCAGATGTTTATATTCAGCTACATAGCTTGGTTTACACTGGTTTTATTTCCAATTTATCTGTACAACTACAGCTTTCTTGCAGTTCCTGCATAAGAATTTCTGAATAAAGAAACAAGTTGACAGTGATTTTATTAGATCATGAAAATATTCAAATTGACATCCAGCTACATTTTTCAAAACAGATTTGTAGCTGTACCTATGCAAATCACTTCTGAACCAAATCAGTCTATTATCATATTCATACAAGTTATTTGTTTTATAGACTTGAAATACCTCTGTGGTGGATTTTATTATTTGTTCATTGTTACATTAGCACTGTTCTGCCCTTGGAAATACCCATGGCATTAGTTGCTGAATCTTTTTCATGTTATCTGTTCCAACAAGAAAACACATTTTTCCTGTACCTCTTGAAAATAGCAACAATACAGATACAGGAAAAATGATTTATACAAAACACGGTGAAGGGGAGAAGGAAAAACTGAACACTCATAATAAGAGGTTTGGATAAATGACTGAACTTCATGGTATTAATAAGCATATAATGGAAGTCAGAATTCAGATTTAGATCTAAGATTTAGAATGAGTTTCAACTACAACAAAGGAGTGTTGTGTTCTGCCATGAGACTTACCTCTCCCATAATTTAAACCAAGATACATTTCAGTGGTATTGTAGTGAATAGCTGATTGAGAACAGGCACATAGATCACCTTGATGGAGACACATGACTTTGGTCCAGCAGTAAGCAACAAAATTTGAGACACAATGAATCCTATCGTTTTCATAGGGAACAACATATATATATTTATAATATATATTTTAAATATGGGAAATTTTAGAATTTGCTACAAGCTCACAAACAAAATACCATTTTTAAACATTTTGAGCAGCTCCTTATGATAATTAAGGATGTTACAATAAAGCGCTGTTAATCTGAAAGCATCAAGTAAAGCTCCCTTAAGGCAGTCAATGGTCAATGGCAAACCCATCTCCATTTTTTAGTAAATTTAGTAAAGATCCTAATAATTACAGAGGAAAAAAAATTAGCTATTTTTCTACAATCTTTCCTTTAAAAATCTACTATAAATATTTACATCATGCAGACTGATGTAAACACTTCAGAAAGCATTTTCTAGAAACCTTATCCATGCAAAAAGATTACTGAATTCAGCTAAATACATGGATTTTTGTTTTCAGGTACAGTTTTATTTTTTAAGCATAATGAAGTCCAGCATTAAAGAAGTGATTCATTTCAGAGTTCCCTGGTACCTACTCTCAAGAACACAGACTCCTCTAAGGCTAATTTAAAGCACAGAAGCAAACAACAGTCACCTCTATTAAATTCATGTTATTAATCAAAAGACAAATTTGACTCTGCAAAATTTTATGGCCACCCTAAACAGAGGGCAGATAATTCACCTCTTGGAACTGTGAAAGAAGGATTATGGGCAAAATCCAATCCTCTCAAATTATCCTTCAGGGCAAATTCCAGCCAAATCCAGAGAGTGACACAGCGGCTGAGGCTGGAAGTCCACCCATATTCAAAAGGATCAACAACTGCAGATTGCTCAGGACCATTGGAGTAGAAAATCTGTGAGAATCATTTCTCAGGATAAAGGACCTCTAGTCTCTTAGGGGAAAAAAAATAAATACTTGATATAATTCTAGAGACTTTTCAGAGGAAATTCTGTACTGTGTTGCTGCTTTCACTCCCATTAAATTCTTAGATTCCTCTTGTTAGATATTATACAAAACAAACACAACATTTTTATTAAAAAGTACATTTCTCAGTACCTGTTTGCTCACACAGATTGTTACACAATATATTGGTAAAATCCAGAAAGATTAGATTTTCTTAATAATTTGATAATTCCATTTTCAAAGCACACCAGACCCGTTAACCCTTATGTACCTCATGTTTTATACTGTGCAGAGCTCAAAGAGTAAGCTGAAACACTGTGCACTATTTTCCCTCTTGGTGGAACCATGCAAAGGATGGTATTGATATTGGAAACTCAAGTAGATGAAAATATCTCTCAGTTATCACAGGACTATATCCAAAAATTTTATCCATGTTCCCAACTATCCAAATGATGGTATATAGAATCAAATGACCAACTAAACACACTAAAATAAAATATTTCAGACGAAACTGGAAAAAATTTGTGAAGCTGCTTACTGCCATTTGGTGACTACTAACATGCAGAACTCCGGTTGTTCCAAGATTTAATTCTTGGAAATATAGCTCACTATTTCCCAGCAGGCAATAGCAAATTGATGTATTTTAATAGTCAGGTCCCCCAGATCAATTAAATTTAAAAATGAGAAATTCATTCATATTTTAAAAGAAAAGCAACTAGAATATGCAAGCCAAAATAAGGAATGAGAGGCATGGACAAAATGTCAACTGCTTAAATACAGGCTACAATTGAAGGTCCACATGCTTAGCTCAAAAGGAACACGTGGTATTTATTAGTCTAGAAGTGGCTTGAGAAGCAGCAAACCATATGTCAGGGGACATGAGTCAGTAGAAGAGTAATTGTCTGTTAAGAGTAAGAATGATTGAGACATTATATCCATGACTTCTCCAAGACATATTGAATGAGATAGATACTATGAAGAAGAAATTGTAGTTTCTGTAGCCTAAAATTCACTTACATACTTTGTTGTTATACTAACCAAGACCATATTGCCATATAACCTCGATCATAAAACTTCATCTTTGGCAGAATTTAAAACTGAAGATAGGACTTAATATGCATATCCTTAGTTAGGATACAAGGAGATTTTTTCAAGGACATTTCCCAAAATGAATCATCTTCACAGAGGAGAAGCTCTTTTCACTTATTGCACTAGTAAAGAAATTTGGAATTTAAACATACTGCCATTCAGAAGATAATTGTTAGATAACGAATTGAGATAGTGCTTATCACTGCTCTAAGTAACATGGGTTAATGAAATGAGCTAATGAAATCTGTGCATGTACATTTTATGCCCTCCTGAAGTTTCATAGCAAATTTCATGAGTGGCTCTACCTTCTTATTTGCAGAGATGTTCCACATCTAGTTCAAGAACATATTTAAGTTTCTTGATTTCAGAGGATTGGTAGTGTTGAAAATTGCAAGTTTGATTCCCTGTGGGCAACCGTTGGAATTTGTTTCATAATGTTCATCTCATTGATTCAGTTCAACTTGGAAACTGTACATGGCTCCTGTATTATATTCACAGAAACTGCCCTGAACTATTTTGCATCTCCTAACCCAGTACACATATATATTTCAACAATTACAGAGTATATTTAGAAGAATCCAATTTTAAATACGTGTTTTATGGCAACAAGTCACTTTCATAGCACAAGTCCCAAGTTACTGCTGTTACACGTGGTGATTTCAAAATGTCACGACAGGCTCCTCTGTTGCTCCTATTACTGTTTCCAGGGTAACCTGCATTCTGCTCAAGACCATACAGTGCAGCTACTGTCATGAGAGACCTCATGCCTGTACCTCAAACAGATGAATATTTAATGTGCTAAAGACTAGCTTCAATTCACAGTTTGTGGGGCTTTTTGTTTAAAAAATTCCCAAAACAAAAAATACCAGCCTCTGCAACCTGTATTCTTCTCTCACCCCCTTCCTCAGCTTCCCTCTCAAAAAAAAAAAAAAAAAAAAAAAAAAAAAAGACGTTTACCTTGATCAGACATCTGGACGCTGCTCCTCACCAGGAGAGGAGGACATGGGTTTCAATGCAAATAAATGAAGGTTAAAAAATCTATTTATTAGCTTGGACTTAGCTGTGCCTCACCTCAATTAGTTGCAGAACTCTGGTCCTAAATGGTTCATGGCCTGGTTAACACAAGCAAGAGCTCTCAGGAAAAAAAGAAAAAAAACCTACCCAAACCTGCAAGTCGAGATCACTTGGTTGTCAGCTCTTTGAAGCACCAAGCTGCATTAGTCACTACAGAAAACAAACCCATTTGATCTCCCAACAAACAAGATGAAACTGAGCTCATCCAGAAGCACAAAGACTTCATGTCATGTCATTCAACCCAAAAGCACTGCTTTGCCTGACCACGTTCAAGGCATGGCCACTTCAGTAGATCTCTTTGGACTGTTCAGGCCGAGCACATTTTGAGAAGTAAGCTTATCTCACAGCTAGGACTAGCATGAAAACCTAGCACATTCCCCACAAAAGAATGGGGTTAAAAACAGAATATGCCAATGAAACAGCATTTCTAGGCAATAAAACAAAGGAGCAGCAGGCCACTACCCCATAAGCAGCAACAGATTTTGTAAAAGACTTCAGTGTTCTCCAAAATGCTCCTGAAGCAAACATGAGGTCACTGTGCATGAGAAGAGTTCAGAGAAAGGATCATCAGCAACTCAAAAAGTGAATGAAGATGCTGAAAGCTCCTAGTCTGCAGCTGGCTCCTCTGCTCATTGTTCACCCAGGTTACACAGCCTGCAGGGCAGCAAATCCTCCAAACCAAATTAGAACATTTCCTTTGCAGAATACCGCAGGGAAAAAGAAAGGAGAAAAAAAAGAAAAAGAAAAAAAAGATGAAATGCAACACCACTCATCTACTGAGAGTAAGGCAATGCCCAAGTGCTGCTGATGGAGTACAAAGAACAGCCAAGGCAGGGAGTTTTGCTCTATTTCAAATAGCTGCTTATTAAACACAAATCTAATGTCTTGCAAGAAATTGCTTTGGCTTTGTAGAAAAAGCCTGCTTTTTTCCTGAGGTCTGGCTTTCCATGATAGCTGTAGCACCAAGATAGCCTTTATTAAAACTGTTCTGCATTATTCTTTCATTTGTGAGAAAACAGCAGCCATGAACACCTAGAAATCAGAAATCACTTCTGCAAGAATTGGATCCTATATGGCAAGTTCATTGGCTTATCATCCAAATGCAGTGTGCTAACATGCATGTATATACCATTCTTATATTTAAAACTATAGCCAAGGCTAGACATAGACATAGTTAGAAGACAAAAAAGAACAAATCTGTTCGTAATTATTTAGCAGAGGCTTAGTTACTATGGTGATGAGTTTCCTATAAGTACCATAGTCAGAGACAGCACCAAACATTTTTGACACTGTATCCTTATTTTTCCATTGTGTTTAGAAATATCTTTGTCCTGCCCTAATGCTTTTATAACTGACCAAAGTATAAAAAGCACTTAAAAGGACAGTTTTGACAGGTGGGAAGTGCTGAGTACAAAGGGGTTGTAAAGAAAAAAGATTTTTTATTATTCTTATGTTTTAACAGGTGAATATTAAGCAAATACACCACTGAATTAAGCATGAACACTGACCTATTTATTAGAAGTAAATACCAACTGAAATGAAACATTGGTAAGAGAGAGTAAATTAAAATGAGCACTCATGCTCTTTACAATCGCATGCTCTAAATTTTATTACCAATACTTATTATGACATAGGTGCAACTGTGATTTTAAGGTCAAGTCCAATAGGCAGCCTGCACTGAAGAGGAGTTTTGGACTAGATTAGTGCTCAAAATCTCTAAGGGTTAAGGAAATTTGGAATTTTATTTGCAACTGGTGGTTTGAAAGACATACGTGACACCATGGGGAGATATTTCCAGCCGGCCCAAAGGTGGCAGCATCAGCTCTGAACAGTTCTTCTGTCAGTCCTACCCAGTTTGCCATTTCAAAGCCAACAAAGTGCTCTGACCTGGGTTTTCCTAAACTTTTGGGTGGGATAGAGATATCTGACTGCCAGTTATGCAGGCAAACTCCCTTCCTCAAACAAAGCAAGCTAGAGCCTGGAAGTAACACTTCTCACCTACCAACTTATCCCCCAACACTTCAGTGCTGCTACTTCCTTGTACAACTTCATCTTCAAAAGTCCTTGACCTTGTTATTCAAATTCAGACATGGCCAGATAAGTCTGGGGGCTTGAGGGTGGGGTTTTCTTTGTTTTTTAACGGTGTTACCTTCATCACTTGCAAACTTCCTTTCCACATAGGATGACAATGGATAGGGCTGTCTGTCAAGCTAGAAGTGCGTTAATTCAGATAAAAAAACTCAACACGGTACTTGTCCACTAGACCATACTGCAACCGTATTTTGTGAGGGGATTAGCTGTTCTTCACTCGTGCTTCCTAGAAAAATAAATAAAATAATTAGAAGCAGGGAAAGCTGTTTGCAGAGAGCACACAGGTCCTGAGCAGCCTGAGCTGCAGTTGCCGTGGCTGGACTGGCAGCATCCGGCCCCATGTTCTAATATTAGAATGGATTACACTCACTGCACCGACACTCTGCTTCACTCATCTCATTGAGACAGACACTTGGCATCAGAAGCAACATACTAGCTCAAGCATGTGCACATCACCATAACAAACTGGCATATGGCTATTTTCAGAAAATCTGCATTTGGCACACGAGGTGAATAATGTTTCTGGATTCTAGCATGTGACCTTTCTGACACTGGAACAGGGAACTTTGTCCTAGTCCTCCTACTGAGAACTGACTGTAACCACCTAGGAATAGTTAAAGGTTGCAAATACTGTAACAAATGAGGCTGATTCTCTCCCATTCTTCCTCAATATTTTGCTAAATTCAAAAGCCATGTGGTCCTCTTCTTGCTGCCTGCAATGAGCAGTTCCATGCATCCTCCTTAGAAAGGTGAGGAACCTGTGCATATGTATTTTTCCAAATAAAGTTGAATAATGTACTGCTTTGAATTGTTAACGTGTGTATATTTTGATATCCTTTTAATGTGAGATTATTCTGTTATAATGCAAAAGGCAAAACTACTAAAGAAAACCAAAAAAAAGCAGTGACCACAGCAACTGTTTTTGCCTTCTCTTGCCATCTCCCAGCTGTGTGGGGTGGAAGACACCAAATGCAACTGACCCATTTAGCATCACCTACTTACAACCTCTGTCCCCTGAACCTTACTTACCTAAATCCTCAATGACAAGATGGTGTTGCTGTTACTGGCCAATATCACTGCAGTTTTACTGACCATTCTCAAAGGTCAGCCTGCTGATATGCTACTAATTAATGCTCTTTGCAGATCATTTTAGAAAAGCCAAGCACTCAGCTGATCCAGCTTAGCTCCTGTTAGAGCTGGCTTTTCCAGGCATGCTTGACATCGCCTGGTATTGGAACCTTTAAACTATTTCTGGCTGCTTGGTACATAGGAGGACTGTATTTGCCAGGACTCATTTCACCGTTAATTAGAGAGCATGATATCTTTTTCTGCATATTGATGTAACTAAGAGCATGAAAGGAAGATTTTGAATCCAAGCTATGAAAATATCCAACATGACCAAGGCACTGGGAGCATTACACTTCCTCTTTCCCCAAACAACAGTCACACTGGGTTTGATGCTAGCAAAGGAGCAATTTTAGCTGGAATTTACTCTCTTCTCAAGCTGAGAAGGCAAAACAGATCCTGTCACTGAAGGGGGGCTTCTCGGGTTCACAGCCAGCTCAGTAAGCTGGGCTACTGAGCACTGGAATTGGGAGCATCCAGACATGAACCTGAAGTGAGGGAGAGGGGAACAGCTCATCTTTTTCTCATCTAATTAAGTACAGGAAGTATAGCCTCCAGGAGAAGGGCCAGCAATAACAAGGAGCACAGCTTGGTGAAAGCATTATTGAGCCACCAGCTCAGGAAATGGCTGTGGTTTGGAAGCCAGTCTTACTCATCTGGACCAAACTGCCTCCACAACATGTATTCCCATCAAAGAAATCCATGAGCTAGTTTAAGATCAAGACATAATTCTTCTTTTAGCATCAATTACCATCATTTTTCATTTTGTAATAAGTGACACATTTTTCCAGATACTATGTCCAGGTTAATTTGGCCTGTCCCATGCTTTGCATTTCAAATCAATTCTCAACACTATACTGGTTACTGGTCACAGAAAAAGCTATCATCCCTTCTAAAACCATACCCTCAGTGTATACTGGCATTTTTACAACTAATTTCCTTACTTACTAAATGCCGCTCTACCAACTCTTCTAAAGTATTTCCTAATCACTGGTTGTCATTTGTCATTCCTACAACACAAAAATGACACCCTCACATAAAACAGTCTTTTGCCTGTCTCAGAAATCTGAAAGAACTTTGCCCAAGATTTATCCTTTTATTTGATGCACTGTAACAAAATTATTTCAAGGGTTGTTTTTCAGTTGAAAGGTTATTTTGCAGAAGTTAAATCAGATCACGTAATTGCAATCTAATTACATTGCTCTTATCAGCCTTAAAGAAAGTTCTACTGATTCAACTTTATCAAAAACACAACAAGAAAAAAAAAACCACAAAAAAGCACATTTTTTTTTCAGCTTACATAGAAGTACCTTTATGTTCTAAAAAATAATAAAACAAACGAAAAAAACAAAAGAAGAGGAAAAAACATTCCACTGGAACCAGTCAGTTCTTGGCTGCTACAATATTGCCAGGCAACGGTGACACCAGGGCTTGGGAACAGCCTTGGCTCTGCCATTGTTTGTTGGCTGCACAATCAACACAGATCAATTTCAGCGATCTCTAACACTCTAACTTCCAGAAGAGTGCTAATTATTAGCAGTAAGTGAGGGCCAGAAAAGCATAGATAAGGAAACTAAATCCAGAAGAGGGAAGTATGGAAAGCACCCATGCAGGAAATGCATGGCTGGCAAAGTTGAGGCATAGAGGGTACAAGAATGAACAAGCGTCTGGCCCAGGTTTTTTGAAACAGAATTCGAATTGCAAAAGGTGCTATGCTCACCTCAGAAAAGATCTCTGCTTCCCTAGTGCTGATAAAACTTCCACTACATTTACCTAATCTGATTATCACATCTATCTAATACAAAATGATATGAGCACAATATTGGCTCCCACAGGAACCAAGAGAAAAAGTTGTTCTAATTTTTTATACGATTGTCATTTCGTCTTTAATTTGCCGTTTATATTCTTTATTGGTGTTGCCAAGGAGTAATGAGAACTGAAAAAAAGACAACTGAAAGTGCTCACCTGATTCATTTGAAATCACTGAAGCAGCTGTCACAAAATACCGAAATATCTTTCTTTTCTTTCACTCAGTCTACAACTAACATTATGCAACAGGAGGACTATGCAGGGCAACCAGTGGAATTTAAAACAACAGCACTGGTGACACCTGAAGATTTTACAATCTGGTTTTGAGTGGTATTGTTAATGACATTAGACTTTGTGCAGGCTTTAAAAAGACTTCTTCCATTTACAACTCTTATGCTGTACTCACTTTTCTTCCTGCACTGTCTTAATATTGAAATGGAAAATTTGAACTGGTTTTTAAAGTGATTTATTGTGAAGAAACAAGCACATGCTAAGCAACCATAAGATTAACTGTGTGACTATACGACAAATTCAGCTTCTCTCTCTCTTCACGTTTTACTTAGAAGAGCTGTCATTAAAACAATGTGAAAGAGGCAAATAGTATAGTTTAAGTATTCAACAAAACCTGAAGAGATGACAGATCTTCATCAACAATGTAAGGGCAATATTGAGTCTCCCGATGAACTTAATTAAAATAACCTCCTAAGCACACAATTGACATCCAAATATTTTTAGCCCTGCATTCTGCATTTCAAAGTGTTTTCTAAACAATCTATATAGCAATCAACAATAAAATCACAGCAAGTGCAGCTCCTGCATCCTGTGCAATACAGATGCCCTGCATACACAAATCACTATTGCTATCATGTAAAATAAATGCATGATTTATTTCAAATATATAATTCAGCTGAGCAAGCTGCAAGAAGACACTGGAACCCACTCAGTTTTGTCTTCCTTTTTCACCCCTATCAGGCCTTCAGTGCCCCAAACACCAAGTACCACAGCAAGAATTAATAATTCTGGCCAGTCCTGAAGAAAAATTCATCTCTCAGCCACATCCCCCTCACTTGCTCACCCCAGCAAACAGCACCTGGCAGGGATGGAGCCACACTCTAGGGAGCTGCAGGAGAAAGGCTGAGCATGGGGCAAGAGGTTCCCATCACAGACCACGTTCCTCTGGAGTGCAGCAGCTGGGTTTCTTGTCCATGCCCTGCATCCATACAGAATGTATAAATTCCCATGTCCCTGTGCACACATGCAGGCAAGTCTGTTTTCCTGTCAAACCATTTTTTAAATTGTGCACTCGCTAAGCAAACCTGTGTAAACAATCAAATCCCTAAGTGCCAGAAGAGGAAACACCACCCATGTACCAAATGGAGGAGAACTGGGATCCTGCCTGGAATAAGCCCAAACCTCCTTCTTCCTTTTCTATATTTATACCGGGTGCTATGTGTAAGAAAAGGAATTAACAATCTGTCAACTTGCTTCTATGCCTTTTGATGCTCAAAGAACTGCACACAAAACTCAAGTAACCACTGCCCATTGATTACTTCAACCCTTTAATTTTCTTGCTTTTCCCCACCATGAATGAGACGGTCATGTACCAGCTCTTAATTATGCTAGGGCAAACCACAAAGTCAGCATCAGGAACTTTCCTGGCAGAGCTGCTCTCATGTTAGCTAGCTATCAGCTATAGAAAAAAAACAAATTGACAGGGAACTACTAAGCCACATTCACTGGTAACTCCACCATGAGAGTCAGGAGGAACCACTGTCAGGTTCTGCATGTCAAACCGTCCTGGGATACTCCTGTCTTCCAGTTTTACAACGTATGGGATGCAGGTCTTGTGACTTTGGCCACAATACAATTCAGCACATGGCAAAGAAAGCCAATTGTGGTCAGCCCATGCAATTCACCGACACTGTCCCTCCATTCATTTTAAATAGTTTAGACCATGCTCTGTACTGCCCATTAGGCTCAGTAATTTCACACGTGATGTTTCCAAATCTGTCAAATGACAACTAGAACAAAACCAGCAAATATCTGCAAGTACAAATACTGACATGGACAAAGATGATAACAGACTAAAATTTCAACTACCAAGCTGATAAACTTGTCTTTGCAAGTGGTTTAATTCACAAGAGAAACTCAGCCTCTAACCAACTCACCAGAACCAGAAAATGTATTCAAGACAGTCACCAATGATAAGTCTATGCTAGACTAAAACCAATTTTCATTTTATTTTATTTACTGTATGAAGAACTAAACAGATACACGCATCCCAAACCACAAGCACATCTAGCCACACACAAAGAGGATTTTTTAATATATATGTGTACACATACATATAAAGTAAATATTTGGAGATGCATTTCACGCACACAGAAAACAATTTCACTAAAGTCAGCTGGTTCTTCTGGAGGGACAAAGTGGCAGCCTGCATAAACTTTTTACTCTGTCTCTCCTCCTCTCTGAGCATTCGGTGTTCCAGAAGACTTTCTATAGACTAGCAAATTACTTTTTATTACTTTTTGTATCTATTCAAATTGTAAACAATATACAGTGTATAATTAAAGACAAGAAGTTTAAGAGAAATGAAAAGGGCATCCTTAAGCAGGTCACTTCTGATTCTAGTGTTTGCTTCTAAAAAAAAAAAAGTCTAAAAAACTGAAATGTTAATTTACTCATCATTTTGAAATCTCTGACATGGTGATAATTTGAGCCTGTGTGTAGTCACAAAGGGCAAAAATTATTTACTTCATTTTAGTGCAGTCAAAACATATAGAAGTCTTTTGAGCAAAAAACCAAGGTTGTACAATTTTCTAGGCTGATTTCCACTTTTCTATGATAAATCCAGTTATTTATGTTCTGCTACGATGTCCTTCATCAGTTCAGGAAAAACTCCTTCATGCATATCCCTTAAATGCCTCATATTCCACAACTGAGAAGTTTGTTCAGACTGAATTGTGCTTTATATTTTATCACTTTTCATCAAGAGCCCTTGCTAAGAGAGAAAAGTCTCCTTCCTCCCACAGAATAATTATGAGGCAGTAGCTGAAAACCTGGCTGTAATGGACAACAGAGAAATAAACACACTTTACCTGTTTTCTTTTTTGTTGTATTAGAAATTACATGGTCTAGCTTAGCCATGCGTGGCAAGTCTGTATTTGCATAGTTTGTAATCCTAGAGATAATGTTATGGTCTCTGGGGTGTCTCTGGTTTAATGCAAGTTGTCAGAGAATGGCATGAATTATCTCTGCAGTGATTTCACACTGAATTTGCAGTGGTATGTAGCAAGCAGAAAAAAAAATGGACAGACACACACACAATATTTTATCTTCCTTCCAGAAAATAAATGGCAATAACATTTGCAAAATACTCACAGACAGAACCCTAGGCTTATAAGCGAAGTCTGATAACAAAGTACTTAACTAAGATGGAAAACAGTATAACTTGTGTTGAAATCAAAATAAGCATTTTGTCCCACACAACCAAAAAAAGCCATTAGCTACATAAAGTTACAATGAAATCTGGAAGTTACATTCTTTAGTATTTATCTTAGCCATAAAAACAACCAACCTCAAGTTTTTTGTATCTGATGATTCTGTGCAGATACAAAATACTACTGTGTTTAGCCAATATAAGAAAGAGAATGATATTCAGTGTCTTAGAAACCTGTTTGTGTCTCATTTATAATCAATTTTTCTCTGAAATAAAAGAAAAATATGAATCTGTTTTATGCTTCCTCGCCTATTCTTGTTTTACTCTCCTTTCCTTCTATACATTTTTATTTAATCCTTTGTTTGGGATGTTTGCTTTATGAGGCAGAATAGATGACAAGGGAAAAAGACACAATGCAATGAGCTGTTGCATTGTTCCCATTATTTCATGTGCAATAGAGCCAGTGCTCTCAAAAATTATTTGCAAAATAAACTAGTTTTGGCAACAACCTAAGCTGAGGGAGGGAAAACAAAGGAAACTGTGTAATTCATTTTTAAAAATTAATTAAGTTAGCCTAGGATCATAGACACAGTAATACCATTAACAAAACCCTACCACAGAATTCCAGGAGTTCTGTATTAGAATTAACTGTGAGGAAAAATTCACTTTTCTAAGTGAGCATCTTTGGAGCATCTTGAACATCTTTAGAGCAAAGCCTTATCCATTCTGCTCTTGGTTATTTTCCACTTACATTGCTTCACTTAAACCCTAGTAACCCAAAAACAGGCCTTGATTCTACCTCAAGATATTTTTATCTGGATATGACAGAAATACAAGTTAGTTGGTGTATCTTGCTACCATGCATAACAGCTCAGAGACAAGAATTTCTAAGGACTTAGTTTCTCCTTATTGCATGATATTAACACAAATTTAGATTACAGCCTGGTTAATGATGCAAAACTGTTAGCAACTCTCTTTAGACATTTTTCTCCACAATATGAAGTAATACATGTCTGAGCAAGTACAGATGCCCAAAAGAATCCATACTTGGAGATTGTTGGAGTTGTCAAGATAACCAACTCCAAGGATCATATTCTCCCAAAATATTACTGTTTCAACATTTCACGTCAGCTTCCAACTAAGAAATGATATTTTGAAAATTAACAAGTGGGGCTTGGAGAAAGAAATTTTTACTTAATCCGTCATGTATTTCTCAGAAAATCACTGAAAGTCACTGATAGCAGCTTTGAATCATAATTCTCAGGTTAAGGCTCTGAGACAGTTTCTTTAATTCACAGTCTCTCATGGGAATGCACTATCCAAATGCACTCTATCTGCAAACACCCTTGCCCCACACAGTAGTTTTGTTCTGATGATCTGTTTTCCACCCAGTAACACCCATCAAAACTGGGCTACAGGATGAACAAGACATTTGGCTGCAGGAGGAAAACAGAGATGATGACATGAGGCAAGAGAAAAGGAATATGTTCTCCTTGAGCTTTCCCAACTCCAGCAAGCAGAAGGAGTACCACAACAACATTCTCTAGACACTAAAACAGAGGATCTCTGTTAGAAGTATTACAGAAAATCTAAATATAAAAAACATGGACACTTGGAGTATTGTGAGAAATAAGCTCCCACTATATCATTTAACTGTGATTCAAAATGCCAGTAAAGGCCCCTGCTGATGCCAGTAATGAGCCTTAGGCAGAGCAGAGCCCAGCACTTACTTTCCTGTGCATGAGTGTATGTCTTACTTTAGTGTTGCTCAGGCAAAATTTTGGCAAATCCTGGTATTTCTACAAGGAGTTGACTTGATAATTCAGAAAACATTTTTACATCTTCTAATTTCTGATTTTAATGTTTATCTGGTACGTGTAACCTAAATTACCCAAGATCTTACAAGCAGGTCATGTAGAAATGATCTCTCAACTTTCAATTCATCAAGTTTGTAATACGTTTACTTTTTACTATATATCTGTAAAGTACAGAAGAAATTTAGAATCTGAAGAAAAGGCCATCTGTAGCAGGTAAACTTCTATTACCGGCCTATACTAAAAGAAGTCTCTATTTTAAAATGAAGATTCCTGTCCATTAGACTTATCTGATTATTACTTCAGTCAGACAAGTATTTGTGAAGAGAAATCAAGTTTTTCTGTTGAAGCAATAAGGCTGAGATGCTTTGAGAAGTGACAAATCAAGTTCTGTAATGCTCAAATTTATATTAGGCCATTTTTTAAAAAACACAAAAGTTTGGAAAACAGCTACTATCACAGAACCAACACAACCTTACATTGCTTTGTGGTTTTTTGGGGTATTTCTTTCCTCTAATTAAATTAAATTTGGACTGCTGACTACGGAAGCAAATCAAGACAAACAAGCACACAAATCTTCCATTCAGCTAGGAAGAGCAATAAAAATCCTCAGGAGCCAAAAACTTCCTTGTTAATGAAGTCCACACATGCAATTCACAGAAGTGCACAATGACAATAAAAACACATGTATAACCTGCAATACTGCTTAGGAAAATTACAAATTAATTTCTCTTTAACACGCATACTCCCACCTGCAGCACAAAATATCACAGGCAAAAAAAAGTGAAAAAAAGAAGCAAAAGTGTTATTAAAAAGGCTTATTGTTATTAAAAACACTCTGAGGCCTTTCCTGATGGTTACATAAGTACTGTAAAAGCAAGATGTTCTTGGCAATCAGCAGAGCTTCACTGTGCTTGCTACACTGGTTTCATTAACTATTACATCACACTTAATTTCCATAATTGGCTTCAACTTCACTTTATAAGCTAGTCTAATTTAGTTTTTATGCATATTTTAATTTAATACAGTTTGTTCTTCACTGTAAACCCTTCATGGGCCACATATTCATCCTGTACTACCTCATTTAGAGCTTTCCCTAAGAGCAAAACTAAAAGGACAAAGACCACAGTGTCTAGGAAGTGACCTCTAACAGTTGAAACTCTCATCCAGGCCCCAATCACACAGATATTTGACCAACAAAACCTTCTCATTTTGTGCTCTCAAGACAGAGGGATGCGCTCCCCCAGACAAAAAAAATGTAAAAATACAACTATTAAGAGTTGTATTACTTATATTGCTCTATTCTTCCACAAATCTAGGTCTCTGTACTAATTCTCTTTTCCTCACACGTGAGACAGTTCAGCTTTTTAGCCTTAACCTTCTTGACTTCACTGTATATTTCAGTACATTTTCACTCTTTCATCCCGATCCATAGTTAAGCATGATCAAATATTCAGGGACTTGGGATTTGGCACATCAGACTCCACGGAGCACCCGCTTCTCCCATAAAAAACCCTCCACTTCTTGTCCTCAGTTTCACTCTTCAGCTACCCTCAACATACCCATCTGCTCTGCTCTCCTGATTCACATCTCCTCCAGATCTGCTTTCATGCTGACAGCTGTAATGATGAGCTAACAAAGGTCATTCATTCTTTTATGCACTTCTCCTTCTACACGCTCCACTTTTACTGAGTAAATTCAGAGTGTTTACTGATCTAATACATCCAGTTCTCACCTTTCCCCATCTTCACTTCTGTTATACCCTTTTTCAAATGTCTAAAATTAGAGTGACATCTCCTGAGGGAAGAGTACACACTTTGTTAGCTGAAGCCTGACAACTTTGGTAGCACAGCTTTTACAGATACAACATCATCCACGATGCTTTAACACACAGGATGAGTGAAAACGTGACACTAACGTAATACAGAGCCCAACAGACCTCACAGCCCCTGCCTCTCAAAATGCAAGTGCACACTGAAGAAAGCACTGACCTAGAAAGGGAGGAATTATTTGGATGGCTTTGTTATCTATCCACTATGTATCAAACCTTACTCACGTAAGAGACACAGATGCTGTCTGTGCTGGGGAAATGTTTACTTTACTAACATGATTAAGCTCAGTAGTTACTCAAATGTAAGACCTCTACATAACTAGGCCTCCAGCTGCTACTTACATTAAAATAATGGGTACTTGCCCCCTTCTCCAGTGGCCTAATGAAACCACAGTGGAAGAAATTGCCACATTAAGAAGCAATTCCTATGCACCTCTCTCCATCTGAGTGATGCACAATCTGATAATGCTCACCAAATCAGAAACAAAAGTCTTGGTCTTTAGGAGGAATTAAATTTTCATGAACCTTTGGACCTTTGAACTGGAGGCTGAAATAGTTAGTAGCTTATTGGCTTCTACAAAGAAGTCAAATATTAAACAAAATACAAAAAAGAGAAGCTTGTGATGACTAAGAATAAAGTTACATTATGTATCAACTTTCAGGAAAAAAAATCTTATTCTTAGACTGAATGTGATCCAGCCACAACAATTTAATATTTCCCGATAATCCTCTAAATCTTAGATTTGTATATCACGCAACCCACAGCACTTCCCAAATCGTTCTGAAAATAAATAGGTCAGGAGTCATATTTATCTGTTAATATAATATTATAGGGCTCAGATTATGACAGGGACACTGGGAAACTGGCCACAGAGTCACTCTTTGCCATAAGCTAATAACCCATCAGCAATGACACACACTGCTGACTGAGCTGGCTTCGGGAGCCCAGGAGCAGAGTTGTGGCAGATCTCAGAGCACCCAGGGAACATCCTGGTCTGTCAGCAGAATCTCATAACAATGGGAGATACAGGGATGTTTTACACACTGTCCCATTGTCCAACTATCTTTTGGAAGTAAGAGGAAAAATTTATATAAAGTTTGGTAACTGAGTTCCCATATAAGATTTCTACTTTACCAATTTTAGTTCTGATAAAACATGCAAGTTGTTTTAAAGGGGTAATTTTAAGCAGGTATGAGCCACACAGTATGGGTCTAGATTTGAAAAACCTTTACTGGATAAACTTTATTTATACCCTCCTGAAATAATTAGAGTAAATTTACTCACTACCTTTAGTGGCTTTAGGATCAGGGGCCTGATTTACAAGCGGTCAAGAGAACACAGTTACTGAGCTTTTATAGCAGTCCTAAATTATTTCCCATCACAAGATAATTTCTTCTTCCCTGTCTCCTCCCCTCCCTCAAGTACTTATTAACCAAAGGTTTGAAGCTGAAGATAAACCATCAAGTAATAGAACCTTAAAGCAGTTTTTTTTCCCATTTTTTTTTCTCACTAAACTTTCACAATGCCTAAAGCCCTTCACAAGTCAATATTAGTCTGTTGCATTTGTCTCAGATGTAAGGGTCCCTAGAGGGAATGGCAGACAACTCTGGAGCAAGAAAGACATTAAATCACAACAAAAATCATCAGAATAGGTTATACAGTCTTGCAGGGTATTTCTGTAGCATCATAGAATCACATCCTATTCCCCATACCAAAGCCCACACCAAAGGGGTTTTCCCCCTCAGAAATTTAAAGGCGTTTAAGTTAATTTATGGGTACAAAGACTTCTGCCTGGATCCAGTTCAGCAGAGTGGTAATTCCTCAATCTGAGTTAAGTGGGCTCCATTCTCATCATCAGCAACAGACTCTGCTCATTGTGGCTTCTGCACAGCAGTAGCTTCCTGTCCTAGATCTTGGCAGAGGGAGCTGCATTCTGGCAGGAATTATGCCACTTTTGTAGGAGTTGACTTTCAGCCATTGCAGCACTTCAGATACCAAACAAAGCCCTTAGACAAGAAACTTAGAAGCTCAGAAGTCTCTTTTGTGCCACAGACTCAGGTACTTCATTCTAGTGCATGTTTAAGTTTCTTTCTAAATCACAACTATCCCCTTGGCAATACAGGACTCTTTATCCACCATCAGTTTTTCAGCATTTCCAAAAACAGAGAGACACTTTATGAGCCCGTTATTTCTTGGGCACAGTACATAACTCGTTAGAGCATTCAGCACCCTGGGAGACCAGCAGCTATAGGATTTTCTGATTTGCAGAAGGAGAGAGTCAAATGATAGTTTCAAACCCCAAGCAAGCTGCAGGGTGCTTCGTGCCAAGCTCCTGGACAGGCTCCGAGCTGCCTTCCCTGTGCCTCAGAGTCAGCCCTAACCTGCTTAGCCCTCTGTTACCTCACTTTCAGCCTCCCCCAACCTGAGGCAGCCAAACAGGATCGAGCTGTGAAATAGGCTAAGGCACAACCTGAAAACAATTCCACTTCCACACAGTGAAATCAAGTACAAACAGCTAAAGGGGGAAAGCTGCTGTGCACACTTACATAGCTGCCAAGGGCCTATCAACCCTCAGACCTTTTTATCAAAGGCAAAAGTAGATTCTCCAGAACTTTTAAGACTCAGAAGAGCTTTTTTCCCCCACAATAGCTGTCTACTTTAAGAGGACAAGAAGTTGAGGCTGGGTGAGACGTTTCAGCTCAGGCCGTCCTCTCAATCCAGTAAACAAAAAGAATATAGGAGTAACATCAGGATTTGGTCACATGGTGATAAATTAAGATTTGCCTTCCTAACATCAAACTGTCTGCACATTTTTTAAGGCAAAATATTGCTGATGCTTCTAGCAAAACATTTCAATTTTTAATTGGTTTTTAGTCCTTTACATTGATTTTTTTTAGCCCTTTTATTGATTTGAAGCCCTACATTTCACTTATTTTAAAGTGATAAAATTTCTAGTTACAATGCATTACATCTGTTGATATAGATTTAATACATCAATATCATGAAACTATTACTTGGGCTAAGCAAATGTTTCACTCAACCCTAAAGACTTTTTTCTCCTGTTTAAAATCATAAGGAAATATTTCATGTTTTGTCAATGCATGTTTTCTTCCTCCATTTTAAGAATTGCTAAAGTTAGCTAATAATAAATTTAAAAGAAGTGCAACATTAATATATTCTGTATACTAATATGCTTTTGAAAAGGAGTGAGTTCTACATAGACTTTCCAGCCTTCTAAAGCAATGTGTGGTTGGAGATTTTTGTTCATACATAAATACCTCCCAGTCTTTAACTGTGCTTGAGAGAAGCCAGAATCACAGATGACAAAACAAGCTGGTAAGTGGATTCATTTACATACTAGGATATCCCTATCCTGCTTTTTATCATCAGTGACATCAAGAAATTAAATTTTAACTCTTAAAACAAAGCATTTTGAGCTTAGCACTTTGTATACTTTTACATTTTATATTATTTTATAAAGTATTACATATCTTGTATTGTTTAATATTATATATTGAAATAAGTGCATTAAGTTAATTGTACAAATATATTATAGAAATCTATAAAATACAGGACTGATACCACACTACCTAGAAATTACAGGGAAAGCTCTTGCAAAGATCATGGCCTAAAACAGCAGAAGACCACTTGGTAACTATTTGGAATTACTGCCTTGGGAGTTATGGCTATGAGTCAAGAACTGAGGGAATTTCTCCATGTAGTGGCTTACCTTGTATCACTAAATGCCCTTTGGAAAAATGTGTAATTGACACCTAGTTACTGAATATTCACTTATAGAACCACCACATGGTTTAATTAATGTTTGTAAGCTACCCCCTATTTTTGCTTTGCACACGTATCCACAGACACTCCTGCAAAAAAGAAGTTACACAGCACAGATTGCCTAACCAGGCTTGGTTCAGTCTTGTTTGCACTGTTACATAATCAGAAATTCTATGATCCCACTTCCCCCACCTCCACAAGCCTTCCTGTGCCATCCAAGGCACTGAGGAGAAATGGAACTCACTAAGCAGACTGAATTTAAAAAAAAAAAATTTCTACCTCTTCTTTTCCACTTTTACTTTCCAAAGCAGATGTTTACCAGGATTTTTCTATGCTGTTGGGTCTTTTAGTGTTCAGATGCTTAATAAAATTATGTCACTCATTGCACCAGTTCTGCACACGGGATGGTGAGCATACAAACTTACAGAACATGGAAAAAACATTCAAAAGCAGTCAAATCAGCCCAGATATATATCTTCAGTAGTACCTCTGGTATAGCCTAGCTCAGCTCCCAGCCATATTTCTCACATCTGTTGATGATCATGATCATGAGTTTTGCAAAGCAAACTAAGGCATCACGACAAGTCAGATGAAACTACCAACCTGTAGGAAGTTCAGTGTAGGGAATTTACTTGAAATTTTGCTGGAGTTTTCCTACCAATGCACTAAAAGGGCTTCACAAACAGTTTTGTCTTTTTGAAACTTCAGTACAAATCATTCCCCCATTCAAACTCAAAGGCTCCACAGAGATTTTTGTCATTCAGTGTTCAGGGTTGGGTTTTTCTAGTTTGCTCATTCGAGGAGGTTTTTCAGGTTTTTTTAGTCTGGTTGTCATTTTTTTAAGGTTTTCCTCTTTTCTTTTTCTGGTACTTTTTCCTCTTTGGAGGGGAAGAGTTGACTTTGCTGGGTTTTTTTTTCCTCCATTCTGAAGCAGCTAAGAACTCCTTTAAGCTTTGAAAGAGCAACAAAATTGAGATCTCTTATCTTGGATCTAAGTCAAGAAGTTTGTACATACCAGAAGAGTGATATCGTCCAAGGTTATCAGCCAGAGCAACCATGCCTTGGCGGCCAATACAGAGTTTGCACTGAATCCATGGAATCCAGCCCCTACCTGATTATTACATATTTGAGGAACTCATTTTGCTTGCTGGCATAATAAGGTCACCAGAAGGTGACTCCTGCTCTGGTGCTCTCCCACTCCAGAGGTCCACAAGCCACATTCAGCGTGCTAGCACATCCAAGGAGCTGCCAGCACACAGTTGATGCTCTTTTCGATAAGAAGTCCGAATCTCCCTACAACACATTCCCCTTCACACATGCCTCACAGAAGGAGATAAAGATACACAGATAGAAGCCAATTACTTCAGATCAAAAAGAGAAATTAACAAAAGAACAAACGGCAGTTAGGATGCTCAAAGGCGGTGAGAACTGGGCACCTAATTCCCATTTGGCATCTCCCTGTCACGGCTCAATCACTTGCCAAAAGTTTTCTTTCAGAAAAAAATCTGTATTCTGATACTCACATTCCACAGCTTCAACTTAGAAAGAGAAAAAAAAAAAAAGTCACGAGACCAAACGTTGTTACAGAAAAATTTTTCACAAAAAAAAAAAAAAAAGTCTTCCTGAACAAGCCTAGCTTATGGTACAAGACTTCCTTCAAAGGAAGAAATTAGTTTCCATCTGGAGAACAAACTGCAAAAATCCATTTTTTACTGCGTTGTATTTGATGTTTGTTTCAGAAATTTAAACCAAACACTTTAGATATGCCCAACAACTTCCATATCTGGCTCCATTTAGAACTCATTCATTGGCATTCATTCAAATGTGCTTATTACTGTAGACACATATTCTTAAGTGATTACACTTTATGGTGCTTTAGTCTTTGAGGATTGCTAATGGGATACAAACTTTTCCACTCCATTTGGGTAATTATAAACCACTTTCCCCTATATCGAGGCTGAGGCAGTGATCAAATCCTATCTGCTTCCTGGCAAATAAATGAACTGCACAGATAAAAGGACCATGCAGAACAAAAGGGATTAACCTTCCCTTTAAAGAGAGGGAAGCATGCAGCAAGGTCACTTCCCACAGAGGAACTGGAAATCATCACTCTTTCAGTTGAGACTATTTTTCCTTGACAAGTAAATAAGTCTTAAATGTTTTCAACTTGACGCTGCATATTTTTTTAAAACCTAGACTGGAACTGCAGCTCCACATTATATTTTCTTAGTTTTTTGAGCATCAGTTTTCTTCTTGCTTCAGAAAAATCCCATTACCTCCCATCAACATCTTCATCTTATTAAAAGCCATACATCATTAGTCTCCATGGATTATTCACAGCACTCACATAAACTTGCTTTCTGCTTACTCTGTTCCATGCCCCCACCCCTCTATCCGTGGCTCTGGCCAACAAAATATTTGGCTATAAGAAAAGGGGCACTTGTCATCAGCAGAAGAAACAGGCCAGATTCATGAAGCCTTGCCCAAGTAGACTCTTTCAGAAACTGCTGTTAGGAAAAAAAAAAAGTCTTGCCTTCCTAAGTCACTGCAGGGCCTAAGGAAAAAACCTATGGTTTTCTATTCTTAAAAAAAAAGTCCTTCAGGAAGACATTTCTTTTCATTTACACCAACTCATTAGCTGCCAATATTGACCTCTGTTTTAAAACTACATATCTCCCTTTCAAATGGCATTTTCATTAAGATGAAATGCCTCTTGAAGCCTTTGGAGAATTAGGATTTGGTAGACACTGCACACCATCATCAAATTGTGCACAATTAACCTGAAATTAGAATGAACTACAGAAAAGCAATTAAAGTAAACTATCAAAGAAATGAAAAAAAATTGGTAACTCTCCCATGAACGTTTTCTTTGGAACAAATACAGATGGGCTTGCAACAGGTGTATTCAAGAGAGGTCCAAGACACACCATACAGTAGAGTGTAATCTGTCATTCTAAAAGCTTGTCAGGTAACTATGTCCTGCCATACTAGATTTTGCTCAAGTTTTTCTCTGATGTTCTCTTCAGCATCTATCATCAACACTTGAACTGGATGCAACTGCATTCTTCTTGTCCAAGGACCCTCACTGCCTAATGTGAGAATGGACATAACCAGACAATGCATTCTCTAGGGTTTGCTTGGCAAGGTGCTTTTTGTCGTCATTCTGGTTTTCAAAGAAGGCAGAAAGCAATTAAGGAGCCAAGACAGGAACAAGTCACCATGCACTGTCTGGAGGAGGAGTGTCAGTAGCAAAGCTTACAGGCTCCTCAGCTCAACAGCTTGTTGAAAAGTCCTGACAAGCCAGTGGGGTCTTTACATTTACCTCACTGTGTTTTGGATTAACTCCTACAGAGCAGAATTCAAAGACCAGACTCATATCATTACACATTTCATGGAAACCTGCTTTCCATTCTTTACATACAAAGCACCCAATAATGTTCTCAGTGAGTCACAGCCCTCAAGCAGCAAACTATTGTTCTCTATGCCAAACAAGAAACATTCATGGTCTTCTTCAGGCCAACTTCCTTCCCAGAGCTGATCTCAAAATTGCCATTAGTCGAGGCACTGACGTCATACTGGTTGTTAAAGAGCGTGACAAAGGCAGAAAAGACAAGATGATGCTGTGACTTTTCCTTCTATCACAATTACTCTTCCCTTTCTGTGTCTTGTTTGCAAGAGCCAAACAAGCTTCCACTTAACCGTGCTGACTCCCATTTCAACACCAAGTCCCTTCTCTGCATTCTAACAGCCTTTCCTATTGCCACAGTAACACTTCACCTTAGTTCTGGAGCCTGAAGCAATAGTCCCTGGACATAATGGATAAGTACTAGGGATGGAGGGAAGGAATAGAAAAGCTCCCTCTCAGAACAATTGGATTGCTGCTGCATTCTGAGGACATCAAGCACAAAAGAAACCAAGACCTGTTGCTTTACAAGAGTAGTTCAGTCCTAAGTTCCACACACCTCAGGGTATGGAGCAAACTGAGCACAACAGTGATCTCTATGGTAACCAAACTGCTTTTATTCTTTTTTTTTTACCCAGGAGACTCCTTTTAAAATATAGATGCTTAAAGCACATTTCACAGTCTAGTTCTGAAAATGTGGATAGAAACAGAAGAGCTTTACTTAGCACTACTTAAATCACAACAAAAAAATTCTTACAGCATAAGCATGACGACGCATCCCCTTGCCCACTCTCCAAAACCAGCCCAACAATCAAATGTCAACAAGTAGCAACAATCTGAAAAGCTAACCCAGAGTTATGTATTTTACAGCAATCCCAGGGAAATATTATGCCTGGAAGGTTAGCCTCTATAGTCTTGAGTAATTCTGTAGCTTTTATAAATAATCTTAAAATTCAGACCTCAAAGAAACACTGACTACCATTCTTGAGCTTCTCATTAACAGTACATAAATTGGTTTCTTCTCTCTCACCTTTAGATTAGCTTCAGAGAACACAACTGAAATGCTACCAGAAATTTTAAGAGTGGCAGGTAGTATTTTTGCCATTATCACAAAACAAATACAAGTTTCATAGTTAGAAAAAATATGCAGTTCATTGAAGGTTGTCACCACACTCCCTTCCTGCAAGTCATCTCTACACTGCAGCCGTAGCCCTTGGAAAATGACATAACCTTCAACCATTTTTAAGGGAACATTGCTCCATTTCCTGCCCAACTATAATAATCTCACCAACCCATCAATATTTCTTGAGAGATTTGGAAAGCACAGACCATAATAGTCCTACCCTGGCCTCTCCTAATTTCACCTGAATCCTAAAGTTTTGAGATATTTTGTGGGTTTTGCACATTTTCTCCACTTGAAGGATAATGGATCTACCACCTTGCTGTACTTAAGTCATACCATGGATGTTTTTGAATTCTTTAATGTAGCACCTGATCATGTATATATGTCAGCATTGCTGTCTTGTACTACATTACTCTATAAAACAAGCAGAAGTTCAGTTAAAATAAGCTACAAATGCCACCTTTATTTTTGCCTCTGCAAAAATTTCTAACTACACCTGTGGTTTTTTAAATGGTTTGAATTATCTCATTTCTACTTTGTATGTTAGAAACTCCAAGTCCACATATTTTAGTCGAGACCCCAAATTGGAAAAAAAGTAAAAAAGGCAAAAATGCCAGAACAATTTTCACAAGATACTGTTTAAATTATTTGCACCTCATAATCAGAATGTCTAGGGAACACCTACAACATATGGATTTTATTTTCAAATCATTCTAATCTAAACAGTTGGAAAAATTTACCTCCTCACACCACCTGCTTAACATAAGTCTTTTTCTCTCCCAGAGTTGTATTCTGCTTTGGGGCCACACAGCTACTGAAAGTGTTACATTCTGGATCCACAAGCAGGATCCTAAGATTTCTAACTGTTGACCTTCCAGTGTTTTTTTAAAAGTCTCCAAAATAATAACCACAGTAACAGATGCTGGGTAGAATAGGCAACGTCCAAAAGGTTTGTTGTGCCATTTACAACTCAGGATGACAACCACAATACAGCATTCGTATTTGATTTTTCTTTTTAGGTAGCAGCTTCCAAACTAAAGGATCCAACCTGTTCTGACACCAACTAGTTCACGTGACCCTCCATTGCCAGATGGAGCTAAATTACTTCCAAGTCAAACCTGAGGGGGTTGGCTTGTGGTTTAGAGTAGGGGAGAAGGAGGGAGAATGTCAGGTGGGTGTTTTGGCTTTTTAAATTGTACACAGGGCTATTTTTTCTGCACCTGCAGGCGAGACATTCTGCTGGTCTCAGTTAAGTTTTTTGTTGCAGGTATAGCAGAGTATAGCAACAGTAATGGAAAAAAATCACATGAGCTCTATAGATCACTGCAGGCTGCTCCTGATTTTCAAAGGGACAGTCTGTTCATACTTTATGATCCAGGCATTCAGCACACAGTTATTTCACCATCTTTCTACCGGAGCAAGGACCCAAAGACCATCTTGTCCACACAGCTCAACAATGATGCTGCAGCTGGAAATTAAAAGGAGGGAAGAATGATTGCGTAGGGTTTGAGCCACTACATTCTCCTGCTCCAGAGGCCAACAAAAGCAGAAGGTACAGGTTCAAACAATGAGGCTTCAAAAATATCCACTTTTTTCTACTCAAAATAACATGTTTTGTAAGGACTTGACATACTACTTCAACACCCTCTCCCATAATACTTTTATTTAATTCTGGTTGGCCTATCCAGTCATTTGGTGACCTAATACTACTCTTTATGTTGTATCATCTCTTGATTATTTTTAGTATCTGTGCCTGTAATTTGGTATTAATTTTTATATTTTGATTATAAATTCACAATAGAAGGGGCAGAACTGACAACTGCCATTCACAGACCAGTAATAAACCAGTAAATTAACCCATGTAAATACTGAATTTCTGCCAACAGCTCTCAACCTCTCAAATTATTAAGTGTGAATTACAATAACAAACAGATGAGTCAGGAAGGAAATAATTTTAATAATTACTGAATTATGCATATTAAGATAAGACTTAGAATCTGAATTAAACCCTGGCCTTTGCTTAAGCACTGTATAGGCGAGTAAGAAAAGCATTAGTCACCACTGACAAAATAAAATGGGTGAGTATTCACAACTGCAGCCAGTTCTTAAGCAGACTTCTTCCCTGGACTATGCATAAAACTTTAAAAAAAAAAATAATTGAAATGTTCTATGTGAAAGATAGCAATAGTAAAAAAACTGCTAATACTTTGATGCAATAAAAAACAGCATAATATATTTTCAAAGTTTCCATGCTTCTTGTAATTATGCCGTAATGCTTGTTTATATGCAGAACCCTGCTTGGCAGGGCATACAAATATAACAAGGAACAATTTTTCTTTCCTAGTTAGCTATCCCTAATACTTCCTCAGTACAAGCAACTGTGTGAGGCATGGAATTTTATTTACAAAGGGGTTTCTATGCCGCAGTTGTTCTGCATGCAGTGCCACAGGTGCCCTTGGTGCTTTGCAGACAGAGCAGCAAGTCTATAGAATACAGACGCTGGGAAGTACCTGCTGCCTTGCTCCTCGAGTCTGGAAGCGCACCTGCAAGTCTGGTTTCTATGATCTACAGCAAATGAAAACTGCACAATTTACTCATGCCCACAAAGCATCTCAAAACCAGCAGCGTTTATCCCCAGCACTGGCACATGACCCCGTACAAAAGTTACACGTAGAAAAACACACAGATGCCAGGTACCAAGGGATCAAAAAAAAAGGCCTTCTTACAGTGTGCTGCTGGGACTGCTGATGATCAGGGGAAGCCTTCACTGCTCCTGATTCCCCCAGGGAGGATATGAACCACTGTTGTGTCTATCCAGGATTGAAGGAAACACCCAGCCACACCTGCCAATTCAATGCTGTTGATCCAATGAGGCTGGGCAAGAGTCTTTACCCAAGTTCAGTGCTTATGAATCTTGTAAGACAATCCTTTTGACACAAGATACTAAATCTATTCATTCATTCTCTATTTCAACTACACCTTTGAAAAATAGTTCTATTTTACATTGCCGGTTATAAGATTTCCTTTAAATTAATGTTCTGGAGTTGGTCACAAAACCCACAGACAAAACCAAATAAAATAAAAATAGGCACCCAACCAGATCAAATCTCATGGGCACCAGTATAAATCACAGAGATAGCACAGCATCAGCCAGCCTTCATGTGCATTTGCAAACATATCTGAGGGTTTTCGTTTTGTTCATTACTCACTGGCATCAAGCCACAGGTAAACTGCCTCTGACAGCAAAACAAACAAACAAACAAAAAAAAAGGTAGGTGGTAGGAGATGAATACAGAAGGGATAAGGAGGGAATAGGTGATGAAAACAGGTAGAGAAAAGATTTGTCCCTTCTTTTATAGGCTACTTTTTGTATAAAGCAACAACTACCACACAGTTTCAACTTCCTAAGCTAGCAGGACCTGGATATGATAGATAAATAAATAAATAAAGCCACATCCCAAAAATTCCACAGGCTAGCCCAGTAACTGAGCAGAACTCTTTGAAACATTATACCTTTGCCAAATGTATGGTTGTTCAGACTTGCTGCACAAAAAAAAGAGGGAGATGAGACAGAACAGCACTGGATCTTTTCTTCTACTTCCAAGTATATTTCTGCGTAGACACTACCAGAAGAAAAAAAGTTAGTCTTTGTATACGTACTGCATCCTGCATGCAGGACTTTTATTACACATCCCCATTGGCAGACTAAGTCCAGCTGAACAGTAAATGAGGATGTTTCACACTCTCACCTGCTGCTCATACAGTACATTTTTTTCTGCTCCTTACCAGCACAGGAAAGACAAAAAAGCCCTGGAATTTTTATTTGTAAACAGACCTGATCTTCAACCTCTCACCTACAGTTCCTACATTACAGCATACATGACTCAAATACTATACAAGCATTAGATGCTGCTCTAGTAAGTTCTATCACCCAAGATGGAGCCCTGAACTACGTGGGGCTGAACTGATTTTTGAGGGTATTGAAGGGCTGCTAAAACTCAAGGGAATTGGCAGTAAAATCAAGAATTCTTATATTACAATTCCATTACAGCATCATTCAGAGGGATTTTCATCACCATGACTAGACCTTACTTCAAAAAGTAAAACAAACAAACACTCTTGTTAAAGGAACATCTTATCTTGTTTATGAAATAAAGATAAAAAATGTATAAGCTGTTTATACATACTGAAAAATAGGACACTTACAGTGCAATTCCTACCATGAAAACATCTTTCAAATCATTAAGAAGCCAGCTACTTGACAGGGTACTGGTAGCCCTAAAGTAGATGCACAGCTGGACAAGCATAAATCCCCTATTTTAAATTGGGCTTATCCCTTTGCTTGTCAGACAATAGTTTCTGTTTTGCAATTCCACTGCCCAGGCACTACGTGAGTTGTAAATCCTCTCCCACAAAGAGCCGAATTCTCTTCCTCAAGTATTGCTATGAAATAAACATATTGATCTCTGAGACCTTCTAAAGCCAAGAACCAACTCCAGGAAAGGAAACTCCAAGCTATGCTGGCATGCAATACATTGTTCTCCCAATTCTTCCATCAAGTACACAAGAGAGGAGACTGCATCAGAGGAAGTTGGGGAATGCACACCTACAGCCATCTGAGCTGCCTTTGCTCAAATGAGAATACTCTGTGGCTGAGGAACCAACTCTACCACAATAGAGCAACCAGCTGAACCTGATGCCTGGAAAGGCTGACCTGGAACAGAGACAAGGCAGAGTAAAAGAAATAAAATAGGTATTTATTGAAAGGATACACCTTAGGCAGTGCAAGAGCCCAAACAGGGCTACACCCAAGTCCAATCCAAAATGGATCCTGGTCACGAGTTTTTACACTTTTATAAGTTTTGGTTCATCCACACATTGGGGTCAATTGTCCAACCACATCCCCAGGCTATGGAGTCTCAGCCCCCTGCCTTGCCCCCTTTCGTTTGCCCTTGTTTCTGCTTTTTGGGTAATGGTTGTCCTTGATTCTCTAGATAGGAAGGGATTGTTCTAACTACCCTGTGAAGAGAACTCACCAACACCCAACATGAAGTTTCAGAGTTACACACTAAGCAGCAGAGAAGCTGAAAAATATAAAAGCTAAAACCCAAAGCATCAAACCTGAAGAGAAAGAATTACTCAAAGTGTAGATTTTTACATGTAGCTTTCTTGAGATGGAAATTCTTATAGACCCTGATTTCAAATCATAAACCAAAAATATAAGTCCTCCCACTATTTCCCACATCTCTCCCCTTGCTTTTAATACATGACAGATGAAAACAGGCTGTTTCACAGAATCACAGAAGCAACTAGGTTGGAAAAGACCTCTGAGATCATAGAGTCCAACCTATGACCAAACCCCACCATGTCAAGTACACCACAGCATTTAGTACCACATCCAGTTTTCCCCTAAACAGCTCCAGGGATGGTAACTCCACCATCTCTGGGCAGCCCATTCCATTTGTTACTAAAATTCTAGTTTCTAATTTTTATATTAAAAAAAAAATAAAATCCTATTTATAAGATCACTGTTAGCTACAGTTTCGCTACCACCTGTAATATCACACAGGGCAGAGTATGTCTTTATAGGGGAAAATAAGCACAAAAAGCATATGGAAAGCTTAATGGAAGAAAAAGCAAGAAAAAAGGTGAGGGAATGGAACTTTAAACTAAGAAACCACCTGTGCAAATATTTGAAATAGCAGGATACTTGTTCCATAACATGTAACATTTTGTAGTAAGAGCCTGAAAATTTGTAAACGTGAATGCTGGTGCATGTTGTATGTCTTGGACTCTTCAAAGAAAGTATTTACGATGAGCACTTCCATGTACATATGATGAGAGCTGGTTTATGTAAAATGAGCAAGAGTCATCTTGCATTAGCAGGTTAGAGAGAGAGAGAATGTATATGTGTTCAATGCATCATAAAACCCCAGTTTTCATCCAGGATGATTTAGAGGAAGAAAGCACATGATGTCAGCAGATCATCCAAATCTGGAACAGACTGCCTGCTAAATAAAATCTGTTGGGGCTGCTGAATGAAACTAAGTTAATTTGGCAGGTGGACTCCTAACCCAAGTTGCTCTTAATTCACAGACGCTTTTTGCCAGACGAGGGAGTCTTGCTTACAAGGCATTTGCAGGGTACTAGGATGGAATGCAAATTCAAATATGTTTCATTGTTCCTCAGGAAAATTCCCCAAAGGGTGCACTGCACTGGAAAATAACAGAGCATCATGCCATCTGCAAGTTCACAGTAGCATAGACGCAAATAATTAGAGTTCAGAGCTGCAAAGAGAATCCTTCCCCTTTCTCCCACTGGATCACCACACTTTTGTTTCTTCTAATTCAGCCAGACACCCAAAAACTTGTGAACAAATGCAACAAGCAAGGTCACCCCTGACAATAAGCAGTCCAAGGCTTTTGGGGCATTTTTGCCCCTAGATCTTCCAGCTCAGCCACCCTATTAGGAGCACACAGCCCATATTCCTAGAGCACAGAGCTCACAACACTACACTGACTTCTTATCTGCTCATCAGCGTGGACAGAAGGTACAGGAAACCAAATTCACCAGCGAAAGCAACCATGTACCTTGCTGAGCTCTCCCAGATGAGGATGGTGGCTTGGGTCTTAGTCAGTGTACTTGGAAGTGTGCAGAACCTACAGACACAGCAAGTGTGTCTCCAGCAGGAGTATAGCATTACTTCCTTACTGCAAAACACATTTTTCATCTATATAGTGCCACTGAAGAGTTTCACATCAATGTTTATATCTAAGGATTTTCCAACTCCATTAAAGTAGAATTTGAAAAAAACAAAAAGTGGCCTCCTGGTGACTTCAGTGTTCAGTTTAAGACTGTCAGCATACAGATATGTTAGTGATTAGCATCATCCCAAGGGCTGCACACAGACATATCTCAGCAGCCCGTTTGGTCCACAGCTCCTTAATGACAATGCCTGTCTCTCTGCTGAAGCAGTTCTGCAATTATTCCTTTAGCCTGTGACCCAATGACAAGCTAAAATGATGTGAATGAATGTGATGGAGTCCATCCACTCTTTTCTTAATTCTTCTGAGATTACTGAGTACAGGCTGGCAGAGTTTCAAAGTAGTAGAATGTAACATTTCAATCCTGGTTTTTCAGATTAAAAATCTTAGTGTGTGGTAGGGAAGATAGAGAGGAGTGATGGGGCAACAGAGCTGGGTTAGAAGCAGTTCTTATGAAAAGCCAAACAATTACACTGAAGCTTACTTTCAACCAACATTAGAAACGCCCAGAAAAATAACACCATCATTATACTGAAAAATGTGTAAATCATGTTTCTAGTGTGCATGACTGTATATTTAATTAAAACTGGATACAACAGTTATTGTATGTTAAACAGCAATCTAAAAAGCACTTAAGTTGAAGAACATTACAATAAATAAGTACTGACTTCTGCGTGCTAAGTCGTGCACGATTGTAACAGGCTGAAAATGAAAACGTGTCCATTTTCAGCCTCAGAGGCCTTTAATAAACTATCATTCCTCTTTTATTCATTTGCAAGACCTGAAGTAGCTCCTACTCTTCATTCAGCTAGCAGTCCTCTTTACCACAAATCACATTAGTGCTCTTGCCACTCCCTTTTCCTACTTTGTACAGAAATCTTTCACCACTCCCCACCAGCTTCATTACATCCATTCTAAACCCTGCCCAGTGCTTCAACAATCAAAGGTCTGCAGGAAAAAAGGTATGAGAAGTCTCACTTTTCAAATCTTAACTTCTACTGCAGAATGAGAATGAGTTAAAAAAACTCAGGTTTCTTCACATCTATGAATCAAATTCAAGTCCAAGGAAATTACCTGGCTGGAATGGGAAAGTAATTGAAAAAGTGCTAACAATTGCAGTCCCTCTCTTTTTTTATAAAACAAGAATAGAAAGGCCCATTAAATTGCAACTTGATAAGGAGGAAAACAGTACCTCCTTGTATGAGACATTCAAACAGACCTTGAAACAGTTAAAAAAAGTATAACAAGTATTATTAAGAGGAAGAGACTTAACAATGACAAAGTAAACTTGACATTTAGTGCTCCAAAATGTGAAGAAGCAGAGACAAAGCTGAAGAAACTTCCCAAGTCCATGACCAGCATTCTACTTGCTAAACTACCCAACCACTTCTCACTACCACAGTATTGTAACTCCGATCAATGGTATTTATTAATGGAAGGCCTCAAGAGATGAAAATTTCAGGGTGCAACAAGAAAGAACAAATATACATGAAACCAAATCCTATGGAGGACAGCCTCTTTTCCAGCTCTCTTGTTGCATGATATTCTGCATCACAGTATGACATGAATGAATGCCTTCCAAAAGAGAAGCAAGAAGCAAACACAGGCAAAAATGTATTTGGAAATAATTTTGCAGGTCATATTTTGAAAATAAATATCCTTTTAGACTACACGTATCTCACAACAACCTTTTCAAAGCCCCTAACCTACCAGCATGCTGCTTACTTGAGTACTACTGAAAACCAGCTGTGTTCAATGCAGACATTCTATGACCATGTCCTTCCTCCAGGATAAACATGACAAAACCTACACAGCACATCCCCATCTCATGAGGCAAGTAGCCATACAGTAATGTTCCTCAATTTTGGAGATACAGCCTTCCATCTTACCCAAAGAAGAGTAAGCCAAGTTTTCCAGGTACTTGCATGTTAGTAATTCAGCATCCCCTCACCTGAAATCACTTCTGTCCTGTACAAAAGTAAACAACACAATGTAAATTGTCAGATTTAGGAACAGGTCCATAAATCCATGGAAGCTTCACTAGAATGATTCAGAGCTTCACAAAACATCCATTTTCACAGAATTTCATCATATTGGTTGACCAAAAACACTTTCTCTGAGTAATCAGCTAGTTGCAGAGTTCCCTTTAATGAATTTAAGATACACTGTGAGCTACATTGAGAGGACTGCTTAGAACTCCCATTAAGGACAATGTAGCTGCAACAAAAATACATTTCACTATTTCCTTCTCTTCCTTTTTTCCTTTTCAACACCACACCACTGGCACAGCACTATGAAGTATTGTTACAACTATGCTTTTCAGGACATGGATGTGTCCTAAAGGGCCTATCATTGATTGTTCTGAATAATACTTCTTAACTGAAAAGGAAAAGATGTAACAGGAATAAAGAGGTCAGCTATTAAAAAAAAAAAAAAAAAAAGAGGAATTCTTAAAATACTTTAAAATCTCATTATTTAATGATGAAGATCACAGAGATGTCCCTTTCCATGAGTTGTGAGGTCCTCCTGTAAAGTACTTTACCTTTATTTGCCAGACACCATTTCCAATAATTAAACTTCCTGGACTTCTCATTCTACATGGTGACTTCATGCTGACATAGTATTGACATAAATTTTCTGATATAGAACTGATTCTTTGCCAGCTAAGAGGCAACTTTCTGACAGTGAAATTGAATATTGAGGAACACTAACACCATTCTGAAGCATGGAATTTTTTTAAAAAGAAAAGGACAAAAATTTTAAAAAGAAAAAGAATATGAAAGCTTTTATCAGTTGTTTTTGTTTCTAGTGTAGCAGACATGGAAAAACCACTTAACTGTTACTGCAGATGTCAGGAAGAACTGCTGTTAGACAATTTCAATCTCTGCACAGGTTCTCAAAGAAAGCATTTTCAGATGACAGAAAATGCAATAGAGGACAATAAGCATAAAAGAAAAAACACACAAACGTGTCTTACTTTAGATTGAAGGGCACTGCAGGAGAAACTCACACTGATTTATCCTATTTTCATGGAGCTATGAAGATAAATAGTGAAAGAGCAAGCAGAGCTCCATCACCTGTTCCATACAGCTAGGGACAGTCAGAGCTTACAGTGACAAAACCACTGCAATACAAATCATTTAACAGCAGAGAAGCTGAGAAGTACAGACAATGTACTCAGGGAGGTGACTCGGCTCCCTGGGGTTGGGGCTCTATTTGAAAGCCTTCCTTCCAAATACAACTCACAGGGAATGAAATTACTAATTTGAATACAGGTAGAGACCATGGTTCTCTTCAAGCATAACCCACAACCTTCCTGGTAGAAGAACTTTCATGCTTAGTTCACTACAAGTTTTAGCTTTAAACAAATCCTCAAAAAGGCTTCTGAGAGTAAAATGGTTTTCTATTCTTTTTGGTATTCTTCCTCACTGCAGAACTGTTCACACCTTTGTCAGAACAGCCAGACGCACCACAGCCATTCTTTTGGGTAGAAACAAAAGTAAGGAAGATTAATTGGCCACCTTCAGGCACTGAGAGAGATGAGCATTTGAAATAAACATAAGGGTAAGAAAATGAGAAGTAATTAACCTTTCTGGCTCATCTGTCTCCCTGTGCTTGCAACCTGGCATGCAGTTTTGTCACATCAATGAGAAAATATCTGATACAGGTACTGGTACTTTCATCAGCCCAGCACTCTTCAGTGTTCCCTATGAGATGAAAATAAAGCATATTCCTCCTTCTGAACCATCACCAGCATGGAGGTGAGTATAGAGACTATTTCCAAAAGGCAAAAACCATTAAAAAAAATGAATTCTTCATTAAAGGAAAAGCATTTTTTGGCACATTTAAGTATCTGGTACACGTGTGTATCATTGAAAAGTGTTCTGCAATAGCCATTTTTGAACCAATATCCTCTATATGAGGTAAGAGCATGTTGGGCAATGGGAACTCAGCTTTTTATCCCACCAATCACTTGATTTTCAACTCTGAATCAGTCATAACTGGTTGATGTATTGCAGGAGTAGATTAGATCACCAAAAGAGAGTTTTGGGTGGAAGTGTCATGAAGACTTATTCAGTAAGAGGCTAACAATGTTGTTTAAATCATAGAAGGAGGAAAAGCAAAATAAAACCAAAACAAACACGAGAAAATTCTGCATAATATGAAGATGCAGTCTACTGTATAATTCTCGTTTACTAACCTTGCATTTTGTTTTTCCATGATGTCAACAGAAGACTCAGTTCAATAGAAACTACTTACATATGGCCAATGCTTGTTCTAACTAAAAATAAAAGAAGAAAAAGCAACAAACTTCTCATGTTACATGGCTGTGCTGCGTGTACAATCCACTGCACAGCCCCCGTTCTGTACAAATAGCCCAAGAATTTCTCAGCCTGTTACTGTTATCTTCAGTACACGGGCTGGGGAGGCACAAGCACAGCTGGAAAAGTCTCCTCTTGGACATTCAGCCAAAGGAATAGGACAGAAGAGTTGGTTGGGAGAATTAGCAGCTGTAGGTTAAGATCAAGAACTTCCTAGCACAAAAGCAGTTTTCTTAGAAAGTCAGACACCTGTGAATAGCCCTCCAGTCCCCTAACAAGCAAGGACTAAAAATTTTCTAACAACTGAACTGAAACTCACTTGTTTAAATTAAACTCTACTCCTATTGTACTGAGAGGGAAGTAGAACCTCCTATGGGTGTTTTCAGAGTTCACAACAGAGAAGAATCCTTTTTTCTTTAGTATCCTTTTTATCTTAGATAACAATGACATTGTGAAGTGCATGCAGTGATGAAGACCATAGAATTTCACATACATCGAGACTCCTTCCTCTTTTACTCCCTCCCACTTCCCTCACCACACCCCAGAGTGATCATCTTTTTCAATTTGTCATATGAAAGCCGCTCAAAAGAAAATTTATTCTCCATCACCATATAATCTCCACTGATGAATGATCATCACTCTACCAATTTACACAGAAAGACTTCAGCAAAATACAAGAGCTTTTCAAACTAACAAAGACTTGACTGATTTGA
Organism: Sturnus vulgaris; assembly: GCF_052056855.1. NCBI lineage: Eukaryota > Metazoa > Chordata > Aves > Passeriformes > Sturnidae > Sturnus > Sturnus vulgaris. The sequence goes on from NC_142250.1 coordinate 11,002,359, forward strand.
GTTGTACATAATCTCTAGCCATCTCGAGTTGAGTTTTCCTGTACAAAACGGGACAGTGATGCTCTCCTGGAGAGCACAGCCACTCACCTCACACACCTCGTTCCCCTCCTGCATCATACACACAAGGGGAAGATCAGTGCTGTGTCCGCAGTGAAGAAAGAACTAGTGACAGCAAGACTGCCAAGCTTTAAAGAGAGCCTTGGCAGTGCAAATTCTACTTTTAGAAAAGCACTTTTTTTGTTTGTTTTTGCTATGGGTCAGTAGTTTGAATTCTGTCCAAGTCAATACCACACAAAGGTTGTTATCTGATGTCTGATCTTGAGGTGCTAAATGATCTCAACTCTGACAGCAGAATCTCACCATCTTCCCTCTCTGGGGGCTACTCTGACATGTCTGGAAGGGGTGATTGCATTCAGCTGCTCTGAGCACAAGCTCATAGAAAAACACCCTCATTAGAACTGTCACCTTACACCCAGCTCTCCACAGAGAAGTTAAAGACTCCAGCCAGCAAGTGACCTCTTCTGTCCTGCAGCAATTCCCCGAGGACTGAGGCAGCTCATGGAACAAGCTTGGAGATTACAACCTGTATCTGGACTCACGGGTTACAATTTTCCCTTTGGTTAATCAAGACCTTTTTACATAGTGCAATAAAAACTAACAAAGCAAAAAATTAAGAAGTAACACCTTCTAAGTAAAAGGAAATAGGGCTAGTGGACCTAATAATTGTGAAGAACACATCAGATTTTGTTGTTGCAAGCGACGACAGGAGTTTCTATTAAACCAACAGAAGTATGGAAAAGGCAAGAATCCCAAGTCTGGTGAAGTTGAAACATTTAATCTTCTGCTAATATACTGCTAATATTTTTGAATATGACATCCAACAGAGGCTATATTCACCCTAAAGTATCTAACAAACCTAATCCCTGAAAAGACTCACAGATTTTTACAAGGTTTGTTTACCACACTGTTTCATTCCAGTCCACTGCTCCAACTCCAGATTTTAAAAAACATAAATGGTATTCTCAGCTCCAAGAAAAAAAAAAAAAAACAGCAGACCACGTTCAGTATTGTTCCATTTACAAGTTAGAGCTTTAGCATCCTAAACCCCCATGCAATTAGAGATGGGAACTGCCCAATAAGCAGCAATGCTTGCATCTCGCTCTGGAAGGTCCCCAGATAGATTATTTACAATCTGTAACATTTTTATAGATCATAAGGCTGGTTTACATCTTTTTTTATGAGATGTTTTAAAATTTATAAGTTTTCATTTCCCCCTCCCTTGGAGTCCAGTTATTAGTTATTAAAGAAGAGGCTTTATAGGTAGCAGGGAAGAAGGAAATGATCAGATTTAATAACAAACAGAAAAAAAACTGTAGAATATTTCAACTCCTTCATTCTATAAAAGAATGGTGAATAAACTACTTTGGTAGGACAGTGCTTAATCTTTTAAGATACTTTTGAACACTTCTGAATCCATTTATAGCCTATGTTAGCAAATATGACACCAACATTATAATTTATTCTAAGTATACAGTTCAAGAAGAACAACTTTAGAACATTTTATTTTAAAAATAGGTTTTAATTGATAATCAAAAATTCATAGAGAACTAGAAATTTCACAAAAACTCAAACCTAGAGCATCATAAATTTTAATGCCATAAATTACTACTCACTTCTGCTATCATGCAGAAGAAAATTTTGACTTAGCAATAAAAACCCTACACACAAACCTAGAATACCTTTGTTCCAACATTTAGAATGGTTTTCTCTCTATTTCTCCTCTTTCTTTTGTATTTAAAATACTTGAACTAGGCGGCTAAGGTTATTTACAGGGAAGAGAGGACAAATACCAATGAAGAACTTCAAATAAATATACTTCATACTGACTCATGAGAATAAAGTGCAACTACAGAAATTCAACTCTAAGCAAACCAGCTCTAAGCTACACAGATAGATTAGGATCTATGACTTAATCATACATTTTCCTTAGAGGGTCTTAGAATTTTTTTAATAAATATTTTACTATTAATAACATGTAGTCTCCAGATCATTTTAAGATACTTATCTTGAAGAACGAATCTTTGTCGTTGAAAATTATGCTTTTATCATATTAACTGCCTTGTTTTTTAAAATCTTATCTACCTTTTTTCACCAAGATATTCATTTCTGTTTTGTACAGCATTCATCTCTATCTTTAAAAAGACCAGCTGAACAAGCGTAAGGAAACTAAAAATACCTTGTTTTTCAATAGGTGAAGTAGCACATAGTGTAGTTATTATCGTTAATAAAAAAAAGTAGTAGTATTATATTTATCTTTGAAGAAAAAAAGAACTTAAGAACCATTTTTCAGTAAGATGCAGACAATATTCAGAAGATGTATATTCAAATTAAATTGAATAGCTTAAGCCATGTCATACAACCCTAATCAAGCACAGTAGTTTTAAAGGATGCATTTTCACAAGAGAAAAAATTCAGCATTTGAAAAAAAAACCCCTCACTACATATAAATGTCACTGCATTCTTAATTTCAAAGATAAGCCATTAACATTCACATAAATGGAGTTTTGTGGCAAATGCAAGAGCAGAAAGCTGAACTAACTTTCTCATACAAACATGTTGCTACAAAAGCAGTCACTCCCTATAATACAAGATTTGAAGAAAATGTTTCCAATTTAGAGTGATATTTTTAAGTAAAAGAATCAGTAGAACAGAAGCCAAATGTCTGATAAATATATAAATATACGTAACAACCACTGTTTAAAAAAAACCAAAACCAAACCAAAAATTTTAAAAACAAACAAACAAAAAACATGAAAAATAAAGCATACAAAGGTCCTGACATACCCAGACAAGCAACAAGTATGCTGAAAAGAATAATTAGCAAAGCACAAATATTTGTGAGGTAGTCAAACACAGCCTTCCACTCACAAGGAAATTGGGCAGTAAAGAGGAGAAACAGAACAGATAAGTGGCAATTTTATTTAGAAATTCAAGGGTTGTTTTCCCAACAAACCTGTGTCTCAGTTTCATTAATCCATAGGTCAACCGAAGTATATTGGCAAAGGTACCTCAAGCCATCTCCACACCTTTTGGCTCAAAAAAAAGATCTACCTCTTCCCTCTTGAGGTCATATTACCACCAGATTCAAGAGAGAAAAGGGGGAGAAAGATAGAGAGAACTTTTGAGTTGAGTTTGGGGCAAAATTTCAGTTTCTGAAGCTCAGAAAGCCTCACAAGGATTCTTACACAAAAAGACAGAAATTAAGCTCAGAGACACGTGACTCCTCTTGATTTCACACAAGGTCATGACTTGCATGCCTGCTCAGCAGCTGGACAAATTCCACGTGGACTATTCTGGAAGGCATTGTGCATGAGGATTTCCATCTACCAGAACATGTCTCATTCAATTTAAAAAAGCAAAGTAGGTTTTAAGCATATGAATCTGTAAAATCAATACCAAAAGGCACAATTTCTATTGTTTACATTCCTTGACCAAAAATGACAATCACATTTCACAGGTTATTCACTGCCTTATCAAATACATTAATAGAATTGCAATAACCACACAGTCAGATATCAGCATGTTCTGTTTGAAACATGATAAAAAATTTTCAGAACTATAGTTTAAGTGGATAACTTTTGCAAAGCCAGTCTTCCACTGCAACTGCTGAGGGACCACATAAATATAAACATAATTCTGGTGGTACTCAAAAACCCCTTGGCCAGATGAAGCAGCAAACTTTAGTACTGGGTTGGCTCCCTTGCACAATTGCTGTCAGAGATCTGTCATAGTTGAAAATCTGCAGATATCAGCTGCTCAGTATTCAGTCCCCAAGAGCAAAGGAGTTATGCACTGCACTACAACTCAGCTCCCAATACTCTATCCAAGACTGCAAGTGTTGCACATAAAGCACCAACTCTAAGTACAGAGGAAAGCACTTTGAGCACGTCAGGTCACAGTATGGAACAGCTGGGACTTCTACCTTCAGCTCTGTTCAACTCATGAGTACTTGATCAAACAATCCAGCACCCAAGACTGCAGCACTCCAAAACATTGGTAATCTGCCTCATGTATTGTTCCATGAAACAATAAAGAGCTCAATATCTCTCCCACTGCTTTATGAGGTCAGCCTTTCTCTCCCTTGAATAATACATCACTGTTATGGAAATGTGTGCTCCTCAAGCTGCTTCCAAAAAAAGTTAAAAACCTCCTCCTCCTCAAGCCCAGTCCACTACAGAATAAGTAGTGAATCATCTTTACTATAAATGCAGACTTTTTTCCAGCTACATTTCCCTTCCAAAGAACAAAATTGTTTTGCTCATGGTTTAACTAATATCACAGAATTGCACCCCTCCCTGGGCAGCTGTTCCAGTGCTCTGCCACTCTTAACATAAAGAATTTCTTCCTCATGTCATTCAACATCAAGTGCCACAAAAGGATTCTCCCACCTCCACTAGTTCCATGCAAACTGACACACAGTTTAAATAGAGAATAGTTGTAAAAAGTTGGTACCAACAACACCTAGAAAAAAACTATGAAGTAGAGCTTTTATTTCTTCAAGTAATATTGCTCAGTTGTTCTGAAATTAATTTAGCAAGATGATCAAATAAAACCTTAATTAACTCAAGTTATTCTCTCAGGTGTTGTGATCCACCGAGAACTTTAACAAAATACACTTCCTACACTTTTTTTCTGGAAGCAAGAGTAGATCCTCACTATTCTGGTGGTTTCAAGAGGCAAGGTGAGGGGGGATAAATGAGAGTGGAGTACAAGTAGCTCTGTAAGTAGGAAAACTAGCCAGAGTCATTTCCAATGGATTTGTGTCCTAACAGGAGCCAATTCTGGAATGTAAAACAAACTCTTTCAGGAACTACAAGGGCTTCCATGGCCAAGAAGCAAATAAGACTGTTCACCTGCTCTTGGAAACTCAGTTGTGGTAAAAAACAGGGAAGAACCTGCTCCAAGCACAGGGCCTCCTTCACAGCAGGGAATCCTAATAGGATCTCCCCAAAACAGCCCTCTCTTCTTCGATTTTGCTCTCCTGTCAAGTTCAGCTGAAATTAAACCAGACTACAAGAGAAGAGGAAATACACATGTAGGCACAAACAAATTTCCCTTGGAAAACAAGATACAATTGTAAAAGTAATATGAAAAGTTTTGTTAGCTGGGATTAGTACAAATCACACTATGTGTTTCTGTTTCATAACTGTGCTATCTTGTTTATGCTACAAGTTCTCAAATTGCCTTAAACTTCACATTTTTATAAATAACTGTGTATGCATGCTTAAACAAAGATCCCTGATTATACAGACATATAAAAACCAGAATGAGTTATACTATTCCTCCTTTTTGGTTACTCAGCATTATCTAACCTCTGAAAAAATGTCTGAAAACACTCTGCATTAGCCAGTTGTATCATGAAGGAAAAAGCCTCCATTAAAAAAAAATACCAGAAATAACCCTTTTAAAGAAAGTAATCCAGATTGAATAAGAGTGCCCATGAATCACTACTCTCTGGTTTACTTCCTTAATAATTGGTAGCATCCTATGTTACGAGACAAAAAAAAAAATATTACTTCTACATACAAAATGCATCATTTATGACAAGGCTTTATTGTAACTTCTCATAAGCATACATAGTTTTATATTTCAATTGAAGTACTTTCATCTGTGCCCCTTCCACAGTTTTCATGCTATTTTAAGATATAAAAGACCTACAAAAACTGCTAATATCACAGGTATATGTGATTTTTCCAGTATGTTGGATTCCTGTTTCCCTTACAGCAAATAGCTCTTCATCACTGCAAAAGGTATAGTCCAGCCCCACAGCAAAAGGACACCATCCATGTCAAACCCTAGAAAGCTTTGGCACGCTCTCAAACTACAAACAGCACACAAACATCACAATTCATCTTTTTGAATAAATAGTGGCAGGAAAGGAGAAATGGCACACTGTCCCCCACAGTCACAATGGCACAACAAGCCAGGAAAAATATATCACCCAGGAGATAGATTAAAAAGAATCCATAAAATGTGATGAAGAGTAAAATTGGAACAGTAGAAGGGAAGATGAAAGCAATACATTCACTTAACCTTAATTACTGAGTTTGGGGCTTGTCTCACCCTCCCCCCACATCTGCATTTGCTTAATCTTGTGGAATTCAAACTATCACTTTCTTTAAACATTCTTTTAAACACAGTCCTAGAAGTGGCAGTCAGATTAATCATCATTATTAAGAACATGACATGTAATGCAAATTGCTAAAGCTGCCCCATTTTGCACCAGACTGGGACCTGGGTATGATTACCAGGAGATGGAGTCATTTTCCCCTCACTTTCTTAGTCTACAAAACATACAAATTTTTGTATGTTAGTGTGCAAAGTGGGAGCCCTCTGTGGGAAATGCCAGAAGCAAAATAACCACCACCACCTCCCATAATCACTTACACAGCTGGCATTTACCTTGTTCCTGAAAGAGTTGAGGGATGTTTAAGTTTTATCAAAGAAGAGATTAAAAGATGTTTCTCCCATCTCAGGGAAGTGCCCTACATGTTTCACTGACTACTGTCTGATGGAGTAGTGCTGTCATAATCATCCCCTGTCCTTTGTGAGTAGTGGAAAAGGCAATATTTTCATCTATCCTTATTAAAATAATAAAAATCCAAATATAAATAGTTTTATTCAAATGAGAAGCATTTATAATCCTTTAAATTCATCTCAATAGATACTTCACACTTATCCTCCATTCCCCAACTTCAGTTGAAAAAAAAAAAATCCTTATTTAAAAAAAATATTAATTAATTCCCATGCTTTATCTATATCAGCAAGTAATTAAAGACAGTGTGAGGAGATCTTGCACTGAGAGCAGTGAACCAGCTGGTGCTGATCACCAAGTGCTCCCAGAATAGGATTACAGGGCTTTACTTGGGACTAGCACTGATCCAGTGCCGTGGGCTAACTTCCCCTTATCAGCTTTGGGAGTGCTCCTGGAAAGCACCTTCCTGTTGAATTTAATTTGAAAAAGCCTGGTTTGTGAAGTCTGAAATTACTTCATGACACAAACCAGAAGGTGCTAACTGGAGCTGAGACTGATTTCAAAATTAACCTAGTGATGTAAACTCGTATCTACAACACACTCACACACTTAAGTCCCTGTTGTGGTATCAATGTTTTTTTGCTGAAGGTCCTCCAAGAAAATGTGCAAAGCATCCCCACCTGCATTAGTGCAAGAATTAAAACAATCTCACAGCTTTCACCTGTGCTGAGAAGTACAAAAGAGAGAGGCTGGTCCAAGGGCAGTTACAACATAGGTGCTGCTTTCCCTGCCCCTAACACACTTCACCTGGCTCTCCACTGCATGGTCTGTTTCTCACCTTCCAAAGCATAAAATCAGTCCTAGATGAAATTGAAAAGAACTATTATGTCAAGAGCTCAAACCTCTTTGCAGGTGTATTGCTATGAGTCTTTGTATCATAAATATCAACTTCCATGTATGCCTCAGCTTTTAAGAGGTCCACAAAAAGTCATAACCAATCCCAACTTGATTTGAAAAAAAAATCTTTTTTTATTGCTAAAGGCCAAAACAATAGCTTACACCTTCAGCTTAATGCTAAAACTACTCAAATATACTCAAAAGTATTAAGACTATTATTAGTAAACCTTAAAAAAATTCAGCAAGAGTTTCTCTATCAAAATAGATAAATGGCTGATTCATTAAGTATAAGAACAAAGTCTGATAAAATTACTTTAATAAATAAGATTTAACTTTGAATTTTAATTCAAAAAATAATAATTTTAAAATTACTTGGCCCAGCATGTAGGAAAAACAAAATACTTGTTTATTCAAGTGTGTTATGCCTCAACTTCCGGACAAGACACAAACTTCTGCTAGCTCAAACCTCTTGTGCTGAAGTATACCCAAAAATCCATTGTTATAACATCCTGCCCTATACTGTGGAATGCCTGGGTGATACGTGATGCCTGAAATTTTGCATGTATCCAGCAGGGAAGATGTTAAATCATGGAAATAAAAGCAGAGGAGTGAAGAGAGAAAGCAGAAATCTCTAACACACCTTATAATGTTTGAACAACCGTATCCTCACCACATCCTTACTTGAGGGCAGCAAGAATAAATCCCTGGCTAAGACTGGATTTCAAGCAGCTGAGTTTATTTCTCCTTATTTTAGGGCTAGAGGAGATATCTCAATTTCTGCTCTGGGTGTGAAGTGGAAGTGGGTTTTTTATTGGTAGCTGAAGGCTTGGCTAGAGTTCCTAAGGGCAGTCTGCAGACCATTCATCATTGATTTAATTATTCCTTTTTTTACATTCCCAGAGCTACTTAAGGTTGGATTTCAATGGCAGTAAATTTGTCTAATAGAAAAAAAGAAATACTTCCTAACAGGCAGCCACAGTAACCCCCCCCCCCAACAACTGCACACATCATCCCTTCCACCCTTCAGGAGAGATGTTGTTTTGGGAGGTAAAGCAACCCATTCTACCAGAGACAGGTAACAGCAGTATAAACTCTCATTACGAGTGGCACTCCAGATAAAAGCTTTCAGAGATGACAGTGATGAAAATTCATGGTTGATAAATCAATACCACATATGAATGGTATGAAATAAAATAATCAATGGATTACAGTTCTGTATGTACCCCATCAAGACAGGAATCAGTCATTCAAAGTGGGAGCTAAAATAAAAACCTCTCTCTAAATGAGCTAGTGGGATCAACAGTAATCCTTCACAGCAGGAAATGTGCACCCTACAGCACTTAACAGAGCTCAAAAAATACAATTTAAGAGTTCATTTACACACTGGTAGTTTAGGAACACTGAGCTGCCTTTCAGCTGATAGATATCTCACAGTTTTTGCAGCCTCTGAAATAAATCCTTGTAATGCAAAGTGTGCCATTGGCATTCACAAAAGGTGAAACAGTCCCCCCAAACAAAATCAAACTATACCCCTGAACAGTTATTCAGAAGCCTCTGGAATAAGTTAATGCAAAGAAACTTCTGTTTATTAACAGCTAGCAATTAAAGCCCCAGAGCATACACCTTGTTTCATTTCAAACCTTTGTAATTTGTATGAAAAAAGTCTCTAGAAGAGGCAGAATAAAAATGAAGTGCCTGTTAAAATGTGAGATAGCTGTAACTAATTATAAACCACAATAAGATTCAACTGGTGCTTTAAAAATATTTGGTCTAAGTTTCCTAATACTAGAGCTTAGCAGTTACCCAGCCAAGCTTTTCCAACAAACCTTCTAACTCTATATCCTCTAGTTTTCCAAAGGGGATATTGTTACAGAAAGAGAGAATGAAGCAGGAGAGAATGAATCCATAGAGTACTGGGTGTAATATCTGCCCCCCAGCATAAGAACAGATAAATCCAAAGTAACTTCTAGTATGCATCATTCAAAATCTGTCTCATCCACCAGTATTCCATAAAACACACAAAAATCTTGATCTCAGTCTACTTTACTAACAATTAAGAGCCAATGCAATAGCCAAGCTGCATTAAGTCAATCAACGTGAAATCTAATGGATTTTACTTTAAAACAGTACATGAAATTATAGGATATGCAATAGAATTGCCTTCCTGGAGGCACAACAGTTACCTACCCATGGTTTCCAGATAGCCAACACATCCAAATACCAGGTAATTAACAATCCCCTACCCAAAAGGGCCTAGGTCTGAAACATGGATAAGTTTTTGTCAATCTTCTAACTAAGGCTTAACTCTTTCCAGCCCAGATACTTTCTACACATCGATCTTCTTACTCTGAGACAGTCCTGGAAAGTATTTATGCCTTACCTAGCTCACAAACACAAAATAAGCCTCCTAATATATACAAAAATGTATGTCACAATAAGCAAAAGAGACCCAAAGTAGAGCAAGTAAGTAAGCCTTATTTGTTACCCACAGAGACAAGCTATACCATCGACTCCTAAAACGCAGAAATCTGACCTGAGAGCTCTTGTTTGAAGGAAGGAAAGCAGGCAGAGCTTCAGCAGACGCTCTCTGGAGCACCCTCAGTGTTGTGCTGCAGCAAGGCCACCTCTGTGCCAGGTGTTTGCCAGTTCCCTTCCCCAGGCTCCCTCACAGCTGCCCCTATTGCTGTTTGCTGAGCCCACACCTGCTGTGCACCTGGAGTTCTCTGGAGCCCCCAGTGCCCTCCCTTCCAGGCCTATCTATGCCAGAAATCCTCTAACACAACACTGCTGGATTCAACGTGTGGGCAAAAAGAATTTAACCCTGGGCTTGACCTGGCTGCTGTTGCATTCAGTGGTAACTCTCCCAGCTGATTTCAGTTCAACTTTCCTGCTGGGGAGCTGCAATATTCCACAGTGTTCACAAAGGAGAGTGTCAGGAGAAAATAGGCAGGGCTCTGTCCTATGGTGATGGGAGCAATCAGTCTTTACACTGCCAGACAGACAGTTATACCAGAACTGCTGTCAATGCAAAAATCTCTCAACAGAAGAAAAGATCTTTCTTTAGCCCAAAGAGCTGAGTATCCACGTCTTTAAGAGAGGCAGAACTGCAGAAGCTTTGTTACTCACCTTGCTAAAGCTTGATCAAAGCTATTTCTTCCTTCAAGAAGTCATATTCTCCTTACTCACTGAATCAAAATAGTGTACAGAAACACAACAACCACTCATTTATTTTATAGCATTCCTATAAAATTTCTGTAAAATATTTCTACTGGTTTTCCTAAACATCATTTTTTCTTCAATACTAGTTTTAAAGATTTAAGAAAATGGAACTTTCATAAAGAGATGGGGACTCAACCTATAAGTATCTGCATAAAATTAAAGTCTTGATAAATCGATGATGCCAAACAAGCACGGGCAATTTTTTGCCCTCCACATCTGAAAGCTCAGATTCTGGAGTTTGTCGGATTCAATAAACACGATCCATTAGATGATGGAGAAAATGAATCCTACTACATCAAGTAATATAAAAAATTCATTTGAGATGCTGGATTTCATCTCAAAAACATGGCCCTTTTCCAGGAGGAAGTAGTAAAAAGTAACACTATTTGCTTTAGCCTAATAGATACTTCATCCAGGTATGTTGTTTGAGATATGGAGCTAAATTTTATTCTAACTCTGAAAATCAAAGCCTGTACTGTTCTGTCTTCTTATCTGCACAAATTAGCATACCCATAAGCATACATAATTTAGTAATTTTGTCAAGAGATTCTGAAAATAATAATAAAAAATGTTTTCTTTAATAAATAATAAATATATGGGTAACAGTTTGTTTCATGCAGAGGGAACTTGAGAAAGAAATGATGCAGTGGCTGCATCCATCAGCAGTCTAGGGAGACATTAGAAGTTCCAGGTATGAAGGGAGTGTAATTTCTTCTTCACTGTGTAGATATGTAAGTAAAGTCACAGTTCTCTGGCTCAAGAAGTTCTGCATCTTTGAACCAGACAACAATACTAAACTTCTCAAGAGTTATATAAGCACTGCTTTCCCTATTTCAGAGAAGGAAAATTGTGTTAAGGCTAAGAAATTTTTTGGTTTTTTTAAATAGGCATGGCTTCAAAGGGGCCTAACTCCAAAAAATGGACTAAAGAGGAGCAAAGAGGTGTAGAGTGAGGAAAGGTTAGTCAGGGCAATGAAGAATGAAACCTGGTTGCCAGCTGTCACCCCCCTGCAAGTGACTGGACTGACTCCTTTAGAAACTTCTGCTGGGGGTTCCTTATCTGTAGGAAAACTTTCTGCTCTCTGAAGGTACAAGAAAGTCAATTAACTTACATTTGTTAAATGTGCTGGGGCATTTATATTGCAGTGCCACAAAGTAAGAAGCTTTATAAGAAACTTTGATGCAGTCATAACAATTAAGCTGTTTTATTAGTACTATACTATTCAAAGTAGGGTATGAATCCTTCGTGATATAATTTAAAAACTCTCTCTGATCCTACAAGCTCACAGTCTAAAACCTTCATCCAACACACATTTAGAACATGCATTCTAGAGCCTGCACCAACATCCACAAAAAGAGAATGGAAATGTCTCTTTCCTTCTTTCACTGACCTTTCTATTTTCTTCACCTGAACTTCACCAGAATCAGTATCTTGTAAAATCAGAGCCAGTTCTCATAACCACAGATTTCATTTCTCAGACAGCAATAACATCTTAACATAAATCATTCTAATTGTTCACCATAATAAATACTCAAAATGAATTCTTCACAGACACTGTTAGTTTTTAAGACCAATTTATGTAAATCATATACAATGGCAAAGAAAAATATATTTAAGACTTGAAATTGTACTGTTTGCATATCAGGCATCTGGGCCCTAGCAACTGGAATATTGCCTACTCTGACTGATATTCATTAGTATCTGTGCTCCACAGAGATCCAAGACAGCGAATACATTCCCTAGATTTGAGGCAGTAAGATGAAGGAAGGAGGTAGACAGAAGGGGAAAACTATACTTGAAATTGTATGGGTCATATCACTGCACCAAATGCCCTTTAGCCCTCCCACACTGTTCCTTTCTATACCTGAACAACCTTTTCCTCCTCTCCCAAGGAGTGTACACAGGAACACTCCTCCATCATCTCCAGGTGACATGGAGAGTGCCCATCATTATCCATCTAAAACACTTTATACAAGTAGTTTATTTAACACATCCTTAATAGCAAAGTTTGTATTTTAAAGACTGTCTTCTAATAAGCAGGAGAACCTTTGGTAATTCAAGTTTACTTTGGCACTCACTACGTGATGGTGTAGTGCCCTTAGGGGTCTGAGGACTAAGAATGCAAGATTAAACACAAGCAGTAAGAGCTTGGTTACCATCAATGCCATCAAAACCTCTAAATCTGCAGACTGTTTTAAAATGCACCCTCCTTTCTAGCTGCAAATAGCAAAGTCCTGATGTGGTTGCCAAGAAACCAGTACTTGCAATTCATAGAGCTCACGTTTAAGAGATATTTGCACTCACAAACATTTACAAAAGCAAAACTGAAGCAAACCAGAAAACGTGGTATAAATTCCTCTTATGATTTCTCAGTATCACCCTAAAACAATGCACACATCCCAACCCTCCTCCCATCTTCAGATTACTGTGCTTCCCTGAAACATGGAATTGCCTCCCCATGTGCTCTGTCACACCCAGCCTTGATGGGTTTCGCTGACGTCTCCTCATCAATTATAGCACGGTCACTGGGGCCTCACCAACATCAAGCTCTTCTAACTCATTGTCCCACTTTGTGGATTACTGCACTAGTTCACTGATTAAATCCAGAGTTAATCATGATTATTGTGCTGTAAAGCACCTTGGGAGACATGACATGAAAAATACTAAAAAATGCAGTTGAATTTGATTATGCTGTATCTTCTCAAACCCATTTATATGTTAAAGACTGTCTTTTATTACATTCACTATTATGTTTCATACGAACTCCAGTCTCAATCCAATTTTCCTGTGCCATTTTTAATTATTAATATTGCTGTTTGCAACCAGAGACTTGACAGGGTTAGGCCCTATTTGTGCTAGGCTCTCTACAGACATAAAACAAATGGCACTTCCCAGTAAAGATAATTCACAAGGTGTAACAGGCAATAAAATACAAAAAAGACAAGATGAAACAACTGCTTGAGACAAACAAACAGGAAGCCAGAAGGAAACCTATGGGTAAATAACAAACTATCCATGTAACTATTTTAAACAAAATTGTTCACTGCTTTTTAAATTCCCCAAAATATATATATTCACCAACTTCAGTCGTGCATTGCTGGTTTATTGCACATATTAATGCATTTTAGGGGATTAAGAATAAACAAAATGTGTAGTCAGAAAAGTTACAGGTAGTGCTGAAAATCCAAATCTAAATCCAATTCACCAGTGATGCCTTGGGTTTTAGCTTTCATATTTCATTGTAGCCCCAGCTTGGCTCTTGCACTGTCCAAAGTGTATCCTTTCAATAAATACTTATTTTATTCCTTTTGCTCTGTCTAGTTTCTGCTCCAGGTCAGCCTTTCCAGGCATCACCATGACACTGGTATGTTTATAGTATGCAATGAGTAGAATCTCATTACAACAGAATACAACTTATACCATGCAATAATTTTCTGTTGTTGGGATTCCATAGATAAATTCTTCACAAAAGGACACTCTAAAGATGCTCCTCGACAGTTCAACTGTTATGAAGATACTCTGTAGTACTCTGTAGGCGACCCTTTGCTGTACTCAGTCACTCAAACAGATGTTTCATCACTTCAGCTTTTCTTTTATATACTTTTTTTCCAATTTTTCATTTCTTTTTAATTTTGTCCAGTAGTGGTGTCATTGTAGAGGTATGAAAATGAAGAAAACTGTTATAAAGCCAGCAAGGCAAATGTCTGCGAAGCTCAAATGGCAAAACTGTGAAAATCTTTTCAGGAATGAACAGCAATTCAGAAAGGGTACAAGGCTTCAGAAATGGTGTGATACACCAAAGTTTTCCCAAGGTGCTTTTCAACACAGTCTCAAAAGGATGGAATCAGATGACCTTCTTCTGTGTGAACAAAAAGCTTCTCCAAGAGGAGCAGATATCAATAAAGACTTCTGCATATCCAACATTAGATGATGAAACTTCCTTTCCAATACCCATTTGCAAATAAAGAAAGATCAAAACTTGGTATAGCAAACCAAGTAATCTAGTCAGAGATTTAGAAACATATATAAGTATAAATTTATATTTTGCCTTTAGGAAATGTTACTTTGTTTAACAGAGAAGAAAAACAGGACTAGGAAAAAGTCAGGCTCATGGCACAACTTTAGCCTACTTAGATGCATTGAATTTTTCAGTTCTTGTATCCCGAATCAATGCAGAAAAAATAATTCTTATTTGATAAAACCCTTATTTTTAATGAAAAAATAGTTCTTCTTCCACTTACATTTGTTTGTCACAAGTAGCACGGTTCCTTTACAAAAAAAATCTAACCACACTAAGTTGATAGTAGCACTTACCTGCAATTAAAAAAAAAAAATATATAGGCAGAATATTAAGTGGTAATTTTAAAAGCATACAAACCCACTCTTTCTTATCTGACTAGTCCTGCACATCTTCCTGTATTAAGGTTGTATACTCACAGCATTATCCTATTTGTAATCTTCAAACATACAGGGCTTTAAGACCATCCTCTCTAGATATCAGTGACAGGCAAGATTCTATCCTGCTAAGGAAGGATTATTGTCTTCCTGTTTAAGAAACCAAGTGGGGGGGAATCATGAAATAAATTAACAGTCTGCCTCTACACGTCAGTGTGACTCCTCTTGTTTTAATTTCTGTTGTTATTAAGTCTTTCATCTAAAGCATATCAGCAGAAACAGTAGAATAGAAATACAAACTGCTGCTGGAACAGGCTGATGCTAGTGATGACTGATGACTTGGATTCATCACTTTTTAGTCACTAGACAAAGAAAGAAGGAGGAATGAGGGGAAACTGTACTGTAGTAATTAGTGATCCAGGTTTATTAGTAAAGGCTGTTTTTCTGCAGTCTAGAAGAGCACTCTGTACCACAAATCAAGAAAATATGCACACATGCAAAACAAGCAAGAATTTTTTCCATAACTTTTTATATAAATATATGAAGTACAATAATAAAGCAAGGAGAGATAATTGTATTACTGATTTAACTACTCAGCAGCTATGCCAAGAATGAAGTCAGTTTATTAAGCAACTTCTCACACTGGAGTAGCATCCGAAATTCTTTTGTATCATAGAATGTATTCTTTTAAATAACCATAGTTGCTCTTTAAACAGACTTTTTCTCCCTTTAGTTGTGCCTGTATCAGACTTTAAAGGATATAAAGGAAATGTGCTCTTATTCAGGAGTTCCTTAAATACTGTCAAATTTGTCACTGTTCACTATAAACCAGACATTTGTCAAAGTGAATCAGCAACTGGCCACTTGCTGGCTAAAGAAAGCTGAGTCACTGCTTCTGATCTAACAGCAGTGCCCTACATCACATTCAGAATACACATCAGTGTGTTGTTTACCAACCTAAAAAGAAAATAAGTTATTGCTGTGAGTCACAGAGGGAAGGGAAAAAACACAGAAATGAAGATGAATGTCTGGAGCCCAGAACAACTGGAAACGATAAACAAAACCCTGACACACAGAGAAGGCAGGAATTGAGTGCCAGGAAAAGACAAATACTGCTATAGATTCAGATGTCTTTCTCTGATAACAACCACAAAGATTAGTGTTTGCTGACAGCTAAATCACAAAGAAAAATCTTCTACTGTCCTGTACTTCAGCCTGGATTATTAGATTGTATTGAACTGTATAATTAGGCTATCACCAAATTAAGCACAGCAAAAGTTCAACTGCACTTCATTACAAATATAAATATGCTAAATTAAAGTGTTTTTTCACTAAAAATCAATAGTGATCTAATCATGCATCTCTTTTAATATTGAAGATGACATGTTTCCTTTCCATTAAAAAACTGCAGATTTGCCATGATTAAAGAATCAAATGAAAAAATATGAACATTTCAGAGTCAGGGAAGAAGGAGCAGCTCAACTCTGGTTCTAGCAGACAGAAACTCATCACCAAGAAAATGAACTGAGGAAGGAGGTGTTTCCAGCATACCAACTAAAAAATAAAATCAGGAAGAGGATTAAAAGCATGCTTGCTCTGAATGATTCATGAAACATAATTTCTGCTCTTGCCTGGGTAATTAGAAGGCTTTCAACTCCAGTTCAGAGATCTGGTTTGGGTGGTTTGGGGCATTTTTTATTCTCAAAACTACTCAGCTAAAAGAGTTTTTCTTCCTTTCAAATGTTGACATCAAGGCAAGAGATGTAGAAATGCAAAATATGCTTTTTATCAATTAATAAGAGTCGAAGATTTTAAGTTCCCCAACACCAGTCAAGGGACAAGAAAAACCCAGATCACTTCAGGGTGAATTTCTGAGGAAGCATCCTGAACTACCACTCCATGACATTCTTAGTTGGGAAGGAAACATATGAGAAAGGCAAACAATATGTAATTTTAAAGAACAGCTACACAGCAAAGCATATCACATTCACTCACAAGCTCTTTTTTCAGTCTGACTTTAGTTATTAAAAATAAAAAAGCAAACAAAGCATGATCAAAACTTAACTGCTGACTCTGCTTAATTACACAGCTACTTGGAAATTCATGGCAACTCTCAGCACAGAAGCCTGATCTGAGTGCCTGTGTTGGCAGACTTGACAAACATTAGGTTTATGAGACAGATCTGTTATTTCTGTGGCCTGTGATGGGCTAATTTATTAATTTGCATGTTGCATTATGCCTTATATTAATGAATGTCTTACATAGGAAAATGCACAAAAATTCTAATATAAGATGAGAAGCTTTCAGACGTAATATTGTCACTGGAGCTCAGAAAAACAGAAAGCTGATAACAAAATGAATGTCACAGATCTGTTGATGAAGCATGAAAAAGCTTCCTGAATGAATTAACTCAGTCTCTTGGGAGAGCAAGAAAACACTTCTTCATACATTAGAAGATCTGTCTTATTTTTAATTCTTCTCCAAGTTCTTTATTTTATTAACTTTTTGTTGCTACAGACTGTGCAAGTCTTTTTTTCGTAAGGTATCCACTAGTGATTCCTTTCCAATTTCAGACTAATATTTTTTAATTCTATAAGTCTGGCCTTAAGAAGTTTCCTCATTCATTTGTATTGCAGTAAGTATTTTTATTGCTAAATAGCTCTAAAGCAGAAGTAGGTTTTATGTTTTGTAAAACATGCACTGCTTTATTTTGCAAAGACTGCTGAGAAACAGTCACAGTTTAACCCTTTTACATGGTTTGGATTGAAAAATATCAGGAACATTAAATATCCTATACTCTCATCAATCATTTCAGCCATACAGTCACAGATCATTATTACATCTCTTCTATAGGGTTTTGGATTCCAGAAAGATTATCCATAACAACATGTAAGGGGAAGAAAATTTTTCCACTCTCTAATCCTTTAAAATAATTGTTTACTTTGTTCTAAAATAAGGTGGTCTGCAAATCCTGTTTCCTGGACCTTTAGCAAACTGAGGTAAGGAGAGAGGGGTTCAAAGTAAGTTCCAATTTTAAGTTACTTCAAGTCAGAGAGGCACTAAATGTCACATAACTTTAATTCCTGGCTCCAGAATATCACTTTGTTAACACTTTGGTCCTTGGAATTTGTGTATCTCTGTGTGTCTGAGCACACACAGAGCCTTCTGGCCAGCCCACATTCAGCTGGGTTACATGAAGATTATTAATTACACTTTCTCAAATCTTTTATAGTTTCTATTATGGTGGCAGAAGAAATAGATAATTTTAGGCAACAAATTGTAACAATCAAGATTTAATGAAAGGTAGAAAACCCATCAATAAATTTATCTGACAACACTATTTTTTACCTCAGCAAAATCACATCAGTGACAGGCATAATGCACAATTTCTCTAGAAATCAGTAATGAAAATTGTTTTTAAAGTAATAATAACAAACTTATTTTTCTGTTTCAAAACAATAAATAAGAGAAGAGTCAAGATTTCATCCTTCCCTGCTCTCTCCCAGAGCTGCATTTCTAGATATGAAGGATGCAGATACTGCACAATATTCATTCCCTATTTAATAGCAATAAAGCAGTCGGAGCTGTTTCAAGGCTGCAAAGCCTTAATGGTCATGGGTACTTAGAGGTGTATTTTTATGACTGTGGCTCTGGGCATTGAACAGACATGAATTGTGGTGCTGTCCAGGGCAAGGAAACATTGCCTTCATTTTACAGCAGGAGAACTGCATGGCCCAGAGAATAAATACCCTGACCAATGCTACACATCCAGGTATCTGTGGTAGAACTGGGAGATTCTGGTTGAACCATCAGGTTAATGAACTTAATAAACTGAGGAGACAGAATGCAAAAGCATGTTTTCTGACTCCACAAAATGTGGTAGGTTTACATACTAGGGAATGGTTATACAATGTACCACAGTGCAGTGGGTAACCCTAAAACTACCCTTACATTAGTTACACTGGGAATATGAAACTTCCCATAAAGCTCAGTTCTCTTGGATATAACCTACAGAAATAAGAGGCAGAGCAGTCTGGACTGCACTGATATTCATTCTGCCATAGAAATTTCTCTCAGTGTCCCAGACAATTTGTTTAAACACAACCAAGCAGGTTCTACTGCAATCTCAAATAAACCTGGGGGCAGCCTTCCAGCCTGGGACACGGGAAACCAAGTTGCTACTTTCTGCTCTGTATCACACATCTTCCTGCACCTTAGGAAAGCCAGAGTCCACCTTGTGTTTCAGTTCCCCAGCTTTAAAATAAGGATACGTTTTTTGCTAAGGATAGAATTTTTCTGCCTCAGAGGCAAATTGAAATGCATCATAAAAATTCAGGGAGCATTGTGAGCATCCCTGAGAAATACTACTTTGTTTTTTCCACAAATTTTTCCAACTCATTATCCTCAGTGGAAGACAACTTACCACTGCACATTAAATCTTTACATTTACTGTTATTAATCTTTTGCATTCTAAATGTAAATATATTCAATTAAACTTATGTCGGATCTCTCTTTGTGAATAATCTCTCATTTATTTTTCATATAAACAAACTTGAAATTCTTCTTTCCCTCAAGTTACTTATTTGTAGGTTACATTGGCATATGATAATACTTCCTAGTTACAAAGGTTAGCCACACTGACAAAACTGCCAGCAACATTCTGTGTAAAACAAATGCCAAAAAGCAAACCAAAAGAAACTATAGTATGTTTCAGAGAAAGAAAACCAGGGTAGAACAACTGTCCTGTAGTAAGTACAACAATTCTAATTCGTAGTTGCACTGAAGTGATACCCTTGATAAATAACTAGAGATCCTTCAGCCTGTGACCTTTCTCAAGTAAGGTCTCGACCCTTACTTGCCCTCTCTGATGTGACGGAGCACTGATTAGCTCTCTTCACTTCCTATCAACTACAGGGGAATGTGCCACCCTCCTTTTCCAAAGACTCCCTTCTCTCTCTGGAGACTCATTTCTCTCCCCTAGTACGAGCAGGAATGTCTACACTATTCCTTTCTGCTCAAAAAATTATAAGCTCCACTGATGTGTCTTTTCCACTGTGTCACTGCATTCAGCACATCTCCAGATTCCAAGACAACAGGATGCTGATCCAGACAACTTCTGGAAAACAGACTGTCTCTTCTAGCCCTTATAATAAAGCCATCAAGAAGACAAAGAGATAGATATTGGAAAACAAATCCTGAAAGGCACCTCAGTTATCACAGCCAGTGAAATATATATAGGGCACAATTAATAAATCGATCAATAAATGAACAAGTAAAGAGTAACTCAGAAACTCAATATGGCAGACAAGAACCAAAGAATGTCCTTTTCAAATCTGTACCCCCTGGACTTCACCAGGTTCCAGAAAGCCTTGATATTTATAAATATTCCTAAAGCCTTTACAGTACATCCTTAGAAATGCTCTTCATTAAGGCATTAAATGATAGAAAAGACACAAGCAGGAAGAATTAGATTCTGGTATATTTAAATGAATCCACGATTAATGACTGTATAAAAACTGTGAGAAGTGACGACTCTGTCATATTTCATTATTTAATTTCATGTATTCTTTCATTCCTTATTATTGCATTGAGGTGAATATCTCCCTCTCTGCAGCAAATTCTTACCCTTGAGATTACACATTTGCACAATAAATATAGGATTATCTTCACCTACAGGAAATGAGGAGATAATCTTTGTGCTGCATACTCCATAAATGACATTTTATTGTTAATACAGACTTTTTTCCTACTGAGGCATGGAGAAAACAACAGCATTACTGTCCTTTCTGAATTATTTTTCCTAGTTACAGTCAATTAAAAAAAAAAAAAACAAATTAACTTGCAGCCTAACCTGGTGGAAAGATCTTTGCAGCCAAAAGAGCTCTGTAACAGATCTCATGCTTGGACTGGGGAAGCGTCAAACTCCTAGCAGGAATTATTTTTGAAGCTGATGAGCACAGCAGCCAAATAACTTGATCAGGTTTGCCTGGCTGAGTCAGTCCACATGCACTGACTATTAGTGATTGCATTCTATTGAATCTACATAGCATCTTTGGGGGGATTCCTTATCCTCAGAGAAGACAAATAGCATGGTAGGACCATTTGAACAATGGCAAGGCAATATTGATTTAACCACTTAACATCTGCAATTTGAACTTCTCTGTTTTCGTAGAGACAGGTTGTATTATTTATTAACTTGGGCAAAACTTAATCTAAGCAAAACCAAAATGCACTCCTGTCCTGCAGAAGGCAAATATGAAGAGTGAATCAACTCTGTGATGCAAATCTCTCCTCTCTCTGATTTATACTGAGAAATGAGCACGTCACCCTCTAAAAGTCACATGGATTGTGAAATCTGCAGCCTTTAAAATACTTAAAATTTAATTTGACAAGATCTTGAGCAACCTTATCTTCACTGGCCCTGCTCTGACTAAGGGGATTGACAACAGAATCTCCAGAAATTCCTTCAAGACTAAATTATCTTTTGATTCCTTTTACATCACTTAGAATTAACTCTTCACTTGGTTGTCTCATCTTAACCAAAGCATTTCATTTAAGTTACCATTTGAAAATGCAACCACAGGCCTTATTATTCAAGGTTTCTTTTCTTACATCTCTATTTCCATTTATTTTAAAATAACAAAGTGACCAGGGCTGAAGTGTTTCAAATTACCACTACTCACTAATACCAAGAGAAAGCAATTTCTTAGGGCTAATTTAATGCACTTCTGAATCCTCTAATTTATTTTGATTCTGTGTTCTCTCTTCCTTTCCAGGCTCTCTGCCAAGGAAGTTAAAGAGGGTCTTTCTGGCTAGATTTCCAATATTCTTCACAGTTTTTTGTTTTGTTTGGGGTTTTTTTTTGGGGGGGGGGTGGGGGAGGCTTGAAGTCTACAAACATAGGTGAATTCATGGCACAGGGCCAAGCTGCAGTCATTAGTGAAGATTAAGCCATGTGAAGCTGGCATTAAAGTAGAGAAAGCAGAGAAAATAAACACCTCTTACTGTGGCAAAGTATGCTTTGATAACAAAGATGTAGACATCTTCTAGGTCAGATACAGAGAACAATAAGAAAGAAATATTTGTTTCTTCAAGAGTGATCTTGTAGAGAGATCTTCAAAGGTTCAGGAGGACAATTGAAGAGTTTTACCTTCATGGCTGCAACCTTGTACTAGACAAGATGCAAGGTATAAATTTTAGGCCATTTTTTAAAGAATGGGCAGAATGGGATCTCAGCCCAAAACCAGGGGCACTATGAATTAAAGTAGCTTCCTCATCATCATCATCATCATCATCTGTAGAGCAATGAACACTGCAGCCTGGTCTCTGGGGCACTATTGAGAGCTTGTGTGCTCTGGAGCCAAGGCTGCCTGTCCCCAGAGGGTCCCTACCAGCATTATGGGCTGGACATCAGCAAATGCCTGCCCACTCTGTTAAGTGCCACGCAGGCACAGACAGACACACAGACACGGCAAGGGCACCACTCAAAGCTCATTTTCCATGTCTAAGGTTGTCATGGAGCACAGATCATCTACAGCCGAGCACCGACCCACAGAGTGGGGGCAGGACCAAACGCTACAGCTGCCTCCTGATGGCCTTTGTAGGTGTGCCAGCTAGGGACAGATGTCAGCCTCCACTCAAAAAGACAAATGCTTTCATTCTGAGCGTCAAGATGACACCTGGTATTCTGTGTCTACCACTGCATGTCTTTTGGTCGGTTTGCTGGCCAGAGAAACTCTTCAGACAGTCACTGACTATCACAGAAAGCATGTTATCCTACAAAGTTCAATTACCTGCCACTGGCCCACAGGAAATTTACAGGTGCTCCATTTAACCTCCACAGGAAGAGCTACAGAAACAGTGTGATCAGCATTTTTAAAATTGGGTTCAAGTCTTCTTCCCTAATACTGGATTAAAGAAGGCAGCTTTTCAGTTTTAAAAAAATAGAAAAAAAAGACATAAAACGACAGAGAATTTCAACACCAATTATCTGACCTCACTGTCAAAGTATCAGATGCTGGGATACTAAGCTCTCTGAAAACACTGATTCTCAGTAACGTGCTTTAAAGGACAAAGTGAGCTGTCACAAATCCTCATCTTTGTGTACTGAAAGTAAGAGATCAAATTTACAATTAGAACATGTCTAAGAAGGTGGATTGTCACCTGCCTAAATCTCCTGATCCAACCTATTATCACCTTGCTGCTGAAAACAGAAGAGATAAATGGGAAGGAGAGATCTCTTGAGCTCACATTTAACTCAGAATATATTCAAAGGAATGAAGGTGGTTACTTTTATGTTATTGTTCCTAGAGATGGAGATTTCTACTGATCCTAGGCCTAAGTGAGCAGTAAATGCTCTTCACACTCTCTTAGGCAGAAAATACTCCTGATGATACCTGCCCTCCTTTGGCTTGGAAGTTGCCCTAACCATCCAAACGAAACTGTTTTAATACTAATGCATTCTCTATATCCCATGTACTAATGAATATCAGCAGAGGAAAAACTTGGCGCAGAAAGGAAAATATAGCATAAGGAAGAAGAATTGTTAGAATAAGGGAACTTATGACTACTCTCTAAATTAACAAATTACATGATTAACAAACTCCTTTTGTTCTATCTGTCCTGAAAAGATGATATAACACCTTCTTTATTTTTTTGAGGCGGAGTAGAAGACAATTAAAGAACGGTTCAATGACATCTCCTGTTCAAGGGCATAAGTAATACAGTGCTCTATAAGACTTAAAACATCTAAAATAATTTAGAATAGTTAATTGTGAGTTGCTGTTAAAAAATAATGATCACTTTAAAAAGTGAACTCTCAGTAGCATCCTTTATTTGTCAAACACTGTTCTTTCAGTCCTTGATATTGATTAGTATTCCACTTGAAGGAGGAGATAATGAAGTAGATTATTTTTTCTGCAGTGCACCTGACACAATCAGAAAAGCTGACACAGAGTATTTTCCTACTTTCCAATTTGTCTGCCACACCTATTTTCTTTTCTTTGAAGGCCATGAGGGAGAATGAATGGGAATTAAATTAACACATCTCAGAAAATAACTGAGAATGAGGTGCATTTAAATTCTACACAAAACACAGGAGGGATGAATAATATAAAGCAAAATTCAGATGTCATACCCTTTGCTAACTATGAAAATACAGAGTTAAAGTTAGTTAAATGGTTTTCTGAGGTTTGCTAATCAGTGTAAATGCTAATATATAGTAATGCAGATGTTCCACCAAAATAACATCCTTCTCACTTTAGAGGTACTTTTCTTCTGACTACATATGCATGCACAAAATCTCAGCCTGTTCACGTATCAAAGACGCCAGAATAAGCGTGTAAGTAACTGTGATTGTTAATTTATTCACAGAGCAAAAAGCAGACAACAACCATATGCACTTCCTCAGCTGGAAAGCACCTGGGGCTGGATGACAAGGAGAACCCTTGGTGAGCTGCAAGACCACACAGCCTTGAAGAGGCTTCTTTTATGTTCCTATCTATGTAGCTGCTGTCCAGCCAAGTGCTATTACATGGCTATGCACTCCTGGCTTCCCAAAACACTTGTGTATTGGGCCAGCAGAGAAAAATAAGCAACTTTGGCACCTGTAACGAGCCCACCATATTCCCAGCCCATTCTCCCTTGCAGCAGGGCAACAGGAGTGAGATGAGCACAGCAGGACCCTTGCGGGGCACAGGTGCACTCAGAGAAAAAAAACCAAACGAACACACTGGTGTGGAGAGCATAAACCAGGAATGTGGCAGACAGAGAATGCAAAGGATTAAAATGCACCATAGTCAGCAAAACAGTCAGGGGAACATTTCACTTCTTTGTATCTTTAAGCCTTCCTAATGAGCCGAACTCTGGGCTTTGTTGACCTCAGCCCTGCAGCAGAGGAGAAATTCTTTTGCTAGTGATTGTAGGTGCTTGACTGCCAAACAGAAATGGGACAGGGAGCAGAATCCCTGCTTCCCAGCACGCATTTAAGGGAACACAAACCAGAAATACAGAAATATATTTGCATTTCCTGACCAGTTTACATGTCTCTTGATGAACTTGCAGAACCACCATAATCCTGTGTTGGCTCTGAAACCCAGCATTTTTGATCTGTCTGAATAGCAAATTACTAAATACTAATTAGCTAGTCATAGGCTTTGAGTCAGTCATGGTGAGAACAGCCCTCCCAGCACAAGCCTTACTTCGCTATATTAGCACAAGTACCTGCTATGTGCTCTCCATTTTCAAATTTGCTACCATTTGTGCACTTCTAGGGATTACCCAATGTTCTCCCACACTTGGGATGTTTGAGTTTCAAATAGGGAAGATAACCTTTCCTTAGAATTCCCTTGAGCATTTAAAAGCACTCTCCTGGCACTATTACAAGGCAAGCCTTATTTAAGCATATTTTTAGGCTGCTAGATGTACAAAAGACACCTTTACTTGGTAGGTGCTCTGCTTCTAAACACTTTTTGATGTATACTGTGACATATCAGCATTTCAAACCTGCATGTGACACTTGTGTTTACCAGTATTTGAAGAAGCAATCCATGAGAACAAAAGCGTGCCCTGAGAGCAGCTCTTTCTGGTACTAGGAAATGACTGAGAAGAACATTTGCGTGTCAAGGTTTAGGATAAAAACAGTTCTCAAGCCTGAACTAAAGTGTACAATGTTATTCCCACGGTGCTCAGCCCTGATTCTTTTCTTCCCACAGCAGTCTCATACAGAGTCCATTAAATCAGCAATGTTGCAAGGAGCTGGGCAGCTCTTTCCAGGCAAGGCTCACAGGGGTTGAGAAACACAGTGAGCATCTTCCCTTCCAGAGGTCTCTCCAAGTCGCATCCATGTTTCACATGATACATAACGACTGGGATGTAAAAGTAAAGAATATCCAATCTGAGCAGAATATCCGTGTCCATGATTCCTCTCCCCAGCCTCTACTCAAAACTCAGCTTTTCTCTTGGGCTACTCTGACCTTCGTCTCTTTCAGGGAAGTTAAATTTCACAAGATATTTTTAGGTTTGGGAATTTTTAAAGTGAATTTTGATATTGCTGAGAATTGATATAATAACCCCCTTCACCAAAGACTGACCAATTAACAATAGCTAACAAGACATTGTATTCTGAAGATGGATTCCTTCTTCCTGTATAAAAATCACTTCTCTTTTTACAAAATAGTTCTCAAAATCATGGGCTAAATCCCAAGGACAAGGTAAAAGCATAAATGGATTTCTGTTTACCTGACAGTCCAAATAAATCTCAACATACTGGAGCTGTTAGCTATAAATAACCAACTCCTACAAACCTTTTTTTCTTTTGTTATCTTCAAACAATGCCCAAATTATCTTTTCCAAACAAAAGAAATTTACCATCTTTTTTTTCCAGTTCTGCCATCAATTCCTTCATTGCCTTTGCCCACAGTGCCCACTGCATAGTCTGCAAGTATGTGAGGTACACATTACCAACCATTGAACAGCCAGTGTTTGCTCCAGAGTGAGTCAAATCACATCTCTTTCAGGTCATTTTACTTGTCAATTATCTCGCAAAATTGCACTTGCATTTTTATTCCTTCTAAAAAGCATTCACATTGTGAAGTACTACATTAATTACACATCAGGCTGTGTTGAATTGCTCATGTGACTAGAACCACATTTGTATTGTGTTATAATGTTTCAAAAGTGATCATGCTGTGTTAAGCTGTACTGTAAAAAAGGTGACATTTCTGAGAAATGTGGAATAATTTCTAATAAAAAGTATTTTCTTAGACATCTGACTATGTTCTAGATTAATTTTCAGGTACATTAGAAAGCACACAGGAAAAACGTGGAAAATAAAAAGAAATTGAATTAAAATCTTCCCTTTTTTAAAAAATTCATTCTGTAAGCTAAAAGAATATTTCACAGAATTCACACATTGCATTTTAAAGGCCTACTAAAACATTCCATTATGGATATAGTGTTGCTTCTACAAGATACAGCCTTTAAAATAAATTGCTAAGATATAGCTTTAAAAAAGAGAATGGAAAAGGAGGGCTTTAAATTCTTCTAAATTGACAATCAGGGCAATTAGGCCAAGCAAAAATCTTTTTCCTATTCCCCTTATCATGACTGTGCCTTTGGTGTGTCACTGACAGGTCCAAAAGTGAGAGATGTCATCATCATCAAGACACAGCCATAGGCCTTTAGCCTTTCACACATTTATAAGTTAGGATAAGAGACCTATACCCTACATCCCAAGCACTTCTGGAATATTGTTCTTTAGGAGGAAAGCCTTCACCAGCTACAAGTCAGAGCAGCCTGCAAAGATCAGCCAGTAGCCTGCTGACCACGGGATTCCAATCCTACCTGCATATTAGCTTTATTTTGATCAATTTAGAATACCAGGTCTCCTACCCCAGCAAGTGCCCTGTCCAAAGGCAGTTAAATATGCAACCTAAAATAGCCTGTCTTCAAATACCACATTCAGTAAACAGCAAAGCAATTCTAAGTGCCATTGATGGTTAGACAGAACTAGCAGGCTAAATACCAAAATCAGTCTCCTTCTAAAGAAATTCTGTTATGGGCCTGGGTATCTATTTCTGATGGAACCATTTCAACAAATTGGCTGTTTCAGATCAAAAGGAATTCTTTCACTCATGTTTTTAAAGGGCTATAGAAACACTTGAGCCGCTTGAACAGAAAATATACATTTCCCTGCTTCCTAGCAAAGTGTGAAACCACCTCTTCTGCTTTTTCAGAAAAAATAAGAGCAACAAGAATTTCTTAGAAAGGAATAAAGCCTCTTTGGAAACAGGAATGTAAGTTAGTACCTGACAGTATTTGACACTTAAGAAAACAGAAGGTCAAACCCACCTCTTTTTACTGAAGCATCAGTGCTAAGGGGCACGAATTATCTGTTTTCAGAGTAGTGAATACTCAATACCTGAGCTTATCCAGATACTATTTTCTTTCCTAATTTGGCTGGGGTCAATACCACCCTTCAATAAAGGCATAAAAACTGACATGAAGGACGCTGAGCATTGTTACCATTATTACTAAAAATCTACTAATCTATTAAACTGAATCTATTAAAAGCAGCACACTACCAGTCCCACTAGCTTAAGGCAGCAGCCAATCTGACAGATCACATCCCAGAATCACAATTGCTCCTTACTGTCCCACATGACAAATTCTGTATTCCTTCACTTTTGGCAGAAGTCGTTTTCACAACATCCCTATTTCTCTTGAGGTATATTGGGAGCTTGAAAGGAAAGCTAGAAATAGTGGTGTTCCTCCTTGGCAGTTAGCCTTATCCAAAAAAAGTAGTAAACTACATTTAAATCAGCAAGACATTTATGACATATCACAGCATACACTTTTAAAATCAGATATCCTGTTGTACCAAGGGTGAACCAAGCCTTCCTACCAGAATGGAGAAATCTTCCCCCAGGGACACAGCCAGAGTGTCAAACCTGTCCCTTCATCAACCCAGAGCGCCGTGATCAACACCCAGACTCCTCAGACTGGGCAAGAGGAGCTCAAGTACCCACGAATACAAATCACAAGACCATGAGGCTCCTAAAGAGTCCCGGTACAAACTGAGTCTACAAAGCGTCTCAACTGTGTCACATAGAAAAGAAGAAAGGAGGCCAAAAACGTTCCCTTGTAACTGATCACAAGAGGGGTCAGGAATTAAGGAGCCCGAGTTCAGTCTGATCCAAAGCAGGCAGAGGAACCCACATTTGATCAGGTTTCCCATCATCTCAGTGTCTTCTGCATGAACAGTGGCAGAAATCTGGACTGAGAGGAACTTTGTATACAAAAGCTTCACCCCTCCATGGAGTTAGAAACGATTTCAGTAGAGGTCATGAGAATCTCCTTATTACCTAAATATTTAACTCACTTCTTGTGCTTGGTACTCAAAATGGTGGCAAAGGAGTTTTCCTCGACCTTAAATCAAGGTTTTAGGCACAACCTTTATGTTCTGTGAACACCTTTAGCAGCCCCTAGACCGCTGCATTTGAATAACCTTCATAATAACCTGAATAATGCACCTTGTGCAGCAGGCACAATCATCTTTAATTTTAATCTCTGATTGACATTAATTTTAACATTGCTAAAAGAAAGAAGAAACTTACTAAAGGACTTGATAATATTTAATTTGCAAAGAATGAACTTGACTCATCTTGAGAAATATTTCACGCTCCGTTTTTTATGCTAGGTATTATTGGGTTATTCCTCTTTTGGGGGGAGGGAGGAAGGGGAAAGCTACAAAAATAGAAAGAATCTTCATGTTCTTAAGTATGTCAAGAATTCCCCTTGAAATAGTAACATCTGGGGAGTTCCAGCTGGAAAATAATTGTGATATTTTTTCATTGAGGATACAATAGTTGAGTTTAATAACTAAATATAGCAAGGAATTATGTTATACTGTTTCCTTAAAAAACAAAACAAAACAAAAAACAAACAAACAAACAAACAAATAAACCACAAAATAATAGTAACGAAAATTGCCAAGGAGAAGAAAATTGTTTTACTTTTCATAGAAAAAGGATGATATGTAAATTCACTAATTGGAGAATTCATTTCACATGGTTTAGCTCTACAGGACATTCCTGTCTGAAATAACAAATGTTCAAGCACCTAATTACAAATGTTGCTATAAATAAAGTACTTTAGTCAACTATTTTAGTCATTATGCTAAATAACTACAGTAATCATTATACTTAGAACATACTGAAATGTAGCAAGTGTTCAGATTTGGTACCCTTGCATTTTTATTCTGTATGTGGAATAAAGTGCTAACAAATATTTAACTTAGTGAATCACATTCAGGTTTGGGTTTTTTTCCCACATATTCAATTCCTGATTCATTTCAAGTCATACTTATTCCATAACGAGCTTCCAACAATAATATCATTATACTGACAGCTCCTATCAATTATTTCTTTTTATAGCTGTTAATTTTTGTGCTGTAAACATCATCAATAATCACATAGGGAAAAAAAATTATGAAAACCCTGACAAACATTATCTCTCCATTCTGTTTTCTTCTTTCCATCACAATTGCTACACAGACAATAAATTCAGCATAAAGTACAAGCAACGTTTGAAGTGAAGCCCTGCCACCTCTGCAATTCATATTAAATGTCTGTAGTTGCTTCGTCCTTCCCCACCCCCAGAATTTCTCATTTCTGTGCTGAACCCCACTTTGACTTCTAGATAAGGTTAGCAACTAAACTGTAACAAAAATAACAAAAACACGAGTCCTGTCACTTGTAAAAGCATTAATCAGGAAAATCCATGACCGATTGACACGTGTATTTCATACAGCTCCTGTGGCCCTGCTGACCAGGGCTAGGCTGCTCTGGGGCCATGAATTCCCTGGAGCCTGCTGCACACACATTCCATGCTTTGGAACAGAATTTGAGTTTCTGTGTGGAAACACAAAGGATTAGAGGATGTTGAAAATGGAAAGGTGTGGCTTTCTCTCTGAAAAGCCGAAGGGGAGGGCACAAGTGCTGCAGCAGCAAGTGGAGCTACACACACGGCAGAGCAAGGGCAACAACCCCAGCAGTGCCTCAGCACTGAGGCTGACACAGCACCGTGGGACGGGCTGGTCTGCACGTTCTGCTCTCGCAGAATAGCTTGCAACAGGTGTCTGTATGAAAACAAAGAAAGGAAGGTATAAAGCCCCAGGTCTGCTGGAGCAAGTACACCAAGAGCATGGCAGAACACAGGAAGATACCTGTAGCAGACTGGCTGCTCCACAACTGCAGCAAAATTAGAATGCAACATCCTGTGACCATCTGATGTAATACATTTAAAATTAGCACTCTTGGGGGAAAATAATGGAAAAACTGTTTGGGGTCTTTTCTGAACAGCCAAGACAAGGAAGCATGTTGGTTTCAAAAAAATATACTGAATTGTGAAGCCTATCCTTGGATCAGTCTGCTACATACTCAGGGTTCCCCTGGGCACTGCTGTTTCATCCAAATCAAGTCACAAAATAACACTTTCTTTTTTATCTTCTTGACTTTCAGTAAGTCACTTCCCACTGGGGTCTTATGGGATTCTGGAGCATGAGGAGGAGCCCACTTGAGACTCAGATAAAACCAAATATTCCTTGAAAATGTGGTCTCAGAATAGGAAAAAATATCCCTCAATACTGTTTCTTCTAGATAAGAATTACTCTGGCACTTGGTTCATTTCTGTAGCTTTGTTAGGCTATCAAAGTGACACTGATTTCATATAAATACCTATACCATACTCATCTAAAAAAAGATCCTAGAAGCTCTGCAGTTCCATATTCCACACCCTTCTTATCTACAAGAGCTTGTCTGCCAAACAGCTACTATTAAAACAAAAAGCACCGATTTTACACAATTTTAATGTTATCCAAATAATTTGCTGGTGTTACATTATCTCCCCTTATTTGCATGCATTTAAAGGAATCCATAACAAGTTTTGTTCTACTTAGCTTGTTTTGCTCACTGTTAAAAGAAGTTAGAGAGATTGACCTAAACAATAATGATCTCAGATGACAATACAAGGGGAAATAAAAATAATCACCTCCAGATCCTTATTTTGTTGCCCAAGTGGCCTATTTGCTGTGTAGTCTTTGATGAGTCTACTACCACAGTCAATACCAGGCAGCCCTTTAACATGGTGTTTGAATGTCAGAGACTATTTAGAACATGGAAAAGCAGGGATGGTTCCAGCTTGTTTCTTTTTGCTTTGCTATGCAGCACGCAGTCTCCACTGACTAAGGTGATAAAACTATAAAACATCGTGACAAATTGACTGAATTTTACAAGCTTTCCCAAAGTGCTTTTTCATATTGTTTAAAGCTTTCCAGGGAAAACATGTTGGCAGTATTAGCTGGGCAAGGTACTGACATGCACAGCATTAAAAGGGAGATAATACAGTGCTCTCTGTGCTAAAAACAGCATTATTCTCCCAGCCTGTAAGCAATCTGCTTCTCTGTGTGTCTTGGATGGCTTGAAAGGAGGAGAGTAGCTGCAAGCAGCTCTAAATAGGAGCAAGCATAAGCATGTGTGATAAACAGCTACTCCTCAGAGCTTTCTTCCCTCTGGTATTTCAATTCTTTCACAATCTCACAGGAGACGAGCACTTTGACAGAGTACTATTCAGGGCATGTTTGGTTTATATTCCTTCTTCAGGCTCTTCACTGCACCTTGTGGTGTTCGACTACCTTCTGCACCAACAAGTGAATTTCTTGCAGCAAAGCCTTTCTTCATTCTATCTTAAGCATGGCAGAGCTCTCCAGATGTCTCTTAAGATTCCCTAAGTTACAAAGGGAAGGACAACTTAAAAAATATGTGAATGGGATAACACATTTCTGCAAATCTGGTGACAACATAAGAAGCAGCTGTATGAGTGGCAGGCTCAGGACATCATTCCAAGAGGCTGCAGTGCTACAGCTGAGTGAAACACAAGTATAAATTGTCTGCTTGTATTCGTGCTCTCCTTCACATTGAGATAATACTTGAAATCAAGATATAAACTAAAAATAGACAGAACTGTGCTCTTTACTGCACTTTTCCTAAACACTGCTATATATTTCAGCTGTTGAAATACATGCTTGGAAGTCCAAATAATGAGCCAAATATGCATCCTCCCTCATAGCCTAACACTCAATCCATTCTAAAGCTCTTTTCTGAACCACTCAGATGTTCACTCTCACCAACACCACTAAACCAAAATCCTCCTCCAGTCTGGCAATACTTTGGCCTATACAGTTTAGAGCACCATTTGCTTTGTGGCATTTTTCAACTAATTCAACCTACCGTTGCTTTTTCCCACTACAACAGTTATAGAAGGTATAGAGAATAAAGCATTAAGTAACTGCTTGGCAAAAGCATGCTTTGTATCTTGGATGGATAAAAATGTGAGTATATTATTCCCTGGAGCTGCAGAACTAAAAAAAAAATATTAAGAGATTACAAGTTACAGACAACTGATTTTTTTTTTCTTTTGACTTCACTATTATCTGAGAAATATTTTAAATTCTTGACCTGCTAAAGTTTATAAATATCTTCCAAATCATGTGGGCAATAAATCTGCTTTTTTATCATCACTTTGAACAAGCTGATTATTCTTCCATCTGCTACCCATACTCTTATTATCTCACCTGTCTGCTTCTCTCCACTCTAGGGGTCATGAAAGGATTCCTACAGAAGAGAGTAAGAAAAGGGTGAACTTGTTACCTGCTCCAACCTAATACTCTCAGCTCAGGAATCCAACAGTTTTCAGACTAGGAGCTGGATATGGTTTCTGTGCATTTAATTACTCTAAGTACTTTTCTCTCTCATTAACTTTTCAAGACATTCCTGCATTGATGTAAAACCTTAAGTCCTCAGCAATCTGGAACAAGAACAGCCCCATTCTCTCATGTGTTTCAAATTTATCACCTACTACTTTCACCTGGTGAATGTGCCTGCATTAGAAAAAATAGCGAGGAGATAATCCCTCTCCATTTCAGTCAAGGTTTTAGAGACTTTTGTCATATTGTTCTACAGCTGTCTCTTTTCTGAAGAAACTCCTTCAAATTATTCGTAATTGGATTCAAAAAGTGTTGGTGTCATGGAGAGAAGACAACATGTCATTTTATTTAACCATCCGAGAAAACAAAGCAGAAAAAAATTTAAATGTTTCTAGGTAACATAAGCACAAATGTCCACTAGATAAATTGGCACACTGAGGTGGGAAGATTAATTTTGTTTACTTCCTGATTAGAACCAAGTTCGTATGAGGCAAAAATAAATTAGGCATGTTATCTTAATAACCTGCTTGATGACCTGTTTCCAGTGAACATGATGGTGGCCAACATGTTACCAGCCACTTTGGCTAGAAGATTCTCAGAGAGATCCTGAGAATCTCTCCCAAATGCCAGAGAACAAATAAAGCTCTCAGCCTGTGATCAGGCAACAATAAGCAGAGAGAAAATTTGGCTAGGCTAACATGGTGATATAGAACACTTCGAAATTTCTGGAAGGTCAAGCCTAGGTCAGCTCTTAAGACTTGATGTATGCTTTCCTTCTTTGTGCACCCTAATAAAAGTAAGGTATAAATGTGTGCATCTATATGGCTACACAAAAACAAATATGTCTTCCTGCAGAAGGGAATTCTTGGTGAAAGGTTGCTCTTAAGTGTCCCATTTCTGTTTTGAATTAGCTATTTACACCTTTAAACTGACTTCACCTTAGGGCTGGAGGTTCTTTGCTTCCTTCCCCTGTCACCAAAACAGAAAAGTATTTGCAAGGAATCAAGAATGTAAGTGCCTTTAGAAAACATAAATACACTGTAAGTAGAATCATCTACTAGCATGGAAATTACATGTCTGAGAGGGAAAACAAGAACCTAATGCAAAACATAATAAATGTTTGTCTAGAAAAAGCATATGATTATTGGATGCTTGACTCTATTTCTTTTTAAATTATCTTCAACACACTATTTACTTGGGCACACTAAAATTTCTCTGAGATCCTTTTCCAAGCCCCCATTAGCCCTCCTCACAATAAAACTTGTGGGAGAAAGAGATCTGTCATCTCCTTTGTTGTCTCTGCCCACTGCAGGGAGGTTGGGCTGGATGAGTTCAGAGGTCCCTCCCAATCCAAACTGGTTTCTGATTCTGTGACTGTTGAATGCAGTGTTGTCAGTGGCACTGAAATAGAAGGATTTATGCAATCAAAATCACAAACTCCATGTTCCAGACAAAGCTAACCTGACCTGTGTTCCTATACTCTTACATTTTCCATTCCCTAGTTATTTTTATTTTCTAGCAATACTCATGGAAGTATAACGTAGAAGATATGTTGAAGAGCTTATCAAAGGTATGCTGAGTAGTTAAGAAATACACTGCTCTTACAGGAAATTTGTCTTCTAAAGTTGTTCATTCCCAATACCAAATATTTACTAATAAAGCCTTTGGAAAGCCTGTGTCTTCACCTTAAATAATGAAAATATATGTTCCCAAAGCTCAGAAGGAATGAATAAATTAAGGAAACAACTAGTTAAGCATCTCTCATCTCCATCAAAAACTGTATGCTGCAAATTAGCATCTGCAGAAAAAGGATTTCCCCTTCTTTCCCACTACCTAATTCTTATTGCAGGATCTGCAGGGCTTGAAATTTCTATGTCACCATGAACTTCTCAGTGTCTTTAAGTACGATAATGAAAATTAAAAGATGCCTCGGTATTTTGTGAATATAACTGAAGAAATTATGAATTTTTTTTTCAAATAGGACCTTAGGGTGCAAATTCAGCTCAGCTGTAAGTGCATTTAAGTGTATGGAATAATTCCAAGAATAAATTTGTCCCACTATCCAGAAGGGCGCTTGCTTTATTGAATTAGGAGAATTGAGTGCACTCATCCTGTCCACAGATCCATTAGTCAGTAGTTATGACAGGCCATAAGCAAAATCTATTATTAGCACATTTACTGAAAATGCAATTTTTCACTTGCAGAATCAGTAGCCATGATATTAAAACTGCTAAAAGAACACTGAAGCCTACTGAAAAAATAAGACCCAGTTTTAATTTCAATTTCAAAAGAGTGATACATATGCAGGGTTAAAGAGGGGGATCTCAGAACATGCTAAAATTTAAGAAAATCTCACTAAAACAGTTTATTTCATCAAAGCCAATTCCATATTTCAGAATAATAAAAAGGAGAAGCTTCCCTGCTGGATCTATATAAAATTCTCTGTGCCACAGTGCCAAGTGGTGGCCAGGCACTAAAGCAGAATTAACCAATTAGCAAAGTGTTCCATCTGGTACAGCCTGGACTTGCTGTGTCTCCACACCTCATGTTACCATGACAGAAATTTCTAAAGGGACATCTTTAGCAAGAAAGCATCTCACTCTCTGAAATATCTTTCTTTTAATCTTTTCTGCACACAGAACCAAACATGGTCACTTTACAGGAAGCCAGAGCATTCAGAGTTGGCCCATTCCCACCATGAAAGGGCTTTTTTATATAGGCTTTGCTATAAGTCAATTCAAATATTCTTCAGCTCTGAGAAGCAGAATAAAATCATATATTTGAGAAATACAGTGGCTCAAGACAAACGGCTTTAAATTATTGAAGAAAATAGAAACCAAGAGACTTGAACATAAATATATCCAATTTCCCATACTCTTGATTTCACTAATTGTTTATTGCAAGAAACCAACAGAAGATTCCAGCCTAACAGCTCTGGATAACAAACTCTTGTCCTCAAAAGGCAGCAGAAGTACAAACTTCCTGTAGTGCCAGTTTTGCACTGCTGTCAGCTTAGAAAGGTATCCTTACTTTTGAAAAAGAAGATTTCATATTGACACTGACTTTTGTCATGGCTGAAATTGCTAAGCTGCCTATTAATTAATAGAGACAAGCCAGTAACATGGATAAAAACCCAGGGGAGACTGGACTGCTGGCCAAACAACAAGGCTTCACAACTGCTCTGACTCATGCAGAACCTGAAATGGAAACCTGGAGATTAAAAACTTCAATGCCTCATCTGTTAAAGCACCTATCTCCCTCCCAATTTGCATAATGTGAAACAGAACTCAGAATTAAGCATTCCTGTCTCTTCTGCAAGAACAACAAGCCTATAAATCAAAGTCTCTTCACTGAGTCTGCAATTTGCAACATTTCAGTAGTCTCATCCCCTGTAAGGATGTGATGCTGAGGCCCTGCCCAGAGCCTGTGCTGTGGAGCTGACAGGATCACTGCAGGGCTGCTCTGGGGGCACAGGGAACGTGCTCAGGCCAAAGCAGCCCTGCAGGAAGGAACCATGTCCCTCCTTGCACTCCACATGTACTCTGGCCATCTGGGAGAGACAATTCCCATTCTTCAGATCAGAAACACAACCCAGGCTGACCTGTCAAACTCGTATCTGTTTCTTTCCTTACTATCATCATCATCATCATCATCCAATCTGCTTTTTCAAAACTAAATTAGCATGGACTCAGTGGAGCAAAGCTTCTGCTACTACGGTTTAGTTAAATTATTGCTAGAAAATCAAATGCCTAAGACCATGCTCAGCGGTGACAAGATACTGAATTATTTTCATTACTGTATATTAAAATATGTAGAAAAATTTTATTAGCATAAAAATTAACTTTAAATGTAAGATTCTCAAGCAAAAACTGATTTGGCATTTAAATTAAGTAAATGTAAACAGAGGACGGTGTTTTCTTTTTATGACAGAACAGCATTTCTACCATGTTAAGTTTGTACATCTTGCTCATAAAATTTAGTAACAAATATAACAGTGACAAAGCTTTCCTAACTCAAAATCAGAAATACTAGGAAATAACATGCTTGCAATGTTGTGGATATAAATTATTCACCAAAAACTTGTTTTCTGAAACTACAGTTTTGTATATGTACATGTCTGTGAATTACAGACATTAAATTTAGGATGTTGGAAGAGCTGTTTCCTGTGGGTTTGTTGGAATAACCTCCTGGGAGGAAAAAAAACCCAACAAACAAACAAAAAAACAACATAAAATTGGGAAACTCATCTAATACCTTTGTCTTGGAAAACGTTTTGGTGATTGAGAAGGTTTTTGAGATGCCTAGAAACAGATGCTTTTTGTCCTAATGATTAGAGCACTTTGCTGGGTTCATAAGAAACTCTACAACATCGTCCATTTTCTCAGGGCACATTCACACACACAAAAATCAAATCCACCTTTTGATCTCCGTCCCATTTCCAAGGGTGCTGTCTCATTACTGACAGCCAGCATGTGAGGGGTGAGCTTGTCTCTTAAAAACTTCATTGAGGAAAAAGAAATAAGGGTTGGAACAATCACCTTGAAAGGGGAATAAGAAATTTTCTGCAGAATCTTATATTTCCTCTAAAAATATTTTTAATCTTAGTACATTCTAGACAAAACCAAGGATATTATTTTAGAGGATGTACTCTCTATTAACAATATAACTATACTTAGTCTTATTATACTTATACGTACTCTTGCTAAAAGTTTTATTGTTTTCTGACATATTCCATCAGTTTTAGTTCTTTTGTTGTTGTTTTTTCGTTGCCAACACTTCTGCAGAAGCGAGGGAAGTAAAAATTCATAATAGCTGCAAATAAAGCTTAGATTTCAGTGCAAATTACCAGATTCAGTAAAACACAGATGCAATCCAAAGAAAGATAAAGAGTTGGGATTACATCTGCTGTGATTTGCCAGATGAATTTATAGTAACTACTGATAAAAGAAAAAGAGTTGTTGAGGAAAGGAAGAGATTTACATCAAACCCAAAAAGTAGGTCAGATACTACTTTAGGTATGAAAGCATGAAATGACAAGAGATCCAGCCCTGTGCTTCCAGAGCAGGCTCTCTCCATGTGTGGCAGGGCTCTCTGGAGGGGCAGTGCTGGTCACTGGCCCCGGGGAGAGCTCGGTGTTGGGGCCGAGCAGAACGGCAGCACCGCAGCCGCACTCAGAGCTCACCTCTGCCACGACAGCACACACACAGCTCGTCTGCTCCAATCACGAGAAGAAATAGATACCAAAGCACCTTAAAACCCATTCTTTATTGGAGATACAATATTTACCTCTTCTTTGTTAAGAAAAAAATATAAGGGCAAAAAAAGGCAATGTTCACAGAATGGAATGAGGAACAGATGAAGAATAACAACCCATGAAACTGCTGGTAGCTGGCAAACAGACCTTCCCTGCTATGTACAAAATGTGGTTTTTAGGAGGATTTCACCATTCAACCAGCAAGTCTGATCTCTTGCCATAAGCATAGGAATACTGAACCCCTGAGCAATTCTGAAAACATGGGGAATTGTCTCTTGAAAAAAGCTATTGTTACTTTGGGGTTTTAAAGCATTGTGACTATTTGCATTTTTCTAGTGTGCATACAATGCTTCATTTTATAAGATACCAACAACACACTTGAGAGAAAGGGGAAAAAGTCATGGTATTGTTATGAAAAAATAAAACGTGCTTTAAAAAACATACACACACACACAAACCAAATAACAACACCACAAGCACAAGAATATTTCCTATCAAGTTATACTAAACCCTTTTCAAGGAGGCCTGGAAAAATGATATCTAAATATTTTTGTTTATGTTCAAACAGCATGAATTTACTATCTACATTCTAAAGGCAAAATATTTGCTAGATACAATTGATAAATTTAAAGAGCTGAACGTAACTCAAATAATATTTAGAGGTACTTTAATGACCTTACTGTGAGTTGCCTATTGCTCTACAAATAGTGCCTTTTACAAGTCAGGCTGTGCTTCCACCACACAGACATTTATCCTTTACCTGAAGACACATGGAACAATGCATATGTAAATAGAAATGTCATATGGAGGGCACACATATGACCATCGGGAGGTAAATTAGGGCTACCTGGTCATAATCCTTATAACAAAAACAATCCTCTAAGACACTGTCAAAACAATAACACTTCATAAACATACAGAGACTGCAGCAAGGCAAATTGGATTTGGCAGCGTTGCCCCGAGGTTTGTTCACCAACACTGCTGTGCTTCTGAGCCAGCCTTGACAGAACCCTGACGTTTCAGCCATAGCAAGGAGCCTTCAAATGAAAAACAAAAGCATAAGTCAATTGAGAAAAGCTGCTCTGGAAACACGCCTGCCTGATACACTGGTGCTCAGAAAGCAAACCAGGCAAACAAAGGGAGGAGGAGAGGCAAGTGACCAAAACTGAAAACTTTTTACTGAGAATTTAACTGAATTAGAACCTTCTACAGGAAAATAGCAATGCCACCAAAACTCAGTGGAAGAGCACCTATCAGTGCCCACTTATCTCACGGGGCAGGGTGCTGGTGCATACAAACCACCTCTGCAAAATCTGACTGCATTCTCCAATAGCTTCACATCTCCTAAAATTCTCCTCTAAATCAATAGCGCAGAGGAAGAAGGAAAGATTTATTGCTTGTATACTCCATTTTCTGCCCCTTGTATGCCCCTGTTTCAATTTTGCAGAGAAAAGGAGTTCAATGAGGAAGAGAGAGCAGAACTTAATCCCTGTTTCTGTGCTTCCAAAAACTCACAAAACTCAAAATATTATTTTTGCATTAATATAGGTTTTCCAACTCAGCTTTTAAATCATGAATAGAATTATTACTAATTAGAATTATTACTAAATAATTAGAATTGTTATTATTTGTGGCTGTGTAAACTTACTAGTTTTAGAAAAAGCCCTGAAAGATGACTGAATACTTGTTCCATTCTTGCATAATTCTGTAATTTCTGCAATATCCAACAAGGCCTCATTAAACCCAAGTCCTCAATGAAATAAAAAATAAAAAATAATAACTTGAAAAGAAATTAATGTCCTTAAGGTTATAGTGGATGCTAAAGGAGACATTCATGTATGCATACTTCCTAGGAGAATTGGATTCAAATTCCCATTTTTCTTATTTGGAAGTGGAATATAAATACAAGAAACAACTGAGCATAATAAACTTAAGAAATAAGCAAACAATCTGAATCATCTGAATCCAGGAATTGAGTCTATTTCTACAGCCACATTTCATTAAACTTACAAGTAACAGAAATTGTGACTTGTACCAACTTCTTTGGGTAACAAAGAAGGTTCAATTGTTTTGGATTTTTGCAAGGGAGGATGTTTGCTTTCCCTCATTACACTAACTTGATTTTGTTCATAGGTATTTTTACATTACTGAAGTTCCTTGGCAAAAACATTTGAAATACAGTGTCTTTCCATCAACTTCAATACTGTTTGGAATAATCTGTTTGCAAGAACTATGATAGCATACAAATATTCCACAGAGAACCAGAGGTAACCTTGTTGTGTTTTATATTCAGCACAAAGCATACATTTATTAAATATCTGTGACCATGATAGATTTCAACCCCAGCATCCTGCCTTTGCCTCATGAATGAATCTCCATCTAAAGTCCCTGAGGTCTGTAGTCACCTTAACAGCTCCAGCTGGCAATACTTACTTGAAAGATTTCAAAAGAAAATTCTTTTGTTGCTCTTTGAGCCAGGATATTTTACATATCCAAACTCTGCTTCACAGCTGGATATGCCCATGACTATAAGCAACCCTAAATTATCACATCAGTCCTTGCCTTCACAAATCAAGTAAGCAACAACAGCATTTCTAACAGCAGAGATTTAAACATGAAAAGGTATCTTTTGACAAGATCCCAGATGAAAATGCACATGCGAATAAAAATGTAATTCCTGAATTTTAAAACTCATCATGCATTGTCTATAAAAGTTCAAAGCTCACCTAAAACTCAAATTCTCAAAATCCTCACACGTAAACCTTGATAAATAAGTCTGGTTTGAAAACCTGAGCCCTCTACTAGAATGATCACCAAGAAAGGAATTAGTACCAGTGTTAGTTTCATGAAATTACACTTTCAAGGTCTGTTTTAGGTGCTGCTATGTCAGATAGCTGTCTTCACTCACAGGGAGGGGAAGATGGGAAAGGTCACATTCCTGTCTTCAAATTTATTAGCATTATACAAATAAATATTTGAAAAGAGCATGAATATTAGATTGCATAAGCAACACTGGTGCCTTGGGCTTTTTACTACTGAATATATTAGGTCTGAACTTTCAAATTCATTTGAAGAAAGGAGGTGAAATCACAGATGTCTTGGGAATATACAAAGGCAGAGGAGAGAAAATTAGACAGCGAGGGACCTTAAAGCATAAGAAAATCCTTCATTTTTGGCAGTTGATGTGTATTGCATGCATTAATATGCAACAGTCCCCAGAAACACTAGCTGATGTTACAGTCACCTCATTTTAAATACTGTTTATAGTAGGGAACAGTCCTAGCTCAGACAACTTAGTGTCTCAATAGGCAAAACAAATTATCTCCATTTATAGAACTGCATGTCACCCGGAGTCAGAAATAGCACTGCATTAGCACCGAGCTCACAAAAGCAAGGGAGAGTCACAGCTTGTGTTAACCACATGGTGTATATATTAAATGGCTTACAATAATTAGTGGTTAGGATTTCTCTTAAATAAATAAAATAA
This sequence comes from Sturnus vulgaris, assembly GCF_052056855.1. Lineage (NCBI taxonomy): Eukaryota > Metazoa > Chordata > Aves > Passeriformes > Sturnidae > Sturnus > Sturnus vulgaris. Next base: position 11,044,408 of record NC_142250.1, read on the forward strand.
AAATGCACCATATATTGTGAATAAATTTCAATAAATCAAACTCACCAGAGAATGTGGTCAGCTCTACAGAGTTTACTGCATGCTAATACAGAGTTTACTGCATGCTAATCTGGTATCTGTATATTGGTACATGGCTTTTCACAACAGCACATCAGAACTGTTCAGAATACAGCAGTACAGGGGGATCTATGGACAGAACATGGACTGGTATCTCCCCCAGGCTTCAGAGGAATATCTTTACTTTCTATGGCACATGAACTCAGTTGTCCACTTCCAAATAAAGGTGGTTTCTTTAGTTCAATTTTTGAGACAGGAGAAGGGGACAAGAAGAAGAGGAAGACAGAAAAGAAGATTAAGTAATTTTAGAAGAGGAACTGGCCTTCTCAAGCCCTCAGCATGTGTGTCTTATCTGTATTCTGTACTACATTTTATGACCTGAATTATGAACCGTTAGTATTCACATGTGCACAGCATTTATTGCAAGCTAAACTATTCCTTTAAAACAAGATAATTAAAATTAGTTGTGGTGGGCATGAAATGCCTAAGAAATCTTTCTAAAAATGTTCCCAGAGCTTGCCCTTGGATACAAACTCATGACTCCACTAAAGCACCCTGACTACTCAAATAATTAAAACACTTTTGTAATTTTCTGACAGCAGAGGCTATTGAATTATATTGACTCATTATTAGCATTTACCCTTTTGAAGTTATTTCTAATTTGTTATCATTACTCCAAGGGAAAGTATGTTTGACTAGCCAGAGGTGAGGCTTTCAATAAACTACATGGCCTCTAAAGCAAACTAGCAGAGTTGAGTAACTAGTAACAACTACGTGGACTCATTCAGTACCTCAGTTAGTGCAGTGAGATGCTGAGAGATTTTCATTCCCTGGGGAACAAATCCAGCCTCTGATAAAACTGAATGGCTTTTCACAATCCCATTGCCTGATGTGACACCACTCACAGTTATTGCTGTAGCCTTGGTCTCATGCAGAATAGCTGCCAGCACTGTACACAAGCCTGAGACATGTGAGCAAAACTTGGAGGAGAATACACAGAGCATCATCTGAAATGTGCCCAGCAACTGAGCCAATTTGATGATTCCTCAGCAGAAAATGCAATGATGGATTTTTGAAGAAAAGCAAGTGGTCACCAGACTACCCAATGGTTAGAGGGTCATAACCTTTTCTTCAGAGATGCATCCTTAATAAAGGTGTGTAACAAGAAGCACAACAGGGCAGAAATACAACCACAACCTTGGAGGTTTTCAGAAACCACAGAACAAGCTTTTATAGTCCCAAAACAACAAAAATATACGGTGGTCTCTTTCAGTAACTGTCATCACCAGTGGCTCAAGCGGCCCACTTTGAACCAGGGGGAATTTGGACACTCTAGCATTATAGGAAGTAAGCTCAGACATTGACTTGTTTTGAAACAGCTCGATCACTTTCCTGTGGTACCGAATTCCTGACATAAAGGAAAATATACTGTTCCACTGTAATTGGTTAAGGATGACCAGCAGCAAAGCACAGTTACTGGGAGAAAGACCTTTGCTTTCAAATACCGAAGTCAGCAACACAATGTTTAGAGATAATATTTTGATCATGTAATGTCTCATTTTGAAAAGCTATTTATACAGCTTATCTCTGAACAAATTTTCTTACATAGAGCACAACATGCCAGAGCCCACTGCCTTAGAACTATCACTACAGGACAAAATTTAATTTCAAACTCTTTAAAGTTCTTGAAACACATAGCACCAATTACCTGTATTTCTTCTCCATAAAACTCTGTGTCATTAGGCAAACACTGTAGTGCACACTGGAAGACTAAAGTCTGTTTCAGGTCTCATGACGTGGAGAGAGTGGGGAAGAGCATGTGTATGTCAATGCTCCCCAAAATATTCCATGGATGTCTCTGGTGCTCACAAACACAAATGGATCTGAGCAAGAACAGTGATGGCATGTGCCTGTGCAACTTGAGACCACAAAGCTCCTCATCAGTAATATGTCTGCCTAGCACCACACTTAGGAATTCTTCCTTGGTGAAAGAAAAAAAGAGATGGAGCTCCTCAAGCATGAGCCCAAATATCCATGAGGTCCTAAAAACACCCTAAATACTCCTGAATGGTCAATAATATTGCAGACTTCAAACAGGTTTAAATAATCACTACAGACACCTGTCACTAGTCCATTAACCAGAAGGAATCAGTAAAACATGAGAACTTAAATAGCATTTCACACACAGAGGGAGGCGTAGCCAGTCTGAAAAGGGTAAAGGAATTGTGAGGACTCCAGGGAACATCAGGTGAGAATTGTCTTAGAGTTGTCAAAAAACTCAGCAGTGAATATTTTTGATAGGGCAGCATATGTTTAAGTGTAACAAGAGCTGATTCTTGAGCTTTCATATATTACTCATATGAAAGTAAATTTCACTTTGTTTTCCTGGGAGATTCTTTTTATCAATAAGAACTGATGCACCCTCCTCTGAAGCTTTGAATAACCCAACAGAGGTATGTGCAAATATATAATCCCACACTCCAGAGCTCAGCAACAGAGGCTTTTGTTTATTCAAACAGTTGAGATATTTCAAAAATAAACATGGTATGTGTAAATCTAAAATGAAAAAAGTGAGAAAGAAAAGTTTCATGGATAGCATTTAGAATTACTATGAATATTGAATTATAGAAATCGTAAGTATGAAATAATCTAGTAAAATATTCTGCACACTCATTTTTCATTTCTTAAGTTCATCAGAATTTAATAATACTAAATTATGTGAAAATTCACCTTAAATACCTACATATATAATTTTATAACCTTCCACATTCCTGATATAATGAAAAAAATGACAATTTAGCTTTATGACAACAGTATAGCAATAGTCATTGATGAACAGCTTCTAAGAAGTTCTTTGAAAGTATTAGTGTTTATAAATTGAATGGATATATATTATGGGGTTTATAGAATGTAGAAAAGAAAGTTCATTATTTTGGGACTCCACTGGTATTCTAAGTAATGACAAAAACATTATGTAAATTTTAAAAGCAGGAAAAATGTTGAGTTAATATTCAGAATATGTAATAAAGGTAATCTGTATTGCCATTATAGTTAAAAGAATAGGACAAGTACTGAAAAGCTGAAAAGTTTCAGCTGAGATTACAATGAGACTGAAATTGATGACTAGGAGGTGGTCATGAAGTAGAATCATGCAATATCTAATATATGCTAGGATAAAAAGAACATAAAACATATGCATAATTTGACAGCAATAACTCAATAAATTCTCTCCTAGAGTTTGGCTTTTTAGTAAAAGATCTTGTTCAGGAAGAATCCTGATCTTAGTTACACATTTACATAAATACCTTCTTAGCAGGGGGAATTTTTCTTACTTCTGCTAAAAATTAATGAAAGACATTGATAAAAAAAATCAAAATATGCCAAGAAATAAGCAGTAGGGAGAAAAGCACTGGTATAATAAAAGAACTTGCTTTAGAGCTTGTCACTTAAGATTTTATATGACTGGATAAAAAAAGCTTAGAGGGAGTCTAAGGATCACTGGGAAGAAACAAAGCAGTTCTGAGTTTGACAAGCACTATGATAGTAAAAAATGTCAACGGAATTTGGAATAAACCATCCATCTTTGAATAGTTTTGGGTTGGTGACTTCATCAGGTGGCTGTTCCCTACTGGTGAGAATGATGGGAGTTGGTGCTGTTCAGATATTTGAGCTGTGAGCCCTGAGTTAATACTGAGGGAAGAGCTGTAATGTCATTTGGCAGTCCAGAGCAAGGCAGGAATTTCCACCTGGAGCCATCCTTCTGCCAGGCCCACTGAAGTTGCATTAGCACCTCCTGGGAACCCGAGCTCTGTACAAGAGACAAGATGAATTCAGCCTTAGCTGAATAGCTCCTGCCTATTTTCAGTAGATGCTTCAAATACAGATTTGACCAAGCAGATACTGAAAAACTGAGACTTCTTTCAGGACAACATTGCAAAGACAGTATATTTGAACTACAAAACTAAACTTATTTTTTGCTGATTTGCACTTTAAATACCTCTCAAGATGGAAAAAAAAAAGGTGCTTTGATTCTTGTTCAGCATTGTTAAAGTGATTTTTGAAAAAGCTCCGTTTTCTGTCAATGTGAAAGGTCTTTGGCAAGACTTTCTTCCCTCCACATCCTAGATTTTCTTCCCTGATAATGTCAAGGACTGTTCCCTCATATGAATAAGTGCCATTGCACTGGCTCATAGGTCTTACAGTGTGTAAGCTTTGAAACTTAAAACAGCAAAGATCATGCTCGAACAGAGATTGTGCTCTCTTGTGAAGAGAGGAGACAATAAAATCCTTTGCTAAGAAAGACAACTGGAAATTCAGTTCAGTGCAATTTGATTGGAAGGAGAAGCACTTTATCTTTCTGTACAAATTACTGGCTTAGCTGAACTGTGTTTAGTTCAGATGTTAAGAGCATTGCATTAATCCTCTGAACAATTTAAAAGCCCTAAACCCTTCAGAACTGACTTCGAAGAAAGCTACCAACAATACTGATAAATAATATACGTGAAGGACGCTGGCTGTATTTTTGACTTAAAATTTTAGCTCAGAGCTGGCTGATATTTTTTAATCTCAGCCTTATGGATATAAAACATCATTTTCCTTTCCTTCCAGTGAGTAAGGTTTTGATTTCTTTAGGACAGGAATGAAACACAACCTCTAGGTCCTTGAGCCCTGTAGCACATCCAGTGGGATTCATTCCAGCAATCATTATTTTACACAGCTTGCCAGGCAATTTTTCTGACGATGCCTGACCTGGGGAGCTGTGCTGGGACAGGGAAAGATTGGCAGGGAATACCTGGCCTCAAGATCAGGTTCTAGGTGACATGTCTGGATATGTAACATGCTCCAATGTCATTTTCTTATCAGTACAATCAATGTTCCCCTCACAAAAAAGTAGGAAAAAATATTCCTTCAATATATAAGTAATTAAATAGATGCTTTCAATAAATGTTAACTCACCATTCCCTATTCAGTCTTTATTAACAATTCTGAAAAGCAGACATTTTCTCTGTTAAGTGCTGGTCCAGAGAAAGATGCAGTTCTCTTTCTCTTCTTGTCCAAATACTGAAACTAATTTTCCCCTAAACTAATTTTTCCCTAAACAATACTTACTATTTTAAAACATCTAATCACTATCTTAAAAAAAAACAAAACAAAAACAAAGCACCACTTTTTTTTATAAAGAAAATTATTTCTCATCCAAACTCTTCAGAAACTCAAAAAAAAAAGACAAACTTACTAAGAATAAATTAAAGAAGAAACAAACAACTCCATCAAATTGGCAGCGTGTCCAAACTCATAGCGTGTTATTAAATTAAATCAGTGACATTTAAATGAGTGCACCTGTATGCATACAAAAATAATTTCCTAGTTAATTAGCTCTGCAGCTATGGATGCCCTAATAGGTCAAAAGTACATTAATTATACCTAAATGAAAAAGAATAATTTACAAGTGGCCACAAACCAGTAAATACATCTTAACATTTCAGATTCTTGCACTAGGAGATAAGGTCATATGTTCACTTATCATATTTTCCAGGTGTAGAAAATATCATTGGAGGCACGCTGTCAGATTATCATTGAGTGCAGTTATCCAGATGGCACAGGACAGACAGCTCAGACGGGACTGTCCTGGACGGAGGGAGCTGCACACTTGATGGAGGCGGTACAGCCATGTGCTCTGGAGCGCAGCACACTGAGAAAGGCAGAGAGGGGTCAGAAAAGAGCCCAGAGCTGGAAGAGGATGGGAGAGGGCAGCAGTGGATCTGAGAAGGAATCTGAGAGTTTGATAAAGAGCTGCAGACATGGTGATAAAACCCTCAATTACTGAAACAAAAACAACAAACCCACACTTTGCAGAAAGGATGCTAAATATTAATCAAGCATCTGTACAGCCTTGCACTTGCATTCTGTTAGAGGATCTCTGCAGAGCATGAGCATCTATTTGACCAAAATATATTATCTGAGTTCTATATTTAGAAAGTAGAATAACATGTTAAAAACTATTGGATGTTCCAAACTTGACAAAGATTGAAATTCCATTTTTATTTGAATTTAAAGGAGAGAATTCATGTTCAAACAAAACATCTATTCAATCATCCTCCAAAACAAATCTCATTTTTCAGCTTTTATTAACTGAAGAAGCAATAAACTGGAACAGTTTCCTGAAAGTTCCTGTGAAAAGTCCTGTATATTATTTCTATATTGTTTTGCTTCATAAGGAGATGGTGACAACAAAAATATGTGGACTCAGAACATCCATACACCAAAATGAGGAGCTGGAAGTGAAAGCCTCTGATATCCTGACCACCTCTGTACTTCCAGGAGGCTTAAAACAAAAACCACCTGTAGCCAGGATCACTAATTCTGAAGTAGGAATAAAGCTTAGAAAAGACTCAGGCTTGTGTTGCTCAATTTTTCTGTAACTTCCAAAAGCTGTTTCATCTCTCTACTGCAACAGATGACCTACATGAAACTGCAGAAATGGCCCACTTCATCTTCAGGACAGAAGCTAAAAAGGATGAATAGCAGAACAGCTGAAGAACTGGGGAGTATTTCTCAACGGCGATAACTATGCAACAACAAAGAAATCTAAGAGCAATTATTTTTGCACTAATATTTTGTTGATTAGGTTTTTTGGTAGATAAAGTACATGCACTTCTGTATTTAAAATCAGTTGTGTTATCAAGTCAGCACTAAGACCATCCAACTACTACGAGCGCTGTTCTTCAGTATCTCTGAAATCAAGGAATTTGTCCAGAATTTGACATTCTGATAGCTCCTTTCACACTGCAAATTCATCTGCTTCTATTGCTTTACTAAGATTTTTCTCTTTGGGTCGTCGTGTGTATCAACCCTATCAAGGAGGGTCGAGTGTGACAAAACGAAACAGATGAATGTTTCAAAAAATTAGCTTGTTTGGGACAAACATATTATGGATTGATCTTAGATTACATTGTTTCAAGGCTGACTGCATGGTTTCTTCATTCAGAAGAATAAAAAAATCCTTCTGATAAATTTATTCTTCATTCAAAAGAATACATAAATCAAAATTAGAAAGGAATTCCAAACTCTCGCCATCGAACCACATATTAATCAGACCAAATAAAGAAATTTAATTGAGCAACCTAAAAAAAATGATATCAAGGAAATGCATGGAACTGGAGTTTCTGCAAACTATTTGGCTTTCCACTGAAAAATAGAACTAGTCAGTCAAAAGATGAAGAAATAGTCAAGCTAACAGCATATTAATGAAAAACTTACATAACATATTGTTGATAATCAAATTTCTAAGAGCTTTTTTAAAAAGATGGAAAATAGCCACTAAAAATATTAGGTTTTGATGAACATTGTTAGCCTTGACAGAATAATCACTTTATTCTACTCTTTTCCTTTCTCTGTGCATTTTTAGCAAGAAGTAACATTGAAGTACAACCACCTGCATATGAACTGATGTTGCAAAACAACTGAGCAGTGGCTTTGTGACCTTCAAAACTCTTGTCTCACAGGCCAGTGGGAAAATTATAACTCAGAATATTAAATAGGTTCAGTTTTGTTTGCTGAATGTAAGGTCCTGCTTTAGAGCAGAAGAATTAGGCAGTGTGTATATGTAACTGTGGACAGCCCAAGGTACCTCAAAGTGCTGTCACACACTGACGTGTAAAGACTGGCAAGCACATCCCCACTCTCTGATTTTCAGCCAGTTCTGAGATGAAGAAAAGCTATTTAATTACTGCAATTTTAGGACAGGAAATGAGGACACCTATCATAACCAATAAAAACCTCCTCGGATAATTGTATTCTAACTCATTCCTTATAATGAAAACATTGAAAAATGATGGAATTGCCTTGCAAGTGGGGAAACTGCACTAAAAGTAAGTGGCAACCTCTGGAGCTCTCACTATGTATTATGAGAATTTTAATACTGTAAAGTAACTGTGGTAACTATTTTCTTTACTACCCATAAAAGAGCACCTCCAGAGAGGGGCTGAAGAACTGGAACAACACAAGTCCAGTAATGATGCACAATCATGAGACTCCTCTCTAGCACAAAGGCTGTTCCTTAAGGGCTCCCATCCCAGAGCAGAACTGGCCCAGCACAGCAGCGCTGGGCAAAGCTACTCTGCATAATGACCAAGAGAGAGCCAGACAGCCAGAAACTATCACCTGGATACCAATGGTCTCTCAAGGCCACATCACCTTCTACATTTGCCTGAGCTTTTCTGGATTTGCTAGAAACTAAAATTCTCATTTTTGAAAAACAGTGATTCTGCAGTTGTGGCAGACACCACACAACACAATTCTATCAAAACCAGCTTCTAGCAATGCATCCCTCATGGGTGAGTGACACAAGCAGTCCTGCTTGTCTTCACAGCTGTCATCCCCACATCATTATTTTCCAGGTTACAGAAGTACACAATACTTCAAAGAGCAATCAGTCAACATAAAAATTTTCATGTCACGCCACGGAGAGCTTTCACATTAACTGCAAAGACAGGCAGTACATCATGGCACAAAATGTCTTTGTTACATTTTTTCAATGGCACAGTTCAAATCTTTAGGTTACTCAACATGGCAGGAGAAGTACAGAGAGAGAAAACTGAAAGGATATTTCACAATTCTTTTACAGGACTCTCGTGTTCTCTGCAAATACAGCTTTAAGTACAGTGTTAAATTAATCCCTGTAATTTAAGCTAAAGGCAAGCAGCTAAGAAGGGGGAAAGAGGTGGACTATCCTTGCTACTGTTTAACTTTTCAGATATTTTATTTAAAAAATATTGTTATTCTTTTTGTAGACAATTACTGCCAAGCAGGATTTCAAGTGCACAAGGAAATAAAAAGAATAAATCATGTGGCTTCATTAGAAATGCTTCTCAAATTAGTAGTTATAGACATGTTTACTCAAGATTCTACTATGATGTCTGAGGTTTTGTGCCCCAAACACATCTTTGAGAATGTCTGACCACAAAGAAACTTAACAGAAGATGGAAAGAGTCATCACCTCTGAAAAGAAGACTTCTCTAAAAGACCATAAAGTAAGCTACTACACAATCCCTTCATCTGTCATAAATATTAACTTTTCAGAGCATAAATATGTTCTTTGACTTCACCAAAATCAGCACACCAGAATGCAACTTATCCAGCTGTAATGCAGCAGTACTACTGAAATGTCCTTCTAATCAATAAAGTGGCAAACAGGCCTTTTGGCTGATGTCTGTGGGCTGCAAATTCACCTCCCACACGTTATTTCTACCCACTGGAGCTGCAACCCAGAGATTCAACATCATTTGGTTGCCATCCACTTGGCTTTATCACCAAATAAAATTTGGCAAAATATATTTCCTCCATTACATTTCCTCTTCTCATCTACTTTCAAAAAAAATACCATGACAGAGAGGCACCCCTTGCCAAAATGCAGACTCCTGTCACTGCTTTGTGGTTATCAGGCTGTGAGAGGCCATTCAGTGTCACAAGAAGCCAGCACATTCAGTAGCACTACATCCTTGCTGGTTTTGCTATATTCCCACTATCACCTACAAGCTTACAGATGTTTTAGCACTGTAACATCCCTGGAACTCTCCCTACAGTGTATAAAGAAGGTGCATTTTGCTGGAAAAGCCTTAAAATATTTGGGTTTGTGTCAAATCTCCCAACTTTCTGTAGGATTCTATGGTTTTAGAGCACAACTGCTACGATTTTGTCACTGTCACACAGCTGTTCCAATAGAGAGCAGAGCTGTTGTGGATGCTGGCACTTCAGCACAGCAGTGGCACTGAGCTTACTGCCCACACAGGATGAGACAGGAGGCAATGACTGCAATGAGCCACCACAACTCTGACCAAGGCAATATGAAGGAGAGTTGCAAAGAGAAGTGCTCACCTTTGTCCAAGATCTGGGAGACAGCTTGATCCCTTACATTTCACCAGGAATTGAATGGCAAGGAGACACCTGAACCCATATAAGCACATGTGATGTTCTGCTATAAAACTGATTTGTATATTGCCAGTGTCGAATTTTAGTTTAGTGCAAGACTCCTCAGTAAAACCAAGAGTGAGTCTTATCCTCTCCATTCCTGGGTAGAAATAAGGAGGCTCATTCCAGTGGTTTACAGAGGGGTTTGTCCTTCCCTTGGCACCTGCACGTAATTCTCACTAATGGAAGTGTGAGTTCAGTCTGTGCACAAAGGGGAAACCAGCCCCATTTGGACATCATGTTGCAGCTGCCTAAGGGACTAAGTATTCATTGTTACCTTTCAGTAACATCCACTCCCTTCCTGGTAATTTTTGGCACCTTGTAAATCTCCAAAGGAAAGCACTGGTAAATGAAGCTCTGCTCAGCGTACCAGGAGCATTCTGACCTGCTCAGGAACATCCAGTCTCATATGCAGCTCACCTGGATTGCCTTCCCTGGCAGTCTTCAGCAGCTCTAGAGCACCTTGTTACATTAATTTTGAATTCATTACTGCAGAACAAAAACATACAGAACATTAAGATGCTGGCCCAGCCCGCATATTTTCCAGAGTCTCTGAACAAGTTCAGAAAAACAAACCAATAAAAAAATATCCCAAACTCAGTAAATCCCAGTGCTGAAGGTGTAACAAGGACCATCTCATCTGAAAAATGCTACAGACACTTGAGACATGACAAAATACAGTTCAGGCATGCAGTACAAATTGAAAACTCCATTTTTATGTTGTTTGAAATGCAAATATATGAACTCAAATTTTGAGGTCATACCCAAGAGAATTATTCATCTAATTTGCAGATTGATCAATAAATAAATAAAAAATGCTGTCTGAAAGATTTCTTCCACATGGATAAAAAAGGACAAAGCTAACATTAAAACTAGAAAAATAAATCCTTAACATTTCATTACAAAAAAACCCCATAACATTTGATTACCAGATTCCTGAATAAAAAGAAAAGAAGCACATAAACAAATAAAACCCCTAAACAAATCAAAAAACCTCCACAACTAAGGACACATCAGCCAGTGCATTAACAAAGATTTTATTTTCTACATTGCAAATCTAACTTGGAAATAAAACAACCTACAGCCTTTGCAAAGCATAGAAGTCAACACATTCTCTGGATGGCCACGCCATCAAAAGATGCTGCCAAGAAAAAAATTGTATGTCATATGCAAATAGTGATCTTGTCCCAGAAAACTATCCCAGTACAAGGACAAATGCAATGACTTCAACAGATTTCCCAGAAATACCCAGTCAACAACAATAAAATGCAGGTAGACAAGTCACAGAGCAAAAATAGGATCCTTGGTGCAGAGAGTGAAATGAAGGAGAAAGTGATACAACAAAACTCTGTATAAAACAGTAAAAAAAAAAGAGAAATTTCTTTCTCTCAGACTGTCAACGATCATAATTTATTAAAGAAAGTGAAAATAAAAAAGAAAGAGCAGAAACAGAGGCCCAGTTTACAGGAACCTGCTACTACCTGTTCCACATCAAAGGTCCAACAATCTTTACACCCCCCCAAAGGACAGGCCTCTCTCTTCCCTGCTTTGGCACTTTTGCTATGAATGAGCACAGCAACACAGCCTCAAGGAAGGGGCAAAGACAACTGCATTTATGCTCTGCACATTGGCCAGTAATTTTTCATCTGAGATTGCTGAGCTCTTAAAGTCCAAAGTCTTTATGAAAGAACCAGTTTCTGGTGTCTAAATGGGAAGGCTAATTTTAATAATTTTACTGATAGTTTATTATACATGACAACAAAGAATTCTGGTGAGTATATTACATTTTTCTTAAAGAATATTAAAACTTTTTCTCTTCAAAATTAATCTTAATTTAAACTCCTAGAATTTAAAAAATACTAGGTTTTCTCTTCGTGGTTTTTTTGAATTAGCTGTATTTATCTGTATTTTTGATGTTCAGACACCATAGCAACAAATGTACATGGAAAAAAATGGACATAAAACTGTCATAAGAGAAATTGCCTAAAGGAAAGAAGCACAAGAACAGAGAAAGAATTTGAAGTGACAGGAGAAAGGCCTAATAATAATGAATGTAAGAAAATAGGGAATGGTTTGTCACATTTCAACACATGAGTAGTAGATATCATATTTACACACAACTTGTTTTACTAAATTATTTCATGACCTTGGGCAAAGACTGTTTTAATCCTCTGTGGCATATTTATTCCAGCATCTCTAAAACAGATGTCATTCCTCTGCCTCTGTAAATACTGCTCTCACCTATCTACAAAAAGGAATTACCTAAGAGTCTGGCAAGAGCTAAGCCAGATTTGAGTCAACTTTACTCACATATGCCATTCCTGGCTACAGGTCTTCTGCTACTGTTTTACTATCAAACTTATATACTATACTATACTATACTATACTATACTATACTATACTATACTATACTATACTATTATACTATACTATACTATACTATATAGCAATATGCTATAGCAGATAGCAATATACTATAGAACATGCCGGGGCTCTGTCCTTCTCTCCAAAGAAATTAAAAGTTCCATGTCTTAAACACATTCATTCTGTTGGCAGTAGTAGTCCAGCATACACAAGTTTCTGATTCTGAGACAATGAAAACATTCACTCCTGTAAAACAGAAAAATATCCTAGGATAAGAAAAACTGACAGCCAATAGTTTGTGAAATCAAAGGCAGAAGAGCAAAGCCAACCCTATGCTGAGTTAATAAAAGCCTCTTTGTGTAGTTTTTTCATGTCAAGAGTTCTGTATTTTAAAAGAACATAAAAACTTTGTTGTTGGTAAAATGAAACTAAAAAACAAGGCACTTGATTTTCCTTTAGCCATAGCTCAAACTTTACATTGTACTCTAAGGAATCATGCCTTGTTTTATCAATTTTTAAGTATGAATTGGCATGAAATCACCATTTCTTCACTTAGACAAAATCAGTTACAAAAAACAGCTTAACCACAACAGATTTACCTGCCAAATGGATAATGGAAAGTTAAATGCTTGTTGTAGCTCTTACACTACAGTATTGACAATGAAAATTACTTTCTCACCCCCTTACAATAACCATTTTTGGGCCCGTAAAACAGGAGAAAGGAGGGCTACTGCACATGGTGAAAACTAAGGTAATGTGACAAGCCAGCAGGCCAGAAGCTATCTGGCCTTGACAGATGAATAGAAAAAACCTTTTCAGCCTAATGCAAAGCACAGCAGTGTTACTGTAACACAAGAACAGGTAAGTAGCTTCCTTAGTGATGTGACAAATGTGATGATCTAAAATTACAAATGTAATCATGAACTCAATTACACTTCCAACAGTTATATGACTACTATAGAATATTGTCACTAGCCCATTTTATTGGCTGGTGATCCCAAACACAGAAAAGCTAAATATGTGTACTATATAATTTTGCAAATCTGCTAAGATATATTTCTTTTCATGAAAGAATGCAAAGAAAAAAATAGGAAAAGTATATGGATTCCTTGTAGCTGGATGATGACAGAAGGAAAGGCAGAGAGGAAATAAAACTGTATCACATACAGCTGACAGCGGTTAGAGAAATAAAATTATACGTTGATGTTGCAGGGGTAATAGGAGGCAGGAAAAATACACCAAATATCCAAACTCTGCAAAGCTGGTGATGATGGAAGGGACAAGACTGCATATCCTCCAGGTATATCATGCATTGCAACACAGACCCTAAGCAGTCCCAGGTGGGGTGATATTCAGGGACACAGAACAGCCATGGGCACCCAGGAGCAACCAGGGTCTGCTCTGCTCACCTCCTGCTCTCCTTGGGATGAAGGTCTCACCAACCTCCTCCTCATGCTCCCATTTTCTTCCTCATGGTAACTGAAGGCTTCACCTCTCCACTTTTGCTCAGCTGCCAAGTTGCCATCTGGAGCAGGCAGCTTCTCCTGGCTTCAGTCATCACTGTCTTCCCATGCTCCTAATTACTTCTTTTCCTAACCTGGGCTCTGTGTAAGAACAAGCCTCTGTCTTCAAGTGGCCACAGGGCCCTGTGGCTGTCCCTGCTGCTCTCAGACTGCCCTGCTCCCCTGCCACTGCCAGGGTATTAGTGGGAAGCACAAGTGAGCACAAGGCAGCAGAGGCCCCATGCTGACCTGGAGGTGTCAGAGAAGACGCAGCTGACACGTGTCCTGCTCTACCTGTCACACAGCAGGGTCACAGTGCCCATGTAGCTGTGCCTCACCCTGACAGAGCCAGCTGACAGAGCCACATGGGGCTGCCAGCCTCCCCTGAGCTCCTGAGTTAACAGGGACAGAGAATCTTACCTTTTACTGCAATAAGATAAAACAAATTAGCTTCTGTCAGAGGGCTCTTACTTCTCAAATAGAAAGACATTGAGATCTCATTGATCTAACAAATACAGCCTTATTGGTTAATCTTCCCCTTTCTTTCCCTTTTTTATCCCCCACCACACTTTCAGTTGCACATCCTCCAAGAAAATATACCCCAACTGATAATTCTGCTCCAGGAAGTAATTATTTCTGATTTAATGGAAAGGCCAGCACAAAACTGAAAATGTGCAATTCATACATTGAGCAATCAGCAGAGTTTACACAAGCAGACAACATTTAACAGGCGTTTGCAAAACTGTTTTTTGTGTCTTATCCATGTATCTGGAGTGAAAAACAAGGCCACAGAGAGGAAAAAGCAGAAATACTATATGAGAAAAAAGGCTAAAAACATCTACTGCATAAATAATGAATGCTAACCAGTTACAGTGGAGGGCTGCAGTAATGAAGAGGAAGAAAGGAAGTGCAGCTTAAGTAGTTCAATTTGTTATCCTTCACGATTTAACAGTATGTTAATCACAGTATATTAATGACAGATAAATATTAAACACCTTAAACAGCTAAAAAACATTTAGTCCTCATGCTGTGGGTAATATATATCTAGAAAATATTTGTTTTGTAAATTATTTCTTTTACAAGTTACTATTAAAATCGTATTAAATACCTTGTTCTACACACTTATACAGTAGAGTTTAATGGTGTTTACTCCAGGTATTGTCAGTATTCAGAAGTTAACATTGACTAGCAGTTATATTATGTTTAAACATTCGTACTTAATTTTTCAGTTTTCTAAAACAGAATTAACTAAGCTCATATGTTGCTGTCAACCAACCTTCCACATATCCCATTGAGCAAAAAAAGGAATATGGGTTCTATGGAAAATAAGGGTACAACCATGAAATTTAAAAATTTTACAAAATTACTTGGCACAACCGTCTAAATGCATGACAACAAACCATAAATGTGGCAGTGTTTTAGTTCCAACTGCTGAATTTTACAAAAATTACCATTAAAAATAACATCTACCAGGACAGGAGGTTTTATTCTGGAAAATTCCTTCCTCGTTTTCCCAGACAGGATCTCTGACCTGGGCTTTCTCTAGTCTATAGTATCAGTCAACAGGCATGTGTTACCAATTGCAGCTGTTACACTCACTTTGACCATCAAAAATTCACTAGTGTCCTTTCTCATTTGCACATGAAGCACAGCCATAACATAACTTTGCATATATTCCACAGAAAAGTAATTTTTAAGTGTTTCAAGATCATTTCCCCATATTTTCACAGGAAATGGAGAGCAAAAAGTAAACAAAAACATTATAAATCAAGCAGCCACAAGTATTTCACCCTATCAAGTTCTCAGTTGTCATCAGATTTTGCAAGACCCATTTTGAGACCTCTATTTGTTGCTGTTTTACTCTTGCTAACTTCTCAACATAAAACAGTGACCTTTACTTCAGAGTCAGCAGTCCTTTTGATTCTATCAAACCAATGATTTCTTCCGACTGCTAGAAGAAAACTAACCTCTATTTTCAGGACTCTGTGTTAAAAAAAACAACCAAACAAAACAAAGAGAAACCCCCAAAACCTCACAGACCCAGAGTTAGTATATTTTACCTCTTTTATCAAGCTGAAATATTCCTTAAAGCTGCTGGCAAATGTTCTTACCGGTCCTATGTTATATGGCAAATGAGGACATAAACAGAAACAAAAAGCTTTCTGGGTCTTCTTTATAAATAGGTTTTTTTATTCCTTGGTTGTTGCCAACTATTTCCAGCAATAGACCAAAGGATAAAGACAGAACTTTGACAGATGCAAAAAGAGCAAGTTTATCAGAAGATACAAAAGACAAGGTTTCTTATCTAGTTAGACATTTCTGAGGGGTGGTACCACAATGAAAGTATCCACTGTACTTCAGTTACTCACAATCTAAGAGGATATATCCCAATAGGCAGTCCTGCCCCAACCTGTGAAGTCAGTACATCCAATTTACTTTTTACTTTTGTGCTTCAGAAATGCATGTAGGAATTGAATGGCCCAGATTAACAATATTGTTCTCCTTGTCCTCCTTGGCCTCTTTTAAAGATGAAGAAACCTGTGTCTTTTTTCAGCATCACCCACCATCCACAGGCTTCTACAGGACAGCTACTCCTGGCCCTGAGGTTCACTCAAAGAGGTTTTAAAAAAGAAGTATCTTGAACAGAGGCTGATGTGAAAACATTTTTAACAATCAAAGTGCTAAATTCAAAGTTCTTTCCCAAGGTGGAACTTATCATTTCCTTTTATTGTTAGCAGTAATTTTGTTCTTTTTTGTATTTGATCTCTTTCAAAAGACGTTAAGAATAATGGCCTTCTTAACACCATCTCCTGAGAAATCTCTTTTCTGTTGATACAGAAGTCCAAAGTTTTTACTTTTGCTGCTAATGTGATTATAGAAATAGTTCTTGTCATCCTTAATGTTTCTTGCTAAACACATCTAATTTTGAGCCTTGGTTTTCTAAGTACCTCTCTATAAATCTGAGTTACTTTTTTATAGCTGTTCTTAGTAAACTAACTAATTTTCTTTCCTACATAAAACCAGTGGGGAGTTCATGATTCAGTCAAGTTAGTCTTTAATAATCTTCCTCTGCTATCCTTCTTCCACACATGGATAATTTTGAATTATTCTGTTAATGTCATCTGTTTGAAAGCAGGTCACCTTACTTTCTGCTTTCCTTAAACTGTCCCCCAGGAGAATTTGAAGTTTTATATGTCTGCCTTCTTAAAAGCCCTTGTTTCTCTGTTCCTCTAGCAGTTCTCACACAACCTAACTTCCTCAGCACTGGATTTTTCTGGATCAAACTGAAGGCTGTTGGAATGATTTCCATTTTTGCACTGTCCCTATCAATAAACAAGTCAGTTAACAAACCTAATGAATTCTAATACTTTCCTGAGCATCCACCAATTTTTGTTCCCCCCATAATGCCTCCTTATTTAAACTTCACAATCTACCTAATCTCAAATGATTCATCAATATAAATCCATTTAATAAAAACATCTCACCAGACTCTTGATTTCATGATCTTTTGTAAATTATCAAAACGCAAAAATGATCTCCTTGTGGTTTTCTCATTATGGTTTTTGACATTTATACAGTTGTTCAGGTTGTGGGCATTTTGCTCACGTTCTCCTTTAACCTCCATTTAAAGCTTTTACCCTAAGCCAGTCAGCATATATTAAAAACTGAAACCTCTTTAATCAAATGCTCCAGATCATGTGCCACTCTTTCTCACCCATAGACCTACCCAGCCTATTTGGCTAGTAATTGTATGCACATCAGAAAAAAAAGAACTTGTTTAAATTTCACTGTATATTTTCCACAGAATGCAGTCTACTAGAATATATGAAAGAAAGCAATTCGTTGGGATCTTAATAAATTAAAATAGCAATCCCACCAGAAATATTATGTCATTAGCCAAAATCACTTTTTCAAGTGAAAATAATAATGATAGAACCATTTAAGAATACAAACAAGAAACAATATTCACCAGGAAGTTTACCTGATTATTCAAATAATTAACAAATTTGAGGAAGATGTATCTGAATTTATACTACCTAGAAACAGAAAATTAGAGTGAAATTAATCCAGTAGATAGTCCTAAAGGATGTCCTCACTAGTTGTGGATATTTACATGCATGCAGGAACTGCTCCAATGCACTCTGAGAAGTTTAAAGATTAAGAATATGAAAGGTGTTCTCAGTATCACTGACGTATGTGGCCGACAATGAGTATTTTTTACAATTCTGCATTGTCACCAGGGTCTACTTGTTGCGTATGTAAAAGAGACAACAGGACTAAAGCACAGAGTTGAAAGCATCCCAAATGCCCTGAGCAGCATCACAAATGAGCAGCTTCCAAAGTGAAAGGAGCAATCAGTAGGGATGGCAAAGCCCAGGAGTGACAGACAACAGCTGGGATAGTTTCCCTCCTAACACATTCCAAACTTTTGAGTTTTGTGGTTCAGATAGATATTGGAATGGAACTGCCCAACCTTGTTTGGTAAGTGATCAACTTTCTTATGCCATTGTTTTCCTTCTGGTGGATTCAAGGTTCTCCTGGCTAAGGTCTAGTTTCTCTTCTTAAAACAACAATTCACACGTTATTATGTATCTACACTCTTATTTTTCTTTTTAAGCTGAAATACCATACTCGCAATTTAAATTGCGAGTAATATTGTAATCAAGGAGCGCAAACAAGAAACCTCAAGATCAATGTTTCACCATAGAATCATGTTTAAAAAAGCAAAAAGAACGGAAAGAAAAAAAATCCCACCACATCACACTATGAAAAATAAACACAGGATCTATAATGAAGATCACATTACAAAAGTCAAACTTAAGTTTATTTTAGTAGTAAATCAATTGGTTTTGGTAAAAATATTGCATATAGAATGGATTTATGAAAAAAAAAATCTCTAAAACTAACTTTGAAACAATGTTGGCTTTCAAAACTATTTCTGAATCTAGGAATTAAAATAGTTGTTTATACACATTTCTGAGCCTAAACAATAGACTGTCTTCATAAAGGCAACAGCTAGTGAAAGGGAAAGTCAAGAGGGAAAGTCAGCTGGGTGCTTTTAGAAATCTTGCTTTCTTAAGCAAAGTCTTCTGGCATCACAATAGCTCCCAAAAATACATATACATCGTGTGATAAAGAAAGGCCATCAGGAGCTATCTCCAGCCATTGCTTGGGGCCAAGTAGAGAGCAGCTTTGCAAAATAGACCCGAGATAAGGATCGTCTTCATAAAGCAGTAAGAACAAACAATAATGGGGAGAAATAGAAGGGAAAAAGAAGAGGAAACTGATTTTTTATCTATTTTTACTCCAGCTTTGTGTCCTACTGCAATGAAAGACTTTGGTGAAGTGTTTCAATCAAAACCACTGCTCAGACCTGTTATTTTTCCTGAGGTATGGTCTTGAGTGTAGAACTTTGCTCAAGATCTCTTTTCAGTCTGAACTGACTCGTTTTGGTTCATTGCATTCTCTAGTATAATTGAACTATGAAGTGAAGGGCTACTATTCCATGTGAAATTAACACAGGTAAATAAGGAAAACTATTGCTCCAGATGGCCTACCAGAGCTGCAGACAAAATACATGGTGATGCTTATGAAATTAAATTAAGAACGAACTGACTGTGTGTACAATAACAGTAAAACAACTTTGCCTATTCCAGCACAGGAACCTCACAACAAGAGGCTTCAATACACAAATTGCAACTCAAGAGCCAGGTGTGTGTTTATGAGCTCTGGGCCCTTGAAATATGATAAATTCACCATGGGAAATAAAGAAAACTAGCTTTGGAGAAAGTTTGCTTTTATCTTCTAGCACTCATATGCCAGCAGTACCAAACCTTCCCTTCTCCCTCTCTCCTCCTCGCACTTCCCCTGGCAATTCATCAGCCTTTATGGACCGTTTCAATGCTTTACAAAGGTGGGTCTTGACTCGTAGTCGAGTGAAGTCTCTGCACACCGGATCTGCAGGAGCACCTGTTCCAGCAAACATCTCAGTGACGGGCAACTTTGTGAGGATTTTTCGGCAGGTAACAAGCGCCAATGAAAATATTTCTTCTGTTCCCTCAGTAAAAGAAGGATGGGCTCACACTCCATTTATGACACAAATAAAGGTTTGGGGAAAATGAAGTGTCTGGGATCCTTTGTTACCATGGTGACCACCCCCTTTGGAAGGCCAACTGATTTCAATTTGTTGACAGAATGATTTGTAACTTAGTTTCAGAGAAATGTGGTATTCATCATATTTTGACTGAAACAACTCATTCTTAGTTTTGCCTTTTGCCCTGTCTTTGGCTTACAGAACAACACAGCTAAAACACAAGAAAACCTGTTGATGTTATTTACTGCTCTGAAGCCTCTGACACCAGCAAACAAACAGGACTGCTGTTCAGCACCAAAAATGTCTTCACTGGTTAGCATGAAATGCCTTATCACTTGGCCCCACAGGACCAAGGAGGAGGCAGTTTTAGATGCATTGTGCATTACAGTCTGTCTGCAGTGAAAGATTCTGCATCTTGGCTTCAAGTGCTCAGGCAGAATGTAGAGTACAAGTTCATCTACAGATAATAATTGGAAGCTGTGTGCTCAGGACATTATCCCATGCAGGAGAGAAAACAAGGAAGGCTAAAAATCATTTTTATTCAACTAAACAGCATCTGAAATTTAGAGCTGCTTCCCTAACAGAGTAACACCTGGTGCACAGGAACAGCACATCTGATGGGGTACTGTGTACTGCAGAGAAGGGCTCACCAGCTGGGGCAGTACCAAGCCTGGTACTTAAAGGACTCCAGGAACAGCAGGAGTTTAAATATTTTAGGGCAGCAAAAGCAATTGCTGTTACCGAGAGAAGTCCTGCTTTCCTCTAGTCCCAAACATTCCACCTAGCCCATGACACACAGAGGTTTGATGCCAGCATGACTTTTTGTGTGGCTGCAGTTTCATCTGGATCCCAAGGCTGAAATAAGTCTAAAGCAAAAAGGTTCATCATGTGGCTATGGAGGTATGAAAAGAAGGAGGGGCCAAAAAGGAGAGGGGGTTACAGCTTTGTTTTGGTGCCAGTGCTAAGCAAAAGCCCTCCTCCCTCCCCCAAATGTGTTTCCAGGTTTGCAATCATAATTGCATATTTAATATATGAGCTTTTATGGCATTTGAATGCTAAACGAAATTGCTACTAGGACTTCCAAATATTTTGTGCAATATGAATTACTTTTTCTTAGTTTTCTATTTATGCCACAGTATCATAATTCTGTTTTCTTTGACATTTATAAACGGGAACATTATATTAAAGCAATGCAATCATCAAGAACTCTGAAGTTTGTGAAGTGCTATTGCTGATCCCTCAAGCTGGTCATCTGTTTCTCCTCCAGATATTGCAGTCAACATTCTGGAAAGTATTACAGTGCCAAATAGAGAAGATTCATTCTGGTGCAGCATTGCATAGCAGGAGATCATACCTGAAAGACCTAACAGGTGCTTGGCCACCACCAACCAGCTGTAGCTAAAATACCTTGTTAAAACTATAAAGTAGCAAGCAAACTCTGCATATTAACATGAAGATTTCTGAGATTTATTTTAGGTGTTGATTGGTTTTGGTTGGAAGCCAGACTTCTTGTAAAGAAGACTTTACGAGGTTCAGTGAGTCTCACTGGAAAAGAACTTTTGGATTCAGAACCAAGACTAAGAAACGTGTACACCAAAGAACAGTTATGAGCCCAGTGTCTCTGGAACTCAGGGCAATATGGGAAGACAACACTAATGTTTCTGCTCTGTCACTCCAAAACTGGAAGTGACTGCCTTCACTTTTTTTACAGATTATAGCTTCTTTCTCAATTTTTTGGGAGCAAAAGTCCCACAAACATTCATTTTGGCATAAAACAGAAGTTTTCAAAATCATAAATTTTTGCCAAGAACAGTAACAAATTGAGAGGAAGTTCAAATTATGCTGGAGTGAACTATCAAAACCACACTGCTACCCAGACAAGAGAGCATAATATATCCATCACAACTATTCCATATAGTAGAGCACTATCTTAAAGTGAACAGAGTATAATTGAAGAGGATTCTCAAATATAAAAGTAAATTCATATTTTATCTTTTTAAATCCCCACACAACATCATTTGCAACAAGAAAAGCCAGCATTCATAGTGTACCCAATTAACATTCAGATATGCAAAGCAAGACTTCTCCTAAGAAGCCCTAAGGTGTTTTAATACCAGGCAAAAGATGAGAATGAAGCAGATAGATGTAGGGTGTCCAGAGAAGGGCACTAAAATCCATCATTTAAAATAAGATCTACTTCCACATACTCCTGAGCATGCCAATGCTCCAGCTTCATTGCACTTGAAAGCAAACCCTCCAGAAGAGGTAATTAGAACAGTAGCTTGATATTTATCATGGAGATGCCATTCCCCAGCATGTGAGTTGCGTTTACTCTACACTAATACTGAGCATAAATTTCATCTTTTATTGATTTATAAATATTTCATACTATGTAAAATATTGTCAGATTATAATTCTCTCTCCATAAAATGGCAAGCAAACGTCCAGCCATCTGTTTGGCTAATGAGAACAATCACCCAGGCTACTTTTCAAGCATAACGCATCCCAGTTTGAAACTGCTTTCAGTGTAAGCACCTGTTCATACATATCAATTAAAATGATAATTACTCCGTTAGTGAATATAATCAAAACAAAATAGTTACAGCTCTATTGTTTACCAATTAAGACTACAGAGTTCACTGGTGATATATTTCTGAGCTCATTTTTTTTCTTCCTTACCTATTCTAAGATTGGATCAATTTCACACCAATTTAAGGCAGTATGTTTCAATATTTGAGAACTTATATTTATAAAGCAGCAAAACTACACATGTTCTCCTGGAAGGTGTCTATCTCTGACAGATCATGCTGACACATCTTCCCAAGAAAAAGAGAGGACGCTTTTGCCTTGAAAGAGAGGACCATTCTTTCTAAGTTGAACGAGTGAATGATGGAGATAAACAAGAATGGGAATTCTGGTCTTTGTACAGAGTTCTTACTACAGGGTCATTGTCAGACTATTTTCTTAAATACTAATAATTATTAGCATTTAACAATTAACTCATTATACAAATTGGATTATTATGGCTTTTTATAGTAGACATGTTAAAGTGTACTTAACTTCAGCACAGAAAGTAACTCTCAGAAAGCTTATGTAACCTTTCCACAAAATGCAATGCTGCCCTTCACGTGTTCATCAATTATTCAGTTTTGCTCAAAACTCCTCTCAACATAGAAAAAATTCTTCATCTGCATATTGTTTGCTATTTCTCAAAATCTTTCTGAAGTATGACTGTACTTGGATGTGGGCCTGTGCTCCTATGTGGTGACCAGAGGCATTTTGGAGCATCTCACTGGTACAGCTCCCTGGCTACCCTTCACCACAGTGAATGCTGTTCTCTGTTTCTTATGAGGATGCTGGACATTTGCTGTGCCACCCCCAGCTTTGATTGAGTTTCAAAGACTCCTGTTTGTTGAAAATCAGTTTATCTTCCAACAGTCACAACAACCTGAGACATTCCTTCTACCAGTGCTGTATGGGCATCCCTGTAAAGTCACTGGGTATGAAAGCAGTGAAACCTTTTCACAGTAAAAACACATCCTTACTGACTTAATGCCCCTTTAGCTGTCTTCTGTGTTGAAATCAAATCATACCTTCCAAATGCAACATCCTTCTCCAATACGTATTTCCTAAAATGGGTTTCAGGTACTGCTGGAAATACATTTCTTCCTCAGCTAAACCTTCTTTAGTGTTGATAGAGGTAATTGATGTTGAGAATGTAATTGCTGTGATATGAAGTCTAACTTCTAGATGAATTTAATTCATTTTAATGTACACAAAAAAGGGACTTATTCAAAACAATACACTATATATGATAATAGAAAGAAATTTCTTCCTTGCTGGCATGTACCAGATTTAGCCTATTGACATAAGCAAGAATTACATAAACAAAGAAATGTAAATCCAGGTATTACACCCATAATCACATTGATGCCTGAGCTCCTAGAGCAATGCTTGTGCATGTGTAAGAAATTCCCATGTTGAAACTCCTTTTTCATGCACACTGGAAAGTGAAATTTGTTCAGTCCCTCTAACAAGCTGAGAAGCAGCTTTGTGTTTCCATGAAATAGACCTCTGATTCTCATTTTATCTCTTGTAAACTTCCTCCAAGCCCAAGTTTTTCCTCCCTTCTTAGACTCTAACCCCAACAGCGTACAAGTCAGTACTGGAACTGAATTCAGGAGGCCTCATTCCACAAAGGTTAAATGAGTTAACACATGAGGTTAACTCTGACAACTGTGGCTACAGTAAATTTATGCTGGAATATGTGTGGATCAGGAATGTGATTGCTACTCACATCTGCTCTTGTCTTTGTTACCAAATGCAACTCGGAACATCTATCAAGAAAACTATTTTCTAGTTTATGCCTGTACAGTTATCTTTTCCTCCAGGGAAATTCACCTCAGACTTAGGATGTAAAAAGACCATTTCATATACAGTGCTGTAACAAGCAGCACTGTAAAAGATAACACACTTTGCCCATAGATACTTTTCCATAGTTCACTGAAATGTGGATGTTTGGTACAATGGATATTAAATATTTTTCTTCCTCCTTCTACTCACACAATCCATCAAAAGTTGACATCAATAAACATGACTATGTTAACCAATTGCAACACTTTCCAAGATAGGAGAGGCACCTGGAAACTGACAGTGATTTTAATATTAGCTTTGACTGAGATAAATTCTGACATGGCTTCCACCATACATATAATTCTCTAAAGACTGATAAACAGAATCCATTTATGTCCTCAGAGCACCAAGTGCACCCTGTCATGTTGAAAGATTTGTCAGCCTGAAGTCACCCTGAGCCATCGTGACAAAAAAACCAATTGTCTAGAGTACAAGAAAACTGGAATTAAATAAAATTGATTTTTAAAATGGATCATATGTACTTAGTGACTTTAACTTCAAGAATCAAAAATGCCCCCTAGTTTTCTTCCACATGAATAATTATTCTCTGACAAAATAACCATGAGAGTAAACAACCCTTTTTGCACAAAGTTGTCATTAAAATGCAACAGGTAACCGTGGTCATAGAGTGGACAAAGAAAACATTCCCTTGCTCTAGACTTAACATTTAAATTGTAACTTTTTTGTGCAAGTCTTGCAGAAATCATAATATTTTCTTGCAAAAGCATTCATACCTACTTCAAATTAACAGAGGAGCATGAAAAATTTCCATGCAGTTTCACTGATTTTTCCGTCCATTCATCCTATTTCAACTTGCATTTCCAATTTCCCAGTTGTCCGTAGATTTGGTAATTGCTTTTTAATTAACCACATGAACTATGTACTTGACATTCCATTTTTACTGGTTCCTGGTCTTTCTGTAGCTATCTTGTGGTATTTAATTTCTGTCAAATTTCAGATCAGCTTTCATTCAAAAGCAGCATAGGTAACATCAAATTGCATTAATGCTATTAATTAGCTATCTCTGAAACTCAAAGAAAACATATCTGTCAGGGTCTTAGCAGTCAGTGAGCATATTGAAAACTCCATCATCAGCTTCAAAGTACTTTGGATTTTCTCCTAGATAGTATCAACACCATTTTGAGCTTGACATGTCAAATATTTCTTGTAGTCATCTGAGAAAGCTTCATCATGATAAGAGTTTGTACAAAAAGCCTTGTTTTACTAGAAAATAAAAAATATTACATGGAAAATTCAGCTTTATTACTGAGAAGTATAAAAGAAAAATTTTATTGACATTATTTGGGAGTTCATAATGGAACTGACAATACGGGCTGAAAAATATTTTTTTGTTTTTCCCACTTGTAGACAAGGGCTGAGATGCATTGCCCTAAAACAGACAATATGGATAAATTAAGTGACTGGCAGTGATGGGTAACACAAATCACCCAGAACTTACCTCCTGATAGTGTTTCTCCCACTGAGTTAAGCATTCCTAACCAGAACACATCCCTGGCCATATCTTACTGCTGCTTCTGGAGCCCTTCCACCTGCAGTCTGGCTGCCAGGATACAGTGAGTAACAGGAAGAGAGGGGAAGAGAAGACAGGAGAAAGGAATCAGCCTTGGTGCTTTCCTCCTTCCTCAGACTTGCAGCTTTGGAAGTAAAAGAACAGGAAACATTATTTCTAACCTCGCAGTCAACACAAATGCTTCCTTGGCACTTTCCAAGACCACAGCTCCCTGTGATAGCTCCTACTGTGACAGGGAAGCAGCAGGTCCACACTGCACCCTCTTGAAGAGCCCAGGGCTCAGCGAGAATGACAGCAGGGTGTTTTACAATGGCCTTAAGGCTATTCCTCTACTCTGCTGGGTCTCCGAGCCTGCTCGGTTCTCTGTGGGTCTCAGCCATACCTTGAGCTCTTCATGCAGCCACATTCAAGAAGTACAACTTGCTGCAACCTCATCCTTCTTTCATCCTATTCTTCCAGAGAGATTTGCCTGCTTCCTTTCCAAGAATTCACTGAGGCCATTGATGTTGCCCTTCTTCCTGCTTTTTTCTAAGATTTAACTTTAACTCCTTTCTGACTAGAACTTCACCATGTTCACTTTACTGTTTTTCAGTCAACAGCCTACCTAGATTTATGTAATGTGTATCAACAGCATAGCCTGGTGCCCACATACTCATCACAGTGAAAACAACATAGCTTTATATTATTGTCTACACTGGGATGAGTAAAGTCCTCTGCAAGGAAACAGTATGGAGTCTGTTCTGGGAAACAGTCTATCACCACACAGAGTACAGAAAGGAGCATCTGGCAAGAGGAAACCCCAAATGTCCCTTCTACTCCTCACTCACTTGCTTCCCAGAGAACCTAGATAGATCCAACTACTTCAACTGCTTAGGCTCAGGATTGCTGCACATTCACTGCAGAGACGAAACATCACAAATAATAAATTGCTGTCCTGCTACTTTGGCTTTCCTATCATACTCCTCCTCCAAGTTTTCAGATGGAGGTAAGGAAATCAATCCCAGGTCTCATGCATATAATGGACAAGTTCAGAGGTATTCCAAAGCAGATGTTTTAGCTGTGTACACACCTACTCAGTGGCAGATCCCTAAGAAAAGTAGAAAATTAAGAGCCATATCAAATATCTGGGGGCTGCTCAGAAAGTATGTCCTTAAAACATCAATGGACAAAAGTCCTTTCAACAAATCTTGTTTCAGAGAAAATAAAAATATGCTAAAGACAAAAAATAACTGAAACACCAAGTACAATTTTGTGTGTTTTTATGAATAATAAATAAAACAATTAATTTCTCAGAAAATAAAACTCTACTGCAACCCTTATGCATATGTTCTAGCAGTGTGTTTTATTGAATTCCACAGATGTAATTGTGTCATTCATTTGTTCTCCATTATGGTATTTCAGTCAAACATAAACAGTTTTCAGACTTCATTTGCAAGAAAGATACTTTGAGCCAAGTAATTTTCCAACTTCAGAGCAATAGCTTGAGAGGTCTTCACAGGCATTTAACTATTCTTCCTTGTATTCACAAAGCTCTACACATGCACACATGTAGGTAAGCACAAATTTACCATGACACTAACACAGACTAAGTTGAAAGATTCTTTCCCCCCACACACACTGTGATATACGATGCCTTCATGGCATGTTCCTCCTATTCCTGGTAGTTTGTAATATATTTAATCATGCCTCTGATTCAGCTGTGCTCAGTGGTTTCCATTTCATTTGTACAGCTGGAAAACGTGTGCTGCTGGCAGTTATGCAAAAGAGTCTGCTACAGTGAATGACTGAAATGGAGAGGAGGGGAAGGGCATAAAGAACTTGTGAGTGGAACTGGAGTACAGCATTTTAATTCTTATGTTTTAATAAACACGTCCAGAAATCCAACCTATCGAGGAAAGCCCCTTTTATGTTACAAGTGATGTGGCATGACTGTGGTAGAATTCAGCTCAGCCATCATCTGCCTGAAAAAGCTCATTTATAAATGAGGTAGTGATTGCAAAATGAATCCCTGGAAGCATTTTTTCAGAGAGGAGGCTATTGACAAAGCTGTATTGCAAAAAGAATGGACTGTGAACAGAATTATCTGTCACAAGATAACTCACTGCAAGGTCAAACTTTGACCTTGCACCGATGAGGCAAAAGAGGCTCTCAGTAGGCAACAGAAGAGAAGTTGTTTGAAGGCAGCACTGGGCCAGATCAGCTTCCTTTAGAAGACTGCAAGGAACTGTTGCTGCTTTCTAAAAGGATTACCTACCAACACAGGACAGTTAGAACCTTTTGGGGATCTCACCCTGATGAGCCAAAAGTCAGGATTTTCCCATCTCTTGCCTATGCACTTTCTGTTCAAGATCTCAGGAAAGCCCACTCTAATTTATTTCTATTAGAAAAAGGTCTGCATCTCAAACCAAGAATAAACCACTTAGAACAATTTAAATATGAGTCACCAGAATAATTAAGGGATCATGCTTTCAATATTGAGAGCATGCCCAAGATGAATTGGAAAAGCTACCTCAGTCCTCTTCACAGGCTACTAACCAGAATTTCCAGAGCTCCTTTCCCAAGTTTATTTGAAGTCCTGCACCATGACCTGAAGCAATGTGTATTCTGGATTCTCCACAGAGGGAGGAAAAGTTTTGCACTGTGACCTCCTGAAGGAGGAGGCTACTACACAAGTACTCAGCTGCTCCAAAGTACTTTCAGTAGCCCTGTGATGCCCGAGGGCCTGTGAACGTGCTCAGAGCCACTCATTTCACTGACACGTTCGGCCTTCAGCACAAACTCAGTGACTCGCTCACTTCTGTCCTTCACCTTCTTCAGAAGGAATCACACCATGCCCGGAAACAAAGAATTATTTTCAGAAGTCTCTGTCAAGGTGCTACACATCTGTCTATCTGCTATTCCATCTTTAGCAGGACTAGAAAATTTTTAACCTTTAAGTGGGTTTTTTTTAAGTGGGTTATAAAATTAAAAATGTGTTTGCAACATTATAAATCAACTTCTACAAGTACAGTCTGTGTCTTTGGTTGCAGCCTTCTTCCATCTGGATAACAAAGGCAGTGATTTTGGGGTTTTAAGTGAAGTTTGGGGTTGTTAATTAAGTATGTAGCAGTAGCTAAAGCCTTACTTCTTAAAATGTAGAAGATTTTAAAATACAAAAGAGCTCATTTAATCTGTATCTATTTCTGTACTTCTCACACAGTGTGCCACTTTTTAATTCTCTGGTTTAATCTAATTGCACATCATAAGTGAAATGCTTAGAAAAAACATTGCGTAACTACTGGCCAGGGAAAAATTCTAAAATTTAGTCTGAATCTGAGAAAGCAAAATGTGATCTGAGAAAGAAACTGAACGAGATTTTTTTCATGTTAAAATAAATTAGTGAATACTATTGAAACAAGACTTGTCTGATTAGTAAAAATTCAACTGGTTTAATTCAATTACCCCTGTTGGGAGAGGGGGATTGTATTTCAATATAATTTCATTTTTAGATTAATTTGGTATGGTCTTCCTTTATATCTTCCCCCACTAAATTTAACATGGATGTCATTACACATCATAACTGTAATTACAGGTTACAGTGGAAAGATGACATAATTAGGTGTAATTAAGCCCATTATGTAAACGTAACACTATTAAAATAAATATACAGAAAACCAACAAAGAAAAAATGAAATCAAGAGAAAAAAGAAATTTAACAAATCCATGAGGTAATAAGCTTAAAAAGAGAAAAGGAAAATGAAAAAGTAAAAAAGCCTGTCCACTAATGTAAATAACTCTTTTTACCCCTCTTTGTAATTTCATTTTATTTAGTATAAGTTTTTATTTTACTTCTTAAAATGTGTGCAAGAATAGCACGAGATCAAACATCTTATTAGCCCTTAGATGAAAAGCACTTTAGAATACGAATCCTTCTCCTTTCTCAAATGAAAGCACTTTTATTAACCAGGCAGTAAAAGTCCCTGGACTTGTTCATCACTGATACCTGAAGAACCAACAAATTCTCCTTTAGCCATTACACTTTATCCTCTTTTACTGCACTGCAGTTTGTACAGCCAGTCTCCTATATTTACTATAATCATTCAGGTTCTGGCTGACTGTGGAAGCAAATGTAGTTGTCTGGCTTCACACAATAGACACCAAGATTTTAAAGCTGCTCCCACTGTAAGTGGCAATAATACTTCTGAGGTAAATCATACAGAAAACTCTTGACAAAATTAAGGGGCATTAGGAGACACTCCACTATACACAGATGGAGTTTGGTCAGGCTCAGAGAATCTGGTCTAGAAGCCACAGGAACGTGCTGGCTCTGCACTGGGTCATTTAGTACTTTACCACTGTGATCAGAGGCTTGCAAAAGAAATTTGAGTTCATTCTTCAATGTCTTTTCTTGGCAGTGACTGGAAAGCATGAACAGGTTCTATCTTTCATTGCTGACATGGCCAGTTCTATTGACAGGGTGAGTCACAAAACCCAGTACTTAATCAAACAAGCAAAGGGGGGATAGATTCTCCAGTGTTCCTTTTTAAAAATTTGGGTAACTCTCAGTTCCTAAACCTATGGCTCTATTCTGTTCCTAACCTACAGGTCTTAAAAGCTGCAAGAGCTGTTCTTTAAAAGCTTAGCCATTCACATTTTATGGGGGCTTAGCTAGCTGTGAAAGTACCATTTGATTTAATGGCTGAACTTTTGCAAGGTGAGATGAAGGATTTTTTCCTGTCTGTGTCTACAGGAGATGCCAAACTCTCCAGCTCTCAGGATTACAGGTGGTCAGATGCTCAGTCTTAATGCAGTAGCTTCAGTAGCAGCAGGGGTTGCTCACCATATTCCTGCAGGTGACTGATCCTGCAGTCTTCCCTGGAAGATTCAGCCTACAATACTTGTGAATTCTCTACTGATAGCATTGGTAGAAGTTTCAGAAACCTGGATATTATTGCATTCTGTATCTTTTAAATAAACAAAAGCTGTATCCCATAAAAAATTCATCACACAAACATTTTATAACCATTCTTGGGGACTCAGAGGCAGAAGCCAAGGCCTACAGGTAACATTTGCTTCCAAGACCAAAATGTGCAAGTTGTGATGTGGCAGCATATGGGAGGTTGTTGATAAAGAAGCAGATGCATGTTAAAAATCCACTACGGGCTGGAAGAAAACATTTGTTATTTCCCATAGAATAATTCATCATATGTTCATGGACAGAATACCCACAGGGCTCTGCTCACCAAGGAAATGGGAACCATTTTCATACTGCAGGCCCATACTACTCACATCGTAGAGGGTAGAACCTGGAATGGCTGTTGCTCAAGTGTATCTTGATGTCTTTGAAAGGCTTTTTGTCTTTTAGGACAAAATATAAGTAATCAGTCATGCCTTTTGTTCTTATTACGCTACATAAGAAGCAGCTTTACCAGTTCTTTGTGTTTCAAGCACATTTCATCAAGTGCTCTTTTGCACAGTATAATGCTGAACTTGGATCTCTGAAAACTGCATATGCTGAAGAGATGATGTACTTGCCTCAGTGAAGACTTTACTATTCCTTGTACTCATGCACAAAGTCTGAACAAATAAAAAATAAAAGCTTTTTTCAGAAAAAGACAAAATTGTTAGAAGATAAAAGCCTAACCACACATTCTAGAAGCCAGCTGATATTTAAGGCCTGGTCTGAACTCATATTTAATAGAAATAAGCACAGCTGACCTCTTAATCATACCCATAAAAAGCATGTATGAATATTTTTAATTCTAATTAAACCATACATAATAATTCATGCTAAAACCCACCCAAACCCATACACATTTTGTATTTTAAAAAGGCCTCTGGAATAAACTTGTGGTGCTCGACCAGTTAAGCAAAACCCACCAAGATCACTGTGATTCTGTTCTGCCTGAGCTGAAAGAACTATTAGGTTGCTGAGTAAACAGTTCCCCTGTTCCTCCTACCTGCACACTTGTTTCCTGTACTTATTCTCAGCTTTATTTCTTCTTTCGTGCCAGCACCCACACTTGAATCAGCCCACCCACTTTTCATCTGCCAAGCAATCAGCCGTCGCTTCTTAAATCTTACAGCTCCTTGGCAAAGAATCCCAACACTGTTCTCCGAGGACACGCTCATCCTTCCCTCTTTGAACACTGAGCCAGTGTCATGGATGGATTTACACATGCTGTAGTAGAAAGCTCAGAGCAGCAGCTCCAAATGGAATAAAACTATGTTCATGCAAAAGGGAAAAATAAATGGGAACATGCAGTCTTGCCTAAAGAGTGCCTTCATTTTTTCCACCCATATTCTTCCTCACAGAGCCAGCTCTAGCTGGGGATTTATCGTGTACATAATATAGAGCAAGAAAGACAGATGAGAAAGGAAGATGATTTGGAAGCCAGGACAGATGAGTTGTGCACCTGATGCTACACCTACCATTGCTGTCTGTCTTTGGTGGAAAGTATCAATTTAGCTAACATCATCTTCTTAGGATACATTCATTTCGTCAAAAGATTTCTAAGAAAAAAGACGAAAATCCCGACTGACTCCTCAGAATTTTAACCAAGGCTCAAAAGCAAAAGGATGCCTTGGAAGAAGGAAAAGTAGAGAGTGAGTACCAGACACAAAACAGCTCAGCAGTGGCAGGTACCTCTGCTACTGTGATTTCTGAAACAGGAAAATGTGAGGTTGCTTATCTTCTGAAGGGTGCTGGAATCATTCTGCAAAGTCAAAAAAACTCTTGGTCTCCAGTTAAGCAGACAATATACCAGATGTCCTACACAAAAAGTGAAGGTGAACATTTGCAATAAGGCTTCAATTACAACAATCATGCACCTCATCTTGTGTGCTAATGTAAAATCTCAGAGGCCAGAAATTTTTAAAGAAACACCACACACCAAAAGCACTATCTAAGCAAGAGTTCAGCAACAAAAGAGTCTGACAGATACCAGAGCAATTAATTGAGTTATTGATGGTTAGCAATTAACAAATTTCTTCTTAACAAGACTACCATACCAATCATGCTTTTACTAAAACTCACCTTCAACAGGCCATCTACTGAACTCAATTAGCACAATCATGGACAACTCCAAATACTGGAATTGCTTTATACAAGTGCTCCTTTTTACAAATGGTCATTTTTTAAGAGGCCTTTGTCTTCTGAGTCTTTCAAGTAACAAAGTCTGCTCTGCAGCTGACTTTCTGAGAAAGTCACAGAGAGAAACTGAGAAGATGCCACACATGCAATTAAACATGACAATATTTCCATAAATTCTGACAAAATGGATGGTATTCTCCATCAAAGCAAACCAGGAACTAGCTCATGGCATGTCCCATTCCCAGTGTACAAGACACTCA
Source organism: Sturnus vulgaris (assembly GCF_052056855.1). Classification (NCBI taxonomy): domain Eukaryota; kingdom Metazoa; phylum Chordata; class Aves; order Passeriformes; family Sturnidae; genus Sturnus; species Sturnus vulgaris. Next base: position 11,077,670 of record NC_142250.1, read on the forward strand.
AGGCTTTTCTCTCCCCATCACGTCGTTCAGTTTAAGTTAATGATTTAAAAGTAATTAAATCCAATAAACCATGACAGATTAAATAAAAACTAATCAAAGTAAATAAATTACTGTTTTCGCACATGGCTTTTGTTTGGGCAACAGAACAAAAGGAAGTAGATGATGGCAGTGAACAAAAGTGAATAAATAAGTGAAAAGCAAACATTAGTGTTTGAGACACATTATAACTCATTAACTTTTATGTCTGTTCTGCTGTAAAAAATAGTCTGTATCAGCTAACAAGACAATCTAATGGGACCTATCAGGGGACTGTTATAACAAGATTAGGAGAGGAACCAGTGGCAAGGCTGTTTCTGCACAATGGAGAAAAGGATTTGTATTTAATTAACAGCATTTATCTCAACAGTCCATTCCTAAGGAATAGTCTGATAAAGGCAATCAGTCTCTTGAACCAATTGGTAGTTTAACCTCACACATAGTTTTAAAAGAATAAATCTGGGATAACTCTTTGTTGATTACTGTTGATTACTATTTGTTGAAGATATTTGTTGAAGCTAGAATTTGGTTGACACTGACATCAAAGTAAATTGGATTTAGCCTTTTCCATTCTGCTCCCAAATAATCCTTACCAAAACACATGCACACAGATACAGGTAGTGTGTGCACATGTATAGCTCACGTCATAAGCACAATAGACCAAAGACTTTAGGATTTTTCCAGAATTCCAGAAGCCCCAGCAATCAAAGCATGTTCTTGACTGAGTGATGAAAACACCCTCCCTGTCAAATGGCTCCAATGAGGCAAAAAGATTAACTGCTAAAACCTAAGGATTGCTGCCTGAGTGTAAGCAATAAAATAATTCTTGTATTAATAAAATTAGGAGAATCCTAAGAGAAGAAAATGCCATAGAAGGATTAGTTTTAGTACTGAGATTAAATGTCACAAGTTTCTGCCTCCCAGACCTGCATTTGAATGATACTTCTTGTAATTCTTCACTATTATTTTTGTTATTGCTCCTTGCAAAGACACTGGCAAGTTCTTTAAAAATAGATTCACATCAAAGTACAAAATGAAAAATGTTGAAATATTTGGAGAACAAGTACCTACACAGTTATGAAGAGTTCCTGAACTTGAACAATTTAAAACATGCAGCATTCTGTACAGATGACTGATCTAAAAGTAAGAGAGACTATTGTACTCATCTCTAGCTACAACAGCAATAAAAATACAGTGAAGATAATTCTTTTATTCATATTTTTCAGAACAATTGAACTGACAAGTTCCAATGTGAACCTCAGGCTCTTTACGAACCAGAGCTGTCATCACCCAGGCAAAAAAATATCTTGTTCCTCCTCCCAACCTACCTTGGGCAAAAATAAAAAATAACCTGCCAGTTACTCCAACACCGAAAAACTCCACAAATACAAAATCTTCCTTCTGCTTATCTCTGCTGGAACTTTCAGGTGTATCGTCACTTCCATTGTCATCTTATTTCTTAATTTACTTGCAATCAATATAATTGAGCAGTTAATTGGCATTAATTTTTTTGATGATACTGAAGCCTCTAAGCCTTTTTTTTTTTTTACATAGACAGTAAAAAACTATCTAACTCTTGCTGTCTATAACTCTCACTATTAACATTACTGTCTCCAATTTTAGACTTCTGTAATATGGCTGACAAATGTGGTGCAGGACACATGGCTATGACAGGTTTTTATAACTGAACTTTTTTAACATGAACTTTGGGAAAGATCATTCCCTAAGTTTACTCCATGACCCTTTCAAGAGTTCTGATTCTTTTCACACACTGGGAAATCCTTTCACAATTGTCACTGCAAGGGACTGCTCAATTGCAGCAGCATTTTACATAAGCAGTTTAATAATCAGATTCTACTTCACTGTCTGAAAACAGGCAAAAATTTCGAGCTGCAAAATTCAACTGTGATACATACTTCCCTATGGCACACAGGTTATAAAGCTTCAGATATTTTTTTTTTTTTTTTTTTTTTTTTTTTTTTTTTTTTGTAAACTGTACCTGAAAGATTTTACAAATTAAATGTGAAACTATAGAAGCCCTGGCAAAAGCCTTGGTTCCTTGGGCCGGCAGCAATTGCTGACCACTGAAGGCAACTGCCTCTTACATCTGGCTGTGACCATACAGATAATACTCTCCATGTCTCATTCAGACAAAGGCATTCCCCACTTGGAAAAGGGCCTTATTGAAATCCTGAACTCGGAGCCAACAACGCACTTCTCATCAGCACGTCAGTGCCATTCCCTGCACGCTGCAGCAGCAGTCAGGACAGGCTCAGCCAGCCCTCTTGGCTCGGTGGCCCCGGGCTGCACGGGGCACATGAGGACACAGGAGCAGCTCCCCAGCTGGTGGTGGCTGTTTCCAGTGGGCTGCTCCCATTAGCATTCCGAACAGATCCCTCCCCAGCACTTGCTAAGGCGCTGTATTGATCAGTGGATGCCCGTACTCACTGGAGACCTGATTTCACTGCTTTTCATTAATTTAATTCTCTTAGCTCCAGCTAAGTGGCTTGACACCTTTTTATTACATAAAGACAATCATTTGCAGGCCTAATCTTACATAGTTTTGATCATTAACAACATGCTATTCCAAAGAATCTCGAGTTCATATGGAGGGACTCACTGAACCCCTATGTCAGTGAACACTGGCAATTTTACCAGATTTTTTTTCTTGCTTTCAGCCTCTCCAAAGCATAAAGAAAATTGTTAGTCTTGAATAAACTGCACATTTCGTTTAATAGAATCCAGCCTTACTGAGTACAGATTCAGAGAGTTTATTTCATCTATCATAAAACCACTTTGAATGCATATGTTCTACAAGACTTGGCACTGTACTGCTGCAGACATGAAAGCTATTATTGCAACTGAACAATCAGATGTCAGTAAAATACTGTCTGCTTTTCCTCAGAGCACCTAATGTTGTCACAGGCAGCCCTTCCCACTTTTTATAACGGTGCTTGATAATTCTTCTGTAATCAATACCCCTCTGTTCAAAAGAAAATGGACAGTACTGATGAAAAACTACTGGCTTAGCAGAAATTAAAGCTGGATCAGTTACTGAAACGTACTTAATAACGTTTCAGTATCTGTAAAATCTAAAATAGCCCTTCAATGATTTAATTTTAGATTATTAGAAAAAAAGTTGGAAAGGAATAAATGTTTCAAACTTCCACAGTAAACATGAAGTCAGCAAAAATAAACATTTTATACATATGCAATGCTATTACATTGCACAATGCAGCCAATTCTCAATGAAAAGATGGTACTTGGCAGTTCTGAACTTACACTACAGTCAAAGCTAACATGATGCACGTTCTACATACTCAATTCACACGCGTGGATACACGTAAAAAACAAACACTGACAATTTCATGTTTTATTATCACTAGAAGTGTGAATGCATTTAGAGGCTTGGCATCTGATAGTAATAAAACAAGAAAGAGAAACTCAAACATTGTAATTCTGAGCAATTAGAACATACTGCACCTGTCACACTAGTTAGCCAAAGAGTACAAAAATCCTCTTACATGTTTCATGAACATGCCACACTTCTTGGATTCTTCCAACCTACTGTGGATCTTGGAGGGTGACCAAACTAATCCTTCAGTTTCATGCTTTCATCATCTGAATAAATTATACCCTAAATCTTATCTGTTGTATTCTATGTGATTTATGATAAACTGAGGCATTTCCCTACTATAATCTTTCAGATCTTAATGAAAGATCTTAATTCCCACTGAAGTTTGCCCATGGACAGGGTTAGAACCTTCCTAACCTGCTGCGTCAACAGAAGGCAGCCAGAAATTGGCATTGTAAATTTCCAGGTCAATTTGGAAGAAAATCTCCTGATAAGACAGATACCCTTTATTTTGCAAGAAAAGCTTGTTTCCTTTAAATTGCTCACGACACTTCAGCAAAGTCAGTAGTTTTGACCATGCAGAAGAATTTATGACATTCTGCTGATATTGTGATGCACATTGTGTACGTTTCTGAAGGTAAATAGATCTTCAATAACTTTTTTTTAAAGCCCTTGTGTCATTGAAACTGTGCAGAAATGTTAATTTGAATTTAACAGGAATTTGGTTTTGTTTTGTTACAAACTCCTCCATATTTAAGTGACAAACAAGAGAGAAGTATATTTTCATCACTCCTTTCCAGCACAAACTTGCAAGATATTAATTCTAATTTTAATTTCATAGTATCTATCTTCAAAATTTATTCTAAGAGCATCTGCCAAATTTTTTTTCATAGAACTTGAGAAAAGCGACCATCATGTTTCTTAAAGAAAAACAGGGGCATGAACACAATAAAAATACAGCTATGCAATGCATAAGGACACATCACCAGCAAAAGTGGAACATCCATCTCATATCACTATCTTCATACATCATCAACCCCTATTTAATTACATACAGAAAGAATTCTATCTCACAAGTTGGTTTTGCCCTGATTTTTAATGCACTTTTAAATATTTACTCCAATTCAGAGGTCACAGAGCATTAGCAATTGTTTTTTAAAAGACAAATCTGTTCTCATGAATAAATACTGCACAGGCAAGAAGACATTAGGTTTTTCACACAGAAGGCCTGAGTAAGTCATTGGTGCAGAGTGTTTACAAGTCCTCAGTGTTTATGGGATGTAATCACTCTTCAGGGTGGAGATGACCAAAAGCCTGAATTGCTCTCCCTGCAGCAAGGGCACCTGCTGCTGCCTTAGTCAGTGCTCTGTTGGGCAGGATATGGGTTTGTAAGATGACTGGGGAAGAGAGATGAAAAGAAATCTCGGATCCAACACTCTGTGACCTTTTGTAGACAGCTGAGGTGCAGTTATCCTTTCAACTTAACGATGAAGAAATACAGAATTTGCATTGTGAAAATTTTGAAAATGTCATTCTGAATAGCAAGATTCACACCAAGAGAAAAGGAATCAATTATTCATTTTGACTAAAGCACACAGCAGAAGCTGAAGTAATTGCTCCTTAAATAAAGTACACCATTCCCCACACAAGATTTAATCTTTTAGACTGAACAAAGATTGCAAGTCTTGGCATATCCCACACATGTTTATTGTACGACTGCTGCTGCAGAGGGGAGGGTTAGTGTCTCATTTGGTCTACACAAATCAGTCACAACATAGTTTCAGATTTTTTGTCTGGACCCTGCTGACCAGGTGAATCTGCACAGCCAACAAGAGAATACAGTTCCAGCCTGCAGACATACTTTACCAACTCTCTCAGTTATCCCCCAATTTGTGAATAGTTGTTTATTTTGGCAATTTCCTGTAATTTAAAAATTGACCACAGTTCTCTCTAAACTAATATAAAAATCAATAGGAAAAAATACATGTAGATGAAAGTAGTTTTCATGCTGCACATAGTTTCTTAAACAGAATTAATTTGAAAAATCTTAAAATAGTAGTAATTTTAAGTATTCTTACTGTGACCTGTTCCTTCCTTACTTTTTTAAATTCAATCATGTAGTTCTAGTTTAACTTTCCAGTGTAAAGGCAAATTTCCAACGCTGGAAAAAACAGACATACACTTCTCAGAACATCATTGTTTTGAGACGTTTCCCAAAACATTCATTTGTGGTTTCTGTGTTGCTCTTGCAGTCTCCTGTTTCATTAATTAATCTATATTACAGATCCAATTCAGCAAACATGGATGTACAAGTTTACAGAAAATACCAATTATAAAGTAAAAGTTATTTACATATCTAAACTACAGGATGGTATGCTGCATGCAAGGAAAACATGCAAATGGAACATTCAGGGAAGTACTTTACCACTGCACATGCCAATATACTTAAACACACTTGATAATACTAAACAGTCACAAGACAGGTAGGCATCACTGGAGCTGAGCAACTGAGCTGCAGTTAAAAGATTATTCAAACAATTTCGCTTCCAGCAACATAAGCTGCAAGGTGCTGAGTCATGCACCTTTCTTCTTCTTTCCTCTAGAATAGTTAAGATTCTAGACTTCAGGCTCTTCTGGCCAACAGGAACAAGTGAATGACACGTTAGATCCTGCCTGGATCTTTGTTCTACACCTTCAAAAAACTCCAGCTTTGTGCAACTCAGCAAAGCACCCAGCCACAGGCTCTTTGACACCCTGGTGTTGCTAGGACCACCTTGCAGGGTTATCTTTGTGTAACCCAGCAGCAGCAGGAGGGCTGCAGTTGAGTGAAGGACAAAGGGGCATTCCCTCACTCTCAGCTTTAGACAACTGCAGGACACAGTGTGAGGATACAGCCAAGGGCTACGAATATAAGATACAAGCAGGCCATGAACTCTATGCCAACCACAACATGATTAATGCTCATCCAGTTTTGCCTGCATTCTCTTTTCTCCTGAAAAACAGCATTTACTGTCCTATATGTGCCCATGTTATAGCGATCAAACCAAGCAACTAGCAATTAACATAAAAATAGAATTAAAAGAGCAAGGTAGTAACAGACTCAGGGAATGCAGAATTGCCTGCTGTCTAATGTTTAAAATTTGCAACAGCAGTAAGAAAATCAGAAAGGGACTAATTAATCCTGCAAGTTGCCCTGCAGTATGAGCAGCCTTTAGCAGAAGGGAGTCACTGAAGTGGTCTTTGCATGTGTAGGAGCACATGCTGTGTTACTGAGCTGCTACAAATGAAGCTTTGTTAAATGGCATGACTACAGGGGAAAGGCATAAGGGGTTAATTGTAGTCAAAGGCACGTGAAATATTTTGCTCTCCGTGATTTTTAACCTGAAACTAATAGTGCAAGTAAAACTGTCACCTTCTTGTTAATGGCATGTTGCAATATCATTTATATTAGTTTTTCCCTTAGGAAATAATAAGCTTTCTACTATATGGGGGCTGTTAACAAGGGAATTCAGCAGAACTTAGAGGCTTATAATTTCTCTTTTATAAAATAATCACAGTAGAACTACAGTCATAAAGCCTTTCATTACATTCATGTGAGATCTTCCAGGAGGCTTACTCCTATGAACAGTATGAAAGAACAAAGGTTAAATATTCTTCAGATATTGCATTCTGATGAGTGGTCTGGACATATCTAAACAGTGCCAGACAAAATAGTTTCATCTATGACAAGTCTAGAAAGAGTAAGACCACAGACCTCCAAGAATCCAAACAGTGCCAGCAACTCTCATTATCACTCCTTATCTGGCTGCTTCCTTCAGGTTGTGACAGAAGTTTTCACCAATGCAAATAATTCAAGGAAGATGTCAAATATTTCATACAAAGAATGCAGAATGAGAAAGATCCCAGAATGTTGTTTCTCATTTTAAAAATCCCTAACCCCATATATAATTTTGGTGGAAAAAAAAACCAAAACATTTTGAATAACACTAAGGTTCTTGTTCAACAAGAACATGTAAAGTTTGAACACAGCACAAATTGTCCCAGTGTAGAGGAATCTGTTTGTGAAATGACACCTGTGGGCTTGCACACATTTACAAAAACACTAAACCCAAGTTTCCTGTCAGTGGACTTACATAAGCGACCTTAAACCTTATAGTAGATAGCAGGTTATTAATGAATGCCATCACAAAATCCACACTGTATCTTGCAGTAGTACCTTGGATCATATCCTAGAATAAGAAAATCTATCTCAAGTCCATCACCATAAATAAACCCCATTACCTCACCAGCAGTGTTAAGCGTTAGGTCACACATGGCTTTGGGGACCAGAATCGATGTCCTAAGACCTCTGTAGAGTTCACTGGCACACTTCATGTTCAAGCTAATGGCAGCTACACAACATGCATCAGTGAACCAGCAAGGCTACAAAGACTCAGTTTTCCTCCAACATTAAGTATAATGAAATGTTAAAATTACAACCTCCTATCATATTTTAAAATTTGGTTGAAAGCCAGCACATATTGAATTTCATCTGTTCTCTCACTGAGAATCAGCCTCCAAGTGACAAAGTAACACGGTTTCATGCACCATGCTGAAGCACAACCCAAATAGACATATATTTTTTTTGGTTTTTCTCTGCCATGAAGCAATTCTGTTTTCTTACAGCAATACATCTGCAAGCTGTTCTTTCAATTGGTCCTATATTTTTGCTGCCCAGTAAGATCACGATATGCCAAGTAGCTTTTTCTGCACCAGTCATGGCTGCAATTGAATTACAGACTGGGAACAGTTGGGATTAAATTATATCCTAGAGACAGTATGTGCTATTGGAGCAAAATCTACATTTCTTCCATATTAGCATACTATAAAGTACCTGCCTTCATAGTTGTACAGAATAACACACAGAACAAGACAAGGCCACCAAAAAATTGTATTGCCATGGTAGAAGAGAATTTTCACCTTTGTCTCTTTCTCCTTTTTAACACTGACCTGCCACAGTAAAAATAGTGACAGACACAGGTTCAGAACCACAAACCTGCATGTAGAAAACTGTCCTCTAAAATATCATTGTAGTTGGAAAACACATCCAAGACTGAGTTCCCCTTTTTAGTTCCCAGTTGTCTATCAGTATTTAATGAAATTGCATACCATTAAGTAATACCTCATAAAACATGATGGTAAATAATGCCCACACTTCATGAAAAAAAGCATTTAAATGTCTATCAGAAGGCTGGAGAAATGTATCTGTTTGGTATTTCAATATCATGCCTACTCTGAGCAACAGATGTACAATGTTTTTGTACAAAGAATTAGGACTGCAACTTTACTAAAAAACCTTGTATAAGAATATGGAAAAGCTCAAGGATTAATCACTAAACTGCGTTTTAATATCCATTTTATGTTACTGAAGCCAAGAGTTAATAGATAATTTAAAAGGCTCTGAGTGATATATATTCAAGTTTGGTCATATTCACATCTTCAATTTTGTAAAAATCAACTATTATCTAATGTCTGCATAATTTCGTTCCATTAAGCAATCTGTGCTGAAAGTAATTCTGGGATTATTAATCTAATGAGAACAGAATAGGTCTTATCCTATCTGAGCTAAAAGGTACAGTGGAATGGCTCTGAATCTTCAGTGTAAAGACAATCTCCTACTAAGACACTGCAATACCTCTTCCTTGTAAATAATGGAAAATTGATGTCCAAGTTTTTATTTTTGGTTTATTTAACTTCACACAAGCATTAGGCACTGTGAATATATGGATTAAACAGATATATTTTTTCCACAAAAAATGCTGTTTTCAATGCTGACTTTTAAATCACAAGGAGTAAATATTCAGAAGACCAATTTTAAGTTGAATTCAGGTCCACACAGAGAGGGTGCAGTAACAACAAAGGCCATTTGCTCCTTACTTGTTTACAAAATCCAGCTGGAACACTGGACCAACCCTGCATTTATTACATATTTAGATTGATATTAAAAGAATGAATGCACCACTCTTTCAGGTATCAAGAAAAAAATACAAAAAACTTAAAATAAGAGCAACAATAAATTTATTATAATAAAAGCAAAATGTCAAAGACTGTTCTATTCTGTATCACTGAAGTCCAGAAAGAGTAAGTCACATACAAATGAAGGTTGAAGGCTAGGTCTTACATTATAAAGTGAGAATTGCAAATTCTCACCAGATCCTACCATCCTCCCTCCTAATTAGAAAGCAACCTGAATGAGACAGTGTTTCCTTCCTACCTACAGTAGCCCAAGATTAAATGGTAACTTCTTTGTTTATCTAAACCAATGTGCCTGCCAGCTTTAGGCTTATATTAGTAACTGAGTTCCACTATTACTGCATAAATTACAAGACAACCATATTAAACAGTTCTGCTCTATCCCTTCCCTTTAAAAAAAACCCAACAGAACATCAAAACCTATAAGAAACACAAACCATCAGGCTTTAGAATACATTTCTAATAAAGTGATGTTGATGAGGAATTTAGGATTAAAAATAGTATAAGAACTCTAACATGGCAAAATTAATAAAACAATCTATGGCCCTTGTGTTCTTGACAAATCAGAGAAAAACAGAACTCGAATTAAGAAAACAAGCAGTAATTACTGTTTGTATTTAAACAGTAAATGTTTTAAACACATCAGTGTATCAACAATGGAATGTATGATGTTTGTTCAGAGTAAGGATGCAAGAGGTTCACAGGGACAAGAAGCAAAAGAGCCTAAATTGTATTTTATCCAAACTCCAACTGCAATATAAGCATCAAAAAATGTATTTGGAAAATACAATAGACAAGTAAGGGGTCACAGGCAAGTTTTTCTCTCCTGGTGAGATGCTGCAATATCCTCTTCAAGCCATTCGCTCCATTTATATTGGAGACATCAGTGACTGCACAACAACAGGCAAGCCTTCTCTACTACTACAACTACTAGGAGGAATTTTGAGAACAAAGATACCAGAAATACCCATTCAGAAAGGGATAAAATAATGAAATAATCCAAAATGAGAGCAAAATCACTGTTCTTCAGCAGTAACTTTAAAATATGATTTAACTTCCAACACGGCTAATTCCTTATGGAGAGACTGATAATAACTGAAAGCAGACAAAGGTTGAGAAAATACTGACATTTCCCAAGCAAAGCTGTATAAGAGCAGTAATTATGGCTAATCCATCTGGTGTATTTCTTTGAGTTGGGTCAACAGAACTGATCTTGTAATAGTTATTGAAGAGCTATAAGAAAAACTCTCAAGTTTGTAATTATTGAAACAGATAAAGAGGATTCCACGCCAGAATATACTAAAACAGTCATCCTTGAGCAGATTGATGTGTAATTGGAGCTCCTGTATGATTCATGGGAAAACAAACTTTGTGAAGAGATTCTTCTCACTTGTCCAGTTACAATTCCTGTTTTGTGTTCACTGGGGCATTCACGTTGCTTTTCTGCCCTCATTTCGTTCACAAGGTTTGCAACAAAGGGTACTGGATATGAAAAGGATACTGGAGACGAAGGAAAATCTCACAACAGTACCTGCACTGTATCTGTGTGCAGTCCTGGGAGCTGCACACTGGCATGCAAAGGAAGAGGAGTGTGCCCTTCTTCCCAGTCATGATTTGGATACTGTTAATAGGTGCTATTTCAGGTGTGACAGGTAAAAAGATCCAAGGAAACCAACATCACTCTAGGAGTTACAGAATGACCAAAGGCAGCCTCCACTCTGTAAATGCACTCAAATCTCAGCAGCAGTGAAATAAAGGAGCTTCTTATTTCTCCTTGGCCCTACCACTGTAATTAATCTGGACTACCAGAGCTCCAGTGAAGCTAATTAATAGCTATTAAGGAACATGGTTAATGACACTATGGGCATGCATCAACACAGACATCTCATTTGTAGCTTTGCTGGAAATAAAGCATTTTTATGACAGATAATTTGCAGACTCGATTTCTCACAACGTATTCCCTCCCTGAAGGGAATATCAGAATGCCAGGTTGTCTGCACGTACAGAAATATGCAGAGATTTTTCATTTACCTGTGATTATTTACCAGTTACAGCTCCTAGAATTATAGATGGAGCCAGGTTTAGCAAAAAAATTTTTAAAATTTTTTTTTTAAAATTTAAAAACCACTACAGGAGCAAAATACTGGGGAAAAAAATGAATGTTTCTTTAAAGAATTCTTCTTTCTTAAATACCAAATATTTAATGCAAATGTCAAATTATATTTGACATTTTTATCTTTTCAAGAATATTTCCTTTTAGTTTAGAGAATTCTTAGAGCCAAAGACTGGGATAGAGTGGTTGGTTATAGCTGGAGATATGGGAAAGTTGGCAAAGGTATAAAAACTTCTCAACAACAGTTTTACAAGAACAACTGTTAGGGTTCATCCCTGAACTACATCATCTCTAAAAGTAAAAAGTCAAAATATTTTATGTGAAGATGCAGCCAGAAGTGTAGCAATACATTTTTAATTCCATTTCTTTCTGTGAAAAAATTCTTGCATTTCACTCTAAATTTATCTATTTTCTCCTCCCACCCCAAAACCCCAGCATTTGGCAAGTGTAAAATCTGCCAGTATCTAACTAAGAGTTCACGTCAATAGCACAAGATGGTTTTTGATATCCCTGTACATTATGTGAAATTTGTATGCATTTCCATATTTCTAATTATAACAATGGAAAAAATTAAATTTAGTAGATAAGTTCAAGACTTGGGATCTTCTACATACCCTACAAAACAAAAACAGTGAAAGCACATGTAAGGCCCATATTTCCAAAAGTTACAATGCCAAAAGCTCTCACTGTGCTTTGGTCTCCAAAACCCAAATCTTGCCCCTCTGATGGAAACCTAAAGGAGGTACTCAAGAGAATAGCCCGAATTAAGTGAGATGCCTACTTGATTATCCTTCTTAATACTACTGTCATGAAGACTTTTAATATTATGTCAAAAACCCTACATTTCTATTAAATTATCAAAAATTATAGAGATCAGTGCCTAGTAAAAGTATTTGAAAACAAACTTTCCTTATATCCTTGTCTCTGTCTTCATAAAAAAAGCGGAAGAATTTTTTTTTTAAATACAAAAACCAGAAACAGAAGACACTAAAAGTTTATAAAACAAACCCAAACAAGAGAGACAAACAAAGAAGCACGCTCGGGGACAGTGTGATGTAGATCATAATGCTCCCTACACTGTGTCACATCAAGCTTGCACAGCTTAGCAGCAGGAATTATTTTAGAGTCATGGCAATGTGGCACACATTTTTCCTTCATAGATAAAAAACTAGGGAGAATCAAATGAGAGGAAGAGGGGAAAAATGCTTTCCCAGTAACTTTAATTTCCCATAGATATTTTATAGCTACTGGATTCTATAAGCTGTTCCCTGCAGAAACAACACAAATCTTCAGAAAACTGGAAGACATAAAATAAATTTCACATAATGCAGCTACATGGCAACGGCTGCATGGATCTGGAGTTGATATTTTTCAGACCTTGCAAACAACCCTCATTTAACTGCGACAAACTCAGTCCAGAAGCTCAACTAAGCTAAAAACATTAGTCTGCAGATGCACAATACCTTCAAATACACATTTTGACTAACAGAGACTCCAAATTAGCTGTCTTGAAGCCACTGGAATACATAAAGCTTGACACTTACCACACACATGCAGAGAACCAAAGCATTTGGGTTAGGCAAGTTGAACCATACCCTACTGTGAATGTCCAAACTGCTGAGTTAATTCATCAACAAGCAACTACCAAGTACACAATTAAGAACAGAGCATTTGTGCCTGCTTTGGCTTCCCACCTAAAGAAACTCGTCCTATTTAACAAAATAATCACAGAGAAAGGTAGCAAACAAAAAGTAAACTAAAGCTTTCTTCCTTTACCTACAACAGAAATTTCTTTCACTTACTGATGAATGTATTGAAAATGAAATGAAATGCATTAAACCTCCACCCTTGCTAAGAGAGGGAACCTCACACCAGGAAGACCCAAAAGTCCATTTTTCTCTACCCTGCTCAAGTGCCATGTCCATGACCAAACTGGAGACTGACACTCTGCTCATTTGATACTCACCATTGCAGAACCAAGGTAAAAACTAACACTCATCATTCTTTCTGATTCAACATTGTAGAGTCTTGCCACCTTGATCCAGGAGAAAAACTGAGCATTTCATGTTTATCTATGAAATTCACATAGCCAAGTTAATACAAAACACTTCCCTCGCTGTCTGGGCACTGCCTTTCCTCACTTCTCTAAAATAAAGTTCATTTGAAACGTCACTGTTTTGCTATAGCAGAACAGATCCCAAAGTACTCACCACTCTGAATAGCCTGCAGAAAGGATGATTATTGTTGAATACATTTCTGAAGAGCTTGTCTCTCCATTGTGTCCACAGATAAGATATGTTGTTTAAAGAGGAACAGTGGAAATGAAAGGGATGTCCACTGGGAGGCAAGAGCCAAGCTAGAGCCCATGATGGAAGTGTTTTTATGACTGTAGTGCTTGTTGCTGCAAACAATGTAAGAATTCAGCACTCATTTGAAGTGTATCCTTTAGAGTTACAGCTGGGCTAATGCACAGATGGGGAAAAAATATCTTAAAGACGAAATGCATCAGTTCTTTCACTTTAAATAGGAAATACAGCCTAGATAGAGAGAGAGAAAAGGTGGATAGCAGGTATATAAAATCTGAAAGCATGATTGCTGCAATAAAGATGCACATGCAGTGATTTTGAGATCTGGGTGGTCCAAGACAGTTTATATGACTCCTGCTTTGACCTGCCACATAAGCACATTTATATGCATCCAGTCTGAGAGGAATGTGGATACAAAGAAAACACAAAGTTGTGGAAGATGTGTCTTCCTCCTTGTGAAGTGGTCAGATTTCCTCTGAGTGAGGAACACAGAAATTTTCTTCTGGTGCAAGAAACCCATGCACATTGATTCCCCTCATTACTAAGCAATGTGAGGGTTTGTGTCCTTTTCCTTTCCACATAAGCTTTCTGAAAGTACTAAAGAAACAGACATCCTACATCACAAACATCTGATGACTGTTGCATGTCCTGGTAGGAGAAATAGACGAAACTGGAGGTCCAAAAGTAAAAGTAGACAAGAAAAAAGAGAAAGGGATAGATGAGAACAAACATCAGTAAAGTCTGGAGTGGTAGGGAGGGAAAGAGATGAGACTAAAGAAAGCACTTCACGATGCAGGAATCTGTGATGGCAAGACTAAGAAGGGCCAAAGAGACGTCAACACAGCCAAAAAGGGAATTTGTTTGTGGTGCAATGATTTACAAAATACAAAGCAAGTGTTCTGGAAAACTGCTGTTACCCACATGTTCAGAAATGGACAAAAATAGAAGAGACTGTGTTTGTAAAGGAGCAAAAAAACAATAACATGTTGAAGAAATACATATATTTGCTTCCTAGGGCAATAAAGCTGCAGAACATAATGAGATCTGAAAGGAGATAAACTCAACCTTCGAGGAAGCTGGAAATGCATTCTGGCAGCTATCAAAGATGTGTAGCAAATGGAGATCAGTCTAAAAGGTAAACAGAAATGGTGCAGTCATTTATTTTTCTTTAGAAAATTACAGACAGATACTAAGGCCAAACCCTACCTTGGCATAGTTCTCTGAGGACAAATGTAAGCCAAAGGGACAAGAGCAATGATTGGGAAAGGTTATAGCAAAGAACTGAAAGGCATGATGGACTTGGCATGGGAGTTTAATTTTCATCAAATTACAGGATACAGCCACTCACAAGACATGCAAAATAACAGCCTTTTATCAGTATCATATCCATTCCTTCCATGCAACAGCCTGCCACCCAGGTCATTTTGTAAGTTTAACAAAGAAGGGCTTGTAGCTGATCCCTGGTAACTGAAGAAAAGTCAGAAATAAAAATAATGGTAAGACCAAGGATGATTACTAGGAAAGCCAAGAGTTATTTTAAATAGAAGTGATTTTTTTTGTGATTAACTGATGAATTAAGTATTACTGGTTGCTCTGTAGAAAGCTGTAGCCAAAGATGAAAATATTCTCAAAACAGGTAGCACTGTGCAACCAGGTGGTTGCAGTTTACACAGGACCTTGCCAGTTTTCTCACAAATCATGCTATTAACTTCTCTTTCAGCTTCAAAGTCTGACACCAGAAGGGAAGGGACAGCTATGCTCAGAAAACGTTTGGTGCAAAGCCATCAAAAGGCAATAGAAACAGCAACTTCAGTCTCACAGGAGATGCGGCAGCCAACCCTAACCTCACCATCTGAACACATATCCCTCATGTCACACACTGCAACTCTGTTTCTTGACCTTTTATACATACAGTACATAGAGGGAAAAGAAAAGCACTTCAAGGCAAGATGTCTTGGAATAAAATGCTTAAGAGCGTGCTGAATATTCTAATCGGGACTTGTTAATTAATTCTCACAATGCTCGTTACAAGTAGGTAGAGCAGAAAGATTACATTATTACAGAGCAACCATATCCGAATCTATACAGTGATAGGCAATAAAATTGTCTAGAATGGTTAAAATACTCCTGTTTAAGAAAATACAGATTTACTGGAAAGTGACTAATTTTTTTTTTCTGATAAAGACTGAGACTTTTAAACTCTGATTTACAACCCCAAAACTTATAAACATCCTGAAGAACCATTTACATATATCTTATCTGCCTTTTTTGAAAGATCCAGGCTATAAGAAATTTTGACATTGCTAAAATGACAGACTACATGTGAAACAAGTCAGTACTGGTATCACCTTGTCTTTCAGTGTTCATGTAAATCTCTCTTGATGAAAGCCATTTTAGAGTCCTTCACAGTGACACACAGCTATTATATAAAACACAAAGAACATTTATATAAAGCTAAAAAATTTATCTAAACCAAGTCTTCCTGATTGCTGTGTGATAGGCTATAGTTAGGGGTTTTTTTACTGATTTCAGTCATTAGAGGGTATATGAAAAAAAGAAAAATTCTCTACTGTGCAAAGCTTTTCCTTTTTATGAGATCTTATGGCCCTGTGCAAGCAGTAGTCTCCTTTTCTTTTCAAGTATCTTTATGGAGACTCCAGGGAAGATTTCCTCTGGATAAGAAGACTTTGAGGGGCTGTAAGTCAGACACATACTTTTGAGCCCTTCATGTCACCAGGGATCTGGGGAAGGAAAATTATCTCTCAAGACACTTTCAAAAGGGAAATCCACAGTGCTGTCTCTAGAGCAGTTAACAGCTCAATTTCCGAGGCCTCCCATTAGAGGCAAGAATGAAAGCTTCTGTTTTTCCTGTGCTTTAGAAATGTTCCCTAATCAAACACACAGAGCAGGTACACAGCAACCTCCCCAGAGATTCTTACCATATTTGACACCTCCTTGTTTTATCCTGAGCCTCCAGCTAATTAGTAATTTCTGAACAGAAATTGTTCAGCATCAAAAAACTCAGGCTTGCAGAGGTAAACCCAACCACCAGAGCTATTTCTGAAGCATTTGGCTGAACAAATGGAAAGAACAAAAGTACTTTCAATGGAAATATGCCTTTTTCCTATTGCACCAAATCATCAGGAGCTTTACAGCAAGTCTGCAGCAAGTTACCAGACATATATTGTTAGGCATCACAGAACTTCTTACTGGCATTCAAGTAGTGTTAAAGCTTGTGTACGATGAAAGGGGACATTAAGTGGAGGGTCCAATGTTCTGTGGGAAATGAGGACACTGAGATGGTTATGTAGGCACCTGACTGAAGAGTTCCAGTGCAAATGCAAACACAAGGTTAAGAGCAGCAAAAGCTGCAGAGACCTTGTGCCTCAGCAGCTGATGCCTGGGTCACTTCAGAAAAAAATAGCCTGCCAGAGGCTGGGCCTGCAAGGGAGATAGCTGAGTGCTCAAGAAACTACTGTTCAAGGTCCTGGGAGAGCTGCAATCAGCCTAACTGCAAGGATTTCACTCCCACAATGACAGGGTTTGACATAAAACAAGACATATCTTATAGGAAATATGTACATTATCTTCCTAATGGTGAGCAGTTATTTTAGATATATAAATATATATATATATATATATACACACACACATACATATATATGAAAAGTGAGAAAAATACAGACCAAGTGATCGGTTCAAATTCCAGATTTTGGGACTCACCACAGTTTGTAGCTTTCTCACTAAAGTTAAAAGGGAATTTTGCCCATATACACAGACTTGCATAACAAGTTTTGATAGATGATCAATCATGAGCAATCCACCATACCCTGCTCCCTCATTTGACCGAGGAGTCCCAAGGACAGTTTGTGAGGTTCCTTCTGTGACTGGCCCGGAGTCAGAGTGGATATTGCCAATGGTTGTCTGTGTGCAAGGCTCAGCAATCCCTGGCCAGCGGCGTGAGCAGCAGATCCAGCCACACCACTGTCCTGCTGCTTACCTTCCCCTCTCCCTGCCAGGGGGCCTGCACAGAAACCAGATCAGCAGCACTTGGACAGCTCTAGGTGTGCCTCAGTGATCACTAGCACCAGCAACCATCAACAACAGGGACAGCAAAGCCCACCAAAGCTCTCAGGTCAAAGTCATTCCATTTGCTTTGAATTCTTCTAAATTACTTTGTTGTCAGATATCCAATTAGACTAAAAGAACTAACAGTTCCCTGGAAATTTAGGGGTTTTCTCCAACATATTCTCATGACATGAAACAAAAGAAATTACAGAAGGTAAGAAAAGGCAGTGGTTCTGTGTGTCTACTGATACCGTCCAAGGCAGATCAGCTTCCTAGTTTTCAGATGAAAAATATTTCTTACCACAAAGAAGAATAGGTACTGACAGCAAGAGCTTCCTTGGATTTTGCTTAGGAGAATGAGCAGAGGTAATAGAAAACATCACTGTCACCAAAAATTATACATTCTGAGGCGGGAATAATTTTTTTAATAAGAAGTCTGTAACAGAAAAGCTGCACTATATTCTGCTTTCAAAATACCAAAGATGAAATAAAGGAGTTTTCCAACCACTCTTTCACACTCTTTCATTGAATGAATTTTTTATAAACAGTTAGGGGGGTTAATTTTGTTTGCATTTTCTATTTTACATTTTTCTCAGAATTATGATAAAGGAGCAAAGTTGCTTACATGCCTTTTCAAAGAACTTTTGTTACATTTAGCCACTGAAAGTGCTCAGAAACTAATGACGGATCTCTAATCCACTATGTAATTCGTTCTGTGCTATATGTAACAGTTTTTGTGTATTAAAAAATAGGTTCAGAACTCTCCTGTATGACTTGCACTATCCAGCAACAGCAGCTCCAGCTCTGCCATATCACCTGACATATTTGTTTCCAGATTCACTTCCTGAAGCTACAGTAAATTATTAAATGCAGTGTGGCAATTTGGGGTAAGTAGAGCCTTTCTCTTGGTACAGATTAAAGATATTTTTAAGATGGGATATCAAGCTTCATCTGCATGGCTGACATTAGGGCCTGGGAGACCCCTGTAGGTAATTTTCTGTTTTCCTTCTCCCATTGTCCACATTTAGCTAGCTCTTCCTCATTTCTTGGCAATAGTTGACTACAAGCATGGAAAATCACCTGATATCAAATCTTCAAACAGACTCTCCTTGAAAGACCTAGATACTCTCAACCCCAAATCTCTGAACTCCACAGATCTGACTCTTTAAAGCCTCCTTTTAGAAATTATTTGTCAATGACTAGTAAAACAGGCAATAAATTTTTAAAGTTGTTACCTATAACTTTTACAGTCAGACTTAATACCTACTTCAGATACCATAAAAAGTGTTGTAACAGATGTTTTGGGGTTTAATGAAGACAGTCAAGCGGATTTATTGCCTATTTCTTGCAGAGGTGACTGAGCGATTTTCAACAAGTAACTTCCCCCATTTTAGTCTTTATTTTGTGCCTGCATTGCACAGTACATAGACGGCAGTTCTTTCTCTTAGAACAAACCACTTCAAGTCTTTACAGATCAGTCAAGCCTGCTGAGGCTCATGGAAGCAGTTAGTCCAGTGACAGAGACCTGGTTGTCTTCAGCCAGCACAGCAGAGCACACTGTCACCTCTGAGATGATCACTTGTGTCTGAGGTAAAGGGGTGCAACTTTGGGAACACTTACCATTGTTTCAACTTTGTTCATCGTACCACTCTGTCTTTGGAGTTATTTTCCCATTACTGGCACCTTTGAGAACTGTAGATGCAATTCCCACACAGCCAAAGCTTATGCAGAATTCAACTTCGATGCCGTAAAAATTCTGGTCAATGCCATGTGCTTCTGCCACAGGAAATAAATATAAAGGGACAAACCCCAGGTGAAGTCTCAGTGGTGAACTCAAGTGAGCAAGATCCTATTATTCCTGATGTCAGCTGGGAGAAAATAGAAAATATGAGGGGTGCTCTTACCCTGCCCCCAGCAACAGCTGCCTTTCCTAAATCCCACCCCTCTTATGGGGCAGGGGCCATGCTGAAAAGCCTCACAGAGCAGTGAAATTCATTGCTAGAACTAAAGCTGATGCTACACTTGCAGTCCTTTGTCCCAGATCTGCCTTTGCCATTGCCTTGGGCCTCCTGCCTTTAATTCCAAACATGTGACAAGTGTGCAGGATCTGCCTGTGGAAGAATCAAGTGTCATACTTCAGAAATACCTGCAAAAGACTTCAAGTGACTGCAATAAGCATAAGCAACAAACCAGTTGAGTTGCTCTCTTGAAAAGACACACAGTCACTGAGGCTGAACAGCCAAGCTAACCTGAAAAGAAGGAAGAAATGCATCCCAAAGGAGATTCCCATGACTGAGTCAAGCTCTACTACAGACAGGGTAGAAGTAATCCTAGGCCTGGACGTGGTTCATGCTCACTGTACTCACACAGTCTTGGTCACAGATCAGGTGTAACACTTCTTACACCTTTTGTGCCCAGATCCTGAAAAGCGCTTTTGTGCACAGATCCTGAGCCTGCTTTTTAAAAGTAACAGCGATTTGCACTATTTAGAAACAAAAAGTTGCCATGAGGTTATGTGTGGTCTAAAGCCTAAGCTCCAACGTGCCAGGTGAAAGTTCACATGATTACTGATGGTTATGAAGCTACGTTTCCAAATCTCTGTCAACAAAGAGAAAGCAAGTTGTGGTTCTGAGACTAAACTTCTATGAACTGAAGAAAGCTGAGGAGGCATCTAAAAAATTTAATAAATTAGAGCAGTAAAACATTATCAAATACAGTGATTTATTTACACTTTTGAAAACAGTTAAGTTCATCAAAATACTCACAGAGCTAATTCTATTTTCTATTTTAAACACATTGTCTGAGTTTTTACAAAAGCATCAAACAACTACTGTTTGCTATCAATGGCAACAAATATAATCAAGTTCAAATGTTCACATGGAAGATACAGAGGGAATTTGCTGCAATTGGTTCAAATGAGGCAGGTGGGGAGGAGCACGCAGCTCCTATGATTCAGTGAGTGACAATAGAGACTGTGGCATTAGAAGTGCTCAGCAACGTTGTTGTACAAGAAAGGTCCCATTGTAGCACACTGCATTAACAACAGCAAACCCTTGAGAGTTTTCCAAGCCTTGTCAGCCCAGACTGCTTTGATGAATGATATAAACAGAAGATGAAATAATCACTCACTAGTTTACAAGCACTGAAGTGCAGCTATTAAAGAATTCTAGTCTGCATTATGACACTGGAACAGTCATGCTTGGCAAACAGGCCAGTATCTGAGCTTATAGTTGTCAGACATACTGAATTCTGATCTTCATTTTATATTTCTCAGGCTTATACCTTCAAAGACAGAGGGTTCTCCTCCTTCACATTGTATTTCCCTACAGAAAACAAGACTGGCAATCTCGAGGGAGTTGTTGCTCTGCTTGTCAGCTCCTAGATAAAGGCTTATCGTTCAAGAACAATTTTGCTCGTCTTTGTAGTCAGCTAATGATAAGAGAAACCCTCAGTACCACAAAAAATTATTTAACAAATCATTTTAAGGAAAATAAATATAAGCATGAAGTTAATGACAATGAGCAGACTGTCATTTTATGGTTGGACTCAATAATTTTAAAGGTCTTTTCCAACCTATATCCTTCTACAATTCTGTACTTATGTTCCATGCAAGGGGGGAAAAGTGGAAAGATCATTGGGATCATTGATTGCAATTCTCTACAATCACAGGAAAATAATAAACGAGTCAGTAACACATGGGTCCTGTGAACATCAAGGACTATTTCCTAAGTCTTCTACAGCTGGTATCAATCTGTGGGTCACAGACCAATCTAGACAATTAAAAAAAAAAAAAAAAGAAAAAAACCCTAAAAACTAACGTCATCAAGTTTCAGTAGATTTAAATGATCAATGCACTCCGAAACTTTTCCAGAGGTACAGAAATGAAAAAAGCTTAAAAACAACTGGCCTAGAGCCAGGCCAAAGTCTACAGTAAGAGGCCAAAAGCCAGAACCACAACACAACTCAAGAGCAGAGCAAATGAAACTCGGGCTGTTGTACTGACCTCCAACAATATCAAGAAATGTTCAATGCCAAATAGGTCAGAAAACCCTGAGAAATGGATCACAACCAACAGAGCACAGAGAAAATTAAATAGCAGTTCCCCACTTATCTCACTAAGGAGAAAAATTTCTTCAAAAGTCCCCATCTTGTTTGACTCACCTCTGACTTAAGCAAGTGCTGCAGAGTCAGAACAGAATTAAGCAAGAGGTGCATCAGGCTAATTAACCAAACAGCTCATCACTTCCTCTGGTACCTCTGTGATCAAAGGATGCCTTGCAGTGAGAAGGAAGGGAAAGAAAATAAGGAATGAAGCTAAAGACTACCAAGCACTTTAAGCTATCTTTCAAGAGCAAGATCCCTGTTTTGGGACCCCTCTTGTGCCAGGAGCAGCCATGAACTATCTGATAACACTTCATGAGCACTGGGAAGAGGAACTCCAATCCCAAGGACACACACAGAGCTCACGACGTTCTATCTTCCTAACTGTGTTGTACAGATCAGAATTTGGAAAATATATTGGGACTCACTCCCACTGACTATTTTCATTCACCAGCAACCAGAGTTTGAGTTAAAATTCCACAATTTAAAACTTAATCCAGGATCAGCATCCAGAAAATCAATTGACCTTTCCCTGTATCAAGATAACTAATAGTCTCAACGAGTTTATTTCTATATAAATACTTTTCTATAGAAAAAGAGATAAAATTAGTTTCCTGTAAAATTTCATCGAAAAGAGAATATAATTATGGGGAGAATGAATGGCATCCTTTTTTAAGCCAATATATCCATCTTGAGACAACCATCAATATACTTTAGAACATTTCATGAAATTTTATCAGAATTTAGGAAGGAAAATGAATGCCTTGAAGCCAGCCCTGTCAGCAAATATTTCCCACCATTAACTTAAATCTCAGTATTATTTCAGATGACTGCATTGTAGGCACAATTTTTTAAAGCAGTGTGAACACTCTAGTACATTGATGGCCACACTATTCCCATATGAACCATTATTTGCAAATATGGATACAAAGGTAATTAGTAATCTTTTGGAAAGTTCACAGGCACACTTCATATTAACAATCTCTCATGAACAAACTCACAGGACTGTGTAAAATTAGAATTTATGAGACCAAGATTGAACTACATCTTCATTTGTTCTCTCTCTATGGTTTCATAAAGACGATGATTTTGCAATACCTGTTAGAAAAATTCTTCTGACTTTTCTGACCAAAAGCTAAAATAAATTTTTTTTAAAACTCTCTTTTTTTTAATATATATAACATCACCAGAATTTTTTTTAATTGCCAAGTTTACATATATACTGACCTTTTTGGAGGAGCAATTTCATTTTGCCTCATGCATGTCTGTTTGAGCTTTAGCCTGGCTTCCTCAGATAGTTTCCATCTTATCAACATTATCATAAGTTTTTCTTCAGTTCTCAAGCTACTTATTAACATTGTAATAACATGCTAAATCTTGAAAATACCTCTTAAAATTCAAAGTTTCAAAGTGCATTTGCCAAAGGCTAGGATATATGACTATTTCCCAGTAAATGGGATAATCTGACAAGATATTTGCAAATTATACATTCAAAGTAGCCCTGAAGAGATGGAGATACAACAGAACTTTCTAAATCTATATATTTATTTGTATTTCCTAAGTCTACCAACAAAGTAGTTTGGGACAGATTTAAATGGCAAACAGAGGAGAGCCTTCAGTTTGTGTTAAGGCACTTCTCAGGGGCACTGGAGCCAGCAGAGCCTTTCCAACTGCTGCTGTGCTGTTCTGCATTCAGAGAAACTCCTTCTATTTCTTCTACAACCTCAGATGGAGCAATTTTACCTTATTAGTTCCTCTAATTGTCCCAAAAAGTTAACTGAGTAATCCAGGCTAAAATCTGCCTATCCCTTGATCCTCTCATGACTGAGTTTAAGTTGAATTTTGCCAGGTAAAGTGTTGTTGTGTATGTAAGATACATGTTTTTCTCCAGGGCCTTGTTCAGTAGTTCTCTGGGCTCCTGTGCTGCACTTCACAGTGTAAGAATTTTACAGTTAACTTACACTCCATGCACAGGTTTTGTACAGAGGTAAACTACACCCCTGGGCAATTTAACAATGCTATTTCTGGAGGAGGGAAAAGAAACAAAAAACAAAACAAACAAACAAAAAAAACCCCATAAACAAAACACACACACACACAAAAAAACCAAACCAAAACGAAAACTAACAACTTTCTACATGGTAAGTCTGTCACAAGTTACAGACTGCAAGCCTTTCTCCCCCACAAGCCCAAAAGAATACATCATTTTAAAGCAGTTTCTCTTTTTAGAAACACAAGGAATCTAAGAGAATTTGCTTCCCTATTAATTACCCCATGTCACAGCTTATTCATTTATTCCTCTGAGAAAATATATTTCAGAACCAAAACATGACACACATCCTGCTCCAAGCCTTCCTCTTACAGCATCCTTTAGATGTGCCACTTCTACTGACTCAACATAACCACCCACAACTTCTCCAGGCAAGAGACGAGACTCCAGACTACAAACAGTCTCCCTGCAGGCCAGCAACAACAAAGACCAGTTATCAGCATTACCAAAATCCGGTTTAGAGCCCCACTGCCACCATGAATGCAGGACACGAACTCCCATCTTTGATCAACAAGCTGTTTTTTGCATACCCACCATGTACTTCTCTTTATGTTGAGCTGCCCAAAGTGCAACACCTCTTTGAACATAACTGACACAATAAAGAAAAGACAAACATCCTGAAGTTATGACAATGCATAATGTGCCTCAAGTTCACAGAAGTTTTAGGAACTGTTTTTTGACCAAACTGCCATTTTAGTCTGAATGCATTTAGCTACTAGCATCGTCAGAATGCCCTATGGCAAATACAACTGACCACTGCTGCAATTTCTTTTTTAGATTCCTGGTATTTTGCCATTCTTTATAACTATAGAGATGTCCTGAAGAAGCAGCTCTGGTTTCTTGTCCATGTGTGTTCTCCATTTCCTTATAATGGCAGTTATAGACAACTTTAAATGTTAAAATCTAAAATAATTTTTTTTTTATAAAAAGAGAGGAATGTTACCTTTCATATCAGTGAAAGCAGGATGAGAGACTTAATTCTGTCATGCAAGGCTCACTGCAGCAGGTAACACAGAGGAAGCTACATGAAATATAAAGGTTTCACCTGTTGGTCACTGAGAGACAGTAAGTCTTCCAGAGACACTTTTCATTTCCATAATGCAATTCCACTTCTTGCAATGTAAATGAAAAAGACAAAACCTTAGTTTTGTCATACAGATATAGTAAGCATTTACAAACCTTAGAACATACTCTGACAAAGCATCTGTGTACTGCTGCCAACAGATGTCATCATGATGATTAAAATGCAATGGAAATAAAATAATCCAGTAAATCATGAAAAGCGTGTTCATAAAATCTATTGCATTGAGCAGTGGCGGGAAGAGGGAAGTATGGGGGGACACCATGCTGCCAAACAAGAGAAGACAGGTAAAAAAAAAAATTATGAATTTGAAGAGAAAATTTGCATTTACAAATCTCACCAGGAGGTAGAATGATGAACCTGCTGTTCATACAAAATGAGGCATGGCTAAAAGTGATGAGGTGGCTCTGGAAAGTGCAACCACAGACAGGAAAATCTCCTCAGCTAGATGCTTTTGAGACACTGGAGTTTTAGTTAAGAACCCCAGGCATAAAGATACTACCTACAACTCTGCAGTCCCTGACTTGGCAATAAAACACTAAGAACAAACCAAATGGACAAAAAAGAAACACTTCTAGAGAAAAATATTGGGTTACTAAAAAAAAAGTCTACCCAAAGAGAGTAAAATGCCTTTTGAGAACTAGGCTTGCAGATTTGATTCTAAAAGAATCAGGTATCACTAATTACATTGCCCAGATGACTCTCACTTTCATCTGATGTTACATTATATTTCAAAACAGCAGTGTAAACGCGAAGAGGACATCATGGTTACAAAAATGTAAACTGCTCTCAACACGTAACAAAGCATTAAGCCTTTAGAAAGAGGGTTTTTTAAAGGAAAAAAAATTAAAGACAAAAAAGCTAGGTAGTGCTGAAACATGAGATTACTTTTCATGTGGACTACACAATGTTTTAACCCAGACATGGGCACACTCACCTCAAGCTGTCCTGGGCAAGTGGCTTTCTTCTGCTATACTGCATCTTTCCCATCTCATCCTGTGAGCAAAAATTCCTTTGCTCCTCTTGGAAAGTGAAATGCCTTGCACAGGCTGATTATTTGCAAAATGATTACTGGTCTAAATTGTGGCACCCCTGCCCTTCTCCAGCCTCTTTAAAAACCAGACTCATACTGTGCAAACACTTCGCTCAGACCAGAGATGGGACAAGCTTTTTCTATTTCTGTTTGGGTCACAAAAACACTGTTACTTCCACAGTAAGTGAAGAATTTCAGGAGAAAAGCAAGCTGAAAGGAAAGAAAAAAGTTTCAGAAAAAAAAAATAAGAACAACTTAAAGCACATTATTGAGTTGCTCCCTTTTATTTTTTGTGCACTTCAACATCCTAGCCCTTTCTGGTTTGACCCTTGCAGACATCACATCCTAAATTCCATTTCTCTAAACTTCTCAGATAACTCTTCTCATTCCAAAAATATTTTCAAGTAGGATAGAAAATGGGCAAATCACCAGTCTTTTCAATTAAAATGCAGCTAATATTTCACACAAAACAATGCTTGATTTACACCAGAGTTTATTTTGGAGCTTTGAAGCATTTTTCAAATCAATGTAAAATTAAGTTTAAATAAACTGTTTTAAAATAAAGCATTTGCAAACACACAAAGACACTAAGAAGTTCTGTCTCCTGTAAGCCAACTCCTCCTTCCACCATCCCAAGTTTTACCTTTATTTAGGAGCAGAAAGGTTAAGAAGACAAAGGGCTATGGAAATGCTCTAGATCATTACACAGTTTCTCTACTGTAAGTATTATCAAGCAGCAAATAATTGGTGTTTCCTAAATATCATGTAATGGTATAAAGTAGGGTCATTTACCCACTGACAAAGACAATTCTCATTAATTTTACAAACGTTCAGTTCTATGGAAAATCCTTTCATTCAATCTCTAAATAAGAACAAGCCAGATTGTCAATGAGATTTTGAGGACATTGAAAGCATTCCATCAGCAACGTTACTAGTTAAAATCTCTAAGACTCAGATAAGCAAATTAAAAAGCAAAGGATTAAATTACTAGACTGAGGAATAGGATACTTAATGAGTCCCTGGCCCCACTGGGAGTTTTTGGTTTGAGATTCATGTGTTTATATGAGAGAAATTAATTTCTTAGATATTATTCTGTTGACTATATGGGGGAGAAATTGTTTTACTGTCCTTTTACTCTCTCTATGAAAGGTTGCTAAGGGAATAGTTCTCAGTAAGGTCAAGCAGCAGAAACCCTGCTGTGTGTTTTAATGCAGCCAAACAACACTTGAAATTAATGCCTCTTGGTTCTTTCTACCTTTAAGGACTGGCTATTAGTGCTTTCCAGTATTCTTACTGCATAACTGAATATATAACAGGCAGAAGGGAGAAAATGGACAGGCACAACATGGTCAGAATGAAGGAACTTCACAAAAGCTGTGCTAGTGCAGCCAGCCTCTTCCTGATAACACAAACCCTTTCAGGCTACAAAAGCACTCCAAACCCACCCTGAACCTTTTTCAAACACAACAATCAAGTCTCCAAATTATAATTAAATGCAAGCTATTAGGAAAAACATAAAATAAAGCCTTCATCATAGTTGTCATTTCAGATATTTATTGCCTTAAAGTTATGTGAATGAAAGTGTGGCATATTAGCAGATCATTATTATCTCCCTTTGAAATTATTACAGATCTGCATATGATATAAAATTAGTATCTCAAAATGTTGCATACTACTTAACAATCTCACTTCCATTTTCTTGACAAGATTCCTAATATGAGAAGAGCTACACTAAGTATCAGCATCAGCTGCTCCCTTTCCTCAGTGAAGAGTGAAATGGAAAGGATTCCCAGGATGACACCAAGGATCTCCACCTCAGAGCCAACACAGTTCTGTGTAAGGAAGTCTGTGCCCTGTGCATAAAATGTGTCATTCCTCAGTCTGAAACCTGACCACTTGCAACAGGTTTCCAAACAGAAAGGACGCACAACACTTCTGTGTGTAAGAAAAATCACTGTGAGTACTATTCCATCAAAATAAAAGAAGTGTAAAATGTAAAATTGAACACGTAAACCATTTTTCAAAATCACCAACTCCAATAACTGAAAATTATGGAAAAAATCTCTTGCCAAGGGAGAAAAAAAAGAGCTCTGTGGATCAATTTCATTCTAGCAGGGCGCTTTCACAAAAACACAGACATTTGTAAGTTCAAAAAAAAAAAAGTTACATTTCCTACAATTACAAGACTCACACAGCAGCATGATTCCAACAATCTAAGTAATTTTTTTTTCTGAGGGGTAAGTTGAAAAAACACCTCTAAGCACAAGATGACAGAGACAAATAAAGACACAGCAGGAATTCCCCTCAGAGGAAATTTATTATGAATAAAAGTATGAGAAACATTTTGATTTCTGCCTAAAAAAAGACTTTGACTACTCTGAAATGACAGAAAGTTAAATCTGAAGTAACTGTTCCAGCTACAGTCTTGGTGTGCTGCAGTCTTACAGTCAGGCACTATTATAGCTGTATAACTTGGCTTTGAGGCTTTGTTTTGTTTTCCTTCCAGTAAGCAACTGTGGTAAGCCACAAACAGTTTTAACAAACATGATGACATCCTCTCTTGTTCAAAGAACATGCAACTTGAACTACTTTAACTGTATGGATCAATCTCAGCATGATAAATCACATCAAAATATTAAATTCATCTCATTCAGCAAGTATAAAGATGTAATTTAAAACGTAGTACTTAGATAGTCAATCTCCTAATCATCTGTAGCTGGAAGATCCTGAACACAGAAAGGCTCAAGGCATATTCCCTCCTGGACATATTACAGTGAGTCTAGCAATTAAATTATTTGCACGGGGTACATGGCCATGCATGTATATGCATATATCCAGATTGTATTTCACAGTTCATGAGCCTGTTCTTGAGCCATTATTTTAACTAGATCAGGCTGAGGAAGTTTTGTGTACTCGTTTCACTTTTACAGATCCTCCCCCACATTAATGACTGAGAGCAGCTGCCACAAACAAAGTGCTCTGAAAATTATTTTCTGTAAAAACACAAAGAAAATCTTTAACCCTGAAACATGTTGCCTGACATTTTTATGAACACTGCTTATTTCTGATTTTTTGGGATAATTTCTAACATAATTTCTAGTTAATGATGTAGCATATTTTCCATAATGAAATCCCAGAATAAGAAACCCAACTGCAGTTCCTTGGTAAATGAGCAGGATCAGCAGCAGGATCAGTGGGAAAGACCATTACATACTGAAAAAGAACTGCAGCTTAACCTGCAGCTAATCCTCTGTATGATACCCTTAAAATAGATGGGTCACCCACACCTAACATGAAAATAAAAGTAGTAGCAAGTCTGCAATCAGAAGAAAGAAGAAATGCACTTAACCTGCTATGCAGACAGAGGAAGTAAAATAAAAAAACAACACTATTCAAACTAAGTCTTTTAACTGCAAAGCATGAAAACAGTAAGGGCTACCCTGTCATCCTACAGCAAGCAGGGACTGAGATACATCTCATGGCCTCCTCTCCACCCCCAGATTCCACCAAGCTGGGGCAGGACTATGTGCTCCAATCAAGTGCTATCCACACTGCTGGTGTTTCCACAGAAAGCCTCTTGCTCCCTTGGGATGCTAAGCTGTGACATATCCTTGTTCCCCTGAGTGCCTGAAGCACCCAATGTGTGACACTGTCACACCAAGCTCTGGGCAGCCCAGCCCCAGCCTGAACTGATGGGAGCCTCTGCACAGGCAGAGCATGTGGCTGGAGTGGGACTAACCCCAGTACAGCCTGTAAAAACACCTGTACCAGGGGTGTGCTGCAGTGGGACTGCCTCCCAGAAGTACCAAATATTCTGCACCTGCAGCTAAACTGTGACCAGAACAGCTGTTGGCTACCAAGTAACAAACAGCAAGATGGATGAACCAACAAAACAAAAGGGGATATAAATATTGGCCCATAGTCTATAGCCTGCCTTCATCCTCAGCACCAAAGGGATTCCCTCATGGGCAACTGGCTCCTTTCCTTCCTGCTGCACGTCCCTGCTTTCAACATAATAAAAACACAAGAATATGAGGAGATGGACATTCTAATTTACTGTTTGCTTTAGCTCTGCAAACACTCTTGTTTATAATACACCAAGACATACAACTGTAGAGCATAAAAACATAAGCACAATGAGATAGATGACAGTGTCACAGATGTCTTCACTGTGGCAGTCCTTAACAAGTCATGGTCTGATCTCAGAGGGCTCAAGGAGGTAAAACTGTTAAACCTATTCACCCTACTGAGCAACAGCTTTTAAATGCAGAGAACCAGCAGACAAAAATGTGTAGTTGCACAGCAAGGCCTCTCTGACCACAGGTGGGAACTCCTACCTACACTTGCTGGTTGGCTTTTAAAAACTGTTGAAAGTTGATAGTAAACTTAGGAAAAAAAGTATGTAACAGTATGTGCTTTCCAGAGAGTTAAGAGTGCACCTGTCAAAACTTCCAAACAAGACCTTGCACCTCAATGAAAACGGTGTGAAATCTGTGTTCAAGCATAGAAGAAGAGCAGGTAAAGGTAAAGTTACCAGACAGTGAAAGACTCAAGAGAAAACACTGGAGAAAATCTGACAGTAGATCGATATAAACCAGTCCTTTGCAATTCTGGCAGAGGAATTTTTTTTTTTAATGCTTTACTTTAGGAATCTAGGTATAGCCTACAAGTTCTGCCTATGCACCCAGTTCCCCAAGACAGTGCAGACAAATTAATAAAGTCTTGTTTCTTGGGGTTATTTTTTTTTAACAAAACAAACAAACAAAAAACCCAAACCCACAAAACCCTAGTAATTTGTACATGCAATATTTAATGAATAAATGTAAATAGCAGTGGACCTGCTGAGTCTGGTTCTCCAGGTCTATATTTCATCTTACTTGATCAGCTTATACCTTCTCAACAAATAAAACTGTAGAAAGCAACTGTGGTTGTAACACTAAATATATGCACTGAGACAAGACAGATCAGGAGCCATGTGCTGATGTGTTCTCCCTGAGATCCAGTGACATGATGTGTGGGAATGGTTCAAAGCTGTGCCACAGGAGGTTTAGACTGGACATGAGGAAGCATTTCCTTACTGCAAGGGCAGTCAGACACCGGAACAGCCCTTCTAGAGAGGTGCTTGATGCCATAAGCCTGTCCGTGGTTGAGGCATTTGGACACTGATCTTAACAACATGCTTGAACTTCTGGTCAGCCCTGAAATATTCAGGCAGCTGGACTAGATATTGTTGTAGGTCACTTCCAACTGAAATAGTCTATTCTGTCTATTCTATTTTATGTCAAGTACATATCATTACCAAGTGCTACAGACTATGATAACAGATCACATTCACTCAATGGTACACAGAACAGATACCCAAAGACTCAGCAGCTCTGAGCCACTCTGATACCACACCAGTGTGTATGGGACTAACAACAAACCCATTTATGGAACACCATTCTTGCTCTCAAATCACATTCCGATTTTCCAAATTTGTTCTGGTTTCCAGAACTGACAGCATTTTAACATCAACAAGCACACATACAAGGTCTCTCAAATTAGAAACAATTCATTTGAAATTGCTATGCAGAGAGAACAGCAAGTTTCAGCTCCAGGAAAGCTCCACAGACGTGTAAGCATCATCCACTGAGAAAAAGGGGTTTCAAGTTTTGCAGTTTGAGTAGCAGGCTCCTTTGGATCCCTTCTCCTAAGGGTGCTACAAACAGTAAGTATTGGCTTTCTCGTGTCCCCAGTTTTGACCTACAGCTAACTGTGCCCCCTTTGAAAGCAACATTTTAAAAACTTACAGGTCAGTTTTGTTTGGGTTTTTTTTAGTTTAAACATGCCATCATACTTTCAAGCCCATCCATAAACCTGTTTGCCACCCATATATCATGCATGCAGTGCCTTCTGAACATCAATGACAGGCTCAGAAATCTCAGTTTGAACTGAAAGCTTAAAAGTTTCTCCTAGCTTTGAGCTTATTTGAATCCTTGAATCACAAAAAGCTTACTACAGTACTAGTTTAAATACACACCTCACACAAACAAGCTCACACTGCAATCACTTAACCAAAACTGAGCACATAGCTCTTTTGGAAGCGAGAACCTAGTTTAACTTCACATTTGTGGTTTGAGCTTATTTCTCTAAATCATATGAAAAGAACAATGATTCCCCATGTATATTTCCTCCCATAACCATCAGTGAGAAAACAATTTTTCCCTCAAGTAATTGCCACATACACAAAAGCAATATTCTACAAAATGCTTGCAGGGGCAGACAAAACAGGCCTATTTTATGCACCAGGGTCTGTTCATTCTTTACTATTTCATCCCCTGCCACTGGAGTTCCCTTGCACCCATTTGCCACACTTTGATATAGAATGAGTTTGATGGGACCAAAACAATCTCGTTACTTATCAGCACAACAGGATCTTGTTGATGCAATATACATTGAGATGAAAGACAAAGAAGGAAACAATAACATGAGCGTCCACCAAGTCTTTGAAGAAAAAGTATCTCTGAATTTTATATACCCATTTCAGTCACCAGAGACTATCACTATAGTTCCCTTATCTCACTATCGAAAAGTCCCTAGACTTTTTTTTAATTTTCCCCAAAATCTAGCAATACTTCTCAGCACATCCCAGCACTGTGTATGAAAAGCATGTTTGGCCTTTAGTTCTGTGAATGCTTTGCTCCTCCAAGAAAACCCTGCTGGTACTACTCTTCTGTGCTTCCTACCCATGCAGATGTTCTCTAACTGCACAGTAAATGCCAGGACAAACAGATGCTAGAACTATCTCTATCAGTAATTAAAGTTTCATTGTTGTATAATAAACATTGTTATGTGGAATGACGTTTTTCTGTAATTCTACCTGCACAATATCATTGAAACTAAGGTCCCTCTGAAGTTCTCTTTTAAAAGGACTTATGGATAATTTACAATGTCACCTTATAAGACTGTGCAGAAGACACTTCAAATAAAAACACTACTTGTGATTTGTTTGCGTGAACTATTCTAGTGGTGATATCACAATGTTCTATTTTTATTCCATATTGGTTTTTACTTGTAAAAGAAGTTCCATCCCTCTGAAGCTAAGGGTTGCAACATTGATTTCCATGGCACTGCTTGGAAAGATGCTGCAGAAGAATAATGTGGATGTCAGGGCATTTTCTGTAGCGGCAGCAAGATTCTCTGAGCAGTCTGGGCAGCAGATTTGCTCTGGGTTGTTCTGACTACTACATGCAGTATTTTACCAAAATCCATACAGTGAGATACAATGACAAAACCAAGTAACACGGGGCAATGAGACACTGCTCAGTAAGAACAGACCAGCAACTTGTACATCCCATGGATTATTCTGCTGCATGAATGACAGTTTCAAAGGTAGGAAATTAAATCCTAAATTTAAAGAAACCTGACCTGAACCAACAAAGCAAGCCAGGAACTTGAGCAAAGTCAGGTACTCTTTTCTTAGGCCTCCTATTGTGGCAAGCTTTTACTTGCAGAAAGGATCATTCTGCAGTTATCTCAAAAGAAGACACCTTGATGTGCCTTAATGAAGCAGCGATAGAGAACAAGTACTTTTTGGAATTGTGAAGAATCATCAACCACTTCCTTAATTCTCCAGCTCGGAATCAGTTCATCAAAGAGCAATTTGAACTTCAATGTGCAGTGAAAGACCATCTTGGCAGGGACAGTAGAAAACATCTTTATTTACATATATTCAGATAGCACAAAGCTCCTGTACCATAGTGGTTGAAAATCTGACCAGGCTCTTCTCCTTGGATGCAGCACAGAATTTCAACAAAGAGAATTTATTTTCACAGAAGTCTTTATAAATGCAACCCCAATCTTCGAGGTTAGCAAATAAGTAAATTTAAAAAAAAAAGTATTACTAGACCAAGAAGAATCCTCCACTAGATCATGCTTTCCCGCTTTTAACAAAACTGAGAAGGGACCCCATCCACCAGACTGCCAGCTCAGATCACTGGGCATTCAAAATGGTTTCATACAGTTTTACTTCTGAGAAGAGACATTGTTGAAAGCCATTGTTCAGCCAGCCAACTACTGTCACTTCCATGAATATGAATAAGCTCCAATATAGGACACCGAGTTTTTGTAAATGGAAGAAGATCCAATTGTTCAGTCATTCTTTGCCAATAAATCAACCCACCATTATTTAGAGATTTTTGTTTTCCTCTGGTGTATGAATATGTGGGTGGAATTTTGTTTTCAAATCCCCTTCTTCCCATTTTCATACAGATTTTTTTTCATATCACCTTGCTAAGTTTTCAGAGTTGCTGAAGGAATCCTACTGTCAATGGGATGAGGCCCTTGAAAAGACACATATTGCTGTTTCTCCTGATAATATTAACTAGCACATACTCTGAGGAAAAGAGAGCAGAAGAAATTGTTCAGAGTTCATGAAAATTAACATTTGGTATAATTTTGTAGCCATAATTTGCATGTACACAACTTAGACATAAATACATATGGATTAATGCAAATTTTCATATCGAGAAAGATTTGCTGTGCTCTGTAAAACTAAGGGTAAGACTGGTGATGAATCATTTTTTTTAAATATTCTAGTCTGGATATATAAATAGCTCTCTGTTTCTAGAATAATTACTACTGAAAAACACAGCTTCTTAAATAACCTAGGCCATAATTAACCTTCGCTTCATTAAATCACAAATAATATCTTTTTAAAGTCTTATTTGTAAAGGCAAGCTGATTAATTTAAACGTTTCCCTTTTGCAAAAAAAGGAATCTAATTGGAATGATTTACCAACGTAGCTACTTTTCAGATCTTGCGAACTCTGGGAAAGCTTTCAGTCGGCTCCCTCAGCCCCTGCCCGGCCCCCGAGGGAGCTCCACGCTCTCGCTGCCGCCCCGGCCCTGCCTCCCTGGATGCTCGGGGAGAGGTGCCGGCTTGTGCCCGCACCTTCGCGGCCGCTCCCGCCAGAGCCGAGCCCCTGCCCGGCCCCTCGGAGCCGCATCACCGCCTCCCTCCCTCCCTCCCTGCGGGCGGGACCCTTCGCGTGTCCTGTCCCGCCCCGTCCACGCGTGGCCCTGCGGCTGCCACAGGGGCAGCGGTGCGACCGTGGCCCGGCCTGCCCTCCGCACCGGCGGAGCCAGGAGCGCTGTGGAGCCCCCCATGCCCCGCGCTGCCCTGTCCTGCCCTGTCCGGCCGTCCCTGCGCGGCGCGGCTGCCGCCCCGGCCTGAGCTGCCCTAGCGCGCACGGCCGGGCACAGCTGGGCTGGGTTGGGCACAGCTGGGCTGGGCTGGGCACAGCTGGGCTGGACTGGGCTGGGCTGGGCCGGGCACGGCGCCGCCGCCGCCGCACCGCGCCGTCCCTCCCCTTTCCTTGTATGACAGCGCCAACCCCCGACCGAAGCTAAGTTTCCAGCTGAGCGCCAGGACAGGTCCGGGCTGTCACCGGCGCCCCCTCCCCGCCGATGGGACGGGACGATCGATTCTCCCTCAGCCCCGTCCCGTCCACGTACCCACCCCCCGGCGCCGCGGGTGCCGCCCGAGGCGCTCACCTTCCTGCACCGCATGGAAAGGGTTGTTGGCCTCTATGAGCTTGATGGAGTAAGTGATTTTCTCGCTCTGGAGAATGTCGTCATTGAGGTTCAGATCCGACACCGCCTGCTTGAACACCTCGTCGTCCTTGGCAGCATTGCCTTCGAAAATGGCACCTGAGGGGAGGAAGGCGGCAGAGGGTGAGGAGGGCTCGGCCCGCCCGCCCGCCGCGCCAGGACCCGCACTCCGCTCTGGGCCGTACCGGGCTCAAGCCGGCTCGCCCGGTACCGAGTGGGGCAGCTCCGGGAGACCGGGCGCCTATGGGGCCGGGACACACATGTGGGCGGCCTCGTCCCAGGCACGGGGAAGCGCAGCATTCCTCCCGGCCGCTTCTGTTCCACCGGCATTTACGGTGCTCTGAACCAGAGCCACGGCGGGGTGACGGATTTGCTTCGCCAGTGACGGGAAAGGGAGCAGTCTTGGAAACTCCACCAACTTTTTACTCGCTGCTCGCCTCTCCCTGGGATGCTGCCTTTCGGGCCGCGGTTTTACTGAGGCTTACAAGCACACACGAACGTGAAGCCAGGATTTGTGTCCAGTAACCTGGAAGCTTTAATTTCACTGTCCTGCTTATGCAGTTAACGTGAAAACATCTGGCGATGTGTGTTACATAAAATCCCTCTCCACGGAGCGTGTGTGTGCCCACGCTAGGCTTACTGCCCTGCTCTACGCGGCGCTGGGAGATCTTTTAGAGCTGGCAACAAAACAAGCAGAAAAAAAACATTATTCCCCAGCCTGTAAAAGTCCTGCTGATTCACACCGTGCGTGCCTGTGGCTTGAGCCTGTGTGCACTGCCCGTGTGTATCACAGCTCTGCACACAACAGCTCCTCGCTCCTGCCCAGCAGACCGCTCTTTCTGCCAGCACTTAGTTAGCAAACAGCACTGGGGCTGAAGTTCGTGGGGGGAGAAGCCGAGGTGACACGGTCCACGCGCAAGAGAAGCGGGGCCGAGAATGAGACCCGCGGCGGCTCCTTCACCCACTCTTCTATCCTGGCCCATCCCAAAGCGGCTTCGCCGCCTCCCTCTCTCCCCGCGGGGCTGACCCCGGTGCCACGGGGGACTGCCCCTGGGCCGGAGTCCCCCGCTGCGGTCAGGGCTGACCCCATCTCCTTAATGGCTCTGCAATGCTGTCTGCTTTGGCTGCGCCCCCAGGCTCCGGAGGCGAGCGGCGACGAACGGATCCGCCTTCCCCACCGGCCCCGGAGCCGTCCGTGACGGGAAACTTGTTACAGGGCTAGTCCCCTTCTCCCCTTCCCTGCCTCGGGTCGACACGGGACTTTCTTCCCGTCTCCGTGGATCCTTCCCTCGCCAGGATGGCTCCTACCCCAGCCCCCTCCTTTTTCTGATATCCCATCCTCCCAGAAAGGCTGGTGGAAATTACGGCTTTTCATTTCCCGGACATAGTCCCGTTTCCTCCTCTGTCATCCTCCACAAGTGATTCTCTCCCCCCTCTCCGCCCCTAAACATCCTCATTTTCTTTCCTGCTGGTACCTTTCAACACCAGCCAAAAGGTGACTGCAGAGCCTCGCTTTTGCTTGCCAGGCTTCCCGCGGACATCACCATGCCTTGCTCCCAGAAGCCATAAAAGTTCACATCAGCCTTTCCTTTGCCTCTTATTCATCCCTCTCTTTCTTCCACTGATCCAGCCTTCTTGCTGCCCAGGGGTTTTAATGAGATCTTATTCAAACCACAACAGTTGCGCGCATCGACACACACACACACAGCCGCTGCAAAGCTCGCCTTTCTAACCCTTTACCAGCCAAGTTCCCCCCTCCGCCCCCCGCATTCCGGCTTGGTTGACACCAAGGGGATAGAAACCAGGGGATTATCTCCCCGAAAGTTTTCCCTGCGAGCACGTTCAGATTATGCCTCTCTCCTGCTCGGGTGATGGGGGCGGTTGTTTGTTTTCAGTGGCGAGGAGGCGGGGGGTGGGGGGGGAAGAAAGCCTTTCCACGCAAACAGGTCCAAGCACAGACTCCCCAGCCACATGGGAGACCGCAGCGGCGGCCCCAGCGGGTCCCCTGCCCGCTCCCGGCCCGGCGCACAAGCGGCATTTCGCCCCTAACTTTAAAGTCGGGGGAGGAATACAGCTGCCTTCCTCCCATCCGTCCTCCTGTCTCTCCGCGGAGTTGGGTTCCACCGCTGCCCGTGACATTATCGAGGCTAAACGAGACGCTTCCTTTATATATTAATTTATCTACCGCGTCCCTCTCCAACCCCCTCCCGCTCCCTCTCTTACCAATGTGGATGATGGAGTCCGCCCGCACCGAAACGCACTGAAATATCCAGGGAAAAAGCCAGAGCATCAACACTTCCATTTCCAGCCTCTCTTACAGCACATCAGCCCGGGTTTGGTGGAGAGATGGGGAAAGAAAAAAAAGGCGCAAGGGCAGGTGGAGCAAGGCAGCGGGCGCGGGAGGGAGATACCCAGACACCCCCCTTTCAGAAAAAAAAATCCCAAAATCCCCCAGGGCCCCAAGAATTTTCCAAGACTAAGGAAAACGGGCGGTGGGGAGGAAAAAAAAAAAAAAAAAAAAAAAAAACACCAAAAAAAACCCCGGGGCTAGAAAATCACGGAGGTAAATCCCGGCTTGGCAGGCGGCGCGGCGGAGCCTCCAGCGCTCGGTGTGTGCCGGGGCGCCGGCAGACCGCGAACTGCGGAGCGGCCCCCCCGCCGCCGCCGCCCGCCCCCCGCGCCACGTGACTGCGGAGCCTCGGCGCTCGGTGCCGCCGGGGCACGGCGCGGCGGGCGGGCAGCGGGGCGCACGGGCCGAGCCGGGGCGAGCGCGCAGCGCTGCGGGGAGCGCCCGGCCGGGCCCGCAGCAGGGCAGCTGGCCGCCACGGAACAGACTTAGATACAGCCAGAATTATATGCATAGATATATATACACATATGCATATCTTTATATATAATGTATGTCTCCCCGAGGAAAAGGGTAGGGGACGGACGCTCCAAGCGCAGGAATGCGAGGCGGGTGGGCAGCTCCCGGCTGCCGGGCTCGGGTTGCTCCGCGAGGCCCGCCCGGCCCGGCACCGCGGGACGCCCCCGCAGGTAAGGGCGTGGGGCTGCTCCCGCTGCCGCTCCTCCAACTTCAGCGACGGGGGGCTGCGCGGGGGCACCGCGCCGAAGCGGGAGGCGGAGGGAATGCCCCTTCCTCCTTCCGCACGCTCGAGCCCGGGACATGGTTCGTGTTTGAGGAGCGAAATGGAAATGCGAGGCTTTTATCCCCCCGCTGGGGACGAGGTGGTGAGGAAGAAAAGTGGTACAGCAGAACCTTTTCTTGTTTTGTTTTGTTTTAGCTTTCAATGAAATCTAATTCATAAATTGGACATGCTCAGGCTCAGAAGACTAATTCATCCCCTAAAACAAACGCATCAGTGATTGCAGGCACCCAAACGTGACAAGCGTCTCAATATACCGAGGATCCAGAGAAAACAAATTCATTCAGGAGCCCGAAACGCAATTAAAACTACTGCCAAGAAAATGAGTTGAGAGCAGGATGTTACCAAGATTATTAAGTTGCTGCGGGGATGAGGAACGGACCGCTGTAGTGATACATACAGATAATGTCAGTCTTTGGATAACGGGAGGAAGAGCGATTCCTGGAGGTCGCCGTCTCGCAAGCGCAGGCTGGTAACAGCGCGCCGTGGCCGCATCCTGCTCCCGAGATGGCACCGGCGAGCCCGGGGGCTCGGCGGGGAAGCTGCGGGCCCCGCCGCCTGCTGAGCCCCGGCAGAGTGGCCGCAAAGGGGCCGGCGCCGCCCGTACCCCTAGCACTGGCTACAGCATCCCTGTCGTGCGTATTCAGCACACTTTTTATAACCATCACCTGTACGTGCGCTAGTAAACGCTCCCGATGCTGAGCACTGCTCCCTTGCAGGAGCGATCGCTGCAATGTATTTATTCAATGTAGAAAGCATTTTTTTTTCATGCAGAGCACAGTATGGCAAGAACTGCTCAACGCTAAGGAGTAGGAAATATAGATAAGGGGGCTGAGGAGGCAGAAGGAAGAGTGATGAAGCAGAGTGAAAGGGAAGGAAGCTAAAATGGAAATGATACGAACAAGAATCCCTGTTGATCCACATGCATCAACAACCTCTTATTCAGTGGTAGTTATAAGCACAGCATTTGAGCATGGAAGAGCAGGGGGTAAATAAAACAAGATATGCTTTTTAAAAATAAATCACCTGTTAACTACTCTTACTTACAGTCCTTGTCTTAAATATGCAATTTCGCGCTGATCAATGCAGAATGATATATACTATACTCTGCAGTTCACGTAATAAAAACACTTAATCCAGATAATTGGCTTCTGGGACAGAGATCAATAGAAATGTTCCTTATTTGACTACGTTAGCAAGTCAAAATTAATTCTAATTTACATTTGCTTCAAATCAATATGCACTTAGTGACTTACACAGGCTCTTTAAAAAGTTAAGCACCTATATTGACCAGAGTCGTATATATGTCAGTAACAAGTACATGTGTGGGAATTAGAGAGGGGGAAAGTGTTACTGCAGAACCAAATCTCTGACTTTCATAGAGGAAAGGAGGCTAAATTTATTTGTGTTTGAGAAGTGCTTTGGCGTCCTAGCCTAAAACCTGTAGAAATATGCAGCTATTAATCTCACAATTTATGCAGGCACCCAAACACTAGTCAGTTGCACTCCAAGCACTTGGGAGCAGGCTTGCCTCCTACTTTAGTTTGTACAGCGAGGTCCTGACCTCAGCTGGGGTGCCTCTGGATGTTATTTTAGTAATAGAAAAATAGTAATATAAAATATTAAAACTCTAAACCCGGTGAATTGGACAAGTTACAAAATTTCCTGTGAAATCCAAGAGCAAATGCTCTGAATGCAGAAAGGGATCCAGTCCCAGCCAAGGGAGGGAGAGGGGAAAAGACAAGAGACCAGAATATAGTAAAACAGACCAACTGAAATAGGCCCCAAAAACAGACAGAAGGCTACAATCAGAAGACAAAAACAGACCAGAAAAATTCACAGAAGAAATCTCAAGTGCTATAAAATCTGACATGTAATATGCAAAGTACAATGAGACCTAAATGGCTCCATCACAGCAAAGAGGATTGCAGCTTCAGTAGTATCTCTGCAAGATGAGAAGTTGCCACATCAAAACTTCGTTGTGTCTGGTTTTAATTCAGGTTGCATTACCTTTTCTTTCACATTATTTGCTTTTTTTCCTTTCTCCTCTCCTTCCACTTTTTTTTCCTCCTAAACAAAAAGAATCCAAACAACATTGGCTTAGACTATGTTTTTCATAAATCCCCTATGACTTCCCCTCCTTCCAACAAGCTATCAATGCTACATTTCTAAGCCCAGTGCAAATGAGAGCACTCCTTTCTACCCTGTCATTCATCCTTTGCTATCAGGGGAGCACTGACACTCTGCAGTGGGTGTACATTGTTTAGGTGCAGCACTCAGCATTAAAAGGCCAATCCCTTTGCCAACATTTTGCATATTAAGAATGTTCCAAGCTGCTGTGATATTCCATCATTATCGTGTAGGGGACAACTCATGACACATTATTCCACAAGGTACCACTGGATTTACAGTGCCCATGGAAGAATGACATCTCAACAGAAATATGCTCAGTATAAACTCCACTCCAGCAACAGCCACCTAGTTCTATTCTGTGGCAACAGATGCAATTCTGTGCATGTCTCAGACAGCTCTTACCACCTTTGCAAGCCACTGTGGTGATTTTGAGCTGACCTATCACAAGTTATTGCTGTGCTCATTTCTGTTGTCCGAATGAACATAGTATCAAACCTGTCCCAAATGAGTTTTGCTATGACAAGAGAACGGCTGGAGTAACACTCCAAAAGCTGCATTGCAATGAGAAACATAGAACATCCTAGAAAGGAACTGAAAGGCTTGTGCAGTGCCACACCCAGAGCCGTGTGCCCAGGGCTCTGTCCCTCTGTGCTGCCATAACAAGAATGAAGTACATTTTGAAAGACATCATCAGAACCATGACTGCAGCATATGCCTGGATCTGGAAAGAGCCTCACATTTGCAAAACTTTTTCATAAGCAGGAGCTCTGTAAGACCATAACATTGAGACTTTTATCATAGCCTATGTCCAGAAAAAAGGGAGGGCTTTAAGATTCAGCATTTCTTGAGTCTTCTCCCAAGTTTCATCCATTTACTAAACTGAGGCTTCCCCACATAAAGTCACGTATATATTATTTGCGTACATGTAGCAATGATTTATGCCTTCTGAAAGCAAATGGAACTCCTCCTCTGTATCAGTTAAACAGGTGTAAAGATGCAGCTAATAACTCCAGTTGTTAGCTGCTCAGTCAATAGAGTTGGAAGAATGAAAAAAAATCCCCAAAATATCCTAATGCACACGGTAACAATCTCCCTTCCTTCCCCAATAGTCAAGATCTCTACTGTTAACACACTCACAAAAAAGTAAAATTTCTTATTCTAAAATGCCATGAAATTCAACAGTTGTGCTTCTCTTCAGAAACAGTAATGCAAAACCTCAAGCCTAACTTTGGAATTAAGTTTGTGGATGCTTACATGTAAAAATTCATTTTCTCATTCTCCTGTGGTGACAGCCGGGGGTTTCAGTTGTTTTACTGAAGCTTCTTTTAGCTTATTGAAACCAACTTTTCTCTTTTCATGGTTGATAGGATAGTATGATAATCTTGCAGAATAAATGGACTAGAGTCTGCAAGAGGAGGCTGCTGAATTATAGAGTTCTTTGCAGGACAGTTGACATTCTTGATTAATTTGTTGTGTGCCTACTAACAAGCTGAAACTTTGCTACAGTCAACACTTTATTTGGATTGACATGCCTTTTAAGATGCCATAAAGAAGGCAAAGCACTGTTATTTCCTTATTTTTTAACTGATTTAATTCAGCAGATTTTTTACATGATTTAATCCACAGCTTGGATGCGATTTAATTCGTACTTATGTTTGGTTAATTTCATCACTTCAATATCTGTTGCATCTTGATAAGATTCATATATACTTCCCTACTCTCTTTCAACTGTGACTTTTCATACCCTATTTTTCTTTAATGGGCATTTTCTTTACAATAGACAGGGGTCTCAATAGGCCTTTCCAGCCTCACACATTTTTATAGTTGCATAAATGCACTCTTAATGTAGTGCAAGGCAAACTGTATCAGTGTTGGTAAATGTAATCTCTATCTTGGCATTTGCATTTAATCAACACTTTGATTCAGAAGAAGAGGAATCTCTTTATTCACAACATTTTAATATCACCAATACGTGTTTTATTGAGAACTCTAACACACAGGTGACCAAAGAATACTTTGTTATTACTGTTAAGGGATGGGAGTATAACTCACAGTTACAAGAAAACAGCTTTCTCCTTCATTTCTAAGCAAGCCCCTTGTTGTCATATTCACTG
Organism: Sturnus vulgaris; assembly: GCF_052056855.1. Classification (NCBI taxonomy): domain Eukaryota; kingdom Metazoa; phylum Chordata; class Aves; order Passeriformes; family Sturnidae; genus Sturnus; species Sturnus vulgaris. The sequence goes on from NC_142250.1 coordinate 11,120,809, forward strand.
CACACTAACTGGAAAAGGCTAAACTCTGGAAGTTTGCTTTTCCTGAGGAGAAAAAAAAAAAAAGGAAGCAAAGGAGGTATGGTTGCCATCTTTGTAACAGTACAGCTGCATAAGAATGCGGGCTCTGCAAGTAAAACTGCTTTTCAATTGTTCCTAATTTAACAGTAGCCATATCAAGATAATCTCTGAACTAATTTCACTGGCATCCATCTGAGGGAAAAAAACAATTTAAAAAATTCTCCAATATAAAGCCATCTCCAGGGGAACTCCATTCAAAAACATCTCGCATGCCTCACTGATCCATCCACATAGTCCAGTCTCATGAGCTGTTCAATGAGCTGCCTATTACAAATAATGAGACACTGCCAGGACAGCTGTCCTCTGCCATCACAGCAACCCAGAGACAGACACATCCCAAACGGAAAATCACAACAGGAAAAGCCCCAGATGTCACTTCTTGTTCCATAAATACATACTGACCAATCCCACAGGTAGTCATAGGCCAAGAACGACACCTATGTTTTACAGATACTTCACTTTGAATACATATCCCAGTATTTCCACTACTATAAAACTTTCCAACACCTGACCATTAAAACACATCCTTGCTTTGTTAGAGTCTATTGAAGCTGCAGGTGGTTATGCCAGACAAAGGAAAAAGAAAGCTACTAGAATTTAACCTGCAGTTCACCTCAGCTGGGTGAAGACTGTGGAGAAGTCACATTCCTGCTACTTCTCACTTTACTCATCTAGACAGTAACAAAACCAGTAAAGTAGATGCTGCTGCATGCTGAAGCAGAGAACCAGAAAAGTCTGAAAATGTACATTTTAAAAGTTCTGCCCTCCAGCCAAGACCTAGTAACTGATCTTGTGTTTGTTCCTGCTTCACTGCAAACTCCACCGAGAAGTGATGTAAGCAGAAATATTTTGCTATAAGCCAGAAACTTGAATGCTGCCCTTTCTGCATCTCAGGCAAAGAACAGGGACCTTTTCAACTGCACTAATTCAATCCTTTGCCGTCAGTATGTGCAGAGTCCTCTGAAAGCCTCACAATGGAATGTACTCAAAGAGAAAAGTAATTTTTCTTAAAAAAAATCCCTGATCTTTCTCAGCAGTCCATTATAAACCATATTGTGTTTAGTGACTGTCTCACAATGGGCCATTTCTACCAGTAGGTATGGCCTCTCTTTTGTCTTGCAATGCTGTGTCATGGAGTTGGTGGCTTGGGTTTTTTCGTTTGAGGTGGGGTTTGTTTGTTTGTTTCCCACTGTGTTTCTGCAACCATTAGTATAAAATAAGGTACAGAATTGGCCTTCTCAGTGACCCCATTAGCATTAATGGCAGTCATACACAAAATATATTCTCCCAGGGATCTGTGTGCTCTTTGGGAAAAGATTCCCTGTAATGGACTTCATAATTCATACTCATGTTTCCAGGAAGGGTTGAAATGAAGATTTTTTTTTTTTAGCAGAAACACCAGCTTCTCATTGTATACCTGACTTTAAAAAATTATTCTACCAAAGCCTTTGCTTGTTGTACTTTTTGTGCCTCAGAGGAAAGAAAGAAATCAAGCCAAACAGGAGGGTAAATTTTAATGGCATATCTTAAATTTCGTACTCAAAGAAGGGGATACTTTTTTAAAGGCAGTGCAGTCCAGCCATTGGAGCAGAGTGGCCATGATGGCTGGGCTCCATTCCCACCACAGTCACCGATTCATTTCATGACTAATTGAGTGGACTGTTGCATGAACATTGTATTCAGTTCTTATTTTAAGGGGGAACAAGAACATTAAGTTCCTTTCCTCAGTTCCTGCACTCAGTCAGCTGTCCTACTTCTCTAGGAAATATAGGGGAAACACGGTAGGTTTATTTTTGGCAGGTCAAACAAGCAATTTTAAGTAATTTCAAGTTTGTAGATCCTACAGAGATTAAGGGGGTAATTGTCTTATTTTAAATAATTTCAAACAGAAAATGCTCTTCAAGGTACTTGAGACCAACCCATTCCACTTAACTGAGTCTGGATGCAAGTTTTCAGTGTCCGAGCTCCACTGCTGACCTGAGTGACAGGACTTCAGATGTCTAATGATTTATTTTCCTTTCAATTTTTTAAGCATGGTGGGGAAGGTTATGTGAAATAGGGGACAATACCTTATATTGAGATGGATAAGAAAAGCTTTAGAGACAAACCCACTCAGAGCTACAAACTGGTTACACTCCCCTCTAAATTACATGCAAGTAATCTCTTTCTATTCTGCTAGAGTAAGCACCTGAACTAGGTCTCCCACAGGAGAAAGGGGTGTCCTGATGACTAGGTGTTGGAAAAGGAGCAGGAGAAGAATATACACCTCTTCTGAGAAAGGAAAAAAAAGTAAAAACCACTGTGAAATATTTCCATATGGCCTGGTGAGAAAGAGAGAGAAGAAAAAAAAGAAAAGCACACTGCTTCCTTTCTACTTTTGGCTGTAGGTGTTTGTGTGCAAGAACAGCTTTCTAACCCAGGTTTCCCCATGTCAAGAAGTTTGTTTATGTCAGGTTTATTTTCTGTTGACATTTTATGCTGCTCCTTGAAAAGAAACTATTTCTATAAACACACTCAGGCATTCACAACCCTTCCAATGGTTTGAGTCACGTAAGCCACATCTTAGTGGTGCCTCATCCCTTCAACACCTCTCCCTTGCCATTCACACAGCCTAGGCTGAAAATGTAAATGATGTAAGTAATAGATCCGTTTGCAACAGTTTATAGTGTGGCCAGTGGAAATAGGAACCCCAGGACCACCTGACTTCTCAGAATTCCACACAGTGCCATTGGGATGTTACTGCCACAGTGTAGAAGTTTAAGCTACAGAAAAAGTATAAATTAGTTTAAGAGCTCCAAAACACTTCGGTTCCTTGTACGCAACATCTGACAACACTGGAAACAACGACCTCTCTTTACTGATTCTTATTCAAATTGAACTTAAAGCTATTACTCCATATACTTGACTGAATAGTTCTGAGAAAGAGTATAAAAAGTCCAAACATTTTTTCCAGTCTTCTGAAAACTTGGAGATATTGCAGTAAAGGGTTTATGAAAAGGGCAGGGAGGATAAAAAACAGGCGCCACTTTAAGCATCCAGCACTCCGTGAGTTGCAGTCCCTGTCACTACACCCTAATGAAACTTCACTGACCAACAGTTCCCACATTCTCCAACGTCTTCATAATCTCACTAAGTACACTTTTACCTTACTCCCAGTCCAAACTGTGCCACAATATACAGAAATAGATTTTACTACAGCTACATGCTATCCAGCCGAATGCAAGTCTGCACTGGAACTAGCTTTGCTGCAGTGCTGTATTATCACACATGACTAGACCAGGCAACATTGATTCTTAAGCAATGGCATTGATTACAACTCCTATTTTTAAAATGCTGGCAGGATACAGCCCTTAGATAAGCACTTTAAGACCAAATTTGAATTGCATTTCCCAGCAGCTCTCCTTTTTTCACAGAGACTGTATAATAGAATTACGAATAATGCTACTGACTTCAACATGTACTGAGGATTTACACCAGTATAGTTTCAGTAGTAGAAGCTTTTTGTACTTCACACTTACACAACTATAATATGCTTTAGATTATTGTTTTCAAAATGCAAAATCTTTTTTTCCCCTTCACTAGCTAAAAAAAGATGCTTGTTTTCCAGAGAGATAAACTTATTAAATTCAATTTGACCTTTCAGAGCATAGTAAGGTAGGGATTTCTGTTCCCTGGAAACATAGGAAGATTCTTCATGTACTGCTCTGAGTCATGCAAGAGTCCACAAGCAAGTAATCAAAGCAGTCTTGGAAGAACACTTTACATTAAATAAATTATGCAGGGTGAGGGGGCAATGGAAAAAAAAACTTCGAACCCAAAATATATCCTTACACCTACATTTTAAATTACATACTTGAGGGTATGCAATCATGACAGAGTTTTCATGCTCTCAAGCAGCCCTCCAGATTTATCAACACCATATCATTGCTTGACCAATTTCCATGGGGTAGTTCCTGCTCTATTCCAAACATAACCTTTAAATACCTCTCCAAGATTTCTTTGCAGATTATGCTTTTGTTTTCCCAAGCTGGTAAAAACCTCCTAGCTATTTTACTGGTTTGCCAGCTTAATCCCAGTTTGAAAAGTGGGTTGTTTGTAACAATGCACAAGGACCATACTTTTCCACTTGTGGCTTTCTCCTGCAGGAACACAGGGAAGCACATTGATGCCATCACCTGTGCTGGTCTACCTGCAGATCCACAAAACCTGTTGCCCAAGTAGCTAAGCATCCTTTTCCTCATACAGCACATGGTGAAAACACAAGAGTAGCCCATCTTTCCCCTTCATACCACAAGCTCCTTGTTTCACTCAGGACTTACAAGCACCAAAATACAAAAATCATAGGTCCAGAGTGATCTTTGTGTCATGTGCTACAATAAAGCAAGATTCTGTTTCTGAGCCTTGTTTGGAACACTGTCTCTAAATTGCTGTTAGTCATTTACGCTTTTGATGGACTTACCATTATGGATAAATTGGATACCATATGGATAAATTCTATTTTACCCTTTTCCCTATTTTGATCAGAGATCTTTGACCTCACCACCTCCTTGAGCTTATTAAGACATAAGTTTCCCTCTCAAGCAGCAGATTTACTGTAAGGATCTAAAGAAATCCAGTAGAAACACTAAGTGAAGATGCATCCATTATTCAATGATTTCACATAGTTCTCATAATTCACCAAGTAAAATGCCTTTTTAGGAGAGACAGGTGGCATAGCAGGACTTGCCGTCCTATTGTTTACTCCAAGCCTCTCTTTCCAGCCCGCATTCATGGACATCCCTTAATTAACTGCAAACCAGTTAAAATAAATGAATAAAAGACACAACTGCTCTACCACCTTCTTCTGTGTCAACTGAATTAACCAGGCTTACAGAAAGAGGCTCAGGAGAATCAGCAGCAAATGCAATAGTCCTCACGAAGCCCAAAACCCTTTTGCATTTGATTTAGGACAGTCGACACAACAGAATCACTTCTGCCCCCTCTTCCCATCCCCACCTCCCCCCAAGCATTTGGTAAAATCAAAACTTCCATGCAACAACAGAAGAAAACCAGAGAACCAGAGTGTTCTAGCATCACCAGAGTGAAATTCTCACTTCTGCACAAGGGACGTTTTCACGTTTTCACTCTGAGGGGTCCTTACCCCACCCGGCAGAATGCAGCTGCTCTCAGCACTGCTACACCACGGAGACCAGCTGGACAGTTTTGCTTCAGTCACTCCTCTACTTCTGCCACTCTTGGCACCTACTTGGATTTCTTTTGAAAACTCGGACTAGCTACAAACTAGCTACTGATCACCTTTGCCTTACACACATAAAAGAAGCCTCTTAATAAATACATTACAGACACCTCTTAGTGAACTTTTCCTCCCTCTAATTCCACACTGAAGAGCTATAAAAGAAAGGAACAATTTTATCAAGACACATCCCTGCAAAACCCTGCATCTTTGTGCACTTTATCAATTCACAGTTATCCATCCTCTCCTCTGTTTGGGAATACAAACCTCATAACTTTGTTTTCCTAGCCTGACAAGCATATGTAATTGCTATGTGCAATACTTGACTCAAGAGATACCTTTTCCTGCTCATGTTTTTATTTTCAGTCCAGCATGCCCAAGACACTCAATTCAAAAAAATTTTGGAAATGCCTGATATATGTTAATAATGTAGAATTTTCCTTTTCTCTGTTCAAAGTCAAAGTGGATATGGATGCACGGATTTTGTGTCATAATCTGAGATGAATTTTGCATTATCTCAGCTCAGTGTTGTTTTTAGAAGAAGCATTTCTGCCCCAGAAGCCAAAGCCCTTCATCAGCAACATCATTCCTTTTCTTTTTGCCCGCCCATTCACATTATTGCCTGACTACAAAACCACATGAGCAGTGATAAAAATCTGTCAGGTCCTTCAGAGTCACAGATAATCTGCCAATCATGCACTCATATTTGTCTGGATCGTTACTAACAAACACCACAAATTCAGAAGTTTCCCTTATGTGGCTCCAGACCCTGGCCCTGCAGGCCAACCACAGGAACACTGCCACTAGATGGAGAACAATCCCTGGATTTGTCTAATGGTCTTAAGCAGACAGAAATTGCAACCCACCCTGCTCCCTACTGATCTTAACAGAGTGGTTCATGCATGCCACCTGCTGACCAGGTACACAGGTACAGATTGGCAGTACCTCTGCCCCTTGGTGGCAGCAGCCCATTCAATTCCAGTCTTGGACTCCACATTTGATTATGCTTTAACTAATATGGCCTCAGAGGATGCATTTTTAAAAGCAGAGTGAATGATTTCTTCTATTTAGACTTCTAAATGCTGGAGTGGAAGTTCTCACTCTCTGCAGTTAGGAGTGAATCGTGAATTTGTGTGCACAGGATGAAAACACCCTTCTGCTGATGAAGGTGGCAACACAGCAGCCCAAACGATTTTCCATTAGCACACAATCAGACTTTATATTGCTTATAGAGGAGAAACAAATTCAGAATACTGACGGAGTCTAAAAGGGACTCTTGAACACTGGTGGCAAAACAAAAACAAGAGGCAAGCAAATTTCTCATCTGTTGGTTTCTGTAACCTTGAGCTCATCTTGCTGCAATGTAGTGGAATAAATCTGAACTGTGCAATTATGGATATGATGTCAAGGCTGAATAAGAAAAAAATATGTAAATAACCAGTTGTTCTAAGCTGATTCACTTACAGTTTTACTAAACTAAAGATGGAATAATGCAATGAAAAAAATTGAGTGAACAGTTACAATTAAACCAATAGGTTCAAAGAATAAGATCACTAAATTAATACAGCTACTGATAACCAAATCAGCTCACAAGAAGAATAAGCTTTCTAGCTCAGAGGAAAAGGAATTAATTGCTTTGGATTAATGCTAGAGAGAGAGGGTTTAAAGGGAGAGAACTCCCTTTCAGCATAAGGCCACAGCCAGCACTAGCTTCTCTGTAGTTCACAAACCATCCAGGCAAGCAGCACAGGCAGCAGCTCAGGATGCTGTTTCAGATTTCAAGAGACAATAAAGCATTGGTGAGGAAACAAAGCCAAATGGCCAAGAATGGGGCTGAGCTCAACCTAAGTAGCTCAGGTTTTCACCTCTCCAGCTTTCATTTTCCCCACTAGTGAAAAGCTTATCAAGAATATCCTTGTAAGAAGTATGGCTGCCTCTTTGATAAGTACTTTCTATATTTCTTTGCTCTAAAAGGACAACAGGAATATAAAAATCAATCCTCAGTTTATGATTTAATGATCACACTCATAGACAAGGCAGTAAACTGGTTGACTGCACAAGAACTGAGTGTGTGGGCTCATCCCAGGGATAGCCTAGGCTTTGGACTCCTTTTCCAGCCCCACACCCGTGGTTGGCTCAGCACAGTCCTCTGTGGCCACAGCACAGCCTCTGCTCCAAGGAGGGACCTGGAGGAGCCAATTCAGCTCTCCGGGCAGCAGAGTGGCTGCACCAAAAAAAACCTGTAGTGTAAGCTCAAGTTCCACCCATAAAAAGCCATTCATGGCCACAGGTCCAAATCACAGCTCTGTGACCATTCTTCATGCATTTTGACTAACAGACAAATAGTCATTAATGAAACTATTATCGGGCTATTGGTCTCACTCCTCACTAAGACAAAGAAGCAGTTTGATTCCTTTCATGACATTATCTGCTGACAAAAACTGCATAACAATTAAATTTTTAAAAAAGCTTCTCTTTGTATGTTTTCAAGAAATTTTCCTCACAAAACATGTATTTTCTAGAATAAAATAAAGAAATATTCAAAAAAAGTATGACTGTGTATACATATCAACCCCAGAATGTCACAAACCAAAATAAATGCTGATAAGAACCATGTCACCTCTTGAGAGCTGAGGAAGTCTCAGATGACCTGTAATCTGGGGAGAGATTAACCTTTACCAATCACTAGGAACTGCTGATGCAAAACCAAAACCTTTTCATGGATGTAGCACCAAGGCCTTAAATAAGCTGACAGGGCTCTGAATGTGCAAGAAAATGAAATGTATGAAATAATGAGGGTTCTTTTCTGTGTAATACCTTCTCTGCTCCAAAGCACACTTTTGATTTGCTGATCAATTTTCTTTTAACAAGATGGTTTAGTACATTACTTCTGACATGACTAAAAGCAGCACATTGCTTTCCTTCTACAGAAGACAGTAAATAACATTAAGGGAGTTGTATGAGAGAAGGTAGAGCAACTTTACAACAGAAAGAACCTCATAATAACAGGATACAGGATAATAGTCTTAAGGCACCATCATGATAAAAGGCACAGTTTTTATGTAACACCCTTTTAGATTGATTTTTCTACATTCCAAATGCTCCCATAACCATCTTTTGACATTTCTCCTGCACAGCTGGTTACACCATCCATAAGCAATCTCTGTTTACCTTGCATTACTAGTATTTTAAAAGCAATTTCTTTCACTTCCTTTCAACTAAGACTTATGCTATACCTAATTGCCAGTTACCACCCTCCCTCCTAGGAAAAGAAAATCTGGTTTCTAATAATTTGAAATCCATCCTTAATGAAAATGACAATATAATCATAATACCAGTATATGCACATTAAAGGAATATGAATAGCAGAAGACAAAAAAAAAGTGTGTGCTACTTGTGTTCTCTTGTCCCACTATATATGTTAACTCACAGATGAGCACAGTCTTATGATAATAACACCAGATATATTACATACAGAACTAGCAGCAAGAGACAAAAAATGTATTAGTTGCTTGCTTATGATTAATAAAGTAGTTAAAAGAGAAGGAATATTATTCTTGTTGAGTGCTCATTATGCATTTGATAATCTCTATTTATAGGACAATGAAGCATGAGGCTTATAAAATGCCATCTGTTGGTTTCTTTTTAACATATAGGATTTCTGACTTCAGGAGCTGCAGTTCAGCAATGTTGATAGTGCTACAACATGTAATACTAATGCCTCTGGTTATGAGAATTTGAGCCATTAAACATCAAGAAGCAGGTTGGGTACACATGCTGAATAGTGTAACTCCCATATTCTTATTCTAATCTACTTAAAAAGCAATTTATACTTTCATGTAATTGATTTCGATCAGTCATTTAAATAGCACAACACACACAAAATTATATATTGCAATGATCCACAAATGTGACAGAAGTGATTTTGTTCTTTGATCTCCATGAGAGAAGGCGTCTCATGAGAGAAGCTCCAAGAGATCTATAACAACTTCAGGAAAAATAGCAACTACTTTTTAATCTAAAAAATTAAACAAAACCACAGGCAAAAAGGCAAAAAAAAAGTCTTTCTTAGAACAGAGAGAGTTAGAATCAGATCTATCTGCATTAAATTTGTCAGTACCTAAAGGATAAATTTTTCTTACATATTAACCATGAAAATAAAGCATTCCTAATAAAGGTCAATATTAGAGTGTATCAGCTCTACTAAGTTTGACTGTCATTGACTTCTATTCCTAATTAAGTCATCAAATGGCCCAATATCCAGATCTTAGGTTCCCTTAGAGCATTATCTTCTGGTTTTAATGCAATTAAGGAAATAGTGATTGATTTTTTTGAAGTGGGTCACTGCGTGTCCGTATCAGCATAAAGTTATAGGGGTTTATATCACTGGTTTAATTAGGACTTCTGCCTCCAACAGAACCCATAAACACTCAGCTGTTCACAGGGCAAGCTAACACAGAAAAAATAGCTAAGCACTGTCAGGGACAATTTATACTTTGGCAGTTTCTTAGGGAGATCAACCTATAGTTTCTGTTCCCACTTTCAACTGCTTTCACCTCTGCAGTCTCTGCTGTTGCCTCAGCCTTCACCCCTGCCTTGCCACAGCTCCTCATTGTGTTTCTCCGTCAGAGTTTGTCAGATAACTGGAAGCAACAGCTACCCAGGACAGGAACTGTCATCTTTGTATTTCTCTAAAGCACTTTGACAAAGCAGTTTGATGTCTGAACCAACAGGATTATAATGCCTTCCATCCAAGAACACAGGATTTGCTTCTCCCTTAGAGGCCAGAGAAATGGTAGAAATCCCTGCCTTGCTACCAAAAACAAGGTCACTGTGTTAAGCTTAAGACACGTTGATGTAAATATTTGAGGAAAATTTAAAAATTTTGAAAAAATCTTTGCATATTATTTTCTTCATACACCAAGAGCAGTATGTGCTGTTTGTAGCCTGGGCTCATTCAGGCTAAGAAAGGCTATCAAGAACAGCAACAAAACAAACAAAAAAAAGATAGAAACAACAACAGCAACAAAAAGCTGTTTCATGAAAGGGCACCCAAATAACTTTCAATATCTGTCTTTTCAGTGATGCACCCAAAAAGCAAACTGGTGTTTTCCTTTCTCTCAGAGACACAGCATACAGTAAGCACTGGAATTTGGCCAGAAGATCAAGACTAAAGGCAAATGGGACTGTGGGTTTTGGGCTAGGCATGGAGAAGTTCCTATTTGTGTCATATAAAGGAAACATCGTTTTTCTCGTCAATCTGCCGTCAGTGAAGAATTCTTATAAAAGTCCAAGAGTCTTAAACTAATGGCAGTCAAGTTTAGCAGGATATTATGGCAATTCAGTAAACCATATGTCATCACAAATCACAGCAACCTCACTTAGTTAACAAAATGTAATTCAGTAACAAGATGAGGAATAATGAATAATATCAAGAACAGCTGAGATGAGAAACTAAAATGGCACAAATAGTTCTAAAATGAAAATTTATAAATATTCCTTGCAATTAACTTAAAGGGCACTACTCAAAGTTTGTTCACACTCATAAAAATTAATGGTGGTTATCTCACGTTGCAGCAAATAAATAACCAATGTACCTACATGTTGAAATCTCTTTCAAGTAGAACATGAATAGATATTGTTTTCACCACTTTGGGGAATATATAGTCATGATTCATCTTATGCTTGCTAATAATATCCCTTTTTCCCCCTCCTATCATTTGTTAGGTTAAGGGCTGTTCATATATAATCTACCACAGAGTATTTTAGTAGTAACTACTGATAAGGTTGGTAGAGCAATGTTACAGTTTATGCAACATTTTTTCATCCCTACATTTTACTTTATTCTTTTGCAGTAGCCTAGAATCTCTATTTGCTGTGTCTTTAAAAAGTCACAGGATTCACCCTACAAGGAGCCCTAGAGGATGGTAATACCCACTGTGAGCCTGGAGAGAGAGGTCTCCAGAGGAGTTTTGTCTCGCTTTAATTAGATTGTTCTAAAGGTCACCAAGGTGCACACAGATATCAATTAGCCAATACTGAGTGGTTCCCATGGAACTGGAAGTTCTAACCAACTTTCAGAAGCCCTGAAATTAAACAGTTAAGAAAATTTAATTTATCTGAAGGGAAAGGCAAATAGGAGCTCATACATTTCTAGGCGGAAAGAGGGTCCACATTAGCATCATACAGTGTCCAAGTCAAGAGCAGCATGCTCCAAAGATGAAAAGTAAAGTACCAGAGAGTTTATTTACAACATGTACCTTGAGCCTTGTCGAGTTGAACCAGCGAGGCGAAGAGCACACACAGAGCTGCCTTTGGCTGAAAACCCTGCTCAGGCAGAAACTTGCTGCCTTGATCTCCCCCTCACTCTCTTCAAGGGCTCCCAA